>NC_074666.1:22173971-24573971 GCF_029448725.1 Salvelinus fontinalis
TCTCACTTAAGAGGTCCCCAGGGAGGCAGTAGGTAAGCATAGGACCTCTCTCGCCTCACACAGCTCTGTAAAGGCCATATATTGTATATTCCTATTATGTATGAGAACATACTGCAATAGTAATCTTAGTAATAATGACTCCTAATGACTTCTACAGAGAAAACTACAGTTCTCACAGACCCTGAATCTTCTCTGTTTATTAAAGAGCAGAACATCTAATATATAATTAGAAGTTTTCACTCAGGAATTGTGGAAAAGGAGCCTATAATTTGAGCTCATTAGCTGAATACAGCTCGTTTTATAGAGCTTTATGCTGCTCTAATAAAAGCACTGATTCAATGGTCAGGGTTTCCAGTAACAGCACAGGTCTGCCCCCTGCAGGTCAAGAGAAGCTGCTACATGACGTAACAGTTACTGAGTACTGTTGCCTGTGAGTCTATGCAGCCATGGCATTTAAAGCCAGTGCCAATGGTTAATAAAGCTACTAGATGACCTCACATTTCAGTCATATACATAAACATTCTTCTCCTAAATAAATGTTTGAGTAAAGGGCAGAGCTCTCAACTTAGAAAAATACATATATATATTAGCATTTCTGACTCATCCATGTTCAACAAAGGCTGTAATATAACCCAGCTTCAAGCGAAGACGCTGTTTTAACTTAGCAGCAGGACACACACAATAACAGAAACATCATCAGAATGTGTAAACACAGCCAGGTGAGTGAACCTAAGCACAGAATCCTCTGGAGACAGTCAGGAGAACACCATAGTGGTAGTGGCATGGTGTTACAGTACCTGCTGAACCTCCAGCTGGCAAGGAGGGTTTGACCTGGGCAGAGGGGGTCTTCAAGGCGGGTGGGGGGACACTGTTGCCATTCCTGGGGGCTCCTGGGACTTTGGTCATGGTCTTCACTGATGTTGTGATGTGGACACTGGGCGGGGAATTCTCAACAACTTTACTGGAGAACAGAAAAGTACTGCTTATAGGTCATTGTTCATGGACACACATGAACACCTTTGAACGCACACACACACACGCTTGTTTTACTATCCGTGTGGGGACCAAACAATTGATTTCCCTAACCCCGAACCCTAACCGTTAACCAGTGGAGGCTGCTGATGGGAGGACAGCTCATAATAATGGCTGGAACAGAGCGAATGGAATGGCATCAAACACCTGGAAACCATGGAAACCATGTGTTTGATGTATTTGATACCATTCCACCTATTCCGCTCCAGCCATTACCATGAGCCCGTCCTCCCCAAATAAGGTGCCACCAACCTCCTGTGCCATTAACCTAATCCTAACCTTAACCCTAAACTTAACCCTAACCTTAACTCAAAACCCTAACCCTAATTGTGACCCTAACTCTAAACCTAACCCCTAAGCCTAAAATAGCCTTTTTCCTGCGAAATGACCCAACTTGTCCAAATGTTCCTTGTTTTAATATCCTTGTGAGGTCTTCTGGTCCCCACAAGGATAGTAAAACCGAAAAACCTACACACATACACACACACAAATATAAATACACACATACACACACTCAGACACTCCATCATACTTCAGAAATGCTTTTCCTTTATAGTATTCAAGGTTCCCAGGTTCTGGTAGGGTTGGTGTTGTTTATTCAGGACTATTCACATCACCAGGCTGTGCCAACGGAGGCCTGCCAGTCTCTCCCTCAGGCCCAGGCCATGTTTGTTATGGCAACCTCAGCCATGGTTACAGTACAGTATGAGTTTAATCCAGGACTCAGAACACCTCTCAGCTGTTAGAATGTCATTCCATTACAACACGCCTCCCCACTAAAAACTATGCAGACTTACTTCATTATTTTCGGCGTTAGTAAAACTCCCACATTCTGCATCCTCTCCTACCCCCAATATAAAATATGTGGTTCTCTTCTTGTTCAAGTGCATGTTTATGTGAAACAATGTGCAGACCATGCCCAAAAATAACAAAATAGTTGTTGGAAATAGAAGTGCATTGGAAGAGCTGTTTTGAAGACAAAAAACCCCTGGGCTCATTATGTGAGAGTCACATCCAGCCCAGGCACTAATCATTACAATTCATTAGCATGAAGAGACACACTCAACCATCAGGCCAATTAAGAGGAGAGATGATTGGATTAAAAGCTGTGTCTGATGAAAACCATGATCAGTATATCCAATAAGGATACATGATAGAACCCAGTGTCCAGATGGTGCATCAATAAGGATACATGATACAACCCAGTGTCCAGATGGTGCATCAATAAGGATACATGATACAACCCAGTGTCCAGATGGTGCATCAATAAGGATACATGATAGAACCCAGTGTCCAGATGGTGCATCAATAAGGATACATGATAGAACCCAGTGTCCAGATGGTGCATCAATAAGGATACATGATACAACCCAGTGTCCAGATGGTGCATCAATAAGGATACATGATACAACCCAGTGTCCAGATGGTGCATCAATAAGGATACATGATACAACCCAGTGTCCAGATGGCGCATCAATAAGGATACATGATACAACCCAGTGTCCAGATGGTGCATCAATAAGGATACATGATACAACCCAGTGTCCAGATGGTGCATCAATAAGGATACATGATACAACCCAGTGTCCAGATGGTGCATCAATAAGGATACATGATACAACCCAGTGTCCAGATGGTGCATCAATAAGGATACATGATACAACCCAGTGTCCAGATGGTGCATCAATAAGGATACATGATACAACCCAGTGTCCAGATGGTGCATCAATAAGGATACATTATAGAACCCAGTGTCCAGATGGCGCATCAATAAGGATACATGATACAACCCAGTGTCCAGATGGTGCATCAATAAGGATACATGATACAACCCAGTGTCCAGATGGTGCATCAATAAGGATACATGATAGAACCCAGTGTCCAGATGGCGCATCAATAAGGATACATGATACAACCCAGTGTCCAGATGGTGCATCAATAAGGATACATGATACAACCCAGTGTCCAGATGGTGCATCAATAAGGATACATGATACAACCCAGTGTCCAGATGGTGCATCAATAAGGATACATGATACAACCCAGTGTCCAGATGGCGCATCAATAAGGATACATGATGCAACCCAGTGTCCAGATGGCGCATCAATAAGGATACATGATAGAACCCAGTGTCCAGATGGTGCATCAATAAGGATACATGATACAACCCAGTGTCCAGATGGCGCATCAATAAGGATACATGATACAACCCAGTGTCCAGATGGCGCATCAATAAGGATACATGATAGAACCCAGTGTCCAGATGGTGCATCAATAAGGATACATGATAGAACCCAGTGTCCAGATGGTGCATCAATAAGGATACATGATACAACCCAGTGTCCAGATGGTGCATCAATAAGGATACATGATACAACCCAGTGTCCAGATGGTGCATCAATAAGGATACATGATACAACCCAGTGTCCAGATGGCGCATCAATAAGGATACATGATACAACCCAGTGTCCAGATGGCGCATCAATAAGGATACATGATAGAACCCAGTGTCCAGATGGCGCATCAATAAGGATACATGATACAACCCAGTGTCCAGATGGTGCATCAATAAGGATACATGATACAACCCAGTGTCCAGATGGTGCATCAATAAGGATACATGATACAACCCAGTGTCCAGATGGTGCATCAATAAGGATACATGATACAACCCAGTGTCCAGATGGCGCATCAATAAGGATACATGATACAACCCAGTGTCCAGATGGCGCATCAATAAGGATACATGATAGAACCCAGTGTCCAGATGGTGCATCAATAAGGATACATGATACAACCCAGTGTCCAGATGGCGCATCAATAAGGATACATGATACAACCTAGTGTCCAGATGGTGCATCAATAAGGATACATGATAGAACCCAGTGTCCAGATGGTGCATCAATAAGGATACATGATAGAACCCAGTGTCCAGATGGTGCATCAATAAGGATACATGATACAACCCAGTGTCCAGATGGTGCATCAATAAGGATACATGATAGAACCCAGTGTCCAGATGGCGCATCAATAAGGATACATGATAGAACCCAGTGTCCAGATGGTGCATCAATAAGGATACATGATACAACCCAGTGTCCAGATGGCGCATCAATAAGGATACATGATACAACCCAGTGTCCAGATGGCGCATCAATAAGGATACATGATACAACCCAGTGTCCAGATGGTGCATCAATAAGGATACATGATACAACCCAGTGTCCAGATGGCGCATCAATAAGGATACATGATACAACCCAGTGTCCAGATGGTGCATCAATAAGGATACATGATAGAACCCAGTGTCCAGATGGTGCATCAATAAGGATACATGATACAACCCAGTGTCCAGATGGCGCATCAATAAGGATACATGATACAACCCAGTGTCCAGATGGTGCATCAATAAGGATACATGATAGAACCCAGTGTCCAGATGGTGCATCAATAAGGATACATGATACAACCCAGTGTCCAGATGGTGCATCAATAAGGATACATGATAGAACCCAGTGTCCAGATGGTGCATCAATAAGGATACATGATAGAACCCAGTGTCCAGATGGTGCATCTATAAGGATACATGATACAACCCAGTGTCCAGATGGCGCATCAGTAAGGATAACAGGAACACAATTAGAGTTGGCGTGGTCTCTATCTCTCTCTCTCTCTCTTTCTCTCCATCCTTACTCTCTTTCAGTGACATAATGTATGCAGTGGAGCTGCTCAGAACAACACAATTGTCTTGTTCTTTCAGACTCTGCAACGTTGCCCTCCATGACATTGACGGTTCTATAAATAATGCTTGTCTCTAGTGCCTGAACCACCATGGTTAGGTCTGTACTAGTAGTGGTGTTCAGACAATGTTTGGAGCAAGCACGCTCCGTATGGGCAAGCTGTATCCAAAACGTAGCTGGTTCGAATCCCAGGTGAGAAAGACTTGCCCTTAGGCAAATAACCTGACTTGAGTCTGACTTGATTTGCTCCAGCTCATATTGAGTTGTCTGAATGTAAAATTGGTCAGCTACGCTGTCATTTAGATATGTCTTGAGGATACTGCCCTCTACAGATGATAAGGATCCATTGCTATAGACCAAGCATTTTTTAGCAAATGCTCTTATTCAGTGCATTCATTTTCATACTTTTTCGTACTGGTCCAGTGTGGTAATCGAACCCACAACCCTGGCTTTGCATGTGCCATGCTCTACCAACTGAGCACTTACTGCACAGTCAAGTGGTTAGATACTGTACTTCATAGCAGAAGAAGAAACAGAAAAGGAAGCTCAAAGGAAACGGAGAAGGGGACAGGAAATGAAGAACAGCTGAGAAAAGGATACAACTTTATTGATATATAAGCAGTTACAATCCTCAAGCAAAATGAATATGGTTAGTGTATAAAATGAAACAAAATGAAGATAAAATACAAAGATACACACAAAGTATCAGAATGAAGTTGGAGGATAGTGAAGTTGGAACAGAAGTAGAAACAAACAGAATAAACACAAAAAGTTGTATATTACAGATGATAATGTGCAGATTTCATCTCAATATTCAAGATACACTCAGTGGCCCGTTTATTAGGTACACCCATGTAGCCAGGTCGCACCCCCATTTGACCCCAGAACAGCCTGTATTCTTCGGGGCATGAACACATTGCTCAATTTGTATTACGGGACTCAACATGTGCCAGGAAAATATTCCCCACACCATTACACCACTGCCACTAGCCTGTACCGTTGACACCAGGCAGGATTTGTCCATGGACTCATGCTGCTTACACTGACTCTGCTATCAGCATTACGCAACAGGAAGCGGGATTTGTCAGACCAGGCAATGTTTTTCCACTCCTCAATTGTCCAGTGTTGGCCTACACGATTCTTGCCATTCTCCTTTGACCTCTCTCATCAACAAGCTGTTGTATGTTTTTTGTTTGTCGCACCATTCTCGGTAAACCATAGACACTGGCAAGCGTGAAAAGCGCCTGGCACCAACGATCATACTACTCTCAAAGTCACTTAGGTCACTTGTTTTGCCAAATCTAATGTTCAATCCAACAGTTATTGAATGCCTCAATGCCTGTCTGCCTGCAATATATAGCAAGCCATGGTCACGTGCCAACGGGGTGGTACCTAATAACCTGGCCATTGTGTGTATGTACTAAGGCAAGGTAAACTAAGGGAGAGTTTTTAACTCAAACACACACACACTCACTCACACACTCACTCTCACACTCCCCTAACACACCAACAGGCTCACTGTACACACACAGACACAGCAACGTACTAACTAATTCCAGTAACTACTTAAAGGGATGTGGTATAGGACAAGGCACAGGTGGTGAGGTATAATGTGAAATCTCAGACTGCTATAACGTGAGATCTGAGACTGTCTTTCTAGTTAACTACAGGCTGATTGAAATGAATAAAACACAGGCAGAGAGATGTTACTGGGCACAGCAAACTACAGTCTACTGCACGTTGAGTGTGTGTGCCGAAACACTGTGGTGCCAGTCTCTCAGCTTGTTGTACTGTTGTCCCACAACCTTTGGATCAGGTTTGTTCACCCTAACACACCCAAAGACACAGGAAAGGAGGGGAGATGGAGGGAAGGAAGGAGGAAGAAAGGAGAGGACACAGGAGAGCAGACAGGAAGAAAGGAGAGGACACAGGAGAGCAGACAGGAAGAAAGGAGAGGACACAGGAGAGCAGACAGGAAGAAAGGAGAGGACACAGGAGAGCAGACAGGAAGAAAGGAGAGGACACAGGAGAGCAGACAGGAAGAAAGGAGAGGACACAGGAGAGCAGACAGGAAGAAAGGAGAGGACACAGGAGAGCAGACAGGAAGAAAGGAGAGGACACAGGAGAGCAGACAGGAAGAAAGGAGAGGACACAGGAGAGCAGACAGGAGGAAAGGAGAGGACACAGGAGAGCAGACAGGAGGAAAGGAGAGGACACAGGAGAGCAGACAGGAAGAAAGGAGAGGACACAGGAGAGCAGACAGGAAGAAAGGAGAGGACACAGGAGAGCAGACAGGAAGAAAGGAGAGGACACAGGAGAGCAGACAGGAAGAAAGGAGAGGACACAGGAGAGCAGACAGGAAGAAAGGAGAAGACACAGGAGAGCAGACAGGAAGAAAGGAGAGGACACAGGAGAACAGACAGGAAGAAAGGAGAGGACACAGGAGAGCAGACAGGAAGAAAGGAGAGGACACAGGAGAGCAGACAGGAAGAACGGAAATAAAGACATTGTAAAGAAAAAGAAATAGACAAGAAATGTAGAGGGAAAAACAAGACAATGTAGGAAATAAATTAAAAATAAAGAAAGAGTTAGATTTGCCAGTGGTTGTACTTCCTGACAGGAGAGCTCTGTCTGAAGGATGCTGTCTGTAAACCACATCTCTCTAAGAAGGAGAGATTGGAAGTCTCCTCCTGGCAGGCCCTGATTACCCACAATCCCACTTAATTACCCACAATCCATCTTCGTGACATGCTGATTGGCCGGGGCTTTGGTTGGGAGAGCAGCAGGGTGCATTTTCTGCAGATGAAGATGAATAGGGGCAGAACACAGACCTGAGAACCCCCAGAACCCCCAGCTCTAAAGGGCTATGAGGGTTGGCCAGCCCAGCTAACCCTGCTTGAGCTGTTTCCACTAGGGTTTCCTCTGATGTGGCTTCCTGTAATGAAGCCTTAAACTAAGCGTGATACTGAGCGTCTCATGGATAAGGAAGTATGGGCTAAACTCGGAATCCCAATAATGAGAAGCTCCTGTGGCATGCAGGATGAGACATGGAGTGCCAGAAAGCTCTGATCAACCCAACATAGTAACAGTAACAACAACAGCATCAGCCTCACACCAGGAAACTACCCTCAGATCACATGGGATCAGACTGACATACCACCACCTACTCACTTCTTTCCAGCACTGTTCTCCTGGGCTTGGTCTGTGAACAGAGGAGGAAAGAAACTCATGAACATAAAAACAGAGAATGTCAAATGTGCATGTAGACTTGTGTGTCTTATAATAGAAAATTATAACAAATTCTTATTTACGGCCTACCCCGGCCAAACCCGGACGACGCTGGGCCGATTGTGCGCCGCCCTATGGGACTCCCAATCACGGCCGGTTGTGAAACATGCCTGGAATCGAACCAGGGTCTGTCAGACACTGCTGACATACAGTGTCTTAGACCGCTGGCCACTCGGGAGGCCATGTGGTGACCAGACAAAAAGAGAGTGGTGCTACTGCTTTTTAAATGCTCATTTTAAGTAGATATTGATAAAAAAATATACTATCATTTAATTAATTACATTTATTATTTATTTATTATTTACTACTATTTAAAAAAAAAATCTGTGACTCATAATTTGTGTAAGCCAGCTCTGGCCCAACCCATCAGCATTCTCAAATCCAAACTTATCGTGGAGAAAAAATGTTAGTGGGTGTGGCATTTGGCCGGACAGATGTGGATGGGTAGCCAGGCAAGAACAAACCACTCTCCAGCACTCATTTGCATCAACAGCCTTGCACATATTAAACATTCTATAAGTAACCTCAGCCTATGTGTGGAATAGAGAATGACTTCTAATGCACTGCTCCTTGTCAGCTCCATGTCAGTTTGTTTCAGCAGAGCAGGTCTAACACACACAGGGCTGGGGTGATGACAGAGAGATGGATGCTGAGGCCCAGAGACAGAGCTGCGCCAGGGGGACCAGAACACACAGACAGAGCTGTGCCAGGGGGACCAGAACACAGAGACAGAGCTGTGCCAGGGGGACCAGAACACACAGACAGAGCTGTGCCAGGGGGAACAGAACACACAGACAGAGCTGTGGCAGGGGGAACAGAACACACAGACAGAGCTGTGCCAGGGGGAACAGAACACACAGACAGAGCTGTGCCAGGGGGACCAGAACACAGAGAAAGAGCTGTGCCAGGGGGACGAGAACACACAGACAGAGCATTGCCAGGGGGACGAGAACACAGAGACAGAGCTGTGCCAGGGGGACCAGAACACACAGACAGAGCTGCGCCAGGGGGACCAGAACACAGACAGAGCTGCGCCAGGGGGACCAGAACACAGAGACAGAGCTGTGCCAGGGGGACCAGAACACACAGACAGAGCTGTGCCAGGGGGACCAGAACACACAGACAGAGCTGCGCCAGGGGGACCAGAACACAGACAGAGCTGCGCCAGGGGGACCAGAACACAGAGACAGAGCTGTGCCAGGGGGACCAGAACACACAGACAGAGCTGTGCCAGGGGGACCAGAACACAGAGACAGAGCTGTGCCAGGGGGACCAGAACACACAGACATAGCTGTGCCAGGGGGACCAGAACACAGAGACAGAGCTGTGCCAGGGGGACCAGAACACACAGACAGAGCTGTGCCAGGGGGACCAGAACACACAGACAGAGCTGTGCCAGGGGGACCAGAACACACAGACAGAGCTGTGCCAGGGGGACCAGAACACACAGACAGAGCTGTGCCAGGGGGACCAGAACACAGAGACAGAGCTGTGCCAGGGGGACCAGAACACACAGACAGAGCTGTGCCAGGGGGACCAGAACACACAGACAGAGCTGTGCCAGGGGGACCAGAACACACAGACAGAGCTGTGCCAGGGGGACCAGAACACAGACAGAGCTACACTACCAGGGTGGGAAATGGCTGGTGGATGCCCTAATTTCAAATAATTAAGCTAAATTACAGAAAACACTGTACCCAACCCGCTTTCACCACTGTAGCTTTGAGATTTCCTTTTCCAGAGCTGACAAACACACATTATGTATTTTTTCTACATGTGGGATTTGGATTCTTTTTTTTTATGCTCCCAAATGCTCTCTGCGACCATCCGTCAATGTGGCTGGTAAGAATAGATATTCTACCAGCCAATGCTCAAATCTACCAGCATTTTGCTGATGGCTTGTGTTCATTTCCCACCCTGTGCACTACAGGCACAAACATGAGGCACTGTTGTCCTACAGAATACTATGTAACCTTTCCCTTAGGGGAAAAGGCAAAGCCCAAATGGTCACTTCAGAGGGATACTACTGTAAGATCACAATCATCTAGTTAGGATGGATTTATATTTCCTAGTCCCATTGTGCCAGGTTATCCAGTAACTAGGGTGTCTCAGGGTATTGGGGTAAGGGGAGGGTGTAAAAGGGGTACCCACCTTTCTCTGTGCCGGTGATCTGAGCCAGGATTCTGAAGGACCTGGATTGGGAGGTTCCGGTGCGAGGATGCCAGTCCTCTGTGTCCTCGATCAGACGCTTCTTACTGGCCTCGCTGAGGGGCGAGGCGTGGGTCAACTCTGGTTCAACTCTGTTCCTGAGACCACACACAGAATAAAGTCATCATCATCATTAACATGCATTTACAATTATCATTACCACTCAGCATTCATAAAAATCACTCTTAATAATTACTTAATTATTCCCTATTTATTCAGATTAATTTATCACATTCATTAATGTTTTTATATAGTAGCATAACACAAATACAACATTTGTTCTCGTTCACACACTCGTACTCCCAATGTATACTACAGGTATACTTAGACAAGACAAACATACACACATTCACTGAGTGTCCACGGCTAGATGTTCCATTACTGTACCTCCTAGGGGCTGTCTTTGGGGGGACTCTGCACACGGACATTGAGAAGGTGGTAAGAAAGGAAAATAGAAGAAGAAAACTTCAAAGATAGAATATTGTTTGATAGAATAAACCATATGTAAAACTCTTTGGATCTAAAGTATCAGTTTTGCTGTTTTGTTTTTTAATTTGTATTTATTTAACTAGGCCATTCTTATTTACAATGGCGTCCTACCGGAGAATAGTGGGTTAACTGCCTTGTTCAGGGGCAGAATGACAGATTTTTTCCTTGTCAGCTCAGGGATTCGATCCAGCTACCATTCAGTTACTGCTGTTACAGGCTATACTTACTTAAGAATTCCCAGAGGCCCACTATCAGAACCAGCAGTTACACTAGAAATAGCAGAGCCGTAGTCAGCTGACTATCGATTCAAACTAACTGCAATGACCAGCTCTAAAACCCTTATGAAGATGATGTGACACACATGACCTGATTCAGCCCACATACAGTACATCATGGCACTAACTCAGAGACAAACATATCATAACATGACAATGGTTTTAGTAGTAGGGGGAAATATGCTTTATGGATTATTGATCAGCTGAATAAACTGGTGATGTAGTTTGTATTTTGGGGAATTGATTTAAAACTATTAAATAGTGATAATGTATGTATAATACAGTTAGAAACCCAGGTAAAAGTTACCATCTCTCGCCACAAGGGGGAACCACTGAGCCTCACGTTACATTGAGCTCAGGACCAGAACGGATACATTGTTTGTATTCCTGTCCTGAATTCTATCATGTTTAGACACACATCTCAAGATGTCTGTTTATTACATTACAAGTGGATTTCTGCGCTGGGGGCAGGTCAAGTGTGTCTGAGTGTTCTGGGTGCGAGCTGTGTGCTATTCGACTGTGTGTCTCTCTGAGTGTATTCTAAGTGAATGGGGCGAGAGGGGTCAGATTGTGACGGTCCTGGCTGGTAATTAATGAATGGCCTTGGGTAAACAGAGTGTCACGGTGGCAGATGGAGAGGGACAGATGCAGGGACAGGGTACAGAAGCCCTGCTGAGTGGTGACAGGTCAGCCTACAGGGCTCTGGGTTGCAGTCTGGAGCCTGGTGGTGGGTCGGGTGGGGATGCATCACCTTTTATAGAGCCTATAGAGCCTATGGGCTCCGGTCAAAGGTAGTGCACTATAAAGAGAATGGGGTGGCAATTGAAACACAGTCTGGGTGTAAATACACTGGTTCTCCCACACGGACCGGTCCGGGATGCCATTACACACAGAGCATGAATGAACAGAATGAACTGGCCTCAGTGGACCACAAGGCTTATTATGGCTTATGGCTGTGTGTTATTTACAGGGTGGCTTTGCAGGTTGTTTTATGTTGTGAAATGAGTGTGTAAAGCGCCTGTCATAGTCCAAAACGTGTACACGTACACACAGCAGTGTTCTAGAATATTAGACCGTTGGTTTTCATAGTTTGTCAGCGCAGGTCAAGCAATTTCTCCAACTGTCAACACATTCAAATGAATAGAGGACGCGTACCGGAGCCGTGTTGGTTGAGAATGGTGGGGAGGTGAGCAGAGGGGTGTGCTTCCTGTGGATGGTGGTCTCAGAGCCATGTAGCTATGTCACAATAGGACGCTGAACTATCACGTCTCAGCGGCTGTGGACTATGGTTTAGGCTTTAGACAGTAAGTATATGAGGGAGGTTTATGAGGGTTATGGCAGAGAGGCGCCAGCATGTCTACTGTACTAATCTAACTGTACTGCAGTCATCATGTGTAGCAGGATAGCACTGATAATCACATCCCACAGTCAAAGAGCTAGCAGACAGTGTCACTGTTACTACACTAACTTGGTCTCTTCCTCCGCCCCCTCCTGCGGAAAGAGAAAAGAGAGGAGAAGAGGATGAACAAAGTAAAGGAGCAGGAAAAGAGAAAAAGAGAAGAGCAGTGATTCAACTGGGTCCTAAAACCACATGGACTATTCTGAGACGATGTGCGAGCAGACACCCAGAGAGAAACACACACACAGGATGCAGCTGAACACACATGCTTCTACTATACCTGTAACCTGTACAAGCAGACGGGGCAGTCTAGGGGGTTTTGGTGGTCATGGCTAGATGGGATACAGTTTATGTGTCAAATTGTCGTTCCTCAAACTTTTTGTGCATTTTACCAAAACATTTTCCTAACCTTAAACTAATGCTCCTAACCTGCTACGTTAATTGTACTAACCTGCTGCATAAGGTCTAACTTGCTACAAAAAGTAAATTCTGACTGTAACCCTTCTAGCCAAAACCGTTTTAGAAGGGAGGAAGGTCAAAGATCATATAATAACTCAGAGAAGGTATTACAGTATGCAGTACAGACTGAGATGACAACCAAAGTGACTAGAGGTAAGTGGCATAAAGTCTCTATGATACTCTATTATAACCCCTCCTGTCTCAGCCTCCAGTATTTATGCTGCAGTAGTTTATGTGTCAGGGGTCTAGGGTCAGTCTGTTATATATAGAGTACTTCTCCTGTCTTATCTGGTGTCCTGTGTGAATTTAAGTATGCGCTCTCTAATTGTCTCTCTCTCTATTTATTTCTCTCTTTCTCTCTTTCTTTCTCTCTCTCGGAGGACCTGAGCCCTAGGACCATGCCTCAGGACTACCTGGCCTGATGACTCCTTGCTGTCCCCAGTCCACCTGGCCGTGCTGCTGCTTTAGTTTCAACTGTTCTGCCTGCGGCTATGGAACCCTGACCTGTTCACCGGACGTGCTACCTGTCCCAGACCTGCTGTTTTCAACTCTCTAGAGACAGCAGGAGCAGTAGAGATACTCTGAATGATCGGCTATGAAAAGCCAACTGACATTTACTCCTGAGGTGGTGACCTGTTGCACCCTCGACAACCACTGTGATTATTATTAGTTGACCCTGCTGGTCATCTAAGAACATTTGAACATCTTGGCCATGTTCTGTTATAATCTCCCCCCGGCACAGCCAAGAGGACTGGCCACCCCTCACAGCCTGGTTCTTCTCTATGTTTCTTCCTAGGTTCTGGCCTTTCTAGGGAGTTTTTCCTAGCCACCGTGCTTCTACAGCTGCATTGGTTGCTGTTTGGGGTTTTAGGCTGGGTTTCTGTACAGCACTTTGTGACATCAGCTGATGTAAGAAGGGTTTATAAATAAATTTGATTTGATTATTCAGCTGCGAAACATAACTAATACCATTTGCATCAGTGGACTACATTGGTAGACTATTCTAAAACACATGTTACTAGCACATGTCCTATCCTCTGGCCTGAGAACCACCCCAATAAAGAGCTGCTCCAGCCCAGAGCTGCCAGTACGCTGGGATAATTAGAAAACAAGCGTCTAATTCAACACAACAACAAGACGTCAGACAGAATCAGAGCCAGACTACTGTGTGTTTGGCAAAGCTATAAACTCTATTAGCAATTAAAGGCAGGCAGGGTGGGCTAGGCTGGGCTGGGCTGGGTTAAGCTGGGTTGGGTTGGGTTGGGTTAGGATGGGTTGGGTTGGGCTGGTCTGGGTTTTGCGGTAGCAGGAGTGAGTTTAACATGTTGTCGGTTGCTGCTGCCCTTTTCTCCTGTTTCCAGTCCCCTTCAACATACTGGGACAAGATGTGCTGCTGCCCTTTTCTCCTGTTTCCAGTCCCCTTCAACATACTGGGACAAGATGTGCTGCTGCACTCAATGTGGCTATTTACAGAGTTGGGGTATAAACACCATCCTAGTTGCTCTACAAACAGCTAAGTAGACTATTTAGGAGAAACTGATGGAAGATTTACAACAAAGTATGTCCTCTCTCAGGTAGTCTGTTGTTATTACATGGTTGGTTAACAGCTACTTGTGGCCTCAAACATCATCCAGACAGGCAGCAAAGAGAACTACATCTCTCTGTAAACCTGACAGCAACACACAGGATTTATGGGATGTGAGACAGAAACATGTTCACTTCCCATTACAGCCTTCCTGCTGCACTACACCAGTCCAGGTGGGCATACCTAACATAGCCATGGTGGTCTTTTGAGCCCAAATGGTCCATGGTAATAACTTCAAACCACCTACCTACCCACAGTTGATCTTCTTGGAAAGTGAAAGGAAGCAAAAGGAGAATATGAGGGGTTTGGTTAGATAGAGAAAGTAACAGGAGAGGAGGAGAAGAGGTGAGAGGAGGGTTTGGTTAGATACAGAAAGTAACAGGAGAGGAGGAGAAGAGGTGAGAGGAGGGTTTGGTTAGATACAGAAAGTAACAGGAGAGGAGGAGAAGAGGTGAGAGGAGGGTTTGGTTAGATACAGAAAGTAACAGGAGAGGAGGAGAAGAGGTGAGAGGAGGGTTTGGTTAGATACAGAAAGTAACAGGAGAGGAGGAGAAGAGGTGAGAGGAGGGTTTGAGGTTCGTGCCACTCACCCATTAAACTGTTCTTTGATCTGGTCGACCACCACACCCTGGGCTTCCAACAGGCCCCGCCTCTGTCCTATGGCCACCTCACAGGCGTTGGTATTGGAGTACAGGTTTATTGGCGTGTTATAGCAAGAGGACTGCGGAGCACCGGGATTGGAGGAGGGGGCTGTCACTCTGGCCGGGGAGGATGAGGAAGAAGAGGAGGAAGTGGAGGAAGGGGAGGTGAAGGGGGAACGGCCAGAGCCGGGTCTGGGGGGTGGGGCTGAGCTAGGTGGGGCGGGGGAGTGGGAGCGGCTAGCTAGTGGGAAGGGAGGCTGGGGCTGCTGGGAAGAGGGGGCGGCGGGGGAGCGGGAGCGGCTAGCTAGTGGGAAGGGAGGCTGGGGCTGCTGGGAAGAGGGGGCGGCGGGGGTGAAAGCAGACGATGCAGAGGGGATGGAGGCCACCTTTGGGGCGGTTAGGGAGGAAGTGACTGCACCCACATTGCTGCCCCCGCCAAAGGGGCGGGCCGTCTTGTTGTAGGCAGCACCGGGTTGGGGGGAGGGGCTGGTGAAGGCTGGAGCTGGATGGGTGATTGGCACGGGCTTAATGATCTCCAGTGGCTCATCCTATAGTGGGGTGAGGACACACACGCACAACACTCACACACTGCAAACCACACAGCAAACTCATACAGCAAACTCATACAGAAAACTCATTCAGCAAACCACACAGCAAACTCCTACAGAAAACCCCTACAGGGAAATGCTCCCCAGCAGTATGGTATGTGCCTCAGAGCTATCAGCAGTATATTATTCCCTAGCGTTGCAAAATGCCCATAACAGCCAATCACAACGTGCTGTAACATCACAGTGAGCATGCTCAAACAAATGATCCTGGTAACTGGAAATATACCCATTAAAAACAAATAATCATTATCAGAATCCATTCATCCTAAATAATAAATGTGACTGTTTATATCTGATTCATTCTCTGGAGTGTACTTACCTTTGGTGCATCAGCCTTGGGAACACTGGAAGCTCTGTGAAGACAGAAAATGCATCATGAGAAACGTATCTTCCTCTGTAGGAACAAGGTAAACAAGGAAAGGAGCATGCACACCATCACAGTATATGGCCCATCCATTAAGATGTGTGTATCTATGTAAACACTAGCTACTGTATAGTCTCCCTGACAACCAAGTGTCACAACAAACCCCAATGTCTCTCCTTATGGACAGTAACCCTCTCCTTATGGACAGTAACCCTCTCCTTATGGATAGTAACTCTCTCCTTATGGACAGTAACTCTCTCCTTATGGACAGTAACCCTCTCCTTATGGACAGTAACTCTCTCCTTATGGACAGTAACCCTCTCCTTATGGACAGTAACTCTCTCCTTATGGACAGTAACTCTCTCCTTATGGACAGTAACTCTCTCCTTATGGACAGTAACTCTCTCCTTATGGACAGTAACCCTCTCCTTATGGACAGTAACTCTCTCCTTATGGACAGTAACTATCTCCTTATGGACAGTAACTCTCTCCTTATGGACAGTAACTCTCTCCTTATGGACAGTAACTCTCTCCTTATGGACAGTAACTCTCTCCTTATGGACAGTAACTCTCTCCTTATGGACAGTAACTCTCTCCTTATGGACAGTAACTATCTCCTTATGGACAGTAACCCTCTCCTTATGGACAGTAACTCTCTCCTTATGGACAGTAACTCTCTCCTTATGGACAGTAACTCTCTCCTTATGGACAGTAACTCTCTCCTTATGGACAGTAACTCTCTCCTTATGGACAGTAACTCTCTCCTTATGGACAGTAACTCTCTCCTTACGGACAGTAACCCTCTCCTTATGGACAGTAACTCTCTCCTTATGGACAGTAACTCTCTCCTTATGGACAGTAACCCTCTCCTTATGGACAGTAACTCTCTCCTTATGGACAGTAACTCTCTCCTTATGGACAGTAACCCTCTCCTTATGGACAGTAACTCTCTCCTTATGGACAGTAACCCTCTCCTTATGGACAGTAACTCTCTCCTTATGGACAGTAACTCTCTCCTTATGGACAGTAACTCTCTCCTTATGGACAGTAACTCTCTCCTTATGGAGGAGCATCTTAGAGAGAGGGAGCAGGAGATAGAACAAGAGAGAGGGGATGGGAAGAGAGGGAGAGAGGGAACTAACCACACCAGAGTAAAACCTGTAAATAGAGTGAATATTGAGATTAGACACACTATCAAAGACTGCTGCTACTGGCTCCACTACAACGCCTGTCTGTATTTGGCCCATAGCTCAATTCCACAGAGGCAGCCAGTCATAGAGCAGCATGGCGGTAGAGACATGTGGGAAAACATATGATGCTATATTACTCTGTTTTGTTTCCCTAACGCCTGCTAGATTTACTAAGGATCCTTATTTTCACTCACTCATCCACTCATCCACTCAGCAGTCCAAGACACTATCTCTCCTCTGTGTGAGTCTCCATCTCTGTGTACAGGGCTACAGGCCCAACCAGTGTAGAAGACCTCAGATTTATACTCATGATCAAACCAGCTGCAGGACTTCTTTCGCCTCAGGAAAAGGAAGGTAGTCCTGTTGTTCATACTGCTGCAAACAAACACACTGTACAGGGGACGGGACTTCCAGTGGCTACCAGGAAGTGAACCAATAACAATCTCCTCTCTCTATCCACAAGGACTATCTGTATATTCCTTCCATATTCTGTCTCTCTGAGGAGCAGAGAGAATGTAGCCTAATGAAGGTAAACAACATGCATATCAACTATGCAGAACATAATGTGAGATATGAGAATGCTATTCATTGACTACAGCTCAGCGTTCAACACCATAGTGCCCTCAAAGCTCATCACTAAGCTAAGGACCCTGGGACTAAACAGCTCCCTCTGCAACTGGATCCTGGACTTCCTGACGGGCTGCCCCCAGGTGGTGAGGGTAGGTAGCAACACATCTGCCACGCTGATCCTCAACACTGGAGCTCCCCAGGGGTGCGTGCTCAGTCCCCTCCTGTACTCCCTGTTCACCCATGACTGCATGGCCAGGCATGACTCCAACACCATCATTAAGTTTGCAGATGACACAACAGTGGTAGCCCTGATCCCCGACAACGACGAGACAGCCTATAGGGAGGAAGTCAGAGACCTGGCCGGGTGGTGCCAGAATAACAACCTATCCCTCAACGTAACCAAGACTAAGGAGATTATTGTGGACTACAGGAAAAAGAGGACAGAGCACGCCCCCATTCTCATCGACGGGGCTGTAGTGGAGCAGGTTCAGAGCTTCAAGTTCCTTGGTGTCCACATCAACAACAAACTAGAATGGTCCAAACACACCAAGACAGTCGTGAAGAGGGCACGACAAAGCCTATTCCCCCTCAGGAAACTAAAAATATTTGGCATGGGTCCTGAGATCCTCAAAATGTTCTACAGCTGCAACATCGAGAGCATCCTGACTGGTAACATCACTGCCCGGTACGGCAATTGCTCGTCCTCTGACCGCAAGGCACTACAGAGGGTAGTGCATACGGCCCAGTACATCACTGGGGCTAAGCTGCCTGCCATCCAGGACCTCTACACCAGGCGGTGTCAGAGGAAGGCCCTAAAAATTGTCAAAGACCCCAGCCACCCCAGTCATAGACTGTTCTCTCTACTACCGCATGGCAAGCTGTACCGGAGTGCCAAGTCTAGGACAAAAAGGCTTCTCAACAGTTTTTACCCCCAAGCCATAAGACTCCTGAACAGGTAATCAAATGGCTACCCGGACAATTTGCATTGTGTGCCCCCCGCCCCCCCCCACCCCTCTTTTTACGCATTCATGTACATACTACCTCAATTGGGCCGACCAACCAGTGCTCCCGCACATTGGCTAACCGGGCTATCTGCATTGTGTCCCACCACCCGCCAACCCCTCTTTTACGCTACTACTACTCTCTGTTCATCATATATGCATAGTCACTTTAACCATATCTACATGTACATACTACCTCAACCAGCCTGACTAACCGGTGTCTGTATGTAGCCTCACTACTTTTATAGCCTCGCTACTGTATATAGCCTCGCTACTGTTATTTTTCACTGTCTTTTTACTGTTGTTTTATTTCTTTACTTACCTATTGTTCACCTAATACCTTTTTTGTACTATTGGTTAGAGCCTGTAAGTAAGCATTTCACTGTAAGGTCTACACCTGTTGTATTCAGCGCACGTGACAAATAAACTTTGATTTGATTTCATTAATTCCAAGAAAAGTAAGCACTCTCTCTCTTGCCCTCTCTTTCTCCTTCCTCTCTCCCTCCCTCTCTTTCTCCTTCCTCTCTCCCTCCCTCTCTTTCTCCTTCCTCTCTCCCTCCCTCCTCAATCCCTCTTTCTCTCCTCCAGCTGTTTCTTGTCCTTCATCCATGGCATGGGCCCTTCATAACCTTAGTCTGCTGGACACAGTCAGTCTAGACTCAGACTGGTTCATGTTTTCTCATTAATGTCCATTAAGTCTCAGTCCCAGCCTCTCATCTGGCTTCATAAACAACTGTGTTCTCAGCCTCTGACAGCCTCTGACAGCCTCTGACAGCCTAGGACAGCCAGACAATGTGTTCCTTCTTCCTCATTAAGCCAAAGTGACTCAGCAGAACAGAATGGTCTCTTCCAGAACATGCCCCATGTTCTCTGGCATTCTGTCTGTCACATTCTTCCATATTAGGAAGGGTTTAGGACAGTCTCACGGTCCTGTTCCTCACTGAGTTGAAGCTGACCGACTAAGAGCATGCTCACTGGGGGAGTATCCAGCCCCACCCTGCCACATATGTATGCAATTCATATTTAGAAAAATACTATACCCACACTGACGGCTGAATATTTTCCGATGTACATATGAACATATTTTCCAATGTACATATGAGCATATTTTCCAATGTACATATGAACATATTTTACAAAGCATCACACTTACAAAGGCCCAGGCAAACATCACAGGATAGGGATGGGCTTATAGATCAAACAGTCTGTGCCTTTACAAACAAAATATAGTCCATAACACCGTGTATCCGCCATCGGTAAGCCTGAGAGAGGCTCCAGGGTGAAACCCTGAACCTCTGTTCTCTGTGTCTCTGTTCCCAGAGCTGTCAGAACAAACACAGGCCAGGTGGAACCCCCAACCTCCGTTCTCTGTGTCCCTGTTCCCAGAGCTGTCAGAACAAACACAGGCCAGGTGAAAACCCTAACCTCCGTTCTCTGTGTCCCTGTTCCCAGAGCTGACAGAACAAACACAGGCCAGGTGAAAACCCTAACCTCCGTTCTCTGTGTCCCTGTTCCCAGAGCTGTCAGAACAAACACAGGCCAGGTGAAAACCCTAACCTCCGTTCTCTGTGTCCCTGTTCCCAGAGCTGACAGAACAAACACAGGCCAGGTGAAACCCTGAACCTCCGTTCTCTGTGTCCCTGTTCCCAGAGCTGACAGAACAAACACAGGCCAGGTGGAACCCCTAACCTCCGTTCTCTGTGTCCCTGTTCCCAGAGCTGACAGAACAAACACAGGCCAGGGTGGTCTTGTGAACATCTGTGTAGCCCTCTGCCCTCTGTCCTCTCTCTGAAGCCAGATCACCTGCTGGGCTGTGCTGTTCAGACAGACAGCGTGTGTGTGGCGTGTGTGTGTGTGTGTGTTTGTGTACTTGTTTTCCTACATTTAAGGACCCCAATGTCCTAACAATTCACCCAAATGTCCTGAAAAGGTAGGTGGGGAAATACGGGTTTTTGTGTGTGTGTGTCTGTGTGTGTGTATGTGTGTGTGTGTGTGTGTGTGTGTGTGTGTGTGTGTGTGTGTGTGTGTGTGTGTGTGTGTGTGTGTGTGTGTGTGTGTGTGTGTGTGTGTGTGTGTGTGTGTGTGTGTGTGTGGTGGATAGCTGCATCTGGAAGAATGGGGGGATTCTGAGTAGCAATGCAGTGTGGTATGGTCTGGGGGTAGGCCTGAAAGACAGGCTCTGAGGAAACTGAGTAGCATGGCAGTGTGGTATGGTCTGGGGGTAGGCCTGAATGACAGGCTCTGAGGAAACTGAGTTGCATGGCAGTGTGGTATGGTCTGGGGGTAGGCCTGAAAGACAGGCTCTGAGGAAACTGAGTAGCATGGCAGTGTGGTATGGTCTGGGGGTAGGCCTGAAAGACAGACTGAGGATTCTGAATGAGTCAGGCTGCTGTTGTCCAGGACCTGAATTCATTCATTCTAAACATATCCTGTAAGTAACTTCAGTAGACGTGATCAAACTTCACAGATTGATGATATACAGTGCATTCGGAAAGTATTCCGACCCCTTGACTTTTTCCACATGTTATTACGTTACAGCCTTATTCTAAAATGGACATTAAAAAAAACGGCATCAATGTTAAAAAAGCAAAACCAGGTTTTTAGAAATGTGTGCTAATTTATAACAAATGTAATTCTGAAATATCGCATTTACATAAGTATTCAGACCCTTTACTCAGTACTTTATTGAAGCACCTTTGGTAGCGATTACAGCCTCGAGTCTTCGTGGGTATGCCGCTACATGCTTGGCACACTTGTATTTGGGGAGTTTCTCCCATTCTTCTCTGCAGATCCTCTCAAGCTCTGTCAGGTTGGATGGGGAGCGTTGCTGCACACCTACTTTCAGGCCTCTCCAGAGATGTTGGATCGGGTTCAAGTCCGGGCTCTGGCTGGGCCACTCAAGGACATTCAGAGACTTGTCCCGAAGCCACTCCTGCGTTGTCTTGGCTGTGTGCTTAGGGTCGTTGTCCTGTTGGAAGGTGAACCCCCAGTCTGAGGTCCTGAGCTCTCTGGAGCCGGTTTTCATCAAGGATCTCTGTACTTTGCTCTGTTCATCTTTCCCTCGATCCTGACTAGTCTCCCAGTCCCTGCCACTGAAAAACATCCTCTCAGCATGATGCTGCCACCACCATGCTTCCCCGTAGGGGTGGTGCCAGGTTTCCTCCAGACGTGACACTTGGCATTCAGGCCAAAGAATTCAATCTTGGTTTCATCAGACTAGAGAATCTTGTTTCTCATGGTCTGAGAGTCTTTAGGTGCCTTTTGGCAAACTCCATGCGGGCTCTCATGTGCCTTTTACTGAGGAGTTGCTTCCGTCTGGCCACGCAACCATAAAGGCCTGATTGGTGGAGTGCTGCAGAGATGGTTGTCCTTCTGGAAGGTTCTCCCATCTCCACAAAGGAACTCTGGAGCTCTGTAAGAGTGACCATCGGGTTCTTGGTCACCTCCCTGACCAAGACCCTTCTCCCTCGATTGATCAGTTTGTCCGGGCGGCCAGCTCTACGAAGAGTCTTGGTGATTCCAAACCTTTTCCATTTGAGAATGATGGAGGCCACTGTGTTCTTGGTGACCTTCAATGCTGCAGCAATTGTTTGGTACCCTTCCCTTGATCTGTGCCTCGACACAATCCTGTCTCGGAGCTCTACGGACAATTCCTTCGACCTCATGGCGTGGTTTTTGCTCTGACATGAGGTCGACTGTGGGACCTTAGATAGACTGGTGTGTGCCTTTCCAAATCATGTCCAATCAATTTAATTTACAATTCAAGTTGTAGAAACATCTCAAGGACGATCAATGGAAACAGGATGCACCTGAACTCAATTTTGAGTCTCATAGCAAAGGGTCTGAATACTTATGTAAATAAGGTATTTACGTTGTTTACTTTATATACATTTGCAAAAATGTCAAAAACCTGTTTTCACTTTGTCATTATGCGGTATTGTGAGTAGATTGACGAGGAAAAATGTGTATATAATCATTTTAAGGCTGTAACGTAACAAAATGTGGAAAAAGTCAAGCGGTTTGAATACTTTCCGAAGGCACTGCATGTAATCCATCAAGTCACATTGACATATGTTATGACTCAAGGAGCCATGCATTTCTGATTCATTGGGATCTTTTCCAGAAAAGTCTAGACATTCACAGAAAATATGAAACTGTGTTTTTCTGAATCAAATCCTCGAGGACTATCCTTTAAAAGTCATGTCACTGAGGCTTCAAAAGTCAATCGGTCATTGAGAAAAACGACCGTTCAAATAACAAAATAAAATCCTGTTAAATTCAAGGTGTGTGAGATCCAGTTTTGTCTGCTGATATAGCACGTAACTACAATAGAGGTCTATCCGGTCTTTAGTCAGTAAGGATGACTTCCCCCTGCTGAGAGGAGCATGGTTGTAATCAGACAGAGAAGGCCCTTAGTTGTCCTCTCCCTGCTCACATAGAGAGCCTCATTCAGCCTGCCTGCATCCCTGTTCCACTCGCATGAACACAATTTAGTCCAGGTATCCACCTCTCAATGTATTCCACCCAATGGAATCAGGATGCTTCGTCTCATTTGATTCCAGCCAGTGGTTTAAGTCATGTTAAATAGTACCTTAACGGTCACAATGATTTGGTATGTTTACGGTTAATGAGCATAAAAAAACTATTTTGAAGAGGAAAGCCGTTCAGCTTTTGTGACTCCCTCAGCTCATCAAGGTCACATTAGCTTAATCATAAGGGTGTGATTCAAACGACACGTTGTTTACATACTACTAAAGCTAATGTAGTTTAGTACGGTGCTTTATTCTTCGCAGGCTGAGAAAGAGAGAAAGGGAGACAGCGAGGTCTGTGAATGAATAGGCTGGTAGGAAACTGGAACACACACACACTCCTGCAGGATAAGGAGATTGGAAGAACGAGCCTGAGGGCAAAGTAGACTGACGCATTTCCCCCCTGTCAGTCTTTCTGTCTGTCTGTCTGAGCCAAGAGCAACAGTCTGGCACATGGCATCTGACTGAGTGATGGAGAGACTGCTAACACAAGGCCCAGCACTCTCAGCACCAGGACACAATGTGACCTCACACACACACACACACACACACACACACACACACACACACACACACTACAACTGTGTGTACCGCACTTAGCTAGATATACAGGTGAGAATGACATTATGACATTTTAAGCACACCAACACAGTCGTGAAGAGGGCACGACCACGCCTCTTCCACCTCAGGAGGCTGAAAAGATTTGACATGGGCCCTCAAAAGTT
This sequence comes from Salvelinus fontinalis, assembly GCF_029448725.1. Classification (NCBI taxonomy): domain Eukaryota; kingdom Metazoa; phylum Chordata; class Actinopteri; order Salmoniformes; family Salmonidae; genus Salvelinus; species Salvelinus fontinalis. Next base: position 22,198,075 of record NC_074666.1, read on the forward strand.
CTACAACTGCACTATTGAGAGATGGAGAGAAAGGTGGCAAGAGATGGAGAGAGAAAGAGAGAGAGGGAGAGAGATGGAGAGACAGAGAGAGAGAGACACAGAGACACAGAGAGAGAGAAATAGAGTGATCCACTCTAGGTACATTGAGGAGAGAGAGCTCTAATCTTATGTAAAGAGAGGAGAGGTGAGGATAGAGGGTTTATTTTTGGTGTGAAAGCTTGTTTCCATTGTCAGTAACACACATGATGTGTGTGTGTAATGATTAGTCCCCAGTCCTCTCAGCAGCATGCATGTGTCAAGGAGGGGTGGGGGACATTAACAGCCAGGGAATTACGTCATAGGCATGAGGAGAAGACCCTAAGTCCCATCACGCATGAAATATCATTATTTTTTGGGTCTTTTTTAGTATTATTTGTGTACTGTTTGGCATTTCACTGCATTGTGAGGAGCTAGTAACATTTCACCCGCTATAACAACTGCTAAACTGTGTACGCAACCAATACACTTTGATTTGATTTAGATGTGTTTCCTCTGTCACACACACTCTTCCTTCCACCACACACACACACACACACACACACACACACACACACACACACACACACACACACACACACACACACACACACACACACACACACACACACACACACACACACACACACACACACACACACACACACACACACACACACACACACACACACACAAACAGATGTTTCATAATATCTCTTCCAGACTATCCTGCATCAATCTGTTCCCCTGACAGCCGGCCAAAGAACAGGATCATTCATACCATACTAGTAGTCACACACGCGCCGGGCAAACATACGCATGCACGCACACACAGACGCTCAAGCACACACATTGTGGACAGGAGATAATTAATCCCATACGAAAAGGTAATCTGGACCAGTAACTGTAATTTAATATAAGACAAACTCTCACTTCCGGCGCATTAGAAGCAATCGCATCCATTACACAGACAACTTGGACCGCTCCGATGTCATGTGGGGTTCCACAGTCAGTCCGTTTACACCTGACAGTTTACAACAGAGACAGATAACTAACTACCTGTAATAAATACAACATTTCCAGGCCGAAACATAGACTTCCAGGTTAATTATCAGGAGAATAAAGATTAAGCAGCAAAAAAAGAGATGGTTTCATATAATAAATATGATTGCACAATAAGACATGCTCGATATACATTATGAGGTTTATTAAGGAGTTTGTAACGGTCCTCATGCCTGAATGCTCCCAGCTGGAAACTAACTATATGAACATGATGTTATCAGAAACACTCAAAGGTCAACATGACTTTTAAAGATTAAGAGGAAAAGCACGGCCATGGAAGAGAAACTCTGAAAAGTAAAAGTATGGAAAATACTGTCTCTCTCAAAATGTTCTTTCTAGAAATAGACATAATTTCCTCAGTTCAAGTTATATGTGTCTCATTTCAGAGTGGGACCATGTCCAAAGTAGTGAACAACCCCAGCAGACTGACCCCTCTCACCCTCTCCCTCCCCCACTCAACATCTGGCCACGGCCAGGCATAAAAGCATGAGCTCCGTATTACATTATAATGTCCTTTCCCTCAACCCTTACCCCCTCACCCCCTACCCCCTTCACACAGCAGCTTCAGTCTACCAAGGAAACACTGGCCGTCTGTGTCTGGTTCGGAGCGAGGCTTCCTCTCTTCTCCCCCTGTCTAATAGAGCTGCTAGCTAGCGTATGGCTGACTGGCTGCTATGTAAACAGCAGGCCTGACTATACTGTACACTGTGACAGTGGACAAGCTGTACCAGCGGAGGAGAGCAGCACAGCAGGTGGACATGTGCTACATGACGCTGGAGGTCGCAGAAGATTTACACACAAAACTGAAAGGCTGATTGGCCAGTCAAAAGGTATTCTGTACATTAAAAGAGAGGCCACAGAGGCCCTATCTAACTTCATAGATGAGAGGACAAGACAAAGAGGCCCTATCTAACTTCATAGATGAGGACAAGACACAGAGGCCCTATCTAACTTCATAGATGAGAGGACAAGACACAGAGGCCCTATCTAACTTCATAGATGAGAGGACAAGACACAGAGGCCCTATCTAACTTCATAGATGAGGACAAGACACAGAGGCCCTATCTAACTTCATAGATGAGAGGACAAGACACAGAGGCCCTATCTAACTTCATAGATGAGGACAAGACACAGAGGCCCTATCTAACTTAATAGATGAGAGGACAAGACACAGAGGCCCTATCTAACTTCATAGATGAGAGGACAGGACACAGAGGCCCTATCTAACATCATAGATGAGAGGACAAGACACAGAGGCCCTATCTAACTTCATAGATGAGAGGACAAGACACAGAGGCCCTATCTAACTTCATAGATGAGAGGACAAGACACAGAGGCCCTATCTAACTTCATAGATGAGGACAAGACACAGAGGCCCTATCTAACTTCATAGATGAGGACAAGACACAGAGGCCCTATCTAACTTCATAGATGAGAGGACAAGACACAGAGGCCCTATCTAACTTCATAGATGAGAGGACAAGACACAGAGGCCCTATCTAACTTCATAGATGAGGACAAGACACAGAGGCCCTATCTAACTTCATAGATGAGAGGACAAGACACAGAGGCCCTATCTAACTTCATAGATGAGAGGACAAGACACAGAGGCCCTATCTAACTTCATAGATGAGAGGACAAGACACAGAGGCCCTATCTAACTTCATAGATGAGGACAAGACACAGAGGCCCTATCTAACTTCATAGATGAGAGGACAAGACACAGAGGCCCTATCTAACTTCATAGATGAGAGGACAAGACACAGAGGCCCTATCTAACTTCATAGATGAGAGGACAAGACACAGAGGCCCTATCTAACTTCATAGATGAGGACAAGACACAGAGGCCCTATCTAACATCATAGATGAGAGGACAAGACACAGAGGCCTAGTCTACCACAGTAAAGTATAAGCCAACTGACAGAGACACAAAGATTTGGTCCCATTGCTGCCGATTACTCCTCTATTCTTCTTTTTTCGGGATTTAACTAACATCTGAGCTCAAGGAGCACAAAAAGAGAGAGAGAAAAGAGGCATGCGTGCATCTGAACCGAACAGACAGCATGAAGACAGGTAAAAGACAAGCTGTGTGCTTTGACATCTTTCATATGTTGAAACTGTTGGTAAATGCCATTTCCACTTGACTGTTTCTCTGTGTTGTGTTGTGAGCTACAGTGAGCTGATGAGAGAGTGAAAGGCCAGTCTGTACTGATAGGCCTGAGAGCAGACTGGGATTGAAACTGACAGAGAAACACAGGGGTTATACACTGAAGCATTTCAAAACGTTCCTAACACACAGCACTGTCAAAACACAGCCCCAAAGCTTTAAGGTTCCAAATTGCGAAATGATTTGTGCACACTGACATATACTCTCTCTCTCTCTCTCTCTCTCTCTCTCTCTCTCTCTCTCTCTCTCTCTCTCTCTCTCTCTCTCTCTCTCTCTCTCTCTCTCTCCCTCTCTCTCTCTCCCTCTCTCATCCCTTTAGAGAACATGAGAGGATCTGACTTCTTTGTGGTTTTGGATCCAGGTGCACCAGCCACATTATCAGGAGGAGCAGTGTTTTACTGCGCTGTGTTGCATATTTCCATGACAATAAATAAACATCAATTATCATAGTTTCCTCATGCTCCCTTCCACACCCTCCTTGCACAACTCACTGTGTCAGCTCTCTCTCAACCCTAAGAACACATTTCTATATTTTTATTTATTTAACCTTTATTTAACTAGGCAAGTCAGTTAAGAGCAAATTCTTATTTACAATGACGGCCTACCAAAAGGCAAAAGGCCTCCTGCGGGGACGGGGGCCTGGGATAAAAAAAAAAATGAATACAATATAAATATAGGACAAAACACACATCACAACAAGAGAGACACAACACTAGATAAAGAGAGACCTAAGACAACAACATAACAGCAAAACATGACAACACAGCATGGTAGCAACACAACATGGTAGCAGCACAAAAACATGGTACAAACATTATTGGGCAAAGTCAACAGCACAAAGGTCAAGAAGGTAGAGACAACAATACATCATACAAAGCAGCCACAACTGTCAGTAAGAGTGTCCATGATTGAGTCTTTGAATGAAGAGATTGAGATAAAACCGTCCAGTCTGAGTGTTTGTTGCAGCTCGTTCCAGTCACTAGCTACACCGAACTGAAAAGAGGAGCGACCCAGGGATGTGTGTGCTTTGGGGATCTTTAACAGAATGTGACTGGCAGAACAGGTGTTGTATGTGGAGGATGAGGGCTGCAGTAGATATCTCAGATAGGGGGGAGTGAGGCCTAAGAGGGTTTTATAAATAAGCATCAACCAGTTGGTCTTGCGACGGGTATCCAAAGATAACCAGTTTACAGAAGAGTATAGAGTGCAGTGATATGTCCTATAAGGAGCATTGGTGGCAAATCTGATGGCCGAATGGTAAAGATATATACAAGCGAAGCAGAATGAGATGTGTTGTGAAGTGACAGGTTGCCATTACAATCAAGCACACAGTCTTGATCGGCCAGTTTGTGTTTATGAATATGTTCTCAGCTTTTAAAAGCCCAAACTCGGTCAGTCTTCCACAAACCGTATTTAGCCTATTGTGGGTTGTGAAATCCTTGATCTCATCAAAACAGGAAAGGGCAATGACATCAACAGTGCCATTATTGCAGACAGTAGATGTTACTGTAAATCGGCACAGTACAGTTATACAGCATACAACACATGCTACTTAACTGACAAGTAGAGTAACGCACGAGAAATAAGACGCAAAGCACCTATTGTTTCATACACACAGAATGCTTCAGATATATACCATCCCCATATAAGGTGTTTCAGAGGGGTGATATTATAGACCAGTCTACCCTTCCCCCTTATCCCTATGTCATTAAACTTTCAGCCAGACCATTAGTGTCAGGGCCCACCCCTTCTACTCTTCCTTTTTCTTTCACACTGAGCCAGAGTAGTGTCTGTCTGTCTGTCTGTCTGTCTGTCTGTCTGTCTGTCTGTCTGTCTGTCTGTCTGTCTGTCTGTTTGTCACATCCACCTCCAGAGTAGTGTCTGTCTGTCTGTCTGTCTGTCTGTCTGTCTGTCTGTCTGTCTGTCTGTCTGTCTGTTTGTCACATCCACCTCCAGAGTAGTGTCTGTCTGTCTGTCTGTCTGTCTGTCTGTCTGTCTGTCTCTCTGTCTGTCTGTCTGTCTGCCTGTCTGTCTGTCTGTCTGTCTGTCACATCCACCTCCAGAGTAGTGTCTGTCTGTCCATCACATCCACCTCCAGAGTAGTGTCTGTCTGTTCATCAAATCCACCTCCAGGTTTATCCCTCTCTTGCCCTCCCTCTCTCCCTCCCTTTCTACTGCTGAGAGATTTCTATAACAATCACTCTCACTAATTCTCTCTCTCTCTCTCTCTCTCTCTCTCCCTCTCAATCTGTGGCAATAAATAAACATAAATTATCTCCTGGGAGAACTCATTGTGTTAGTTCTCTCTCTCAACCCTGGGAAGACATTTCCATACAAGCGAAGCAGACAGAGATGTGTTGTAAAGTGACTGGTTGTCATTACGATCATAACACACATCAGGCTTGATCGGCCAGTTTGTGCTTATGAATATGTTCTCAGTTTTTAACAGCCCAAGCCTGGATAGAAAACCTGTTTTTCTTTTCTGAGGAATTTCTGAGAGAGAAGGTCACAGCAACTTGAGCAGAAACCTACTAATCGGGTGGTCTCCAAATCATGCATAATCTTACTGTAGCTTACTTAGAAATACCCTCACAGTCGAACTAGCACTAGGTCTGTGCATGCTCTCCATCACTCTGCTGATACGTGGAAATACTCTCTCTCCAACCCTCGAGCCATGGACATGAACTGCTAGCACGAGACAAGAGATTAAAGCCTTCTTGGATACCCAGTTGCTATCACCTCGTAAAGTCTGCTAATCAAAGTGGCATGCTAGCCTAGCTCCTAGCCTCCCTAGTTGGTGTTAGCGTGTGCTGCTCTGTGGCTCAGGGGGTGTGGGGAGGCTGGTAAGCAGCTGAAGTGCCAAAGGGGAGGCGTTGAGTGATGGAAAGAATACATCTGGCAGAGGATAACTGATGGATATAAAGTTGTGGTTTCTCCAGCATGGGATGAACACAGCAGTGTGGATGATACTGGTTTCTCTCTCAGAAGAAAAAGGGGCTAACCTCTATGTCCTCATCCAACCAGCCTTTATCATCCAGTCAGATCTGAGCTGCCTGAAATAGATAATAAGATGATAGTTGGAGCTGTATTATTAGATTTCAGTGCAGCCTTTGATGTTATTGATCATTATGTGTTATTGAAAAAACTCTGATATGGCTTTACATCACCTGCCAACAGACGGTTGGAGAGTTATTTATCAAATAGAACTCAGAGAGTATTCTTCAATGGAAGTTTGTCTAACAACAGATATGTACAGTGCGGTGTCCATCAGGGCAGTTGCCTAGGACCATTACTCTTCTCTATTTTTACAAATTATTTGCCACTTATCTTACAAGAAGACTCGCGGCTGTAATCGCTGCCAAAGGTGCTTCAACAAAGTACTGAGTAAAGGGTCTGAATACTAATGTAAATGTTATATATTTTTTATTTTGAATACATTTGCTAAAATTTCTATAAACCTGGCTTTGGTTTGTCATTATGGGGTATTGTGTGTAGATTGATGAGGGGGAAAAAAACGATTGAATACATTTTAGAATAAGACTGTAACATAACAAAATGTGGAAAAAGTGAAGGGGTCTGAATACTTTCCGAATGCACTGTATTTGTACGTTTTATGTGGACCCCAGGAAGAGTAACTGCTGCATGTGCAGTAGCTTATGGGGATCCTAATAAACTAAACTAAGCCTTCTTCGATCAATGGTAGAACAACACATTGGATGACAAAGATAGAACTGTAAACCCAAGAATCTGTCCCCTTGCTATAACATGTTTTTCTAAAGTAGACTCATTCATACAGCCCTGAACCATAAATGTTGATGACCTTGTGTGAATTTTCTGCTCACAGAATATCAAACATGACCGTATGAGATGACAGTACGTCACCATGTGATGTCACATGCTGGCCTGGTTTGACTCACAGTAATTAATCCTAGGGCATCGCCACTGTTATGTTGTCAAAACTACAACCAATCCATAATACTCTTGTCACATCAGTCAACAGTATAAAAATGATAAATCACCCAGATATGTGTAAAACGTTGTGTTGACAGATCTAGAACTGGACCCTAGAACTGGACCCTAGAACTGAACCCTAGAACTGGACCCTAGAACTGGACCCTAGAACTGGATCCTAGAACTGGACCCTAGAACTGGACCCTAGAACTGAACCCTAGAACTGGACCCTAGAACTGCACCCTAGAACTGAACCCTAGAACTGGACCCTGGAACTGAACCCTAGAACTGGACCCTAGAACTGAACCCTAGAACTGGACCCTAGAACTGGACCCTAGAACTGAACCCTAGAACTGGATCCTAGAACTGGATCCTAGAACTGGATCCTAGAACTGGATCCTAGAACTGGACCCTAGAACTGGACCCTAGAACTGGATCCTAGAACTGGACCCTAGAACTGGACCCTAGAACTGGATCCTAGAACTGGACCCTAGAACTGGACCCTAGAACTGGACCCTAGAACTGGATGCTAGAACTGGACCCTAGAACTGGACCCTAGAACTGGATCCTAGAACTGGACCCAAGAACTGGACCCTAGAACTGGGGCAGTTCCGCTCACTAAGACTGACATTACAAACAGAGCGAAGCACTTAGGAAATGCAAGGGGTGCCTTTCAAATTGTAAACAACCTAAAAGTGAGTAACTGTAAACCTATCCTCCTGAACCAATCCTCTGGCACCATTCTCAACTGAGTTTGTAAGCAAAGGCAGTCCTTCCAATATTAAGAAAATATGGTCAGGAAGGGAATGCGGTCAGAAATTATTGGATGGAAATCGTTGCATTCTTTTCACATTGCTGAATTGACAAGAAAATGTACAGATGGTGGTTTTGGCAACAGGGGGGAGGAGAATGAAGATGGTCAGGGAGAGATGGAATTATGGGTCCTTGGTTCCACACTGCCAGAGAGAGCACATATTGTACCATGATTAGGTATTTGGTATTTTATTAGGATCCCCATTAGCTGTTGCAAAAGCAGCAGCTACTCTTCTTGGGGTCCACACAAAACATGAAACATAATACAGAATGACATAATACAGAACATAATTAGACAAGAACAGCTCAAAGACAAGGCACACGTAGCCTACCTATCAACATATACACCCAGACTATCTAGGTCAAATACACCCAAACTATCTAGGTCAAATAGGGGAGAGGCGTTGTGCCGCGAGGTGTTGCTTTATCTGTTTTTTGAAACCAGGTTTGCTGTTTATTTGAGCAATATGAGATGGAAGTTCCATGCAATAAGGGCTCTATATAATTACTGTACGTTTTCTTGAATTTGTTCTGGATTTGGGGACTATGGAAAGACCCCTGGTGGCATGTCTGGTGGGGTAGTGTGTGTGTCAGAGCTGTGTGTAAATTGACTATGCAAACAATTTGGGATTTTCAACACATTAATGTTTCTTACAAAAAGAAGAAGTGATGCAGTCAGTCTCTCCTCAACTCTTAGCCAAGAGAGACTGTCATGCATAGTATTTATATCAGCCCTCTGATTACAATGAAGAGCAAAACGTGTCGCTCTGTTCTGGGCCAGCTGCAGCTCAACCAGGTCTTTTCTTGCAGCACTGGACCACACGACTGGACAATAATCAAGACAACATTGGTGACAGCCCCACCTTTTGAACTGCCTTGCTGTCTACAGTATCTAAATAAGGAAAACAGAAACCTGGCTCCCTTTAATTTCACCACTTTACCAGTAATGATGTATTCCCAGAACATGCTATCCCCTAAGACTTAAATTAGCCATGTACTTAGATGTATTATTTCAGATCACGAAACACATGTCTTCACCAGTACATGTATGAAGAATGAGTGTTTGCTACATCGCTGGATCTCATGTGTATCATCATCGTCTAACATGGCCTGAGGGTTTGAGATTTCCTTGTTCCCTTATTACACTTGCTAGATTACAGACAGCTGTGAGATGGGGTCTATTTTCCTTTTCATTCGAGTTAAAAGACTCTGTAATGTAGCATTGTGGTGACAGAATGAGAGGACACGTGAACCAGGCGCTGTGCTGCTCTTTCAACAACTTTTACAGCTCGGGCGGTGTAGCATGGCGGACGTGTGGAAGTGTTTCCCCTACATCTGTCATGTAGCTGTAGGACTATGATACTCACAGCTATGGAACACACTGGAACAGTGGCGTTGAGCTTTCCGCAACCAAGCAATAAGGCCTCTCCGCTCAGCAGCTTCACAGCTTTTCCTATATGGGGCGACTATACTGTAGCACCAGAGGTTTGGTTATTTTTACTACTTTTCTTATTCAAACAGAACTGATTCTATATGACCCAAGTGAATGGTTCTGAGAGGGCTAAATTAATAATCTTTAAAGATTGACTGAAGTGGTCTCTGATGTCTTTAACTTATTAAATGAAAGCCAAGCACACAAATAATTTCTTCACATTTATGGAAATTCTTTGGAATTTCCAATACACAATTCCGCCTCCACCTATTAGGGACAGTGTTTTAATCACGGATGACAAGGTACCCATTGGCCTCCTTGCAAATAAAGCCTAAAAGGTGTTTGAGCAGCACTTAATTGCTGTAACAGCTCTCCAAAGAACTTATTCATGTCCAGTATTCCTGTTTCCGTTGAAGGTTGTATCAATGTACAGGGTATTTTAAGAGCTTTTCATTCAAAGCTTTCATCACAGGGGTTCACTTAAACCTAAGCAGAGCCAGCCTAGGCAAAAGCAGGTCTGTGTTAAATGAAATGTATTGACTGTGTCACTCCTCCTCAGAATGCACAGCTCAGTATAGTCATGTTCTGGGTGGATTACTGTGGTTACAGTTATAACAGAGCTAAAGTATCACAGAGGGATCTCTCTCCTCCCCCTCAATCCTCATGTTCAACATCAACCTGGGAATGGATTGGGTTTGACAACAGACAGACGTCTGATCTGATCAGTTCTGCACATTTCCATTTAAAACTGCTGAACAGCATTTGCCATGGTCCAGATCCTTCACTATACTGCACACTAGTTCCATACCATGCCAATTCAAGGCTTTTTCACACCCAGTAACTAAATAAGAGGTAGTCTTTTAGTTTGATGTAAACGTCTTCACTGGACCCATATTGACTGGGGGTTAAAGGTCAGGGTCTCATTGGGTGTCCCTGAGCAGAACAAACTGCTTCTAACGCCTATAACCTTGGTGAGATGAATGTCCCTAATACTCCCTAATTGTCACGGAGACACAGGGGGTTTTGCTCTCAATCCCGCTCTCGTGTCTTTATGTCCATCCAGGGCCACTGTATTGTGTTTCTGACCAAACCTTTTCCCCAACTGTGTATGTAGTACTTCACACACTGCATCAAATTATACTGTGCTTGACGAGACACACATACAAATAGATATATAACGTGCAAACTAAACAAACCAGAGTGATAAATCTGAACAGCGTCATCATTCATAACGTCCCTGCATTCCTGAGAAGGCCCCAGGGACAATGACAGGGCAGTTATGTATAGCATAAACAGAGCAGGCCAAACTCAGAGACAGTTTAAAGTACTACCAGGTTCATCGGCTCTCAACCATGAAAAACTATACTTGTTTATTTATTCGGCGCATAGAGAAATAAACTTTTCTGACAAGGCAATGTAACTGCTAAATGCAAGTGGTGTTTCATTTGGGTAATGGTCCAGGAGGAAATGTGTTTATCCGTAAGGCATTCACGTAATCGTTTAATATTTCCCTGAAATGTTCCTTAAATACAGAGTTTCAGACAGAATCAACGAAGTCACATGCAAACTCTGTGATCCTTAAAAAAGACACACTAGAGCACTTCTGTCGTGGTCTTACGTTAACTAGCAGAGTACCCCGTACAGTAAAACCCACAGGAAGGAGTCATACAGCAGTCTGTAGCAGTACTTCTGTCGTGGTCTTACGTTAACTAGCAGAGTACCCCGTACAGTAAAACCCACAGGAAGGAGTCATACAGCAGTCTGTAGCAGCACTTCTGTCGTGGCCTTACGTTAACTAGCAGAGTACCCCGTACAGTAAAACCCACAGGAAGGAGTCATACAGCAGTCTGTAGCAGCACTTCTGTCGAGGCCTTACGTTAACTAGCAGAGTACCCCGTACAGTAAAACCCACAGGAAGGAGTCATACAGCAGTCTGTAGCAGCACTTCTGTCGTGGCCTTACGTTAACTAGCAGAGTACCCCGTACAGTAAAACCCACAGGAAGGAGTCATACAGCAGTCTGTAGCAGCACTTCTGTCGTGGCCTTACGTTAACTAGCAGAGTACTCCGTACAGTAAAACCCACAGGAAGGAGTCATACAGCAGTCTGTAGCAGCACTTCTGTCGTGGCCTTACGTTAACTAGCAGAGTACCCCGTACAGTAAAACCCACAGGAAGGAGTCATACAGCAGTCTGTAGCAGCACTTCTGTCGTGGTCTTACGTTAACTAGCAGAGTACCCCGTACAGTAAAACCCACAGGAAGGAGTCATACAGCAGTCTGTAGCAGCACTTCTGTCGTGGTCTTACGTTAACTAGCAGAGTACCCCGTACAGTAAAACCCACAGGAAGGAGTCATACAGCAGTCTGTAGCAGCACTTCTGTCGTGGCCTTACGTTAACTAGCAGAGTACCCCGTACAGTAAAACCCACAGGAAGGAGTCATACAGCAGTCTGTAGCAGCACTTCTGTCGTGGCCTTACGTTAACTAGCAGAGTACCCCGTACAGTAAAACCCACAGGAAGGAGTCATACAGCAGTCTGTAGCAGCACTTCTGTCGTGGCCTTACGTTAACTAGCAGAGTACTCCGTACAGTAAAACCCACAGGAAGGAGTCATACAGCAGTCTGTAGCAGCACTTCTGTCGTGGCCTTACGTTAACTAGCAGAGTACCCCGTACAGTAAAACCCACAGGAAGGAGTCATACAGCAGTCTGTAGCAGCACTTCTGTCGTGGCCTTACGTTAACTAGCAGAGTACCCCGTACAGTAAAACCCACAGGAAGGAGTCATACAGCAGTCTGTAGCAGCACTTCTGTCGTGGTCTTACGTTAACTAGCAGAGTACCCCGTACAGTAAAACCCACAGGAAGGAGTCATACAGCAGTCTGTAGCAGCACTCAGTTCTACTCTGTGTTGTTAAACTACTGCTGTTTGATTCATAGATTTTTATCCCCATTAACTGTTAAAGAAAATACAGATCACTAACGGACAAGAACATTACCTATATCGAAACTAATAACACTACAACTAAATTTTTTTTTGACTATTTTAAAAATAATAAGAAAGAGAAAATAAATAATATTAAAAAATGAATAATATTAATCTCAAACATTGAAGAACAATGTGTGTGTGTGTGTTTGTGTGTGTGTGTGTGTGTCTTCACAGTCCACGGTATTTCTTGAGGTGTTGTTTTATCCATTTTTTAAAAACTGATTTTATTGTTTGCCTGAGTTACCTGAGGTGGAAGAGAATTCCATGTAGTCGTTGCTCTATGTAGTACTGCGTGTCTCCAAGCCTCTGTTCTGGACTTGGGGACTCTGAAAAGACCCCTGATTGTGTGTCTTGTTGGGTTTTTGAGCTGTATGTTAACTGGCTGAACAGACAAGACAATACTTCTTATAATGGTTGAATGTCCTAAGTAGCAGTTCATTCTTAAATTGTCCTTTATTTTTAAAGAAATGAATTTGTTCAAAACTGTTCAACTGTTGTCTTTCACACTTTGTGTCAACTACTCACTACATTTTATGAACAGCAATGCTAGCTACCTGTAGCTTATGCTTTCAGAACTAGATTCATTCTCTGATCCTTTGGGTGGACAACATGTCAGTTCATGCTGCAAGAGCTCTGATAGGTTGGAGGACATCCTCCAGAAGGAGTCATAATTACTGTGCAAGTCTATGGAAGGGGGTGAGAACCACAAGCCTCCTAGGTTTTTTATTGAAGTCAATGTACCCAGAGGAGGACGGAAGCTAGCTGTCTTCCGGCTACACCATGGTGCTACCGTACAGAATGCTGCTAAGGTGTTTTAGTCAATTATTTGGTGATGTGAATATATTTAGTATAGTTTTATCTTAAAAGGAAAACATTTCAATGTTTCACTATTTTGATTTTGGTCCACCCTTTCCTCCTCTGAGGAGCCTCCACTGTTCCTTATTCAACATGTCAGAGAAGCATGTTTGTTCTAAAAAGCATATTCCTGGACTCATGAGTGGCGCAGCGGTCTAAGGCACTGCATCTCAGTGCTTGAGGCTTCACTACATGCCTGGGTTTGATCCCAGGCTGTGTCACAACTGGCTTCTGGGTTAAGCGGGTGGGTGTCATTTGGTGGGCTTGGCGGGTCATGTTTCAGAAGACACATGAATTGACCTTTGCCTCTCCTGAGCCCGTTGGGGAGTTGCAGTGATGAGACAAGATTGCAATTGGATATCACGAAAGAGGGGGTAAAATAAAAAAATTATATAAAATAAAAAGTATATTGATATCTGAATGTTCCAATGCATGATAGAAAGTAAAAAACGTTGAGCCGATATTATAGGTCATATCTTTTGAATGCTAAGGGCTAGAATCAAGCTGTGTTCTCTGAGGAAAAGAGGGAGACTTGGCTACGTTGCCTACAGAACATTGCTATGAAATTCAGTGGGGAAAGTGGGAGGGTTGAGCGGGACTATAAATTCAAAGACAGACTACTTTTCTATACTGAAAGAAGAGAAGAACATAGCTATACTTTTGTTTTACTATTAAACTCAATGTTATTGTTTCTAATTTCATAAAGCAGCTTGTGTTTTTTAATCAGGAAAAGGGTAGCTAACTAGAATGCTGGTGGTGACGGGTTAGCTACGGGGAAGCAAGAGAATCGCCTGTGCAACGTGTATAATCGGAGGCGGAGCTAGAGCCGAGCCTGTCTGCCCACACCGCTTGCTCCTCCGCAGCTCACCAGCTGAGGTAGGCTGTGTGCCGGGTGTGGCACGTCATTCCCACTGCTGAAGAGAACTGCACTGTGCATCTGTGCTTCTCATATTAATTGTCCTTATCACTGAACATTTCTCAATCTCTCCAAAAACTATTTTCCAGTCCAGATTTTAGTCACAGAGATAATTTTGTCTAGTTTTAGTCAATTGATAATTTCCGTTTAGTTATAGTTTTTTCTGTAAATATTTAGTCAGTCGTCAATTGCCATTGAAAAATTGGTCTTTGACAAATATTTTTGTCACAATTTTTGATAACGAAATGAACACTGGTGTGTGTGTATGAGTTTGTGCCCTGCCTCTTACTTCTGCAGGGTGAGGTTGAGGTTGTCAGTGCAGGCTTTGATCTTGTTCTGGGCCTCCAGGTGGTTCATGCCGTTGGTGGCGATTCCATCGATAGACAGAACTACATCTCCCACACTCATTTTGGCTTTGGCTGCTTTGCCCCCATCGGTCAGCTGTAAAAACACACAAAACCAAACATACAGGTTGAAATAAAACTAAAATAAACATATACTGTACGCTTGCATTCATTTACTATAACACTATAAAATTACAGTAGTCCGTCACTTTGCCAGGACTGAGACATTCTATGCTATATTGAGCATAGCTTAGTGTATTTAACCTCCATGCCCTGGAGACTCCCAGTGCCTCCTGTATCAGACTCTAAAGACTGATATACAGAATACTTCTCTTTTCTTTCATCCTCCTTAAAGCAACTTTCTTAAACAAACATTCAGTATGCATGAATTCATTTCAAACTGTGCATTCAACTCTATTTGTTCAGCTCTCTTACCACAGAAAACCTGACAAAAGGCTAAGAAGGCCTGATCAACCCTGCAATGCAAACCCCATGAATAAAAAACAGGAAATAATCGTTGTGAAATTATGAAACGACGCAATAAAATATTGATGTATTATTTTATATTGGCCAAGCAGCACTGTGTTCTCTCCCTGTGGTGTCGTATGTAACCTTGGTTATGTAACACAGGCCTTTTCTCTATCTTTATGATGCTGGCCACTTATCAGCTGGGCCCAAAATAGACCAGGCAAACTCTCCTGGGACACACAGTCAGACAGACAGGCCCTTTACACATGCTGTGTGTACAGTCAAAGAAACAGACAGACAGACAGGCCCTTTACACATGCTGTGTGTACAGTCAAAGAGACAGACAGACAGACAGGCCCTTTACACATGCTGTGTGTACAGTCAAAGAGACAGACAGACAGGCCCTTTACACATGCTGTGTGTAGTCAAAGAGACAGACAGACAGACAGGCCCTCTCACATGCTGTGTGTACAGTCAAAGAGACAGACAGACAGACAGGCCCTCTCACACGCTGTGTGTACAGACAGACAGACAGACAGACAGACATACAGACAGACAGACAGACAGGCAGGCAGGCAGGCAGGCCCTCTTTGATCTGAGAAGGAGGGCAGCATGTCATATATCTGTCCAGACAGCTAATGATTTGACTATCTAGGTCCTAGGTGGCATGCATGTCTCTGACTTCTAAATCAAACAGTGGATTGAAGAAGAACACATTCCAACACATTCCACTAGGGACTAATGCACTCTATGTTCTTCTAACCCACGTGGCTTTGATTTAGAAAGAAAGGTATCCCCAAGGTAAAGACAGGCCGAGGGCCATATGTTACCCATAACCTTTGATTAGAGGTGCTTATGATGAAGAGGTTCCCATGAAGTTACAATCTCCTGACAAAGCCCCAGTTTACTGTAACGGCCTAAAGCAGGGGTGTAATGGCGTTAAAGCAGGGGTGTTAACGGCCTAAAGCAGGGGTGTAACGGCCTAAAGCAGGGGTGTAACGGCCTAAAGCAGGGGTGTTAACAACCTAAAGCAGGGGTGTAATGGCCTAAAGCAGGGGTGTAACGGCCTAAAGCAGGGGTGTAATGGCCTAAAGCAGGGGGGTAACGGCCTAAAGTAGGGGTGTAACGGCCTAAAGCAGGGGTGTAACGGCCTAAAGCAGGGGTGTTAACAACCTAAAGCAGGGGTGTAATGGCCTAAAGCAGGGGTGTAACGGCCTAAAGCAGGGGTGTAATGGCCTAAAGCAGGGGGGTAACGGCCTAAAGCAGGGGTGTAATGGCCTAAAGCAGGGGTGTAACGGCCTAAAGCAGGGGTGTAATGGCCTAAAGCAGGGGGGTAACGACCTAAAGCAGGGGTGTAACGGCCTAAAGCAGAGGTGTAATGGCCTAAAGCAGGGGTGTAACGGCCTAAAGCAGGGGTGTAATGGCCTAAAGCAGGGGGGTAACAGCCTAAAGCAGGGGTGTAATGGCCTAAAGCAGTGGTGTAACGGCCTAAAGCAGTGGTGTAACGGCCTAAAGCAGGGGTGTAATGGCCTAAAGCAGGGGGGTAACGGCCTAAAGCAGGGGTGTAACGGCCTAAAGCAGGGGTGTAACGGCCTAAAGCAGTGGTGTAACGGCCTAAAGCAGTGGTGTAATGGCCTAAAGCAGGGGTGTAACGGCCTAAAGCAGGGGTGTAATGGCCTAAAGCAGTGGTGTAACGGCCTAAAGCAGGGGTGTAACGGCCTAAAGCAGTGGTGTAACGGCCTAAAGCAGGGGTATAACGGCCTAAAGCATGGGTGTAACGGCCTAAAGCAGGGGTGTAACAGCCTAAAGCAGTGGTGTAACGGCCTAAAGCAGGGGTGTAACGGCCTAAAGCAGTGGTGTAACGGCCTAAAGCAGGGGTGTAACGGCCTAAAGCAGGGGTGTACAGCCTAAAGCAGGGGTGGGCAAACTTCTTAGCTCGAGGGCCAAATCTGGATTTTGAAATTTAACAGAGAACCGCACATAAACTCAGCAAAATAAGAAACGGCCCCTTTTCAGGACCCTGTCTTTCAAAGATAATTCGTAAAAATCCAAATAACTTCACAGATTTTCTTTGTAAAGGGTTTAAACACTGTTTCCCATGCTTGTTCAATGAATCATAAACAATTAATGAACATGCACCTGTGGAACGGTCGTTAACTTCTCTGGGATATGTGGGACAGTAGCGTCCCACTTGGCCAAAAGCCAGAAAAAATGTAGCGCGCCAAATTCAAATATATTACTATAAAAATCAATCTTTCATGAAATCACACATGAAAGACACCAAATTAAAGCTACACATGTTGTGAATGCAGCCAACATGTCTGATTTCAAAAAGGCGAAAACACACCAAACGATTATGTTAGCTCAGTACATAGCCACAGAAAAACACAGCCATTTTCCCAGCAAAAGATAGTAGTCACAAAAAGCAGAAATAGAGATACAATTAATCACTAACCTTTGATGATCTTCATCAAATGACACTCATAGGACATCATGTTACACAATACATTTATGTTTTGTTCGATAATGTGCATATTTATATCCACAAATCTCGGTTTACATTGGCGCCATGTTCAGAAATGCCTCCAAAATATCCGGAGAAATTGCAGAGCCACGTCAAATAACAGAAATACTCATCATAAACTTTGATGAAAGATACATGTTTTACATATGATTAAAGATACACTTGTTCTTAATGCAACCGCTGTTTCAGATTTCAAAAAAACTTTACGTAAAAAGCACACCATGCAATAATCTGAGACGGCGCTCAAACATAACAACATTTCTCCGTCAACAGAAATATCAACAGAGTCAACAGAAATATGAAATACATCCTAAATATTCCCTTACCTTTGATCATCTTCATCAGAATGCACTCCCAGGAATCCTAGTTCCACAATAAATCATTGTTTTGTTCGATAATGTCCATTACTTATGTCTAAGTAGCTACTTTTGCTAGCATGTTTGGTGCATATGTCCTAACGCTCGCGCAAATGCAGGCGAACTCGGACGAAAACTTCAAAAAGTTATATAACAGGTCGAATAAACTGGTCAAACTAAGTAGAGAATCAATCTTCAGGATGTTATTATCATATAAATCCAATAACGTTCCAACCGGAGCATTCCTTCATGTCTGTAGAAGTTATGGAACGCAAGGCGATATCATGAGGAAAGCACATGACCAGGAACTGGCATTCTGCCAGACCAATGACTGAAACACCTCCCATCCGGCCCCATATCACACTAGAGGCTTCATTCCACGTTCTACAGACTGTTGACATCTAGTGGAAGGCGTAGGAAGTGCAAACAGATCCATATCTTACAGGGAATTGAATCGGCGATGAGTTGAACATTGACCAGTCTCAGAATTCTCACTTCCTGTTTTTTTCTCAGGTTTTTGCCTGCCATGAGTTCTGTTATACTCACAGACATCATTCAAACAGTTTTACAAACTTCAGAGTGTTTTATATCCAATAGTAATAATAATGCATATATTATGCATATATTAGCATCTGGGACAGAGTAGGAGGCAGTTCACTATGGGCACGCAATTCATCCAAAAGTGAAAACGCTGCCCCCTATCATAAAGAAGTTAAGACACTAACAGCTTACAGACGGTAGGCAATTAAGGTCACAGTTATGAACACTTAGGACACTAGAGGCTTTTCTACTGACTCTGAAAAACACCAAAAGAAAGACGCCCAGGATCCCTGCTCATCTGCGTGAACGTGCCTTAGGCATGCTGCAAGGAGACATGAGGACTGCAGATGTGGCCAGGGCAATAAATTGCAATGTCCGTACTGTGAGACGCCTAAGACAGCACTACAGGGAGACAGGACGGACAGCTGATCGTCCTCGCAGTGGCAGACCACGTGTAACAACATCTGCACAGGATAGGTACATCCGAACATCACACCTGCGGGACAGGTACAGGATGGCAACAACAACTGTCCGGGAACGCACAATCCCTCCATCAGTGCTCAGACTGTCCGCAATAGGCTGAAAGAGGCTGGACTGAGGGCTTGTAGCCCTTTTGTAAGGCTAGTCCTCACCAGACAGCACCGGCAACAGCATCGCCTATGGGCACAAACCCACCGTCGCTGGACCAGACAGGACTGGCAAAAAGTGCTCTTAACTGACGAGTCGCGGTTTTGTCTCACCAGGGTGATGGTCGGATTCGCGTTTATCGTCGAAGGAATGAGCGTTACACCGAGGCCTGCACTCTGGAGCGGGATTGATTTGGAGGTTCGTCATCATCGGACTGAGCTTGTTGTCATTGCAGGCAATCTCAACGCTGTGTGTTACAGGGAAGACATCCTCCTCCCTCATGTGGTACCCTTACTGCAGGCTCATCCTGACATGACCCTCCAGCATGACAATGCCACCAGCCATATTGCTCATTCTGTGCGGGATTTCCTGCAGGACAGGAACGTCTAGGACCTGTTGGATCGGAGTGTGAGGGCTAGGGCCATTCTCCCCAGAAATGTCCGGGAACTTGCAGGTGCCTTGGTGGAAGAGTGGGGTAACATCTCACAGCAAGAACTGGCAAATCTGGTGCAATCCATGAGAAGGAGATGCACTGCAGTACTTAATGCAGCTGGTGGCCACACCAGATACTGACTGTTATTTTTTATTTTGACCCCCTTTGTTCTGGGCCGTAGTTTGCCCAACCCTGGCCTAAAGGCTAGACATATGACTGTATAATCTAATGTACTCTATCTACGGTATGTACTCTATCTACGGTCAAGGTCAGACTGAGGTAGACAGTAATCTGCTATGTACTGAGAAAAAATAGTGTTAAATACTACTGTTTGCTTGATCAGGTCATCAGTGATAAGTTGTGATGTAGGGCCTGAGAAACGATGAGGAGGGTTGTTGCTCTTGGAGGAAGGATGTGATCTTATCTGAGCTCCAGTAATGACTTTAGCTGACTGCCTGGTCTGTTGTGTTGTGTTGTGAAGGAGAGGAGAGGAACAGCTGGGGGACATAGAAACGGGTACAGTAGATCATAGTTTCAGTCTGTGTTGTTATCTATGAAAGTACAAAGCGATAAGCACTAATCGCCTAATATCACCTTAGATCTATGTTCATTATGATGAGGGCCTGTGGGGAAGGTTTCAGAAGTGCAGACTATTTAGAACAGGAACAGAGATTTTAAATACTTTTTGTGTTTAAAAAAAAATCTCAGTCATGAGATATACAGTAGCTTAAAAGTTTTAGGACTTACAGTAAATCGTAAACTATAAAAACGATTAAAAAAACAAATAATGTACATTCCTGACAAATGCAACACTTTTTCCCTTCCCTTTGCAATACCATCCATTAGACCCTAATACACAGCAAACCCACATGAGTAAAGTACCACCCGTTTGTCTGACCCTGGCCAGGCGACCAGCCAGCCTGAAGCTGTATGCTGGCGCTAACACAGTAACACAGGATATGTCCTGACAGGAAGCAGCCTGACGAAACCACGACAACGGGGATGACTATCTCCCAGGTGTGGCGGGCGGCGATTACACAAGCCTGCCTGGCGTTCAGCTCGTCAATCACTCAACACTTCCCCTGTACGCTCAACACCCGTGGAGACATTACACTGGACCAAACAGAGCTCAGAACCGCCTGTTCAGAACCGCCTGCTCAGAACCACCTGCATCCATAAAATAACATGGGTAGCTTTATTATGCAAGGAACCTCACCTCTCACAGTTATGTTATATGGGTCTAAATTCCTGTGGTTTAGAAGGCACACCAATGCTAGACATACACTGAGTGCACAAAACATTAGGAACACCTTCCTAATATTAAGTTGCACCCCCTTTTGCTCTAAGAACAGGGCATTGTCTCTACGAGGTGTCGAAAGCGTTCCACAGGAATTCTGGCCCATGTTGACTCTAATGCTTCCCATGCACATTCATCTACACTGATTGTAGT
The DNA here is from genome assembly GCF_029448725.1 of Salvelinus fontinalis. Lineage (NCBI taxonomy): Eukaryota > Metazoa > Chordata > Actinopteri > Salmoniformes > Salmonidae > Salvelinus > Salvelinus fontinalis. Next base: position 22,219,013 of record NC_074666.1, read on the forward strand.
GGATTTAACAGGTGCCGTCAATACATCGTTCACCTGGAATGACCTGGTCAGTCTATGTCATGGAAAGAGCATAATGATTTGTACACTCAGTGTATTAACTTGACATACTAGTGTAGTGTCTGTGGGAGACCTGCAGCCCATTATGCTGAAGCATGCCGAGACAGACAGAAGCAACATTTTATAGAGGGTGGACCTCTCTTCCCTATCTGTCACTATTATTATAGTAAAGGTATAGTGTATCGGGTCTTAATATAGGTGGGCTAAGCTTCCTCAATTTGTGATTACATCACCAGAGATGGAGGATACCACTCGTTCCACAGCAACAGCAGCTGTTGGTGTTTTCAGGCCACCTCATCACAGAGTCTCTGAGTCACATTAGTGATTATTCAGCCAGAGGAGAGCCTCAGCCTCGACTGTCAATGAAGCAACTATTCACTCAATTCACTGCATTGTGTGCAAGGCGGCATAAAGGCTGCAGGTTGAGCAGCATGACGCTGTGAAGACCTGAACGCACAGGATGTTCTCTCCCTCTCTGGCTCCGCTGCCCAGGAATCCCTCTGATCCAGGAAGTTAGATAACCTCAGTAGGTAGAAACAAAGGAATCAAGAGCAGACTGTTCTGTACTGTACTGCCTGGAAGTCAGAAGTCCTATAGCGTAGGCTTCATTATGAGAGAGAAAAAGAGAGAGAGAGAGAGAGAGAGAGAGAGAGAGAGAGAGAGAGAGAGAGAGAGAGAGAGAGAGAGAGAGAGAGAGAGAGAGAGAGAGAGAGAGAGAGAGAGAGAGAGAGAGAGAGAGAGGGGGGGGGCATGACACATTTTCCTAGTTTCCTTGTTCTTTGTTGCAGTTTCTTTTATCAAGGAAATCAGAATGTAAAACCTGCAGGAAGTACAGGAAGCATAGCTCAGGCATACTGTATGCATACCGTAAATTCACAGGCATACTATATTTTTAAGTAGACCGGCACACACTTATGCACACACACAGCACAGTAGCCCAGTAAAACCCACACAGCCTCGACCCATTTCTCTTTAAGACTGTTAAGTGAAACTACTTCAACTGCTCTCTGGGGTGTAATTGGTGGCCAATCTGAGGCTTGGTAAATACAGTACAAACTCTATTACAGTGAGTCTAAGCATCCCTGGAGAACAACTAGTCCAGGCTCAATTCCCCAGGCCCAGACAAGGCCCAGACAAGACCTAGACCAGGCCAAGACCAGACCAGAAGAGAGCCAGCTGACCCAGTCTGACCAACACAAAACAGCCCTTCTCAGTCCCTCCAGTGCCCTGGGGTCAATGACAGTGTCAACAGTAGGGTTATGGGAGGGAGCACAGCTCAGTCTAAGCACCCAACAGGATTGCAGTGTGTGGGTTATGGTCAGGGAAATGTGCATGTGTGCTTGAGTAGAACAGCCACGTGAAGTGCAGCGGCAGGGGTGAAATATTTCAGTTTGGGACAGCCTTACCCTTTAGCCATCTAGAATCCCTCCATGAAGGAAGAAAACAATGTGACATACCTTAGTCTATATTTGGCATGATAAATTCTCATCATCATCTCCAGAAACAGTGCTTTTAAGACAGAGGCTATGCTTCACTTTTCTTCCTTTTAATAACCTGTTGGGGATGGGGGCGCTGTTTAGACTATTTATGCTAATGTGGCTAATTTTTTAAACGGCTTCCCACAAAATCCTTGATCGTACAATATGCATATTATTATTATTATTGGATAGAAAACAGTCTATAGTTTCTATAGGAGTTGAAATTTTGTCTCTAAGTGGAACAGAGCCCATTCTACAGCAATTTCCCTGACATGGAGTCAGATTTGAGAAACGTTGGCCACTTTTCTGAAGTCATTTAAAAGGGCTCTGTCGTTGCTATGACTATACGGACACTTCTTACGTCTTCCCCTGGATGCCTTTACGTGATGACGATTCCAACGGGCTCGATTGCTCGTTCACAGGCCCTACAAATGAAAAAAACCTTTAGCTAGCAAGTCTTTTCTTGCTGCGTAACGCGCGTGGAAGACACCGACCCTCTCCTGTTCCAAGCGTTAGTTTAGCCTGTTATATTTCTCCGGTCATCTTTTCACTCGTTATAGGAGTTACAAACATCACAAAGTAGTTAATTTAAAGCGTTTTATAGCAATTTATATCCGTTTAGTGCGATTTTGGGACATTTATTTTTGCAACGATGTGAAAAGTTGGTCACGCTTTTCAGTTCATCCCGAACGTAGTTGACATTTCCACATGGCAAGAGGACAGCTTTCCACCAAAAGACGATTTCTCCCAAGAAAGGATCCTTTGCCCAAGATACTGATGGAAGAACAGCTCAAGGTAGGACATTTTTATTATGATAAATCGTGTTTCTGTCGAAACATTTTAGTGGCTTAGAACGCCATGTTTTATGACGTAGCTTCGCTAGGCGCAAACTGTATTGAAAAGTAAGGATAAATTAAAAAATGTAATAACGCAATTGTATTAAGAATTAAATTGTCTATCAATCCCTGTCCACCCTATATTTTTTAGTCACGTTTATGAGTATTTATGTATAAGAGTAGATCACTGTCTAAGTGGCGCAAGGACGTTTTCTTTACCAGCTTGTCTACATTTCACATTGTCTAACCATGATTTTGGTGGCTAAATATAAACATTTTCGATCAAACTGTATATGCATGTTGTAATGTGATGTTACAGGAGTGTCATCGGAAGAATTCTGAGAAGGTTAGTGAAAAAATTAATATCTTTTGGCGATGTTGACTTTTATCGCTCACTTTGGCTAGAATCAATGCTGGGCTGCTAATTGCTATGTGCTAAGCTAATATAACGATTTATTGTGTTTTCGCTGTAAGACACTTAGAAAATCTGAAATATTGTCTGTATTCACAGGATCTGTGTCTTTCGATTCGTGTATGCTGTGTATTTTTACGAAATGTTTGATGATTAGTAGTTAGGTAAACACGTTGCTCATTGTAATTATTCTAGTCCATTTGTGATGGTGGGTGCAATTGTAAACTATGCCATCTACCTGAAATATGCACTTTTTTCTAACAAAACCTATCCCATACCATAAATATGTTATCAGACTGTCATCTAATGAGTTTTTTTGTTGGTTAGGGGCTATAAATATCTTAGTTTAGCCGAATTGGTGATGGCTACTGGTGTTGGTGGACAAATAAAAGATGGTGGAATATGCTAATGTGTTTTTAGGTAATAGATGTACATCTTTACATATTGTGTCTTCCCTGTAAAACATTTTAAAAATCGGAAATGTTGACTGGATTCATAAGATCTGTGTCTTTCATTAGCTGTATTGGACTTTAATGTGTGAAAGTTAAATATTTTAAAAAAATATTTTTTTTGAATTTCGCGGCACTGGTTTTTCAGTGGGGGGGGGGGGGGGGTGTGCCGCTAGCGCCACGCTGATCCTAGACAGGTTTTAAAGCTCTGATAAAAGTATACTGTCTGTGTGCATTACTTAAGCAATAAGGCCTGAGGGTAGAGGTCGACAGATTAATCGGAATGACCGATTAATCGGGGCCGATTTCAAGTTTTCATGACAATCGGAAATCGGTATTTTTGCGTGCCGATTTGCCAATTTATTTGTTTATTTAAAAAAAAAATGTACACCTTTATTTAATCTTTATTTAACTAGGCAAGTCAGTTAAGAACACATTCTTATTTTCAATGACGGCCTAGGAACAGATTTTTAACCTTGTCAGCTCGGGGGATCCAATCTTGCAACCTTACAGTTAACTAGTCCAATGCTCTAACACCTGATTACATTGCACTCCACGAGGAGCCAGGCTGTTAGCGAATGCAGTAAGCTAAGGTAAGTTGCTAGCTAGCATTAAACTTATCTTATAAAAAACAATCAATCAATGACTGTCATTGCTCCAATGTCTACTTAACCATAAACATCAATGCCTTTCTTAAAATCAATACACACGTATATATTTTTAAACCTGCATATTTAGCTAAAAGAAATCCAGGTTAGCAGGCAATATTAACCAGGTGAAATTGTGTCATTTCTCTTGCGTTCATTGCACGCAGAGTCAGGGTATATGCAACAGTTTGGGCAGCCTGGCTTGTTGCGAACTAATTTGCCAGAATTTTACGTAATTATGACAACATTGAAGGTTGTGATCAGATAATCAAATAATGACAACATTATCATATAAATCTAATTCAAAACTAATAAACTGCTTGAATTAAAACGTTTACTGATCAATGCTCATATTATTATGAGGGTGATTGTTAGATTAGGCAAGCATGATAAAATAATCCTGGAATAGGAACCAACAGCAGATGACTTGTTATTCTCAGACCCAGATGACAGGGGATGGGGGTTTGGACGGAGAGTGAGTGAGGAAGATGAGTGGAGCTTTAGGAGAGCTTTGATGTGCAGAACAAAGTTTCTCACAAAGACAAAGAGCAGCAGTTGTAGATGTAGTGGTATTATTCCTTGAGTTATTTCTCTAGAAATCCTGCCAGAAACATTGTAGCTACAGTTGGCTTCCCCTGTCCGGTGTGTAGAATTCTAGCAATCCAGATCATGTCAGAATATATTGATCAATAATTGATTTAAACGAACTGTTAAAAAGTGGCAATTTTATAAAACTCATGAAGGATGTTGTAGTTGATCTGATATGGTATCTTTTATCCCAACATTGTTATACATGACATTTGAATCTTGTGTACTAACTGAACTCAGCAGTTAGCCTAGTGGTTAAGAGTGTTGGGCTAGTAACCGAGAGGTCGCTGGTTTGTATTCCCGAACCAACTAGGTGAAAAATCTGCCGATGTGCCCTTGAGCAAGGCACTTAACCCTAATTGCTCTGGATAAGAGCATCTGCTAAATGATGTAAATGTATAAATCAACAAGTTTATTATACACACCTACACCAGATGAACAAGTTAGGCAGAGTGTCTGTGGTTGTAGCATTAAGGAGTCAAATTAGAGGAAGTGACTTGTGAGTGCTTGGGAAAGGGATGTGATGTCTGAGGCAGTATGAGGGCCTTATATGGAGTTGTTACTACAGATGTAGGATCTTAATTTGAGACAGTTTGCTATAGCAGGAAAATAATCCTGCAGGAAATGTGGATTATAATTATTGGACATTTTTGTAAGGGTTGCTATATTTTTCGTAAGGGAATATCACGTCTGAAATTTCAAAGTGGAAATTACAAACTCCAGAAGCCTTTTTAATCCTGAAATACACTACACGTTTTATATTTCCTGCATAGCAGGAATGTTCTCCTGCAACATGGTGATCACATTAACATCCTACATCTGTATCAGCTAATAGAGACAATGCAGTCTGTGACTGACAACCCCATGTCCTCAAACAGAAAACGATATATTGCAAACACTGATGTTTTAAAACATCCACTGGGTCAGATCCCTCACGTTCATTTACCTTCACACAAACACTCTTCTACAGAGCAGCTTACAGTAGTGAGTGTCTACATTTTTCATATTGTACTGGTCTCCCGTGGGAATCAAACACACAACCCTGGCGTTGCAAGTGCCATGCTCTACCAACTGAGCCACATGGTACCTTCAAAACCATGTGAATAAAAACCTCTAACTTCTTTAAACGGCAATAAACTGAAATATGAATAGATCTAGTTACTGTGTGGAGACAAGGCATCAGCCCCAGCATGTCGATATAAAAGATGATTAAAGGCCCTGAACCCTCTGCCTTCTGAATCACTGGGATTAATCTGTGGAGGCAGCATTCCTCAGTCGGTGTGCTGTTCAGCTAAACCACAACCTGCTGGGCCAGTACAAGCAGAACAAATGGCCCAGAAAGAACATGGTGTGGTAGAGAGCTGAGGTGCAGGTGGCGTCTTGCCTTTTATACCGCACACCTGTTACAGCCTGCACAGAATGTTCTGTGGGAAAGAATACGAGAACAGGAAAAAGGAGTAGAGAAGAGAGGATAGAGGAGAGAAGAGAAGAAAGAAGAGAGGAGAAAAGAGAGGAGAGAAGAGAGCAGAGGAAGAGGTACAGTAGAGGATGATATAAAAGAAGAGAAGAGAGAAGAGAGGAGAAAAGAGAGGAGAGATGAGAGAAGAGGAAGAGGTACAGTAGAGGACGATATAAAAGAAGAGAAGAGAGAAGAGAGGAGAAAAGAGAGAATAGAGAAGAGAAGAGAGAAGAGAGGAGAAAAGAGAGGAGAGATGAGAGAAGAGGAAGAGGTACAGTAGAGGACGATATAAAAGAAGAGAAGAGAGAAGAGAGGAGAAAAGAGAGAATAGAGGAGAGAAGAGAAGAGAGGAGAAAAGAGAGGTGAGAAGAGACGAGAAAAGAGACGAGAAAAGAGAGGAGAGATGAGAGGAGAGATGAGAGGAGAGAGGAGAGGAGAGAGGAGAGGAGAGAGGAGAGGAGAGAGGAGAGAAGAGAGGAGAGAGGAGAGAGGAGAGAAGAGGAGAGAAGAGAGGAGAGAAGAGAGGAGAGAAGAGAGGAGAGGAGAGAGGAGAGGAGAGGAGAGAGGAGAGGAGAGAGGAGAGAAGAGGAGAGAGGAGAGAAGAGAGGAGAGAAGAGAGGAGAGGAGAGAAGAGAGGAGAGAAGAGAGGAGAGAAGAGAGGAGAGAGGAGAAAAGAGAGGAGAGGAGAGAAGAGAGGAGAAAAGATAGGAGAGATGAGAAGAGAGGAGAGAAGAGAGGAGAGAAGAGAGGAGAGAAGAGAGGAGAGAAGAGAGGAGAGAAGAGAGGAGAGAAGAGAGGAGAAAAGAGAGGAGAGAAGAGAGGAGAAAAGAGAGGAGAAAAGAGAGGAGAAAAGAGAGGAGAAAAGAGAGGAGAAAAGAGAGGAGAAAAGAGAGGAGAAAAGAGAGGAGAAAAGAGAGGAGAAAAGAGAGGAGAAAAGAGAGGAGAAAAGAGAGGAGAAAAGAGAGGAGAGAAGAGAGGAGAGAAGAGAGGAGAGAAGAGAGGAGAGAAGAGAGCAGAGGAAGAGGAAGAGGTACAGTAGAGGACGATATAAAAGAAGAGAAGAGAGGAGAGGATGAAAAGCAAGTGTTCTTTTCCTTTGAGGAAAACATCTTATTAACAGCCACTTGAACAGGGCAGGCTCTTGTCCATCCGTGTCTTTGGCTGGGTTGTCATGGTCTGGTTCCAGCCATTACCTCCTGCAATCACACTGCTGCTGAAAGCTGAAAGCCAGGACCCAGGAGATAAGCTGCCGCTGGCCCAAGGCTGGCACTTTCACGACTAATGCCATGAAAACACAAACAAAACATTCCAAAAGCAAGACCAGTACTTCAGACTGAATACTGAATGCCCTACTTTGCCCTGAAACAACATGCCATCGCGGAGGGGTGATATTAATAAATAAATTAATGATGGCAATCACCTGATTACCATGTCACTCACAAAACAACAAATTAATAACTACAGCTGTATGTGTGCATGCGTGTGTGTGTGTGTGTTGGTGTAAATGTGTCCTCTTCATAAAACTGAAAACTGTCACACAGGAAATGGCAGTTTAACTCTGATTTCAGACATATTAAGCAGTATGTGTGAAACTGAATGCCTGCTGGTGCAGCTCATGCAGACCTCAATTGGCCACGGTAAGCAGGATGCATGGTTGGTTTGTGTGTAATAATACTGAGAGAGCTGCTTCCACCAGCTCTGAAGCAAAAAGACACGGGGAGAGTTCCTGAGTACAATCCTATCAAGTCCCAACCGATAGAGAGACAAAGCCGATTCTGTGTAGTGTTACTTGATAACCATTAAACCAGGGATGGGCAACTGGCGACCCCCTTTAGAAGGCCCTCGGATATATATATATTTTTAACTCAGTCGGGGTCTCAACATACTGTTGCAAGTTACAATAGTAGAACACACAGGGTGCAATTTCAAAATGTGGTTGTGGATCAGCAGTTTTTCTCTTGTTATGTCACTCACTTATAGTCGCTCAATTAGCCCGTGTCAGCTAACAATTTTAGAGACTCGTAAGTTAGTCTAGTGGCCAGCTATCTAAACTTAGTAATCATTGACCCTCATGATGACTTCAGATTTTTGTGGGCCTCACCCCCATTAAAGTTGCCCATCCCTGCATCAAACAAGCCTCAAAATATGTCAGCCATTTACTGTATTGTGTTCATATCACTTGAAAATGAAGTTTAAACATATGATTAACTTTATATTAGAAACACATAAAACATACAAGGTTTTATGAAAGAGTTGGCTGACATCTTCTCTCAGTTCTTGTGGTGTTAGGTAGTTGTGTGGTGTTAGGTAGTGTGAGTTGTCTGGTGTTAGGTAGTTGTGTGGTGTTAGGCAGTGTGAGTTGTGTGGTGTTAGGTAGTTGTGTGGTGTTAGGTAGTGTGAGTTGTGTGGTGTTAGGTAGTTGTGTGGTGTTAGGTAGTGTGAGTTGTCTGGTGTTAGGTAGTTGTGTGGTGTTAGGCAGTGTGAGTTGTGTGGTGTTAGGTAGTTGTGTGGTGTTAGGTAGTGTGAGTTGTGTGGTGTTAGGTAGTTGTGTGGTGTTAGGTAGTGTGAGTTGTGTGGTGTTAGGTAGTTGTGTGGTGTTAGGTAGTTGTGTGGTGTTAGGTAGTGTGAGTTGTGTGGTGTTAGGTAGTTGTGTGGTGTTAGGTAGTGTGAGTTGTGTGGTGTTAGGTAGTGTGAGTTGTGTGGTGTTAGGTAGTGTGAGTTGTCTGGTGTTAGGTAGTGTGAGTTGTGTGGTGTTAGGTAGTTGTGTGGTGTTAGGTAGTGTGAGTTGTGTGGTGTTAGGTAGTTGTGTGGTGTTAGGTAGTGTGAGTTGTCTGGTGTTAGGTAGTTGTGTGGTGTTAGGTAGTGTGAGTTGTGTGGTGTTAGGTAGTTGTGTGGTGTTAGGTAGTGTGAGTTGTCTGGTGTTAGGTAGTTGTGTGGTGTTAGGTAGTGTGAGTTGTGTGGTGTTAGGTAGTGTGAGTTGTGTGGTGTTAGGTAGTGTGAGTTGTGTGGTGTTAGGTAGTTGTGTGGTGTTAGGTAGTGTGAGTTGTGTGGTGTTAGGTAGTTGTGTGGTGTTAGGTAGTGTGAGTTGTCTGGTGTTAGGTAGTGTGAGTTGTCTGGTGTTAGGTAGTTGTGTGGTGTTAGGTAGTTGTGTGGTGTTAGGTAGTGTGAGTTGTGTGGTGTTAGGTAGTTGTGTGGTGTTAGGTAGTTTGAGTTGTGTGGTGTTAGGTAGTGTGAGTTGTGTGGTGTTAGGTAGTGTGAGTTGTGTGATGTTAGGTAGTGTGAGTTGTCTGGTGTTAGGTAGTGTGAGTTGTGTGGTGTTAGGTAGTTGTGTGGTGTTAGGTAGTGTGAGTTGTGTGGTGTTAGGTAGTTGTGTGGTGTTAGGTAGTGTGAGTTGTCTGGTGTTAGGTAGTTGTGTGGTGTTAGGTAGTGTGAGTTGTCTGGTGTTAGGTAGTTGTGTGGTGTTAGGTAGTGTGAGTTGTGTGGTGTTAGGTAGTGTGAGTTGTGTGGTGTTAGGTAGTGTGAGTTGTCTGGTGTTAGGTAGTTGTGTGATGTTAGGTAGTTGTGTGGTGTTAGGTAGTGTGAGTTGTGTGGTGTTAGGTAGTGTGAGTTGTGTGGTGTTAGGTAGTGTGAGTTGTCTGGTGTTAGGTAGTTGTGTGATGTTAGGTAGTTGTGTGGTGTTAGGTAGTGTGAGTTGTGTGGTGTTAGGTAGTGTGAGTTGTGTGGTGTTAGGTAGTGTGAGTTGTGTGGTGTTAGGTAGTGTGAGTTGTGTGGTGTTAGGTAGTGTGAGTTGTGTGGTGTTAGGTAGTTGTGTGATGTTAGGTAGTTGTGTGGTGTTAGGTAGTTGTGTGGTGTTAGGTAGTGTGAGTTGTGTGGTGTTAGGTAGTGTGAGTTGTGTGGTGTTAGGTAGTGTGAGTTGTGTGGTGTTAGGTAGTTGTGTGGTGTTAGGTAGTGTGAGTTGTGTGGTGTTAGGTAGTGTGAGTTGTGTGGTGTTAGGTAGTTGTGTGGTGTTAGGTAGTGTGAGTTGTGTGGTGTTAGGTAGTGTGAGTTGTGTGGTGTTAGGTAGTGTGAGTTGTGTGGTGTTAGGTAGTTGTGTGGTGTTAGGTAGTTGTGTGGTGTTAGGTAGTGTGAGTTGTGTGGTGTTAGGTAGTGTGAGTTGTGTGGTGTTAGGTAGTGTGAGTTGTGTGGTGTTAGGTAGTTGTGTGGTGTTAGGTAGTGTGAGTTGTGTGGTGTTAGGTAGTGTGAGTTGTGTGGTGTTAGGTAGTGTGAGTTGTGTGGTGTTAGGTAGTGTGAGTTGTGTGGTGTTAGGTAGTTGTGTGGTGTTAGGTAGTGTGAGTTGTGTGGTGTTAGGTAGTTGTGTGGTGTTAGGTAGTGTGAGTTGTGTGGTGTTAGGTAGTTGTGTGTAGTAGTGTAGGTAGTGTGAGTTGTGTGGTGTTAGGTAGTGTGTGAGTTGTGTAGTAGAGTGTTAGGTAGTGTGAGTTGTGTGGTGTTAGGTAGTGTGAGTTGTGAGGTAGTTAGGTAGTTGTGAGGTGTAGGTAGTGTGAGTTGTGTGGTGTTAGGTAGTTGTGTGGTGTTAGGTAGTGTGAGTTGTGTGGTGTTAGGTAGTGTGAGTTAGTAGTGGATGTCTAGGTAGTGTGAGTTGTGTGGTGTTAGGTAGTGTGAGTTGAGTGGTGTTAGGTAGTGTGAGTTGTGTGGTGTTAGGTAGTTGTGTGTGTGTTAGTGTAGTGTGAGTTGTGTAGGTGTTAGGTAGTGTGAGGATGTGTTCTGGTGTTAGGTAGTTGTGTGGAGTTAGGTAGTGTGAGATAGTTAGTGTGAGTACGTGAGGTAGTTAGTGTGGTGAGTTAGGTAGTGTTGAGTAGTTGATACTGGTCGTTAGGTAGTCTGACGTGGTGTTAGGTAGCTTCGTTGTAGGTAGTTAGGTAGCGTGACGTGTGTGAGTAGAGTAGGTAGACTGTGAGTAGTGAGGTGTTAGGTACGTGAGAGTTGTGTAGGTGATAGGTAGTTGTGCGGTGTTAGGTAGTGAGGTTGAGTGGAGTTAGGTAGTGTGAGTAGTGTGGAGTTAGGTAGTTGAGTGGTGTTAGGTAGTGTGAGTTGTGAGGTGTTAGGTAGTGAGAGTTGTGTGGAGATACGGTACGAAGTACGGTGATAAGGTAGTGTGAGCTGTAGTGGAGTTAGGAGCGTGTGAGTTGTAATCAAAAGTCACCCCGACCCCATGGTCAACCCCAGATTGAGATCCCAGACCCAATGCTGAACCCTCCCGATCATACTCCAGCACGCAGCCATTCCTGTCGCCCTGCCGTCTCGTTTGTCTTCCTGGCCAATGACTTGATCTCAAACGTTTAACATTTTTCAATAAACCAAGAAGCAAAAGCAGTGGAGTGAAATAAATCAAAATGGAGTGATAAGTTACTGGAACCATAGATAGAATTGTTTTATTTCGCCATGCCATCAGGGTAGATTGGAAGCAGCTGCCTGACTACACACTACTCAGACTCACTGACCAAACAGATCTGGGCTGAAAAATGCATTGCATTGCTATGAAACCCACAGTTCTATTGATCTATGCATTTTGTAGATCAGAAGACTAATAGGCATATTAAACATTGTTATGTCTGAAAGATGTGTGAATCTGAATTAAAGCTGGATTAATTGATGTAGATCAGGATGTCACACCTAGTCAGCCCGTTAACAACCCTTTCCCTCCCAACACAGTACTTTATTATCCACTCTTTTTTCCATCGTGATTGACTGACTGCCATTTCCATTCCATCTGTCATTCATCCTCAGACACTGAGTGGACGTGTTGACGTGTTTCTGGCTCAGTATTCTGGCCTGTTAAAGTAGCAGCTTTAAACATGAAATACCGTAACGTCTGCTCTCACTCAGCTCTCTGCTGCTGATACCCTCCTGCCAGTTCCAGGGATGGTTAGGATTTGGGGGAAATAAAAATAAAAAGATATGATTAGGTTCTCGTTTTATGAGGAACACAGGACTTCAAGGCAGTCTGGTGCTATTGACAAGATCAAAGATGGACTGGCCATCACTGGTTTCACAGGGTCATGAGACAGCTCCATAGAAGGACAACAGAGAAGAGGAGAGGAGACTGAAACCTACTGTAAACAGTGAAATATGGGTCTGATCCAGTCTCAAGTAAAAAAAAAAAAAAAAATCCTGTTATCATGATGCATTTCAGTTTAATCTAGAGAGTACTAATATTAAACACACCACCTAAACCCACAGTGATGAGATCAAATCATTAGGGATGCAAAATCCCAGCAACTTTCAATAAATTCCCTGGTTTCCACACAATCCCAGTTGGAGGATTCCCAGAATCAGGAGGGAGTAAGCAGGAAACCCGGATCCTCCAACCAGGATAAAAAAAAAAGGGAATATATTGAAAGTTCCCGGAATTTTGCAACCCTACAAACCATAAACTAGCTCCATGGGCGCATGTGGGATTCATGCAGGAAGACCAGACCAAGCCATTGCCTCAGGCTAGTTAAATGAGGGGTGTAAATATCACTGAGGCAGACCTAAAGACCCACTGTAGATGTGTTTCATAGGGTAGATATTATATCCATCCGCTGTGTGTGTTGATGACGTACTGTTAGTGTCCATTAGTATCTGAATGGGTAGAAATGTAACCACACACACTATTTAACAAAGCCACAAACCACTAGACCTTAAATATGAACAATTTTGACTTTTTTTACTGACTTCCCACTGCGCTTCCAATCGCAATAAATCACCATCTTCCAAGTCTCTCTCTCTCTCTCTCTCTCTCTCTCTCTCTCTCTCTCTCTCTCTCTCTCTCTCTCTCTCTCTCTCTCTCTCTCTCTCTCTCTCTCTCTCTCTCTCTCTCTCTCTCTCTCTCTCTCTCTCTCTCTCTCTCTCTCTCTCTCTCTCTCTCTCTCTCTCTCTCTCATCTCTCTCTCTCTCTCTCTCTCTCTCTCTCCTCTCTCTCTCTCTCTCTCTCTCTCTCTCTCTCTCTCTCTCTCTCTCTCTCTCTCGCGCTCTCTCGCGCTCTCTCGCGCTCTCTCGCGCTCTCTCGCGCTCTCTCGCGCTCTCTCGCGCTCTCTCGCTCTCTCGCTCTCTCGCTCTCTCTCTCTCGCTCTCTCTCTCTCGCTCTCTCTCTCTCGCTCTCTCTCTCTCTCTCGCTCTCTCTCTCTCTCTCGCGCTCTCTCTCTCTCTCGCGCTCTCGCGCTCTCTCGCTCTCTCTCTCGCTCTCGCGTCCACACCCTGATTGGGTCCATATGACATATGCTGTACTATCAGTTTAAGGACTGTGAAGTCTTCCATTTCTAAGTCTTATTCTTCTTGTAGAGAATGTATTAACACGATATTACTGGAGACAGATAACGGATAGAGAATCATTATTTATCAACTTTTTACATTTGGGCTGTATGTCATTTGGTCTCTCTACTACACAAACCATGATCTGTCTTTATGGTTTCCTGAAATACCAGAGGGTGTTTTGGTGTTTTTAATTTATTTTGTCTGGACTGGGATTCTGGTGAAGGCTCAGTTCTATGTCAAACAAGGGCAGGGCTGAAGACCAGACAGCTCTCCACCATTTGAGTAAAGTTAACTTTATTCCCATTAATCTAAAATAAACCTGAAAATAGTTTAGTTACTAAATGACCCAGGAACCCACATTAGCTATACTCTGTGTAGAGTAGTTGGCATTCAATCTCTCTGCAATAATAATTCTCATGTTTTGGGGCTCAGGGTTCTAGAATGAATCCCATGCACAATCCTGAACCAGTATAACTCACACTAATGATCAGTGTTCTATAAAAGTACTACTACACTCAAGAAAGTACAAATTCAGAGCAACATGAACTGTGTGTTTAATAACAGACTGAAGTTACATGAGAAAATCCGAAAATTCCCAGCAAATGTCAGTAAAGAAGATTGACCAGACAGAATATACTGTAGATGTTAACTGTGAGAAATGCTCCAGACCAAAGGAACTGCTTTGTGGGGGGGGGGGGAAACATAGTGTGTTAGTGTGCTGATCCTCGTCTAACCTACAGTAAACAGTGAGCAGGCATGTAAATCAATCTCGCCGTCGTTTAGCCTGCAGGAGAAACAAGAGTTCTGGACCCTCCTCCCTCTGTGGCTGGATTAATGATCCATATGCTCAATGGATGTGGGCATTGAATGAAAGCTGATGTTACCTAAAAAGGAGTGCTTTAGCAGCAGAATTCACAGATTAGTGACACCGACACTCAGACACCAAGAATACTGTACTGTTCCCTTTCTCTGCTAATCACGAATGGAACACTTACTTTGACAGCATACTTGCCAGCATCATATTCAGTTGCATACCGTTATTCAGTACACACTGTACAGTGCATTTGGAAAGTATTCAGACCCATTTTTCCACATTTTGTTACGTTACAACCTTATTCTAAAATTGAATAAACGTATGTTTTTCCTCATCAATCTACACACAATACCCCATAATGACAAAAGCGAAAACAGGTTTTAGAAATGTTTGCAAATGTATAAAAACTTTAAAACAGAACTTCCTTATTTACATAAGTATTCAGACCCTTTGCTATGAGACTCAAAATTGAGCTCAGGTGCATCCTGTTTCCATTGATCACCCTTGAGATATTTCTACAACTTGATTGGAATCCATCTGTGGTAAATTAAATTGATTGGACAGGATTTGGAAAGGTCCCACAGTTGATAGTGCATGTCAGAGCAAAAGCAAGCCATAAGGTCGAAGGAATTGTCCGTAGAGAGCAGAGGCAGGATTGTGTCAAAGCACAGATCTGGAGAAGGGTACCAAAACATTTCTGCATCATTGAAGGTCCCCAAGAACACAGTGGCCTCCTTCATTCTTAAATTAACAAAGTTTGGAACCACCAAGACTCTTCGTAGAGCTGGCCGTCTGGCCAAACTGAGCAATGGGGGGAAAAGGGCCTTGGTCAGGGAGGTGACCAAGAACCCGGTGGTAACTCTGACAGAGCTCCAGAGTTCCTCTGTGGAGATGGGAGAACCTTCAAGAAGGACAACCATGCAGCACTCCACCAATCAGGCCTTTATGGTAGAGTGGCCAGAAGGAAGCCACTCCTCAGTAAAAGGCACATGACAGCCCATTTGGAGTTTGCCAAAAGCCACCTAAAGGACTCTCAGACCATGAGAAACAAGATTCTCTTGTCTGATGAAACCAAGATTGAACTCTTTTGCCTGAATGCCAAGCGTCACATCTGAAGGAAATCTGGAACCATCCCTATGGGGAAGCATGGTGGTGGCAGCATCATGCTGTGGGTATGTTTTTCAGCGGCAGGGACTGGGAGACTAGTCAGGATCGAGGGACAGATGAACGGAGCAAAGTACAGAGAGATCCTTCATGAAAACCGGCTCCAGAGTGCTTAAAACCTCATACTGGGGCGAACTTTTACCTTCCAACAGGACAACAACCTTAAGCACACGGCCAAAACAAAGCAGGAGTGGTTTCGGGACAAGTCTCTGAATGTCCTTGAGTGGCCCAGCCAGAGCCCGGACTTGAACCCTGAAAACAGCTGTGCAGCGGCGCTCCCCATCCAACCTGACAGAGCTTGAGAGGATCCGCAGAGAAGAATGGAAGAAACTCCCCAAATACAGGTATGCCAAGCTTGTAGCGTCGTACCCACGAAGACTCGAAGCTGTAATCGCTGCCAAAGGTCCTTCAACAAAGTACTGAGTAACGGGTCTGAATACTTATGTAAATGTGATTTTTCTGTGGTTTTTTTTTATACATGTGCAACAATTTCAAGAAATCTTATTTACCTTTATCATTATGAGGTATTGTGTGTAGATTGATGAGGAACATTTTATTTAATACATTTTAGAATAAGGCTTTAACGTAACAAAATGTGGAAAAGTCAAGGGATCTGAAAACTTTCTGAATGCACTGTACATACCATATTCAGTTACATACAGTTACATACATGCTAAACACACAGACCAGCGGGCTACACTAATACAGTCATTTCCTGGTCTAACATGTACTTTCCCTAACGCTACCCCTTCTGGACATTATCTCAGACCAGACGTCAGCTCACATTTCAACTGGAGTGCTCAACTCATAACTCGAAATGGGACCATTTTTGCCCACAGTGTAGTTCAATTTAAAAGAAAAGTCTTGCCATTTCACATCCCCATCCATATATATTTCACATGACAATGCAGATGATGTAAACATGTCTTTACTCTACATCTGATACAGACTCAATGATCAGATCAGAATCACTTTTAAAGGCCCAATGCAGCTGTTTTTATCTCAATATCAAATCATTTCTGGGTAACAATTAAGTACCTTACTGTGATTGTTTTCAATTAAAATGGTCAAAAAGAAACAAAAATAGTTTCTCAGCAAAGAGCAATTTCTTAAGCAAAAAGTTTGCTAGGACTGTCTGGGAGAGGAAAACTGAGTAGGGAGGGGAAAACTGAAAACTAGCTGTTATTGGCAGAGAGGTTGGGAACTCGCTTTCTTATTGGTCTATCAACTAATTTACCACCTGGCTGTAACGCTTGTCTGATGAAGAATGAGTGGACCAAATCGCAGCGTGGTACATGTTCATGATATTTATTTAAATCTGAACACTAGAACAAAATTAACAAAGCGAGAAACGAACAGTTCTGTAAGGTAACTAAAGCTACACAGAAAACAACTAACCACAAACACAGGTGGGAAAAAGCTACCTAAGTATGATTCTCAATCAGAGACAACGATAGACAGCTGCCTCTGATTGAGAACCACACCCGGCCAAACACAAAGAAAGAGAAACATAGTAATAAAGAAACTAGAATGCCCACCCTAGTCACACCCTGGCCTAACCAAAATAGAGAATAAAAACCTCTCTATGGCCAGGGCGTGACACTGGCAGGTGAAAACTCCATCCCAAAAACTCCATCCCGAAATTTCAGGCGGCCTTTTCAAACAGCTCTTACATTAAAATTACATTATCATAATTTTCACAATTTCACAGTATTATTCCAACCTCATAGTTTGGAAATATATATAAACCACAGGAAAATCAAATTTTTGACTGCACTGGGATTTTAAGGAATAACTCCAAACTCTGTGGTTGTGTAATAACCCCGTAGCGTCACCATGCTCCATTCCATCTCTGTTTGATTTATTACTCAGGTTCCTCCTCCTGCTTTGTACTGTGTTATTACAAAGCCAAAGCTATGTCCTGGTTCTATTGAGATCACAGAAACAAGCTACAACATCTCCCTGTCAACCTCCTAACTCTAATCAAAATATATCATGTGGCCAGTAGAACATCTAGATTAAACAAACTACAAGCACAGTAGCTAGCAGACTACAGGTCAGACTCAAATGTCAAACCGATGCTGTACTTAAGCTAGCCACTTCCAATTGTAGTCCTAAAGTCGAGTGTGATTTTCGCAGTCTATTAATAGAGAAACTACTGGAGCCATGGCTAGACTGTTGACAGATGTTGTAGTAGAGAAGTAGAAAAAGGGCTTGTTTGCCAAAATCTCGCACTATCCCTTTAAAAGCGCTTCAAGGCAGAAATATATATTTCTGGGAGTGGCGGCAACAATTTAGCAGCGGCGGGGCTTAATGAATATACAGACAGACGTTTCCATACGAGTGCCTTGTAATGGTTGACTTTCCTGCTGTACTGTATGCACAGACAGTCAGTCAAAATGGTTCCAAAATGTTGCCCTGACAGATCTGGACACCTGACTTCTATTCTGGTACTGAATATGTTGAATGATGATATAAACATGCTTAAACTTTGTTTTACCAATCAAACAGCTATAAAGAGGTGGTTGGAACAAGCTCCCCGTTGGATACAGTCTTGGCAAAGGGGTAAAAAACAAAGGTAAACAGATTACAGCTGTAGTCACAACAGCTAGGATGGAATGGGCCTTTGGTATGATAACTGTTGTTCAGCACTTACAGCTAGTCTGTCTCCAGGCGGACCAGAGTGAGAGAGCAATGGGAGAGTTAGACAGGTTTGTCAATTGTGTGTAGAGAGAGGGCCCATCAGTGGAATTACAGACAACTTTAAGGTACCAGCAGCCAGCATTATGTTTGTTTTAAATAGTTGATTTCCACTAACATTCCTCAGCTGAGAGTGGGAGAGCGAGAGAAGATTGGGCTGGGTAACAGAGGGTTCAAAGAGAGAGAGTCAGTCCTGTCTGAGAGGAAAGGAAAGGCCGATATCCATCACAAAAACTGTAATGTACTGCTACAGGGGCCCAGAGATTTTTGATGTAGGATGATTGTGAAGGTCACTTCTAGTAACTTTTTAAAAGGACATTTTAACCCAAAATGCATGAAAATGTAATTATGTTGACACGATCTGAAATAAAATGTATGCGTGCCACTGCATTATTGGGAGATCAATCAATCAATCAATCAAATGTATTTATAAAGACCTTTTAACATCAGCCGATGTCACAAAGTGCTATACAGAAACCCAGCCAAAAACCCCAAACAGCAAGCAATGCAGATGTAGAAGCACGGTGGTTAGGAAAAACTCCCTAGAAAGGCAGGAACCCAGGAAGAAACCTAGACAGGAACCAGGTTCTGAGGGGTGTCCACATACCTTTGGCAATGCAATGATGAGGAGCAAGCGGTGGCTCTTTGCCCGTGGCTCTTATTCGTGCCAATGCTCACTCGGTTTGCTACAAATATACACGACATTGCCAAAAGTATGAGAACACCCATTCAAATGAGTTGATTTGGCTATTTCAGCCACACCTGTTGCTGACAGGTGTATAAAATAATGTCCATAGACAGACACTGGCAGTAGAATGGCCCGGACTGAAGAGCTCAGTGACTTTCAACGTGGATGCCACCTTTCCAACAAGTCAGTTAGTCAAATTTCTGCCCTGGTAGAGCTGCCCAGGTCAACTGTATGTGCTGTTATTATGACATAAAAGCGTCTAGGAGCAACAACGGCTCACCCGCGAAGTGGTAGGCCACACAAGCTCACAAAACGGGACAGCCGAGTGCTGAAGCGTGTAGCGCATAAAAATAGTCTGTCCTCGGTTGCAACACTCACTACTGAGTTCCAAACTGCCTCTGGAAGCAACATCAGCCCAATAACTGTTCGTTGGGAGCTTCAGTAAATGGGTTTCCATGGCCGAGCAGCCACACGCAAGCCTAAGATAACCATGCGCAATGCCAAGTGTCGGCTGGAGTGGTGTAAAGCTCACCGCCATTGTACTCTGGAGCAGTGGAAACGCGTTCTCTGGAGTACCGTCTGGAAGTCCGACAGACCAATCTGGTTTTGGCGAATGCCAGGAGAACGCTACATATGCCTGCCCCAATGCGTGTCAACTGAAAGTTTGGTGGAGGAGGAATAATGGTCTGGGCTGTTTTTCATGGTTCGGGCTAGGCCCCTTAGTTCCAGTGAAGGGAAATATTAACACTATAGCATACAATGACATTCTAGACAACTCTGTGATTTCAACTTTGTGACAACAGTTTGGGGAAGGCCCTTTCCTGTTTCAGCATGACAGTGCCCCATGCACAAAGCAAGGTACATACAGAAATGGTTTGTTGAGATCGGTGTGGAAGAACTTTACAAGCCTGCACAGAACTCTGACCTCAACCCTATCGAATAGGCCTAATCGCCCAACATCAATGCCAGACCTCACTAATGCTCTTGTGACTGAATGGAAGCAAGTCCCCGTAGCAATGTTCCAACATCTAGTGGAAAGTCTTCCCAGAAGAGTGGAGGCTGTTATAGCAGCAGAGGGGGGACCAACTCCATATTAATGCCCATGATTTTGGAATGAATTGTTCGACGAGCAGTTGTTCACATACTTTTGGCTATGTAGTGTACGTTGTAACTTGTCACTCAGATCTTAAAAGGATAGTGCGAGATTTGGACAATTATGCCATTTTTCTACTTACCCACAGTCAGATGAACCCGTGGATGCCATTTTTAGTTTCTGTATGCAGAGAAATAAAAATGGTACGCATCAGTTCATCTTTCTTTGTAAGTAGAAAAGGGGCTTAATTGCAAAAAATCTCACACTATCCTTTTAAAAGTGCTTCTAGGCAACAATTTTGTAGCGACGGGGCTAAGTGAATAAAGAGGAACCACTAAATCCCTCTCGCTTCAACATCTCTGTCCCAACATCTGGTGAAATAGAAGAGAAAGCCTTGGTATGTTGGATGAAACATTCAGTGTTTTTCATTTGCTTTCAAGAAAGAGGGCCAACAGAAGACGATACCAAGACAGCTAAACCAATCATCAGCCTTTCTTTCCCTAATACATACCACTTTTAGAGTAAAACCTCATCTTCATCTGTGGGACACAAAGGGAACGCTGTCCCCCCATCTCGTACATATTTTGAAACATGGATGTATCAACTTCACACCAGCGCTCCAAAAGAAACAGCAGCAGTTTCAAGCTGCATATGTTGACCCCTGCCGCTGCTCTTTGTCAAAATGACATTTCCAGTCAGTGGGCCGAGTGTGGACCAGCACATACAGACCTGGGCCCATTCCTCCTGGTCCTCATGTCTGGAGGCAGGCCTGGAAACATGACACATTGATGCCACCACGTGTCTCTGATCATGTGATGGTGGAAATATACCCCAGGAATGTCACTCTCTGACCAATGAAGTGTACACTGGTCACGATGGAAAAATGACAGGGCAGTTTTTTTTATTGTCACATACACCAGATAGGTGCAGTGAAATGTGTGTTTTTACAGGGTTAGCCATAGTAAAGCGGTGTCCATGGAGAAAATTAGGGTTAAGTGGCTTGCTCAAGGGCACATAAACAGATTTTGACCTTGTCTGCTCGGATATTCGGAGCAAAGCCCTTTCGGTTACTGGCCCAACGCTCTAACCGCTAGGCTACCTGCCGCCCAAAGCTTGTGGCTTTGCTCACCGATCCTGTGGTGTTAGTTCTGACCAGTGACTTAATAAAAGCCTTTTCATTCAGGACATGACGCTCACAGGAGGTATACTGTGGAAAAGCTACCAAATAACACATAACAATAACCCACAGAAGTACTAAAAAGGCATATTTCACAGTGGCTGAACTTGGTGATTTTATTGCCGTTCACGGCTCTGTAACATCGGTTTTGACCCTGAAACATTATGAGTGCTGTCGTGTTCCAGAGGCTTTATTTTTACTGGAGGAGACAACATGTTCTAGCTTCACCATTTTAAAGAGTAAATTAGCCATTGTTTTCACTGAAAACACATTAATATCTGGTTCTAGTGTGTAAGCCAGGTAAAAAAAGAAAACGAGTTACTTCTTATTGTCTCCTAACATTTAACTGCCAAGCAGATTGTGGTTAATGGTTAAAGAGTCTCTG
Organism: Salvelinus fontinalis; assembly: GCF_029448725.1. Lineage (NCBI taxonomy): Eukaryota > Metazoa > Chordata > Actinopteri > Salmoniformes > Salmonidae > Salvelinus > Salvelinus fontinalis. Next base: position 22,240,253 of record NC_074666.1, read on the forward strand.
GGAGATTACATACTAGAGATGCAGCATAATTCAAAAATACTTATTTTCAAATGGATGGTTGTTCAAAACCTATTGTTTCATACACACAGAATATATAAAGGGTCTTTCTAAAAACTAGGGTACCACCGAGGAGTTCCTACACTGGACAACTTGTTCCAGCTGTTGACAAGTCATTGATAATACTTGTTTTCATGTCATTACATTAAGATATAAGGGGGACATAGCTACATATATTCAATAACATTCACGTGTTTAACCCTTTCTTATGGTTGGTGTCTTGACTGATTGGTCAAAAATCTGCTGAGATAAAACATACATTTTATGTCCTTGCATTATGGAAGTGTAAGTTGTCATTTTATCATATATTAAGCAGTTAAATTAGACATTGAACTTGAACCCTGTAAGAATCCTGGATCTAGCTGTCACACCCTGATCTGTTTCACCTGACTTGTGCTTGTCTCCACCCCCCACCAGGTGTCTCTCATTTTCCCCATTATCCCCCGTGTACTTATACCTGCCTTTTCTGTTGGTCTGTTGCCAGTTTGTCTTGTCAAGTCTTACCAGCGTGTGTTCCCGGTTTCCAGTAGCTTTAGTTTCTGGTCGTTCTGGTTCTGACCATTCTTCCTGTCCTGACCCTGCCTGCCGGCCATGACCCTGCCTGCCCGCCGTTCTGTCCCTGATTGACACTGCCTTGGATTACTGATCTCTGCCGGCCCTGACCCTGACCCTGCCTGCCGTTCTGTCCCTGATTGACACTGCCTTGGATTACTGATCTCTGCCGGCCCTGACCCTGACCCTGCCTGCCGTTTTGTCCCTGATTGACACTGCCTTGGATTACTGATCTCTGCCGGCCCTGACCCTGACCCTGCCTGCCGTTCTGTCCCTGATTGACACTGCCTTGGATTACTGATCTCTGCCTAACCTGACTCTGACCCTGCCTGCCGTTCTGTCCCTGATTGACACTGCCCTGGATTACTGGCCCTGACCCTGACCCTGCCTGCCGTTCTGTCCCTGATTGACACTGCCTTGGATTACTGATCTCTGCCTAACCTGACTCTGACCCTGCCTGCCGTTCTGTCCCTGATTGACACTGCCTTGGATTACTGATCTCTGCCGACCTTTGACCTGCCATTTGCCTGCCCCCTGTTTTGTAAGAAACATCTGAGATTCAAACTGTCTGCATCTGTGTCTTATCCTGAGTCGTGTTACTAGCTGCGACACAGTTTTTTGTATAGATCTCAGAAATGCAGTGTAACATTTTGTATCTCCTTATGTGGAGTGAAAACTGTTTTCATGGGCACATAAATCCCAAAATAATCTAAGTAATTTCGAAATCAAATGCACTAACTGAAAGAGTCACCTTACCTTGACAATTAAAACCTAAGTTGATACTGTCATTAAAGTGGTTCTAAAATAATTATGCATAATACTGGATGCGCATTTGGTGTCGAGCTGTTTAATTGCACCATGATATTTTCATAATTTGATCCAGGAAGGAATTTTCCTTGCTGGAAAAAGGTTGTTCACGAGAAATGTCCAGAATGTTTTGGTGTCTCATTTGTTATGCCGGTGAAGACAGTTGGGCCTGGATCCACGTTAGATCTAATATCCCTAGCGAATATTGATGTTGATCATCTGTTGTCTGCTTGATTTACAGCCGGGTCTTGTTAGATTAACAGAGAAAACATCAAGATAATGAGTTCATGTTTTTGTGCCTCGGGTTATACACTGAGTCTACACCCACCGCTATTCCTATTCATTATTCTGGATATAATGACAACACATTAAACTGAAAACTAGCTGTTACTGGCAGAGAGGTTTGGAACTCGCTTTCTTATTGGTCTATCAACTAATTTACTGCCTGGCTGTAACGCTCGTCTGATGGAGTGGACCAAAGCGCAGCGTGGTACATGTTCATGATATTTATTTCAATCTGAACACTAGAACAAAAATAACAAAGCGAGAAACGAACAGTTCTGTAAGGTAATTAAAACTACAGAAAACAACTACCCACAATCACAGGTGGGGAAAAAAGGCTACCTAAGTATGATTCTCAATCAGAGACAACGATAGACAGCTGCCTCTGATTGAGAACCACACCCGGCCAAACACAAAGAAATAGAAATAAAGAAACTAGAATACCCACCCTAGTCACACATTATGTAGCCTAGTGGGCTTATTGACGACATGATCTGATAATGAAATAACATGACAAATACATTTTGGTTTCCATGTTACACCTGCAATTCTAAACAATATAAGGGGCTTGAAGTAGTCTACTTGAACTTGAATTTGGAGCTCAGAAATTCAAGTACCGGAATAGGCCTGCCTTTCTTCAATTAGGTGCTTGGAAATTCCTTATAATTACTGTAGCTGATATCTAAGGTCTCATGCTCCTTATAATTATCAGTGATTTCTTTCTTATCAGATTTTGTGAGAGATGTGGCCACTTTCGTTTCTTGCTGCTTCAAATGAAGGGTGTTGCTCTACTCTGTTGCAGTAAAACCACATGCGGTTATTATGAGTACAACAACATCTAATGTTGGCTTCAACTTTGCTTTCCATACAAATCCTTCAATTACAAAAATAACCAGGTTTTTGGTTGCTGTTTTTGGTGAGATTCAAATGGCGATGGTGAGATTAACGCTACAGCAGTTCATGGTCATAGGCTTTATTATTGTTTGTGCCTGTGTCGGCCATATAGGCTACAGAAAAATCGGCATGCATGCACCCAATATATTTAGTCAGGCAATGTCCACATTACTCTCACATATTTTAGAATTTAAAAATGTGAATATCGATGCATTCTCAAGGCCAAATATTAGGCCCTATATGTACAATTATATAAATTATACAATTGTATAACATTGAGGTCCTTGAAAATTACAATGAAGTGCTTGAAAAAGTCCCTGAAAGTTCTTGAGTTTGACTTGCCAATGTCTGTATGAATCCTGCTTAAAAGATGTATAGTCCTAGTCCTATGTTGTTGTATAGCTGGAGTTATGGGCCTATTTGCATATTTTCACGTGTATTCCTTTAAGTACACATGTGGATCTACATTTTTGTTTCAAAACAAAATTGGGTCCATTATTTATAGAAAAGCCCATAAGATATTTCAGAGGTGTGATATCATAGTCCAATCTATCCCCCCATTAAACTTTCAGCCAGACCATTAGTGTCAGGGCCCACCCCTGCTACTCTCCCTTTTTCTTTCACACTGAGCCAGAGTAGTGTCTGTCTGTCTGTCTGTCTGTCTGTCTGTCTGTCTGTCTGTCTGTCACATTCACCTGCAGAGTAGTGTCTGTCTGTCTGTCACATCCACCTCCAGAGTAGTGTCTGTCTGTTGTCGTGTCTTTGGCTATGCCGGATTAAGTGATATGACATGCTATTCTATTAAATCCTTTCTCTGTAATTAATATTACCTGATTGAGCTAATCATGTAAATGTAATTAACTAGAAAGTTGGGGCACCACGAAATAATATTTATAGAGCAGTTATCTTCCGAATAAACTCTTAAAGACTTAGTAATATTTTCCATCAATAGCAGTCAATATTAATTGTCACCTTATTTCAGTCTCATCTGAAAGTTGTAAATTCTTGGTTATCTTCATGAACCCTGGCTAACAAGTTGAATCAGCCAAACAAAATTGGGTTGAATTATTTATTTACTAAATACCTAACTAATCACACAGAATTACATATACACAGAATGAACCATACATTGATTACAAATTACGTCATAAAGGAAAACGTCCCTAGCGGACAGAACAGATATGACAGCTGGTTACACAAAGAACGGGGGTTGGGTTTGAGTGAAAGAGCGGGAAGACTGAAGAACAAAGGGAGAAGCGATGTCTCTATCCGACCGTAGGCAGCTACTCTATCGTAAATACAGAATCTTATGCATTCTAAATTACCGCCCATTTGGAAAAGGAAAATGCAATAAATATTTACTCTGAGCTGCGCTTCAATAGGTTGGTGGTAGATGGAAGGCCATGTTGCCCAACAGAGTCTTTTGTCCTTTGAAGAGTGTCTCTGGTTGTAAGGGCTGTTGTCCTCCTCTTCCTCGGACGAGGAGAGGAGAGAAGGATCAGTGGACCAATACGCAGCAGTAGGAAAATAAGCCATATCTTTTATTGAATACGACGGCAAAACGAAAACAAAACACTTACAAAAACTAACAAAATAAGAAAACGACGTAGACGAAACCTGAACATGAACTTACACAACTATACGTAGAACTCACGGACAGGAACAGACTACATCAAACGAACGAACAGCCAAACAGTCCCGTATGGTACAGACATGGACGACACAGGAGACAATCACCCACAACGAACACTGTGACAACGCCTACCTAAATATGACTCTTAATTAGAGGAACGCCAAACACCTGCCTCTAATTAAGAGCCATACCAGGCAACCCAAAACCAACACAGAAACAGAAAACATAGAATGCCCACCCAACCTCACGTCCTGACCAACTAACACACATAACAAACTAACATAAATAGGTCAGGAACATGACATAACCCCCCCCCATAAGGTGCGAACTCTGGGCGCACCAGCACAAAATCTAGGGGAGGGTCTGGGTGGGCATCTAACCACGGTGGTGGCTCAGGCTCCGGGCGAGGTCCCCACCCCACCATAGTTAATCCCAACCTCCATCTACCCCTAAAAATGTCCACCCATTTCCCACAAAATCCTCTTTGTAACATCCATGACAGGGACAGCACCGGGACAGAGGAATAAATCAAGACAGAGGGATAGATAAGAATAAAGAGGTAGATCAAGATAGAGAGGGAGATCATAATAGAGGGGCAACTCCGGACTGAAAGGCAGCTCCGGACAGAGAGACAGCTCTGGACTGAGGGGCAGTTCTGGGTATATAGCCATTTCTGGCTGAAGGGCAGCTCCTGGCTGACTGACGAATCTGGACGCTCATGGCAGGCTGACGGCTCTCGACGCTCATGGCTGGCTGACGGCTCTCGACGCTCATGGCAGGCTGACGGCTCTCGACGCTCATGGCAGGCTGACGGCTCTCGACGCTCATGGCAGGCTGACGGCTCTCGACGCTCATGGCAGGCTGACGGCTCTCGACGCTCATGGCTGGCTGGCGGCTCTGGCAGATCCTGTTTGGTTGGCGGCTCTGGCAGATCCTGTCTAGTTGGCGGCTCTGGCAGATCCTGTCTGGTTGGCGGCTCTGGCAGATCCTGTCTGACGGGCGGCTCTAGCGGCTCCTGTCTGGCGGGCGGCTCTAGCGGCTCCTGTCTGGCGGGCGGCTCTGTAGGCTCATGGCAGACGGGCGGCTTTGCAGGCTCATGGCAGACGGGCGGCTTTGCAGGCTCATTGCAGACGGATGGCTCAGACGGCGCTGGGGAGACGGATGGCTCAGATGGCGCTGGGGAGACGGATGGCTCAGATGGCGCTGGTGAGACGGATGGCTCAGATGGCGCTGGTGAGACGGATGGCTCTGGCCGGATAAGGCGCACTGTAGACCTGGTGCGTGGTGCCGGAACTGGAGGCACCGGGCTAAGGACACGCACCTTCATACTAGTGCGGGGAGCAGGGACAGGGCACACTGTACTCTCAAAGCCCACTCTATACCTGGTGCGAGGTACCGGCACTGGTGACACCGGGCTGAGGACAAGCACATCAGGATTAGTAGGGGGAGAAGATACAGTGTGTACAGGGCTCTGGAGACGCACAGGAGGCTTAGTGCGTGGTGCCGGAACTGGAGGCACCGAACTGGATACACGCACTACAGGGAGAGTGCGTGGAGGAGGAACAGGGCTCAGGAGACGCACTGGTAGCCTAGTGCGTAGTGTAGGTACTGTAGGTACTAGGCTGGGGCGGGGAGGTGGCACCGGAAATACCGGACCGTGGAGGCGTACTGGCACTCTTGAGCATTGAGCCTGCCCAACCTTACCTGGTTGAATACTCCCGGTTGCCCGACCGGTGCGGGGAGGTGGAATAACCCGCACCGGCCTATGTAGGCGAACCGGGGAAACCATGCGTAAGGCAGGTGCCATGTATGCCGGCCCGAGGAGACGCACTGGAGACCAGACGCGTTGAGCCGGCCTCATGACACCTGGCTCAATACCCAATCTAGCCCTACCAGTGCGGGGAGGTGGAATAACCCGCACAGGGCTATGCACTCGTACAGGAGACACCGTGCGCTCTACTGCGTAACACGGCGCCTGCCCGTACTCCCGCTCTCCACGGTAAGCCTGGGAAGTGGGCGCAGGTCTCCTACCTGCCCTTGGCCCACTACCTCTTAGCCCCCCCCCCAAGAAATTTTTGGGTGTTACTCACGGGCTTTTTGGGCTTCCGTGCCAGACGCGTTCCCTCATAACTCCGGTTCCTCTCTCCGGTAGCCTCTGCTCTCCTCAGTGCCTCCAGCTGTTCCCATGGGAGGCGATCCCTACCAGCCAGGATCTCCTCCCATGTGTAGCAACCTTTCCCGTCCAATATATTGTCCCAAGTCCATTCCTCCTTCTTTTCCTGTCCCTTACTCCATTTACTCCGCTGCTTGGCTCTGGATTGGTGGGTGATTCTGTAAGGGCTGTTGTCCTCCTCTTCCTCGGACGAGGAGAGGAGAGAAGGATCAGTGGACCAATACGCAGCAGTAGGAAAATAAGCCATCTCTTTTATTGAATACGACGGCAAAACTAAAACAAAACACTTACAAAAACTAACAAAATAAGAAAACGACGTAGACGAAACCTGAACATGAACTTACACAACTATACGTAGAACTCACGGACAGGAACAGACTACATCAAACGAACGAACAGCCAAACAGTCCCGTATGGTACAGACATGGACGACACAGGAGACAATCACCCACAACGAACACTGTGACAACGCCTACCTAAATATGACTCTTAATTAGAGGAACGCCAAACACCTGCCTCTAATTAAGAGCCATACCAGGCAACCCAAAACCAACACAGAAACAGAAAACATAGAATGCCCACCCAACCTCACGTCCTGACCAACTAACACACATAACAAACTAACATAAATAGGTCAGGAACGTGACACTGGTGGTGAACAGGAAACGTTGTAGTGTCGTCGTTGTGTGGTAGATGGGATACTCTATCTGTCCTCTCCTAGCCCACGTTTACAGCGGCCGCTGCTAACTCAACGGCTAGGAGGTATCACTTCTGTAGCGAATAAGAGTTCAAAGTTCATACCATTCGCAACCAAAGCTCTCGCTGAGGTTGGCTTCGTTCTGTAGTGATTATCTGAATCCTTCTGACATCGGACCGTGATCCTAATGTACCCGGAACAGGAGGTTATATTTTCGTCAAGGGCTTATATAGTGGAGGGAGAAGGGTGTGTTTCATAGTTTATAACCCATGTCTCTTCACAGGGGCGGGCCACTGATTGAGCAGAGCCCTAACCTTATGAAAACCCAAATCTCTCATTTGGAAGCTAAAATTACATTTCATCTTTTCACAAATAATTTTATTCTTAAACATTTGAATTGCACAACAATTCCACGTGAATCTGATAACTATAATGTGTAGACTTTCCCAGATACAGTTTAGGTCGTCCTGTCATCAGTCATATTGTCTCAGATGACAACCGAACTGACATCATATTCATTAAGTACCAACGCATATTTTCAACTGGTTCTATTACCGAAATATGGTTCCTTTCCCTCCACTTGTTTGATGTTCCCAGACTCTCTATGTTTAACAAAGGCTATTCAAGAGTCCCTCTGTAGAGTCAAGAGAGAGGGAAGGGAGAAAGGTATTTATGTGGGGGGTCATAAACCTTACCCACAGGCCAACGTCATGACACTGTGCATCACATCCACCTCCAGAGTCGTGTCTGTCTGTCTGTCTGTCACATCCACCTCCAGAGTAGTGTCTGTCTGTCTGTCACATCCACCTCCAGAGTAGTGTCTGTCTGTCTGTCTGTCTGTCACATCCACCTCCAGAGTAGTGTCTGTCTGTCCATCACATCCACCTCCAGAGTAGTGTCTGTCTGTCTGTCTGTCTGTCTGTCTGTCACATCCACCTCCAGAGTAGTGTCTGTCCATCTGTCACATCTACCTCCAGAGAAGTGGCTGTCTGTCCATCACATCCACCTCCAGAGTAGTGTCTGTCTATCTGTCACATCCACCTCCAGAGTAGTGTCTGTCTGTCCATCGCATCCACCTCCAGAGTAGTGTCTGTCTGTCTATCACATCCACCTCCAGATTTTTCCCTCTCTTGCCCTCCACATCCCTCCCTCTCTTTCTAATGCTGAGAGATTGCAATAACAATCCTCTTCCTCTGATAGGAAGAGCCATTATCTCCCAGAAGGTGGTGGGTCACTGACCTGAGTGACTGACTGTGTCCTTCAACGTGTCCCTGGACTAGCCTGGACGATACAGTGCACAGGGCAGGGAGACCTGGTCCAGGGCACTGAGCTACTTCACATGAAGCACCGCCACCACCCGCCGAACCACTTAAAATGACTAGGGCCAGCTGAGCAACTAGCTAGTACTCAGTGTGTCATGGACATTTTGTTAGAAACGTCACAACGCTGTGTGCCTCCTGCAGGCTAAACTGGGCCACATGATCAAGGGTCCACACAGGCCCTTAGAACAGCCCTCAGTATACGTTTATAAGCCTATAAATACCCCAGGAGAGAAGGAGAGCAGACTCTCTCAGGTCCTGCTTAGGGCCCATCAAGGACACCTCTCAGACAGTCGGCCTCTCAGCTGGACAGGCCATCTGAGAATTGGGACCGAGACTGACCGCCCTGCTGCCTTGTAAAGACTTCAGACAGTTCATAGCATCTAAGTAAAGATAGTCTATATCTAGTGCACATTAAAAAAGAGTCCAAAAACGATGTAATTCTGAAAAGGAAGAAGCATGACTTACGGTGTGTACTTGTAGTGTAGAGATGCACTACAGTAGAGGTCTTCACAGATCCACCTGTACCCGAAAACACGAGAACCGATTGTTGCTGGCCAATCATAAGTCATCAAAGGGGCAATAGGCTACAGTCATAGAGCCTCCGTGTGAGGCAAAAGTTAGGAGATATCTAATCAATGGAAGATGAAATTAAAATGATGGAATTACAAGTTAAAGGAGAAGGATAGGCTACACCGACCAAGAGCCAACAGGTAGGCTGCTACTTTATATTCTGAATGGAGTTGCTGTTGTTAGTAACTGTGTAGGTCGAGAAAGCACATGCTGCCTCAATTAGCCTATCGAGCTAGCTAGCTTAACTAGCTTCTCTTGACTTGATAACGTCAAGACGGGTACTACGTAATCATATTGGATGATAAATAACCTAGCTATAGCAGCTATTAGTCTACTATAGTGCAAGTCGGCTTGGTTGGTTGCTATCTCTCGTCTCTCCCTCCCTCCTCCCTTTTCCCGTGTCACTCGCTCACACTCACAGAAGCCGTCTCTCCCTCCTCTGGGTACTTCAATACAAAACCTAGGAGGCTCACGGTTCGCACCCCTTTCCAAAGACTTACACAGTAATTATGACAACTTCCAGAGGACGTCCTCCAACCTCATTAAGCTCGGGTCCCTGGGTCTGAACCCCGCTCTGTGCAACTGGGTCCTGGACTTCCTGATGGGCTGCCCCCGGTGGTGAAGGTAGGAAACAACATCTCCACTTCGCTGATCCTCAACACAGGGGCCCCACAAGGGTGCGTGCTCAGCACCCTCCTGTACTCCCTGTTCACCCATGACTGCGTGGCCACACACGCCTCCAACTCAATCATCAAGTTTGCAGATGACACAAACATAGTAGGCCTTATTACCAACAATGACGAGACAGCCTACAGGCAGGAGGCGAGGGCGCTGGCGGCATGGTGCCAGGAAAATAACCTCTCCCTCAACGTCAACAAAACATAGGAGCTGATCGTGGACTTCAGGAAACAGCATAGGGAACACGCCCCTATCCACATCGACGGGACGTATTCCACAACAACGCCGCTAAATATGTGTATGTGACCAATACAATTTGATTTGATCCTATCCGAGGGCTAGGCGTCCCGTCAGTGGGACACCTGTCGCCAATTTCCGGTGAAATTGGAGGGCGCACAATTCAAATAAATAATCGTAAAAATGATGGATATTAAACATCAAGGTACATACAAGTGTCTTATCGGTTAAAAGCTTAAATTATTGTTAATCTAACTGTTTGTCAGATTTACAGTAGGCTTTACAGTGAAAGCATACTATGCAATTGTTTGAGGACGGCGCCCCACATCAACATATTTTTCAATCAGCACAGGCTTCATAAAATCACAAATAGCGATTAATTAATCACTTACTTTTTGAAAATATTCCTCTGATTTGCAATCCACCGTGAAGGCCTCTACATTACAGTACAAATGCTTTGCATGTGTTTCTGTATCATTGTGTGTGTGGGTTGGGGCAGAGGCAGGGCAGGGTTATGTTGTGTTGTTGAGTACGCCCTGGGTGGGTATAGAGTCATGTTTTCCCTCCCTGTCCCCATGTTATCTCTTGACATGTGCCGTGGGCATATGGAGAGATCAGAACAGTACAGACTGTTTCCACTGGGCCTATTGAAGCTGACTCCCTTAAAAGGACCCCAGCCAGCTGAACACAGCTACAGGGCGAGTGGCTGTGGATATGTGTTCATGTGGTTAGAACATGGGTGAAAACAAAGCCTTTTACAGACACAGAGTGATACTGTGGGCATCTCTGGCTGGGCGGCCAGGCCACCACCACCACCCAGTGATTATAGTCTATTTCATTCTCTACAATAGCTCTGTTTATCCCCACTGCATGTATTCCATGCGCAAAACTTCCTCCAGATGTGAACATCCTGAGTGGGCTCCCGAGTGGCGCAGTGGTCTAAGGCACTACATCTCAGTACTAGAGGTGTCACTACAGACCCTGGTTCGATCCTGGGCTGTACCACAACCGGCTGTGATCGGGAGTCCAATAGGGTGGCGCACAATTGGCCCAGCGTCGTCCAAGTTAGGGGAGGGTTTGGCCAGGGTATGCCTTTATTGTAAAATAAGAATATGTTCTTAAACTGACTTGCCTAGTTAAATAAAGGTAAAATAAACCATTCCGTAGAGTACTGTATTTCTCTCAAAACAAATGCTTCACAATGTGCTTCTCAGAGGGAGGAAATCATATGTACTGTATTTCAAAGCCTTTATGGACTTGGCATAGCCTTTAAGAAGTCTAGAGCAGTATCAAAATTGAGAAATGAATGCCCATTAGACCCAGCCAGACATTCACTACGGGCATATAACTTCCTTTTATGTACATTTATGGAATTGTCTGTGAAGTGGATGATCATATTGCTCAGTTCATACTTAGGCAGACTTTGGTTTTGACAAAGCAGCATTCTGAGAGAGTTGGACAATGCCCAAAGTTAGACAAACCTAATGCTGCCAAACCACTAAACTCAAAGCTGACATTTTGGATTTGCAGACACATTCTCAGAGGATTTCTTCCCACCTGATTTATTCCAATGTCTGCTGAAGTAGATAGTTAAAGCTCTCAAGCACTGAAAATTCCATAAACAATGTATTTTGTGGCTCAGATATAATCCCTTTACTAATCTGTGTGTCTTACTGTAATTACAGGGATATTGTGGGGGTTTGTTATTTATCCTTAATTCAACTGTCTGAAAACAGAATATTGCATTTCAAAAGTTATATTCATATTTAGTTCTGGCAGTTGCATGCCCAGATATGTCAGTAACATTAAACTTAATGAACCGATACAAGCATGGTTACGACCATATTTATCTTCATAGTTCATATCATTTGTTTTAGGATTCCTTCCAAGGAAACTCTCCTGAGCAATCTCCAAAACCAACATGGAGCTCCAGTCAAAGCAAACTGTCTCAATCATCAACATCAGTAACACGTCTGAGGGCAGAGTACTGAGCAAATACTAGCTAAAATACTGTACAAGACATCGTAATACTGCTGTGCTATTGACAGAGGCACTTCTACAGAAATGATAAATAGATAATTGTGGGTCATACACTGCAGAGCTGTGCTTGTCTATTAGAGAAGCATAGTCACTATCAATTCACAATCAGTGTTGGAGAGAATCTCCTCTTTCTCACAGCAGCAACACAATCAGCGTTATGGAGAGAATCTCCTCTTTCTCACAGCAGCAACACAATCAGCGTTATGGAGAGAATCTCCTCTTTCTCACAGCAGCAACACAAACAGCGTTATGGAGAGAATCCAAAACAGTGTATAACTACGGTGATGCAGCAGAGCAGCAGTTCACAACCATTCATCACTAGCAGTAGCAGAGTCCTTCTTCACACAGCAGGCCTGGCACCACTACTGCTTCTCAGACCCAGACCCAGCCCAGACCCAGACAAGACCCAGGCCAGAGACCCATGACCCAGACAGATATTAAAGAACCACAGGAGTTCCTGCCCTGGCCTCCGTAGACAGACAGGTTAATCTAGTGCTCTGGGACTGGGAGGAACACCCAACTGAGTACGAACCCAGAGCCAGAGACATGTGGAGACCCAGTGTAAAGAGCCATCAGACTGAAGAGCAAAGCCTACACCTTTGTAGTCTCTGTAGTCTTCACATAGATTCTGGAAATTTCTGGGGATAGTTAATACTGTGATTGTTATTTAGATATGTCAGATAAAAATGGCATGAGAAGCACACAGATAGAGACAGAGGGAGATTGGCAGAGGCCATGAGCAGTCAAAGGGGACTTTGTGGTAAAAGCTGCCAAAGGAAAGGTTGTGTGGTTGAAAGCAGCGGTAAGTGTCAAAATGAATCTATAGCACAGGCCCTTTAATCACCATGGAGCCAGATGGCATAGTGAGCATGGCCCTTTAATCACCATGGAGCCAGACGGCATAGTGAGCATGGCCCTTTAATCACCATGGAGCCAGATGGCATAGTGAGCATGGCCCTTTAATCACCATGGAGCCAGATGGCATAGTGAGCATGGCCCTTTAATCACTATGGAGCCAGAAGGCATAGTGAGCATGGCCTTTTAATCACCATGGAGCCAGATGACATAGTGAGCATGGCCCTTTAATCACCATGGAGCTAGAAGTCATAGTGAGCATGGCCCTTTAATCACCATGGAGCCAGAAGGCATAGTGAGTATGGCCCTTTGATCACTATGGAGCCAGAAGGCATAGTGAGCATGGCCTTTTAATCACCATGGAGCCAGAAGGCATAGTGAGTATGGCCCTTTAATCACCATGGAGCCAGATGGCATAGTGAGCATGGCCCTTTAATCACCATGGAGTCAGATGGCATAGTTAGCATGGCCCTTTAATCACCATGGAGCCAGATGGCATAGTGAGCATGGCCCTTTAATCACCATGGAGCCAGATGGCATAGTGAGCATGGCCCTTTCATCACCATGGAGCCAGATGGCATAGTGAGCATGGCCCTTTAATCACCATGGAGCCAGATGGCATAGTGAGCATGGCCCTTTAATCACCATGGAGCCAGATGGCATAGTGAGCATGGCCCTTTAATCACCATGGAGCCAGATGGCATAGTGAGCATGGCCCTTTAATCACCATGGAGCCAGATGGCATAGTGAGCATGGCCCTTTAATCACCATGGAGCCAGATGGCATAGTGAGCATGGCCCTTTAATCACCATGGAGCCAGATGGCATAGTGAGCATGGCCCTTTCATCACCATGGAGCCAGATGGCATAGTGAGCATGGCCCTTTCATCACCATGGAGCCAGATGGCATAGTGAGTATGGCCCTTTAATCACCATGGAGCCAGATGGCATAGTGAGCATGGCCCTTTCATCACCATAGAGCCAGATGGCATAGTGAGCATGGCCCTTTAATCACCATGGAGCCAGGTGGCATAGTGAGCATGGCCCTTTCATCACCATAAAGCCAGATGGCATAGTGAGCATGGCCCTTTCATCACCATAAAGCCAGAAGGCATAGTGAGCATGGCCCTTTAATCACCATGGAGCCAGATGGCATAGTGAGCATGGCCCTTTAATCACCATGGAGCCAGATGGCATAGTGAGCATGGCCCTTTAATCACCATGGAGCCAGATGGCATAGTGAGCATGGCCCTTTAATCACCATGGAGCCAGATGGCATAGTGAGCATGGCCCTTTAATCACCATGGAGCCAGATGGCATAGTGAGCATGGCCCTTTAATCACCATGGAGCCAGATGGCATAGTGAGCATGGCCCTTTCATCACCATGGAGCCAGATGGCATAGTGAGCATGGCCCTTTCATCACCATGGAGCCAGATGGCATAGTGAGTATGGCCCTTTAATCACCATGGAGCCAGATGGCATAGTGAGCATGGCCCTTTCATCACCATAGAGCCAGATGGCATAGTGAGCATGGCCCTTTCATCACCATAGAGTCAGATGGCATAGTGAGCATGGCCCTTTAATCACCATGGAGCCAGGTGGCATAGTGAGCATGGCCCTTTAATCACCATGGAGCCAGGTGGCATAGTGAGCATGGCCCTTTCATCACCATAAAGCCAGATGGCATAGTGAGCATGGCCCTATATCACCATAGAGCTGAGCATGGCCCTTTAATCACCATGGAGCCAGGTGGCATAGTGAGCATGGCCCTTTAATCACCATAGAGCCAGATGGCATAGTGAGCATGGCCCTTTAATCACCATGGAGCCAGATGGCATAGTGAGCATGGCCCTTTAATCACCATGGAGCCAGATGGCATAGTGAGCATGAATGCCATTACTGTTTGGTGAGTGTCATGGCTGAGAGGATGCGTGTCTGTGCGTGATATGTTATTTTTTGGGGGGGGGGGGAGAACATGTGTGTGTGTGTGTGTGTGTGTATGAGAGAGAGAGAAACAGAGAGGAACATAAAGAGTGTGAGAGAGAGAGACTCACCCGTGAGATAGTGAGGGGCAGACAGAAGTCCTTTCCTCCCTGCAGTCTGAAGCCCCAGGGGGCGGGGCCACCCAGGGAGACGCTGTAGTTGCTGTTCATGATTCTCCTGCAGAAACAAAAACATATTGAGGCAAAACATTAACAAGCTGGTCCTTTATAGCTTATACAGATAAGACAAGGCACTCCTACACTCCTATCTACAATATTCTAATATTGAATAAGAAACATAAAACATCAGCAAAAACAAACTAGTACCAGCTGTTCTCAGTGGGTCACTGAAGAGTAGGGCTGTGACAATACCTGCAACAATACCAGTGTTTCCATTGAAACATTTAAAACACGAAGCAGACCAAACTCTTTGGTCCTTTACAAACCTGCTGTATGTAAATTATTGTGTGCTATAGTTTTGGAAAATAAATAAATGTGACGTTTGTTTCCAACATTAGGGTTGTTTTCCTAAAGATGTTAAATCCGCTTTGTGTTTTGTTTCCTTTCTAAAGAGTAGAGTGATACTGGTATCATCCCGGCCCCACTGAAAAGGAGAACTACAAAGCCTAAACCATAGTCCACAGCCGCTGAGGCGTGATAGTTCAGCGTCCTATTGTGACATAGCTACATGGCTCTGAGACCACCATCCACAGGGAAGACCTGGGAAGACCACACCTGCCGACAATTCAAAAACCAGCGCGGCTCCGGTACGTGTTCTCTATTCATTTGAATGAGTTGATAGTTTGAGACATTTCTTGAACTGCGCTGAGAATTTGTAAAGTATGAAAGCCAATGGTCCAATATTCTAGAACATTGCTGTGCGTAAGCTTAAGACCAAAGTCTGCCAAGCTCCAAATATCTGCAGTGTCACAAAATCCTTCACTTAGCTGATTCCATGGAGCCGGATGGGCTAAAAGTTAGGGCTTCTTTTATAACAGTATTGTTATTAGTCTGTTAAATACTTTTTGAAAGACAACACATGATTACAGTGCCTTCAGAAAGTATTCATACCACTTGACTTATTCTACATTTTGTTGTGTTACAGCCTGAATTCAAAATTGATTAAATTGCCTGTAATTAGCGCCATTCATTTTTCCCTCTATCCTTAGCAGTCTGCCAGTCCCTGGCGTGAAAAGTGTCCCCACAGCATGCTGCCATCAACATGCTTCACGGTAGGGATGGTGTTAGGCAGGTGATGAGCTGTGCCTGGTTTACTCCAGACATAGCGCTTTGCATTCAGGCTAAAGAGTTACATTTGATGTCTCATCAGACCACTGACTTTTGCCTTATGCTCTCAGTCTTTCACGTGCCATTTTGCAAACTCCAGGCATACTGTCATGTCTGGCCACTCTCCCATAAAACCAAGATATGTGAAGTGCTGTAGATACTGTTGTCCTTCTTGCAGGTTCTCCCAACTCAGCCAAGGAACTCTGCAGTTCTGTCAGAGTGGCCATTGGGCTCATGGGCACCACCCTGACCATAAATTGGCCACAGATGGACTCCAATCAAGTTGTAGTGACAAGGATGATCAAAGGAAAGTGGATGCACCTGAGCTCAATTTGGAGTGTCATATCTAAGGGGCGTGAATACTTACAGTACCAGTCAAAAGTTTGGACATACCTACTCATTCCAGGGTTTTTCTTTATTTGTCCTATTGTCTATATTGTAGAATAATAGTGAATACATCAAAACTATGAAATTACACATATGAATCATGTAACACCCAAAAAAGTGTTAAACAAATTCTTCAAAGTAGCCACCCTTTGCCTTGATGACAGCTTCATGATGTAGTCACCTGGAATGCATTTCAATTAACAGGTGTGCATTGTTCAAGTCCATATTATGGCAAGAACAGCTCAAATAAGCAAAGAGAAACAACAGTCCATCATTACTTCAAGGCATGAAGGTCAGTCAATACGGAAAATGTCAAGAATTTTGAAAGTTTCTTCAAGTGCAGTCACGAAAACCATCATGCGCTATGATGAAACTGGCTGTCATGAGGACCTCCACAGGAAAGGAAGACCCAGAGTTACCTCTGCTGCAGAGGATAAGTTCATTAGAGTTACCAGCCTCAGAAATTGCCGCCCAAATAAATGCTTCACACAATTCAAGTAACAGACACATCTCAACATCAACTGTTCAAAGGTGACTGCGTGAATCAGGCCTTCATGGTCGAATGGCTGCTAAGAAACCACTACTAAAGGACACCAATAATAAGAAAAGACTTGCTTGGGCCAAGAAAAAAAAGCAATAGGCATTAGACCGGTGGAAATCCAAATTTGGGATTTTTGGTTCCAACCTCCGTGTCTTTGTGAGACGCAGAGTAGGTGAACGGATGATCTCTGCATGTGTGGTTCCTACCGTGAAGCATGGAGGAGGTGGTGTGATGGTGTGGGGGTGCTTTGCTGGTGAGACTGTTTGTGATTTATTTAGAATTCAATGTACACTTAACCAGCATGGCTACCACAGCATTCTGCAGCGATACGCCATCCCATCTGGTTTGAGCTTAGTTGGACTATCATTTGTTTTTCAACAGGACAATGACACCAACACATCTCCAGGTTGTGTAAGGACTATTTGACCAAGAAGGAGAGTGATGGAGTGCTGCATCAGATGACCTGGCCTCCGAAATCACCCGACATCAACCCAATTGAGATGGTTTGGGATGAGTTGGACCACAGAGTGAAGGAAAAGCAGCCAACAAGTGCTCAGCATATGTGAGAACTCTTTCTAGACTGTTGGAAAAGCATTCCAGGTTAAGCTGGTTGAGAGAATGCCAAGAGTGTGCAAAGCTGTCATCAAGGCAAAGGGTCACTACCCTGAAGAATCTAAAAGATAAAATATATTTTGATTTGTTTAACACTTTTTTTGGTTACTACATGATTCCATGTTTTATTTCATAGTTTTTATGTCTTCACTATTATTGCACAATGTATAAAATAGTAAAAATAAAGAAAAACCCTTTTGACTGGTACTGTATAAATTTACAAAACATTATATGTGGGATTGGAAATTATGCAGACAATTACATTGATGGAAGCTACAATCTATCTGCGATATTAAAGCTGATCTACCCCCTAAATAAAGTAAACAATGAAATGAAAAGACGAATATGAGCAAAGTAACCATTCTATGCAGCATTCTATCAAACAGTGAACAGTGTGAAGTCAATATGTGTTGTATTGAGTAGAAGAGTGAATATCAGTGATAGGTTTTTGGTGTAGCACATGCGCATAACATTTCGAAAAGGGGAACAAGCATTGCTGGGACGGGCGAACAGGATACTATGCCACTCTGAATTTGTCCCCCATACTACTGGTATTGTGACAACACTAACCAAAACTGATCTTGTATAAAGTGTTTCAGCACAGAGATATGGAGTCATGCCAGCATTACACCTCACTGACACAATAGGCTACCACACACTTAGGAAGTGACATTGATACTATACACCCAGGAAGTGGCACAGCTACTACACACCCAGGAAGTGGCATAGCTACTACACATCCAGGAAGTGGCATAGCTACTACACACCCAGGAAGTGACCTAGCTACTACACATCCAGGAAGTGACAAAGTGATGAGAGGGCCAAACATAGAGAGTGAGGCCAGACTTAAGATGGTGGACAAATGAAGATGTCTTACTCAGGCTGTTTACCATTGAAAAAAATTGTCCCAGTTCCGGTGTGCTTATTAAGGGGTGGCTCCCTCATAGACACCAATGCGATTGCAGCTTGGTCTGGTCTGCTTAGATCATTGACTGTACATGATCCAGAAAAAATTAGGTAGTGGGATGTTCCGCTTCCTCTTCCGTCTCTGTCTAGACCACACATAAACATACGCAAACAGTAAATAAGAGATATGAAAGAAAACAAAAACAATCTAGCAGAAGATATTGCTTAATTCATGCCTGTCATCATAATCGACAGCACCAGGCCTCTTTAACGTCTTTCAACTGATAGGACTCTGTACGGCCTATTAGGTGTTTTTGCTATAAAAAGTGTTTCATAACCGCCAGCTCATCTCTGGGTTTAAGGCTAAGCTGAGGTGATTAATGTATTGTACAGTCGTGGCCAAAAGTTTTGAGAATGACACAAATATTAATTTTCACAAAGTCTGCTACCTCAGATTGTATGATGGCAATTTGCATATACTCCAGAATGTAATGAAGAGTGATCAGATGAATTGCAATTAATTGCAAAGTCCATCTTTGCCATGCAAATGAACTGAATCCCCCAAAAAACATTTCCACTGCATTTCAGCCCTGCCACAAAAGGACCAGCTGACATCATGTCAGTGATTCTCTCGTTAACACAGGTGTGAGTGTTGACGAGGACAAGGTTGGAGATCACTCTGCCATGCTGATTGAGTTCGAATAACATACTGGAAGCTTCAAAAGGAGGGTGGTGCTTGGAATCATTGTTCTTCCTCTGCCAACCATGGTTACCTGCAAGGAAACACGTGCGGTCATCATTGCTTTGCAGGCAAGGATATTGCCAGTAAGATTGCACCTAAATCAACCATTTATCAGATCATCAAGAACTTCAAGGACAGCGGTTCAATTGTTGTGAAGAAGGCTTCAGGGCGCAAAAAGAAATTCCAGCAAGCGCCAGGACCGTCTCCTAGTTGATTCAGCTGTGGGATCGGGGCACTACCAGTACAGAGCTTGCTCAGGAATGGCAGCAGGCAGGTGTGAGTGCATCTGCACACACAGTGAGGCAAAGACATTTGGAGGATGGCCTGGTGTCAAGAAGGGCAGCAAAGAAGCCACTTCTCTCCAGGAAAAACATCAGGGACAGACTGATATTCTGCAAAAGGTACAGGGATTGGACTTCTGAGGACTGGGGTAAAGTCATTTTCTCTGATGAATCTCCTTTCCGATTGTTTGGGGCATCCAGAAAAAATCTTGTCCGGAGAAGACAAGGTGAGCACTACCATCAGTCCTGTGTCATACCAACAGTAAAGCATCCTGAGATCATTCATGAGTGGGGTTGCTTCTCAGCCAAGGGAGTGGGCTCACTCACATTTTTGCCTAAGAACACAGCCATGAATAAAGAATGGTACCAACACATCCTCCGAGAGCAACTTCTCCCAACCATCCAGGAACAGTTTGGGGACAAACAATGCCAGCATGATGGAGCATTATGGAGCACCTTGCCATAAGGCAAAAGTGATAACTAAGTGGCTCGGGGAACAAAACATCGATATTTTGGGTCCATGGTCAGGAAACTCCCCAGACCTTAATCCCATTGAGAACTTGTGGTCAAACCTCAAGAGGCGGGTGGACAAAAAAATAAATAAAAATTCTGACAAACTCCAAGCATTGATTATGCAAGAATGGGCTGCCATCAGTCAGGATGTGGCCTAGAAGTTAATTGACAGCATGCCAGTGCGGATTGCAGAGGTCTTGAAAAAGAAGGTTCAACACTGCAAATATTGACTCTTTGCATCAACTTCATGTAATTGTCAATAAAAGCCTTTCAGTTATGAAATGCTTGTAATTATACTTCAGTATTCCATAGTAACATTTGACAAAAGTATCTATAAAGACACTGAAGCAGCAAACTTGGTGAAATTAATATTTGTGCCAGAGCCAGGCAGAGCGAGAGACACACCCTAGAAGACCAGGGACACGCTGGAACCTTGTGAGGAGAGAGTAGCAGAGCCAGGCAGAGCGAGAGACACACCCTGGAATATCAGGGACGCGCTGGAACCTTGTGAGGAGAGAGTAGCAGAGCCAGGCAGAGCGAGAGACACACCCTGGAATACCAGGGACGCGCTGGAACCTTGTGAGGAGAGAGTAGCAGAGCCAGGCAGAGCGAGAGACACACCCTGGAATACCAGGGATGCGCTGGAACCTCGTGAGGAGAGAGTAGCAGAGTCAGGCAGAGCGAGAGACACACCCTGGAATACCAGGGACGCCCTGGAACCTTGTGAGGAGAGAGTAGCAGAGCCAGGCAGAGCGAGAGACACACCCTGGAATACCAGGGATGCGCTGGAACCTTGTGAGGAGAGAGTAGCAGAGCCAGGCAGAGCGAGAGACACACCCTGGAATACCAGGGACGCGCTGGAACCTTGTGAGGAGAGAGTAGCAGAGCCAGGCAGAGCCAGAGATACACCCTGGAATACCAGGGATGCGCTGGAACCTTGTGAGGAGAGAGTAGCAGAGCCAGGCAGAGCGAGAGACACACCCTGGAATACCAGGGACGCGCTGGAACCTTGTGAGGAGAGAGTAGCAGAGCCAGGCAGAGCGAGAGACACACCCTGGAATACCAGGGACGCGCTGGAACCTTGTGAGGAGAGAGTAGCAGAGCCAGGCAGAGCGAGAGACACACCCTGGAATACCAGGGATGCGCTGGAACCTTGTGAGGAGAGAGTAGCAGAGCCAGGCAGAGCGAGAAACACACCCTGGAATATCAGGGACGCGCTGGAACCTTGTGAGGAGAGAGTAGCAGAGCCAGGCAGAGCGAGAAACACACCCTGGAATACCAGGGATGCGCTGGAACCTTGTGAGGAGAGAGTAGCAGAGCCAGGCAGAGCGAGAGACACACCCTGGAATACCAGGGACGCGCTGGAACCTTGTGAGGAGAGAGTAGCAGAGCCAGGCAGAGCGAGAGACACACCCTGGAATATCAGGGACGCGCTGGAACCTTGTGAGGAGAGAGTAGCAGAGCCAGGCAGAGCGAGAGACACACCCTGGAATACCAGGGACGCGCTGGAACCTTGTGAGGAGAAAGTAGCAGAGCCAGGCAGAGCGAGAGACACACCCTGGAATACCAGGGATGCGCTGGAACCTCGTGAGGAGAGAGTAGCAGAGTCAGGCAGAGCGAGAGACACACCCTGGAATACCAGGGACGCGCTGGAACCTTGTGAGGAGAGAGTAGCAGAGCCAGGCAGAGCGAGAGACACACCCTGGAATACCAGGGATGCGCTGGAACCTTGTGAGGAGAGAGTAGCAGAGCCAGGCAGAGCGAGAAACACACCCTGGAATATCAGGGACGCGCTGGAACCTTGTGAGGAGAGAGTAGCAGAGCCAGGCAGAGCGAGAAACACACCCTGGAATACCAGGGATGCGCTGGAACCTTGTGAGGAGAGAGTAGCAGAGCCAGGCAGAGCGAGAGACACACCCTGGAATACCAGGGACGCGCTGGAACCTCGTGAGGAGAGAGTAGCAGAGCCAGGCAGAGCGAGAGACACACCCTGGAATATCAGGGACGCGCTGGAACCTTGTGAGGAGAGAGTAGCAGAGCCAGGCAGAGCGAGAGACACACCCTGGAATACCAGGGACGCGCTGGAACCTTGTGAGGAGAGAGTAGCAGAGCCAGGCAGAGCAAGAGACACACCCTGGAATACCAGGGACGCGCTGGAACCTTGTGAGGAGAGAGTAGCAGAGCCAGGCAGAGCGAGAGACACACCCTGGAATACCAGGGACGCGCTGGAACCTTGTGAGGAGAGAGTAGCAGAGCCAGGCAGAGCGAGAGACACACCCTGGAATACCAGGGATGCGCTGGAACCTTGTGAGGAGAGAGTAGCAGAGCCAGGCAGAGCGAGAGACACACCCTAGAAGACCAGGGACGCGCTGGAACCTTGTGAGGAGAGAGTAGCAGAGCCAGGCAGAGCGAGAGACACACCCTGGAATACCAGGGACGCGCTGGAACCTTGTGAGGAGAGAGTAGCAGAGCCAGGCAGAGCGAGAGACACACCCTGGAATACCAGGGACGCGCTGGAACCTTGTGAGGAGAGAGTAGCAGAGTCAGGCAGAGCAAGAGACACACCCTGGAATACCAGGGACGCGCTGGAACCTTGTGAGGAGAGAGTAGCAGAGCCAGGCAGAGCGAGAGACACACCCTGGAATACCAGGGACGCGTTCGAACTAAACCCAACACCAATGCCAATCACTGGAAGCCCGAGGGCTTGACTGACACATTTCTCAACCACCTGGCAAGAATGTGCCATACTGTAGGGCAGGGATGGGCTTTTGATTAAAAAAAATATTAACTCATCATGAGAGGCTGCAGTGTTACAACTAATTTCCTGCAATTCTACACATTTTGTTATAGGGTGGAGAGAAATGTTTGCAGCTATTAAGTGACTAACAAAATCAATGGGGGACCCCCGGTCGGTGATTCAACAATGATTAGGCCTACTACAGGTTTAGATAGCTGGCCGCTTGACTTACCAAAGTAAGTTAGTCTGTGGCATGTGACCCCTCTTTTGAAGGCCCTTGGATACATTTTCTAACAATTCTAATGATATATTTATATATTTTTATTGGGGAGGCGCCCGTCGGGGTTAGAATAGTAGAACACACTCTCTCTTGTTATGTCACTCACTTATAGTCGCTCAATTAGGCCGTGTCAGCTAACAATTTTAGATTGGTAAGTTAGTGGCAAACAAGTGTTTTTTCCCCAATGTCTGATGGGCTTTGGAGGGGGGGGGGGGGTACAGGACAAGACTAACAGTGTGTCCTACTGACCCCAATGTTGCTTTGTCTAAAATGACTATACCAACAGTCACAGACATACCGTCTAGCATGCATGGTGCAGTCAAGCCATTCATGCTCTGTTGAAATTCATTAGTTTGACATTAGTATTTTTCGTCCAATTATGATTTTTTAACGCCGATACCGATACCGATTATTGGAGGACCAAAAAAAGCCCGATACCGATTAATCTGATTATTTTTATATATATAATTGTAATAATGACAATTACAGCAATACTGAATGAACAATGAACACTTTTATTTTAACTCAATATAATACATAAATAAAATCTATTTAATCTCAAATAAATAATGAAACATGCTCAATTTGGATTAAATAATGGAAAAACACAGTGTTGGAGAAGAAAGTAAAAGTGCAATATGTGCCATGTAAAAAAGCTAACGTTTAAGTTCCTTGCTCAGAACATATGAAAGCTGGTGGTTCAATATTCCCAGTTCTTCAATATTCCCAGTTAAGGAGTTTTAGGTTGTAGTTATTAGAGGAATTATGACACGTCGACTATTTCTCTCTATACCATTTGTATTTCATAAACTGTACCTTTGAATATTGGATGTTCTAATAGGCACTTTGGTATTGCCAGCCTAATCTCAGGAGTTGATATGCTTGAAGTCATAAACCGCGCTGTGCCTCAAGCATTGCTAAGAGCTGCTGGCAAATGCAGTAAAGTTTGAATGAATACTTACGAGCCTGCTGCTGCATACCACCGCTCAGTCAGACTGCTGTATCAAATATCAAATCATAGACTTAAATATTATATAATAAACACAGAAATATGAGCCTTTGGTCATTAATATGGTCAAATCCGGAAACTATCATTTCGAAAACAAAACGTTTATTCTTTCAGTGAAATATGGAACCGTTCCGTATTTTATCGAACGGGTGGCAACCCTAAGTCTAAATATTGCTGTTACATTGCACAACCTTCAATGTTATGTCATAATTATGTAAAACTCTGGCAAATTAGGTCGCAACGAGCCAGGCAGCCCAAACTGTTGCATATACCCTGACTATGCTTGCACTGAGAAGTGACACAATTTCCCTACTTAGTATTGCCTGCTAACATGAATTTCGTTTAACTAAATATGCTGGTTTAAAAATATATACTTCTGTGTATTGATTTTAAGAAAGGCATTGATGTTTATGGTTAGGTACATTTGTGCAAAGATTGTGCTTTTTTCAGCAATACCCTTTTGTTAAATCATCACCCGTTTGACGAAGTTGAAGTAGGCTGTGATTCGATGATAAATGAACAGCCACCACATTGATTAAATGCAACGCAGGACAAGCTAGTTAACCTAGTAATATCATCAACTATGTGTAGTTAACTAGTGATTATGTGAAGATTGATTGTTTTTTACAAGATATGTTTAATGGTAGCTAGCAACTTACCTTGGCTCCTTGCTGCACTCGCGTAACAGGTGGTCAGCCTGACACGCAGTTTCCTAGTGGATTGTAAAGTAATCGGCCATAATCGGCGTCCAAAAATGCCGATTATCGATTGATATGAAAACTTGAAATCGGCCCTAATTAATCGGCCATGACGATTAATCGGCCGACCTCAAATTTTTTACATTCCTTTTCCATTGAAAATGAGCAGAATTGTTAGTACAGAACAACTAAATCATTGTTAGTTGAGTTGTGACACAGGAGTGAGTGAGATAGCAGAAGTCCAGACTCAAACTGAGTTTTCATGTCCAGGAAGTACTACATAGAGTTTCTGAAGGAGTTAGCCAAAACTCTGACTGGAGAAGAGAGACCTCAAGTACATCTCTACACACACCTCTGTAGGGGTAAACATGCTTTCAAATGGTTGGACTAAGGGGGTCATTTTCACGAAACTGACATTTGGCTAACAAATTCTCAAGTGTAATTTTTCCAAAAGTGTCCTCATGGATCACTGAGATTACCACAATTTCCATAAAATCCAAAAAAGTTATAAACAAATCCATGGCTAATATTTTGTAACATTACTCTCCTAATTAAAAGGCCTGAGTTAAACATAACACATAAAAGATTCAGATTAGAAAATTTGAACAAAATGTAATTTGATTTTTCCCCAATTTTACCTTTTAAGCCTTTCGATAATGAGACGTTTATGTGGGGAAAGGGCGGTGTTTGAGAATAAAAACCTCATTCTGAAAGCATATAAGCAAATAAATTAACTTAACTTCAACTACCCCTCTAGATGATGCATCATTGGTGAATAAATCTTTATTTCAAAACTGATTCGAGTTTTTACAGGAACTTGAAAAAATGTTACGTTAATGAAACACGTCCACACACACTGTGTTTGTACGTAATAGATATTATAGTTTAATGTAAATTTCAACTAGTATTTCATGGTTCCTATTGGAATGTGCGTAGATGTTAGCTTTGTTAGCATAGCCGCCTGGGACATCAGTAAACACCATAAAAGATAACAGGCTGATGGTGACGTGGACCACAATGATTCAGCTACTAAAACAGACATTGCCAAAAACTTTTTTTCTGACAGGGCCTCTTATTTCAGTTTAAAAAGAAGAAAACAAATGTTCTGACTGTGGGGTGTATTTCATGAGTAATACCTGCCTTGTCATCCTAAAACATGATATTTCAGTGCTGTAAGTCATGCCGTCGGTCACAAATCCACACTGTGACCTGGGTAGTAAATGGTCTACCCTGAGGGCCAGAGCGCCACCTGCTCCAGCATGTCACCTGACCCCTACGTCACACTCCTCCCATCCCCTCTACTCCCCCAGTGTGTCAGACTTCATGCCCACTGGCTATCTGACTGTCTGGATCACACCTGGAGCAGGTATGGCTGTAGAGGGCTACTCTTTAACACTGGTGGTAGTGAACCACCAGCAGCCAGGGGAGGGGAGGGAGGGGGAAGGAGGGAGAGGGTCACACACCTGATGGACAACAGGACACAAGACCCATTACTCCTCCACCTCCACACACACACACACACACACACACACACACACACATGTACACATGGCATGAGGTAGTCATATAAGGCACCCTTCTCTCCTCGCCAGTGTGACCCAGGGCTGAGGTGAGCTAAATACATCTAGGGTTCAAGGGTAATTACAAGCCCAACAGCACCAACCTAGAGTTCACCAAGAGGATAACATGGTACTAACCACCTGGTAATCAACATGTTTTCAGAGTATATCCAATCGGATGGATAGTGGATACTAATTATATGGGACTTACTAAGAAAAACCCCCAGCAAAGATGGGGACCAACGTTTAACTTTGACTTCCTTCCCAACCTCTCCAAATGTGCAAATCACCTAATCAATAACAGTGGGTCAAGGATCACATCTTTCACACTGCATATCTGAGTATAGGTAAAGGTCTACAGGTTCAGATCAGTTTGCACAGCTGATGCATGGATTATTTTTGAAGCACGCCACACATGAACACGATGAACTGTTATTATAACTACAAATGGTCCTGTGGTAATTTCTATGGCTTCAGGACGTTTTCCTCAGATGTTGAAAAACAAGCCGGTCGCCACTGAACATAAGTACATCAACAGAAAGTCCAAGACAAATGTCAGCTTCACAAGACACAGATTCCCTCTATTATACTGTATTCTAACTCCACAGCAGCTTCATGTCTGAGTCCACCATAAGACTGCTTATAACTGCTTATGACAAAAGGACATACAGGTCGACTGTATGAACACCAATCACCTGATTTTAAAAAAGCTTTAAAATTTCTCTCTGACCTTCACTGAACAGACATTTGATAAAAGCTCCTGTAACTACAGATATTATTATGTGAACAGAACCTCGCCCAAAATGGACTAGAGACACATGACAACGTTTTAGGAAGGGATCCTTGGCAATATTCAAGATACACTATGCTCAGTTTAATATTGAACAAAGCATTACTTCATGCCCATGCATGCGTGTCTTACAACGCACAGGGCAGGAAAGACCTTTCACAATTTTCACACAGATCTCAACACGTTCCCTTTCCTTGCCAAGTATAAGGCGACACTGCAATACTAACTCGGCTACTGCCCATAAAATACATTAGAACAATACAAAAATAAGTACACAAGTAGTAGCCCACATGAATTCCAATTTCAGATTCTCTCTGTAGTAGCTAGTTATTGAGTCACTGGTGGCATACCAACACCATAACATGTCATATCAACCTGTAAACTGTCTATAAATGACAAATGACTTCAAACACACCTTTTTATGACTATATGACAAACTTGGCTACAATTACGTATCAGCCACCCTCCATATGGCGTGTTGTAGGTGGGTGAGTGTGGTGTGACTACAAGTTGTTGCTTATTCTTGCCTCGCGCACTTGCTCGTATCTCCTTTAAACTAAAATAAAAGTAGCCTAACAATACCTATCCATTTAATCTCGAATAGCTTTCCTATTCAATTAGTGTCTATCCCCCTGTGTACCAATTGTACTCACCTTTTTGTGGATGAGGCACAGACGGTTTAGTCGAGGTGTTGCGATGTGAAAGCGTGTGACTGTTCTACCGCTACCACAAATTTCAGACTAAACGGAATAAACTGAAGTTAACGGAACTATGACTTCCGCATCGCCCTATATGTCGTCTGACTGGAGCATGGTAGGCGGAGAATACCGGTTACTTCAGTCAACTCGACAATGTTGCAAAATGTAAAAGTAAAATGTATCAATATTACTTTCAAGGTGGTTACAATTTGTACCCACTTGCTAAGAATATTGGTCCAATTTTAAATGAAGAAAAACTTTCAGAAGATTCAAGCACAGCCTATGCCTAGTCTTTATGCTTGACAAATCAAAGTGATACTAAATAAAGGGCGATGTAAAAGGCCATTGATAAAAGGTAATTGAATCAAAATATCGTACAGAAGTTTAGAGTAAAGTGTATTGTTATCATGTAGCCTATTACACATCGAATTTCCAGTTGTATTCATTTCAATGTGGTTTAATTTCAATGTGTCTGGATGAGTCTTGATAAACAGAATGAACAGGCTTTTTCCTCAAGTGGACGAGATTGAAAGGGAACAAGGAAGTGAAAGGGGAGGGCAGAGGGGGGATTAAGAAGACACAATTAAGTCAAGGGATGAGGGCTAGAAAAGGGAGAGGAACAAAGGAGGGGAATAATTGGTTGGATTGCAATGTCTCTGTCAGTGATGGCTTTATTTATTGTAATTATGGTGGTTATTTGGCTGGTCTGGTCTAGATAGGAGTGTGTGTTAAAGTTGACTGCTGGTCCACTGTCCTGTACTATCATTATTCAAATGAGGTTTGACTCAACTGAGCATCGGTCAACTTTAGTAATTATCTCAGAGTTGTGTTGATCTTTTTTTATTTAATGTTCATTTTATTTTTTCTATTTTTGGGGGGGGCCTATCCACCACCTTCAGAGGACAAAATAACTTTGTTTTCACACCTTTTCCTTTTCTGTTACATGTACATTCTACATATACAACACTTTTTTACACAGTAGTTACATAGCAAAATATACATATAAATATATACACCACATCTGGCGGGTAGGATCGAATCCCCGAGCTGACAAGGTAAAAATCTGCTGCTATGCCCCTGAGCAAGGCAGTTAACCCACTGTTCCCCGGACACCGAAGACGTGGATGTCGATTAAGGCAGCCCTCCGCACCTCTCTGATTCAGAGGGGTTGGGTTCATGCGGAAGACACATTTCAGTTGAATGCATTCCGTTGTACAACTGGCAAGGCATTCCCCTTACCCTTTCCCATCTGGATAGATAGTACTTAAACACATCCAGTACACATGAGTGTTTTCAGTCATAACTATTATAGATCAAACATTCATTTGATTCTTAATTGGTGCTCATTAGTTTGAGTGCTCATAATGATTATACAATGAGAATTTTGTTGTCTCCAGTTGAAAGTGTCCAAAAGCCAAGGTACAGTAGGTTTTGATGGTGTACAGAAACTAAACACAGCATGAGTGAATCAACTGGTTGATTTGCATCAGTGGGTGCTGATGTCATTCTTTCCTTTGCAGGCCTCTGGCCTACAGGGGAGCGAGAGGCTCATGCCAGCAGATAGCTAGAGGTTTATTTGAACCACAATGGAAATAGTAGCATCTGTGAATGTCTTGTCTGAAGATGTAAAAATATACCAGGAATTATGTTTAAAGCAGGACTGGTGTGTGTTTTGCATGTGAGATAACCTTGCTTTGTTCAGTACACCTAAGTAAAGTGTTGCATGACAAAATTGTGTTATTTTTGTCAATTGGGCCTATTCTTTGCAATAATTTTCAGCTGGCAATCAATGAATACTCAAGTAACTAAAATTGTTAATTGTCAAATTTTTCTAGTCAGAAATTGACACAGTTCCTAACCAAAAATTAGGCCTATCACATTGGCCTGTGTACGTTTCCTCTTGCCATTTGTTGAGAAGGTAGTCGAGAGCTGTATTAAATGCTCAGATTAGGTGTGCCCTCTAGTGGTTAAATAGAAAACTGTAAATGATTCGTCTTTCTTCACAGCCCTGATTGTAGGTCAGGCTCCAATATCAACGCCGCAAATTAACCAACAAGGATCCCAGTAGTCTTAAAGCCAGAGAAGCCATTGTGGTCTTACAGTTGAAGTCGGAAGATTACATACACTTAGGTTGGAGTCATTAAAACTCGTTTTTCGACCACTACACAAATTTCTTGTTAACAAACTATAGTTTTGGCAAGTCGGTTAGGACATCTACTTTGTGTATAACACAAGTCATTTTTCCAACAATTGTTCACAGACAGATTATTTCACTTATAATTCACTGTATCACAATTCCAGTGGGTCAGAAATGTACATACACTAAGTTGACTGTGCCTTTAAACAGCTTGGAAAATTCCAGACAATTATGTCATTGCTTTAGAAGCTTCTGATCGGCTAATTGACATCATTGGAGTCAATTGGAGGTGTACCTGTGGATGTATTTCAAGGCCTACCTTCAAACTCAGTGCCTCTTTCCTTGACATCATGGGAAAATCAAAAGAAATCAGCCAATGTAAGCTAGTTGGCGGTGGTGCGCGCAAATAGCCTTTCAAACAGTGACGTCACTCGCTTTGAGACCTTGAAGTAGTGGTTCCCCTTGCTCTGCAAGGGCCGCGGCCTTTGTGGAGCGATGGGTAACGATGCTTCGTGGGTGACTGTTGTTGGTGTGTGCAGAAGGTCCCTGGTTCACGGTCGGGGCGAGGGGACGATCTAAAGTTATACTGTTACATTGATGCTGTTGACCCGGATCACTGGTTGCTGCGGAAAAGGAGGAGGTCGAAAGGGGGGTGAATGTAACCGATGTGAAATGGCTAGCTAGTTAGCGGTGGTGCGCGCTTTGTGGAGCGATGGGTAACGACGCTTCGTTGGTGTCAGTTGTTGATGTGTGCAGAGGGTCCCTGGTTCGCGCCCGGGTATGGGCGAGGGGACGGACGTAAAGTTAAACTGTTACACCAAGACCTCAGAAAACAAATTGTAGACCTCCACAAGTCTGGTTCATCCTTGGGAGCAATTTTCAAATGCCTGAAGGTATCACGTTCATCTGTACAAACAATAGTACGCAAGTATAAACACCATGGGACCACGCAGCCGTCATACCTCTCAGGGAGGAGATGCGTTCTGTCTCCTAGAAATGAACGTACTTTGGTGCGAAAAGCGCAAATCAATCCCAGAACAACAGTAAAGGACCTTGTGAAGATGTTGGAGGAAACAGGTACAAAAGTATCTATATCCGCAATAAAACGAGTCCTAAATTCAAATCAAATCAAAGTTTATTTGTCAAGTACGCTGAATACAACAGGTCACCTTACCGTGAAATGCTTACTTACGGGCTCTAATCGATAGTGCAAAAAAGGTATTAGGTGAACAATTGGTAGGTAAAGAAATAAAACAACAGTAAAAAGACAGGCTATATACAGTAGCGAGGCTATAAAAGTAGCGAGGCTACATACAGACACCGGTTAGTCAGGCTGATTGAGGTAGTATGTACATGTAGATATGGTTAAAGTGACTATGCATATATGATGAACAGAGAGTAGCAGTAGCGTAAAAGAGGAGTTGGCGTGTGGTGGGTTCGACACAATGCAGATAGGCCGGTTTGCCAATGTGCGGGAGCACTGGTTGGTCGGCCCAATTGAGGTAGTACACACTACCCTCTGTAGTGCCTTGCGTTCAGAAGCCGAGCAATTGCCGTACCAGGCGGTGATGCAACTAGTCAGGATGCTCTCGATGTTGCAGCTGTAGAACATTTTGAGGATCTCAGGACCCATGCCAAATCTTTATAGTTTCCTGAGGGGGAATAGGCTTTGTCGTTCCCTCTTCATGACTGTCTTGGTGTGTTTGGACCATTCTAGTTTGTTGTTGATGTGGACACCAAGGAACTTGAAGCTCTCAACCTGCTCCACTACAGCCCCGTCGATGAGAATGGGGGCGTGCTCTGTCCTCCTTTTCCTGTAGTCCACAATAATCTCCTTGGTCTTGGTTACGTTGAGGGATAGGTTGTTATTCTGGCACCACCTGGCCAGGTCTCTGACTTCCTCCGTCTAGGGAGATATAACCTGAAAGGCCGCTCAGCAAGGAAGAAGCCACTGCTCCAAAACCGCCATAAAAAAGCCAGACTACGGTTTACTACTGCACATGTCCTCTTGTCTGATGAAAAAAAATAGAACTGTTTGGCCATAATGACCATTGTTATGTTTGGAGGAAAAAGGGGGAGGCTTGCAGCCGAAGAACACAATCCCAACCGTGAAACACGGGGGTGGCAGCACCATGTTGTGGGGGTGCTTTGCTGCAGGAGGGACTGGTGCACTTCACAAAATAGATGGCATCAGGATGAAAGAAAATTATGTGGATATATTGAAGCAACATCTCTAGACATCAGTCAGGAAGTTAAAGCTTGATCGTTGTAACGACCGGGGTGTAGTGGGTGAGAAGTCAGGCGCAGGAAGCAGAGAGTTCAGGTTAGTGCTATACTTTTTAATGCACAAAAAACGAATGAACATAAGCCAACCCCACGAACCAAAAGCCGCACACCAAAACAAATACCCCAAACACGGGTAGGTTAAACAGTCCAGCAAAACCCAATAAAAATGGGAAACCCGTAACACACACACGTGTACACCAAACAATCCCGCACAACCAGTAGGCGGGCCTGCTGGTAAATAAAGCCTGATTAATCAGCCTAAAACACAAACAGGTGAAACCAATAAACAGAAAGGGGAAAAAGGGATCAGTGACAGCTAGTAGGCCGGTGACGACGACCGCCGAGCGCCATCCGAACAGGAAGGGGAGCCATCTTCGGTAGGAGTCGTGACAATCGCAAATGGGTCTTCCAAATGGACAATGACCCCAAGCATGCTTCCAAAGTTGTGGCAAAATGGCTTAAGGACAACAAAGTCTAATTATTGGAGTGGCTATCACAAAGCCCTGACCTCAATCCCATAGAAAATGTGTGGGCAGAACTGAAAAAACATGTGCGAGCAAGGTGGCCTTGCCTGACTCAGTTATACCAGCTCTGTCAGGAGGAATGGGCCAAAATTCACCAAACTTCTTGTGGGAGGCTTGTGGAAGGCTACCCGAAACGTTTGACCCAAGTTAAACAATTTAAAGGCAATGCTACCAAATACTAATTGAGTGTATGTAAACTTCTGACCCACTGGGAATGTGATGAAAGAAATAAAAGCTGAAATAAATCATTCTCTCTACTATTATTCTGACATTTTAGATTCTTAAAATAAAATGGTGATCCTAACTGAACTAAGACAAGGAATTTTTACTCTGATTAAATGTCAGGAAAACTGAGTTTAAATGTATTTGGCTAATGTGTATGTAAACGTCCGACTTCAACTGTAGTTACTCTGATTGATGAGTTATGCAGCAATGCCAACTGCCTATATAGTTTATCCCCACACAGCAATGCCAACAATACCCTGAACTCTACAAGCTTAAAGGAGGGAGATGCTCACACTCTGATCCTGGTAAGTGACAGACTACTTTATATATATCAACTCTTGTTAAAGACCAGAACCATACAACTTGTGTATGACAAGGACACAAAAATAAGTGGCTTGTGAGGCTCAATAGAGCAGGACTTGTTGTTTTCCCCTTATTGTACTTTCAATGTGCCTTCCTACTTTGCTTCTTTGCTCCAAATAATGTATTTCTCTGCACCTGTGAAGGGATTTAAAAAACACTTTGTTACACAAGCAATGAAGACCACCACCTTCTGATAGTACTTCTTATACCCTTAGAGATACTCAACACCAGTGCTTTGACTGTAGTAGAATAATAATAAATATAGACTAGTTTTGTTGTCTTAAAATATAATTCAGGAAGTTCTAGGTATTTCAAGAGCTTGCCATCAAGTCAAACTACAAGGCACACCACGAAAGGAAATTGAGATCCAAAATGAAACAAGAAGAGTTCCAGTAGGATCTTCAAAGAGGCTAATGGAGTGGAGCTGCGAGCTGGAGATAATCTGGTTGCACCAGAAGGGTAACAGGGGAAGATTGTGGAGGCGATGTACGCTGAAACAAGAGGAGCTGCTGCCCAGGAGTCAGAGGTGGTATACAGGGGATTATGTACTTTTATGAGTTGAGATCATTAGCTGATAAAGTCATGTTTTAACCTCAGCGAGTGTCTGACATCAGTTGATAAGGGTAGCATTTTTGTATTTCTCTGCTGATTGCTCCTACAGCATGTTCTGTTTTAAACTGATCAATGACATTCAGTGGAGAGACAGACAGTTCACTCACCTGGTCCTGGTCCAAAACAGCAACAAGCTACTGTATATGTTAAGAAAGAGAAATTAGTCACACAAAAAAATGCAATGGATTTATAGTTTAACTCTAACGCCTCCCTAACCCGGATCCGGGATCCCCCCCAACACAAAAGCTGACTAGCATAGCCTAGTCTAAAGTTACAGGGATATCATAAAATAAAATGTTCATGAAATCACAAGTCCAAGACACAAAGATACAGATCTTGTGATTCAAGCCATCATCTCTGATTTGTAAAATGTTTTACAGGGAAGACACAATATGTAAATCTATTAGCTAACCACTGTTAGCAAAAGACAACCATTTTCTTACTCCACCATTTTCTTACTGCATCAGTAGCTATCACCAATTCGGCCAAATAAAGATATTGATAGCCACTAACCAAGAAAAAACCTCATCAGATGACAGTCTGATAACATATTTATTGTATAGGATAGGTTTTGTTAGAAAAATGTGCATATTTCAGGTATAAATCATAGTTTACAATTGCACCCACCATCACAACTCGACTAGAAAAAATACAGAGAGCAACATGTATTACCTAATTACTAATCATAAAACATTTATGAAAAATACACAGCGTACACTAATTAAAAGACACAGATCCTGTGAATCCAGACAATATTTCAGATTTTCTAAGTGTCTTACAGCGAAAACACAATAAATCGTTATATTACCATAGCACATGTGCAAATATTACCCCAGCATTGATTCACGGCAAAAAGAGCGATAGCATTATCACCACCAAAATGTATTCATTTTTTCACTAACCTTCTCAGAATTCTTCAGATGACACTCCTGTAACATCATATTACAACATACATATAGAGTTTGTTCGAAAATGTGCATATTTAGCCACCAAAATCATGGTTAGACAATGAGAAAAGTAGCCAAGGCAGTCAGAAAATGTCAGGCACCATATTAGACAGTGATCTAGTCTTATACATAAATACTCATAAACTTGACTAAAAAATACAGGGTGGACAGCGATTGATAGACAATTTAATTCTTAATGCAATCGCTGAATTACATTTTTTTAATTATCCTTACTTTTCAATACAGGTTGCGCCAAGCGAAGCTACACCAAACAAAATGGCGGCATAAGCGTTTAACATTTTTCGACAGAAACACGATTTATCATCATAAATAGTTCTTACTATGAGCTGTTCTTCCATCAGAATCTTGGACAATGAATCCTTTCTCCGGTCTAATCGTCTTTTGGTCGAAAGATCTCCTCTTGTCCCGTCGAAATGGCCACTAACGTTCACCATGCACTCGAAAAGTGCCCAGCTCTTCAAAGTGCATCACACAGAAATGCCATAAAATTGCCCTAAACGGATATAAATTGCTATAAAACGGTTCAAATTAACTACCTTATGATGTTTTTAACACCTATAACGAGTAAAAACATGACCGGAGAAATATTACTGGCTAAACAACAGCTTGGAAGGAGGCAAGTCCGATGTCCATCGTGCGTCAGGCGCAGGCAGGAAAAGAAAGCTACTTCCGGTCTTTGGTGTTTTATAGAGGCCCTGATTGCGCAATCGACTCCATTCAAAGCGTCACCACGTACTGACATCCAGAGGAAGACGTAGGCAGTGTTTGTTTCTCCATAGCATTTACAGGGACTTTACAACCGACCTGGGAACAGGGGCCAATATTTCTGAAATCTCACTCCCTGTCATGAAAAGTGCTGTAGAAGGAGTTCTGTTTCACTCAGAGACAAAATTCCAACGGCTATAGAAACTAGAGAGTGTTTTCTATCCAATAATAATAATAATATGCATATTGTACGAGCAAGAATTGAGTAGGAAGCCGTTTAATCTGGAGCCCGATTTATGCTAAGTCGAAACAGCACCCCCTATATTTGCAAGAAGTTTTAACCTCATGAAGACATCCAAATCTACAGAGTCATATACCCTCATAACCATCAAGCTGTACCCTCAATAAAGATCTGGACAGAGAGTAGCAACAGGCACACTTACAGTATACATGCCATAACACAGTAATACCTGAAAATAAAATGCACAGTAGGTGTTACATCATTTTTATGGTAGAGGTGCATTAGCATCACAACAACTGTTTAATTGGGCTCAATCCTGGAGATGAGAAATGATCACTGAGCACACAACTTGACATTTAATTGATATTGCTCAGCAGTGATTCACATTTATCGAATATGATTCAAGGAATGGGTGCGTCTATGCCACTAAATGCATGCATGCTTGAATGAACTGAACTAACTAAGCATAACAAAGAGCTCTGCTGTCTTTAAATCTAGTCAGTGGTCAATTTCTACCACCACAAAAGCTTTTACCTTTTCCAAGATCAGCTAACATAACACTCAAACCAATGTGGTTATTAAAAATGATTGAAAACATCAAAACCTATTACTGCACAAGATGTTAATCTCATATAGCTTTAGACACCCGTCAGGCTACATAAGGATATGATCACTAAATAGCAGCGTCATGTCGCCAAGCCTTCACACATTCAACACCTCCCACAGACAGACAGACAGACAGTACACACGCACACACACACACACACACACACGGTCACACACACAGACACACAGACAGACAGACACACACACACACACACAAGTAATCATGTGAGAAAAGCATGTTGTATGGTGGGCCTCCCTTAAACTCTTTGAGTCCACTGAGGTCAGAGAGGGCCTTGCATTCTGCTGCATGACGAGGTTGAACTTCTCATTCTGATGCCTTTGTGCCGAAGCTGGAGCTATTGGTCTGCAGAAGTCATCCATGGTGGGAAGCTCTCATACATTTATAGAACTGTATAAGCTGTAAAGTCCTCTGGATATTCTGGAGCAAAAAGAAGTTCAAAGAGAATTTGGGTGAGAAAGGGTGAAGCAATTCCATTACTATAACTGTCTCGTTTTATCATGCCTCAAATTGGTAGGTCTACCTGAAAGAATTTCAAGGAAGCAGACACGGGTGCAATTTGAGTTTATGCAGTAAAAGTATTTCCTCATCTGAAATAACACATATCCCATAGGTAAAGAAACTTAACCAATATCACTCCGGCATCGAGTTCCCTTCCAAAATATGACTTTAGGTTCGATCAGGGTTATTCAGAGTTTGATATAGAAACTCCCATCCTTCTTCTCAAAGCGACACATAATATGAAGTAGAACTCCCTCACGACGCCAGGTCAGCGGAGTCAATCACCACCTTCCGGAGACACCTGAAACCCCACCTCTTTAAGGAATACCTAGGATAGGATAAAGTAATCCTTCTAACCCCCCCCCCCCCCCCCCCTAAAAGATTTAGATGCACTATTGTAAAGTGGTTGTTCCACTGGATATCATAAGGTGAATGCACCAATTTGTAAGTCGCTCTGGATAAGAGCGTCTGCTAAATGACTTAAATGTAAATGTAATAAACCTGGTACCTACAGGAAATACTGTACATGTGCACATACAACAGAACATACAGTACTTGTGACAGATAATAAGGAAATGCTCCACAGTCCATGGGGATTCCAAACCCAGTAGTAGACAGTTGAAAAAACAAGTGGTAATCAAACCTTGTACAGTCACGCACAAAATACTCTAAACATTTCAGTAATTGAAATGATTTAGTTTCCAAAGGTTAAATCATACGAAATTACTACATTTTCTATACTCCTCCTTTACACAAAATGTCACCCTAAGGAAAGTGTATCGTATGTATAGTAACAGTGCTTGAGCCTTTCTAACTCTCTCTAGTCTAGATGTTTTGGATTTGGATTGGGCTGCATCATTTGGTTTGAATCAAGTGGATCTTGATTTCTGGTGAATCAGTTGGTCCTCATATTATGTGCTTCTTGGTTTTAGAATGCACACTTTCAGAAAGATCCTTCGACCTGCTGGGTTGATCCCAAAAAACAAGTCCATCCGAGTCTTTACAGTGTCCTTACGTCCTTGTGCGGTGATGGTAGATTCTACTCAGGCCTAAAACAGGTATAGGACAACCTACTCAGTAGCCTGCTGTAGGAGACCAAAGGATTGTTTGTCATGAGATATTTGTTTGTCATTAAAACATAAGGCCATACATAAGACAAACACTGGACAGAAGTGTGTCAAGATCATACAGTAGATTACACATACTCTGACAGTTGTGAAAGCATTAGAAGCTGATTGGCTACACACAGAGAGTTGCGACTGAAGAACAGTAGTGATTAAAGGTGATTCTGTTTACAGCTGATTGTATTTCATATAAGTATAACCTTCTTGGACCATGACAATCGTCACTTGCTCTCTATCGTCTGTATTGTACAATATTGTGAGAGTACCACATCCACACATCATGCATACAGCAACGCCTTCAGACAGCCTCCCCAGGGGGGTTTCAGGAGAGGAACTTTTCAACCAACTCCAGCAGTTCATTGGAGCAGTTTAAGCTCTGCGGGCCCAGTAGCATGTTCTCCTCACGGGTCTGTGCTCCATGCTCCTCCCCCTTATAGTGCCCTGTCGTCTCTGACGAGGGGCTAATGATGTGTGGAACTGCAGAGTCTCTGTGTTTGTTGTTGTTCAGGGTGCTGGCGGACCTGGGGGGTGAGGAGGCGCGGGGGAGGGGGGGGGGGGGGGGGGGCTCCTCCACCTCCTCCTGAGCTGACTGGCGGGGCTCTCTCCTGGGTCTTCTCCTCCTCCTGCCACCCCTCCCCAGCCTCCTCCCTGGTCACAGATTCAGACACCAGGTCGTGGTCACAGCTGCTCAGTGAGCCCCTCTCGGGGACGGCAGCCTGACGGAGACAAACACTATTAGAGCACCAAATAAATGGGCAGTGAATGACATTTTTACCATCGTCATCACTTTTAATTAGCTAATATTTAGAAAGGTTCTAACCACCAACTCACTCCTGGCAAGAGAGGGCACGTTAAGAGGGCACGACAACACCTTTTCCCCCTCAGGAGACTGAAAAGATTTGTCATGGGTCCTCGGATCCTCAAAAAGTTCTACAGCTGCACCATCAAGAGCATTCTGACCTGTTGCATCACCGCCTGGTATGGCAACTGCTCGGCATCTGACCGTAAGGCACTACAGATGGTAGTGTGTACGGCACTGTACATCACTTGGGCCAAGCTTCCTGCCACCTAGGACCTATATACTAGGCGGTGCCAGAGGAAGGCCCAAAAACTTGTCAGAGACTCCAGTCAATCAAGTCATAGACTGTTTTCTCTGCTACCACACGACAAGTGGTACCGGAGCGCCAAGTCTAGGACCAAAAAGCTCCTTAACAGGTTCTACCCCCAAGCCATAAGAATGCTGAACAATTAATTAAATGGCCACCGAACTATTTACATTGACACCCCCCTCCTCCATTTGTTTTGTACACTGCTGCTACTCTCTGTTTATTATCTATGCATAGTCACTTCACCCCTACCTACATGCACAAATTACCTCAACTAACCTGTACCCCCGCACATTGACTCAGTACCTGTACCCCCTGTATATAACCTGGTTATTGTAATCTTATTGTGTTACTTTTTATAATTTTTTACTTTAGTTTATTTGCAAAATATTTTCTTAACTCTTTCTTGAACTGCACTGTTGGTTAAGGGCTTGTAAGTAAGCATTTCATGGTAAGGTCTACACTTGTTGTATTCGGGGCATGTGACAAATAAAGTTTGATTTGATTTGAATTGAACACGTATCTTACCTTTTTCTGCCTGCTGCTGGGCTGACTGTCTGCACTCCTTCACTCTCAGAGCTCCAGAGGAGTGGCTGATTCTCAGAGTCTGGTTCTGCTGGTCGAAGGGGTCCAGCTCCACGTCGCTCCACACCTGCTGTGAAAGTTACACACAACACAGGTCCAAGTCAGCCAGGTCCAAGTCAGCCAAGTCATCCAGGTCCAAGTCAGCCAAGTCATCCAGGTCCAAGTCAGCCAAGTCAGCCAGGTCCAAGTCAGCCAAGTCATCCAGGTCCAAGTCAGCCAGGTCCAAGTCAGCCAGGTCCAAGTCAGCCAAGTCATCCAGGTCCAAGTCAGCCAAGTCAGCCAGGTCCAAGTCAGCCAAGTCAGCCAGGTCCAAGTCAGCCAGGTCCAAGTCAGCCAAGTCAGCCAGGTCCAAGTCAGCCAGGTCCAAGTCAGCCAGGTCCAAGTCAGCCAGGTCCAAGTCAGCCAAGTCAGCCAGGTCCAAGTCAGCCAGGTCCAAGTCAGCCAGGTCCAAGTCAGCCAGGTCCAAGTCAGCCAAGTCATCCAGGTCCAAGTCAGCCAAGTCAGCCAGGTCCAAGTCAGCCAAGTCATCCAGGTCCAAGTCAGCTCCTGGTCAGTATATGTAATGTAGCTGTACATTCAGTTTCAAGAAAGTATGCCTAGATCACTGAAAACTCGAAAATTGGAAGGGGATTATTGGGTAAATCCTTTGTGTTTGGACACAACTGTAGGAGGTCCAGGATATGGACATCCTACTGTTTAGTTGTGTTTGTGTGGACTAAGCACTTGCAGAAGGTCTAAAATGGAACCGGCAGCCATAAAAGTGCTGAGCCTGCCCATGGCACGTGGGCCCTGCTACCCCTCCCTAGACCAGTAGACACTGGGCACACAGCTCTGAAAGGGCTCAGAGGTAATGTGAAGGGACACCTATTTCCCCTACAGATCTCTCCCCATGGGCCTCCCACATCAAACACACAGAACCTCGATAGAGAGATCATCAGACCAACAGCTCCTGGTGTGCTGCTGTGTGTTAGCCAGTTATTCACTCAGCAGCTGAGCTCTAATCCAGCATGTACACATAGCAAAGTTATTGCTGTGTGCTTGGACGCCTGTGTGTGACAGCCAGTTAGCAAAGAGCCCTGGGATGTGTCAGGGAGTTTGTGTCTCAGCCCCAGAAGTTTTTTTTGACTTTGTCCTCACTCAGCAGCTGATCTCCAATCCAGCGTGTAAACACATAGTGAAGTTATTGTGTGTTATGCCCATAGGGGCACAGGGGCACGTGTCCCCTCAGATTTGTCCTTTTATTTTTTAACAATAAATAAATAAATAAATTGTTTGTTTTTTCTCTGTAATAGTACTAGCCACTTAGCAACTTTGTCTTTAGCTAGCCCAGATAGGTTCCCAATCTCCCAATCTCATAACTAGCTACCAAAAGGCCATTTCAGGCTATCAATCAAGTTAGAGTAGCTAGCTTGTCTAACTATCTTAGCTGGCATGCCTGCTGGCAAGGTTGGTAAACTTGAGAAAAGCAAGCAACAACTTAATGTCCTGAATAAGACTCACATGTCCTTCAATCTTTTACCGAGATTTTAGCAGAGATGCACAGAAGCATATTTATTTTATTTTTAAAAGAACCACCAGTCAGGAGGATACAAACAGGTCAAGAGGTATGCTTAGATATTCAGAAAAAAACAAATATATTTTTGACATAGAATTTAACGTAATGATTATGGCTCTAGATTGCATGGAAAATCTGTTTCAGGTATAAAACAAAGCAACATTCTTCAACTTACAGACAAGGGGCCTAGCCCCACTCGCCAGCCATCCTCACATATTTTGTGCCCCCTTATATTTGGGGGTGCATGACGCAACTGGTTATACCAACGATGCATAACACAAAGTCTTAAACAGATTTGGAGATCAGACTTAAATACTGCGACAACATATGGTATATGTCTTGTGATATTGTTAAAAAAGTTATATACAGTATACACAGTACCAGTCAAAAGTTTGGACACACCTACTCATTCAAGACTTTTCTACATTGTAGAATAATAGTGAAGACATCAAAACTATGACATGACACACATGGAATCATGTAGTAACCAAAAAAGTGTTAAACAAATCAACATATATTTTATGTTTGAGATTCTTCAAAGTAGCCACCCTTTGCCTTGATGACAGCCTTGCACACTCTTGGCATTCTCTCAACCAGCTTCATGAGAAATGCTTTTCCAACAGTCTTGAAGGAGTTCCCACATATGCTGAGCACTTGTTGGCTGCTTTTCCTTCACTCTGCGGTCCAACTCATCCCAAACCATTTCAATTGGGTAGGTCAAGTGATTGTGGAGACCATATAATTTGATGCAGTACTCCATCACCCTCCTTCTTGGTCAAATAGCCCTTACACAGCCTGGAGGTGTGTTGGTTCATTGTCCTGTTGAAAAACAAATGATAGTCCAACTAAGCACAAACCAGATGGGATGGCGTATCGCTGCAGAATGCTGTGGTAGCCATGCTGGTTAAGTGTGCCTTGAATTCTAAATAAATCACAAACAGTGTTACCAGCAAAGCACCCACGCACCATCATACCTCCTCCTCCATGCTTCACGGTGGGAACTATACATAAGGAGATCATCCATTCACC
The DNA here is from genome assembly GCF_029448725.1 of Salvelinus fontinalis. Lineage (NCBI taxonomy): Eukaryota > Metazoa > Chordata > Actinopteri > Salmoniformes > Salmonidae > Salvelinus > Salvelinus fontinalis. Next base: position 22,282,659 of record NC_074666.1, read on the forward strand.
TACTCTGCGTCTCACAAAGACACGATGGTTGGTACCAAAAATCAAAGATTTGCACTCATCAAACTAAAGGACAGATTTTCACCGGTCTAATGTTTCTTGGCCCAAGCAAGTCTCTTCTTCTTATTGGTGTCCTTTAGTAGTGGTTTCTTTGCTGCAAACTGACCATGAAGGCCTGATTCACACAATCTCCTCTGAAAAGTTTATGTTGAGATGTGTCTGTTCTCCTCTGAACTCTGTGAAGCATTTATTTGGGCTGCAATCTGAGGTGCAGTTAACTCTAATGAACGTATCCTCTGCAGCAGAAGTCACTCTGGGTCTTCTATTCCTGTGGCGGTCCTCATGAGAGCCAGTTTCATCATCATGCTTGATGGTTTTTGCGACTGCACTTGAGGAACCCTTTAAAGTTCTTGAAACGTTCCATATTGACTGACCTTCATGTCTTATAGTAATGATGGACTGTCATTTCTCCTTGCTTATTTAAGCTGTTCTTGCCATAATATGGACTTGGTCTTTTACCAAATAGGGCTATCTTCTGTATACCACCCATACATTGTCACAACACAACTGATTGGCTCAAACACATTAAGAGGGAAAGAAAATCCACAAATTAACTTTTAACATGGCAACCCAGTTAATTGAAATGCATTCCAGGTGATTACCTCATGAAGCTGGTTGAGAGAATGCCAAGAGTGTGCAAAGCTGTCATCAAGTCAAAGGGTGGCTACTTTGAAGAATCTCAAATCTCAAATATATTTTTGGTTACTACATGATTCCATATGTGTTATTTCATATTTTAGTTTTGATGTCTTCACTCTTATTCTACAATGTATAAAATAGTTGTGGTGTGTCCAAACTTTTGACTGGTACTGTAAGCACAACAACTCACTGTGTCTCTGGTGGACATGGAGGACACTTTATGGAACTTGGTCTTGGAGGTGGAGGACTGTCTGCTGAGCATAGGGTCCCTGAAGGAGGACTCGCTGTTGGACATAGAGATACAGCCATTCCTGTGGGGTTGGGCCAGGAAGTGCAGACAGGGAACCTTCTCTGCCAGAGTGTCTCTGTATGGGAGAGTCAACAAAGGAGAAAGGAAAGGGGAAGGAATAATAGAATGTCAAGCATGCAGTACACCAAACCCTCCCCACTGTCATCATCACCTAAGTCAGTTGTAAGTTAACAAGTCAGTTGTTACAAGAGTCTCATCTGGATGGCCAAGCCCAATCACACCAAAGGAGCCCTGGGGGCAACTTGCCAAAATAAACCTTAGGTTATGACAGGTTAGGACAGTACATAACTAGGGGAGAATCTCAACTGCGTACTCCTTGCATCCTCTCTTCTCGCCTCCTTCTCAAACCCATTGTATGAGAAAGCTAGAGGTCCCTCCCCTCTGACCTTCTACCTCCAAATCGTTTTGTGAAGGAGGCGAGATGAGAGATGAAAAGACGCGAGGATTATGCAACTGAGATTCTTCCAAGATGTTTTGAGTTGTGCCCTAGTGGAGGGAGACACTGAGATGACTGTACTCACCTGTACTTAGAGTGGATGATGGCATAGATGAAAGGGTTATAGATGGCTGAGGCTTTGGCAATGACAGCAGGGACGGCCTTGGAGTAGGGGCTGAGGGCACGTCCATAGCTGAAAGGAGAGAGAACATGAATAGGACACTACAAGCCTCACAGGTATGTCAAGTTATCTGAACCCTTCAGGTTTTACTGACACATGGCAGTATTCCATTCTGCTCTGTTTCCACCCTCTAACAATACGATTGGAGTCTTAACTGTATGTGTGTGTACAGTATGTCTGTGGATGGTCAGTCATGCGTTGGTCAGTCCCTGCCCGTCTGTGCCTTGGTCACTCTGTTTGCACTGCCTGCCTAGGTAGCTCCTGTGCAGCCTATTTGTATGGCTCGGCAGTGGCCCAAAATTGTCGCGAAGTGAGCATGAGGAATCATATGCTTAATAATCCCTTTCTCTCCGACAGACTACACTTCATCTCTTCACATCCACTCTCCTGGAGGTGTGAGCAAGGCCTTAACAGTGTACTCATGACCAAGCTGCTGCAGTACGTACAGGACGCTGCCAATAGACAACTCTCAAAACCATCTGTTTCAAACAGTCTCTGTTTGAAACAACGTTTTCGAAACTCCCAAAACAGTCTGTCTCAGACTCTCACCTCTTCGACAGACGTGCCTGATATTCGGAACCAATCCCAGCCTTACTCTGAGGATTTGGAGTGAGTTTCGTAGAGAATGTATCACCGATTCTTCTGCATTACCCTAAAGTTCTGCAGTACAAAAATTCTCAGCTTCATATCTGAATCAACACAGTCAGATAAAACCCCTATTCATGCCTCCTGATCATTCATACCCAGATCACATGCCCTCGAACTATAATCATTGCCTAAGTGTCTCAACAAGTACACTACATGGCCAAAAGTATATGGTCACCCTTTCAAATTAGTGGATTCGGCTATTTCAGCCACACACGTTGCTGGCAGGTGTATAAAATCGAGCACACAGCCATTCAATCTCCATAGACAAACACTGGCAGTAGAATGGCCCGTACTGAAGAGCTCAGTGACTTTCAAAAAGACAGTTCATCAAATGTCTGCCCTGCTAGAGCTGCCCCGGTCAACTGTAAGTGCTGTTATTGTGAAGTGGAAATGTCTAGGAGTAACAACGGCTCAGACGCGAAGTGGTAGGCCACACAAGCTCACGGAACAGGTCCGGCAAGTGCTGAAGCGCGTAACTCGTAAAAATCATCTGTCCTCTGTTGCAACACTCACTACCAAGTTCCAAACTGCCTCTGGAAGCAACGTCAGCACAATAACTGTTCATGAAATGGGTTTCCATGGCCGAGCAGCTACACACATGCCTAAGATCACCATGCGAAATACAAAGCGTTGGCTGGAGTGGTGTAAAGCTCACTGCCATTGGACTCTGGAGCAGTAGAAATGCGTTCTCTGGAGTGATGAATTACGCTTCACCATCTGGCTGTCCGATGGACGAATCTGAGTTTTGCAGATGCCAGGAGAACGCTACCTGCCCGAATGCATAGTGCCAACTGTAAAGTTTGGTGGAGTAGGAATAATGGTCTGGGGCTGTTTTTCATGATTAGGGCTAGGCAAATTATTTCCAGTGAAGGGAAATCTTATTGCTACAGAATAAAATGACATTCTAGACGACTCTGTGCTTCCAACTTTGTGGCAACAGTTTGGGGAAGGCCCTGAACAAAGCAAGGTCCAAACAGAAATGGTTTGTTGAGATCGGTGTGGAAGAACTTGACTGGACTCCACAGAGCCCCATCGAACACCTTTGGGATTAATTGGAGCGCTGACTGCGAGCCAAGCCTAATCGCCCAACATCAGTTCCCAATCTCACTAATGCTCTTGTGGCTGAATGGAAGCAAGTCTCGCAGCAATGTTCCAACATCTAATGGAAAGTCTTCCCAGAAGAGTGGAGGCTGTTATAGCAGCGAAGGGGGGGACCAACTCCATATTAATGCCCATGACTTTGGAATGAGATGTTCAACGAGAAGGCGTCAACATACTTTTGGCCATGTAGTGTAGATCTTTGCGCGTAATTCATAACGTTTTTCAGAGTACGAGTGCTGATCAAGGATCAGTTCCCCCATGTCCATGTAATCTTATTCAACATGCTCTAAAAACAGGATAAACTTATCCTAGTTCAGCAATTCTACTGAAACGCTTTAAGAATATGGGAACTGAACCCCACTCCATAGTTACCCAGCCCAGGCGATGAGGGTGACGCAGGCGTAGGGAGACCAGGACATCACATAGACGATGATGACCACAAAGGCGATCTTGGCCAGCTTCCACTCTGTCTTGATGGACTGCTGCTGGATGAGGGTGGACTTCCTCACCTGACTGCCCAGTTTCTCCATGTCTCTGTGGGAGATGGAGAGAATGTCAGAGGAAGACAGACAGCCAGAGGACCCCATCATCTGGATGTGTGTTTGATTGTGTGTGTGTGCATATGAGTGTGTGTGTGCGCGTGTGTGTATGTGTGTGTGTGTGTGTGTACCACTCAAAAGTTTGGACACACCTACTCATTCAAGGTTTTTCTTTATTTTACTATTTTCTACATTGTAGAATAATAGTAAGACATCAAAACTATGAAATAACACATTGAATCATGTAGTAAGCAAAAAAGTGTTAAACAAATGCAAATACATTTTATATTTGAGATTCTTCAAAGTAACCACCCTTTGCCTTGATGACAGCTTTGCACACTCTTGGCATTCTCTCAACACTAATCATTTGAAGTACTACTTAAGTCGTTTTTTGGGGTATCTGTACTTTACTTTACTATTTTACTTCACTACATTCCTGAAGAAAATAATGAAGAAAATAATGAACTTTTTACTCCATACATTTACTTTTGATACTTAAATTTATAACCAAATACTTTTAGACTTTTACTTAAGTAGTGTTTTACTGGGTGAGTCATTTTCTATTAACCTCTACAGCAGGTATTCCCAAACTGTAGTACGCGCAATGCTGTCGTTTTTTTTTTAAATCTTCACATTTTCAAACAGTACATTTATATTTTCCAAAATATACATTTGCATGAGTTTTTTTCTCTCGCCTGAGTAGCCTCGTTTCACTGCCCAAAATAAAATGAAACCATCTAGTGTTCAGGGAAATAACAACACAATGTCAAATACAGGTAGCCTAGTCAAATAATTAACATCCAATCACATTAACTGTTACTCTCTTGTGGGAAACCTTCACGCTTGTGCAGACATTTAGAAACGAAACATGACAAATTGAAAAATAAGCCACGGGAGTTGTTGGATCGAGAATAAAAATGACTTTTGAGTTGTAAGACATGTATTAAAGCAACAGATACCATGAATACAAAGGGTCCAGAAGCGTCTTATATGGTAAGCTACCGAGTGGCTAGGACAGGCAAGCCCAATTTTTTAAACATTTTTTTATTTATTAAACCTTTATTTAACCAGGTAGACCATTTGAGAACAAGTTCTCATTTACAACTGCGACCTGGCTAAGATAAAGCATAGCAGTGCGACACAAACAACAACACATGGAATAAACAAACGTACAGTCAATAACACAATAGAAAAAAATCTACAGTATATACAATGTGTGCAAATGAGGTAAGATTAGGGAGGTAAGGCAATAAATAGGCCATAGTGGCAAAGTAATTACAATTTAGCAATTAAACACTGGAGTGATAGACGTGCAGAAGATGAATGCGCAAGTAGAGATACTGGGGTGCAAAGGAGCAAAAAAAAAAAAAACAATATGGGGATGAGGTAGTTGGATGGGCTATTTACAGATGGGCTATGTACAGGTGCAATGATCTGTGAGCTGTTCTGACAGCTGATGCTTAAAGTTAGCGATCCTCGACTTCATCTACAAAATAGCTTCCAACACTCTACTCAGCAAACTGGATGCAGTCTATCACAGTGCCATTCGTTTTGTTACCAAAGCCCCTTATACCACCCACCACTGCGAGCTGCATGCTCTCGTCGGCTGGTCCTCGCTACAGACCCACTGGCCCCAGGTCATCTATAAGTCTATGATAGGTAAAGCTCCGACTTATCTCAGCTCACTGGTCACGATAACAACACCCACCCGTAGCACGCGCTCCAGCAGGTATATCCCACTGGTCATCCCCAAAGCCAACACCTCATTGGCCGCCTTTCCTTCCAGTTCTCTGCTGCCAGTGACTGGAACGAATTGCAAAAATCGCTGAAGCTGGAGACTTAAATTTCCCTCACTAACTTTAAACATCAGTTATCTGAGCAGCTAACCGATCGCTGCAGCTGTACATAGTCCATCTGTAAATAGCCCACCCAATCTACCTACCTCATCCCCATGTTGTTTTTATTTACTTTTCTCCTCTTTTGCACACCAGTATCTCTACCTGCACATCATCATCTGCTCATGTATCACTCCAGTGTTAATCTGCTAAATTGTAATTACTTCGCTACTATGGCCTATTTATTGCCTACCTCCTCACGCCATTTGCACACACTGTATATAGACTTTCTTTTTTTCTATTGTGTTAGTGACTGTACGCTTGTTTATTCCATGTGTAACTCTGTGCTGTTGTTTGTGTCGTACTGCTTTGCTTTATCTTGGCCAGGTCGCAGTTGTAAATGAGAACTTGTTCTCAACTAGCTTACCTGGTTTAATAAAGAGTAAGATTTTAAAAAATGAGTCTCCAGCTTCAGTGAAGCTATTGTGGAGGACTTAATTCTTCCTGCTGTCTCGGCTATGGCTGGGACAATGCTGGGAGAAAAGGCCCAAAAACTATACATACAATGCCTTCATCAAACAACACTGTTTCACAATGCATCAGTGATATGGCAGGAGATGTTTTGAAACAATTACTGCTTCGCATACAAGCCAGTGAATTCTATGCGTTACAGCTGAATGAGTCAACAGACGTGGCGGGCCTGGCACAGCTCCTGGTATAGGTCCGTTACGTTTATGGGGGGTCAATTAAGACATCCTCTTCTGCAAACCTCTGGAAACCAGGACAACATGAGAGGATATTTTTAAAGTACTGGACAGCTTTGTGACATCAAATGGACTTTGGTGGTAGAGATGTGTTGGTATCTGTACTGAAGGCACAAAAGCCATGACAGGAAGACATAGTGGAGTGGTAACGCGCATGCAAGCAGTTTCTCCCGATGCCACTTGGGTACATTGCAGCATCCACCGAGAGGCTCTTGCTGCCAAGGGAATGCCTGATAGCTTGAAAGACGTTTTGGACACTACAGTGAAAATGGTTAACTTTGTTAAAGCAATGCCCCTGAACTCTCATGTATTTTCTGCATTATGCAATGATATGGGCATTATGAAAGGATATGGACATACATAAGTGTGCTGGTTATCAAGGGACAAAGTATTAAGTATAGCTTCAAGTTTCTCACATGACTGGCCTATCTGGGTGATGTTTTTCTCCCCTGAATGATCTAAATCTAGGATTACAGGGACTCTCCGCAACTATATTCAATGTGACGGAACAAAATTGTGGCAAAGATTAAGAAATTGGAGCTCTTCTCTATCTGCATTAACAAGGACAACACATAGGTCTTTCCATCATTGTACATGTTTTGTGTGCAAATGAACTCAAGCTTACGGACAATGTCAAATGTGATATAGCGAAGCACCTGAGTGAGCTTGGTGCGCAATTACACAGGTGATTTCCCGAAACAGACAACACTAACAACTGGATTTGTTATCCCTTTTATGCCCTGTCTCCGGTCCACTTACCGATGTCTGAACAAGAGAGCCTCATCGAAATTGCAACAAGCGGTTCTGTGAAATTCTTATTTAATCAGAAGTCACTGCCAGATTTCTGTATAGGGCTGCGCTCAGAGTTTCTTGCCTTGGCAAATTGCGCTGTTAAGACACTGATACCCTTTGCAACCACGTACCTATGCGAGAGTGGATTCTCGGCCCTCACTAGCATGAAAACTAAATACAGGCACAGACTTTGTGTGGACAATTATTTAAGACTGAGATGCTCTCCAATACAACCCAACATTGCAGAGTTATGTGCATCCTTTCAAGCAAACCCTTCTCATTAACCTGTGGTGAGTTATTCACAATTTTTTATTAATTTTATTAACAAATAAGGTTTTATATGTAACGAGCAAAATTATTAATTATTGTTATTTGTGCCTTGGTCCTATAAGAGTTTTTTGTCAATTCCTACAAGCCAGGTTGTGACAAATTCACACTCATTCTTATGTTTAATAAATCAAATGTGACTAAATGATATTAGTCACGTGCACCGAATACAACAGGTGTAGACCTTACAGTGAAATGCTTACTTACGAGTCCCTAACCACCAATGCCGTTAAAAAATACTGATAAGAATAAGAAATAAAAGTAACAAGTAATTAAGAGCAGCAGTAAATTAACTAGAGCGAGACTATATACAAGAGGGTACCGGTACAGAGTCAATGTGCGGGGGCACCGGTTAGTTGAGGTAATATGTACACGTAGGTAGAGTTATTAAAGTGACTATGCATAGATGATAATAACAGAGAGTAGCAGCAGTGTAAAAGAGGGGGGGGACAATGCAAATAGTCTGAGTAGCCATTTGATCAGATGTTCAGGAGTCTTATGGCTTGGGTGTAGAAGCTGTTTAGTTGCCTCTTGGACCTAGACTTGGCGCTTCGGTACCTCTTGCCGTGCGGGAGCAGAGAAAACAGTCTATGACTAGGGTGGCTGGAGTCTTTGACAATTTTTAGGGCCGTCCTCTGACACCGCCTGGTATAGAGGTCCTGGATGGCAGGAAGCTTGTACCCAGTGATATACTGGACCGTTTGCACTACCCTCTGTAGTGCCTTGCGGTCGGAGGCCGAGCAGTTGCCATTCCAGGCAGTGATGCAACCGGTCAGGATGCTCTCGATGGTGCAGCTGTAGAACCTTTTGTGGATCTGAGGACCCAAGCCAAATCTTTTCAGTCTCCTGAGAGGGAATAGGTTTTGTTATGCCCTCTTCACGACTGTCTTGGTGTGCTTGGACAATGTTCGTTTGTTGGTGATGTGGACACCAAGAATCTTGAAGCTCTCAACCTGCTCCACTACAGCCCCGTCAATGAGAATGGGGGCATACTCGGTCCTCTTTTTCCTGGAGTCCACAATCATCTCCTTGGTCTTGATCACGTTGAAGGAGAGGTTTTTGTCCTGGCACCACATTGCCAGGTCTCTGACCACCTCCCTATAGGCTGTCTCGTTGTTGTCGGTGATCAGGCCTACCACTGTTGTGTCATCGGCAAACTTAATGAGGGTGTTGGAGTCGTGCCTGGCCACGCAGTCATGAGTGAACAGGGAGTACAGGAGAGGACTGAGCACGCACCCCTGAGGGGTCCCTGTGTTGAAGATCAGTGTGGCGGATGTGTTGTTACCTACCCTAACCACCTGGGGGCGGCTCTTCAGGAAGTCCAGGATCCAGTTGCAGAGGGAGGTGTTTAGTCCCAGGGTCCTTAGCTTATTGATGAGCTTTGAGGGCACTATTGTGTTAAACGCTGAGCTGTAGTCAATGAATAGCATTTTCACATAGGTGTTCCTTTTGTCCAGGTGGGAAAGGGCAGTGTGGAGTGCAATAGAGATCGCATCATCTGTGGATCTTTTGGGGAGGTATGCACATTGGAGTGGGTCTAGGGTTTCCAGGATAATGGTATTGATGTGAGCCATGACCAGCCTTTCAAAGCACTCATGGCTACAGACATGAGTGCTACGGGTCGGTAGTCATTTAGGCATGTTACCTTAGTGTTCTTGGGCACAGGCACAATGTATGTCAACTTTTTTATGTATGTCAACTTTTGACCCACTGGAATTGTGATAAGTGAAATAATCTGTCTGTGAACAATTATTGGAAAAATGACTTGTGTCATGAACAAAGTAGATGTCCTAACCGACTTGCCAAAACTATAGTTTGTTATTAACAAGAAATGTGTGGAGTGGTTGAAAAACGAATTTTAATAACTCCAACCTAAGTGTATGTAAACTTCCGACTTCAACTGTATCTGATATTGGCAGAAAGCTTAAATTATTGTTAATTTAACTGCACTGTCCAATAAACATTAGCTATTACAGTGAAAGAATACCATACTATTGTTTGAGGAGACTGCACAGTTATGAACTTGAAAAGTTTTAATAAACCAATTAGGCATATTTGGGCAGTCTTGATACAACGTTTTGAACAGAAATGCAATGGTTCATTGGATCAGTCTAAAACGTTCCACATACACTGCTACCATCCAGTGGCCAAAATCTAAATTACGCCTGGGCTGGATTAATACATTATGGCCTTTCTCTTGCATTTCAAAGACTATGGTACAAAAAAATACGAAGAAGCGCATGTTTTTTTATTTGTATTATCTTTTACCAGATCTAATGTGTTATATTATACTACATTCATTTTACATTTCCATAAACTTAAAAGTGTTATACATATCCTTGCTTCAAATCCTGAGCTACAGGCAGTTAGAATTGGGTATGTCATTTTAGGCGAAAATTGAAAAAAGGGGCAGATCCTTAAGAGGTTTTTAAGGTATCTTTACTTTTACTCAAGTATGACAACTGAGTACTTTTTCCACCACTGCATGGTTGTGTGAATGTATCTGCTTACCTACTGGCAGTGCGTATGGCCAGGAACATGCAGAGGTAGCAGTAGGAGATGATGCCCAGTGGGATGAAGAACACAAAGATGCATAGCATCAGAGTGTAACTCCTATTGGCTGGTGTGGAGGTCACATAATCCCACGTACAGGAGGTCATCAGGCCCTCAGGGATATAAGAACCTGGTGAGGGACAATGGGTTAAGATTAGTGTTGGGGTTGGGGTTAGGGTTAAGGTTAGGGTCCCAGTTGGGGTTAGGGTTGGGATTAAGGTTAGGGTCCCAGTTGGGGTTAGGGTTGGGATTAAGGCTGCGGTCAGGGTAAGTGTCAGGGTTGGAGATCAAGTGTTTGAGAAAGAGAGAGGAGATTATTGTATCATTGCACCTGTAGAGAGACGAAGAAGAGTGATGGGAAAGTGAGAGCGTTGTAGAGATAAGATAAAAGGATGGTAGTCTGGTCCGAGATCTGTTTGGACTCTTGCCACCTCTATTAGTGTCATTGTCTAGCAAATGTGTGAGTGTCTAGCACATGGCATGACTATTCCCTAACACATTGGCAAGAGAGCAGAAACAGTCAGAAAACTGGCACCCAAAAGGATGGCACTAGTGGAGGGAACTCACTCCAGCCAAGGAGAGGCGCCAGGCTCCAGGACAGCGAGTAGAGCCAGACAATGACGATGACAACGGAAGTGCGGCGTTTAGAGGTCCAGTGGAGGGCCTGTAGGGGCTTGGTGATGACGATGTAGCGGTCAATGGAGATAGCCAGCAGGTTGATCATGGAGGTGATCCCAAATAAGGCCCCACAGAAGGCGTACATCTTACACCCTGTACAGAAATCATTTAGAGATCTTACAAGCTGAGTAATCTCACAGGATAGAAAAGTAGTGATGCAGAGAGATGGAATTTCCACAATTAATTTGATTTGTATTTTTTGTTCTGCATGGATAGCGTAATTCAGATCCAAATACCAAAGTAGCTGAAGCTTTCCATTAAGACAACTGATTTGATGCGGTATTTTACCCAAGTTATGGGATGAAGGTAAAAGTACCTGTTTCTCCAAAAACCCACTCCTTGTAGAGACAGTTGACAAAGAAGATAGGGGACTGTGTGATGGCCATGAGGAAGTCACTCACTGCCAGATTCATGATGAAATAGTTGGGAGGAGTCCGGAGCTTCTTGTTACTGAAATACAGATGAAATATACAGTGTTTATGTTTTAAAAAAATAGATTCATTGTTATTAGCTTACTACTTACTTAAGATTTGACCTTTATCTTTATCACTAAAGCTTTAGCATTATAACAGAATAGCTTCTATCCAGGCAATGAAGTAAAGATTAGGTCAGAAGGCAAGGATGCGATGCTGTACTTTCACATTAGTCAAAAAGTGAAACCATTGGAACCTGACTCCACACTCAGTTTGCTAACTACCTCGTGACCACACTCCCTTCTGTGATCTGAATTCCTTTAAGTTTATGTATCTCACTCTCTTGCCAACCATTCTAATTTAGGATGTAGAGTCTGAGTGGGTGAATTATCATTACATGAATCCATGACTGTTATTACAGTTGTCCATTAATCCCACCACAAACAAAATTCAGCATAAGTAATGCTCAGTGATCAGCCATCACCTGCTGACAACCAGCCACCTCCCCAGCCCCCTCCTCCTCCTCCTCCTCCTCCTCCTCCTCCTCCTCCTCCTCCTCCTCCTCCTCCTCCTCCTCCTCCTCCTCCTCCTCCTCACCATACCAATCCCTCGCTCTCACCTCGCCCTGAGTCAATACACTCACCATTATCTCTCCTAGCAGCAGAGGTCATCCCCTACCTAGAAATACCTCCTGTTTTCCAAGAAACTAGACTGGCTCACAGCATCAGGGGAAATCAGACCGGCCCAATACAATTACAGAGTCAATTCAAGTTAGTATTTCAAGTCATTTCCAATGGCATGAAAATATCCCCTGATTTTGCTTGAGGGTGAGTGAATGGGTGAGAGAGTGCCCTCTGCCCTCCCCACTGTAAACATGGCCTGATTTCTGCTCGGAGTGTTTTGTGCTAAATAATGTTAATAACGTTTAGATAGAGAAGTGACATGTTGGATTAGTGGAGAGTGACGTGTTGCAGTTGTTGCCAGCTTCAGTAGGAGGAAGCAATGTCACCATGCTCTCATGTGAATCTGGGATTTGATTTGCACAAATCAAAGAGGAGATGTGATGCAATGGTCTCAATGGTCTCCGGTCGTCTCTCTGAGATCCTTAACCAAACACGAAGGACTCCACGGCCTGTGGAGCTCTCACGCATTACTAACAGAGAGGAGAGGACGAGGAGTACAAGGAGGAGAGGGTGGTAATGAAGACAATGATTAAGAAGAGAGGACAGAGAAAGTAAGGGAGTGGGAAAGATAATGAGGAGAAGAAGGACTTTAGAAGGTGTTTTGTGTTTAGTGACGGAATGCCTGAGCAGGTTTAATCTGTGTCCAGGAAACCAGCCCACAGTGCTCCTCACATTGAACCATCTAGTAAATGTACAGTAACAGAATGTGTCTCCACATCACCAGCACTCTAATCACTGACCCAGATGGGGATCATTAAGCATGGGGATCACATAGGGACCCAGGATGAGCCAATCTATGGTCAGATTGAGTACCAATCTGGAATGCTACCCCCATGCTGGGTCTGTTTACGGTGGTGGAGGTCAGAGCTCATGCCTGATTCCGCCAAGCTGAGTAAACGTGGTTGGAAATCAGACTTTTGTAGAAAATCACTTCCTATTATGCTACTTCTCTGAGTGCCATTTTGAGACTCATTTATAGACATGCCAGCGAGGGAGTGAGGGAAAGGAACATACACATTAAGTGTACACAAACTCATTTTCACGTGCCTGGAGTTGATGTTATTGCAAACCATAATAGGTATCTGGAGCCCTTTTCACTTTTCCCAGCAACATAATCTTTAACAACAACCATAGCAACGATGACCGCAAAATGATTCCCTTCATTCTTGTCAAAGTGAAACATATATTTTACGATTAGGACCTCAGGGCCCTTTGAAATGAAGGGATACTTAAAGGGATACTTTGGGACTTTCCCCAGAGTCAGATGAACTTGTGGATACCAATTTTATGTTTCTGTGTCCAGTATGAATGAAGTTAAAGGTTGTTTCACAAGCCAATGCTAACTAGGATTAGCACAATGACTGAAAGTCTATGGGTCTCTACTAGCATGCTAAAATCCTGAAGTATCCCTTTAAACACAGAGGCCTTTTAAACGTGTAAGTTAAAAAGAAACATACAGGACTGTATATGGAGTTACACACCCTGTCCACACAGAGCTGTCTTTGATGGCTGTCCTACATAACGTGTGCAATTCTTCCTGCGCACTGGACAAATCTGTGTCAGTGAGCATTAAAGAGCTGATGCCTCCCACGCTTTCTGCTTTGATGTCAAATGTCAAACAATTGCCTTTGCACATGCACACACATCATCACAGGGTAGCATATGGTCCAAGTTAATTAAGCTCAAATATTCACTGAGTTTGGAATTTGTTACGTAATGATTGCACTGGTACTGAAGCATTTTATTACTTTTATCATGACGATTAGATAATATTATCATAAAACAAAAATTACTAAAATGGGTGTAAGGTGATATATAATTTAAATCACCATTGCTTTTAGGCTTAAAAAACATAATTGTGTTTCTATAGTATAGTTATAACACAATGTGTGAGGATTGTGTTTCTATAGTATAGTTATAACACAATGTGTGAGGATTGTGTTTCTATAGTATAGTTATAACACAATGTGTGAGGATTGTGTTTCTATAGTATAGTTATAACACAATGTGTGAGGATTGTGTTTCTATAGTATAGTTATAACACAATGTGTGAGGATTGTGTTTCTATAGTATAGTTATAACACAATGTGTGAGGATTGTGTTTCTATAGTATAGTTATAACACAATGTGTGAGGATTGTGTTTCTATAGTATAGTTATAACACAATGTGTGAGAATTGTGTTTCTATAGTATAGTTATAACACAATGTGTGAGGATTGTGTTTCTATAGTATAGTTATAACACAGTGTGTGTGGATTGTGTTTCTATACAATGTGTGGGGGTGAAGGGTAAAAATACATGTGTGGCTACAGCAGAGATTGAATGGTTGCAGGGGAGTACCGTGTCGCAGCATCAGTCAAGGATCTTCTTGATGCACAAAGCATGTCAGCAGCACACCCAGGGAACCTTGCCATCTCTACTGCCGTCTCCACTGCCGTGTGGAGTGAGCCACTGACAGCTAGCGGAATAAAGCCACTAGCTTGGAGTCAGTCACGCTCCTACCAGACGACCTAAACTGTAGCTATATGTACAACCTAGTGAGCTCTCCCAGCTCATATAGCGCAAGGGAACAGCAGACCTGATTTCAGACAGAAATAAAGCAACACCTCACGGCACAACGCCTCTCCCCCATGTGACCTACTATTTGTGTGTATGCACTGACGTGTATGTTAACTGATAGATGGACACACGCACGCGCGCACACACACTCTAACACACACTGTACACACACTCACAAATTATTATTCTTTGGTTATATTGTTTTTGTGTTTCGTTTAAAAAACAAACATTTTTGTGTCTTTGTATATGTACTGTGTATACTGAGTGTACAAAATATAAGGAACACCCTCCTACTGTTGCTCTCAGAACAGCCGCAATTCGTCAATGAATGGACTCCACAAGGTGTCGAAAGCTTTCCACAGGTATGCTGGCCCATGTTGAAGCCAATGCTTACACAGTTGTGTAAAGTTGGCTGGATGTCCTTTGGGTGGTGGATCATTCTTGATACACACGCGAAACAGTTGAGCGTGAAAAACCAAGCAGCGTTGCAGTTCTTGACACAAACCTGGCACCTACTACCATACCCCGTTCAAAGGCACTTAAATCTTTTGTCTTGCCCATTCACACTCTGAATGGCACACATACACAATCCATGTCTCAATTGTCTCCAAGCTTAAAAATCATTCTTTAACCCGTCTCCTCCCCTTCATCTACACTGATTGAAGTGGATTTACCAAATGGGGTCAATAACGGATTATAGCTTTCACCTGGTTTCACCTGGTTTCACCTGGATTCACCTGGTTTCACCTGGATTCACCTGGTTTCACCTGGATTCACCTGATTTCACCTGGATTCACCTGATTTCACCTGCTTTCACCTTTATTCACCTGGTTTCACCTGGATTCACCTGGTTTCACCTGGTTTCACCTGGTTTCACCTGATTTCACCTTTATTCACCTGCTTTCACCTGGATTCACCTGGTTTCACCTGGATTCACCTGGTTTCACTTGGATTCACCTGGTTTCACCTGGATTCACCTGGAAATATGAATGGAAAGAGCAGGTATTCTTAATGTTTTATATACACTGAATATACCAAACATTCGGAATGCCTTCCTAATATTGAGTTGCACCCCGCCCCAACCCCCCTTCTTCCCTCAGGCCAGCCTCAATTCGTCGGGGCATGGACTCTACAAGGTGTCGAAAACGTTCCATGTCTCAAGGCTTAAAAATCCTTCTTTAACTTGTCTTCTCCCCTTCATCTACACTGATTGAAGTGGATTTAACAAATTACATCAATAAGGGATCATAGATTTCACCTGGATTCACCTGGTCAGTCTATGTCATGGAAAGAGCAGTGTTCTAAATGTTTTGAATACTCGATATATACACAATATAACATGTAACATGTAAAGTGTTGGCCCCATGTTTCATGAAATAAAAAAATCCTAGACATTTTCCATATGCACAAAAAGAAAAAAAAAATCATATTTTTGGCAAAAATTTGTTTACATCCCTGTTAGTGAGCATTTCTCCTTTGCCAAGATAATCCATCCACCTTTACAGGTGCACCTTGTGCTGAGGACAATAAAACACCACTTTAAAATGTACAGTTTTGTCACAATTCCACAGATTAAGTTTTGAGGGAGTGTGCAGGTGGCATGCTGACTGCAGAGCTGTTGCAAGATAATTTAATGTTGATTTCTCTACCATAAGCTGCCTCCAATGTCGTTTTAGAGAATTTTGCAGTACGTCTAACCAGCCTCTCAAACGCAGACCACGTGTAACCATACCAGCCAAGGACCGCTAGAATCCGTTATTGACGTAATTTGTTAAATACAGTACCTTCTGAAAGTATTCAGACCCCTTGATTTTTTCCAAATTTTGTTACGTTACAGCCTTATTCTAAAATGGATTTAAAAATCTTAGCAATCTACACACAATACCCCATAATGACAAAGCGAAAACAGATTTTTAGACATTTTTGCAAATGTATAAAAAAA
The DNA here is from genome assembly GCF_029448725.1 of Salvelinus fontinalis. Taxonomy (NCBI): domain Eukaryota; kingdom Metazoa; phylum Chordata; class Actinopteri; order Salmoniformes; family Salmonidae; genus Salvelinus; species Salvelinus fontinalis. The sequence goes on from NC_074666.1 coordinate 22,299,116, forward strand.
AATGCTTGACTTCTGTTACCCAGCATTAGCAAGCCTCGCACTGCTGCTTCGAGCACCATCGAAAATACGTTTTTTTAAATGTCAAATTAGCAAACTGTTTTTGCTTTGTCATTATGGGGTATTGTATGTAGATTGATGAGGGGGAAAAATGTTTTAATAAATATTAGAATAAGTCTGTCAAGTAACAATATGTGGAAAAAGTCAAGGGGTCAGAATACTTTCCGAAGGCACTGTATATACGGTACTTTCGGAAAGTATTCAGACCCCTTCCATTTTCCACATTTTGTTACGTTATAGCCTTAATCTAAAATGGATTAAATAAACAAATTCCCCATCAATCTACACGCAATACCCCATAATGACAAAGTGAGTGCAGGTAATATATATAAATAAAAACAGAAATACCTTATTTACATAATTATTATTTACATATTATTCAGACCCTAGGCATTGAGACTCGAAATTGAGCTCAGGGGCATCCTGTTTCAATTGATCATCCTTGAGATGTTTCTACAACTTGATTGGAGTCCACCTGTGATAAACACAATTGATTGGACATTATTTGGAAAGGCACACACCTGTCTATATAAGGTCCGACCGTTGACAGTGCATGTCAGAGCAAAAAAACAAGCCATGAGGTCGTAGGAATTGTCCGTAGAGCTCCGAGACAGGATTGTGTCGAGGCACAGATCAGGTGAAGAGTATCAAAAAATGTCTGCAGTGTTGAAGGTCCCAAAGAGCACAGTGGCCTCCATCATTCTTAAAATGGAAGAAGTTTGGAACCACCAAGACTCTTCCTAGAGCTGGCTGCCCGGCCAAACTGAGCAATCAGGGGAGAAGGGCCTTGGTCAGGGAGGTGACCAAGAACCTGATGTTCACTCTGACAGAGCTCCAGCGTTCCTCTTTGGAGATGGGAGAACCTTCCAGAAGTTCTACCATCTCTGCAGCACTCCACCAATCAGGTCTTTATGGTGGAGTGGCCAGACGTAAGCCACTCCTCAGTAAAAGGCACATGACAGCCCGCTTGGAGTTTGCCAAAAGGCACCTAAAGTACTCTAAGACTGAGAAACAAGATTCTCTGGTCTGATGAAACCAAGATTGAACTCTTTGGCCTGAATGCCAAGCATCACGTCTGGAGGAAACCTGGCACCATCCCTATGTTGAAGCATGGTGGTGACAGCACCATGCTGTTGGAATTTTTTTCAGCGGCAGTGACTGGGAGACTAGTCAGGATCGAGGCAAAGATAAACAGAGCAAAGTACAGATATCCTATATGGAAACCTGCTTTGTCATTATGGGGTATTGTGTGTAGATTGATGAGGAGAAAAAACTATTTAATTCATTTAAGAGGCTGTAGTGTAATAAAATGTGGAAAAAGTCAAGGGGTCTGAATACTTTCTGAATGCATTGTATACAGTATACATTTGGAATGTCTACAACTTACATACATTTAAAAATATTAAGGAAATAGGGGGCGCCATTTTCACTATTGGATAAAATGGTGCCCAAATTAAACAGCCTCGTACTCTGTCCTAGATCATATAATATGCATATTATTATTACTATTGGATAGAAAACACTCTGAAGTTTCTAAAACTGTTTGAATTATATCTGTAAGTAAAACAGAACTCATTCGGCAGGCAAACTTCCAAACAGGAAGTGAAAATTCTGAAATGGGTCTCTGTGAAAGGCATCGCCTATTCAATTGCCTTGTATTTATGGATCTGTATGCACTTCATACGCCTTCCACTAGATGTCAACAGGCAGTAGAACGTGGAATGAAGTGTCTAGCCTTATGTGGGACCGGATGAGAGTCTTTGGAGTGACAGGTCAGTCATATTGACAGTTTTTGGCCACACACTTGGGTATGTCATATCTTTGTCTGCAAATCGTTAGATAGACACAAAGAAATGCTCCATCTGGGACGTTATTGGATATATATGAGAAAAACATCCTGAAGATTGATTCTCAACTGAGTTTGACCAGTTTATTCGACTTTTATTATCACATTTAGAAGTTTTCGTTCATTGCGTCAAATCTTCATGGACACGTGAGCTACACATGCTAGCCAAAGTTGCTAATTCGACAGAAGAAATTGACATTCTAAAACAAAACAACGATTTATTGTGGAACTAGGATTCCTGGGGCTGCATTCTGATGAAAGTTCATCAAAGGTAAGGGAATATTTATGATGTTATTTCGTATTTTTGTTGACTCTGTTGACTCCAACATGGCGGAGAATGGCTGAGCGCTGTCTCAGATTATTGCATGCTGTGCTTTTTACTAAAGTAATTTTTTTAAATCTAACACAGCGGTTGCATTAAGAACCAGTGTATCTTTAATTATATGTACAACATGTATTTTTCATCAAAGTTTATGATGAGTTTTTCTGTTAGATTACGTGGCTCTCTAAAATTTCTCCGTATATTTTGGAGCCATTTCTGACCATGGCGCCAATGTAAAACCACGATTTGTAGCTATAAATATGCACATTTTTGAACAAAACATAAATGTATTGTATAACATGATGTCATAAGACTGTCATCTGATGAAGTTGTTCAAAGGTTAGTGATTAATTTTATCTCTATTTGTGGGTTTTGTGAAAGCTATCTTTGCGGTGAAAAAATGGCGTTGTGTTTTGGGCTATTGTGGTGAGCTAACATAAATATATGTTGTGTTTTCGCTGTAAAACATTTTAAAAATCAACATTGTTGGCTTGATTCACAAGATGATTATCTTTCATTTGCTGTATTGGACTTGTGATTTCATGTATTTATATTATATGATATTCCCTGTTGCGCTAGGCTAGGCTATTCTAGTCAGCATTTCTGATGAGAATGATCCCGGATCCGGGATGGGTATTGAGTAGTTAACATGTAAAGCATTTTTTCGTCATGTGTCAGACCCCAGAAAGACTAGCTGTCGCCAATGGTGCTAATGGGGATACTAAATCAAATAAAATCAATGCTCTCGGCTCAGGTAGAAATGAAACATATGTTAGAATGGGATATCGCTGTAGAACTGTGAACAAAACAAATTGGATCACACATGTTCAAGCAATCAGATAAGTGTGTAGCCTGTGCATATGGTAATACCAAATCAAAACAAAATCAAATTAAATATCATAGGTATGCCATGCCTTAGTGGAAGAGAAAATGTCTCTGTGCTCTTAGATCAGATTCTGGTGTTCAACTTTCCCAAGTTCTCTCACGTCACCCCGCTCCTCCGCTCTCTCCACTGGCTTCCAGTTGAAGCTCGCATCCGCTACAAGACCATGGTGCTTGCCTACGGAGCTGTGAGGGGAACGGCACCTCCGTACCTTCAGGCTCTGATCAGGCCCTACACCCAAACAAGGGCACTGCGTTCATTCACCTCTGGCCTGCTCGCCTCCCTACCTCTGAGGAAGTACAGTTCCCGCTCAGCCCAGTCAAAACTGTTCGCTGCTCTGGCACCCCAATGGTGGAACAAACTCCCTCACGACGCCAGGTCAGCGGAGTCAATCACCACCTTCCGGAGACACCTGAAACCCCACCTCTTTAAGGAATACCTAGGATAGGATAAAGTAATCCTTCTAACCCCCCCCCCCCCTTAAAAGAGTTAGATGCACTATTGTAAAGTGGTTGTTCCACTGGATATCATAAGGTGAATGCACCAATTTGTAAGTCGCTCTGGATAAGAGCGTCTGCTAAATGACTTAAATGTAATGTAAATGTAATCAGATGCAGATATCAGTAATTGAATGTGCTTAGTTTTCTGTCAAAGCAGTAGTAGACCTAGCTACTATGTTAGCTCTGTCAAAGGTCTGCTATGACCGAAAGCTAAGCACATGAAATTACCGGAATTAGCATTTTATCGAAGAGTGCAGAGACTTTCTTCACTAAGCAAAATACAAGGTGGCCATCGAGATCCCAACAGTTGAAAAACCCAGCCACATAACTCCTGTAATTAGTTGTTGTTGTGAATTACATGTAAAATAGACAGCTGTTTGCTTGGCATGCCATTCATTATTTCTATATCTGAGAGCTCCAGTTTGTTGTTCAACGTGAACTAAAAGTAAATCAGTTGTGTGTCACCACCGCACCAGACCAGCCAGCCGGACAATGTGTGACTTCTTACTGTCACCCAGCATTAGCAAGCCTCGCTCTGTCGCTTCGAGCACCGTCGAAAATAAGTCTTAGTGTCAGAACAGTACCATGTCAAAACACATGACGCTCAAGATCACATTGTTAAATCAAACACATCATCCTGCTGTAACCTCTGAGGTTCACTTTCTCTCAGCTGGCCAAGGATGAACCAGGGACAATGATTTATGAATAGTGACTACTCCATTACCGAAGACCTGAACATGAACAGTTTTTAGGAATTTTAAAGGATAGGATTCTGTAAAGAACAGGCAGATGAGGACAAATCACAGAGCTTAAGCCAAAGGGTGTGAAAATCCAGGAAAGATTAAATAGAAGATGTAGTTGAAATGTGAGGCATGCCTGTCCTCAAATCTCTCGAAGACCTTCAGAAATCCAAATATCCTCTTTAATTACCCTGCATGGAAAAATCTCTTCTGTAAACACTTCGAAATTACTTCGGTGAATCAAATAAAAACAGGTTTTCAGGGAAAAAAAATGAAACACATCAGCCTCAGTGCCATTCTGCAAGAGAGAATAAACAGACTGGCACCCAACCTAGAACCACTTGCCCTCTCTTCTCCAAATCCTCCTTCCCTTAGGTACTGTGGCCTACCTGAAGAAGGCGTACATCACCAGGGCGTTCCCACCGACCCCCACTGCTCCGATCACCACAACGAAGCAGGCCACGATGTAATGAGCTTGGTCTGGCACGTCTACCTTCCGGAAGAAACCTCGGTCCATGTTGTCCATGCCTGACATGCCTGGGACAGAGAGAGAAGCTCAGTCCATATGAACAACCTAATGCATCATACAACACTTTCACTAAAGCACTTTAATCATAGATCTCTCTCTCTCTTTCACAACATCTCTCTTGTGAAGCTCTCTCTCTCTCTCTCCATTTATGTTTCTCCTTTTTCTCTATTTTCTCATTATATAAGACTGTGCACCATAAGTATCCATTCAAATATTTGGGGGCTACAAATCAAACGAACCACCCAGTCCCCCTCTGCATATTCACTCATGTAAACCTTTGATGCTTTCCTTCAGTTCCTTCAGTCCAGAAACAGTTTCTCCCATTTCCTAATGTAACGTACTGTCATTTATTCAGACAGGCTGGTTTGCCTTCTCAAGCTCTGTTCAGCTGAAATGTCACACCCTATGTCTCATCATAGCAGTGGAACAATACACAGAGTCTTTCAACATATTCATAAGGCATGTATACTAGGCGCTTCCTACTAGCGAGGACTGTGAAGAGACACACATACGCATACACTGTAATATTGTTGTATGGTGGTATTTTTACATTTTTGTATTGTACATTTTGTATTGTCTATATGTAGTGATGGAACAATGTTATATGATGTACTGTTTAATCTTTTGTTTTACATGTAATGTAAGGGCTTTAATGTGTTTGGACCCCAGGAAGAGTAGATGTTGCCTTGGCAGCAGCTAATGGGGATCCCTAATAAATAGAAATACACTATAGGAATGTGAATTGAAGGAATGAGTGAAATAAATTGTGCATACAAACTGCTGTGAAGTATTAGTTTTATCAGACATACACTTCCTGCTGAAGAATAATAGGTTGCTAACAACAAGTTGCTGTCATGATTTATTTGTTTCTATCAGACAAAGTTTAAATAGGTTTGACATGATTACAGCAGATGCCGAGGGTATAAGCAAATCTTTCCTCATAACGGTCTTCCATGGAATTTGTCTTGGTTCTATGATATCAGTAGTGAACACTGACTGATTTCCATCCCACCCAGAATGGAACACGGTAGTAAGACAAATGCTCTCATAACTAATCCAAACGTATTATCTGCCCTCCCATCATCCTCCAGGTGAAATGTGTCCTGTGGTTCAGATATTGATCACTTCCAGGTAGAGCCTTGAGGTTGAGCTGCTGAGGTGTAGTCAACATGGCTTTACATAACTCTGTCCAGACAGGACACTGCACAGCAATAACATTTAGAAACCTCGAAAGTCCTACTCCAGTCTCTTTTTTAGCTAATTTGCCTCAGGGCAGCAGGTAGCCTAGCGGTTAGCGTGTTGGGCTAGTACCCGAAAGGTCGCTGGATCGAATACCTGAGCTGACAAGGTGAAAAACTCTTTTGATTTCCCATTGAGCACTTAACTAGCACCTAATTTGCTCCAGGGGCGCAGAACTACTATGGCTGACCCTGTAAAACAACCAATTTCACTGCACCTATCCAGTGTATGTGACAATAAAACCGTTAAAAAAATGTATTTATCACCTGATTTACTTAACAAAAGGCACATGTCAATAGGTGGTCCCGGTATCTTCGTGACATAGTAGCACAAGTTGGGGGTGGGCCTTTCCTGATTTTTCCTTAATTTTTTTATTTAACCTTTATTTAACTAGGCAAGTCAGTTAAGAACCAATTCTTATTTACAATGCCGGCCTACACTGGCCAAACCCGGACAACGCTGGGCCAATTGTGCGCCACCCTATGGGAATCCCAATCATGGCCGTTTGTGATACAGCCTGGATCCGAACCAGGGTCTGTAGTGACGCCTCAAGCACCGAGATGCAGTGCCTTTGACCGCTCCTCTATTGATCCTCAAGCAGGGGGGAGTGCACCATCAGACCAACTCCTTGAATGGCCTACTCCATTAAACACTTTTTGCTCAAAACTGTACTTTGTATTTTTGCAACAGGAAAAGGTCGTAAATAGTGCATCTTTAAGGGAGGGTTAGTGCTATCCGGGATCCTTGGGACATCATAACCTAAACCCTACCCTATTAGCCTAAACCCCAACCCTAACCCTGAAACCCTAACCCCTAACCTAACCCTTACCCTTCCCCTAACCTAACCATTTTACATTTCAACTTGAATGGGGTGACATCAGAGTTTGGTCGGACCTTGGGACTTTTCCATTAAAGGATGGTGCATGGAGGGGCATGGCTTCACATTGCGTGACTCTATGGGCACTTTTGATTCGATTACATTAACAAAAGAAAGAAATCCTCTTACAATCAGCACCTCAATGGGACTGCGGTCACACAGAGCCAAGCCAATGCACTGAAGTATGTGCATGGCTTTTTTCATCATCACAAATGCCTCGGCTTAATCACTTCCTTTAATCATTAGAGTTATGGACATTTCCCAGTGATTAATATTATAATTTATTAACACTGACACAAATGCTGTTTGAGTCCAATGTCTCCGTTAAAGTATACTGAACAAAAATATAAATGCGACATGTAAAGTGTTTCATGAGCTGAAATAAAATGTTCCATTCTAAAACGGCCTTCTAAAATGTGCAGTTTTGTCACACAGCACAATGCCAAAGATGTTTTGAGGGAGAGTACAATTGGCATGCTGACTGCAGGAATGTCCACCAGAACTGTTGCCAGAGAATTGAATGTTAATTTCTCTTCCATAAGCTGCCTCCAATGCAGTTTTAGAGAATTTGGCAGTACGTCCAACTGGCCACAAAACCACAGACCACGTGTAACCACATCAGCCCAGGACCTCCACATCCAGCTTCTTCACCAGCGGGATCGTCTGAGAACAGCCGATGAAACTGTGAGTTTGCACAAACAAAGAATTTTGCACAAACTGTCAGAAACCGTCTCAGGGAAGCTCATCGGCGTGTGCTTGTCGTCCTCACCAGGGTCTTGACCTGACTGCAGTTCGGCGTCGTAACCGACTTCAGTGGGCAAATACTCACCTTAGATGGCCACTGGCACACTGGAGAAGTGTGCTCTTCAGGGATGAATCCGGATTTCATCTGTAATGGGCAGATGGCAGACAATGTTTATTGCATCATGTGGGCGTGCGGTTTGCTAATGTCAACGCTGCGAACAGCGTGCCCCATGTTGGCGGTGGGGTTATGGTATGGGCAGGCGTAAGCTGCGGACAATGAACACAATTGCATTTTATCGATGGCAATTTGACGAGATCCTGAGGCCCATTGTCCTGGCATTCATCCGCCGCCATCACCTCATATTAAGCATGATAATTCACAGCCCCATGTGACAAGGATCTGTACACAATTCCTGGAAGCTGAAAACGTCCCAGTTCTTCCATGGCCTGCATACAAACCAGACATGTCACCCATTGAGCATGTTTGGAATGCTCTGGATTGACGTGTACAACAGCGTGTTCCAGTTCCCGCCAATATCCAGCAACTTCACACAGCCATTGAAGAGGAGTGGGACAATATTCAACAGGTCACAATCAACAACCTGATCAACTCTATGCGAAGGAGATGTGTCATGCTGCATGAGGCAAATGGTGGTCACACCAGATACTGACTGGTTTTATGATCCACGCCCCTGCTTCTGTGACCAATAGATACCTCTGTATTCCCAGTCATGTGAAATCCAGTAGGGCCTAATTCATTTATTTCAATTGACTGATTTCCTTATTTGAACTGTAACCCAGTCATATCTTTGTTGCATTTATATTTTTGTGCAGTGTAAATAGTCTATGACTTCATGAGTCTATGATGCCACATATTGAATAATTGTATCACCACCCAAAAGCAGCATAAACGTCAATATGACAGAAATGCCCATACATTCCGTTTTGTTCATAGTATGTGCAGTCTCTCCTAAGTTCTCTTTCCAAATGCTGCTTGTCACAAGCACTCCGATCCATGAAACATAATGTAAAGTCATTCATCTTTTATCTGTGACCTACATCAGGGTAGAGCAGAGGGGGCACCATTCAACTGCTGTTTATTTGACTGACCCCCATCAGTGTGGCTGACCACAGTAATCTCAAGAGGCAAAGTTTATTTTACTGATACTGCAATAAAGTGGTTAGGAGGAGACAGAGTTCTGTGGACCCTTCTTGTCCGGAAGTCATTTAGCCATTAATTGTAGACCATTGGTGCTCTGTAGAGTTGCTATTTTCTCTAGTTTTCTCTTGTGTCAATTAAATTGTGACATTTCTGGATTACTCATTATACTAATAAAGTCAGATTTAATAAACAAATACGATAGTTAGTTTAAAAAACGTTGAGGGTACAAGATTGTGCACATATCTGGCTGTGTTGGCAAAATCACTACATATCCCTTCGAGCCAAGCGGGGAGAGGCTGCCCGTTGTCAGAATTCCAAAACCAGTCAGAAACATCCAACCCTATGCCAATGATGCCTGTGGATCTCAAAACTGAACTTGGATCCGCGTTAAGTAGTAATGATATCCTTTGCCACCATTGTCTAACGACATGACAGATAGGTCGAACCAGTCATGACTGTTCAACAAAACATAATCTTCAAGTTTCTTTCCAATATTACAGATAACAGTCCAATCATGTGAGCTGTTTAATGGCCAGAGAAATACCAGGAATAATAGTCTAATTCAAAACATTCCAGACTTATTCAATGTCTTAAGAAGGGATGTCATGCAGTGTAGTGAATCAAAGAAAGTTTTACAGAATTAGTATAGCTTTCAACTCCCAATACTGCAAACAATCTGAAGACAGATTTGGTACAGTATTAAAAATCTAAACAAGCTCCATCATCAAATCACAAAATCCATCAATCAATCTATGTTAGCAGAGAAAAGATTACTCTCTACAAATAATAAATAATAATAATAATCCAACTCCACATACCTGTTGCTCTAGTGGTGTCCTCCTCCTCCTGTTGACTCTGTGTTAGTATGGACTGGTGGAGATTGACTTTGGCTGTGCAGCATGTATAGGAAGTGTTGGAAACCGCAGACAGACTGAAGGTTTAAATGTGTATATGAGGCTCTAGACCCCAGCCCCCCCCCCCCCTCTCTCTCTCTCTCTCTCTCTCTCTCTAATCCCTGGGTTAGGAGGAGCCTGATGTTTGTTCAAATGCTCTGATGATAATCACCCAAAGCTACAGGAATCAACTGCCCTGCTTTTCTCTCACCTTAGCCTCAGTCTGCGTCCTCACAGCCAGCCAGCAGGGAGCAACACTAGTGAGAGAGCAGAAGAGCAGCCTCCCCACACCCCCTGCCTTACCCTGCTTCCCTACCTCCCATCTGTTCTCACACTGGTCATGCGTTACATTGATTTCCAATGTGCTTTTGGCACAACTTGTCATTGTTGCATGTAACCTTTAAATCTAAATTAGTAGGACTGTACTGCATTCATTTACCATGTAGACATTGACTGAATTCCACGATAAGGACATTTCTGTATTTTAGGAGGATTGGGGGGTGGCAGGACTTGGCAGTGCTGCAGTGTTAAGGTTTAGATAGTCTGATCATGTTAGGCATGGGGACTAGAGGGAGCAGCAAGAAATGTAAGTGGGGAAATGACTCACTCATGTAAATCATGTCTGAAACCTCTTACTGTACTCTAGATATTCCCACGTAGAAATGTACTAATGCTGAAGAGTCTCATAAGATATAGGCCTACTGGTGTTGAGAAACACACACGAGGAGTGCGGTAGCTAGGCCCGGTCTGCCCTAATCTGCACCGGTGCGCTCATCAATTCGCTGCTACTCACAAAATGTTTCAGAGATATAAAGTTATGATATTGCGTGCATTTCATCAAATGTTCGCAGTCTAACAATCTAACAATCACTGCTTGCCTCTGGTTCTTTTCCTGTGTTTGGTCCGGACTGCATTGCACCTGCAGTGAACCACACCACAGTACGAAAAGATGAGGGGGCATCGGGCAACCTGGAGATATAATGAGCAACTAATTCTATAAAACAGAGAAATATTGACATTTCATTCATTACACATTACATGACCCCCCCCCCCCCCCCCCCCTGGACTAAATAAAACAATAGTTAACCCTCACCCGGACTGACATTGAAAAGGCATGACCCTCCCCTGGACCAAATAGAAAAATAGTTAACCATCACCCGGACTGACATTGAAAAGGCATGACCCTTCCCCAAATTCCTCCATATACACCGGTCCCTAAGGCTGTCTGGCTCGCAGTATAGATAGTAGGACCTTCATAAGCTCCGTAATTTTTACTCTTCAAAGATATGGATGTATGCATCAAAATGGCTTAATCTACAAGCAGAAAATAACTGTCAATATTCTATTACTTACAAAATACAAATTGTGTTATTACATTATTTAGAATCTACAGCATATCATTCTTAGACTCCATTCTCCATCCATTATATAACTACTGTACATGCTGAACACCACAGAGAATTCACTACTAAAAAGTTATGTTCTCTCTAACCCTGCATGCCTTAATCAGATCTGTGTGTACATGGAGCTCCAGGGCCCAGGGTACCTGAGCGGTAAGAGCAGAGTGTGGCCCAGTCCTGCTCCCTACGGAGGGGAGGAGAGACTGAAGAGATCCTGCATGGGGATCCAGGGACAATCAGACCTTTTAGACCAGCATCAGGCCTCTTAAATGAGCAGCCATGTGTGTCCTGGGAGAGGGACAGATAAAAGCCTCCCGACTTTAATCATCTCATGCCAAAGTGAGCAAGCAGCTGCTCCTCCACCCCACTCCCCAAGACACTATTCAGATCGCTTTGTTCAAAAACCAAACCACTAGGCTCGCTTTGCCTGGGTTTACCGCAGGGCAGAACACTCTAAAGATTCATCTCCACCACTTGTACAAGAGATGGCAGGTATACTCTCTACCGGTTCAGGTTCACACTGTACCATTCTATCCCTTAAAATGTATTCATATTTAGTATTCATTTATTATAACTGTGTCCATCTTGTCTATGAGTTTCTAATAGATTGACCATATGGCTCAAGAGAAAATAGCCTAATTAATGAAAAAGCATCTAATGGCATTATTTTCAATTATACTCTGCCACTCTTCCAATATTTACTTTTTTCACAACTGCCAACAGTTTGACATCGAAACATTGACAACAAATACATATTGACAGTAAAATAAAAAATATTTGATGCTGAAACTCTCATATTAAATACCAATGGTAGTACCGAAAAGTACCCAAAAGGGTCTTGTAATAGATCACATAGAATCCTTGAAAGGTAACACAATTCTGGTAGTTTACTGGTAAACTTAGAACGTTTTCAGTAATATAACCCCCTTTGCAACACTAGTCAGGATGGATACAAGGAAAAAAAGCATTATTCCAACTCCAAAACTGAGAACAGTAAAAACTGTTGAATTCCTTCCATTTTCTAGGGAATTAGACTTGTTGCAAATAGAATACTAATCTCCAACTTCAAAGCACTAGGATTTTCCATTCACGAAAATACAGTTCCACACTTTTTCCATTAAATTGTTTTTTTTAACCTGGTGACAACTAACTGACATTAACTGACTGGTTGGTTTTTCTTAAAAATGTGAGTATATTGTCATCTGCAGCTCTGTTGATGTGTTGATGTTTTCAGTTAACTTGTTCTGTGGACCGGTTTATTTGAGGCCAAACACAGCCAGTCCATTGTTGAGATTACCAGCTGATTCACTAGCAGAGGTTTATCACTGCTGAAACAAAACCAACTAGTGTTCCTGCACATAGCAGAGACAAGAAGCCCTCAGACTTATGCACCATGAAAGGAGCATCTCCAGGCATCTCACATGCAAGCATTTGCCCCTGCTGCTACAGCACCGTGAGTGTCTGGGTCTGATAGGCCAAAAAAGGCCCTGTGGGCCCTGGTCAAAAGTAGTGCACTATATAGGGAATAGAATGCCATTTCGGACGCAGATATACACTATCAGACATCTTGACAAATGAACGGTCATCCAGTCTCAAGGACACAGCCAGAGGAGAGTCAGTCACATTAGACTACATGGCCTCAGCATTAGGTTATGTCATCTTAGTGGTATGTACTAGCATCTCAGATAGAGCTTTGTGATATTAGTTATATTATCATAACCACATAACGGCTCAGCCTGAATTGCTGCTGTTACCACCTCCTATTTTAAGTCCACAAATGCTACTACAATTACACACTCGATAACGTGTCCATTTTACTGCCCCCCCAGCCACCATTTACTCTAACGCTTTATATGACATTGTCTAATGTCATTCACTCATGCTTCCTGACTATTTCAGGAGTGAAATGACTGTGCTCTGAAATGCCTCTCATCTGTGCTAGTGACATATGCCATTGAAGCCTGCCTGGGGCTAGTCTCCAATCCGTGCTGTGGGTAACAGGCCCTCTGATTGGTCTGTCAATCTCTGCTTGTGTGCGTGCGTGCGTGCATGCGTGCGTGCGCGTGTGTGTGTAGGCACAAGATAGGGCCAGGCAATGGACCAGAGCAGAGAGAGAGAAAACACAGGTTATTGATCGGGTCTGTAATGAACACATACTTAGACAGACCAGGCTTTCACTGACAGACATTGAATAGCCTTTAAAGAGCCACTGAAGCCGTTGATTGGCATGTGTTTTTTTGTTGCTCAATAGAAAAATGAGATTTCAGTCTTGGATGCGTGTTTCCTCAACGGTTCCGCGTTTGGTTAATGATGTTTGTCTCCCATGAGACACTGTAGACAAGGAAGCCTATTTCACATCCTCAAATCCCCAGAATGAATCTAAGATAACTCACGAAGTCTGTAATTACATTTTTTTATGTTTTTGCCGAGGATGTTTGGTGCAGTACTTCTCAAGTAAAAAAATATGCAACGTGTTGTCTTATGTAAACAGTCGGAGCTGCTGAGCAGGTCTATGTCTATGCTATAGAGAGCATTCACCGCAGCTCTTCACCCCATGTTAGTGGGCAAATAGACATCGTCAAATCAAAACCGAACCTTCATTTACCCATGGATTTTCTAAACTCCGTTTTAGACCAGACTGACTTTATGACCCAAATTATCCAACTTACACTTTGTAGTCAATTTTGACACTACAACTGTTTCTGTTTCTCATACTGTTAACTGTTTCTGACTCATATCGATGCCACATTGGCCGTTTTCAAAGGGTTTCAGTGTTTTTAAAGGCAGTCAGTGTTTAAAACACGTAGAGCAGAGATGATATGGGCATCTCAACTACTACAATGGCTGTGGGACCACAACTCAGGGGATTCAGTCTGCCACAATCAGGGACATGTGATTTACTTGTCTTAGTCACTCTGATCATTCAATCAAGGCATGCAGAAAGGTACGGTGGGGTGGAGAAACCAGTTGAAAAATGTAATGTGGTTTGACATGAGGTATTACAACAACAAAAAATTACAAAAGCAAACAGCACACCCTTATTCAATTCTTGTTACATCTGTTATTATAATGAGTTAGAAGGCAAAAGTAAATAATGAGATACAATATGGTGATTTTCACACTAAAGATTTCAGGAAAAGCACTTGGCAGCAACCTTAAGTGGACAGCATGTATTCAGCAAGCTTCAATAGTGTTCTAACCAGCAGGATGTCCTGGCAGAGCCAGACGGTCACTGGTGCACCCGCTGGAATGCAGGTCTGCCATTAAGTGAAACGTGTTATCTAATAGCAGTGGGGATCAAGCTGCCATTTATGTTAGGGACCGCTGCTGTGACATCAGTGTAGATTAGTATGGATTTACCTGTATCCAATGGCAACGCACAGCCGAGACATGACAGATTATTAGTGGGGAAACTACCAATGACAGGGAGCGCAGTCGGTGATAGGGTTAAGACTGATCGTTAACAAGACGTTTGGAATTCATCGTACAGGACACACTTCTGCTTTTACCAAATAGGGATATCTTCTGTATACCACCCATTCCTTGTCACAACACAACTGATTGGCTCAAACGCATTAAGAAGGAAATAAATTCCACAAATTAATTTTTAACAAAGCACACCTGTTAATTGAAATGCATTCCAGGTGACTACCTCATGAAGCTGGTTGAGATAATGCCAAGAGTGTGCAAAGCTGTCAAGGCAAAGGGTGGCTACTTTAAAGAATTGTTAAATATAAAATATATTTTGATTTGTTTAACGCTTTACTACATGATTCCATATGTGTTATTTCATAGTTTTGATGTCTTCACTATTATTCTACAATGTAGAAAATAGTACAAATAAATAAAAACCCTTGAATGAGTAGGTGTGTACAAACTTTTGACTGGTACTGTATATTTCAATGTTTTTCATTTTTATATTACCAACCTGATACAAAACTTTAAGAACACCTTCATAATATTAAGTTGCACCCCCGCTAAGCCATAGAAGAGGAATCTCGAAGACAAAAAAACATTAAGTAGAAACTTCTCAGCACTATGTGGCTATTGTACACCAGAGAATAACACATAATGGTGAACTAGGGTGAGTGGGTAAGGTCATGGGAGTGGATTGTGACTAAAATGGAGGAAGAGTGGCCAAGTCTCAGCCTGGGAAAACAGGGGTTGGAGAGAAACAGGAACAGAGAGAAGGAAAGAAGCCAGAGCTGAGAGGCTGGAGAACAGAGAAGCTCCATAGGAAGGGGGATGAAGAGAGGTTAGAGGAGGAGTCTCAGATGGGATGATCACAATGCAATCTCTCTCTCTGTAGAGTTACACACAGAGAGCGGAACAACATCATTGCACTCGGGGGCAAATCACGTGGCCGAGAGCCAGACAGACCTAAACCGTCCGCCCACACAGCACACAGTCACAAACAAACTAAACAACCTCAGAATCATCTCTCTCTCTGAGTGTCAGAAGGTGGGTGTAGCTGGTGCATGAAGTCAGGCGCAGGAGAGCAGAATGAGTGAGCAACGTACTTTACTCAAAATAAAGGCACAAGGTAACAATACACTTGACCAACAATAAACTGTAATCAATTACGCACGGTTGAAAACAGCACCCGTCGAAAACCAGCCATAACGTACGCAATGAACATACAAACAATCACGCACAAAAACATGGGGGAAACAGAGGGTTAAATACATGAACAAGTAATTGGGGAATGAAACCAGGTGTGTAGAAAACAAAGACAAAACAAATGGAAAATGAAAGGTGGATCGGCGATGGCTAGAAGACCGGTGACTTCGACCGCCGAACGCCGCCAGAACAAGGAGAGGGACCGACTTCGGCGGATGTCGTGACACAGCGCAATCACAGACTTCTAAGATGGTATAGATTTTCTCCTCGTGGCATTGAAGCTGCTAAAAGTGCAATTACTAAAGCTTACTTTATCTTTGGGAAAAAAATATTGCAATTTTTTTGGGGGGGTTCTCAGAACATCCCAATGCATCAGGTCATGGACTCTACAAGGTGTCGAAAGCGTTCCACAGGGATGCTGGCCCATGTTGACTCCAATGTTTCCCACAGTTGCGTCAAGTTGTCTGGATGTCTTTTGGGTGGTGGAACATTCTTGATACACACGGGAAACTGTTGAGCACCTGGCACCTACTACCATACCCGGTTCAAGAGAACTTACATGTTTTGTCTTGCCCATTCACCCTCTGAATGGCACACATACACAATCCATGTCTCAATTGTCCCAAGGATTAAAAATCCTTCTTTAACCTGTCTCCTCCCCTTAATCTACACTGATTAAAGTGATTTTAACAACTGACATCAATAAGGGATTATAGCTTTCACCTGAATTCACCTGGTCAGCCTATGTCATGGACCACTGAGTGTACTGTACATCCTATACATTTCATTTGACAGACATATGGTTACAATACAATGTATGTATTATGGGATTAAATACACAAAAAATCTGGGTAGCAGTATGTTACAGTACTTTCTTCCTTACTTACTGACTTTATTGTCCCATGGGGAAATTTTGTTGTAGTGTCATGTACACATTTAGAGTGGCGTTTAAATACAAAACAAAATTGACAATACAACTTGCATAACAGTTACATACCAATAAAATAATATATATAATAATTATAATAAATAAATAAACAAAACATTTTTCAAATAAGACTAGCCTGCTGGCCTTACAGAGTCGATATGAACATTAGCCCAAGCTATTTAGGAGGGATATCACACCTGGCACAAAGGATTGTCTAGTTGAGGGGTGCCCTATACAGAGGGGAGTAGTTCAAAGTCCGGGTACAGTGGGTCTAAAATTATTTTGTGAGCCTTATGGAGGGCCCTGACCTTAAAGATCTCAACCAGGCCCGACTGTTTGACTCCAAGTACCTTACTTGCTGTGGTAATAATCCTTCTCAACATATTTCTCTGGCTGACAGTGGCATTGCCAAACCAACAAACAATGCAAAAAGTTAAAATACCCTCAATAAAATATTTGTAAAACAGAGTTAATATAGTACAGTCTACATTAAAAGATCCCAGCTTTTTGAGAAAGTACAGTCTCTGTTGGCTCAAACCCCCACACCCCACCTCAGTATCAGGCACAGAGACATTCTAGAGGAGTTCCATATCTCACTCTTCTATCAATAAGGGAATTCCATATCACAAATCAATGGACATTCTTTATAGTAAAAAAATTGAAATAATACAATATTTGCAAGTTAACCATCCATTTTCATTGTTTGGGTTCCATCAATGACATACAGTAAATATTAGCATAATAATTAACAGGCTAATGGTCTGACCTGTTAATGAGCCTTCCCTATAAATGAGTCCCACCTGTTAATGAGTCTCCCCTATAAATGAGTCCCACCTGTTAATGAGTCTCCCCTATAAATGAGTCCCACCTGTTAATGAGTCTCCCCTATAAATGAGTCCCACCTGTTAATGAGTCTCCCCTATAAATGAATCCTACCTGTTAATGAGTCTCCCCTATAAATGAGACCCACGTGTTAATGAGTGTCCCCTATAAATGAGTCCCACCTGTTAATGAGTGTCCCCTATAAATGAGTCCCACCTGTTAATGAGTCTCCCCTATAAATGAGTCCCACCTGTTAATGAGTCTCCCCTATAAATGAGTCCCACCTGTTAATGAGTCTCCCCTATAAATGAGACCCACGTGTTAATGAGTGTCCCCTATAAATGAGTCCCACGTGTTAATGAGTCTCCCCTATAAATGAGTCCCACCTGTTAATGAGTGTCCCCTATAAATGAGTCCCACCTGTTAATGAGTCTCCCCTATAAATGAGTCCCACCTGTTAATGAGTCTCCCCTATAAATGAATCCTACCTTTTAATGAGTCTCCCCTATAAATGAGACCCACGTGTTAATGAGTGTCCCCTATAAATGAGTCCCATGTGTTAATGAGTGCCCTAGGAAACGAGGTCAGCAGCTATCAGGGTCTGCATGTGTAGATGTTCTTGCCAGTGTCTGCGTCCTCCACCAGCGACAGGTGGTAGAGAGGGTGAGCTGAGAGGCTCCCACTTGCAGGAACCATGGCATCATCATCCTCCTCCTCATCATCATCACCATTATTATCAACATCATCATCACCATATCCTTCCCAACACCACCAGTATGCATACTATCTTCATCAACAGCTCTACTGACCCAGGTACAACAGGTCACGGATAGATGGGATACAGCGTATGTCTAATTGACGTCAAAATATATATATATATATTTAGCATTTTAGCTATCCCTAACCCTTTTCCTAACCTTAACCGAATTATCCTAACCTGCTATGTTAATTATCCTAACATGCTGCCTAAGTTCTCCTAACCTGTTCAATTCTGATTCCTAGAGCCTGACATCCTCAATTTGGGGTGGCAGGTAGCCTAGTGGTTAGAGCGTTGGACTAATAACTGAAATGTTGCTAGATCAAATCCCAGAGCTGACAAAGAAAAAATATGATATTCTGCCCCTGAACAAGGCAGTTAACCCACTGTTCCTAGGCCATGATTGTAAATAAGAATTTATTTTAACTGACTTGCCTGGTTAAATAAAGGTTAAATAAAATGTAAAAAAACACCCTGATACAGAGATAGTAGAGGAGATAAGACTTATTTGGATCTACTGATAAGGCTTGTTGATTCATAATGAAATAGGAAAATCGAAGGGGCATACCTCTTAAAAATGTCCTTGTTGAAATTGAGTCACCTTCGTCCAATTAACTGCAATCTCATTGGTCTATGTCACAAGAGGATATAAAGGGGAAGTTGCCCTTACCTACAATGTCCACTAGACGACACTACAACTTTTACAATGGACAGATTCATTCAGTTGTAGGCAACTCGGCAACAGAAAACAATCAATAGAATGCTTCCAATTACCAGTAAATGCCACATGCTTTCACATGCTGTTATCAATTCATGCATGCTTATTCTTATAATATGATATTGTAGAATTATTTATCTGAACAACATGACACACAGTGAGATGTACAGTTCATGTAGTAAGTCTCATATTCTGCTCAGCAATACCATGGGCCAAGAAGAGAGGGAGGAGAGAGAGGGATAGAGAGAGGGCGAGAGGTGGGTAGACTAGAGATGAGTGCATGCAGCATACACACCAGAGGAGGCTGGTGGATGAAGCTATAGGAGGACGAACTCATTGTAATGGCTGGAATGGAATAAATGGAGTGGTATCAAACATCAAATATATGGAAACCACGTTATTGATCCGTTCGAATAATTCCATTCCAGCCATTATAATGTCCTGTTATAGCTCCTCCCACCAGCCTCCTTTGATACTCATGCATTATAAAATATAAGTGTGAGAAGTCTCACCTTGCAGGTAGTGCTTGTCAGTGTACCCCAGGGGGCAGTCAAGTTCAAGTTGTATTTGTCATGCACAAGTACAATGAAATGCTTAACTTGCAAGCCCTAATAGTCACACTAATACAAGGCCTGTTTGGGGCAGCAGATGCCCCTGTTGGCACAGGTGGTGTCTACACAGGGGTGCAGGGAGTCCTCTACGTTCACCCCTTGAGAGAAGTGCTGGGGCAGATGGATGGTAAGCTCATTCAGAGTCAACTGATAGCCAGAAGAATATGGAACAGTCAATAGGATACAGGAGGGTGGAGACAAATAGTTAAGCCATAAATGTAACGTTTCCCCAGCAATCATGATGTACAATCATGTGTCCACATCACCAACGAACTATCATGGTCCAAACGTACCAAGACAGTCGTGAAGAGGGAACGACAAAACCTTTTCCCCCTCAAGGGACTGAAAAGATATGGCATGGGCGCCTAGATCCTCAAAAGGTTCTACAGCTGCACCATCGAGAGCATCCTGACCGGTTGCATCACCGCCTGGTATGGCAACTGCTCGGCATCTGACCGTAAGGCGCTACAGAGGGTAGTGCGAACGGACCAGTACATCACTGCGGCCAAGCTTCCTGCCATCCAGGACCTATATAATAGGCGGTGTCAGAGGATAGCCCATAAAATTGTCAGAGACTCCAGTCACCAGAGTTACAGACTGTTTTCACTGCTACCGCACGGCAAACGGCACCGGAGCGCCAAGTCTAGGACCAAAAGGCTCCTCAACAGCTTCTACCCGCAAGCTATTAGACTGCTGAACAATTCATAAAAATCGCCACAGGACAATTTACATTGACACCCCCCACCCGCCCTGTACACTGCTGCTACTTTTCTTCTACTTGAACTGCACTGTTGGTTAAGGGCTTGTAAGTAAGCATTTCACGGTAAAGTCTACTGATCCAAATTCTCTGGAACCCTCTTCCCGACAGCTAAAGATGCGAAGCATCTGCATCTCGTTCAGCTGCCCAGAGAACAGACTATTCTGTTGAATGGTGCTTGTTTAATAAAGTTAGCTGATTCAATGTCTGCAAGATCACATAATGAAAGTATTCTACATAGCAGAACCAAATATATTATAATATAACTTTAATAATGTTTACATACTGTTTTACCCACTTCATATATATATCTGTAATCTAGTGAAGGCCATCCTATTTAACTATTGCTGTACAAATACTATTCTCTCCACACACACTACCGTTCAAAAGTTTGGGTTCTCTTAGAAATGTCCTGGTTTTTGAAAGAAAAGCAATTTTTCGTCCATTATAATAACATAAATTGATCAGAAATACAGTGTAGACATTGTTAATGTTGTAAATGACAATTGTAGCTAGAACTGGCTGATTTTTTATGGAATAATAGGGGTACAGAGGCCCTTTATCAGCAACCATCACTTCTGTGTTCCAATGGCACATTGTGTTAGCTAATCCAAGTTTATCATTTTAAAAGGCTAATTAATCATTAGAAAACCCTTTTGGAATTACGTTAGCACAGCTGAAAACTGTTGCCCTGATTTGTCACGATGTGCGCAACTGGTTGAAGGTAAGTCAGGTGCAGGAGAGCAGAGATGGGTGATAACAGGCGCACTTTATTCATGCCCAAGGAAAACAGCGATAATGCTCAAAGTACACAAACGGTACAATAAACAAAACACACGGGTCAAACATATACCCGGTGCAAACCAGCCTGATGCGAACCACACATAACAAACAAACAATTCCACACACAGACATGGGGGGAACAGAAGGTAATGTACATTTAGTTAGATGAGGGAATGTGAACCAGGTGTGCGGATAACCAAGACAAAACAAATGGAAAATGAAAGGTGGAGCGGCGATGGCTAAAAGACCGGTGACGTCGACCGGTCCTCTGTGGAGATGGGAGAATATTCCAGATGGACAACAATCTCTGCAGTACTCCACCAATCAGGCTTTTATGCTAGAGTGGCCAGACGGAAGCCACTCCTCAGTAAAAGGCACATGAGAGCCCTCCTGGAGTTTGCCAAAAGACTATCAGACCATGAGAAACAAGATTCTCTGGTCTGGTCAAGGTTAATATTGGCCCACTAGAGACACGTATTTACAACTTAACTCGATATGTTCATTCATACAATCAACTCACTGAATGCAATATGACAGAGAAGATTTGAGATTCAAGTCTGCAGTAGAAGTGCGTCATCTAGTGTTACATTCCTTAGGTGTATCAATAAAGGTTTTTATTATCAAGGTCAGAAAGGGTCAACTTGGCAGAGTGTATTTGTGTAAGATTAGTTGGTCAGTGTTTACATATTATGCACTCCAACATATTCATGGAAATGGAATAAGAGATGATGTTCTCATATTGCATGCTCAGTTTTTTCTATTTTCAGTATTTGAATGACAAATGTAGGATCTGGAAGCCATAGCACTATAGGCAGCTAAAGCACATTCCATCTCTGTTACTCACACACTGACTCTAGCCTTAACTCCCTCCAAACCCTTTTCAAGTAAAGGCCAAGTTATGCACACACACACACACACACAGACACACATACGCGAGAACGCACACGCACACACACATACACGCACACACATGCACACACTTGAATGGCATTGTTTACAGTATAACACTTGAATAACATAACCAGGGCAGTGTTCTCGGCTGTTTCTCATAAACAAAGAGCAAACTGCTGCACAGTACCTTTGATCAACATACAGCATATAGCCACTGTTGAATGCACAGGAGGATGGTGGCCCCTTAATTTGGGAGGACGGGCATGTGGTAATGGCTGGAGCGGAATAAGTGGCATGGTATTAAATAAATCAAATGGTTTTCAGTGTTTGATCCCATTTCAATAGCTCTGATCCAGACATTATTAAAAGTCGTCCTCACCTCAGCCGCCTCCACTGGTTGAAGGATATAAATATACAATAAGTAGGTTAGACTACCAAAACATTGTAATGTCTAAATGTTTACTCCCACCTAGTGGTCCAAGTAGGAAGACACTTCCATAGGGTCAGATATACTGATGTACTGTAGAGAGTGGTGTAGAGCAGTGTAGTCGTTGGTGGTATGTGGTGGCCCTCTACAGCTGTAAATAATGTCCTTACAAGTGTGTCACCACTCCTGTGTCTCTGACCCCTGACAGCTTAGCTTTCCACCTGGTGGAACGCTGCTCTTGAACTCCCATCACCTCCCTCAGATTGACAGAAAGAGTGAGAGAGAGAGAGAGAGAGAGAGCTCTGTCTCCCTGTAAAGAATTACAACCTCAACCTCTGACACCGCCTGGTGTAGAGGTCCAATGGCAGGTGATGGTAGTAGCAGGTTTAGCAATGTAACCTTCCTAGTGAGGTCTTGTATTATGGCTAGTATGGACAGCCACATGCGTGACAGGAGCTGGGCAAATGGTTTCAGTACAGCATCAAATAAAATATTTTCTTTGTTCTTTTTTATAGCAGACTCTTGCACGAAAGCTTATCACAAAGTATAAATCAGTCTGGATGCTACATTTCTTTGAATACGATGAGGTGGTAATAAGTAAAGAATAGGTTGTCAAAGGTCAAAAGAGAGCACAGGTGGTTCAAGTCAACTGCACAAAGTCCAGCCATCAATTTGGTCTTGTATGTGTGTCTTTGTCCATTGCTAGATACAAAAGGATGAAGGGAGAGCAATTTATCAATCTCCAACCTCTACAGTGTCTGCACGCCCCATTTACATTTCTGCAAATGAAAGCCACCTCCAACATGCAACAAGTGCAGGGTCGTGCAGCCATCCAATCAGCTTTATCTCCTGGTTTATTAAATGATTCATCAGCAACAATGGGACAAGGCTAACCCCACCGTGCAACAAGTCCCTATTATCTAGAGCATTGTCTAGTATCTTTTATTCCCCAGCCCACGTGCACTATAGTACAATACAGCGCAGGGGAGGGCGGCTTTTCAGAAGGCTGGTAACATGATCAGACTCCAAAGGAAAGTTGAGTAAAAGCCCTCCGCACTGAGACGTGACACAGTCCAGTCCCCGCTCCACCTTTCTTATGGTCTCCTGTCTCTTGCTCTGTGTCTTCTTGCCCCCCGGCCATGATGATAAAGCCCCACCTGCTCCAAAGACTCCCATACAGCACATTCGCTTTGTTACACACACAGATCACATTTCACATTTGAAATATAGCTTCTTGGCATGCGGGAAGTTAAAGGTATAACTCTTTCAGTTGTAATAGCAATGTGTAGAAATAGAAAAGAATTGTGCTCCTCATTGGTTTCACCACGAGGGCCAGAGCGGTATCTGTCTCTCCAAAGCCTTTGCCTTTGGGCTTTGGAGAGCCCTCTGGGCGGTAGTGACACCAATCATCTGGTGAAAACATTGACATGCAGAAGAAAGGCAGAAAGGTATGAAAACAGCATGTTGATTCTGCCTGAGAGCTGCATAATTGACACCTTGGTTGGCTGACCTACACTTAAACAAAAATAAAATAAAACAGAAATTAAGATTTAGTTTTATACCATTCTCACACAAATACAGTATCCTAAATGTTCACAAAATGTCTCCACATTACTCCAGGTGCATGCAAATAAGGATGCTGTCAAGTGTCAAGCTTTTGTTGCCAGATTATGCTGCCACTGAGATCACTCTGTTAGTTTTAGCAAAACTGTCTATTCATTTCCCTATTGATCCATCCCTCCCTGGACCACAGAGTAATGACAGGTCACAGGTCATGTTCATTATAGTGTTTTCAGCTGTTACTACAAACCACATGACAGCTGTGTTGTAGGTTACATACAGACACACCCCTGATTGTGATGGGACTACATAGGTTTGGGCCATTGCTCTGCACAGCAGACATCAATGGTTAGTTACATGAGACCACTGTCCTAACCCCCTGTCAGTCAGATCCTCTATCACAGGTAAATGGGACATGCTAACCCTAGTGGTTAGGGAAATGGACTGGTACAAACACATTACGGGCAGAGGAGTGGTACAGAAATACTGTACGGCTACACTAAGTAAAGCTATATCTTTCATTCGTTCCAAGGTTCAGAACTTCAGATCCACCCGCTATGACTCACCATGAGTCATCTGTGACGCCTGAACCTTGACCCTTGAACCAAAACCTAATTTCCTGAATATCTGATCAGTTGGTCAGCTTCTCTTTGTGGTCCAGTCCGGAAAATACATCTGACACAGTACAAGTGTGACTGCAAACTCACTGGTGCCTGGCTGGCTCTTTCCTCTGGCTTTATAGGCAGTCATCATCCCTGGAGAAAGAAGTCACTATTCCCCCCTGTCCTGACCTTGGAATTGAATTTGAATTGCTATCTATACTTAGGTTATCCATAACAGTTACAGTCCCAAAGGTAACAGATTAGATCATCATTAGGTTACTTTTAATTGTCTCTTGACAAACTTCATAATGAATGTTGTTGTGAATGTGAGCTACTTGTTGTTTGTGATTAAGAAAGCAAAGTTCAAGGCTGAGGCCACATGAGCACTGACCCAGCAGCATTGCATTTGGCAGAACCCTGAAAGAAATGCCAGGTGTATCACGCCAGGGTGGCTGATCACTGCTGAGATACTGGAAGGCTTCTGTCTCCACCCACAACAACAGCTCTGATTTGGAACAGCAGGTATGGAAATGATCTAGAACGATCGTTCAATTTCTCTTCAAATACCAACCCTATCACAAATACGCTCCATAATGTTCTAAATGTAACTACCTCTTAACAAGACCAATTTACTGTTGTGAAAAGCTCATACTTATTTTTCATTTAATGTCATTTCACATAACTGTTGCTTACCTACCTTGAATGTGTAAAACAACATTCTCATCCTAGACAGGGTATACCGAGAGAAAGGGCATCTAGCTGCAACAATACTGGCATCAGTGCATAATGTACCATAATGTACCTTTCTGGCTGCGTAGGTTTCCCAATTTAGCCTTCACTTCATAGATAGGAATAACTGGTCCCATGGGGTTGTCTCACTGAGAGTGACCATGCTAACTCGCCACTGTTGTTCTGTGTCAGTGATTTACGTGGTGACCCTTTTGGATCGGTATCAGTTCTCCTCCTCACCCAGTCTCCTCACTGTGATAGTGAGACAAATTTAGCCCTGTTATTAATATGAGCCCTACTAGACAACTAGCAATGACATGCAGATGTGCAGAGTAGTCCCAGTGTGTTCCCACATTGTTGGTCATAGATTGTACTGTTGGCCAAGGAATTAGTAAATAACATTTTCTGCTCAAAGTACTCAAAAGTTTAGGGCAACCAGGTGCAGATCTAATCATATAAACAATGTTTTTTATTTTTCCGGCTGATATTAGTAGGCCTACATGGAGCCTGGAAGCATTATTTATTTGCAGAAATGTCTGGTTTCGATTATATGCATACTAGTGCAAGTAATGCATGATAACGTAACAGTAGCATTGAATGCAACCAGCATGTAAGCTGATTGACACCAGAGTTACGGCCTGGGGAGCCAGCTGCTCAGTCTGCTGAGAGAGAGACATAATATCCCCTGGGCATGAACTGACATGGAGGTTTGGAGGTGTGTGTGCATGTGCATGTGTGTGTGCATGTGTGTGTGCGTGTGTGTGTGTGTGTGTGTGTGTGTGTGTGTGTGTGTGTGTGTGTGTGTGTGTGTGTGTGTGTGTGTGTGTGTGTGTGTGTGTGTGTGTGTGTGTGTGTGTGTGTGTGTATGTGCACTGTATGTGTGTGTGTGTACTGTATGTGTGTACATGTGCTTGTGTGTGTGTGTACTGTATGTGTGTGCATATGCATGTGTGTGTGTGTGTGTGTGTGTGTGTGTGTACCCTAATGTCTGTGTGCATGTGCATGTGTGTGTGTGTGTGTACTGTATGTGTGTGTGCCAGTGTGTACGTGTATTGCCTGACATAGATCCATCAGGTGTTCTCAGCGCTCTCTATGTGTCCATTATGAGTGAAGCGTTGGAGGAAGTATGGAGTTAGCGACTCTCTTTGCACTGCCACCGGATGGAATCCCACAGCCAACGGCCCCCACCTTGTTCTCAACACATAGTGGGCTGGATTAGAACAGGGAACCAGAGCAGAGGAGAGCAGGAAACAGGATCCGGACCCCTCTCCGATCACTCATTGGGCCCGCTACCCCTCCTCAAAAAACATCCTTGGCACTTCCTCCTCCAATTAATGCAACCTTGTTACGTTTGGGACGGGTACACGTTGTGAAAGTCAAGACCGAGCCCCCCGCCTGTACAACATTTTTAGCCAGCAGAAGCAAGCCAGCAACCCTGAAGGCTAGAGGTTATCATTAAAATAGCACTGCTCAGCTCTGTAAAATGAGAGTGTATAAAGCAGCAGGACAACAAGTAGTGTAATCATTTCCCTTCCCCAGGGATATTTACTCTGATTCCAGTGAGGCTGCTCAGCACTAGCCCGTCCATGTTTGTTTAGTAACAGAAGTGGAAGGGAGGGCCACCCCAGCCTGGCGGACTCTCTTTGAATGGTCAGAGCCGTAAAGCCAGCGTCAGTTCTGATACTGTGCCACTTTGGGGACCGTCCGACATGTCTCTTATGAGATGGCACCTCACACTGACAGCTGCTGAAGGTCAAAGGTAGAGGTCAAGCCCATCACAGGTAACATATCAGCCCAAAGGTATGCTGGCGGCCAACAGGGACCCTCTCAGGGTTGGCTGTGTGCTGAGTTAAAAGGCTCTGCTGGGACACTATCTGCTCCACCACAGACGCCGTGCCTGTGACTGCAGGCACTGGCTGGTGTGTCTGACAGCTAGATGAAGGCTTACAGAGACAGCACATGGCGGACCAAACGCCAGGCGCACATGCTCAGCACAGACGCCAGGCGCTGGATGCCGTACAAACCCTGCAGAAACCTCCACTGATTCTGTCCAGCTGGACACAGAGACTCCTGGAAGCCTGTGTGATCCTAGGAACTTGTCAAACCATCCCTGTCGCAACAATTAAGAGAGCCGCAACCCATACATCCAGAGCCTAACATACATACACACAACTATGTCATTGTAAAGGGACTTGCTACTCCAAAAGGATTCCACAAAGTATATCAAGTAGGCTCTTGTCAGATATGAAAACACCTTGATAACAAACCCAACCCCTTTTAGCACACTCCACCTTCTTAAGAACCTTGAATCTGTCATTCCCTTCAAAAGCCTTTGCAAGGTCTTGAAAAGCCATTGAACATTTCCCCCCAGATCAAGACAATCTGCTCCCTTTGATCCCCATGAGGTGATCATTCACCCTTGGCCAATAATGAGCTGTTCCCACACCTCCGCAGCGTGCTGTTCTAATAACATGGCAGACAGTTCAATCACTGACCCTTATCTCCATGGTAAGACCTGTCACTGGCCTATGGCACAGCTGAGTAGATCAGGAGAAGAGAAACTCCTGTGAAGACTTCTGATCTTTACTGTCTTGTTCTGAGTATATAGATGTAGAATGTATTAGACTTGAGAAAAGACATGGCTATTTTGTCTCATTTAATCTACAGAATAGAACAAACACAAGGCACACAATATTTTAAAGAAACGGTACATGTAGGTTTTTAAAATGTGTCCTTTCTGCACATTATATTTCTATGTTTGAGAGATTTAACCTTAATCAGTGACATAGACTGTTTCTTATGGAGTACCATGACATACAGTAGATTGTGTGATTAATGCCTGTACACCACCTCATGAGTTAATAAAAAAAATGGGAGCGAAAACAGGGAGACACAGCACTGTATGGCAACTGAGCAGTAGTATAACAATCACCTACTGATCTAACTTTGTTACATTAACTACTACTCTCTCAACAGGAAGCTGTTGATTCAAGGGGTTATCCATGGCGGGTGTCTGGCAGCCTGTAGCAGCTGGGTATTAGTGGAGTTGAGACACTGCCCTCCAGGGTATCAGTGTCCAGGCACCCCGCAAGAGTTCCAAAGGGGATGTAGAAACAGGACCACTATGCAACGCCATGTGACTGTCCCACAGCCACATCAAACAAACACTGCCTGATACTATCTGGCTAGTGTGGGATCTGTTCAGGATCGGCTCGCTCGGCAGCTCAGGGAGGGATGTGTGGTACTGTCAGTGGTCATGCCACCTGCAGGTAGTTCAAATAAAGCCTACAAACTGCTGAAGCACCCAAACTGTGTATATTTTTGCATCACAGGTGCAGGTCAATACACCTGTCCAAACTGAGTCAAACCATCAGCCTCAAAGGCTTACTTGATGAGGTTGGGACAGAGATGCATATACAGTGTCACGTATCATGTCAGAAGTCCACTCCATGGGTGTAGTGCAAGTGAGGGGTGTATAATGTGAGTGAGGGGTGTATAATGTGAGTGAGCGGTGTATAATGTGAGTGAATTCCATGTGCTAGCCTGATAAGCCTGCTAACATTCTGACCTTTCACTGGTCTGGTTACTGTGGTCAGCAGGACCGTAAAACACACCAGACAAAACTCATAACAGGCCAACGAGTGGTTAACATGTCGCCCATGTACTAAACACAATGGTGGATCATACTGACGCCTTCTAGGAGTATCTTTAGATATAAAGTACCAGTCAAACGTTTAGAAACACCTACTCATTCAAGGGTTTTCCTTTATTTTTACTGTTTTCTGCATTGTAGAATAATAGTGAAGACATCAAAACTATGAAGTAACACATATGGAATCATGTATTAACCAAAAAAGTGTTAAACAAATCTAAATATATTTGAGATTCTTCAAAGTAGCCACCCTTACTTTGTTTTGATGACAACTTGTGTCACGCCCTGGCCATAGAGAGGTTTTTATTCTCTATTTTGGTTAGGCCAGGGTGTGACTAGGGTGGGCATTCTAGTTTCTTTATTTCTATGTTTTCTTTTTCTTTGTGTTTGGCCGGGTGTGGTTCTCAATCAGAGGCAGCTGTCTATCGTTGTCTCTGATTGAGAACCATACTTAGGTAGCTCTTCTTTCCACCTGTGTTTGTGGGAAGTTGACTTTGTTTAGGGCACATAGCCTTTAGCTTCACGGTTTGTTTTTGTAGTGTTTGTTGTTTTGTTCGGCGTCATTTTTATTAATAAAGGAAAATGTATGCTCACCACGCTGCACCTTGGTCCAGTTCCTTCAACAGCCGTGACAACTTTGCACATTCTTGTCATTCTCTCAACCAGCTTCATCTGGAATACTTTTCCAACAGTCTTGAAGGAGTTCCCAAGTATGCTGAGCACTTGTTGGCTGCTTTTCCTTCACTCTGCGGTCCAACTCATCCCAAACCATCACAATTGGGTTGAGGTCGGGTGATTGTGGAGGCCAGGTCATCTGATGCAGCACTCTCCTTCTTGGTCAAATAGCCCTTACACAACCTGGAGGTGTGTTGGGTCATTGTCCTGTTGAAAAACAAATGATAGTCCAACTAAGCGCAAACCAGATGGGAGGGCGTATTGCAGAATGCTGTGGTAGACATGCTGGTTAAGTGTACCTTGAATTCTAAATAAATCACTGACAGTGTCACCAGACAAAGCACCCCACACCATCACAACTCCTCCTCCATGCTTCACGGTGGGAACCACACATGCGGAGATCATTCGTTCACCTACTCTGCGTCTCACAAAGACACAGGTGGTTGGAACCAAAAATAAAGATTTGGACTCATCAGATGAAAGGACAGATTTCCACTGGTCTAATGTCCATTGCTCGTGTTTCTTGGCCCAAGCAAGTCTCTTCTTCTTATTGGTGTCCTTTAGTAGTGGTTTCTTTGCAGCAATTCAACCATGAAGGCCTGATTCACGCAGTCACCTTTGAACAGTTGATGTTGAGATGTGTCTGTTACTTGAACTCTGTGAAACATTTATTTGGGCTGCAATTTCTGAGGCTGGTAACTCTAATGAACTTATCCTCTGCAGCAGAGGTAACTCTGGGTCTTCCTTTCGCACCGCACGCCTAATTTTCTCCCTGTCGCACCGCACGCCTAATGACAAAAGAAAGCACTTCCATCTCAGTCACTAGTCTCTTCCTCACACCCCATGTGGTGGTGATTCGTTCAGCTTACTCATGTTACTCCTCCAAACCAATTAATATTTCATACAAGCACTTGAGAAATTCAGCCCTGGGGGGCAATGGCACCCTCCATCTGTGCTGTATTCTCAAACAAAAGATGAAATTAGGACTTTTTGGGGACCCACTACTACCTCATTAATGTTTGTATCAGAGGTCCAGAGAAAGAGCAGTATGAGTTAGTCTTTGGTGTCACCCCAGTCTATCTCCAGACTAATCCACTTAACAATACACGCTGTCTGTCTATGAGTTGGTCATGTTCAACTAGTCTCTGACATCAGAGAGCTCTGTGATTAACTGAAAGTGATTGATTGCTTTTTATGATAATGGTTGATTGTATTCCACAGTTGCTATTGGATCAATCTCTCTCAGCTGTTCTCTGTGACGAGGTTTGATATGAATAATAATATTGCCTCTCTTCTAACTTCACTGGCTCTGTGCACTGGCATGACCATCTTCAACCATGACCTGTGTTGTTGCCCAGTCATGCAAAGTTGAGACACACTTTCCCAGTGCCAGCCAGAGAAAGCTGTTTGATCATTCCCAAATATCTAGTTCCCCTGCTGTTTTTTTCAGTTATCACATCATAAAAACTATTCTCCCTTACCAACACAACACCTCCACTGGCTTTCCGTAACGTATTCGAGGCTTGGTGACAATGTCATTGTAAGAAGTACTCTACGAATCAGTTTGAGTGGACTGGTAACTGACCTCAAGTCACTCTTGCAGCTCCTGCGATCTGACCCTGGTCTCCTTACTGCCCCCATACCCCACAGGGGACAGACCCCTCTCCACAGTGGACAGCCCCCCTCTCCACTTCTACCCCCCGCCTGTGGAATTCTCAGCCACTCCCCATTAAAAATACTCATCCCTTT
The DNA here is from genome assembly GCF_029448725.1 of Salvelinus fontinalis. Classification (NCBI taxonomy): domain Eukaryota; kingdom Metazoa; phylum Chordata; class Actinopteri; order Salmoniformes; family Salmonidae; genus Salvelinus; species Salvelinus fontinalis. Next base: position 22,330,589 of record NC_074666.1, read on the forward strand.
AAATCACTTTTAAAGACCCAACTCTCTATGAAGGCTCTAGTTCAGGACCACTGTTTGTTGTATATGTTGGCTTTGGTTGCTATCTGTTACTGAGCACACCAACTTGACTGTGACATTACTGGGCTTGTTGGTAGCAGACAGCATATGAATCATTGTTGTCATTATTGTTGATATTCTTGTTGACCGTAAGAGGGATAATGGGCATCATTATGTAATTCTGTTTTTTCTTGTTTTTATGGTAGTGTTTGTTTGTTATGGGTTTGTTAGTAGTAACCACTAGGATGTGTGATGTATTGTATCTAGATGGGCATCCATCCTGGAGGCACCAACACCAAGCCAAACATTTGGCAAACCCAGAGCAGCACAGACACAGGCACACACAGTTCTGACAGTCAATAATGCCCAGAGGAAACAGAGCAAGAAAGAGACAGTTAAAGTGATTCTCACGGCGAGACCTAAATCAGGGGGACTGGGCAGTGCGCCAATTATGACTGCACCGCATAAAGGGCTAGTGCAGTCAAAAACGTGATTTCTTGTATTTTATATATATTTCCACACTATGAGGTTGCAATAATAATGTGAAATTGTGAAAATTATGATTATGCCCTTTTAGTGTAACAGCTGTTTGAAAAGTACGCCTGAACTGTCTGCCTGTTTTGATGAGAGGGAGTTTTTGCCTTCCATGGAGACATCACCAAGCGGTAATAAAAAAGAGTTCCTAACCTCTCTGCCAATAACAGCTAATTTTCAGTTTTCCCTTCCCAACTCAAACCACTCCCAGACAGTCCTAGCAAAATTCTTGTTTGAGAAATTTCACTTTGCTAAGAAGATATTTTTGTTTGTTTTTGACCATTTTAATTGTAAAAAATCACGGTAAGATACTTCATTTAATTGTTACCCAGAAATGATTTGATATTAAGATAAAACGGCTGCATTGGACCTTTAAATATAATGCGATCTCAATGGAGAAGCAGGGGATAGGACTTCACTATGGAGGATAGGACTTCACTTCACTATGCCTCCCTTCAAATGTCAACAGATTCACCCACAGACACATGGTACTTGTATCAGCCTGTAGTTAAATGGTTTCCGCCATCTTTTACTGTCAACACTATTTAAGTGCCCTTGAGCAAGGCACTTAAAGGGATACTTGGGATTTTGACAATGAAGCCCTTTATAGTCAGATGAACCTCTGGATACCATGTTTATGTCTCTGTGTCCAGCATGAAGGAACTTATAGGTTGTTTCATGAGCCAATCCTAACTAGCATTAGTTAGAGCAATGACTTGAAGACAAAGGGTAATGAGTATCTACTACAGCAGCATGCTAGCACATAGACTTCCAGTCATTGCGCTAACGCTAGTTAGCAATTACGCTAGAGCTAGTTAGCAACTTCCTTTAAACTGCTTGCAGAGACAAAAATGGTATCCACGAGTTCATCTGACTCTGGGAAGTAGATAAGTGGCCTCATTGCCAAAATCCCGAAGTATCCCTTTAACCCTAATTTGCTCCAAGGGTGCTGTACTACTATGGCGAACGCTGTAAAAGAACACATTTCACTGCACCTATGTGTGTATGTGACAATAAAAAACCTGACTGTCAACCTTTAATCCTGTAACATGACATGAATCAATTAGTGAATCAATTAGTGACTGACGGCATCAAACAACCATTTGGAATACCAACAGAAATGAATAGTGAATACAGATCATCCTGAGATGAAGCACATGTAGAGCTAGTGGATGGGAGACTATACTGTTTAGGTGTATTAACTTGATCCAGGGTGCAGATGTAGGCCATAACCTCTCAGCATCAGAGGAAGCACAGGCAGAATAGGTCACTTTTGACCCCTATTTGTTTTAAGGTTCTAGACAATGGAGTTAAAGCAGGCCAGTGGGGTTCTGCAAATGCTTATAGTTAACAACAAGAAAGGGATGTACCATGGACAGAGGAGAGAAGATACTGGGAATGCAAATAACAATAATCCCACCCATCTTCTGTAAGTCAATTTCCTATAGTTTTTGGAAAAGCGTTTTTGTGTCATATACTCCCTTAGCCTGCACCTGCACTTATAAACTACTGGTTATTCAATGATTATGTTGTACTGCACCTTGGTAGAGGATATCCCTCCCTTGGCTTTTGAAACATCCTACATTCTTACACAGACACAACACTTAAAAGTGATTCACTGAGCAAAAATAGTTATCCTGTGGTTTAGGCATAATTATGAGATGTAGTAAGCAGCACACAGTCAGTCATAGGTGTCTTTACACCTACATTATATGGATTTAGACAATTGTATGACTCTTGACAGGTTATTGGTGCACCCATTACTCACAGTCTGTTAATGATATAGCAACAATGAAATGCATAGCTTCAGAAGAGAACATGCCAGTGAGGAATCTACAGTATTGTGTGTATGTAGAAAGGACTCAATACCAAGAGGACACAGGATAACCAAGGCAAAACCATATAAGAGAATGCATGTATTGACATGATATTCCAGTCCTGGAGCTAACAAGTACGCACCTTTAATACCAATGCATGATCTAAACAAGCTAAATCATATCACCAGTCACTTTGGATTTACAGTGTCAACAGTAGGATTTGCATCCCTTTTGTCGACATTCAGAAATTTCCCTCTGTAATTTGCCTGTCAAACAGAAACGAAGTCCTTCTCTCTCTAATGAAACACGTGTGCTGTATTTGGACGTTTTTTTCTATAATGATGATTTTTGGGAGGTGGGGGTGTCAGGTACCTTCTAACTCATCAATACTAAATTCACATAAATTCATAAACAGTTGGGTTAAACCAGGAGGAATTTGGCTCTCCTAAAGATGAAAGGAGATTGTTGAGTGTAAATGATGAGGGCTAATGGACCAGGCCTCTCAGGTGCCATATCCCAGAAGGCTTCTGGTGCCTCTTTGGTAGCCCACATAGACCCCTGCAGGGATAACGACACCAAACACGGGTTATTAAGTGAACATTTGCTGCGACCTATAGCGTGCTTCTGAATAGTTATGAGTATTCTACATGTGCATTTCAATTATGGAGAATTATATAGTTTGCCATATAAGTAAAATGTTAAAAGTCGTTATTTATACATGTACACCTTTCTGCCCAAATGTCCATCACATGTATTTACAAGTGTGTCCTAGTAAATAAGAGTGGTGAGCATCCTAATTTGAGATGTGTGTAGCCACCAGACCGAACCCGACACCCAGCGCGCGCGGTGAAGATCAGTGTAGGCAAGGAACATGTATCGCAACCGAATGTCTCCAAATCGCCTTCCGCATTACTGAAATCTAACCCGAGGACATCAGGAGAGTGACATAATCCTCAAGACATCCCAAAACTGCGACCCAGCAAATGGAGTGCCAGGGGTGGTTTTGAGATGTGTGTTGGAGTGGACTTCTGTCTCTACTTACTGTTTGGTCGTGCAGAGGTCGAGAAAAGAAGGGCGGACACTTCGAAACGTCAGCGCGCTTAAAGCTATAAATCTATCCAAACCGCTCTCTGCGCCCGGTATGGTGTAATGCGCAGACAGCTGCACATCTGTACTGCCAGTGCCAGCCTGAAGAGCCCGCATGTGGACAGCCATCTCACTCCTCACGCGGACACCTTGGATATAATGGAGAATACACATCATTGCCCTCATTTTTTATTAGAATACATTGGGGATATGAAAACATTGCGTAAATCTTCATGATCATACATGTTGCTCTGGTGGATGTTACGAACCTTATTTATTACATTTTCTCTCGTGAAAAAGGTCAAAGGTAACAGTTAACGGTGTCTCTAACGCGAGTTTTCTGTACGTTTCCCTGCGCCTCGGCTTTGGCGAACTGGTCCACTTCCTGCGTCGGGTGAGCCGATGTCTTCATTTGACTCCTTGCAGTTGGTGATGGTGGATCTTTCTCGGATATCCAATGTGGAAACCAGAATCCAATTAGTTTGCGACTGAGCGGCTGGAGAGAGAGCGCAGCGGCACTTTGGCCAGCCAGTCACTCCAGCGCGTAGCCTACTTGTGGGCAGACACATGGTTGGCTGCTCTGTATACGAGAAGTCACTCATCAAGCCTTGTTGCATTCATTTGCAGGGTCATTTTTACATTGTAAATTACATTAAACGCATCGGATGAACGCATCGGATGTTGTATATGTGATCAGATAAAACTTTACTGTCTGAATATATCCTTTGGATACAACTAGAGCTGCTTCTGACGCAACACGGAACGTTAAATGCATCGCTGTGTGTTGGATTTTAATACTGATACCAATTGCAGGTCTGCAAGGGCCAGATTTAAGGTAAGCACAGTACATTCACAGTTATTGGTTGTTCAGTAGTATTGAGTAATTTAGATGCATGTGTGTAGGCTGTCGTATGCCTATAATATTGATACATTCATTTTGAGGCTATCGGACATTCTGAACGTCTAACCTACAAAATACAAAAAAGCATTCATCAACGATTATCTTTGAAAGGACAAATGCATCAAACATGTAAAAAAGGGCCGTTTTCTAATAGCATATACAAACTATGCACTAGCTGTGTATACAATTTTTGTCGGTGTTAGCTGCACAATTGGAAGCAATTTATTTAATGCATGAAGCCTATTAAAAATGGACAAACTTTAGCTGCAAACAATGCTTAATTAACAAGAGTCTAGGTAAGAATTAATTGGCCAGGGATTCACCATCTGGCGAATTCATGTCAACATTTGGGATAGTGTAGCCTTTCTGCTGGACAGTAGCCAATGCGCTATGCATGGTGTGTCCATAAACACATTTTGGAGTAAAAGGCGCACCCTACGCCTGGACGGCCACCCATTTCAGTAACACGGACTCATAAATTCTCTTTGAAATAAGGTCTAAAATGAGTTGTAATCGAGGTGTTGTTTGGGCCAGAATGGAAATTCATGGACATACAGAAATATCTTGGCACAAAAACAATCATTAAAAAAATATTGTGATTATCAATATTTGTATCATGCAGAAGCTATGGAGGTCCCTAAAGTAATAGGATAGTCATGTATTAAATTAAATTAATAGATTATATCTAGGCTATTTAAACCTAAATACCATGTGGTAACAGTTTATAGTTACATACAGTGTTTTTAACCTTCTAGACATATTTGACCTGTAAATGGAAAAAGATCAAATTTGATACAATGTAAATAATGCTCTCTGAAGTTTGTTAATTTGGAACGCCAGTTAGCCAACAAAACGTCATACAAACAACTACAGGTAACTGCCAAAATAAACACCAACATAAAGTTTCTTAATAGGGCGTTGGGCCACCACCAGCGAGAACAGCTTCAATGCACCTTGGCATAGATTCTACAAGAGTCTGGAACTCTATCGGAGACCTAAATTCTTCCACGAGAAATTCCATTATTTGGTGTTTTGTTGACCATGGTGGAAAGCGTTGTCCTAGGCGCCTCTCCAGAATCTCCCATAAGTATTCAAATGGGTTGAGATCTGGTGACTGAGACGGCCATGGTATATGGTTTACATTGTTGTTATGCTCATCAAACTATTCAGGGACCTCTCGTGCCCTGTGGATGGAGGCATTGTCATCCTATGGGGGCATAGCCATGTTAGCCAAAATAATGGCCTGCCCAGCATTTTTATACATTTTATCGACTTGTAATATTTTCCAGTTCTCGCTATTGAAAGATTACCAAACGAACCCCCTTTTGGCACTGTGTCTACAGCCTACACTTATATTGATAGTTCAATCCAATTCGGAAATGTTTGATTATTTTAAAGTAGGATCCAACTCACACATCCGTCTCGTTTTCTTGCAGATTCCTTCATAGGAACTGAGTCTAAGATGAAGTTATGGGATGTTTTGGCCACGTGTTTGTTGCTCCTGAGCTCCGTCTCCACACGCCCCCTCTACCAAAACCTTCAGCCTGCCAAAAGAGCTCACTACTCGGATCGGTACAGTGATTCTCTGTCCCCGTCTGTGGAGGAACCAGAGCCAGAGTTCCAGTCGGAGTCTCACAGCCTGCAAGAGATTTCCATGGAGGACAAATGTAAGTCAAGATGCTGATGCATTGTTTTATCACCTGCTGAAGTTTCAAATATACTTTCTTCTGCATAAGATCAGACCATCTTCAGGAAAATGATTATTTCTTATAGAAGACTATTAAAGTTGTTTGATGAGACTCTGTTGCAAAACCGGAGCATAAATGTGACTGCAGTACTCAGTCATCAACTGGTTCTCAGTTTCTTGAAGTGAATATGGGTTTAAAGAGTGTGACACACCATACATTAAACATACCATGTATTGTTTGGTACTCAGTGTGTTCAAATTGCCTGATTACCAAAACAAATATGCTACATTCAGTCCAAACATGTAACCCAAACAGAAAGGATACATATCTGTTAACCATGGCCATAGGTTGCCATGTGTTACATATTGCATCAGGGGTGCTCCCCTTGTAAGAACAGGCTCTCTGGGGTTACACTTGGATTTTGATGGGTTAAGGTCTTGCAAACTACTACCTTTTGCTATGAACCACATTGTAGCAAGGCAAGCTTATCCCAAATAAAGGGACTGCAGTCAATGTAATTGACGCCTGATAGTGTGAAGCGCCCTTGAACAGAGGCCAGACCAGTCATTGATGAATCCTGCTGAGTGCCTGATTCAGAGGAGGAGCAGTAGTTTGTCTAACAGCAGGTTTGAGCAGCCTTCTCTGCTGCTGTGGCCAGCATCACGCTGGGGTCAAAACATCCATGCGGCAGAAGGAGCAAGAAATAGTGACTGCAGCGCCTCAGTCCTAAACAGAGTTGAGCACTGACATTCCTACTGCCTTGTTTATCTTCAACCCTGCCTCTCTGGGACTGCAGGATCTGTGCCCTCTCTCTGTCAGGAAAACAAAGCACCCCGCCCCCCCCTCCTCCAACCAAGTTACAGTAGAGGAACTGCAAAACAGATGCCGATCACAGCAGAAAGAATGGACTATACGGCGAGTAAGAAGCAATAAGGGAAAGCTCAATATTGTATTTATGTTCATTTTAGCAGCTGTGAGGGTGAGAAATTCAATTTGTTTAAAAGAGCTTGAACCTGTCTTGTCATTATACAGTATAAGCTGTAGATGAGACATGGAACATTTAGACCAGAGAAATGTTTCTCCCTCACCTCATATTCGGTTAGTGGCGGTGAGTGACATCTCCTCGGCCTGTTCCGTAACTTAAGACCTTAAGATTAACAATGCACCAAGGTGTAAACAACCCTGGAACTCAATGGGAGGTTTTGGCCTTTTGTTTCAGTTGCAATGTCTGTGGTAAGCGATGAATCTTGTACCCATTCCAAGTAATCTTTGGAGGCAAGTGTCTCTGCAGCTGATCCACAGCCTCTAGAGATACTTGTGTCTGTAGGACAGAAAACATGTACAAGGCTTCTGGAGCATGCACAACTAGGCTAGAAAACTGATGAAGTTTTTAATAGTAAATAATATTTGGTCCCTGTCGGATCCTTGTCAGGACTTCACTTTGGTCTCAGTGGAGCTTTACACTGGCAGGCTTCAGAGCTGATCTCTAAATCATTAAAACATGATTCTAGAGAACGTTTGAAACAGGTGCATGGGAGAGCCAGGAGGTGTTTCTGTATTTTGGGCGGTTTTGCTGCAGAACACTTCACCTGTCTGTCAGCTGGCATAGAATAGTACCTACTCCTGTCTGTCAGCTGGCATAGAATAGTACCTACCCCTGTCTGTCAGCTGGCATAGAATAGTACCTACCCCTGTCTGTCAGCTGGCATAGAATAGTACCTACCCCTGTCTGTCAGCTGGCATAGAATAGTACCTACCCCTGTCTGTCAGCTGGCATAGAATAGTACCTACTCCTGCCTGTCAGCTGGCATAGAATAGTACCTACCCCTGTCTGTCAGCTGGCATAGAATAGTACCTACCCCTGTCTGTCAGCTGGCATAGAATAGTACCTACTCCTGTCTGTCAGCTGGCATAGAATAGTACCTACCCCTGTCTGTCAGCTGGCATAGAATAGTACCTACCCCTGTCTGTCAGCTGGCATAGAATAGTACCTAACCCTGTCTGTCAGCTGGCATAGAATAGTACCTACTCCTGTCTGTCAGCTGGCATAGAATAGTACATACCCCTGTCTGTCAGCTGGCATAGAATAGTACCTACCCCTGTCTGTCAGCTGGCATAGAATAGTACCTACTCCTGTCTGTCAGCTTGCATAGAATAGTACCTACTCCTGTCTGTCAGCTGGCATAGAATAGTACCTACTCCTGTCTGTCAGCTGGCATAGAATAGTACCTACTCCTGTCTGTCAGCTGGCATAGAATAGTACCTACCCCTGTCTGTCAGCTGGCATAGAATAGTACCTACTCCTGTCTGTCAGCTGGCATAGAATAGTACCTACTCCTGTCTGTCAGCTGGCATAGAATAGTACCTACTCCTGTCTGTCAGCTGGCATAGAATAGTACCTACTCCTGCCTGTCAGCTGGCATAGAATAGTACCTACCCCTGTCTGTCAGCTGGCATAGAATAGTACCTACCCCTGTCTGTCAGCTGGCATAGAATAGTACCTAACCCTGTCTGTCAGCTGGCATAGAATAGTACCTACCCCTGTCTGTCAGCTGGCATAGAATAGTACCTAACCCTGTCTGTCAGCTGGCATAGAATAGTACCTACTCCTGTCTGTCAGCTGGCATAGAATAGTACCTACTCCTGTCTGTCAGCTGGCATAGAATAGTACCTACCCCTGTCTGTCAGCTGGCATAGAATAGTACCTACCCCTGTCTGTCAGCTGGCATAGAATAGTACCTACTCCTGTGTGTCTGCTGGCATAGAATAGTACCTACTCCTGTCTGTCAGCTGGCATAGAATAGTACCTACCCCTGTCTGTCAGCTGGCATAGAATAGTACCTACTCCTGTCTGTCAGCTGGCATAGAATAGTACCTACTCCTGTCTGTCAGCTGGCATAGAATAGTACCTACTCCTGTCTGTCAGCTGGCATAGAATAGTACCTACTCCTGTCTGTCAGCTGGCATAGAATAGTACCTACCCCTGTCTGTCAGCTGGCATAGAATAGTACCTACTCCTGTCTGTCAGTTGGCATATAATAGTACCTACCCCTGTCTGTCAACTGGCATAGAATAGTACCTACTCCTGTCTGTCAGCTGGCATAGAATAGTACCTACTCCTGTGTGTCAGCTGGCATAGAATAGTACCTACTCCTGTCTGTCAGCTGGCATAGAATAGTACCTACCCCTGTCTGTCAGCTGGCATAGAATAGTACCTACCCCTGTCTGTCTGCTGGCATAGAATAGTACCTAACCCTGTCTGTCAGCTGGCATAGAATAGTACCTACCCCTGTCTGTCTGCTGGCATAGAATAGTACCTACCCCTGTCTGTCAGCTGGCATAGAATAGTACCTAACCCTGTCTGTCAGCTGGCATAGAATAGTACCTACTCCTGTCTGTCAGCTGGCATAGAATAGTACCTACCCCTGTCTGTCAGCTGGCATAGAATAGTACCTACCCCTGTCTGTCTGCTCTATAGTGTATCAGCTGATAGCCACACAATAGGAGGTGTCTAAATCAAAAGGGCACAGGGTGTCTAAACAGATTGGCTCCTGGCTCACCCAATACGGCCCAATCAGCTTTGGACCTGGGTGGATCAGATGACCTGTACCCTGGTAGTGGGACAGGTGGGACAGGTGACACCCAGCACCATAGAGACGCTGGGTTACTGACACCTCCACCTGCCTGACAGATACACTACAGAACCTGTCTGGCGGCCCTGGAGTAAACATGTCAAGGCCAGCATAGCCCCTCTACTAACCTTACCTCCACCGACCAAATACACAGATGCACAAACATACACGCACATTAAAACATCAGAAAAACATCATACACCTGATTGCTGTTAGGTAATAGTGTCATACTAATTGAGTCATTTCACAATATTGTTTTCTGTGATCTTCTGAGTGGCTTGCAAGATGCTTATGCGCTGTGGAGCAGGAGGGGGTTTACACTATAATAGAATCAACATGTATTACATAAGGATCAAAGGACTCTCTGGGTCTCTTCTTGTTCCCCTCTGCAGAGGGCAGAGGGCTCCCTGTATGTTTTGAATTTGAAGCAGAATAGGTGCTCTGAGAGATCTGCTCTAACTCAATGTCACATTCCGTATGATTCCCTTCAAGAGGTGCTATAAACTCTGATTCAATGTTTTAAAAGGGAAAGAGAAGGCGAAGTCCATTCCAAGACCTATAACTAAGATCAGAGTCATATTTAGAGAAGACTTGTGCCAATACGGTTTGTGTCTGAACGTTCTAAGAGCGCCACTTTCTCCTCCATAGCCGTAGCTAAGTGATAATTGATGCTGTACTGTTTATCTCTCATAGTTTCAAAACCTATGAAGATGTCCAGTGAAAGACAATATGCAATTTGTTGACACCACAGCACAGTACCGACTTGGAGACACATTATCCCCAATTCCAATCAATAAAAACGCCTGTTAAATTCGCTACTCTGTTTTGCTTGTTTGCGGCGGGTCATTTCATAGGGAACGGTCAGAGGCACTGACATATTGTTACATCACCAACATGGAGAGAATAAAACCTGGCTGAACTCTTAATATATGGCTCTGCCTAAAATGACTGAGGAAGACTAAAGCAGTCTTCTGTATGGTACTGTCAACTGTTACAGTTATCGAAGCATTGCTACTTTGTTATGGGTATGCTCAATAACATTCAAATTGTTGTCATTACTATTTTTACCTGTATTGTTTATTACGACTCTATGTGTTGTCATTGTATTGCATTATCAGTCATTTCCTCTTTGCATCCTCTCTCTCTTAAAGATGACATCACAGGCCCATATCCGGACCAGTTTGAGGATGTAATGGATTTTATCAAGGCTACCATTGGCAGACTGAGAAGATCATCAGAGCCTGCCGGCGGCTCAAAGGGAAGGAGGGAGCAGAGAGAGCAGGGGAGACAGAGAGGAGCATCAAACACAGACCGAAGAGGGGGAGGGAGAGGAGAGGGGAGAGGAGGACGTGAGGAGAAGAAGGGTCGGGGGCGAGGGGGCAAAGGGAGGAGCAGTGAAAGAGGGGAGCAGCGGATAAAGCCGGTTGAAGGCCGAGGCTGCTTGCTAAAAGAGGTCCATCTCAATGTCACAGACTTAGGGTTGGGCTACCGGACCAAAGAGGAACTGATCTTCCGGTACTGCAGCGGCCCTTGTTCAGATGCAGAAACCAACTATGACAAAATCCTCAACAACCTCACCCACAACAAGAAGCTGGTCAAGGACACACCCTCCCGCACCTGCTGTCGACCAATCACGTTTGACGATGATCTGTCATTCCTGGATGACAACAACGAGGACTACCACATTCTGCGGAAGCATTCCGCCCGCAAATGTGGCTGTGTCTGACTCTGGGAGAGACGAATGAAAGAAAGGCTGACAGACAGAAAGGAGAAGGAGCAGTAACATAAAGCCTCTCAGAGGCTGGTACTGCCTCTTGGAATGAAGGAACACATGGGAAAAGAAGGGAACATGAGACGGATACAGTCCACTTCAGTGGTGTCTTAGGAACCATGGACAGGATTAGCATGTCCTATGTCCCACTCCTGAGAGGCTGCTGTGGGGTGAACAGGGATGGTGTGGTCCCCAAACCTCCAGTAATTAGGCTGATTCAGAGCCCAGATCAGGTCACAGGGTAGAAGGGACTCTATGCTATAATTACATAGAATTTAAATTACTTAGAAATTCAGCGTAACGGTCTTTAAAAGAGACGTTGAGAATTCAGCTCAGTATTCACTTCATGATTGGATCACGTTCTTGGACGCCTACAGGGGGATACGCTCTCATTTCCCTGTGGACCCATGCTGTTACACTCACAGGCTTGCCTGCAATGGAGCTGCTGAGACGGAATCAGAGGAATTCAGGATATTGTTCCTGAAAAACGTCTATTTTTCCATAGTCAGATCATGAGGAATACAATGAGAGCAGAACTCTTCTTGACGAGTATTTCCAGCTGCAGTCCAGAGTGTTCTGGTTTCACTGCACAGACTGGAGCTTAACGTTTACATTCACAATGAACGAGGAACCTGTTGACTGGTTTAGTCCTATAGCAAAGAGACACACAGTCTGGTACCACACATCGATGTAAAATCCAAGATATTTAGAATTTATATATATATATATATATATATATATATATGTATATACACACACACAAGATGTATTTATTAAGATTGAATTAACTTATTGTTATTTATTGCAGTCCATTTTATGAAAGAAATGTTTGTTTTTCTTATTTATTTGAGCTCTGTTTTGTCCCGGATGGTACCAAAGTTGAGCATGTGTTTTTTAAGTAGAATCAGATTGTGCTGAAACAACCAGATTCAAGGTGCAGCCATAACTAATCAAACTCATCCTTCAGTTTCAAAATGCTGTACAGTTTATATCTGTAATCCATGGTAGTTAATCCTAAACCCATTGCCGATTCCAAAACATCATAGATTTATGAGAATAACAGAAGGTATCGATTTAGAGAGGGGGCGCAGAAAGAAAGAGACAGGGTGGAGCGGACCAATTCCAAACTTTTTCAAAACTTAAAAATCTTATCTCTGCTTTCGATCCTTTTGAATGATGCCAGGTTTGAGCGATTTTGACAGTGTTCCTCATTTGTCACTAATGGAAAGCAGAGAGGGCCGAGCAGCCTGGGACGTTAGGGGCTGAGGGCCTGGGAGACACCAGTCAGCTGCTCCTCACTCCTCACGCTAACCAAGTAGATGGATAAACAAGACTACTGCCAAAATCTTGGCATGCCATTATCGGTTTACAAAGGAACATACAAAGCCTGCATTCATTGTTTATTTTCTAGGCATAAAGTCGTACTGCCAGTGGTTATCCCGGAGAGCTGTGTAGCTTTCCTTACAATGATACTCTCCACATTAATTCAAGACATCCTCTTTTTTTATAGACAGAATAACAAAATGACCTCATTGCTAGAGAAGTGGTGCAGGACAGGTTGGATATGTCCAGCCTTCAGGCCCACTGCTTTCAGTTCACTTACATTCTCTTTCTATCACACCATTTGCAAAGTAATGTGTTACTAAACGCTTTACAAAATGCTACATAAAAGCTAGCCAGGAGTGATGGTAGCACAGAAAATCTCTGATATCATAGAAGCAGTCAGTAAAAACCTTGACACTAGACTGTGGAAAAGGGACCCACTGTCCTTTGGCCATCACAGTGCAGAAGTTGATGGTATGCATGTACACTTGGCTGCCAGGGTCTGTTACCCTCAACCCTTCAGCCTGGTCCTGGCTCTACACCAAGTCTGGGCACAAACTTCATCGTGGTTACTGTCCCTGTAGGATTTAGCGTTCCTGGGAGTGTCTCTGTCTCTGTGGTCTCTGCTTTGAGAGACACACCGGTTTTTCTTACTGATCTGGGCTTTGAAAACAATCCTCTAACATGCAGCTTAGCCCACTACTCCCACTGGAACACCAGTGCTTAAGACCATTTAAGGGCGATCTTGGCTCTGCCTCTCTTAGCCAAACCGACACACTCTCCCCTACATATTTATTTGGACAGTGAAGCTTAAACTTTTTATTTGGGTCTATACTCCAGCATTTTCAATTTGAGATAAAATATTTCATATGAGGTGACAGTACAGAATGTCACCTTTTATTTTAGGGTATTTTCCGACATTCTGTTTATCCGTTTAAAAATTAAAGCGCTATGTATCTAGTCCCCCCATTTGAAGGTGTCATAAATATTTGGACAGAATCACATATGTGTATTAAAGTGGTCAGAAATGTTGTATTTGGTCCCATATTACTAGCACACAATGAGAAAGTTAGAGATACAAATGTCATACCTCCAAGACATGCGAACCTCTCATCTTTACCAACAGAGGAGGTTAGCATTTTTTGGGGGGGTATGACATTTATGTCTAACTTTCTCACTCATCCTTATTCACGATTCATTCATGATTATCCGTAATCATTGCTAGAAACCACATTAATGCAGATGTGTTCCCGAAACACATTATATTCTTATTTACAATAAAAGTGACTCCAAAATTACACAATACATGATTTACTATTGGGAAAAACATAATCCGTAACAAAACCAAAACAAATGCATCCAACACGTTTGTAGAGTCACAAACTTGATAGGAATATGGGAACAAATACTACACTTTTGACTACTTTAATACACTAAAAGTGAAAATATATAAATCTTCAAGTGTGGGGAGGGGGGGGACTACTTACAAAGTAATTTAATTTCTAAACGGTAAAACAGATATGTATGAATATACCCTCAAATAAAAGGTGACATTTGGCACTCTCACTTCATCTGAAACATTTGATCTCAAATCCCAAATGCTGGAGTATAGGGACAAATGTACAGATTATTTAGATTCACTGTCCAAATAAATACGTAAGGAAATGTACATCTTAAGACCAGACAGTACAACAAAAAGAGAGACAGACAGTACAACAAAAAGAGAGACAGACAGTGTTTGTGACATCAGGGGAGCACCGGGTAACCAGACATTCAGTGTGAGCATTATACAGCATACAGTATACACTCACCCAACACAACTACTAAACAGAAAGGAACACTGACAGAGGATTCTTTAAGAGCATAATATTACTGCTATGCCTTTGTCCCATTATCATAGAGAGGAGCTTCTGAGGGAAACAGAGAGAGAGGGAGACCCAGGACCTGATGAAGGGCATGGATTATGGACCAGAGTACCTGTGCTCACCCAACTGCATCAAAGACAGCTTTAGTCTCTTAATCCACCCTGCACACAGAACAAATCCACGGCATCAAGCTGAAATTTAGGCCAAATACTGTCAGAGAAAAATCTACCATTTTATCACAGCACACTTTTCATTTGGACCATCTTCCCCTTTAATATCGGATTTCTGTGTAAGTCTTCTGGAGACAACCTAGCAGCCTCTTGGGCCCTTACCCTTCTGCACAATATTTTAAAGTGTGTGTGAACTAACTGACTGACCCCTCTGTCTTATGGTTGTTTGCTCAACAGTCAGTGATCTTTTCCTGTGTGTTCATAACTCCGCCAGTTATTCTGTGAAGATAAACATGCTAAGTGTACAAACACCAGGCAGGCAGAAAAAATTGCATTATTTGTTTTCAGACCTATGTTTGTGTCGTTATTGCCTCTGTGAAAGAAAAGGTGTAATGTCTCACTTGTTTTGTGTTACTCAACCAAAGCTCTCAAGAAATTTTATTTTTGTACAATATTTTATAACTTTTTACAGAATTAAACTTGTTTCTATCAAAATGTTGTGCGTCTGATTGCTACTCAATACAAAATACAGTGCGAGTTCTGTAGAATCCTATTGGTCGTTTATAAGAAAGGTCTTTCGTAACAAAGTACTCCATGTGTAGTCTCTCCCTGACAGACATTTGAGGGGGAAGAGAAAGCAGCCTGTTCTGAGATTGTAAGAAAGGCGAGTGCAAAAGTAATTCTCGTGGAATAACCTCGTTGGAGGTTGCCATCAGCACTTGAAGGACAGATATTAGAGGAGGGTAGGTTTGAGGTGTTATAGGGAGGGTCAGGGCAGGGGAGGTGTTATAGGGAGGGTCAGGGCAGGGCAGATTTGAGGTGTTATAGGGAGGGTCAGGGTAGGTTTGAGGTGTTATAGGGAGGGTCAGGGCAGGGGAGGTGTTATAGGGAGGGTCAGGGCAGGGGAGGTGTTATAGGGAGGGTCAGGGCAGGGGAGGTGTTATAGGGAGGGTCAGGGCAGGGGAGGTGTTATAGGGAGGGTAAGTGCAGGGCAGGTTTGAGGTGTTATAGGGAGGGTCAGGGCAGGGCAGGTTTGAGGTGTTATAGGGAGGGGCAGGGCAGGGGAGGTGTTATAGGGAGGGTCAGGGCAGGGGAGGTGTTATAGGGAGGGTCAGGGCAGGGGAGGTGTTATAGGGAGGGTCAGTGCAGGGCAGGTTTGAGGTGTTATAGGGAGAGTCAGGGCAGGGGAGGTGTTATAGGGAGGGTCAGGGCAGGGGAGGTGTTATAGGGAGAGTCAGGGCAGGTTTGAGGTGTTATAGGGAGGGTCAGGGCAGGGGAGGTGTTATAGGGAGGGTCAGGGCAGGTGAGGTGTTATAGGGAGGGTCAGGGCAGGGCAGATTTGAGGTGTTATAGGGAGGGTCAGGGCAGGGCAGGTTTGAGGTGTTATAGGGAGGGGCAGGGCAGATTTGAGATGTTATAGGGAGGGTCAGGGCAGGTTTGAGGTTTTATAGGGAGGGTCAGGGCAGGTTTGAGGTTGGAGGTTTTATAGGGAGGGTCAGGGCAGGTTTGAGGTTTTAGGGGAGGGTCAGGGCAGGAGAGGTTTGAGGTTTTATAGGGAGGGGCAGGGGAGGTTTAAGGTTTTATATGGAGGGTCAGGGAAGAGTTTGAGGTTTTATAGGGAGAGTCAGGGGAGGGAAGGTTTAAGGTTTTATAGGGAGGGGCAGGGGAGGTTTGAGGTTTTATAGGGAGAGTCAGGGGAGGGAAGGTTTAAGGTTTTATAGGGAGGGGCAGGGGAGGTTTGAGGTTTTATAGGGAGAGTCAGGGGAAGGAAGGTTTAAGGTTTTATAGGGAGGGTCAGGGGAGGTTTGAGGTTTTATAGGGAGGGGCAGGGGAGGTTTGAGGTTTTATAGAGAGGGTCAGGGCAGGGGAGGTTTGAGGTTTTATAGAGAGGGTCAGGGCAGGGGAGGTTTGAGGTTTTATAGAGAGGGTCAGGGCAGGGGAGGTTTGAGGTTTTATAGAGAGGGTCAGGGCAGGGGAGGTTTGAGGTTTTATAGAGAGGGTCAGGGCAGGGGGGGTTTAAGGTTTTATAGGGAGGGGCAGGGGAAGTTTGAGGTTTTATAGAGAGGGTCAGGGCAGGGGAGGTTTGAGGTTTTATAGAGAGGGTCAGGGCAGGGGAGGTTTGAGGTTTTATAGGAAGGGGCAGTTTTGAGGTGTTATAGGGAGGGTCAGGGCAGGTTTGAGGTGTTATAGGGAGGGTCAGGGCAGGTTTGAGGTGTTATAGGGAGGGTCAGGGCAGGTTTTAGGTGTTATAGGGAGAGTCAGGGCAGGTTTGAGGTGTTATAGGGAGAGTCAGGGGAGGTTTGAGGTGTTATAGGGAGGGTCAGGGCAGATTTGAGGTGTTATAGGGAGGTCAGGGCAGGGGAGGTGTTATAGGGAGGGTCAGGGCAGGGGAGGTGTTATAGGGAGGGTCAGGGCAGGGGAGGTGTTATAGGGAGGGTCAGGGCAGGGCAGGTTTGAGGTGTTATAGGGAGGGGCAGGGCAGGTTTGAGGTGTTATAGGGAGGGTCAGGGCAGGTTTGAGGTTTTATAGGGAGGGTCAGGGCAGGTTTGAGGTTGGAGGTTTTATAGGGAGGGTCAGGGCAGGTTTGAGGTTTTAGGGGAGGGTCAGGGCAGGGGAGGTTTGAGGTTTTATAGGGAGGGGCAGGGGAGGTTTGAGGTTTTATAGGGAGGGTCATTGGAGGGAAGGTTTAAGGTTTTATATGGAGGGTCAGGGAAGAGTTTGAGGTTTTATAGGGAGAGTCAGGGGAGGGAAGGTTTAAGGTTTTATAGGGAGGGGCAGGGGAGGTTTGAGGTTTTATAGGGAGAGTCAGGGGAAGGAAGGTTTAAGGTTTTATAGGGAGGGTCAGGGGAGGTTTGAGGTTTTATAGGGAGGGGCAGGGGAGGTTTGAGGTTTTATAGAGAGGGTCAGGGCAGGGGAGGTTTGAGGTTTTATAGAGAGGGTCAGGGCAGGGGAGGTTTGAGGTTTTATAGAGAGGGTCAGGGCAGGGGAGGTTTGAGATTTTATAGGGAGAGTCAGGGGAGGGAAGGTTTAAGGTTTTATAGGGAGGGGCAGGGGAAGTTTGAGGTTTTATAGAGAGGGTCAGGGCAGGGGAGGTTTGAGGTTTTATAGAGAGGGTCAGGGCAGGGGAGGTTTGAGGTTTTATATGAAGGGTCAGGGGAGGGGTGGTTGAGGGTTTTAGGTGTGTGTTAGGGGGTTGTAGGGATAGATTAGTGGGAGGAGAGGCTCACTAGTGCTTTGCTTCCTCCTGTTGTGTATTCATGAATGCCAGAGCCAGGTCTGTACGGTAAACAAAATCTTGCTGGAAAGCGACACCATGCTGGAAATCGAGGCACTCAGGGAAAATGTTTCCACCGCACAGAGAAGATGTGTAAACAATGATGAGAAAATGGCACAGGCGGCGTGAGTCAGTCAATTTCTGCCAGTGTGTATCCACCGCAAGGTGGCTTTATGTACCTTGGTTTTTCCAGTGGATAAAAGGAAAGCCCTGATTATGTACACACAGCTGTCCATCAAGCTGTGTGATTATGATGACTTCAGGCCTGGACCATCAACCAAGCACATTTCTTTAGTCCAAAATCTGCCCCTCTTTTGAACAAAAAACAAAAAAACAAGCCAAAGATTGGGGGCAAGGAGATGAGGAGAAACCTGGGACCAAGACAGAGGAGAGATTTGATCCTCTGATTGCTCCATGACTTATACGGATTGTAGTGCCACATCCAGCCCAAAACACACCCTTTGCCCACTACTAAAAGAGGCAGATGATCCCACTGGACATTGCTGGACTGTTACGTCACTCACTGATCCTGCATTCTAACATTTGGCATTCCTGGGCTGGTAACAGACACTGCTGCAGCCACTGGCTGGTGACATCACCCCTTGGAATAGTAGTGCTGGGCAAGAAGATTAGGACTTAGGGCTTGGCGGTTGGCTAAGCCACGCTCCTTTGGGACTCATTACGGTTTTCAGGACGTTTGAGGCTTTTTCATGGCGAACTGGCCACAGTCCAGATGATGAGCAGTTTTCAAGGGTTTGTCTTTAGAACACGCTTTCTAGTCATGATCTCTTGGGATGATTGTGCAGGACAAAGCACAGCACAATTTGATTCACAGCACAATTTGATTCACAGTGCTATTTGATTCACAGTGCTATTTGATTCACTAAGGAAAGACAAAACTAACCCTTTCCATGCCTGTTTTCTTAAAAACCTTAACAAAATCTGGGGACTGGGTATTCATACCGGTGAATGAGAACTGCTACTTTATAAAGACACTAAAGTAATGTTTCTCAAACCTGAATGTTCTTCTCAATCCCTCATAATTCAAATCAAATGTATTTGTCACATGCTTCGTAAACAACAGGTATGGACTAACAGTGAGATGCTTACTTACGGGCCCTTCGCAAATCAAATCATCAAATCAAGTTTATTTTATATAGCCCTTCGTACATCAGCTAATATCTCGAAGTGCTGTACAGAAACCCAGCCTAAAACCCCAAACAGCAAGCAATGCAGGTGTAGAAGCATGCAACAATGCAGAGAGAAATAAAGAGAAATAATAGAAAAGTAAACCACGTAATAATAGATACACAATGAGTAATGATAACTTGGCTATATACACAGGGTACTAGTACTAAGTCGAAGTGCAGGGCTACAAGGTAGTTGAGGTAGATATAACTAGGAATAAAGTGACAGATGGTAAACCGTAGTATGTGATGAGTCAAAAAAGTTAGTGCAAAAAAGGTCAATGCAGATAGTTAACCAAATAGCTCGTCAGACTAACTACACTGAACAAAAATATAAACACAACATGCAACAATTTCAAAGATCTTACTGAGTTACAGTTCATATAAGGACATCAGTCAAGTTAAATACATTCATTAGGCCCATGACTGGGAATACAGATATGCACCTTTTTTTAAGTAGGTAAGTGGATCAGAAAACCAGTCAGTATCCACCATTTGCCTCGTGCAGCGCAACATTTCCTCCACACAGAGTTGATCAGGCTCTTGATTGTGGTCTGTGGAATGTTGTCCCACCCCTCTTCAATGGCTGTGCGAAGTTTCTGGATATTTGCGGGAACAGGAACACGCTGTCACACGTCAATCTAGAGCATCCCAAACATCCTCAATAGGTGCAGGCCATGGAAGAACTGGAACATTATCAGCTTTGAGGAATTGTGTACAGATCCTTGCGACATGGGGCCGTGCATTATCATGCCGAAACATGAGGTAATGGTAGAGGACAATGAGCCTTAGGATGTCGTCACTGTAACTCTGTGCATTCAAATTGCCATCAATAAAATGCATTTGTGTTTGTTGTCCCTAGCTTATGCCTGCCCATACCATAACCCTTCGCCATTATGGGGCACTCTGTTCACAACGTTGACATCAGCAAATCGCTTGCTCACACGACGCTATACACACCGTCAGCCATCTGACCGGTACAGTTTCAACTGGGATTCATCCGTGAAGAGCACACTTCTCCAGTGTGTCAGTGGCCATCGAAGGTGAGCATTTGCCCACTGAAGTCTGTTACGACGCCAAACTGTAGTCAGGTCAAGACCCTGGTGAGGACGATGAGCATGCAGGAGCTTTCCTGAGATGTTTCTGACAGTATCAACGTCAACAGTGAAGAGGCGACTCCGGGATGCTGGCCCTCTATGCAGAGTTGCAAAGAAAAAGCCATATCTCAGACTGGACAATACCAAGAAAAGATTAAGATGGGCAAAATAACACAGACACTGGACAGAGGAACTCTGCCTAGAAGGTCAGCATCTCGGAGTCGCCTCTTCACTGTTGACGTTGAGACTGGTGTTTTGCGGGTACTATTTAATGAAGTTGCCAGTTGAGGACTTGTGAGGCATCTGTTTCTTATACTAGACACTCTAATGTACTTGTCCTCTTGCTCAGTTGTGTACTCCTATTTCTATTCTGGATAGAGTCAGTTTGCGCTGTTCTGTGAAGGGAATAGTACACAGCGTTGTAACAGATCTTCAGTTTCTTGGAAATTTTTCGCATGAATTAGCCTTAATTTCTCAGAACAAGAATAGATTGGTGAATTTCAGAAGAAAGTTATTTGTTTCTGGCCATTTTGAGCCTGTAATCAAACACACAAATGCTTTCTATCAACATGTAAAATATGCAACCAGAGGGAAAAAAATTGTGGATCACCTGTACTCCACACACAGAGACGCGTACAAAGCTATCCCTCACCCTCCATTTGGTAAATCTGACCGCAATTCTACCCTCCTGATTCCTGCTTACAAGCAAAAATTAAAGCAGGAAGCACCAGTGACTCGGTCTATAAAAAAGTGGTCAGATGAAGCAGATGCTAAACTATAGGACTGTTTTGCTATCACAGACTGGAACATGTTCTGGGATCCTTCCGATGAGGAGGACATTGTACATTGAGGAGTACACCATATTAGTCACTGGCTTTATCAATAAGTGCATTGAGGACTTTGTTCCCACAGTGACTGTAGGTACATACCCCAACCAGAAGCCATGGATTACAGGCAACATTCGCACTGAGCTAAAGGGTAATGTCGCCGCTTTCAAGGTCTCTAACCCGGAAGCTTATAAGAAATCCTGCTATGTCCTCCGACGAACCATCAAACAGGCAAAGCGTCAGTACAGGGCTAAGATTGAATCGTACTACACCGGCTCTGACGCTCGTCTTATGTGGCAGGGCTTGCAAACTATTACAGACTACAAAGGGAAGCACAGCCGCGAGCTGCCCAGTGACACAAGCCTACCAGATGAGCTAAATCACTTCTATGCTCGCTTCGAGGCAATAAACACTGAGGCATGAATGAGAGCATCAGCTGTTCTGGACGACTGTGTATTTACGCTCTCCGTAGCCGACGTGAATAAGATCTTTAAACAGGTCCACATTCACAAGACTGCTACTATCTGTTTTCATATATGCATAGTCACTTTAACCATACCATACAACCATACATGTACATACTACCTCAATCAGCCCGACTAACCTGTGCCTGTATATAGCCTCACTACTGTTATTTTTCACTGTCTTTTTTACTGTTGTTTTTATTTCTTTACTTATCTATTTTTCACCTAATATCTTTTTTTTACTTAAAAATTGCACTGTTGGTTAGAGCCTGTAAATAAGCACTTTGCTGTAAGGTCTATCTATACTTGTTGTATTTGGCGTACGTGACAAATAAACCTTGATTTGATTTGATGCTCCAGATACTCAACTAGTCTAAAGAAGGCCAGTTTTTAATCAGAACACCAGTTTTCCGCTGTGCTAACATAATTGCAAAAGGGTTTTCTTATGAGCCTTTTAAAATGATACACTTGGATTAGCTAACACAATGTGCCATTGGAACACAGGAGTGATGGTTGCTGATAATGGGCCTCTGTATGCCTACGTAGATATTTCATAAAGAATCTGCCGTTTCCAGCTACAATAGTAATTTACAACCTTAACAATGTCTCACTGTATTTCTGATCAATTTGATGTTATTTTACATAGACAAAAAATTTGATTTTCTTTCAAAAACAAGGACATTTCTAAGTGACCCCAAACTTTTGAACGGTAGCGTAAACAAATTGTTGAGTGTGGTCTTAGTGCCAGCATTGGTTTGTGGTGGTAAATAGTCAGCTACGAAAAATATAGATGAAACTGTAAGGTGGGTAAAAGCCAGAGGCTACATTCCAGAGGATTGTAATGAACATAAACGTGATCCATGCACTGTACCCAAGTAGCTTTTTCCCTCACACTAACATAATTATAGACAATCTACAGGTTGGACAGGAGATTTAGGACAACACTGCTGACTGTCATCACTTATCTAGTTTCTGGGTGAGGTGAAAGCAGCAATTAAAGGATATTTTAAACATTTCTAGCTATTCAGCTCTGACACATTTGGGTGGCCATACCATACATGTTGCGTGAGATAGCTCTACTGTTTATGTACAGTACCAGTCAGTGCCAGGGTTCCTCTTTATTTTTACTATTTTCTACATTGTAGAATAATAGTGAAGACATAAAAACGATGAAATAACACATATGGAATCATGTAGTAACCAAAAACGTACAAAATATATTTTTTATTTGAGACTCTTCAAAGTAGACGCTCTTTGCCTTGATGACAGTTTTGCACACTCTTGGCATTCTCTCAACCAGCTTCACCTGGAATGCTTTTCCAACAGTCTTGAAGGAGTTCCCACATATGCTGAGCACTTGTTGACTGCTTTTCCTTCACTCTGTGGTCCAACTCATCCCAAACCATCTCAATTGGTTTGAGGTTGGGTGATTGTGGAGGCCAGTTCATCTGATGCAGCCCTCCATCACTCTCCTTCTGGGTCAAATAGCCATTACACAGCCTGGAGGTGTGTTGGGTCATTGTCCTGTTGAAAAACAAATGATATTTTTATTTATTTATTCTTTATTTCACCTTTATTTAACCAGGTAGGCCAGTTGAGAACAGGTTCTCATTAGCAACTGCGACCTGGCCAAGATAAAGCAAAGCAGTGCGACAAAAACAACAACACAGAGTTACACATAAACAAACGTACAGTCAATAACACAAAAGAAAAATAGAAAAATCAATGTGTGCAAATGTAGAAGAGTAGGAAGGTAGGCAATAAATAGGCCTTAGAGGCGAAAATAATAATAATACTGGAGTGATATAGTAATAATACTGGAGTGATAGATGTGCAGATGATGATGTGCAAGTAGAGATACTGGGGGGAAAAAGAGCAAGAGGGTAAGTAACAATATGGGGATGAGGTAGTCAGGTGTGCTATTTACAGATTGGCTGTGTACAGGTACAGTGATCGGTAAGCTACTCAGACAGCTGATGCTTAAAGTTAGAGGGGGAGATATAAGACTCCAGCTTTAGAGATTTTCGCAATTCGTTCCAGTCATTGGCAGCAGAGAACTGGAAGGAAGTGGTCAAAGGAAGTGTTGGCTTTGGGGAGTGCAATATACCTGCTGAAGCGCGTGCTACGGGAGGATGCTGCTATGGCGACCAGTGAGCTGAGATAAGGCGGGGTTTTACCTAGCAAAGACTTATAGATGATCTGGAGCCAGTGGGTTTGGCGACGGATATGAAGTGAGGGCCAGCCAACGACAGCATACAGGTCGCAGTGGTGGGTAGTATATGGTGCTTTGGTGACAAAACAGATGGCACTGTGATAGACTACATCCAATTTGCTGAGTTGAGTGTTGGGGGCTATTTTTTAAATGACATCGCCGAAGTCAAGGATCGGTAGGATAGTCAGTTTTACGAGGGTATGTTTGGCGGCATAAGTGAAGGAGGCTTTGTTGCGAAATAGGAAGCCGATTCTAGATTTCATTTTGGATTGTATATACTTAATGTGAGTCTGGAAGGAGATTTTACAGTCTAACCAGACACCTAGGTATTTGTAGTTGTCCACATAGTCTTGGTCGGAACCGTCCAGAGTAGTGATGCGAGTCGGGCGGGAGGGTGCGGGCAGCAATTGGTTGAAGAGCATGCACTTAGTTTTACTAGCATTTACAAGCAGTTGGAGGCCACGGAAGGAGTGTTGTATGGCATTGAAGCTTGTTTGGAGGTTTGTTAGCAGTGTCCAAAGAACTGCCTAATGCATACAGAATGGTGTCGTCTGCGTAGAGGTGGATCAGAGAATCACCAGCAACAAGAGCAACATCATTGATATATACAGAGAAAAAAGTCAGCCCGAGAATTGAACCCTGTGGCAGCCCCATAGAGACTGACAGAGGTCCGGACGACAGGCCTTCCGATTTGACAAACTGAACTCTATCTGAGAAGTAGTTGGTGAACCAGGTGAGGCAGTCATTTGAGAAGCCAAGGCTATTGAGTCTGTCAATCTTGTCTGCAGATTCGAAAGCCTTGGCCAGGTTGATGAAGACGGCTGCTCAGTACTGATAGTCCCACTAAGCGCAAACCAGACGGGATGGCGTATCGCTGCAGAATGCTGTGGTAGTCATGCTGATTACATGTGCCATGGAATTCTAAATAAATCACAGACAGTGTCACCTGCAAAGCACCCACACACCACCACACCTCCTCCTCCATGCTTCAGGGTGGGAACTACACATAAGGAGATCATCTGTTCACCTAACCTGCATCTCACAAAGACACAGGTTGGAACCAAAAATCTCAAATTTGGAATCATCAGACGAAAGGACAGATTTCCACCGGTCTAATGTCCAGTGGTTTCTTTGCAGCAATTCGACCATGAAGGCCTGATTCACACAGTCTCCTCTGAACAGTTCATCTTGAGATGTTTCTGTTTCTTGAACTCTGTGAAACATTTATTTGGGCTGCAATGTCTGAGGTTGGTAATTCTAATGAACTTATCCTCTGCAGCAGAGGTAACTCTGGGTCTTCCATTCCTGTGGCGGTCCTCGTGAGAGCCAGTTTCATCATAGAGCTCGATGGTTTTTGCGACTGCACTTGAAGAAACTTTCAAAGTTCAATGAAATTTTCTGGATTGACTGACCATGTCTTAGTTACTTAGTTGGCAATCCAAGTAATGATGGATTGCCGTTTCTCTTTGCTTATTTGAGCTGTTCTTGCCATAATATGGACTTGGTCTTTTACCACCCCTACCTTGTCACAGCACAACTGATTGGCTCAAACGCATTAAGAAGGAATGAAATTCCACAAATGAACTTTTAACAAGGCACACCTGTTAATTGAAATGTATTCCAGGTGACTACCTCATGAAGTTGGTTGAAAGAATGCCAAGAGTGTGCAAAGTTATCATCAAGGCAAAGGGTGGCTACTTTGAAGAATCTCAAATATAAAATATAACCTGATTTGATTAAAAATGTGTTGGTTACTACATGATTCCATGTGTTATTTCATAGTTTTGGTGGCTTCACTATTATTCGACAATGTAGAAAATATTAAAAATAAAGAAAAACCCTGGAATGAGAAGGTGTGTCCAAACTTTTG
Source organism: Salvelinus fontinalis (assembly GCF_029448725.1). Lineage (NCBI taxonomy): Eukaryota > Metazoa > Chordata > Actinopteri > Salmoniformes > Salmonidae > Salvelinus > Salvelinus fontinalis. The sequence continues at coordinate 22,356,343 of NC_074666.1, forward strand.
ACTGGTAATGTATACTACATAAAGTGCCTGTTCATATTGACAAAAGCATTATACATGGAGTAACTTTCTAAACTCAATTCTTACCCCAAAACTATACCCCAAATGATGAATCGAAAATAACACCACATGGCATTGAGTTGTCTTGGAATTTCCGAATTCAATAAACCATTTCCATGCAAAATGTTCTCTTTTCCCATCAATATTTAGGACTGGTTAAGTCCTGCAAGTGAAACTGCGCAACAGAAATAACATCTAAATAAATATTTATTTGAAGGAGTGACTCAAAGGAAATGCATGCATGTCCTTCAGACCCAGATGACTAAGACTGAATGTCTAAGAGGTTAACTCCATGATAGACACCAGATAGATCAAGATGGATTTTAATTGGAAGAGATTGCATCTCAATAAAATCTAGCTGAAAGTCTTGATCTGGGTCTGAAGGTCCAAAGTCATGCTATAGGCTTCAATGAGATGGGATAAAGTGAGGTGGAGTAAAGTACACACTACATGTATAATTTGGATGAACTATCCCTTTAATTACTGTATCTCAGGAGATCATAAACAACACTAAATTTGATTCAAGTACAGCAAGTTAAAAAGAATACACATATTCATATAGAAACACTCCCCAGCACACTAGCACACAATCGCACAAAAACACACTCATACTCACACTTGCATGCACACACAAAGGAGTTGCTGCGGCTCAAATCTTGCATTCCTTCCAATCTGGTTCATTTTCAGCCTCTTCATCAGACTCTTCCTCATCTTGAAAGATTGCAACTGGTTGGGTACTGGCAGAAGACAGGGAGGTGGGGAGACAATTTACTTTGGTACAGTACATTACAACCATCCTTACGCAATACAAATAAGATAGTCTTATTCAGCGTCAACACGACAGAAAATTAAGCTGATACAGACCGAGAGAAGGAATACTGGGACAAGATTTTAAGAGTCAGAATAAAGGAGTAGTGAAAGGGATAGGACATTAACCAGTGAGGCAGGTCGGCAGGAGATTAAACCATTTCCTTATTGTTATCACTCTACCCATTCTGAGCAGTGATTAAAATCCAACATCTGTCCTAGGTGAATAAGGGAGTGGACATGACACACACTCACAGAAACAGACAGACACACACGAAAAGTACACATGGGGTTAGACTACAGGAAGGAGAGTAGGGAAATTAGGAATATGTTCTTCCAATAGCTCCACTAGGTCCAGGCAGCAACTAAAACACTTGTAGTGTGAATCCTACTCAATGACACTTTCCTTAAGATGTTTTATAGACCATACCCTCTCTTTTAGAACTTTCTTACAGGTCATTCAATGATCAGGTGAGGGAGTTGTAATACAATATTTATAGTGTTCTGTCTCGTGTGTGTGTGTTAGTGGTACGCGGGTCAGCTGTTTGTTCACCCGTACCCGCACGCAATTGCTAATAACCAATCTGCAACTGCCTGACTGTGATAAAGTGAAAATCTGAGGCCCGCACCCAACTCTAACCAGCAAATAATGAAAAAGCGCTATAGGCTACAGTCAAAGACTGCAGAACGATTATTCGACAGGAGTGCTGAATTTTTTTGGTACCCGATTCAGATATATATCTGCTTAGAATATCCAACATTTTGGTAGGGTATTTGAACGATGGCGCCGAAGAACATGGCTGACGTTTTACGTTCTCCCAACCAATTGTGCTATTTTGTTATTTTTTTTGCATTTTGTATAACTCATTTTTCTACTTATTGTGTATATAATGTCCTGCTACCGTCTCTTATGACCGAAAATAACTTCTGGACATCAGAAAAGCGATTACTCACCGCGGACTGGAAGAACATTTTTCTTTTAACGAGTCCGACGAGAAGGATTTCCTGCTTTCACTGGAACAAGCCCAGATCCACACCGTTTGCATGAAAAAAAAGATGCCGGAAAAGGGGCCGCAGATCGGGGATCCTTCTGAAAATCCGGAGGCGAGCGGGTAAACTCCCACTGCCTTCCATTCTTCTCGCTAACGTGCAATCACTGGACAATAAAATGGACGACCTACGATTAAGATTATACTACCAATGAGAAATTAAAAACTGTAACATCTTATGTTTCACCGATACGTAGCTGAACGAGGATACAGACAATATAGAGCTGGCAGGATTTTCCATGTACCGGCAGAACAGAGACGCTACCTCTGGTAAGACGAGGGGTGGGGGTGTGTGTCTTTTTGTCAATAACAGCTGGTGAGCGATGTCTAAGATTAAGAAGTCTCGAGGTATTGCTCGCCTGAGGTAGAGAACCTAAAAAGCTGTAGACTGCACTATCTACCAAGAGATTTCTCATCTGTATTATTTGTAGCCGTCTATTTACACCACAAAACAAAGCTGGCACTAAGACCGCTCTTAACCAACTCTATAATGCCATAAGCAAAGAAGAAAATGCTCACCTAGAAGCGGTGCTCCTAGTGGCCGGGGACTTTAATGCAGGTAAAATTAAATCAGTTTTACCAAATTTTTACCAGCCTGTCACATGTGCAACCAGGGGGAAAAAACCTGAGACCACCTTTACTCCACACACAGAGATGCATACAAAACTCTCCCCCACCCTCCATTTGGCAAATCTGACCACAATTCTATCCTCCTGATTCCTGCTTACATGTAAAAACTAAAGCAGGAAATACCAGTGACTCGCTCAATATGGAAGTGTTCAGATGACGCGGATGCTACACTACATGACTGTTTTGCTAGCACAGACTGGAATATGTTCCGGGATTCATCCAATGGCATTGAGGAATACACCACCTCAGTCATCGGCTTCATCAATAAGTGCATCGATGATGTTGTCCCCACAGTGACTGTACGTACATATCCCAACCAGAAGCCATGGATTACAGGCAACATCCGCATCGAGCTAAAGGCTAGAGCTGCCGCTTTCAAGGAGCGGGAGACTAATCCGGACGCTTATAAGAAATCCCGTTATGCCCTCAGACGAACCATCAAACAAGCAAAGCGTCAATACAGGATTAAGATTGAATCGTACTACACCGGCTCTGATGCTCGTCGGATGTGGCAAGGCTTGAAAACTATTACGGACTACAAAGGGAAACCCAGACACGAGGTGCCGAGTGACGCGAGCATAACAGATGAACTAAATGCCTTTTATGCTCGCTTCGAGGCAAGCAACACTGAAGCATGCACTAGAGCACCAGCTGTTCTGGATGACTGTGTGATAACGCTCTCTGTAGCCGATGTGAACAAAACCTTTAAAAAGGTCAACATTCACAAAGCCGCTGGGCCAGACGGATTACCCGGACGTGTACTCAAAGCATGCGCGGACCAACTGTTAAATGTCTTCACTGACATTTTCAATCTCTCCCTGACCGAGTCTGTAATACCTACATGTTTCAAGCAGACCCCCATAGTCCCTGTGCCCAAGGAAGCGAAGGTAACCTGCCTTAATGATTACCGCCCCGTGGCACTCACGTCGGTAGCCATGAAGTGCTTTGAAAGGCTAGTCATGGCTCACATCAACAGCATCCTCCCAGACACCCTAGACCCACTTCAATTTGCATACCGCCCCAACAGATCCCCAGAAGACGCAATCTCTATTGCACTCCACACTGCCCTTTCCCACCTGGACATAAGGAACACCTATGTGAGATTGCTATTCATTGACTACAGCTCAGCGTTCAACACCATAGTGCTCTCAAAGCTTATCACTAAGCTAAGGACCCTGGGACTAAATAACTGGATCCTGGACTTCCTGGTGGGCCGCCCCAGGTGGTAAGGGTAGGTAACAACACATCCGCCACGCTGATCATCAACACGGGGGCCCCTCAGGGGTGTGTGCTCAGTCCCCTCCTGTACTCCCAGTCACTCATGACTGCATGGCCAGGCATGACTCCAACAGCATCATTAAGTTTGCTGATGACACAACAGTAGTAGGCCTGATCACCGACAATGATGAAACAGCCTATAGGGACGAGGTCAGAGACCTGACCATGTGGTGTAAGTACAACAACCTTTCCCTCAACGTGATCAAGACAAAGGAGATGATTGTGGACTACAGAAAAAGGAGGACCTAGCACGCCCCCATTCTTATCGACAGGGCTGCAGTGGAGCAGGTTGAGAGCTTCAAGTTCATTGGCGTCCACATCACCAACAAACTAACATGGTCCAAGCACACCAAGGCATATGTGAAGAGGGCACGACAAAACCTATTCCTTCTCAGGAAACTTGGCATGGGTCCTCAGATCCTCAAAAGGTTTTACAACTGCACCATCGAGAGCATCCTGACGGGTTGCATCACTGCCTGGTATGGCAACTGCTCAGCCTCTGTCCGCATGGCACTACAGAGGATAGTGCGTATGGCCCAGTACATCCCCGTTTGCAAACTTCCTGCCATCCAGGACCTCTATACCAAGCAGTGTCAGAGGAAGGCCCTAAAATTGTTAGACTCCAGCCACCCTAGTCATAGACTGTTCTCTCTGCTACTGCATGGCAAGCAGTACTGGAGCACTAAGTCTAGGTCCAAGAGGCTTCTTAACAGTTTCTACCCCCAAGCCATAAGACTCATGAACAGCTAATCAAATGGCTACCCAGACTATTTGTATTGCCCCCCCTTCTACGCTGCTGCTACTCTCTGTTATTATATATGCATAGTCACTTTAATAACTCTACCTGCGTGTACATATTACCTCAATTACCTCAACACCGGTGCCCCCGCACATTGACTCTGTACCGGTACCCCCTGTATATAGTCCCGCTATTGTTATTTACTGCTGCTCTTTAATTATTTGTTATTCTTATCTCATACTTTTTTGTTGTTGGTATTTTCTTAAAACAGCATTGTTGGTTAAAACCTCTACAGAGTACCTAACCCGGATCCGGGAGCACCCCCCACACCCCCCACACTGATTAGCATCGCTAGCATAGCGTCACAATTAAATAGTAGCATCTAAATATCATTAAATCACAAGTCCAAGACACCCAATGAAAGACACAGATCTTGTGAATAAAACCACCATTTCAGATTTTTTAAATGTTTTACAGGGAAGACACAATATGTAAATCTATTAGCTAAACACGTTAGCAAAATGACACCATTTTCTTACTCCAACAGTTTCTTACTCCATCAGGTGCTATCACCAATTCGGCTAAACTAAGATATTGATAGCCACTAACTAACAAACAAATTCATAACATGACAGTCTGATAACATATTTATGGTATAGCATAGTTTTTTTTTTTTAAATGTGCATTTTTCAGGTATAAATCACAGTTCTACATTGCAGCTGCAATCTGATATAGTGCTGATGCAGCTAGAACAATTACAGAGACCAACGTTATATAACTAATTACTTGTCTTAAAACATTTCAGAAAAAATACACAGCGTACAGACATTGAAAGCCCAACATCTGGTGAATCCAAACAATATTTCAGATTTTTTAAATGTTTTATAGCGAAATTAGCATAACTAGCTAATTAGCATAACCAGGCCAGCCAAAACCAGCTGGACGCGCCCGACCAGTTCACATGCACGACAGATATATGAAATAACATCGTAAATTGGGTCTTACTATTGCTGGTCTTTCATCAGAATGTTGATCAAGGTGTCCTTAGTCCTGATGAGTCGTTCAATCCATTCACAATGGCAACTTCCCCTCTTCATTTAGCCTGGGTACTGGTCGACTGGCACGGTCCATGTCCAAAGTTAAAAAACTCAAAGAACGGAACACGGCAAAACTCCCGAAAAAATTCTAATAATCTGATTAAACTATATTGAAAAAACATACATTACGGTGATATGGTCACATGTATCAAACAAACTTCGACACGGAGATAGTTTTCATCCGTAACGTCAGCATAACAAAAGACAATGCCACCTCTGAAAACGCGCATTTCAGAAACCGGAAGTTGTCGGTCACGCTAAAGAAATAGGTCTTATTTCACGTCAGTACAAGATAAACAAAAAATTTCTCCTCTGACGTCTTCCAGACACCCAGAGGAAGAAGAAGGAAGTGTCATTCGGGTCATAGGTCGCGTGACCATATATAGGCAGAGCGTTGAAGCGAGCATACACATCTTGCATTCTTCTTCTGGCTCAGGGAAAGTGCTGTGAAATGACCTGTGTTTGACTCAGAGACTCAATTGGAACGGTTTTAGAAACCATAGCTTGTTTTCTATCCAATGCTATATGGTTATATGCATATAGTAACAGCAATAATTGAATAAGAGGCAGTTTAGTCTGTAGAGGCAATTATGCTAATGCGAAACAGCACCCCCTGTATTCTCAAGAAGTTTTAAGGGCTTGTAAGTAAGCATTTCACTATAAGGTCTACAACTGTTGTATTTGGTGCATGTGACAAATACAATTTGTTTAAATTTGATTTGATTTATTAGAGCTCCGGTAGAGAATGTGAGATCAACAAACAGAGAGAGAGTAGATATGGATGTTGAGAGTAGATCTAATTATTGAGAGTAGATATAACTATTGAGAGCATATATAGCTATTGAGAGTATATATAACTATTGAGAGTAGATATGGATGTTGAGAGTAGATATAACTATTGAGAGTATTTATAGCTATTGAGAGAAAACAGCTATTGACAGGAGATGTAGCTATTGAGAGTAGATATGGATATTGAGAGTAGATATGGATATTGAGAGTAGATCTAACTATTGAGAGTAGATCTAGCTATTGAGAGTAGATTTAAATATTGAGAGTAGATTTAACTATTGAGAGTAGATTTAACTATTGAGAGTAGATATAACTATTGAGAGTAGATTTAGCTATTGAGAGTAGATTTAGCTATTGAGAGTAGATCTAGATATTGAGAGTAGATCTAGCTATTGAGAGTAGATCTAGCTATTGAGAGTAGATCTAACTATTGAGAGTAGATTTAAATATTGAGAGTAGATCTAACTATTGAGAGTAGATTTAACTATTGAGAGTAGATATAACTATTGAGAGTAGATTTAGCTATTGAGAGTAGATTTAGCTCGACATCCACATCGTCGGCACCCGGGGAACAGTGGGTTAAGTACTCAGGGCTACTCTCAATAGCTATATCTTCTCTCTCTCTCTCTCTCTCTCTCTGAGGAAGGGAATATGTGAGCATTCAAGAGAACAGCTGGGCTGCAAACTTCTCTCAAAGCATCACAGCTAAACAGACAGCTGGGAGCCATTTAGTCAGGAAATGTACAGCACCTCAGCTTATTGACTGAGGGTCAGGCAGAGTGTTGGTGTGTGTGATAGACTGTACACACAGTGGGCATAGGAGTCCACAGAGGTCATTGGGGCAGCAGTGGCTCAGCAATTAGGTAAATGTGTTAGTAGGGGAACCCAAAAGGGGTTGCATTGTGTTGTTGTGACCCTGAACTGCAATGGTATTACTGTATTAAATCTAATCTTGAATGTGAGTGGCTTTGGATTAATGTGTCTGGTAGAGTAAAAAATATTGCCTATCCATTTCAAGGAAGAGAGCTCTAACATTGGTCAAGCCCAACGCCAGACTTGTGGGACCGCATTAGGGTCCACTCTGTCTTTCTCCAGCTGTTTCTTAGTGCTGTGCTGCCGGGCCTCATGGTACATGGGAAGAGCATGGGCTGGAGGGAGAGAGAAAACGAGAGAGAGAAACTGAGACAGAGAGAAAGCGAGAGACAGAGGGAAAGAGACCGAGAGAGCGCGAGAGAGAGAAAGAGAGAGAGCCAGAGACAGAGAGAGAGCGAGAGAGAGCGAGAGAGAGAGAGAGAAAGAGAGAGAAAAAGAGAAAGAACGTGAGGGATAGAGAGAGCAAACACAAAACACATAGACTAACAAACATGTCAACAGGCCATACTGTGTGTGTGTGTGTGTGTGTGTGTGTGTGTGTGTGTGTGTGTGTGTGTGTGTGTGTGTGTGTGTGTGTGTGTGTGTGTGTGTGTGTGTGTGTGTGTGTGTGTGTGTGTGTGTGTGTGTGTGTGTGTGTGTGTGTGTGTGTGTGTGTGTGTGTGTGTTTCCTCAAGGGTTACAGAGACACACTTAGTGTAGTGCTAGATGAAGTGATTTTCCATTCAGGAGCCCCTGTTGTCACTGCTCAGTGTTAATTCTTCTCCTCCACGCTACATTAAACAAAAAGGTTACTGTTAACAGATCCCCACTCTTTTCTCAATGGGCCATCACCACGCTTCCTCTTCCTTCTAATTTTCCAGCGCTAGGGCACAGGTTTGTCACTCAGCGACCATGACCTTTACTCTCACAGCCTGTCAGCGTGGCGATGAAATCACATGATGGATATTAAAAAGGGTTCTGTCGCCTAAACAATAAGCTGTGTTTCCCTACTAGTCAATCACGGCTCAGCTAGGTGTCTGGTCCTCCAATTCCTGTTCATACCTCAGTGAGAGATATACAAGGCTATCAGAGGAGAGCCACGCATCGTCCATGCATAGTGCAGCAGTGATTAGTGTGGAAATGACAGACTGTCTGGGTTAAAGACTGGTCAAGTGTGGTGGGTTGTAGGGAAGGGGGGGGTGTTGATTTAGGAGAGGGGTGAGTGGGAGTATGAGAGGGGAGTGTGTGTGTAAGCAGGGGGTATCACGCTGCCTGAGGTGGGAGAGGTGGCTGTCCCTGGCGTGACTGGAGCCCTGGTGGTTGACGCGTGGCATCATGCCCTGTGGCGGTCTGCTCACTCACGGTCACCATCAGCTAATGGGCCTGCACTGTGACAACACTGACTGAACACTGCCTGATGTCACCTCTGTGTGTGTGTGAGAGAGTGAGTGTTGTGTGATACTGCTAGCATGTTTTGTGTGTCTGTGTGTGTCCCCAACATTATACATATGCTTGTATATCTGAGTAACAGTGTGTGTGTGTGTGTGTGTGTGTGTGTGTGTGTGTGTGTGTGTGTGTGTGTGTGTGTGTGTGTGTGTGTGTGTGTGTGTGTGTGTGTGTGTGTGTGTGTGTGTGTGTGTGGTATTTTATGTTTTGAACAATCAAAGTTCTACATTTGCTTTATGAGTAGTGCGTGACCCTAGGGTGGCAACACATATATTCTAAATTATTTCAGTGGGTCTTTCTCCATTCGGATTGTTTTATACCGTTCAATTCAACCCCCCCAAAAATTCAGCATTTTCATAAATTTATGCATTTCATACGCTCATTTGAGGTCATTCCACACGGCCATGTAGGACTGCACAATTTGGGCGAACAATCAAGGTCTTATTTTTAACCAAAATGTTGCAATTACAATTTGACTTGTGATTTAGAGCAAAACACTTGGGTGAACTGTTGAAATCATGGAAATATAATGATTCTTCTAATTCTCCAGTTAGAATATAACAGTGGGAACTTTGACTACAGTGTTTGACATGACAGCAAAGTAAAATGCCAGGAAGGTGTTATTGTGACAGGGTAGTGTTGACAAGTGTTTCCTAGGGCTTTGCTTATTCCTCTTTGATTTAGAAGATACTGTTGCACAAAAAAGCATGCAGATGTAGGTCTACACCATCACTGATAATATCAGGCTGTATAGCTCGTTACGTTTGCTCTGACTCAGCTAGCTAGCAATTAGCATTAGCGACTAAGAAGATTTAGGCCCAACTAACTAAGAAAATACAAACAAGCTTTTTTCAGATGTCAGAAACACAAACTAATAGTGTAATTATAGATTGCTAGTGTATTTTAATTAAGAAGCAAAGTGAAAACAGCATCGTTGATGTCAACATTGTTGTATGTGCTGCATTGACCAGGCAGAGACTGGAGGAACAACAAACGCGCTCCTTGAGTGACAGGGGGAAGGGCTCTCTCTCTTGAGAGAGAGTAGAGATGACTCAAGTAGCGAAGGTAACTATAAAAATGGAAGTTACACACAGCATATCACATTTAACAAACCAAACATTCAAATAATGTTATAGAAGGTAAAGTAAAAACCCAAACCGGTCCATGCATAAATACCGGTATATCGTCAAATACGGTATACCGCCCAGCCCTATTGTGTGTGTGACTGTGTGTGTGTTGAGGTACTTACGTGTGATGATGTATTCTTGCGTCAGTGTCTCTCTTTCATCTTGCTCTTCACCACACACAGCTTAGCCCCCCTGCACACAGAGAGTTAGCGACGCCACACAGTTCATATTTTATTCTGTGAGAGACAAGGTCAGCTTTATACACCGTTCTCAAACATGGCTGCCTGTAGGTTAGAGATGGACCACAGGCCAGTCTCTTCTGCTCTGCTCCTAACAGGATGGAGTCTAGACAACCCACTTCAGGCCCATTATCAAATATACACACTACTGTTTCTCGCTGGGAGAAACGTTTGTACAGTGAAGTGAGAAAAAGACTGACAATGTACAGGACAGCTAAATACGTGTCATTAAAAAAAATAACAGCTGTAGTACCAGCCACCACAAAGGTAAACATTCTCAGCTCAGTGTACCTGGGACTCTTGACAGAGTCATAGTAGACCTTAGCCAATACAATTCCAGTCCGCACCATAATCTGGTTCAGCTTGGGATGCCAGAGACAGCGCACCACACCCTGAGAGAGACACAGAGAAACAGAGACAGGAGATGAGCTATACAGAGACAATGATTCGTAGCAATGGAGCGGATACATTGTGGTCGTAGTTTGTGCTATTGACCGCGGTAGACTGTAAATGTAGAGTGGGACGCCGGCAGGTTTTTATCAGTCGGAGTGGTCTCTGCATTAGTTGACTATATTTGGTCGTCAGGACGGGGCCTGGATCCCTCAGTCTGTGTGTGACAGATGGCTTGCTGCCAAGGGCAAATGTGACCACGCTCATCCAGAGTGTGTGTGGTGTGTGTGCACGTGCAAGTGTGTGTGTTTAGCAGTGATGAAGCACTTGAGAGTGCACGTGTGCACTATTTTTGTGAGAGACTTCCAGTTTATGGGTGGAAATTCTGAGAGATGCTAAGCAGATGTGTGGCAGGTAGCACATTAGTGGCTGGACGTTGGATGTTTCTGAATGTACAGCAGTCTTCTCACTCAGGCTTGTTGTGCTCTCTCAGTCTCTCTAAGAACCTCTGTAACAAAGAGGCCTAGTGTAGGAATGGAAGAGGATGCAATAATCCCACACATAATGAAAAAGGTTTATGACTGATGCTGGGCACAGTAGGTAGTATTACAAGCAGTAATACAAGCTGTAGGGAGCATTACAAGCAGTGGGGAGTATTACAAGCTGTGGGCAGTATTACAAGCAGTGGGCAGTACTACAAGCTGTGGGCAGTATTACAAGCAGTGGGCAGTATTACAAGCTGTAGGGAGCATTACAAGCAGTGGGCAGTATTACGAGCAATGGGCAGTATTACAAGCAATGGGCAGTATTACAAGCTGTGGGTAGTATTACAAGCAATGGGCAGTATTACAAGCTGTGGGCAGTATTACAGGCAGTGGGCAGTATTACAAGCTGTGGGCAGTATTACAAGCAGTGGGCAGTATTACAAGCAGTGGGTAGTATTACAAGCTGTGGGCAGTATTACAAGCTGTGGGCAGTATTACAAGCAGTGGGCAGTATTTCAAGCAGTGGGCAGTATTTCAAGCTGTGGGCAGTATTGCAAGCAGTGGGCAGTATTACAAGCAATGGGCAGTATTACAAGCTGTGGGCAGTATTACAGGCAGTGGGCAGTATTACAAGCAGTGGGCAGTATTACTAGCAGTGGGCAGTATTACAAAAAGTGAGCAGTACTACAAGCTGTGGGCAGTATTACAAGCTGTGGGCAGTATTACAAGCAGTGGGCAGTATTGCAAGCAGTGGGCAGTATTACAAGCTGTGGGCAGTATTACAAGCAGTGGGCAGTATTTCAAGCAGTGGGCAGTATTGCAAGCAGTGGGCAGTATTACAAGCTGTGGGCAGTATTTCAAGCAGTGGGCAGTATTGCAAGCAGTGGGCAGTATTACAAGCAGTGGGCAGTATTACTAGTAGTGGGCAGTATTACAAAAAGTGAGCAGTACTACAAGCTGTGGGCAGTATTACAAGCTGTGGGCAGTATTACAAGCAGTGGGCAGTATTGCAAGCAGTGGGCAGTATTACAAGCAGTGGGCAGTATTACTAGTAGTGGGCAGTATTACAAAAAGTGAGCAGTACTACAAGCTGTGGGCAGTATTACAAGCTGTGGGCAGTATTACAAGCTGTGGGCAGTATTGCAAGCAGTGGGCAGTATTACAAGCAGTGGGCAGTATTACAAGCAGTGGGCAGTATTACTAGTAGTGGGCAGTATTACAAAAAGTGAACAGTACTACAAGAAGTGAGCAGTACTACAAGCTGTGGGCAGTATTACAAGCTGTGGGCAGTATTTCAAGAAGTGGGCAGTATTTCAAGAAGATTGGAAAGCTATTGCGGTCATCCCCCTCTTCAAAGGGGGTGACACTCTAGACCTAAATAGTTACAGACCTATATCCATCCTGCCCTGCCTATCTAAAGTCTTCGAAAGCCAAGTTAACAAACAGATCACTGACCATTTCGAATCCCACCGTACCTTCTCCGCTGTGCAATCTGGTTTCCGAGCTGGTCACGGGTGCACCTCAGCCACGCTCAAGGTACTAAACAATATCATAACCGCCATCGATAAAAGACATTACTGTGCAGCCGTCTTCATCGACCTGGCCAAGGCTTTCGACTCTGTCAATCACCGTATTCTTATAGGCAGACTCAACAGCCTCGGTTTCTCAAATGACTGCCTCGCCTGGTTCACCAGCTACTTCTCAGATAGAGTTCAGTGTGTCAAATGGGAGGGCCTGTTGTCCGGACCTCTGGCAGTCTCTATGAGGGTGCCACAGGGTTCAATTCTCGGGCTGACTCTTTTCTCTGTATATATCAACGATGTCGCTCTTGCTCCTGGTGATTCCTTGATCGACCTCTACACAGACGACACCATTCTGTATACATCTGGCCCTTCTTTGGACACTGTGTTAACAAACCTCCAAACAAGCTTCAATGCCATACAACACTCCTTCCGTGGCCTCCAACTGCTCTTAAACGCTAGTAAAACCAAATGCATGCTCTTCAACCGATTGCTGCCCGCACCCGCCTGCCTGACTAGCATCACCGCTCTGGATGGTTCTGACTTAGAATATGTGGACAACTACAAATACCTAGGTGTCTGGCTAGACTGTAAACTCTCCTTCCAGACTTATATTAAGCATCTCCAATCCAAAATTAAATCTAGAATCGGCTTCCTATTTTGCAACAAAGCCTCCTTCACTCACGCTGCCAAACATACCCTCGTAAAACTGACTATCCTACCGATCCTCGACTTCAGCGATGTCATTTAAAAAATAGCTTCCAACACACAGAAAACTGGATGCAGTCTATCACAGTGCCATCTGTTTTGTCACCATAGCCCCATATACCACCCACCACTGCGACCTAAATGCTCTCGTCGGCTGGCCCTGGCTACATATTCGTCGCCAGACCCACTGGCTCCAGGTCATCTATAAGTCTTTGCTAGGTAAAGCTCTGCTTTATCTCAGCTCACTGGTCACCATAGCAACACCCACCCGTAGCACGAGGTCCAGCAGGTACAGTTGGAAGTTTACATACACTTAGGTTGGAGTCATTAAAACTTGTTTTTCAACCATTCCACAATTTTCTTGTTAACCTGTTGGGGATGGGGGCGCTGTTTAGACTATTTATGCTAATGTGGCTAATTTTTTAAACGGCTTCCCACAAAATCCTTGATCGTACAATATGCATATTATTATTATTATTGGATAGAAAACAGTCTATAGTTTCTATAGGAGTTGAAATTTTGTCTCTAAGTGGAACAGAGCCCATTCTACAGCAATTTCCCTGACATGGAGTCAGATTTGAGAAACGTTGGCCACTTTTCTGAAGTCATTTAAACGGGCACTGTCGTTGCTATGACTATACGGACACTTCTTACGTCTTCCCCTGGATGCCTTTACGTGATGACGATTCCAACGGGCTCGATTGCTCGTTCACAGGCCCTACAAATGAAAAAAACCTTTAGCTAGCAAGTCTTTTCTTGCTGCGTAACGCGCGTGGAAGACACCGACCCTCTCCTGTTCCAAGCGTTAGTTTAGCCTGTTATATTTCTCCGGTCATCTTTTCACTCGTTATAGGAGTTACAAACATCACAAAGTAGTTAATTTAAAGCGTTTTATAGCAATTTATATCCGTTTAGTGCGATTTTGGGACATTTATTTTTGCAACGATGTGAAAAGTTGGGCACGCTTTTCAGTTCATCCCGAACGTAGTTGACATTTCCACATGGCAAGAGGACAGCTTTCCACCAAAAGACGATTTCTCCCAAGAAAGGATCCTTTGCCCAAGATACTGATGGAAGAACAGCTCAAGGTAGGACATTTTTATTATGATAAATCGTGTTTCTGTCGAAACATTTTAGTGGCTTAGGACGCCATGTTTTTTGACGTAGCTTCGCTTGGCGCAAACTGTATTGAAAAGTAAGGATAAATTAAAAAATGTAATAACGCAATTGTATTAAGAATTAAATTGTCTATCAATCCCTGTCCACCCTATATTTTTTAGTCACGTTTATGAGTATTTATGTATAAGAGTAGATCACTGTCTAAGTGGCGCAAGGACGTTTTCTTTACCAGCTTGTCTACATTTCACATTGTCTAACCATGATTTTGGTGGCTAAATATAAACATTTTCGATCAAACTGTATATGCATGTTGTAATGTGATGTTACAGGAGTGTCATCGGAAGAATTCTGAGAAGGTTAGTGAAAAAATTAATATCTTTTGGCGATGTTGACTTTTATCGCTCACTTTGGCTAGAATCAATGCTGGGCTGCTAATTGCTATGTGCTAAGCTAATATAACGATTTATTGTGTTTTCGCTGTAAGACACTTAGAAAATCTGAAATATTGTCTGTATTCACAGGATCTGTGTCTTTCGATTCGTGTATGCTGTGTATTTTTACGAAATGTTTGATGATTAGTAGTTAGGTAAACACGTTGCTCATTGTAATTATTCTAGTCCATTTGTGATGGTGGGTGCAATTGTAAACTATGCCATATACCTGAAATATGCACTTTTTTCTAACAAAACCTATCCCATACCATAAATATGTTATCAGACTGTCATCTAATGAGTTTTTTTGTTGGTTAGGGGCTATAAATATCTTAGTTTAGCCGAATTGGTGATGGCTACTGGTGTTGGTGGACAAATAAAAGATGGTGGATTATGCTAATGTGTTTTTAGGTAATAGATGTACATCTTTACATATTGTGTCTTCCCTGTAAAACATTTTAAAAATCGGAAATGTTGACTGGATTCATAAGATCTGTGTCTTTCATTAGCTGTATTGGACTTTAATGTGTGAAAGTTAAATATTTTAAAAAAATATTTTTTTTGAATTTCGCGGCACTGGTTTTTCAGTGGGGGGGGGGGGGGGAGTGCCGCTAGCGCCACGCTGATCCTAGACAGGTTAACAAACTATAGTTTTGGCAAGTCGGTTAGGACATGTACTTTGTATATGACACAAGTCATTTTTCCAACAATTGTTTACAGACAGATGATTTCACTTATAATTCACTGTATCACAATTCCAGTGGGTCAGAAGTTTACATACACTAAGTTGACTGTGCCTTTAAACAGCTTGGAAAATTCCTGAAAATGATGCCATGGCTTTAGAAGCTTCTGATAGGCTAATTGACATAATTTGAGTCAAACTCACAGCCTCTTTGCTTGACATCATGGGAAAATCAAAAGAAATCAGCCAAGACCTCAGAAAAAAATTGTAGACCTCCACAAGTCTGGTTCATCCTTGGGAGCAATTTACAAACGTCTGAAGGTACCATGTTCATCTGTACAAACAATAGTACGCAAGTATAAACACCATTGCACCACGCAGCCGTCATACCGCTCAGGAAGGAGACGAGTTCTGTCTCCTAGAGATGAACGTACTGTGGTGCGAAAAGTGCAAATCAACCCGAGAACAACAGCAAAGGACCATGTGAAGATGCTGGAGGAAGCAGGTACAAAAGTATCTATATCCACAGTAAAACGAGTCCTATATTGACATAACCTGAAAGGCCGCTCAGCAAGGAAGAAGCCACCGCTACAAGACCGCCATAAAAAAGTCAGACTGCGGTTTGCAACTGCACATGGGAACAAAGAATGTACTTTTTGGAGAAACGTCCTCTGGTCTGATGAAACAAAAATAGAACTGTTTGGCCGATAATGACCATTGTTGTGTTTGGAGGAAAAAGGGGGAGGCTTGCAAGCCGAAGAACACCATCCCAACCGTGAAGCACGGTTGTGGTGGTGCCGTGAAGCAGCATCATGTTGTGGGGGTGCCTTGCTGCAGGAGGGACTGGTGCATTTCACAAAATAGATGGCATCATGATGAAAGAAATGTATGTGGATATATTGAAGCAACATCTCAAGACATCAGTCAGGAAGTTAAAGCTTGGTTGCAAATGGGTCTTCCAAATGGACAATAACCCCAAGCATACTTCCAAAGTCGTGGCAAAATGGCTTAAGGACAACAAAGTCAAGGTATTGGAGTGTCCATCACAAAGCCCTGACTTTAATCCTATATAAAAGTTGTGGGCCGAACTGAAAAAGCGTGTGCGAGCAAGGAGGCCTATAAACCTGACTCAGTTACACCAGCCCTGTCAGGACGAATGGGCCAAAACTCACCCAACTTATTGTGGGAAGCTTGTGGAATGCTACCCGAAACATTTGACCCAAGTGAAACTATTTAAAGGCAGTGCTACCAAATACTAATTAACACAAGATTGACTAATTGACGGAAATAAAAGCTGAAAAAAATCAATCTCTCTGCTTTTATTCTGACATTTCACATTCTTAAAATAAAGTGGTGATCCTAATTGACCTAAAACAGGGAATTTTTACTAGGATTAAATGTCAGGAATTGTGAAAAACTGAGTTTAAATGTATTTAGCTAAGGTGTATGTAACTGTAACTTCCGACTTCAACTGAATATCTCACTGGTCATCCTCAAAGCCAACACCTCTTTGGCCGCCTTTCCTTCCAGTTCTCTGCTGCCAATGACTGGAACGAATTGCAAAAATCGCTGAAGTTGTAGACTTATATCTCCCTCACTAACTTTAAGCATCTGCTATCTGAGCAGCTTACCAATCGCTGCAGCTGTACACAGCCCATCTGTAAATAGCCCATCCAACTATCTACCTCATCCCCATATTGCTTTTATTTACTTTTTTGCTCTTTTGCACACCAGTATTTCTTTTTTTTTTTTATCCCATTTTTATCCCATTTTCTCCCCAATTTTCGTGGTATCCAATCGCTAGTAATTACTACCTTCGACGAAGGTCGAAAGCCATGCGTCCTCCGAAGCACAACCCAACCAGCCGTACTGCTTCTTAACACAGCGCGCCTCCAACCCGGAAGCCAGCCGCACCAATGTGTCGGAGGAAACACCGTGTACCTGGCCCCCTTGGCTGGCGCGCACTGCGCCCGGCCCGCCACAGGAGTCGCTGGAGCGCGATGAGACAAGGATATCCCTACCGGCCAAACCCTCCCTACCCCGGACGACGCTATGCCAATTGTGCGTCGCCCCACGGACCTCCCGGTCGCGGCCGGCTGCGACAGAGTCTGGGCGCGAACCCAGAGACTCTGGTGGCGCAGTTAGCACTGCGATGCAGTGCCCTAGACCACTGCGCCACCCGGGAGGCCCGCACACCAGTATTTCTACTTGCACATCTTCATCTGCACATCTATCACTCCAGTGTTAATTTTCTAAATTGTAATTTCTTCGCTACCATGGCCTATTTATTGCCTTACCTCCTTACTCCATTTGTATATAGATTTTTCTATTGTGTTATTGACTGTACTTTTGTTTATCCCACATGTAAGTTTTTTGTCGCACTGCTTTGCTTTATCTTGATATGGTCGCAGTTGTGAATGAGAACTTGTTCTCAACTGGGCTACCTGGTTAAATAAAGGTGAAATATATATATATATTTTAATGTGGGGAGTATTACAAGCTGTGTGCAGTATTACAAGCTGTAGGGAGCATTCCAAGAAGTGGGCAGTATTACAAGCTGTGTGCAGTATTACAAGAAGTGGGCAGTATTACAAGCTCTGGGCAGTCGCGGGTCTTCTAGCCATCGTCGATCCACTTTTCATTTTCCATTTGTTTTGTCTTGTTTTTCCACACACCTGGTTTCAATTCCCTCATTTGCGTGTTGTGTATTTAACCCTCTGGTCCCCCCATGTCTTTGTGTGGGATTGTTTATTGTAGTGCTTGTGCACGTTCCCTGTGAGCGCACAACGGGTTATTTTTGTGCCCATTTATCTTGTTGTTCTGGATGCCGTGGGTTTTGAATAATAAATCTCCGGTTATTACCCAGTTCTGCTCTCCTGCGCCTGACTTCTCTGCCGCCAATTACGCACCCCGCTACAGCAGTGGGCAGTATTACAAGCTGTAGGGAGCATTACAAGCTGTGGGCAGTATTACAAGCAGTGGGCAGTATTACAAGCTGTAGGGAGCATTACAAGCAGTGGGCAGTATTACAAGCAGTGGGCATGGATGGAGTATTAGTGTGGATTGGAAGACCCTAGTTAACCCCAGTTTGACAAAGTGAGCGTGTGGGTGGAGGGAGGGATTGTATGTACATGTGTAGCAGTGTAGTGTTTTTTGTGTGAGGTGTGTTTGCCAGAGAGAGAGTGGTGTAGCTGTGGCATGGCGTGCCCTGGCCCTGCGGGTGGATCAGGGTAACCCTGTGGGGGGTGGGACAGGATGGGGAAGGGCAGGACTAAGGGTGCTGTGCTGTGGGGAGGGTTTGTGACAGCGTCAAAGCTGCTTAACGCACAGCTGTTCAGCCTCCCACCAGGCTCCCAGTGGTAAGGGGGAACCCCACACACACAGCAACACAAAACACCCTTATAAATGCACATACTTGCACAATGCATAGGCATTACACATCATGCACTTACGTAAACAGTCAGCCAAACACCCCCACCCCCAGACCCCGTAGGCACCACCAGCAGCTGTGTGTGTGCCGAGTGAGTAAGTGTACTGGACATATAGGGGTTAATCTGCCCCACTGACCATGTGGTGGAGTAATTGATGATTTAGAAAGATCAAGAAAACGCTCCCAAACAGGACTTTAGGTAATCTATCCTATCAGCTTGAAGATTATAGATCATTTCATTTACATCACATGAGGATTTCCATTACACTCCAGTTGAGCTCAGAGACTTGACCCAGTAGCCTAACACAGGCAATAACCAAGTAGAACAACAGTCCAGTCCAAGTCCAGGCCAGCAGAGCTATGCAGTAGCCTCACCCAGGCGTCCCAGCAGTAGGGTTCCAATGTGGATATTCAGAGCCATGTGTTTATAGTGTGTTTATAGTGTGGGGAATACACTGTTTACACTCCTACTCCACACCATGAAGGTGTCCACACCATGAAGGAGATGAGAGAGGCTCTTTAATCAGCTATTCAATAGCATTCTTTCTCTGCCTCCTGTCTGAAAAGAGAACATGTAGTGGATAGTATCTATCAATGTGTGACTGATGAAGAGAAACAAATTGGTTAGATTTTGGTTAGTCAAACTAAGCATGTTTTTGATCTTCAGAAAGAACTTCCTGGCCCTTGGTTAGCTGCCAGTGTGTTCATTTTAACAGGGGTATTGCTGTTGACAGAGAGAGATAAATGGTGGCCCGGCAGAAACAGAAGGGAGAAAGGACCACAGCTGACTATTTACCCACAGCAGCCAAACATCTAGCTTTGGTATAAGTAAAGGGGGAAATCTCAATTAAAGTGTGAGTTTGCCTTAGCACCCCATAACCGACATCAGAATGAACTCCAAATAGGCCATTGTGGAGGAGCAGTGTACTGACCCACAAAGAGGAGAACCATAGCCCATTTGCCCCTGTCCCACCTTTCACCCTCCTCCTCCCTCTAAAGATGAAAGCCTAAACCTCTCCATCAAAGAAAGAAGGAGAGGGAGAGGCAGGCTTCTGTTTGAGAGCCACCACACGTGAGAAGTGAAGTGTAGAGTACAAACATCAACACACAGACACGCTATGGGAATGTGAGGCAGGGACACACAACACAACTGAACACAACTTATCTAGGTCTTCCCCATTTCTTCCCAGGGCAATCTACTGTAGGATTTCCAGGACTGCTACATCCACTAGTACTCTCACTGAGAGGTATTTCTCTGAGATATTTCCCACTGTACCTCAGTGGGAGTGAGTCTGTGAGTTGTCAACAGGTTCAAGGCCTCCTGTGATAGACAGAGATAAGTTAAGAGTGGATGGAGTATTTACCTTATCCAGGATTTAAAAAATCTTCCGTTCCTTAGCACAGCCTATGGCCCAGGTCTGGGTTTATGCAGACTGTTTAGTTACCTTGCCTTTCACTTGACTGTATGGTACACCACTTCATAAAGACAGCACTTAAATTCTTAACCCATCTCAGAGCAGGACGGGCTAGTGTAAACACAGTAAATTGCTCATTCGTCAGGTCCCCTGAGTGCACCCCCCACCCCCCCCAAAATTAACTTTACTACCTAGCTCTGCTTATCTGGTTTGGGATGGGGAAGGTACTAAATATACATGGGTACAGGCACTTAGAGGTGTGTCTCTCTCTCTGTAGGCTGTACCAGGCCTGCTGTCAGACAGGAGAGGGAGAGGTGATGGCAGCCGACTGGAAGAGGAGAGAGGCAGGGCGCAACATGGCCGGAGTAACCCCAAGGAGAGGATAGCCGAACCTGGCTGTCAGGCCTGGACCAGAGGGATACTGAGTTAGAAGCTATTAGCCTCCATCAGACCTCACTGTTATGACTACAAATACACTCTGCTAAATCCCCTGGCCGACAGAGACAGTAGAGTTGGAGATAGAGAGAGGGAGGGAGACAAATCAAATCAAATTGTATTTGCCACATGCGTCGAATACAACAGGTGTAGATCTTACTGTGAAGCACTTACTTACAAGCTTCTCTAGGGTAGGGGGCACTATTTTCACCTCCGGATGAAAAGCATGCCCAAAGTAAACTGCCTGCTACTCAGGCCCAGAAGCTATGATACGCATATAGTAATGTCTGTGAGTATAACAGAACTGATTTGGCAGGCGAAAACCTGAGAAAACTCCATCCAGGAAGTAGGATTTTTTGTTTGTTTGTAGTTTTCTATTCAATGCCATTACAGTATCCATTGACTTAGGATTCAAATTGCAGTTCCTATACCTTCCACTAGATGTCAAAAGTCTTTAGAAATTGTTTCAGGCTTGTATTCTGAAAAATTAGGGAGTGAGACCAGTCTGAATGACTGGACCCTAAAGTGTCACAGAGCTTTTTCATGCGCAATCCCGAGAGCACGCCTTTCTTGTTTACCTTTTATATTGACAACGTTATTTTCTGGTTGAATTATTATCGATTATTTAGGTTAAAAACAACCTGAGGGTTGAATATAAACATCGTTTGACATGTTTCTATTAACTTTATGGATACAATTTGGATTTTTGTCTGCCTGTTGTGACTGCGTTTGAGCCTGTGGATTACTGAAGAAAACGCGGGAAAAGAGAGACTTTATCGAACAAACAAACATTTATTGAGAAAATTAATGTCTTCTGAGTGCAACCATATGAAGATCATCAAAGGTAAGTGATTAATTGTATCTCTATTTCTGACTTGTGTAACTCTTCTACTTGGCTGGTTACTGTTTGTAATGATTTGTCTGCTGGGCAATGTTCTCAAATAATCGCATGGTATGCTTTCGCCGTAAAGCCTTTTTGAAATCTGACACCCTGGTTGGATTCACAAGAAGTTGATCTTTAAACCTATGTATAACACTTGTATGTTTTCAGAATTTTTATAATCAGTATTTCTGTTTTTGAATTTGGCGCTCTGCAATTTCACTGGATGTTGGTCAGGTGGGACGCTACCGTCCCATGTACCCTAGAGAAGTTTTAACCAACAATACAGATCAAAAAAAGATTTACTAAATAAACTAAAGTTTAAAAAAAATCTAATCAATCAAAAAGTAACACAAGAAATGCACATTACAATAACGAGGCTATATACAGGGGATACCGGTACCGAGTCAATGTGCGGGGGTACAAGTTAGTCTCTGTATTCAGATAGCCAAAAGGAGCGATGGAAAGGGATCGAGGTGGAAGAGGGGAGGGAGAAAAAGAGCTGCACTGTGCATACTGTACTGTATGACATCACAGACAACAGAGAGAACATACTCCCAACAATGAGCTGTGCATACTGTACTGTATGACATCACAGACAACAGAGAGAACATACTCCCAACGATGAGCTGTGCATACTGTATGACATCACAGACAACAGAGAGAACATTTCCAAAAATGGGCTGTGCATACTGTACTGTATGACATCACAGACAACAGAGAGAACATACTCCCAACGATGAGCTGTGCATACTGTACTGTATGACATCACAGACAACAGAGAGAACATTTCCAACGATGAGCTGGTGGTGTGGTTTCAATTATCGACAGACCTCTCTCTCTGATCTGAACCTCTATTTAGCCAGGTGAAGAGAGCTATTTTGATTGGCTAATGCAAGACAGTCACTGCAGTGGAGTGTTGGTGAGGAGAACACCTGCAGCTGCTGTATCTCTAGAAGCATTATAGAGGTGTAAATAACCGCTACTCCATTTTATGTTATGGATCCATGCACTTTGCCTTGGCAACACATAGCATGTAGGTTCTCTACATGCAGATAGATTGTGTAGAACATTACTTCACATGCACATTAATATGTGTGTGAATGGACTATAATAATTTTGCTAGTTATACTATTTCATTCTCTATCTAATGTTTACTGAAGCAATTGGAAAAGCATCTACTGTGCCTCTCCTGCCAACACTGGATGGAGATGACAGGCAGAGAATAGGGGTACATTTCTACCCTTTTTTCTGGCTTGGCTGGGCCTTCAAATCGTGTTCCTGACTCTTTTCTCCTCTCTTCTCTCTCTCCTAGATGGGCTTGGCAGGGTTGAGCTGGGTTTTCCATTTCTCCCTGCACTGAAAGACAATCGTGCTACTGGCAAACCATAGTGTTGGGGGAACATCACCATTCTGGTCTCATCCACAAGTAGCACAGTTGGTCACATAACTCAAGTCAGATGTTTTAATGAAAGGCTTTCTGTTGAAATGTAACAATGATACATGTAGGCTAATTGTGATGTTCAGACACAAATGCATGGCTTGAATTACATCATGTAATACAAAGCCTTAGTCAATTGTTCCATAATTAACAACCCAGAACTTCCAACTTCCTGACGGTCTGCCCCCTATGGTAAGGGTAGGCAACAACACATCTGCCACGCTGATCCTCAACAGAGGGGCCCCTCAGCGATGCGTGCTTAGTCCGCTCCTGTACTCCCTGTTCACCCACGACTCCATGGCCAATCACGACTCCAACACCATCATTAAGTTTGCTGACGACACAACAGTGGTAGGCTTGATCATCGATAACGATGAGACCGCCTATAGGAAGGAGGTCAGAGACCTGGCAGTGTGGAGCCAGGACAACAACCTCTCCCTCAACGTGAGCAACACAAAGGAGATGATTGTGGACTACAGGAAAGGGAGGGCCGAACAGGCCCCCATTAACATCGATGGGCTGTGGTGGAGCGGGTCGAGAACTTCAAGTTCCTTGGTTTCCACATCACCAACAAACTATCATGGTCCAAACACACCAAGACAGCCGTGAAGATGGCACAACAAAACCTTTTCCCCCTCAGGAGACTGAAAAGATTTGGCATGGGTCCCCAGATCCGAGAGCATCCTGACCGGTTGCATCACTGCCTGGTATGGCAACTGCTCGGCATCTGGCCGCAAGGCGCTACAGAAGGTAGTGCGTACGGACCTATACATCACTGGGGCCAAGCTTCCTGCTATCCAGGACCTCTATATCAGGCAGTGTCAGAGGAAGGCCCAAAAAACTGTCAAAGTCTCCAGTCACCCAAGTCATAGACTGTTCTCTCTGCTACCGCACGGCAATCGGTACTGGAGCGCCAAGTCTAGGTCCAAAAGGCTCCTTAACAGCTTCTACCACCAAGCCATAAGACTGCTGAACAGGTAATCAAATGGCCACCCGGACTATTTACATTGACCCCTTTTGTTTTTACACTGCTACTACTCGCTGTTTATTATCTATGCATTATCACTTTACCCCTACCTTCATGTACAAATTACATTGAAAAACCTGTACCCCCGCACATTGATTCAGTGCCAGTACCCCCTGTATATAGCCACATTATTGTTATGAAATCCTATTGTGTTATTTTTTTATTAAATTTTTTACTTTAGTTTATCTAGCCAATATTTTCTTAACTCTATTTCTTGAAGTGCAAGGATGCTTAGCTAACATTCACCTAGTAAGCATTTCACGGTAAGGTCTACATCTGTTGTATTCGGCGCAAGTGACAAATAACATTTGATTTGAAATAACTATTGATTTTCTGCATCATTTAAAAACGCTAAACTTAGATGTGTTTTGGTTGTTGAGTCAATTAGAGCATGCCCATTTCAAGCTCATCTTTCCAAAAAATTATGTTATTTCAGAATATTTAGGCAAGTTAGCTGGCTAACTCATTGATCCTACTTTGTAGAATGGCCCTCTGGTGGCTACTGGTTCTGTTGCATTGTGTGTACTGGTCTGTGTAATATACCCCTCTGGCCTAAGTAATTATGTTTAGTGTTTAGTAGTATCAGACCTTACTAATTGAGTACAGCAGTATATACTCTATCAGACCTTACTAATTGAGTACAGCAGTATCTACTGTATCAGACCTTACTAATTGAGTACAGCAGTATCTACTGTATCAGACCTTACTAATTGAGTACAGCAGTATATACTCTATCAGACCTTACTAATTGAGTACAGCAGTATATACTCTATCAGACCTTACTAATTGAGCACAGCAGTATATACTCTATCAGACCTTACTAATTGAGTACAGCAGTATCTACTGTATCAGACCTTACTAATTGAGTACAGCAGTATATACTCTATCAGACCTTACTAATTGAGTACAGCAGTATATACTCTATCAGACCTTACTAATTGAGTACAGCAGTATATACTCTATCAGACCTTACTAATTGAGTACAGCAGTATATACTCTATCAGACCTTACTAATTGAGTACAGCAGTATATACTCTATCAGACCTTACTAATTGAGTACAGCAGTATATACTCTATCAGACCTTACTAATTGAGTACAGCAGTATCTACTGTATCAGACCTTACTAATTGAGTACAGCAGTATCTACTCTATCAGACCTTACTAATTGAGTACAGCAGTATATACTCTATCAGACCTTACTAATTGAGTACAGCAGTATCTACTGTATCAGACCTTACTAATTGAGTACAGCAGTATATACTCTATCAGACCTTACTAATTGAGTACAGCAGTATCTACTGTATCAGACCTTACTAATTGAGTACAGCAGTATCTACTGTATCAGACCTTACTAATTGAGTACAGCAGTATCTACTGTATCAGACCTTACTAATTGAGTACAGCAGTATCTACTGTATCAGACCTTATTAATTGAGTACAGCAGTATCTACTGTATCAGACCTTATTAATTGAGTACAGCAGTATCTACTGTATCAGACCTTATTAATTGAGTACAGCCGTATCTACTGTATCAGACCTTACTAATTGAATTTAGCAGCATCCAGTATTCCCCAGGCCAACTCTCCTCTCCTGCCTGTATAGTCACAGTACTGTCTGTACTGTAGCTCTAATCCCTGCTAGGGATAATTCAGCTCTGGTTAAATGGGAGATTAAAGAAACTACCTTAAACCTCTTAATCTAAACAGACAAGACTTCTTTCCTGCCCAAATGAGAGCTTAGACTGATGTAGGAGAGTTTTAGGATGGAACACAAGGACAAACCACAAATCCTGAGAGGAAATTCAATTCTAGGATCTTTCTAGGAAAATCCTCAACACTGCATCTGTTGCAATGTACACAAATTAATGTTGTCCCTTCAACCAAATAATGTTGGATTATCTATGTCCATGGTTGTTTATGGTTGTGAACAAATACATTTAAATGAAACTTTAGGATATGATGTAGCCATTCTGGTCAGTTATTATTAGTGTTGCTTGCAGTCAGAGTTAAAGGATGTTACTCACCACGTTGGTGACATCTATCTCATACACCTTCTGGAAAGAGGCTCTGTCGAAGAACACCAGCTTCCTATTGCGCTCGTCCTTTTTCACCGACGTCCCCGTCACCAGCAGCTTGTCATCAGGGCTGAAAGAACAGTCTGTCCTGTGGGGGGGCATCACACAGTCACACACCACAGTTCAGCCAGCTAATACTTGACAAGCACGTTTGTACAAAACTTAATGTCATACAGTTGTCTTCAGTAACTGTACCCTGCACGTGTAGGTAGTGTGCCAACCAGTTACGTTGAAGTAATCACAAGAAATCCCATAAAGGGTGTTAAAATCACCAGTGATTAATGTCAAGGGAATAATGACAGTAGTACTCACATGGGGAAGAAGGTGGAAAGCCCTGTAGCCACATTCAAAATCAAAATCAAATGTTATTTGTCACATACACATAGTTAGCAGATGTTAATGGGAGTGTAGCGAAATGCTTGTGCTTCTAGTTCCGACCATGCAGTAATATCTAACAAGTAATCTAACCTAAAATTTCACAACAACTACCTTATACACACAAGTGTAAAGGAATGAAT
This sequence comes from Salvelinus fontinalis, assembly GCF_029448725.1. Lineage (NCBI taxonomy): Eukaryota > Metazoa > Chordata > Actinopteri > Salmoniformes > Salmonidae > Salvelinus > Salvelinus fontinalis. The sequence goes on from NC_074666.1 coordinate 22,383,009, forward strand.
AAGAATATGTACATAAAAATATATGAATGAGCGATGGCCGAACGGCAAAGGCAAGATGCAGTAGATGGTATAGAGTACAGTATATACGTATGAAATGAGTAATGTAGGGTATGTAAACATTATATAAAGTGGCATTGTTTAAAGTGGCTAGTGATATATTTATAACATAAATGTTTCATTATTAAAGTGGCTAGAGATGAGTCATTATGTTGGCAGCAGCCACTCAATGTTAGTTTTGGCTGTTTAACAGTCTGATGGCCTTGAGACATAAGCTGTTTTTCAGTCTCTCGGTCCCTGCTTTGATGCACCTGTACTGACCTCACCTTCTGGATGATAGCGGGGTGAACAGGCAGTGGCTCAGGTGGTTGTTGTCCTTGATGATCTTTATGGCCTTCCTGTGACATCGGGTGGTGTAGGTGTCCTGGAGGGCAGGTAGTTTGCCCTCGGTGATGCGTTGTGCCTACCTGACTACCCTCTGGAGAGCCTTACGGTTATGGGCGGAGCAGTTGCCGTACCAGGCGGTGATGCAGCCCGACAGGATGCTCTCGATTGTGCAACTGTAAAAGTTTGTGTTTTTGGTGACAAGCCAAATTTCTACAGCCACTGCTGCGCCTTCTTCACCATGCTGTCTGTGTGGGTGTACCATTTCAGTTTGTCCGTGTCGTGTCTTTGCTATCGTTAAATTGGAGACATAGTTTTTATCAAACATTCCTGTAATTAGGGATTACGCGATCACTTGAGTAATAACGTAACTAATTAACTATGAATTCGAGTGCACCAGGGAAAGTTATTAGATTACAAAGTTATAATTTCCCAATATAACCTTTCAGATATTTTCATATCTGATCAATAGCCCTCTAATTAATGATTTATTTACTTTACCTCACGTTAGTCTCATTCCAAACGTCGTAAATTGTTGATTATCTGCACGAACCCAGTCTTCACTATGAGTCATCCATACATCAATTGTCTAAAATCATTTATTTATTACTAACTAATTAATTCACAGAAATGCATAAACAAACAAACACACTTAACCTGATGAGGACAGAGGGCGCTGTTTTCACTTTGGGGGAAAAACGTGCCCAATTTAAACGGCCTCGTACTCAATTCTTGCTCGTACAATATGCATATTATTATTACTATTGGATAGAAAACACTCTCTAGTTTCTAAAACCGTTTGAATTATATCTGTGAGTTAAACAGAACTCATTTGGCACAAACTTCCTGAACAGGAAGTGGAAAATCTGAAATCGATGCTCTCTTCTGGGTCCTGCCTATGAATGGGCATGATACCTATTAGTATACATGCACGTCATACACCTTCCCCTGGATGTCAAGATGCAGTGAGAGAAGAAATGGAGTGTTTATCTTGGTCTGAGATGGAATACGTCCTCTTGGAATGACGCGTCACCCATTTCCTGTTTTCAGCAAGGCGCGAAGTTGGACCTGGATTTGCCTTCTGAATAGCTTTCGTTATAGGCGACTAATATCTCCGGCTTTGATTTTATTTGATACATGTGACAATATCATCGTAAAGTATGTTTTTTCAATATAGTTTTATTAGATTTTTGAAATTTATTCGGGACGTTAGGCGTGTTGCGTTGTGTGCCTTTGTTCAGAAAGGAGAGCTTTGCGCCACTTGGCTAGTGCGCTTGCTAATTCAAGAGGGAAAATGGACGTTCTAAATCCAAACAACGATTGTTCTTGACAAAGGACACCTTGTACAACATTCTGGTGGAAGATCAGCAAAAGTAGGACCCGTTTTATGATGTTATTTCATATATCTGTCGAACTGTGTACTATTAGTTTTGCGCCCAGGTTTTGGGCACTCGGTCGACATAACGTAAGCCTTATGTGGTAATGAAGTTATTTTTAGAATTCTAACACGGCGATTGCATTAAGAACTAGTGTATCTATCATTTCCCATACAACATGTATTTTTTTGTTATGTTTATGAATAGCTATTTGGTCAGAATATGTGTGTCAGAAAAAGTGTCTGAAAAAAATCCGGACGTTGTGGGACAAAATAGCTACGTTAGCACAATGTATAACCACTGATTTCAGCTCTAAATATGCACATTTTCGAACAAAACATAAGTGTATGTATAACCTGATGTTATAGGACTGTCATCTGATGAACCAAAAATTATATATCTTTTGCTGGTGTGTCACGATCGCTAACTTTTACTGCTGGGAAATGGCTTGTGTTTCTGGCTATTGTGGTAAGCTAATATAATGCTATATTGTGTTTTTGCTGTAAAACACTTAATAAATCGGAAATATTGGCTGGAATCACAAGATGCCTGTCTTTCATTTGCTGTACACTGTATTTTTCAGAAATGTTTTATGATGAGTATTTAGGTATTTGGCGTCGGTGTCTGTAATTATTCTGTCTGCTTTCAGTGCAATTTCTGATTGTAGCTGCAATGTCATCTGATGAAGTTGTTTGTTGGTTAGTTTGGTTGGTTCTTGGTTAGTTAGGTTGGCTTTGTGCATGCTACCTGTGCTGCGAAAAATGTCTGTCCTTTTTTGTATTTCGTGGTGAGCTAACATAAATATACGTGCTGTTTTCGCTGTAAAACATTTTAAAAATTGGACATGTTGGCTGGATTCACAAGATGTGTACCTTTCATTTGCTGTATTGGACTTGTTAATGTGTGAAAGTTAAATATTTCTAAAAAATATATTTTGAATTTCGCGCTCTGCCTTTTCAGTGGAATGTGGGAGGAGTTCCGCTAGCGGAATGCCAGAGTCAGACAGGTTAAAATAGTTACATGAAATGATGGGAGAAATATGTCCTAGGGGGATAAACCGGCATGGCAGCTTGTTAGACAAAGGAAAAATTGGCGTTCGACCAAGAAGTCACTACAGAGTTCATAATTATAACAATTGACATGCTAATCCTTTACACGTGAACGCTCACTCATTCGGGAACAATTGCAATCAATATATATATATTTACGCTCATTGTGTGTCGTCTTGATCGTTGGAGAGAAGTTCGTTTTGTTGGAGTTCCTTCTGTCGTAGTTATTGTGGATTGTTCAGAGTGACATTCGTTGTAGAATGCTTGTTTCGGCGGTTGTCTTTCTTCGCGTTCAATGATACCGAATTCCTAGCTGCAGACTAGTAGTCAATATCAAAACTTGTTATTATTCGTATAAGAGTTTTAACCACGTGGTATGGTTAAAGATTCAGCAATGTTACATTAACCTTCGTTCTCCCCATGGAGGATAAACATGGTCTAATGGTAATTTCTCATAGTTGGCTTTTATTCGGATAGCAGATGTAACGGCTGTCTATGCCTCCTCCTCGGATGAGGAGAAGGAGTAAGGGTCGGACCAAAATGCAGCGTTGTATGTAGACATAATGAATTTAATAAATGAAAGACGAAACACGAAGAACACTTGAATTGATTACAAAATAACAAACGACGTAGACTGACCTGAACAAGAACTTACATAAACACGAAGAACGCATGAAACAGGAACAGACTACCTAAACGAACGAACAAACGAACGAACGAGCGAAAAAGTCCCGTGTGGTGCAAACAGACACAGTCACAGGAACAATCACTGACAAACAAACAGTGAGAACAGCCTACCTTAATATGGTTCTCAATCAGAGGAAACGTCAAACACCTGCCTCTAATTGAGAACCATATCAGGCAACACATTTAACCCCACATAGAAACACATAACATAGACTACCCACCCAGCTCACGTCCTGACCAACTAAACAAAGTTAAACAAAGGAAAATAAGGTCAGGAACGTGACAGCAGAGAGGGGCTGTCCCATGGTCTCTGACCCAACTGGCTCAGGGCGGTCCTTGGATTTAGTTCAAATACAACAGGGATTTGTATTTTTCTTCATTAAACAGTTCAAAATCATATTACACAATTATACAAACAGTATCATACTCACTCATTCATTTTATACAACAAACAGATGTAAACCTCATATCTGAGGTTATTATATAAACAGCGGTATGGTAATGTAGTCCCACAGTCTCACATGAGTTTTCCACGTGGTGACAAATGGACATGTTAATAGCTGGACTCCCCACCGATCTTTTATACTTTTGCAGGAATATGAAATATGTTCGTACCTCAAGTTCTGTGAGGTGGAAGAGAATTCCTTTGTCCTGAAAGTTTACCCTCTCTCTTAATACTGTTTGGCCATGAGGAGATTCTCAGGAATTTACGACCTCTCTGTGACCCCTGCATGGGTTGAAGAGGCAGGGAAAGGCAGGGAGAGGGGGTGGTGAGGTTTGCAATACCCAAGCAGGCGACGTCATGACATCCGTGATGTGTACGCCGAGGAACTTAAAACTGTACACCTTCTCCACTACTCTCCCGTCGATGTGGATAGGGGGCTTCTCCCTCTGATGTTTCCTGAAGTCCACGATCATCTCCTTTGTTTTGTTGACATTGAGTGTGAGGTTATTTTCCTGACACCACACTCCGAGGGCCCTCACCTCCTCCCTGTAGGCCGTCTTGTCGTTGTTGGTAATCAAGCTTACCACTGTAGTGTCGTCCGCAAACTTGATGATTGAGTTGGAGGCGTGCATGGCCACGCAGTCGTGGGTAAACAGGGAGTACAGGAGAGGGCTGAGAACGCACCCTTGTGGGGCCCCAGTGTTGAGCATCAGCGGGGTGGAGATGTCGTTACCTACCCTCACCACCTGGGCGCAGCCCGTCAGGACGTCCAGGACCGAGTTGCACAGGGCGGGGTCGAATCCCAGGGTCTCGAGCTTAATGACGAGTTTGGAGGGTACTATGGTGTTAAATGCTGAGCTGTAGTCGATGAACACCATTCTTACATAGGTATTCCTCTTGTCCAGATGGGTTAGGGCAGTGTGCAGTGTGATTGCGATTGCGTCGTCTGTGGACCTATTAGGGCGGTAAGCAAATTGGAGTGGGTCTAGGGTGTCAGGTAGGGTGGAGGTGATATGGTCCTTGACTAGACTCTCAAAGCACTTCATGATGACGGAAGTGAGCGCTACGGGGCGCTTTCATGGGAACAGGAACAATGGTGGCCCTCTTGAAGCATGTGGGGACAGCAGACTGGGATAAGGATTGATTGAATATGTCCATAAACACACCAGCCAGCTGGTCTGCGCATGCTCTGAGGACACGGCTGGGGATGCCATCTGGGCCGGCAGCCTTGCGAGGGTTAACTTCTTGAGAATACAGGGGGTGCTGTTTCGCATTAGCATAATTGCCTCTACAGATTAAACTGCCTCTTATTCAATTATTGCTGTTACTATATGCATATAACCATATACCAGTGGATAGAAAACAAGCTATGGTTTCTAAATCCGTTTCAATTTCGTCTCTGAGTGAAACACAGGTCATTTCACAGCACTTTCCCTGAGCCAGAAGAAGATTGCAAGATGTGTATGCTCGCTTCAACGCTCTGCCTATATATGGTCATGCCACCTATGACCCGAAACAGACTTCGTCTTCTTCCTCTAGGTGTCAGGAAGTTGTCAGAGGAGAAATTTTTTGTTTATCTTGTACTGACGTGAAATAAGACCTATTTCTTTAGCGTGACCGACAACTTCCGGTTTTCTCAGAAGCGCGTCTTAGAGCTGCCATTGTCTTTTGTTATGCTGACGTTACGGATGAAAACTATCTCCGTCTCGAAGTTTGTTTGATACATGTGACCATATCACCGTAATGTATGTTTTTTCAATATAGTTTAATCAGATTATTAGAATTTTTTCGGGAGTTTTGCCGTGTTCCGTTCTTTGAGTTTTTTAACTTTGGACAGGGACCGTGCCAGTCGACCAGTACCCAGGCTAAATGAAGAGGGGAAGTTGCCATTGTGAATGGATTGAACGACTCATCAGGACTAAGGACACCTTGATCAACATTCTGATGAAAGATCAGCAATAGTAAGAACCAATTTACGATGTTATTTCATATATCTGTCGTGCATGTGAACTGGTCGGGCGCGTCCAGCTGGTTCTGGCTGGCCTGGTTATGCTAATTTAGCGCTACATTTTGTTTTCGCTATAAAACATTTAAAAAATCTGAAATATTGTTTGGATTCACCAGATGTTGGGCTTTCAATGTCTGTACGCTGTGTATTTTTTCTGAAATGTTTTAAGACAAGTAATTAGTTATATAACGTTGGTCTCTGTAATTGTTCTAGCTGCATCAGCACTATATCAGATTGCAGCTGCAATGTAGAACTGTGATTTATACCTGAAAAATGCACATTTAAAAAAAAAAAACTATGCTATACCATAAATATGTTATCAGACTGTCATCTTATGAATTTGTTTGTTGGTTTGTGGCTATCAATATCTTAGTTTAGCCGAATTGGTGATAGCACCTGATGGAGTAAGAAACTGTTGGAGTAAGAAAATGGTGTCTTTTGCTAACGTGTTTAGCTAATAGATTTACATATTTTGTCTTCCCTGTAAAACATTTAAAAAATCTGAAATGGTGGTTTTATTCACAAGATCTGTGTCTTTCATTGGGTGTCTTGGACTTGTGATTTAATGATATTTAGATGCTACTATTTAATTGTGACGCTATGCTAGCGATGCTAATCAGTGTGGGGGAGGTGGGGGGTGCTCCCGGATCCGGGTTAGGTACTCTGTAGAGGTTAACACGTTTAAATGTTTTACTTACGTTGGCTGCAGTGAAGGAGAGCCCACAGGTTTTGGTAGCGGGCCGTGTCAGTGGCACTGTGTTGTCCTCAAAGCGAGCAAAGAAGTTGTTTAGTTTGTCTGGGAGCAAGACATTGTGGTCCGCGACTGGGCTGGTTTTCCTTTGTAGTCCGTGATTGACTGTAGACCCTGCCACATACCTCTTATGTCTGAGCCGTTGAATTGCGACTCCACTTTGTCTCCATACTGACGCTTAGCTTGTTTGATTGTCTTGATTGTCATGTTTCCGGTCACCTTGCCCTGATTAAAAGCAGTGGTTCGCGCTTTCAGTTTTGCACGAATACTGACATCAATCTACGGTTTCTGGTTGGGAAATGTTTTAATAGACGCTGTGGGGACAACATCACCGATGCACTTGCTACTAAACTCGCTCACCGAATCAGCGTATTCATCAATGTTATTGTCCGACGCTATGCAGAACATATCCCAGTTCACGTGATCGAAGCAATCTTGAAGCGTGGAATCCAACTGTTCGTACCAGCGTTGAACAGACCTGAACACAGGCGCTTCCTGTTTTAGTTTCTGTCTGTATGCTGGGAGCAACAAAATGGAGTCGTGGTCAGATTTTCCAAAAAGAAGGGCGGGGGAGAGCTTTATATGCGTTGCGGAAGTTAGAATAACAATGATCCTGTATTTTGCCAGCCCGGGTCGCGCATTCGATATGCTGATAAAATTTAGGGAGCCTTGGTTTCAGATTAGCCTTGTTAAAATCCCCAGCTACAATAAATGCAGCCTCAGGATATGTGTTTTCCAGTTTACTTAGAGTCAAATGTAGTTCTTTCAGGGCCGTCGAGGTGTCTGCTTAGGGGGGATATACACGACTGTCATTATGATCGAGGAAAATTCTCTTGGTAGATAATGCGGTCTGCATTTTATTGTAAGGAATTCTAGGTCAGGTAAACAAAAGGACTTGAGTTCCTGTATGTTGTTATGATCACACCACGTATCTTTAATCATAAGGCATACACCCCTGCCCTTCTTCTTACCAGAGAGATGTTTGTTTCTGTCGGCGCGATGCGTGAAGAAGCCGGGTGGCTGTACCGACTCTGATGACGTATCCCGAGTGAGCCATGTTTCCGTGAAACAAAGAACGTTACAATCTCTGATGTCCCTCGGGAAGGCAACCCTTGCTTGGATTTCGTCTACCTTGTTGTCAAGAGACTGGACATTGGCAAGTAGTATACTCGGGAGCGGTGCGCGATGTGCCCATCTACGGAGCCTGACCAGAAGACCACTCCGTCAACCCCTTTTGCGGCGCTGTTGTATTGGGTCGCCGGCTGGGATCCGATCCATTGTCCTGGGTGGTGGACCAAACAGAGGATCCGCTTTGGGAAAGTCGTATTCCTGGTCGTAATATTGGTGAGTTGACATTGTTCTTAATTTCCAATAGTTCCTCCCGACTGTATGTAATAAAACCTAATATTTCCTGGGGTAACAATTTAAGAAATAACACATAAAAAAACAAAATATTGCATAGTTTCCTAGGAACGCGAAGCGAGGCGGCCATCTCTGTCGGCGCCGAGGCTTCTTGAAATTAGGGATGTCCCAGATCTTCAGAGTGTCATCACCTGGCAGAGAAAACAATGTAAACAGGGGAGTTATTCAAGAGTTATTGTAATTATTTCATGGTGGTCTGAAGTACAACTCTCTCCTGTGTTACATACTATAGGTCACATGGCCTGATAATTCTGGTACAGTGTTCTTAACTCAACAGTGACCTTCCTGGAACTAGAATGGTTTAAGAACAGTGGCACCACGATGAGAGAGTCCACACAGGCATATCGAAGTCTGAGGCATGGCGGGCCAAGCAGACGGTCCAGCTTAGAGGGACATACGGCTACAACAGAACACTCATTAAGACTCCAGGGGAACCCCTCTGCTTCTGTGTATAGAATGTGTGCTGGACAGCTTTGCTGATGGTGACAGACTGGCCATCTTTATTTGCACTTGGGGAAAAAGATTAGCTCTTTCCCCGCTGAAACAACAGAGAATGTAGGATGCGTGTTCAGACATTACAGCTTCCCTGAAGCGCTGAGTCAAGGCTGGAGAAGAGGGACTCGCTCCAATGTATATACACACAGGCAAAGAGCTACAGTACAGTGCTGTTGAATGCACAGTCAAGCAATGCTGATGTTCATGTTAGATTGGTGGTGTACTGTAGTAGGAATGAATCAGGAAAGCATAGGCAGTGAGGCAGGCTGATAGATCTCACCTCCTGGAGATGCCAGTGTTGTACCGTCGTAGGAGAAGGTGAGAAAGGAAGTGTCTATTCCTGGGGTGTGGGCCTGGCGACAGTGGAACTTGGTGTGGACCTGGGGATGGAAGAGGATAGAGGTCAAACGTATGACAAGTGAACGTGACCCAACATTCACAGACATTGTATCAGAGTGAACATTCCAGGACATTGTCTCAGTGACTGAGGTAGAAAATGCATGCTCCCTAGACTGTCAACCATCCTTATTGAACTTCTAAACACTTTGCTAGAGGTTTTCTTTCACAAACGGATGTTGAACTCCACTCCAGTAACATAAAGCCATTTTCATGCTCCATCTCTTCAAGACAACATACAGTTTCCATTTCTTCCTAAAACACTATACCCTCAAAACCTCCATGCTGTATGAAATCCTCCAACCTTTGCAGACAGGACACATACAGTACACACATTTGTTTGATTTTAGACTCCGGGGGTTTACCTTGGCAAGCTGAGCTGCCTGACTACTAGTCTTTGTTTTTCTCTATTCAAATTCGAAACACACTACAGTTGCCATAACTCAAGCCATGAGTCCCACACCACATTACATAGCAGACAAACCACTTAGGCCTGGGTAGGTTGGAAAGCTTACAAGTTAATAGATTTTACATGTGACTGGGGTCAGTCATAGTAATATCAATAACACTGTAGCCAATGTGTCAGGAGTGTCATATGTCCACTGACCTAACAACACCTAAATGACAATATGGTTGACATGATCAACATGTGCCACTATGGTGGTCCTCTTTAGCTCAGTTGGTAGACCATGGATAGCGGGTTCGATTCCCAGGACCACCCATTCATAAAATGTACTATTCACGCATGATTGCATGAAAAAAGCATCTGCTAAATTGCCTGACAGTGCTAATGCGGGCTAAGACTCACTCACAGGTTAAAAACACCAATACAAAACTTCACTTTACATTTATAGAACACGTAGTGTAAAAGGGTATAAAATCAAATTTCATTTGTCACATGCGCCAAATACAACAGGAGTAGACTTTACATTGACATGCTTACTTATGAGCCCTTTCCCAACAATGCAGGGTAAAATAAAAAAAATTAAAATGGCAAATAATAAAATAAAATGGTAACACAAAATAACGAGGCTACATACAAGGAATACATGTACCGAGTCTATGTGCAGAGTAGCAGCAGCGTATGTGAAGTGTGTGAAAGTGTGTCTGTATGTGTGGCATCAATATGCAGGTGTGAGTGAAAGAGTGAGTGAGTGAGTGAGTGAGTGAGTGAGTGAGTGAGTGAGTCAGATTTTCCAAAAAGAAGGGCGGGGGAGGGCTTTATATGCGTTGCGGAAGTTAGAATAACAATGATCCAGGGTTTTGCCAGCCCGGGTCGCGCATTTGATATGCTGATAGAATGTAGGGAGCCTTGTTTTCAGATTAGCCTTGTTAAAATCCCCAGCTACAATAAATGCAGCCTCAGGATATGTGGGTTCCAGTTTACATAGAGTCAAATGTAGTTCTTTCAGGGCCGTCGAGGTGTCTGCTTACGGGGCATATACACGACTGTCATTATGATCGAGGAGAATTCTCTTGGTAGATAATGCGGTCGGCATTTTATTGTAAGGAATTCTAGGTCAGGTAAACAAAAGGACTTGAGTTCCTGTATGTTGTTATGATCACACCACGTCTCTTTAATCATAAGGCATACACCCCTGCCCTTCTTCTTACCAGAGAGATGTTTGTGAGTGAGTGAGTGAGTGAGTGAGTGAGTGAGTGAGTGAGTGAGTGAGTGAGGGAGTGAGTGAGTGAGGGAGTGAGTGTGTGTGTGCATGTTGGAGTGTCAGTGTATTTTGGGTGAGGGTGTGGGTAGTCAGAGTGTCAATGCAAATAGTCTGGGTAGCCATTTGATTAAGCTCTTTAAGCTCTAGACCCCCTCTCAACTTCAGCCCCGTCGATGTGAATGGGGGCGTGCTCGGCCCTCCATTTCCTGTACTCCACGATCAGCTCCTTTTGTCTTGCTGACATTGAGGGAGAGGTTGTTGCCCTGGCACCACACTGCCAGGTCTCTGACCTCATCCCTGTAGGCTGTCTCATCGTTGTTGGGGATCAGGCCTACCATCGCTGTGTCATTGGCAAGCTTAATGATAGTCTTGGAGTCGTGCGCGGCTACGCAGTCCTGGGCGAACAGGAAGTACAGGAGGGGACTAAGCACGAACCACTGAGGGGCCCTCGTGCTGAGGGTCAGCGTGGCGGATGTGTTGTTGCCTACCCTCACCACCTGGGGGGCGGCCCGTCAGGAAGTCCATGATCCAGTTGCAGAAGGAGGTGTTTCATCCCAGGGTCCTTAGTTTAGTGATGAGCTTGGAGTCAATGAACAGCATTCTCACGCAGGTTAAAGGGCAGTGTAGAGTGCAATAGATTGCGTCATCTGTGGATCTGTTGTGGCAGTATGGGAATTGGAGTGGATCCAGGGTGTCTGGGATGATGGTGGCTACAGATATGAGTGCTGCGGATTGATAGTCATTTAGACAGTTTTCCTTAGTGTTCTTGGACACCAATCTATGATGGTCTGCTTGAAAAATGTTGGTAGTACAGACTGGGTCAGGGAGATGTTGGAAATGTCAGTGTAGACACATGCCAGCTGGACAGTGCATGCTCTGATTATGCGTCCTGGTATTCCATCTGGCTCTGCAGCCTTGTGAATGTTAACCTGTTTAAAAAGGTCTTACTCACATCGGCTACAGAGAGTGGCATAACACAGTTGTCCGGAACAGCTGGTGCTAGCATGCATGGTTCAGTGTTGCTTGCCTCGAATTGAGCATAGAAGGTATGTAGCTCATCTGGTAAGATCACGTCACTGGACAGCTTGCGTCTGGGTTTCTCTTTGTAATCTGTGATAGTTTGCAAGCCTTGCCACATCTGACTAGCGTCAGAGCCAGTGTAGAAGGATTCGATCTTGGTCCTGTATTGACACTTTGCCTGTTTGCTGGTTTGTTGGTTTGAGTAGCGGGATTTCTTATATGTGTCCGGAATAGTGTCCCGCTCCTTGAAAGCTGCAGCTCTAGCCTTTAGCTCAGTGCGGACGTTGCTTGTAATCCATGGCTTCTGGTTGGGATATGTACGTACGGTCACTGTGGGGACAACATCATAAATGCTCTTATTAATGAAGCTGGTGACAGATGTGGGAAACTCCTCAATGCCATCGGATGAATCCCAGAACATATTCGCCCCACAGGGAGAGTTTTGTATGCATCTCTGTATGTAAAGGTGATCTAGAGTTTTGTATGCATCTCTGTATGTAAAGGTGATCTAGAGTTTTGTATGCATCTCTGTATGTAAAGGTGATCTAGACTTTTGTATGCATCTCTGTATGTAAAGGTGATCTAGAGTTTTGTATGCATCTCTGTATGTAAAGGTGATCTAGGGTTTTTTCGCCTCTAGTTGCACAGTTGACATGCTGGTAGAAATTAGATAAAAAGGATTTCAGTTTCCCTGCATTAAAATCACCGGCCACTAGGAACACCGTCTCTGGATGAGCCGTTTCTTGTTTGCTTATGGCCTTGTACAGCTTGTCTTTATGCCAGCATCAGTTTGTGGTGGTAAATAGACAGTTTTTTTCCGAAACTGTCTCGGTAAATAGTATGGTCTACAGCTGATCATGAGGTATTCTAATTTAGGGAGCAGAACCTCAGGACTTCCTTAATATTAGAGATCACGCACCAGCTGTTCTTAACAAAAAGGCACATGCCCCCTCCCCTGAGTTTACTCAAAGCTGCCGTTCTGTCCTGCTGATAAAGAGAAAAACTAGTTGATAGGATAGTCTCGAACAGGTGCTCGTCCAGTTTATTCTCCAGTGATTGCACGTTCGCCAATAGAACAGAGGTTAGAGGCGGCTTATCCACGGAAACATTATGTACAAAAAAAGTTAAGAGCATCGACGAAAGAAATAGCACAGGAGCCCGTAAAACGGCCGCTATTCCCTCCAGCGCCATCTCTCTTTAGGAGTCTCGAAGGGGTTATGGTAAATTGGTGTTGACGTAGCACAGTTAGGCTACAGATTGAGATAAAAGCTAGTGGCCACCAACATTCATCTCAGCTCCCTAACCATGTCCACTCAGCCTGCCTGAAGGTGTTTCCAAGATGGCCTCCCTCCAATCAAATATGGTTTCTCTGTGCTTACTGCTTACTCAGTTTGTTACAGTGCAACAGCTCCTGTGGTGGTAGAGTGGCTGTGTGTGCCAAGGCCCACAGGTCTGTACTGTTGGCATTGCCCCAATGTGCTTTCAGCATGGAATGGCACAGAGAGTTATAACCTTATACTGCTCAGCACAAAAACAAAGCTGCTCAGAAAGTGCATGAGAAAAAAACTCTAGAGATGAACATCTGTACAGCCCAGCTAGTACTGAGGTTAAATTTGAAACTGAAGATAACCAGACTGGAATGATAGTGATGAAGGTTCTCTATTCTATGATATAAAGACATATCTGCCTCTGCCCTCTACCTGCTTCATTCCTGTGTGACTTGGCAGTGAGCTCTGGCCAGCATACCTTGGTTTTACCTGTGCTGAGTACAACCAGACTACCAAGTTAAATCACAAACAGACAGCTTTTAACACAGAGGTAAAATACTTCCCATCACTCAAACATAGACAACCAGTATTTATGTATGTAAACATTCATAAATTCTAAACAATAATCAAATAAATAAATGGTCAAATATAGCAACAAGGGAATTTCAGTCAGCGAGAGAAGGTATTTGAGATGGAGGGATGGAGGGAGGGAAAAGATAAGACCGAGAGCAAGAAAACCAAATAATAATATTGCCAGGAAAAGAGAGGAGTGGAACAAGTGGTGGTGTACTGACGATAGAGATGAAACAGGGCCGTAAGCATTTCCATACTAAGTGGAGGGACGTTATTAAGCTGGAACCGAGCGAGAACGCTGATAGCGATATACAGTGCATTCGGAAAGTATTCAGACCCCTAGAATTTTTACATATTTTGTTTTATGTTACAGCCTTATTCTAAAATGTATTGAATTGTTTCCCCCCCTCAATCAATACACAATACCCCATAATGACAAAGTAAAAACAGGTTCTTAGAAATGTTTTTAAATGTATGAAAAATAAAAAAACATAAATATTACATTTACATAAGTATTCAGACCCTTTACTCAGTACTTTGTTGAAGTACCTTTGGCAGCGATTACAGCCTTGTCATAGCTGTATTTGGGGAGTTTCAATCAATCAATCAATCAAGTTTATTTTATATAGCCCTTCGTACATCAGCTAATATCTCGAAGTGCTGTACAGAAACCCAGCCTAAAACCCCAAACAGCAAGCAATGCACATGTAGAAGCACGGTGGCTAGGAAAAACTCCCTAGAAAGGCCAAAACCTAGGAAGAAACCTAGAGAGGAACCAGGCTATGAGGGGTGGCCAGTCCTCTTCTGGCTGTGCCGGGTGGAGATTATAACAGAACTATGCCAAGATGTTCAAAATGTTCATAAGTGACAAGCATGGTCAAATAATAATCATGAATAATTTTCAGTTGGCTTTTCATAGCCGATCATTAAGAGTTGAAAACAGCAGGTCTGGGACAGGTGGCGATTCCATAACCGCAGGCAGAACAGTTGAAACTGGAATAGCAGCAAGGCCAGGTGGACTGGGGACAGCAAGGAGTCATCATGCCCGGTAGTCCTGACGTATGGTCCTAGGGCTCAGGTCCTCCGAGAGAGAGAAAGAAAGAGAGAAGGAGAAAATTAGGGAGAACCAAGATTTTCAAAATGTTCATAAATGACAAGCATGGTCAGATAATAATCAGGAATAAATGTCAGTTGGCTTTTCATAGCCGATCATTAAGAGCCGATCATAGCCGATCACCTCCCTGACCAAGGCCCTTCTCCCCCGATTACTCAGTTTGGCTGGGCGGCCAGCTCTAGGAAGAGTCTTGGTGGTTCCAAACGTCTTCCATTTAAGAATGATGGAGGCCACTGTGTTCTTGGGGACCTTCAATGCTGCAGATATTTTTTGGTACTCTTCCCCTTCCCCATATCTGTGCCTCGAAGCTCTCGGACTATTCCTCCGACCTTGTGGCTAGGATTTTGCTCTGACATGCACTGTCAACTGTGCGACCTTAAATAGACAGGTGTGTGCCTTTCCAAATCATGTCCAATCAATTGAATTTACCACATTTGGACTCCAATCAATGGAAGGATGATCAATGGGAACAGGATGCACCTGAGCTCAATTTTGAGGGTCATAGTAAAGGGTATGAATACTTCTGTAAATAAGGTATCTGTTTGTTTTTTTTAATCAAATTTGCAAAAATTTCTAAAAACCTGTTTTCACTTTTTCGTTATGGGGTATTGTGTGTAGATTAATGATGATATTTTTTTTATTGAATCCATTTTAGAATAAGGATGTAACATAACAAAATGTGTAAGCAGTTAAAGGGTCTGAATACCTCCCGAATGCACTGTACCTTCAGCCTCAGATAACACACACACACGCACGTATCCAGACTGTTTATCCCTCAGCGTCTCTCTCCGTTTATTTCCAGTCCTCTCCACCACTTGGCCTTTGCACCTTTTTCTAACTTTATTTTAGCATTATAATATTTTCCCTCGTATTGCCGAACCCATTTTCTTTTAACTTGTTTATTGAACACAGTGATTTGTTTTTCGTGGTCAAAAGTTCACAATGTTAAATGAAAAACTGTCAAATTGTAATTTCTCTGTGTTGAGATTAAAACTAAGACAACATCTGGAAGCTCTCTTAACCTACAAATAATACATTTTGCATACCACAAGAAGTAAATTGGCTTTTCTAACTGTGATAAATGTGACAACCAAGAACTAAGTTCATATTTTGGGTCAAATGATCTAATTTAAGAGCTCCTAAATATTATTGAAAATCAAGCAATAACAAGAAGTTCTTACTTTTGCTAAACTGAGCAATGTGACCTCTACTTGAGCTTTGGGAAGTGGGGTCTTTTTTCTCCCAGCCCAAAATACAGACATGAGGTAAGCTTTGATTACAGGGAGATTTGATTACTGTTGACATGACATATTTCAGCCCTTTTTCTGCACCCCATCATCAGGAGGGGAAAGTGAAACGGGAAGGGAGAGACAGAGATAGAGGGGAAGAAGGAAATCGAGAGTAGCTGAGAGATGAAGAGGAATGAAGAAAAACCAAAAGATTGTTTCTTCGTGACAGTCAAGTTTTCAACCACCAGGAAAAGCTCTTCTGAGATTGGTGAATCCTGTTTGCTCTATGCAGAGCACCAAATTCTTCTGATTTCTCCCATTGACGGCTCTGCACAGACCTTTTTTTTAATACGGAGCACGTGCCAAGTTGAAAAAACATTAAAGCTAGAATTCTTAGTTTTTCTAGGCGCACTGGTGCTCCTAAACAAAAATTCCAGGTTTCACAGCAAAATGTTTTGGCGCATATGCCAGTAAAATGTTTGCACTGTAGAGCCCTGGGGAAGAACCTTCCTAATAGTGACCAATAAATCACACTGACTTAGCTATTCTACCTAAGTCATTCATGGTAAGTGATGGTAAATCAACCATCATTGTGCCAACAAAACACATAATGCAATTGTGTTACTTATTACAATCATATAATGGGTTTTCCTGAATACATTCTTACAGGTGTGCAGGTTTCAAGATTTTATGTGGTCATTTCCTGATGTTGGATGGCAGCAACTCCTGATGTTGGTTTGTTTCCCGTGTTAAGCCTAGCTTCCTGTTCTGCACCAGGTTATGAGACTGGAGGCTCTTCCTCAGTATAGAGCAATGGGTGCCCCCTCAAACACAAAAGCAACCTCGCACAAACCCACACTATCATACATGCATGGACGAAAACAGATTAAAAGGGCTCAGAGCTTATAGCGCTGATCCCTGGGACATCAACGGAGATTTCACACATTTTCAATGGGGGGAGGGGGGTTGTGGTGCATGACCAGGCTCACATGCTGACCAGACCGGACACGTCGCGTGCGCGAGCGTCGCAAAATAAATTTAGAAATCCATGTTATTCAATTATTGCACCCACACTGCTTGCGCGTGCCAACGAGCGTCTGCGACAGCAAGGGCTAAAATAGACGTTGTTCCTATTTCTGACGCAGATCGCGCTGCAAGTCCTGCCTCTCCCATCTCCTCATTGGTTTATAGAAGCAGGTACCCACGTGCCATCTCCTCATTGGTTATACCCACGTGGGTGACTGAAAGACGAACTTTGTTGCCGGTTGTCGTGGTAATACAATTACAGTTTAGATGCGATCACCATATAAGTTCAAAGATGAAAAAGCCTGGAAGGAGGAGAGATGACTAGAAACGATTCGGTTGGCGGTTTTATGTTTGGATTAATTGTCGGAGTAGATGTCCGTGTGCATTTCAGGTAAAATAACAACTCAATGTTTATATCCCAGGAGAAATTAGCTAGAAACAGCAAGCTAGCTAAATAGGACAAATTAACGTTAGCTAGCAAGTGCAAGCTAACTAGCTAAATTGCCATACATGTTTAATGCTTTTCGAGCTGTCCCCAAATTAATGTCATTGGTTCAGGGTTTGTTTTGATATTTTAACCTGTGTGTCGTGATCGCGTTTGGTGTGGGAGGGCAAAATAAATGTATGCATGATAGTGCACGATAGCGCACGCGTGCTGCCGGTTTGGGTTCCGTGTCAGAGTTAGGGTTAGGTTTCATCCTCGAAAGGGTCTGATAAAGATCTACCCCAAGCACAACTATTCCTGACTTTATTATCCTAGTAAAGTTATATTTATATTACAACCCCTACACCCAACACACACAGACTAATACACACACCTGAACCACTGTGTGATGACCTCTGTACAGTCAGATCAGGCTATGAATTGCTGTGTTCTGAGGATCAAGTGGCCCAACTCCAGCCCCGAACAGCTGCTCTGATCCTTCATGGAAATAAACAACTGATACTTTCTCTCCCTCTGTGTGTGTGTGTGTGTGTGTGTGTGTGTGTGTGTGTGTGTGTGTGTGTGTGTGTGTGTGTGTGTGTGTGTGTGTGTGTGTGTGTGTGTGTGTGTGTGTGTGTGTGTGTGTGTGTGTGTAGGATGATGTCAGTGTGTCTCACATTCCTGCCAGTGTTTCACAGCTCCTTTCCTCTATCTTATCTCCAACACCTTTCTCTGAGTCTTTCAACCTTAGCCAAAATGCAGGGAATAAAACCTATTCACTGTAGGATGGCGAAACTGGTTAAGAACCATATCGCAGGTTGTCTGTGGCATTCCATTTCCACAAGGCAAATCTCTCAGTTCCTTAACTTGCTGGCTACTAGTCTCCCAGTCGCAGCTGTGATAGAGGCTGTGGTATTGGGTCTGGGTCTGTAGGAGGCAGGATGCATTCAGTCAGACAGGCCCAGCTGGGGCAGTTTGTTCACACTCCAAAGGGTTGCTGAAGACGGGCTCGTAAAGCAGGCTGAGTAGCTGCTCTAGCTGGCTGTTAGGGCCTGGACTTCTCCTCTAAACATTTTCATAGGGCCTGTGTTTTTAGAAGTCTGTAGGCAGTTCCTAGCCAATCTCCCCGGCACCATCTTTTATGGCCTAGGGATTTACTGGTTTACAGTGACACTGTGCAGAGTCACATTGCTACTACTTTGAGGTCCCAGTAGGCCGATGACTGCAAATGATGTGTTGGCCAGCTCTGGTCCATTTACACAGGCAGGGATATAGTGTGTGATTAGAATAAAAACAGTTGGTGGCTTATCACCAAATGTTACTTAATTCAGTCACAATTCATATGAACACTATGGCTTGAAAATATGAATATCACAAATAGTGTAAGTGCCTCCTCCTTATTATGGTGTGCAGAACATTGTGTGACGTCTCTGTATTACCCTAATCATCCCATGACTTGATCGTAAAGTTGCAAAAGTTCATGGAAACCACACCTTGAGTGGACGCACTTTGTAGTCTGCAGTGCTACGAGGAGAACAATGACGACATAACATTCCTTACGTTTCTGTGGTAATGTTCTGGAACTGAGGCCAGCGCAGCAGAGCAGCGTTTTCACTCCTACGTCACCCATTCCTAGCAGCACCCTCAAGTACCAATGGGACATTATCTGGCAACCCTGGACATGAAACGGGGTAATTTTGGCCAAAATAGAGTAAGAGCAGCTCGGAGAACAAGCCATGCAATCACTGCCTACCCAGCAAGGCTGAGAGACCTCCTTGAGTCCCATTTTATGATTAATCAACCCCACGTCAGTGTTCAAGAGCCTGATGTGCCATCCTCAATAATCCTTCTTTAGTATAAATCACTAGATCAAGGTCGGCTGGATAATTGATATTGTCTGTCGACATTTTCTGCCCATGAGTAATAGTAGTGATATGGCAAGAGATGGACTTGATCCTAACCCAGGGGTGGGCAACATCCGGCCCGAGGGCCGGATCTGGCCCGCGAGCCCATTCAATCTGGCCTGCGAGAGGTTGCAGATAAAAAATATAAAAAATAGTGCCAAAAAAACTATATTTGTGGCCCTCCCCTGAATTCTTAAAATCCTGATGTGGCCCTCGAGTCTAAATGATTGCCCACCCTTGTCCTAACCTCTTCAGAGTGGAGAGTACCACCAGTGATGCGTTGGTAGGGTGTCTCGTTCTTAGCTGGGAAGAGGGTCTAAATCAATGAGAGTGAAACAAGTGAATTGATTATATTTCGTCACAACGTAATAAAGTTTTCTGGGTTCCTCCATTCAAATCACAAACATGTCCTGGGCTTGTCCCAGGGCTAGGGGTCTTTCAAGCCTGTAGCAGTGCATATGGCACAGGGCAAAGGACACAGCCCATGTCATGGGGCATCCAGTGAAAACTTGCCGCTCCAGCCCAGGCAGCGGTGGCCAGGGAACACATAGTGTTATTGTAAGCTGCTATGGGATGCTGGGTAAATATTTAGTCAAGGAGAAGGAACAGTAATAAATTAAAGAGCTTTTACTCAATCTCTCTGAGCCTGCTGTTACAGCCATGCAGCAGGCGGGGCAAGGCTCTGGGCTCTGCTAGGGCTGCCGGCAGGACAGGAATCAAGCTGCAGAAAACTCTGTAGTATCACTCAAGTCACAGACGGAGTGAGAAAATCTCTTGTTCTCGTAAACACGCATGCATGTCTACTAGTAGTGACCAAATGTGAAACTAAAAGCATGACTGCCATAGATGCAGTATAATCAAAGGTTCATGGATCGTTATAATAAAAATAAATACTTTGAAAATGTGTGTATATAGGAGGTTTTAACGTCAAAACAGTAATCTGTCTGAGCCCTGCTCCTACCTGTTCTGACTCACTGCACAGAGAGCCTGCGGATATCAGGCCTGCCTGTCACGGTCTCACATACCTCCCCTAGCACTAAATAACTGTCACATCACACACACACTACTATTAACATACATTCAGAGCTACTCAACCCTGTCTACAGAAAGGTCCTCAGAGAAAGGGAGGGATGGAGGGAGCTGGTGGAGGGGTAAGGGAAAACCCATATTGTCGCTGTCTGATGAAATCCTTGTAACTACATTTTTGCCAATTTTCATTTATTTTTTTACATTTATTGAAAGCAGTAACTCCCCTAAATGTACTGTGAATGTTTCATGACTCTAGAACCAATAACATGTATTCAAAATAGCTTCTGAAGTTACATGATCCCTTGTGGTGATCCTCGTGTGGCTCAGTTGGTAGAGAATGGAGCTTGCAGTGTTGTGGGTTTGATTCCCACAGGGGACCAGTATGAAAAATGTATGCTCTCACTACTGGTAGTTGCTCTACTCAGAGCGTCTTAAAATGTAAAAAATAAAACAAATAACTATGTTTGTTAATAGGAAAATATGTTTTTTTCCCTGAAAAGTCCCGTTTTGGAGATGGGGTTATCAGACAGCGACAGTATGCTCTGTATTATCTCGTAACATTTTTTCAACCAATTACAACTCTCCAGTTGTACAGTATCTGTTAGCAAGGCAGACAAGCCTGAATGACGGTAATCATCATTGAAATTTGGATTAATGTTGTCCTGATTTTGTTTGTTAATCGTAAATCGTAGCAAAAGCTAACATGGGAAAATAAAAAGACAAAATGACAGTTTGAGTCCAGCATTGGATACTAAAGTACTTTGTGAATAGCCTACTCTGGTGGGAAAATAAGCCTTATGAAACTTGGCAATAAGCACAGCGGAAATGGCCATAACTAGGAGGATATCAAACCGGAGTGACGTCCTGATGTTCTGACACCTCAAGCTTAAAGATATGGTTTTGCCAGGTCTTGAGCCCCCCCCACCCCCTCCCACTTGGAGAGTCAGGTCTGTCTGTGACAGCTGTGAGTGAGGAAGTGAGTGATAGACTGCCAAACCTGCTCTATCCACTGATCCCTCCACAGGAAACTGTGGCGTGTCATTTCCTCCCACCACCACGACACTGACCAGAGACGTGTCACCCACCGGCCGCAAAATCCCCCAGGCAGGGAGGATCATGGGAAGATGGCTGGGCAGGGCTTGGAGAGTCTGGGAAGAGGAGAAGTGAAGATGTGACTGAGCCGGCAGACAAGGCCTGTTTCTCCTCAGTCCGTACTCCGTAGCCAGACAGGAAACTCTACTCCATGAGAACAACTACACTCAAGCAGATCGACTCATACACAAGTGCTGAATGCTATGAGTAGGGCTTTGCGGTGACCATATTACCACCACACCGGAAGTCATGAGGCATGACCACAGTCAAATTCCACGTAACCGCTGAGTCATGGCAAACTCTTCTTATACACTCTGGACATGCGTTGGTAAGCACAGCGGAAGTACCCACCTCGCTAACGACCATCAGGACCGCTAACGGCCTGGTACTCAGTGCTTTTTTGGCCCTCTCCCCACTGACATCAACGCAAACGCAATTGAAAATCACACACACTCATCAAAACAGTATCATGCTTTTAAAACTCACCGTTAAGCTACATGTTTGACCTCACTGTGATGATCAATTTGAAGAAAGAAGTTCAACAACAGGTTGAAACAGTGGAAACCATGGCGTTGTTGATGTTGTTTCAAAGCCAAACAACAATGGACAGTTCTGTCTTTATTTATTTTGTATTTGTATTTATTTATTTAATGCGCTTACAGCACCTGGTATTCCCAGGCGGTCTCCCATCCAAGTACTAACCAGTCCCGACCCTGCTAAGCTACCGAGATCATGCGTGGTCAGGGTGGTATGGCCACAAGCATATGTTTTTCCCCATTTTATCAGGAATGAAGATGGCTCATCGCTCACCCAGGGCATACAGAGTTTGGGCGGAATATGGAACATCACCTGTCGCACATTACGAACCTGCATGCTCTTCAAACAGTGGTTGATGCATGATGTGAAATAAGTGTTGTTATTAGCCCAGACTTTTCTATATGCAATGCCGTGTGAAAGCAGAGTTTTGATGGTTGCCACTAAAAAGAGGTTCCCAGTTGCTACTATATTTAGGCCTATTTCTCAGCTGCCTCCTATAAAACCGGAGTAGCCTGATTTAAACTGCGGGAAAGCAGCCTCCATTTGCTATTCGAGTGCATACGGATGACATGTCTTTATCAAATGGGTAGGAATAGTCTCGAAATGTTTACCTAAGTATTCAGACCCTTTGCTATGTGCCTCGAAATTGAGCTCATGTGCATCCTGTTTCCATTGGTCATCCTTGAGATGTTGTTTCTACAACTTGATTGGAGTCCACCTGTGGTAAATTCAATTGACTGGACATGATTTGGAAAGGCACACGCCTGTCTATATAAAGATCCCACAGTTGACAGTGCATGTCAGAGCAAAAACCAAGCCATGAGGTTGAAGGAATTGTCCGTAGAGCTACAAGACAGGATTGTGTCGAGGCACAGATCAGGAGAAGGGTACCAAAATATTTCTGCAGCATTGAAGGTACCCAAGAACACAGTGGCCTCCATCATTCTTAAATGGAAGACGTTTGGAACCACGAAGACTCCTCCTAGAGCTGGCCGCCAAGCCAAACTGAGCAATCAGGGAGAAGGGCCTTGGTCAGGGTGGTGACCAAGAACACGACGGTCACTCTGACAAAGCTCCAGAGTTCCTCTGTGGAGATCGGAGAACCTTCCAGAAGGACAACAATCTCTGCAGCACTCCACCAATCAGGCCTTTATGGTAGAGTGGCCAAATAGAAGCCCCTCCTCAGTAAAAGGTACATGACACCCTGCTTGGAGTTAGCCAAAAGGCACCTAAAGGACTCAGACCATAAGAAACAAGAATCTCTGGTCTGATGAAACCAAGATTGAACTCTTTGGCCTGAATGCCAAGCATCACGTCTGGAGGAAACCTGGCACCATCCCTACGGTGAAGCATGGTGGTGGCAGCATCATGCTGTGGGTATGTTTTTCAGTGGCAGGGACTGGGAGACTACTCAGGTTCGAGGGAAAGATGAACGGAGCAAAGTACAGGGAGATCCTTGATGAAAACCTGCTCCAGAACGCTCAGGACCTCAGACTGGGGCGAAGGTTCACCTTCCAACAGGTCAACGACCCTAAGCCTACAGACAAGATAATGCAGGAGAGGCTTCGGGACCAGTCTCTGAATGTCCGTGAGTGGCCCAGCCAGAGCCCGGACTTCAACCTAAACAAACATCTCTGGAGAGACCTGAAAATAACTGTCCAACCTGACGGAGCTTTAGAGGATATGCAGAGACTAATGGGAGAAACTCCCCAAATTCAGGTGTGCCAAGCTTGTAGCGTCATACCCAAGAAGACTCAAGGCTTTAATCGCTGCCAAAGGCACTTCAGCAAAGTACTGAGTAAAAGTCTGAATATGTATGTAAATGTGATATTTCAGTTTTCTATTTTTAATAAATTTGCACAAATTTCTAAAAACCTGTTTTTGCTTTGTCATTGAGGTATTGTGTGTAACTTGATGAGGGGGAAAAACTATTTAATCCATTTTAGAATATAGGCAGTAACATAACAAAATGTGGAAGAAGTCAAGGTGTCTGAATATTTTCCGAAGGCACTGTATGTTTTGATTTCTAAGACATTCTAAGGTTTGTATTATTCACAGCTAAATTTGCCAAATAACTCAATCTTGCATATAGGACCTGTTTTCAAATGATCACTTTTATGCTCAACATAAATCAACATTTTATTGATCGCAAACACATAGTCAGATGTTATTGCGGGTGTAGCAAAATGCTTGTGTAAAGAATATGGTGTTGAAGGCTGAGCAGAAGTCAATGAACAGCATTCTTACATAGGTATTCCTCTTTTCCAGATGGGATAGGGCAGTGCGATGGTGTCATCCGTGGATCTATTGGGATGATATGCAAATTGCAGTGGGTCTAGGTTGTCAGGTAAGGTTGAGGGGATATGTTCCTTAACTAGCCTCTGAAAGCCCTTCATGAATGCAGAAGTTAGTGCTAGTCTGCGCATGCTCTGAGGACGTGGCTAGGGATGCCGTCTGGGCCGGCAGCCTTGCGAGGGTTAACACGCTTAAACGTCTTACCTCACATCGGCCATGGAGAACGTGAGCGCACTTAAATGCAGTGGTTCACGCTTTCAATTTTGCACGAATGCTGCAGTCTAGCCACGGGTTTTGGTTTGGATAGGTTTTAATCGACATGGTTGGAACAACATCCCGTATACACTTCCTGATGAATATGCGCACTCGCTTCAGAATGGGAAAAATATCCTTTACATTTTATTCAAAGATATTATTCTTACAATAAAATCATAATATAACATAATGGCACAGGATTTATAAGCTTATCTTGTCAGCTAAATTAACTAGTCTACAGTCTATGGCATGGTGCAGAGCGACCCTTGGTTTATAAGTGCGGATATCGACTCTGCCACTCAAGCTTGCTTTTGTGGCACAGTCGATGGTGCGCTATGTTTCAGCCCAGAAGGTTGAGCGTTCAAACCGCGCTCACTGCCTGTTTCATTACAATGGGGTCGTCGGAAGTGATCGGACCTCACATCCACAAAAATCCTTGGCCGGTGAGCGCGTTCCCATAAGACCGCGTCCTGTGAGGTCTAGCGCAAAGGACGTGCTCTTTGTTACGGAGTCTAGTTAAGTAATCGACTAGCTGGACTGTTCCCCGGACTCCGCGTGTAGGGATTTGCACAATGCATGAACAAGGCTATTGAACTAGACATTGGTGTCTGTCTTTATTCCTTAAGGATGAAGACGCTACCGGGAGACCACACAGGACTTTGGAGGCTGGGCACATGCCTACAGAGAGTTGCACCACGTTCTTACCTGGTGGATGTTGGTGGCTCCCTCTATCGTCGCAATCAGGTGGATCTGCACGTAGCAGAGCAGACAAACCAGAACATGCCATACACTCACCTAGATGAGCTGGATCACAGTCCAGGCCTAAGGGTAAGGGGCGCAGAATTGAGACATGCGCCAACTGAAGGTGAGGCTTCTACCCCACCAAGCTCTCCAGCTCGTGGCCCTAATCCTACCCCTGTCAGAGCCAATACTTACTCACGGGTGGGTCGGCTGTGCAAGCCACTGGACAGGCTTACTCTGTGAGCAAGAGACTGTGTTAACTTATCCTCTGTTTATATAAAATATATATATATAATTTTTAAAGGAAGATGACAATTGAAGTAAAAAGAAAATGTCATGCTTTTTCAATTGTTATGACTTGACTGTTAAGAACTTAATGTTATGCCGTTATGTTTGCACTTTCTACTGAAAAGGATGTTGTTACGGAGTCTAGTTGATAGGTAATCGACTAGCCGGACTGTTCCCCGGACTCCGCATGTAGGGATTTGTACAATGCATGAACAAGGCTATTGAACTAGACATTGGTGTCTGTCTTTATTCCTTTATCCAACATGTTATGTTCTGTTAATTACTGATGTCCCCTTTAAGAATGGAGCATCCTTGGTCATGCGCAGGTTGTTCTATGTTATTCTGGTACTAACTGATTCCAGTAAAATGTGAAGCTCCAGTACCATTTCTTGTATTCAGAGTCTCTCTTATTATATAAATAAGTAATAAGAGCTAAGACACTACAATGGCGACAAGGATGATTACCTGCAGTGTGCATCACGAATGCAGATGGAGCTCGTAGGAAGAGAGGAAGATTTTGACCCTGTAGCACAACAGCTAGCAAGCAGTGACGACGAGGGGAGAGCTAACGAGAACGAGGCGGCAGATCAAAGACCCGTGGAGCCGGAGGTAAAGAGAATGGCTAGCATCGGGAAAATAGATGTGTTTGATGACATGCAAGAAAACTGGGCAACTTACATTGAATGACTGGAACAGTACTTCATTGCAAACGACATTGCTGATAACAAGAGAGTACCAGTGTTGTTGAGTTTAATTGGCCCAAAAACGTACAGTTTGCTAAGAGATCTGACTGCCCCTCTGAAGCCCTCAAATAAAACATTCACAGAGATTGTGGAGATATTGCAAATTCACCTATCACCTAAACCATTCCTCATCGCGGAACGTTTTCGTTTCCACAAGAGAGATCAGAATGAGGGGGAGGGTGTTAGTACATATGTAGCAGAGTTGAAGAAACTGTCTGAACATTGCCAGTTTGGAGAGAACCTAAATGACACATTAAGGGATAGATTGGTCTGTGGACTGAAACATGAACACATTCAAAAACGTTTGCTCACAGAATCAGATCTCACATTTGCAAAGGCTGTTGAAATTGCTGTGACTATGGAAATCGCGACGAAAGATCCATTTGAGTTGCAAAGTAAATGAAATACGGACCTATCACAAACTTCCCTGCACAAGTTTTCGCGCAGCCGACAGCGCCCCCGTTTGGCCAAAAAATGCAACAAGTGTGACAGAGATGGTCACAGAGCAGAGGACTGCCGTTTCAAAGAAGAAATTTGTCACAAATGCAGTAGAAGGGGGCACATTCAAAGAGCATGCAGAGCAAAATTCAGTCACAACAGGAAAACTGAGAAAATTAAAGGGTCTGTGAATGCACTAGCAGAGAACAGTGGCAGTGATTCAGATGAACGATTAATTGGTACAATGGAGTTAACCTGTTAAGGCTAGGGGGTGCTGTTGTCACTATTTATGGAAATCGTGTAATTTTTGAAACGGCTTCCTACAAAATTCTTGATCGTACAATATGCATATTATTATTATTATTGGATAGAAAACAGTCTATAGTTTCTATAGCCGTTGAAATTTTGTCTCTGAGTGGAACAGAACTCATTCTACAGCAATTTCCCTGACATGGAGTCAGATTTCACACATTTTGGCCCCTGTTCTGGAGTCAGTTTTAAGGCCACTGTTATTGCTATGAGTATACGGACACTGCTTACGTCTTCCCCTGGATGCCTTTACGTGATGACGCTTTGAATGGTATCGATTGCCCAATCACAGCCACTATAAATGAAAAAAACCTGTAGGTAGGAACTCTTTTCTAGGTGCGTCAGGCGCGCGGAGGACACCAACCTACTGTTTTTCCAAGCATTAGTGTAGCCAGTTATATTTCTCCGGTCATATTTCTACTCGTTATAGGAGTTAAAAACATCATAAGGTAGTTAATTTAAAGCGTTTTATAGCAATTTATATCCGTTTAGTGCGATTTTGGGACATTTATTTCTGAGACACTGTGAATCTCTGGGCACCGTTCCAGTTCATGCCGAACGCAATGTGCATTTCTACATGGCAAGAGGACAGCTTTCGACCAAAAGACGATTAGACCCAAGAAAGGATTCTTTGACCAAGATTCTGATGGAAGAACAGCTCAAAGTAGGAACAATTTATTATGATAAATCGTGTTTCTGTCGAAAAATGTTAATGGCTTAGGACGCCATCTTTTTTGACGTAGCTTCGCTTGGCGCAAACTGTATTGAAAAGTAAGGATAATTTAAAAAATGTAAATCCGCGATTGTATTAAGAATTAAATTGTCTATCAATCGCTGTCCACCCTATATTTTTTAGTCACGTTTATGAGTATTTATGTATACGACTAGATCACTGTCTAATGTGGCGCAGGACATTTTCTGACCAGCTGGGCTACTTTTCTCATTGTCTAACCATGATTTTGGTGGCTAAATATGCACATTTTCGAACAAACTGTATATGTATGTTGTAATGTGATGTTACAGGAGTGTCATCTGAAGAATTCTGAGAAGGTTAGTGAAAAAATTTATATATTTTGGCGATGTTTACGTTATCGCTCTCTTTGGCTAGAATCAATGCTGGTGTAATGTTTGCACATGTGCTATGCTAATATAACGATTTATTGTGTTTTCGCTGTAAGACACTTAGAAAATCTGAAATATTGTCTGTATTCACAGGATCTGTGTCTTTCGATTAGTGTATGCTGTGTATTTTTACGAAATGTTTGATGATTAGTAGTTAGGTAAACACGTTGCTCATTGTATTTATTCTAGTCCATTTGTGACGGTGGGTGCAATTGTAAACTATGACATCTACCTGAAATATGCACATTTTTCTAACAAAACCTATCCTATACCATAAATATGTTATCAGACTGTCATCTGATGAGCTTTTTTCTTGGTTAGTGGCTATCAATATCTTAGTTTAGCCGAATTGGTGATAGCTACTGGTGTTGGTGGACAAAGAAAAGATGGTGGATTATGCTAATGTGTTTAGCTAATAGATTTACATCTTTACATATTGTGTCTTCCCTGTAAAACATTTTAAAAATCGGACATGTTGGCTGGATTCACAAGATCTGTGTCTTTCATTAGCTGTATTGGACTTTAATGTGTGAAAGTGAAATATTTAAAAAATATATTTTTTTTGAATTTCGCGGCTCTGCCTTTTCAGTGGGGGTGGGGGGGGTGTGCCGGTAGCGGGCACCCCGGGGATAGACAGGTTAAACACAGTGACTTCTCCCAGCAGTAGCATAATATGAGTGACACCAGATATTGAAGGCAAACCCCTCAAAATGGAGCTGGACACAGGATCTGCAGTGTCTATAATTTCCACTACTGTCTACAATGAGTACTTCAAGGCTATCAAGCTGAAGAACACAAATGTGTTGCTGAAGACCTACTCAGGAGAGAGATTGAGCCCAATGGGGGCGTTGCAGGTCAGAGTGAGCTATGGGGGGCAAACACAGCAGTTACAGCTGTATGTGGTGCCTGAAACTGGCCCCCCATTATTTGGCAGGGAATGGCTTTCAAAAATAAAGCTGAACTGGTGTGATTTGAAAATGCTCCACACGTTCCAGTCCAAAGAGAAAGACACAGACCAAACACTGGAACACTTGCGGAAGAAATACAGCACAGTTTTCAGTGATCAGATGGGAACAGTAAAAGGCTTCACAGCAAAACTTGTACTGAGAGATGACGCAACCCCAAAATTCTGCAAAGCCAGATCGGTTCCATACTCCCTGAGACCAAAGGTGGAAGCGGAAATCGATCGCTTGCAGGATACAGGGATCCTGACGAAAGTGGACAGAAGCGAATGGGCCACACCCATAGTTCCTATTGTGAAGAAAGATGGGTCTGTTAGAATGTGTGGGGACTTCAAGGTAACTGTGAATTCAATGTTGCATGTGGACCAATACCCCTTGCCACGTCTGGAGGACATCTTTGCTGCACTAGCTGGTGGGAAACACTTCAGTAAAATCGATCTGAAACAGGCTTACCTGCAGCTACCGGTTGAAGAGAGCTCCAAACAGTACCTGACAATAAACACACACAAAGGTCTATACAGGTATAACCGCCTGGTTTTTGGCATCGCATCGGCCCCAGCCATTTGGCAACGAACTATTGACCAGATTTTGCAAGGAATCCCAGGAACTTAGTGTATCCTGGATGACAGGATCATAACAGGACGCACCGACAAAGAACACCTGGCTAACCTGGAAGAGGTCCTGAAAAGACTGAAAGAGTATGGTCTGCAGGCAAACTTACAGAAGTGTGAGTTCTTCAAAGACAAGATTGTCTTCTGTGGACATGAAATTGACCGCAATGGATTGCACAAAACACAGGACAAAACCGAGGCAGTAGTACAGGCACCACGACCACAAAATATCACAGAAGTGAGATCTTTTGCGGGACTGATCAATTACTACAGAAGATTCCTCCCAAACCGTTCAGCAGTACTCCAGCCTCTAAATCAGCTCCTGGAAAAGAATAAGACATGGCGGTGGACAGAACAGTGTGAAAATGCATTTCTGGAGGCAAAACGACTCATCACATCTGAACAGGTCCTGATGCATTACGACCCTGAACTGCCAGTGAAGTTGGCTTGTGATGCGTCCCCTTATGGCTTAGGGGCCGTCCTTTCACACACACTGAAAGATGGGTCAGAGAGGCCAGTTGCATTCGCGTCACGAACATTGAACGATGCAGAGAAAAATGACTCACAAATCGACAAAGAAGCACTGGCGCTAGTGTGGGGCGTCAAGAAATTCCACGCATACCTATATGGCAAGCGTTTCACACTGGTTACGGATCACCAGCCGCTGCTTTCCATTTTCAGTCCAAAGAAAGGCATTCCGGCAATGACAGCAGCCAGGTTACAGCGATACGCCTTGTTCCTTGCCAGTCATATGCATGACATTGAGTTTAAGCCGTCGTCCCTCCACACAAATGCAGATGGATTATCCAGACTGCCATGTACAAGAGAAAGACAAAGGAGTGTGGATGCAGTGGACATTTTCCATACCGCTCAGCTCGAGGCACTACCGGTCACAAGCACAGTTATCAAACAGGAGACAAGGAAAGATGTGACCTTGTCAAAAGTGTACACCTACACCATGTCAGGATGGCCAGCTACTGGCAGAAAGGAGCTGACTCCGTATTTCCAGCGGAGAAATGAAATTACAACGTACCAAGGATGTTTGATGTGGGGAATGAGAGTCATGAAACCCCAGAAATGCCAACATCAGGTTTTGCAGCAACTACATGAAGGTCATGTTGGGATTGTCAAAAGGAAGCTGCTCGCAAGGAGCCACTTCTGGTGGCCAGGTCTGGATCAACAGATAGAAAATATGGCAAAGAACTGTAGCGGATGTTTGGAAACCCTTCACATGCCTGCTCCTGTCCCAGTCCACCCTTGGGAATGACCCACAGAGCCATGGCAGAGAATTCATGTGGACTACGCTGGTCCCTTTGAAAAGCACATGTTTCTGGTTATAGTTGATGCCCATTCCAAATGGCCAGAGGTGTTTTGCACTGACTCCTCCACCTCAGCTCAGACGATAGAGTGTCTCAGAACAACGTTTGCACCACGCTTCGGATTGCCGCTGCAGCTAGTAAGTGACAACGCGCAAGCTTTTGTAAGTGACGAGTTTACAAGATTCATGTCAGTAAATGGAATCAAACACTCAACCTCAGCTCCGTACCACCCTGCCACCAATGGGCTGGCAGAACGCTTTGTGCAAACCCTAAAGCAAGGACTCCGTGCAGCAAAACGAGACGAAGGGACTTTGCAAACAAAACTGGCCAAGTTCCTGTCACGCCAAGTTCCTGGCCTCCTACCGAAACACCCCACATGCCACGACAAATGAAAGCCCAGCCGCACTGATGTTCGGGAGACCTCTCCGCACATGGCTGGACATCATGAAGCCTAACAGGCGTAATGAAGTGCTGAACAAACAAGCCAAGATGCTCTCCGGTGGCCGGGAGCGCCATCTCCAAACAGGACAGGAAGTGATGGTGCGAGACTACAGAGGAGGAGGGAAATGGACAAGAGGGACCGTACATACACAAACGGGACCCAGAACTTACCAGGTTCAAGTGAGCCCAGACATAATGTGGCGGCGTCACATTAACCAAATGCATTCCACGGAAAACAGCACAACAATTGAGAGAGAACAGGCACAGAGAGCAGCTGAGAGTGACACATAGGGAACTGTAGAGGGCGGTGTGGCAGTAAAGAGACCCCAGGCTGAAAGAAGGGAACGTGTTGATGAAGGTGCTGCTATAGCAGAAGCTATAAGGGAGCAAGCACACACTGAGGTTGTTCAGGAGCCTCCAGACAATCCTAGGCGCTACCCAGAACGAAGGCACCGTCCACCAGACAGACTGGACTTATAAACAAACAAACAAAAACTAACTGTTCAAGTTCAAATTAAAAGATGCAAAATAACTACAACAAGTTCTGGGAAGTGTTTCAGTTGTGGTTTGGTAAAAGTAACTCTGATTGTATAAGAGAGGGAATGTTATGTTCTGTTAATTACTGATGTCCCCTTTAAGAATGGAGCATCCTTGGTCATGCGCAGGTTGTTCTATGTTATTCTGGTACTAACTGATTCCAGTAAAATGTGAAGCTCCACTACCATTTCTTGTATTCAGAGTCTCTCTTATTATATAAATAAGTAACAAGAGCTAAGACACTACACAACATATCATACTGAAACACTCTTCTGAAAGAAGGGAGTTGTGTAGCGACCCTAGTTTATAAGCTCAGATATCGACTGCTTTTGGGGCACAGTTGATGGCGCACTGGGCTTCAGGCAAGAATGTTGAGGGTTCGAGCCGTACTCCCTGCCTCCTTCATTTCAATATAGTAGACTCATAGTCAGTTCTTCTGAAATACATTTTCTTCATATGATGTTTCTTTAAACCTGCCTAAAATAAAATAAAATATTTATTGTGATGGTGTATATTAAATTAATTTATTAGACTTTAAATATAGCTGTTCCAAAGGCGAGCATCAGCAGCTTGTATACGTGGAGAAGCTAAACATGTTTATGTTATTAATTAACGCACAATTACCGTGAGACCGGCAGTCATTTGCATGAAAATAACCAGCTGATAAAACTTCATGACCGCCACAGCCCTTACTGTGATGCTTTATCACATATTTTCAGAGCAAAACTGAACAGTCAGGCAAATGTGGAGAATGCTTCCCAGGAGCCAAAATAGACAATTAACCATGCAGTCGGGATCAGAGAGATGGAATGTACACTTTGATTACCTAATTGCATAATTAACTAATAGTGGAAAAGTACAGAAGAGAGTAGATGTGATTAGGCCTCCCAGCAACATCCATGTCTGCCCACTCCATCATCACACCCCACTACAAAGAAGACTGTTACATCACTGGCTATTTTTCCCTAGGCTAGAGTTAGGATGAGGGTTAGCGTGTGGAGCCAAGCCTATATTCTGTACTACAGTACAGACTGGACTGTTGACCAAAACCTCCAGGCTATTTCTGTGGTTCAAACCCCAGGTGGGAAATGTTACTCTTCTGTTGTTGTGCTGTTTACATGCACTCAAAATATTCCAGCTCACCATGAATAACATTACGCTAAAGTCTAGGGCCACCCAAATAAGGTTGTATAACAAGTCTACTAAGCTAGGAATTGATTTACTGTGTGTGTTGCAGAGAAAACCTAGCTAGTAATTCACAGTTCTCTCTCACAAGCTGTTCACAACCTTAGCTGAACCCTCAAATCTGACATTTTCACTCTAGGATTTCTCCCCAGGTGGAGCAACAATAGGACACCTCCCTTTAACACACAACTACAGTACATACCTCCCTTTTAACATAAAACTGCAATGTGTTACCTTTTGGGCGACCTGACAAAATTAACATAGAAAAGTTTGTTCTAGTTCTGTCATTCTCATTGAATGCAAGTCTAAGTGGTATATCGGTTCTGTGTGTGCTACGTCTATGTTTCCTGTTTTTCAATTTAGTTTTTGAGTCTTTTAGTTTCGGTTTTGAAAAGCAGCTTCAAACAGCTGAAAGAAAATACTATATATTTGGTCATGGAAAATATATTTCACAGCGGTTTAAATGGTACAATGATTCTCTACACTATACTTGCTTGTTTTGTCACAAACTGAAATTAGACGAACTATTCGAATTTTATCAACCAGGAAATGGCATAGTACATCTTTAAAGCAGCATACCTCCGCTTTAACCTAGACCAGCATTTATCCCCTATATTCTTCTGGGTGGGTTATATCTAATGTAAATGGTTATCCCTCCCAGTGACCAAAAACAAAAGATGGTCGGCTAACAAGTACACAGCTTTGCACACTCTTGGCATTCTCTCAACCAGCTTTATGAGGTAGTCACCTGGAATGCATTTCAATTAACCGGTGTGCCTTGTTAAAAGTTCATTTGTGGAATTTATTTCCTTAATGCGTTTGAGCCAATCAGTTGTGACAAGGTAGGGGTGGTATACAGGAGATAGCCCTATTTAGTAAAAGAGCGGGTCCATATTATGGCAAGAACAGCTCAAATAATCAAAGAGAAATGACTGTCCATCATTACCTTAAGACATGAAGGTCAGTCAATCCGGAAAATTTCAAGAACTTTCTTTAAGTGCAGTCGCAAAAACCATCAAGCGCTATGATGAAACTGGCTCTCATGAGGACCGCGACAGGAAAGGAAGACCCAGAGTCACCTCTGATGCAGAGGATAAGTTTGTTAGAGTTATCAGCCTCAGAAATTGCAGCCTAAATAAATCCTTCACAGAGTTCAAGTAACAGACACATCTCAACATCAACTGTTCAGAGGAGACTGCGTGAATCAGGCCTTCATGGTCAAATTGCTGCAAAGAAACCACTACTAAAGAACACCAATAAGAAGAAGAGCCTTGCTTGTGCCAAGAAACACGAGCAATGGACGTTAGAAATCTGTCATTTGGTCTGATGAGTGAGTTTCTTGAGATTTGTTTCCAACTGACGTGTCTTTTTGAGACACAGAGTAGGTGAACAGATGATCTCCGCATGTGTGTTTCCCACCGTGAAGCATGGAGAAGGTGTGATGGTGTGGGGGTGCTTTGCTGGTGACGCTGTCTGCGATTTATTTAGAATTCAAGGCACACTTAACAGCATTCTGCAGCGATACGCCATCCCATCTGGTTTGCGCTTAGTGGGACTATAATTTGTTTTTCAACAGGACAATGACCCAACACACTTCCAAGCTATTTGACCAAGAAGGAGAGTGATGGAGTGCTGCATCAGATGACCTGGCCTCCATAATCACCAGACCTCAACACAATCCCCAGACCTCAACCCAATTGAGATGGTTTGGGATGAGTTGGACCACAGAGTGAAGGAAAAGCAGCCAACAAGTGTTCAGCATATGTGGGACCTCCTTCAAAACTGTTGGAAAAGCATTCCAGGTGAAGCTGGTTGAGAGAATTCCTTGAGTGTGCAAAGCTGTCATCAAAGAAAAGGGTCACTAAATATAACATGTATTTTGATTTGTTTAACACTTTTTTGGTTACTACCTGACTCCATATGTGTTATTTCATAGTTTTGATGTCTTCATTATTGTTCTACAATGTAGAAAATTGTGGGGGGAAAAGAAAAAACCTGGAATGAGTAGGTGTGTCAACTTTTGACTGATACTGTATGTATTACTGTATACATTCGTTTTTGACATGTATATTTGTCACGTCCTGACCATAGAGAGTCCTTATTTTCTATGGTGGAGTAGGTCAGGGCATGACTGGGGGGTTAGTCTAGTTTATTATTTCTATGTGGGTGTTCTAGTTTTCATGTTTCTATGTTGGTGATTTGTATGATTCCCAATTAGAGGCAGCTGGTATCGGTGTCTCTAATTGGGGATCATATTTAAGTAGTGTTTGTTCCCATCTGTGTTTGTGGGATATTGTTTTGAGTTAGTGCACGTAGCACCTCTGTAGTCATTGTTAGTTAATTTGTTTTTGTCTTTGCTAAGTTTCACTTTATTATTAAAATGATGTGGAAACCATATCGCGCTGCAGTTTGGTCCGATAATTATTCCAGTGAATGTGACAATATTCTATCACATACACTTTAATGTCTGCTTTTAAATTATATTATGTTACCTAAATGAAAAAAATATACAAATAAAATAGAAACATTTTCCTTAAAATATATATTTTTTAGAGCGTACTAATGTTACTTTCCCCACTACAACAACAAAAATACTTAAATACTTACTTAAATGTACTTTTGACCTTGTAAAATTCCATTCATTCCTATGGAGGACTACTCCTACTGGGGAGTGCCAATATGGTCGACTGGTGTATTCAAAGCCCCTCAATGACCAATACATAGCATCAGAAATCCAGAGTTTATATACGTAATTGGTAAATACCTATCCATCCGTTTACCACACAGTCCTTCTTCTATATCACACCAGATACAAGACAGATGTAAAAAACAGATAGGATGTTTTAAAATAAAGCTATTTACCAAACACAAACAGCACTTTCCCACCTATGGCTTTATTTACTGCTGGGTCCTATTTAGTGTTGGTGACCTTTTGACTCTGACCCCATTACGAGGTCCAGTCAGATTTTACCACCCAGCTCACATCCTGTCCTTCTCCTCTCAGTCCTCTATGTGTGACTAACCACACTGTGTGCGCCAGTGTGAGACAATGTTGAGGTTGTGTGTGTGTGTGTGTTTGTTTGTTTGTTTGTGTCAGTCAGATGGCGTTGAAGTGGTTTGTGTGTGTGTAGGAGAGAGAGAGTGTGAGTCAGTGTGTGAGTGTGCGAGCGAGAAAGCAAGACTCATGTTGAGGTTCCGGTCCTAGATCTGAATGGTTCCGTCCTGGCAGCCGGCTGCCACCAGCTTCTCATCTCGGCTCTACAGTAGGTGCAACAGGTGGGCGTGACTTTTTTCCCCTGCAGAGAGCGGGGTTTGAAGCACATCTTGTGATTCTTGTTAGAGCTCAGGCCCCATGTGCAGTAATACTGAGAACACAGTGAGAGAGGGGAGAGGTTGTGTGAACACCCCTTCAAATTAGTGGATTTGGCTATTTCAGCCACACCCGTTGCTGACAAGTTTATAAAATAGAGCACTCAGCCATGCAATCTTCATAGACAAATATTGGCAATAGAATGGCCTTACTGAAGAGCTCAGTGACTTTCAACGTGGCACTGTCATAGGATGCCACCTTTCCAACAAGTCAGTTCGTCAAATTTCTGCCCTGCTAGAGCTGCCCCGGACAACTGTAAATGCCGTGAAGTGGATACGTCTATTAACAACAACGGCTCAGCTGCGAAGTGGTAGGTCACACAAGCTCACAGAATAGAACCGCAGAGTGCTGAAGCACGTAAAAATCGTATTTCCTTAATGTCAACACTGGAGTGATGTAAAGCTTTTCGCCATTGTATTCTGGAGCAGTGGAAACGCGTTCTCTGGCGTGATGAATTACGCTTCACCATCTGGCAGTCTGACGGACAAACCTGGGTTTGGAGGATGCCAGGAGAACGCTACCTGCCCAAATGCATAGTGCCAACTGTAAAGTTTGGTGGAGGAGGAATAAAGGTGTGGGGCTGTTTGTCATGGTTCGGGCTAGGCCCCTTAGTTCCAGTGAAGGGGAATCTTAACGATACAGCATACAATGACATTCTAGACAATTCTGTGCCTGCAACTTTGTGGCAACAGTTTGGGGGAAGGCCCTTTCCTGTTTCAACATAACAAGGCCACCGTGCACAAAGTGAGGTCCATACAGAATGATTTGTCAAGAGCCCTGACCTCAACCCTATCGAACACCTTTGGGATGAATTTGCACGCCGACTGTGTGCCAGGCCTAATCACCCAACATCAGTGCCCGACCTCACTAATGCTCGTGGCTGAATGGAAGCAAGTCCCCGCAGCAATATTCCAACATCTAGGGGAAAGCCTTCCCAGAAGAGTGGAGGCTGTTATAGCAGCAAAGGGGGGACCAACTCCATATTAATGCCCATGATTTTGGAATGAGATGTTCGACGAGCAGGTGCCCACATACTTTTGGTCATGTAGTGTATCTAAGCCTTACCTCTGTGTATCATATCCCAGGGCTCGACATTAACACTTGCTCTTTTCTCTGGGACAAGTAAAAAAGATAAATCAGACAAGAAATTATAGATGTAACTTTTTTAAATGTGGGACCGGATGAGAGCCTTTGGAGTGACAGGTCAGGCAGATTGCCAGTTCTTGGCCACGCGCAGAGGGTATGTGATGTCTTTGTCTGCAGTGCGTTAGATAGACATGAAGAAATGCTCCGTTTGGGACGTTATTGTATATATATATGAGAAAAACATCCTGAAGATTGATTCTCAACTGAGTTTGACCAGTTTATTCGACTTTTAATATGAACAATATTGAAGTTTTCATTCATTGCGCAAATGTGTATGGACACGTAAGCCACACATGCTAGCCAAAGTTGCTAATTCGACAGAAGTAATGGACATTATAAAACAAAACAACGATTTATTGTGGAACTAGGATTCCTGGCACTGCATTCTGATGAAAGTTCAAAGGTAAGGGAATATTTATGATGTTATTTCGTATTTCTGTTGACTCCAACATGGCGGAGAATGGCTGAGCGCTGTCTCAGATTATTGCATGCTGTGCTTTTTACTAAAGTTATTTTTTAAATCTAACACAGCGGTTGCATTAAGAACCAGTGTATCTTTAATTATATGTTGAACGTGTATCTTTCATCAAAGTTTATGATGAATATTTCTGTATTTCACATTGCTATCTGTAATTACTTTCGCTATTTTGGAGCCATTTCTGAACATGGCGGCAATGTAAAACCACGATTTCTGGCTATGAATATGCACATAATCGAACAAAACATAAATCTATTGTATAACATGATGTCACATGACTGTCATCTGATGAAGTTGTTCAAAGGTTAGTGATTCATTTTATCTCTATTTGTTGGTTTTGTGAAAGCTATCTTTTCTGTGAAAAAATGGCGGTGTGTTTTTGGATATTATGGTGAGCTAACATAAATATATGTTGTGTTTTCGCTGTAAAACATTTTAAGAATCGGATATGTTGGCTGGATTCACAAGATGTTTATCTTTCATTTGCTGTATTGGACTTGTGATTTCATGAAATTATATTATATGATATCCCTGTGGCGCTAGGCTAGGCTATTCTAGTCAGCGTCTCTGATGAGAATGATCCCGGATGGGGGGTCCGTATTAAGCCTCAAAATACAACTTAGTTATAATTCTAATTCTATTTGAGGCTCCACATGTTGTCATGGAAAATAACGTTATTTCCAACAACCAATGAGCAACTCCATCGTCAATCCAGCTGCATATTGAACATTGAGATTGCCTAAAGGCCAATGACTTGGAGTGGCAATAAGGAGGCGCCAGAAGCCAAACTTTAATGAGACTTACATAAATATAAACTAAACGCCAGTCATGCTTGACAAATATAATGAAGGATAATTAACATTAACGTCTAAAGGCTTGATTTTGTCGACATACTCGAGGCACGGTTCGTTAAGATCAAATGATCCCAAGACCGGAGTGTGAAATACAGTGCCCGTTGCACACCGCAACATCACCCACCTCTGAGCAGAGGCGGTCAGTATTTTGTAACTATTTTACCATAAACTTAATTGCTTAAAACTTGGACGTTTTATGACACTTTATGAAGCATGTCTTACCTTCTTTCAAAGTAGCCTAGCCAAAATACGACAATCAAAATGTTGAGGGAATTATTTTATAAACACTTAATAGCCTATGCCATTGAAACCAGCACTTTTCTCATGTTCTATAGTTTTTTCAAAATCAGCTTTATTTCATTGTCCAGCAGCCAAAAGGCAGAATCCTAGTCATATTCGTAGCCCATGCTAGTGTTGCATCTTTGGATCTCCCACTTCTTAATTTCAAATTGATATTTTCATCTCCATCATATGAAACCGCTTGCGGCGTGCGGTGTGCTTTTTAGAATGGTGTGTTCCCGATAAATACATTTTGGAACATTCGCGAGTAGCCAACAACCATGTGTACATTGCTGAGCTTACAATATGAAGAAATACAACTATCAACATTAAGCTAAATAGTCTGATCTATTGCAATTTCCTTTAAAGAAAATGTTTATGTGCACTGGTTGTATGAATTTGTGATTTGTTGACCCAGAACTGTCCCAGTCTGTTTTTACCATATGCATGTTTTTAATCGGCTCAGGGACGACAGGATGCCCCAAATTTCGAGCCCTGAAGGAATTACTTTATTAAGGCATAAAAAGTATTTGGTTGTAATGTTGAAATATTTTATAGGTTACCAAGGGTGGTGAACCATCCTCCAGGAGAGCCTTAAAAGGATCAGTGTTGTATTTTGAGATAGGCTTGAATATGCAAAAAAGCCAATAGGCAGAGTGTAGCCGACATTTTGTCTCATTCTATCAACAGAGAGTAATGCATTTCATTTTGTAAAGTGGTTTCTTGCGTAATGCAAGGATGTAAAAATGGTGTTACAGTGACTTGATCTTCTGGACAAGTAAAAAACTGAAATCAGTCCTACTTGTCCCAAGGACAAGTGGCAAAAAAAAGTGAATGTCAAGCCCTGTACCCCCTACTAGAAATTCATCAAATTCATTAGCAACACGCCATCATACCATCATTTCATTTTTACCCAAGTATTCTAAAAGCTCTCCTATTACAACTCCACAATTCCTCTCACCTCTTAAGTCCCATCGTATAGATGCTCCCTAGTCTCCCGAGCCCCTCCATATCAGTCAGATGTGTGTTGAAGGGTGAGAGGTTATGTAACAGAGCAGAGAGACAGAGCACTAGATCAGCCTGACAGGCATGTCTGAAGCCTCTATGAAATCCGGATTTTCTTCCCTACATCTGCGTAACACATTACTGACCCATGCTGCAGACTGACTGGGCAGGATGGGCAGGGAGGGAGGTATTAAAAACACATATTTCCTAACACAGACTTGTACACAAACACAGCTGGGGTGGCTGTACACACCACATATTTATTTATATACTGGATTCTTGACATAGCTCACTCTAACCTACTGTATCTACTGCTGCACATATCATTCCCTGTATATCTCGTGTAAATTCATCCTGTTTAGATACATTTAGATTATATTTGGATTACCGTTACAGTACTATTGGTTGTCAATTGGATTTGTTCAGACATTTCTTGATTTCTTGTTCTTTCAGTTTAAAAAAAAGTTTTTTTGATTGATTATTTGTGTACCTGTTTGACATTTCACTGTATTGTCAGGAGCTACAGTAGTAACACATGTCATTGCATTGTCAGGAGCTACAGTAGTAACACACATTTCACTGCATTGTCAGGAGCTACAGTAGTAACACACATTTCACTGCATTGTCAGGAGCTACAGTAGTAACACACATTTCACTGCATTGTTAGGAGCTACAGTAGTAACACACATTTCACTGCATTGTCAGGAGCTACAGTAGTAACACACATTTCACTGCATTGTTAGGAGCTACAGTAATAACACACATTTCACTGCATTGTTAGGAGCTACAGTAGTAACACACATTTCACTGCATTGTCAGGAGCTACAGTAGTAACACACATTTAGCTGCAACTGCTGTAACATCTGCTAACTGTAGACAACCAACTAATAAACTTTGATTTGTATGATGTATTGTTGAGTCAGTTCTTTAACATCAACACGGTTGGTTTTCCATCCTAAGGATGTCCTAAGGAGGTAGGTTCCACCTCACTCAACATTATAACCTTCACTTAGCACCTATGTTCAGTACTTCAGCCCTTTCAAGAGGTGAAGGAGATAGACAAGAGGTGGGGGGAGAGGGTGGAACATAAGTGAAAGGACAGGATGAGAGAAACTAAAGAGAGAGATGGAGTAGAGAGTAGAGACAGAGGGGACAGTAAGGAGGGGGACGGAGAAGGATAGGAGGTCAATGGAGGCCAACTAGCTCAAACATGAGTGGTAGGGGGCAAACACTAGAGGCGCCTGCTGCCATGTGTCAGCCTAGCAGACCGGCCTTGTCCATGTATGTCTCTCTGACCCAAACACACACATACTTGGACACGCTCAGTCTGGCATGTCTCTCTAACCCACTGCCTGCTTCAACAGGCCTGACCTTGAGGGTCACGGGGTCAGGAGGGGAGCATAAACACACAGACTGACAGAGCTGCTACTAACAGCCAGGCATGGAATCCTCCATGGCTCGCTACACACTACAACAGTGAGACACTCACTCAACTGTGGTTAGATACATTTGACATGGTGACACAGATGCCAGCCAAAGACGGACCATCAGAGAGTATTGTCAGAAATGTAATAAACCTTACAGTTTTACAAGGGTTTAACAATGCTGCTAGCACAAAGTGCTTTCAGGTTGATCCTTGTTCTAGAAACGAAACACTGACCATGTTTAGTGCGTGCTGTAAATTTGTATATGTGCGTGTGTGTGTCATGGTGTGTGTGTGTGTGTGTGTATGCATTGCATACGTGTCCTATGTGACAGGAGTGTGCAGGGTGACAGATTGTTCCACCTGCTCTCTCACAGACGTCTCTATTGTGTTTACATAGGAGCCTAGGCGTCTGTCCGGACACTAAAGACAACAGAACCTTCAATGGAGCCGCACACAACACCAGGAATTCAATTCATCTCAGCAGGTTTCTTTCTAAAACATGGCCCTGATGGCTGACCAGGGCAGGAGCAGAGAGGCCACTGCCACCCCACCACGGCTGGTCCGACCCTGGGTCTCTCACACATCTCAGCAGCTAGGAAAGCAAGGCTGGGAAGGAAGGCGAGTGTGGTCGGAATGCTCTATTCCAAATTAGTTGGGAAGTTGTAGGGATTCAAGAAATGGCAGAAAAGTAATGCAAAAGCCACTGGATTGGCTTAAAGGGACATCCAAGATATTTAGGAGCTGCACCTCATGTTTCTTCTAATGAATTCCTTTTGTGAACCTCTAACCTTGCCTTCTTTAGAAGGGTGCTACGTTCCTGTGTGATGAATGAACAACTTGGCAACCATCTCACAAGTCCCAACTCAATTCTATTCAATGAGGTGACAAAACATTCATGTACAGTATAATCAACAAACACAAAGTACCACTGCACCCTTTATTTCCCTTCCCCAACAAGCCTGTTTTCCCCTCAATCAGCACTCCCCTTCTTCTGTGTGAGCGCTTAAAGACCCAAAGGGGTGAATGTGATAAAAGACGAGAGCCATACAGGCTCAGTCATGCGTGTGGTTTACGAGGTAACACAGCTGTTCACACATCAACCCAGGAGTAAGGCATCACTCCCAGGCCTCCACCTCTCCCCCACTTCCTCCCTGCCTTCAGATGCTACCATTGGGACAGTCTTTAGGTCTGCCAGGGACGGGTGGCTGGGAGTCTAGGACAGCTCCACAGATGGAGGGATAAGCAGGAGAGGAAGAAAGGAGAGGCTGATCAAAGCGCTGGGGCCTGTGTGTGTCAGGTTGTGTTATAAGGGATGGGGCCAGGCTGTGGGGCCCGCTGAGGTTCTGTTATTACTAATGGGGATTATAGAGGAAGATGGAAGCTGCTCCATCTCAGGGGATGTAAAAGATAAGGAGGGGAAAGTAACAGGGAGAAAGTCCAAACAGGGGTAACGCCACTGCTGGTTGTCAAAGAGGAAGTGGAGCAGTCAAGAGACTTAGGAGAACACAGT
This sequence comes from Salvelinus fontinalis, assembly GCF_029448725.1. NCBI lineage: Eukaryota > Metazoa > Chordata > Actinopteri > Salmoniformes > Salmonidae > Salvelinus > Salvelinus fontinalis. The sequence goes on from NC_074666.1 coordinate 22,426,216, forward strand.
AGGTTCAACCAGACATCCAGGTGCGGCCGTCAACTGATAAGACGTTTACTTATATATATAGCCTACTTAGTGCACGAACATAGTACTGTATACATAATATAATATCCAGAATATTGTTATGCTATTCCTGTGTGTGTGTGTGCGTGCGTGCGTGTATGTGAGTCTGTATACACTGGATATGAATCGACCTCAATAGTGAGATAAAGCTTATCAATATGGCCAACTTGGTTTAATGTATCATCACTAACCTCAATAAGTAAGGCAGTGGCATCCAAAGCCCAAATTACTGTAGCTCTTGAGTGAAGCCTAATCAAGCAGGTTGATTGGTTAAAAAGTTAAGTAAGAACAGGAGGAAATGACCATGAAATGATCGTTTCACTCCAATAGCCAGGAGTAGCCTGACCATAACAGCAGATCGAGGTAACAGAAGACACTGCTATCAGTTCAACATCCAATCCATCCGGTGCTGTGAGACAGCAGTCAGGTCAACAACAGTTCTTGAAAGTATCTGGTTTGTTTTATGTAGTACGTTCCAGGGCAGCAGGACATGGAACACTAGCTCTGTAAGGCAGGCGGAGCGCCGGGAGACGTGGTGTGAGAGACGCACTGGACTGTGGATGAACCTGGTGTGTTCGAGTGTCTCAACACCCCGAGACGCAGAGACATGTTCTCTCCGATCCCTGGGACGTCAGTCTGTTCTCCTCACTCAATTGTATTTGTCACATGCGCCGAATACAACAGGTGTAGATATTACCATGAAATGTTGACTTCCAAGCCCTTCACCAACAGTGCAGTTTTAAGAAAAACAAGAGTCAAGATATTTACTAAAGTAAAAACACAATAAACAGCAGCATACCACCCTGCATCCCACTGCTGGCTTGCTTCTGAAACTAAGCAGGGTTGGTCCCTGGATGGGAGACCAGATGCTGCTGGAAGTGATGTTGAAGGGCCAGTAGGAGGCACCCTTTCCTCTGGTCTAAAAGAAATATCACAATGCCCCAGGGCAGTGGTTGGTGACATTGCCCTGTGTAGGGGGTTGTCCTTCGGATGGGATGTTAAACGGGTGTCCTGACTCTCTGTGGTCACTAAAGATCCCATGGCACTTATCGTAAGAGTAGGTGTGTTAACCTTGGAGTCCTGGCTAAATTCCCAATCTGGCCCTCAAACCATCATGGTCACCTAATCATCCCCAGTTTCCAATTGGCTCATTCATCCCCCTCTTCTCCTATAACTATTCCCCAGGTCGTTGCTGTAAATGAGAATGTGTTCAGTCAACTTATCTGGTCAATAGTAAACAATAATGAGGCTATATACAGGAGGTACTGGTACCGAGGTGTTGAGGTAATATGTACTTGTAGGTAGGGGTAAAGTGACTATGCATTGATAATAAACAGAGGGAGGGGGGTAAAAAGTCCCGGTAGCCATTTAATTAACTGTTCAGCATTCTTATGGCTTGGGGTAAAAGCTGCTAAAGAGCCTTTTGGACCTAAATTTGGCGCTCCAGTACCACTTGCCGTGCGATAGAACAGAGAACAGTCTATGACTAGGGTGGCTGAATTCTTTGAGCCGTCCTCAGACGGCTCAGTATATAGGTCCTGGATGGTAGGAAGCTTGGACCCAGTGATGTACTGGGACATACGCACTACCCTCTGTAGTGCCTTGCGATAGGATGCTGAGCAGATGCCATACCAGGAGCTGATGCAACCAGTCAGGATGCTCTCGATGGTGCTGCTGTAGAACTTTTTGAGGATCTGAGAACCCATGCAAAATATTTTCAGTCTCCCGAAGGTGAATAGGTGTTGCCATCCCCTCTTCTCGACTGTCTTGGTGTGTTTGTACCGTGTTAGTTTGTTGGTGATGTGGACACCAAGGAAATTAAACTCTCGACCCGCTCCACTACAACCTCGTCGATGTGAATGGGGGCGTGCTCGGGTTCTCCTTTTCCTGTAGTCCACAATCAGCACCTTTGCCTTGATCCCGTTGAGGGAGAGGATGTTGTCCAACGAACACACTGCCAGGTTTCTGACCTCCTCCCTATAGGCTGTCTCGTCATTGTCAGTGATCAGGCCTACCACCGTTGTGTCATCAGCAAACTTAATGATGGTGTTGGAGTCCTGATTGGCCACGCAGTCGTGGGTGAACAGGGAGTACATGAGGGGACTAAGTACACACCCCCGAGGGGCCCCAGTGTTGAGGATCAGCGTGGCAGATGCGTTGTTGCCTACCCTTACCACCTGGGGGCAGACCGTCAAGTCCAGGATCCATTTGCTGAGGGAGGTGTTTAGTTCTAGGGTCCATAGCTTAGTGATGAGCTTCGTGGACACGATGGTGTTGAACGCTGAGCTGTAGTCAATGAATAGCATTCTCACGTAAGTGTTCTTTTGTCCGGATGGGCAGTGTAGAGCGCAATAGAGATTGCATCATCTGTGGATCTGTTGGGGCGGTATGCGAATTGGAGTGGGTCTAGGGTTTCTGGGATGATGGTGTTGAGATGAGCCATGACCACCCTTTTAAAGCACTTCACGGCTACAGACGTGAGTGCTACGGGTCGACAGTCATTTAGGCAGGTTACCTTGGCGTTCTTGGGCATAGGGACTACAGTGGTCTGCTTGAAACGTGTAGGTACAGTGCATTCGAAATTATTCAGACCCCTCGACTTTTTCCACATTACAGCCTTATTCTAAAATATATTTTAAAAAAATAATAATCTCAATCTACACACAATACCCCATAATGACGAAGCGAAAACTGGTTTATTTAAATGTTTATATTTTTATATTGCATTTACATAAGTTTTCAGACCCTTTGCTATGAGACTCAAAATTGAGCTTAGGTGCATCCTGTTTCCATTGATCATCCTTGAGATGTTTCTACAACTTGATTGAGTCCACCTGTTGTAAATTCAATTGATTGGACATGAAATGGAAAGGCACACATCGGTCAATATAAGGTCCCACAGTTGACAGTGCATGCCAGAGCAAAAACCAGGCCATGAGGTCGAAGGAATTGTTCGTAGAGGATTTTGCCGAGGCACCGATCAGGGGAAGGGTACAAAAAAAATCTGCTGCATTGAAGGTACAAGAACAGTGGCCTCCATCATTCTTAAGTGGAAGAAGTTTGGAACCACCAAGACTCCTCCTAGAGCTGGCCACCCAACCAAACTGAGCAATCGGGGGAGAAGGGCCTTGGTCAGGAAGGTGACCAAGAACCCAATGATAACTCTGACAAAAGTCCAGAGATCCTCTGTAGAGATGGGAGAACCTTCCAGAAGGACAACCATCTCTGCAGCGCTCCACCAATCAGGTCTTTATGGTAGAGTGGCCAGATGGAAGCCACTCCTCAGTAAAAGGCACATGACTACCCGCTTGGAGTTTGCCAAAAGGCACCTAAAGGACTCAGACCATGAAAAATAAGATCATCTTGTCTGATGAAACCAAGATCGAACTCTTTGGCCTGAATGCCAAGCTTCATGTCTAGAGGAAACCCCATCCAACCTGACAGAGCTTGAGAAGATCTGCAAAGAATGGGAAAACTCCTCAAATTACAGGTGTGCCAAGCTTGTAGCGTCATACCCAAGACTCGAGGCTGTAATCGCTGCCTAAGGTGCTTCAACAAAGTACAGAGTAAAGGGTCTGAATACTTATGTAAATGTGATCAATCTTATTTTTTCAGATACTTTTGAATGAAATAAAATAAAAAATCTGCAGTTTTTGCTTTGTCATTAAGAGGTATTGGGTGTAGATTGATGAGGAAAAAAACAATTTAATCAATTTTAGAATAAGGTTGAAACGTAACAAAATGTGGAAAAAGTCAAGGGGTATGAATACTTTCCGAATGCACTGTATTACAGACTCGGTCAGGAACAGGTTGGAAATGTCAGTGAAGACACTTGCCAGTTGGTCAGCGCATGCTCTGAGTACACGTCCTGCTAATGCGTTTGTGAATGACCTGTTTAAAGTTCTTACTCACATCGGCTACGGAGAGCGTGATCACACAGTCGGCCGGAACAGCTGGTGCTCTCATGCATGCTTCAGTGTTGCTTGCCTCGAAGCACGCATAGAAGTCAATTAGTTCATCTGGTAGATTTGTGTCACTGTGCAGCTCGCGGCTGTGCTTCCCTTTGTAGCCCGTAATAGTTTGCAAGCCCTGTCACATCTGACGAGTGTCAGAGACAGTGTAGTAGAATTCAATCTTATTCCTGTATTGACGCCTGTATTGACGCCTCGTAAGTGGGCATAGCAGGATTTCTTATAAGCGCCTGGATTAGTGTCCCTCCTGCTCCTTGAAGCGGCAGCTCTACCCTTTAGCTCAGTGCGATGAACTTATTGATAAAGCCGGTGACTGCTGTGGTATACTCCTCAGTGCTATCGGATGATAGCAAAATAGTCCTGTAGCTTAGCATCTGACCAGTTCCATACTGTGCAAGTCACTGGCACTTCCTGCTTTAGTTTTTGCTTGTAAGCAGGAATCAAGAGGATAGAGGGCGAGGGAGAGCTTTGTACGCTTCTCTGTGTGTGGAGTAACGGTGGACTGGAGTTTTTTCCCTCTGGTTGCACATGTAAAAATTAGGTAAAATGGATTTAAGTTTGCCTGCATTAAAGTTTCCGGGCCACAAGGAGAGACGCTTCTGGATGAGCATTTTCTTATTTGCCTATGGCCTTATACAGCTCGTTGAGTGCAGTCTAGTGCCAGCATCGGTTTGTGGTGGTAAATACCCAGCTACGAAAAATACAGATGAAAACTCTCTTGGTAAATAGTGTGGTCTACAGCTTATCATGAGGTACTCTACCTCAGGCGAGCAAAACCTCGAGACTTCTTTAATATTAGATTTCGCACACAGGCTGTAAATTGACAAATAGACACAGACCATAACCCACTCGTCTTACCGGAGGTAGCTGTTCTGTCTTGCCGATGCACTGAAAACCTAACCAACTGTATATTTGCCATGTCGTTCAGCCACAACTCTGTAAAACATAAGATATTACATTTTTAAATGTTCGGTTGGTAGGATAGTCTCGAACGGAGCTCATCCAAATTATTCTCCAATTTATTGCACATTGGCCAATTGGACAGATGGTAGAGGCGGGTTACCAACTCGCCAACAAATTCTCCCCTGTATCGGCGTCTCCTCTTCGTGTGAATGATGGGGATTTGGGGCTGTTCCTGGAGCAGCACTAAATCCTTTGCGTACGACTGGTTAAAGAAAAAGGAATTTGTCCATTTCGAAGTGAGCAATCACTGTTCCCATATCCAGAAACTCTTTTCGGTCATAAGAGACGTTGGCAGAAACATTATGTGAAAAAGAAGTTACAAATAATGCGAAAAAACAACACACACAAGTGGTTAGGAGCCCGTAACGGCAGTCATCCCCTCCGCCGCAATCTGACCTATCGCCATGGAGATCATACTAAATAGCCCTGTGATCTGGCTCAAGCCCTCCAAAAAGAATCTCCAGGCTCCATGATTTGGGCTGAGAGCTTAGGGTTACATATGGAAAAATGGGAGAAATACTCAGTTGACAAGCATGGTATGCCTGTGAAATGAACAACTAAGAGATGATCTCAAGAGCAGGGGGAGTGTCAGTTTACAGCGAGACAGGACACAACACACTTAGGCCTACAGTGTGAGAGACCTTAACATCCTTTACAATACTGATTCCTCACAATTGTTTAGATCATATGCATGGCATGGTGGGGTGTACTATAGGATAAAAACAGCAGACAGGTGGACGGACCTCCAGCACACATGCTGCTCTCTGGGGCCAGTCTTAGTCTACATCCCAGTCCTACAGCCAAGACCAGCATGTAGGGAATCCCTGGCATCCAGAAAAACATTCCTCACAGTGTTTCGGGTTATTGAGTGTGTGTGTGTGTGTGTGTGAGCCTACATCCCCATTACCCTGTATGAAAAAATGTCTGACTTAGTAAAACCCATAGCTTAATCTTGGCTAGGAATACTCCCACAGAGGAATAGACTCTTTACACTTTCTGGGGGCAAACTCTTTGGCCTGAAACATATTCTCCATAAGGCTTTCAAACAGGTCTTCTTTCAGCAGATAATTAGCAGATAACTCTGCACTTAGCAGGTAATTGGGCCCTAAGCATTAAATATTAGTATTATTTACTGCATTTAGCTAGAATGCATTTTGGCATGGATGCAAAGTGAATCTCAAATAAGAGAATGATGAAAGCGTCAACACAGTCCAACTCTAACTGCTGCTCAGTGCTTACCAATTGAACATGTCAACAGCAAATCAGACTCACACGGAAGACTCTCTACACCCCAACAGCATCCAAGACAGAATCTGCAGGGACCCCAAAACAAAACTCCACAATGCTTCTTTATCGGGATACTACATCTCTTGACACATACCTCTGAAAGAAACATGGCGGGAAGGGATAGTTTAAAGACACTTAAAGAGGACAGATACATGCTATGGGAAGAGGAAGAAGATGAATCTACAGCACGTGACAACCAAATAATCTTTTCTACACTGAGTATACAAACTATTAGGAACAACTTCCTAATACTGATTTGCCCATCAGGTCCGTCAGCAGCAAATCATTGCAACTAACACAACAATATGCTTCATTCAGTCCCTTGCAGTTCTGACCTGAGTTACTGAACAGAGTACCTCACAAGGTAGTACTAGAAAGTACCAAACATCCCCTTTCAAAACATCCGCAATGACACTCATCCATTCCCTAAGATCCCAGAGTGAGACGTGTGATTGAGGGAGACAGAGGGGAGAGGGGCAGAGAGGAAGAGACTCAGAGAGAGGAGGGACCTCCTCCCAACAGCAGGCCACATTAGACATTCACCTCCTCTCCTGGTCCCGGAGAACTGAAATGACCCCCTCCGGACCCTCCCACTGGGGACCCTTCACATCTACAGCAGGTCGCTGCTGCAAACAGCTCCCTGTCCACGGCCAGACCTGGGCCACCAACACCACGTCCCATGGGAAGATTTTAAGAACATAAAGTAAAGATAAATAAACCAGTAAGCCCCCGCCATATCTGGAAGGGAGAGCTGCAGTGAGCAGAGGTAGGCAGTGGTAAACACCGGCCCCAGCCCTCAACAGCCTTGTTTTCAGGAATGATTGAGGTGTTGGGTTTCTGCACCGCAGCCTGTCACACTCACTTAAACTCATCACTGGGGCTCTCTCTCTCCGTCTCACACATGCACATATTCAAAGAAACACACACATGGCCCCCAGCCCTAAACATGGAAACACAACAGCCCCTGAGATAAGTTCTACGGGAGAACCAATAGGTTAGAGGACAACATAACAAACAGAGGGCTCGTGAAACTGTATGGAAATGGTTTACATGGATCGTTCTGTATCGTATCACCATTGTATTCTGAAAACATGAGATTTCCATCATGAAAGATACAGAGGTGACTCCACATTGTGAGAGAGGTGAGGACAGTGAGAGAGGTGAGGGCGGCAGATTGCCTAGCGGTTAAGAACATTGGGAATTGTAAATGAAAGGTTGCTGGTTCGAATTCCTGAGTTGACTAGGTGAAAAATATGTAGATGTGCCCTTGAGCAATGCACTTAACCCTAATTGTTCCTGTAAGTTGCTCTGGATAGAGTGTCTACTAAATGCCTAAAATGTTTAAGAAATGAAATGCCAGACCAAGGCTCCCAGAAGGATAGTTTAGCCTAGGGGACTCCCTGCTGGTGACAATTGAGATGAAGGGGAAGCAATGATAAACCAGCACCCAGAGAGTTGTTTTTGGAAGTACACTCCCAAGTAACTAGGGCCGGGACTATACCAGTATCGCGATACTCGTTAGTATTGTGGCAAGGAAACAAAACACAAAGCGGATGAAACTTCTTTAGGGAAACAGCCCTAATGTTGGCTGCAAACATTATGTTGTCATCCAGAAACACATTTATTTATAGCAGACAATATTTTACATACAGACGGTTATTAAAGGACCAAAGAGTTAGATCTGCTTCATTTTTGCCATGTAAAAAATATTGCAATACTGGTATAGTCAGAGCCCTACTGGTAATTGTTGAAATAGAAATGAGACTTCAGAGAGGGCCATATTGATGCCCGGGTGATCTCAATGAAAATGAGTCTTTAAGGGATATATTATGTTATAATGCTCTAGCTGATCCTGGATAAGCCACTGTACCCCAGCTCAAACAAAGACTCTGGTGCACATACAGGCATTACTGTCCTTAAATGTTGGGGGGGCTAAGGAGTGGGTGAGATTATCTGACTAATTTATTCCCTGTAAGAATCATTTAGTGTCGTCTTCTCAGGTGGGGGTCCTGATCCACATAATCCTGCTTTTAGGAGGATCATTGACCAAGTGGGCATGAGTTGCACGATGCCATTCTGAGAGACCAGTGAGACTCTTATTCAAATGATCACTGCCTTTTTAAAACCAATTATCACACTCAACCCAGAGAGCTGAGCCCTCCAGCTGTAGTGGTCTATCTTCACTCAGATTCAGAGACAAACACGCATGACCACGACCCCGCACACACACACACACACACACACACACACACACACACACACACACACACACACACACACACACACACACACACACACACACACACACACACACACACACACACACACACACACACACACACACACACACACACACACACTCACTCAACTCACCCATCATTGGAGCAGGTCATAAACTCGTCCTTTGTCTTGGGGTGCCAGCAGCCGCTGTTCAGGATGGCAGTGTGACCCTGCAATAATAGGAAATTATGTAAAACTGTGACACAGATATACAGATAGCAGTCATTTACTAGAACCTGATAATAGCAATAAATTCAAAATAGCCCTTCTCAACAATGTGGTTTAAACATTTTTAAATAAAATAGTAACACAGGAATAAAATAAAATGCACAAGAATGGAGTTATATACAGGGAGTATCAGTACCAGACGTACAAAGGCCCATTATCAGCAACCATCACTCCTGTGTTCCAATGGCATATTGTGTTAGCTAATCCAAGTTTATCCTTGAAAAGGCTAATTGATCATTAGAAAACCATTTTGCAATTATGTTAGCACAGCTGAAAACTGTTGTCCTAATTAAAGAAGCAATAAAACTGTCCTTCTTTAGGCTAGTTGAGTATCTGGAGCATCAGCATTTGTGGGTTCGAATACAGGCTCAAAATGGCCAGAAACAAATAACTTTCTTCTGAAACTCATCAGTCTGTTCTTGTTCTTAGAAATGAAGGCTGTTCCATGTGAGAAATTGCCAAGAGACTGAAGAAAGTACAACGCTGTGTACTACTCCCTTCACAGAACAGCGCAAACTAGCTCTAACCAGAATAGAAAGAGGAGTGGGAGGCCCCGGTGCACAACTAAGCAAGAGGACAAGTACATCAGAGTGTCTAGTTTGAGAATCAGACGCCTCAAAACACCAGTCTCAACGTCAACAGTAAAGAGGAGACTCCAGGATGCTGGCCTTCTATTGGCCAGTCTGTGATATGGCTTTTTCTTTGCAACTCTGCCTAGAAGGCCAGTATCCCGGAGTCACTGGTATTTTTCGGGTACTATGTAATGATGCTGCCAGTTGAGGACTTGTGAGGCGTCTGCTTCTCAAACTAGACACTCTAATGTACTTGTTCTCTTGCTTAGTTGTGCACCGGGGCCTTCCACTCCTCTTTCTATTCTGGTTAGAGCCACTTTAAGAAATGGAACACTAGTCACTTTAATAATGTTTACATATCTGGCATTACTCATCTCATATGTATATACTGTTTTCTATACTATTCTACGGTATCTCATTCACTTAATAATGTTTACATATCTTGCATTACTCATCTCATATGTATATACTGTTTTCTATACTATTCTACGGTATCTCATTCACTTAATAATGTTTACATATCTTGCATTACTCATCTCATATGTATATACTGTTTTCTATACTATTCTACGGTATCTCATTCACTTAATAATGTTTACATATCTTGCATTACTCATCTCATATGTATATACTGTTTTCTATACTATTTTACGGTATCTCATTCACTTAAATGTTTACACATATCGCATTACTCATCTCATATGTATATACTGTTTTCTATACTATTCTACGGTCTCATTTACTTAAATAATATTTACATATCTGGCATTACTCATCTCATATGTATATACTGTATTCTATACTATTCTACTGTATCTTAGTCTGTTCCGCTCTGACGTCATTCGTCCAAATGTATATAGTCTTAATTCATTCCTACTTAGATGTGTGTATATGTTGTGTAATTTGTTAGATATTACTTGTTAGATATTACTGCACTGTCGGAGCTAGAAGCACAAGCATTTCGCTACACCCGCAATAACATCTGCTAACCATGGGTATGTGACCAATTTGAATTGATTTGTTTGCCGGACGGTAGCAGAGTGAACTGTCTATGACTAGGGAGGCTGGAGTATTTGGCCATTTTTCAGGCCTTCCTCTGACACCGCCTCATATAGAGGTCCTGGATGGCAGGGAGTTCGGCCCTAGTGATGTACTGGGCTGTTCACACCCTCCTCTGTAGCGCTTTGCAGTCAAGATGCTCTCGAAGGTGCAGCTGTAGAACTTTTGGAGGATGAGGGCCCATGCCAAATATTTTCAGCCTCCTGGGGGGGGAAAGGCATTGCCTACCGTGTCCTCTTCACGACTCTGTGAGTGTGTGTGGGCCATATTAGGTCGTAATGTGATGTGGACGCCAAAGAACTTGAAGCTCTCGACCCGCTGCACAACAACCACGTCGATGTGGACGCGCTCTCCCCTCTTTCTCCTATAGTCCATGATCAGCTCCTTGGTCTTACTGATGTTGAAGGAGAAGTTGTTGTCCTGGCAACACACTGCTAAGTCTCTGACCTCCTCCCTGTAGGTTGACTCATCGCTGTCGGTGATCAGGCCCACCACCGTTGTGTCGTCAGTAAACTTGGAGTTGGGAGTCGTGTGTGGCCACCCACTCGTGAGTGAACAGGGAGTACAGGAGGGGACAGCACACACCCCTTAGGGGCCCCCGTGTTGAGGGTCAGCGTGGTGTAGGTGATGTTGCCTATCACTACCTGGCGACAGCCCGTCAGGAAGTCCAGGATCCAGTTTCAGTGGGATGTGTTCAATCCCAGGGTCCCTAGCTTGGTGATGAGCTTGGCGGGGACTATGGTGTTGAATGCTAAGCTGTAGTCTATGAACAGCATTATCACATAGTTGTTTACCCTCTTGTCCAGGTGGAAGATGGCAGTATAAAGTACAATTGAGATTGCATCATCTATGGATCTGTTGAGGCGGTACGCGTATTGGAGTGGGTCTAGGGTGTCTGGGATGGTGTTGATGTGTGTCATGACCAGCCTTTCAAAGCACTTCATAATTGCCCTTAACATGAGGCCAATGGACCAATGCTCTTAGCAGTCAGAGGAAGGGACTGGGAGGCATTAAAATAGTTATTATACCCAGTTACCAGTACCACACAAGAATCTGGACTTAAACAGATCAAACTCAAAACACAACTGGACAGCTTTACAGACAGAAGCCTTGCATAGCAGCCTGAGATAACTGTGCCTAGCCAGCCTCTGGTCCTTCGCCACAATCTCCAAAGAAAAAGCGTGGGCATAGAGCAGGGGTAGACAGTAGTTTTGGCTCGAGGGCCACAGCAGGATTTCAAAATTGGCTTGAGGGCAGCACTGATTTTTTCAGGACCGATTTGTTAGTCAAAAGCAATTTGCAGGCCAGAAAAGGGGCAGTTATTTGAAAATATAATTTCTACATACTTTCTATCTAGTTTTCGACATCCAAGCCCCCCCCCCCCCCCCCCCCCCCACAATACTAGGCCTACTTTAGTTTCAATACTGACAGATAAAAACAAAAAGTATTTTAACCTATACTTGTAATGATTAGAGTACAGTCCACAAACTGCATGTGTATGTTTACAGCTTAAATGGTTTGTAAATAACTGAATTGCTTCCATGTTCTGGAAAACAGCATCAAAACAAACAGCTCTGGTCATTCACAGCGATAGCCTTTTAATTGGACTGGAGGAACTACCGCTGCTATGCACATCCCCTCCGTCCCAACAGAACTGGACAGGAGAGCCAACTGCCAATGCCTAAAGAGAACCAGACTGATACACACTGTCAGTAAACACCACATCAATACGATGAGCCTAATTACAAACAGAACCTGGGCGCAAATCCGCCTCACTGATACGAAGAACGTTTTCTTCGTTTTATTTATTAGTCGTATGTACTATGACTAATGGTATTCACTATCCAACTAAATGCTTACTTGCAGGTTAATTCAACAATAAAACAAGAATATTAAATAAAAGATATGAACATAAAGTAAATGGCTCAGTGGAATATAATATTTTTTTTTGCACAAGTATAATACAGGAAGGCACAATTTATATAGTGAACAAAAATATAATAGCAACATGTAAAATGTTGGTCCCATTTTTCATGAGCTGAAATAAAAGACGCCAGCAATGTTCCATACGTACAAAAAGCTGATTTCTCTCAAATTAGGTGCACAAATTTGTTCGCACCCCTGTTAGTGAGCATTTGTCCTTTGGCAAGATAGAAGCTGATTAAACAGCATGGTCATTACACAGGTGCACCTTATGCTGGGAACAATAAAAAGACAATCTAAAATGTGCCGTTTTGTCACACAACACAATGCCACAGATGTCTAAAGTTCTCTCCTCTGCTTTAGATTGTGTGTGTGTGTGTGTGTGTGTGTGTGTGTGTGTGTGTGTGTGTGTGTGTGTGTGTGTGTGTGTGTGTGTGTGTGTGTGTGTGTGTGTGTGTGTGTGTGTGTGTGTGTGTGTGTGTGTGTGTGTGTGTGTGTGTGTGTACAGTGTGAGAGACAGCAGAAAAGTATTGGTAGGTGTTGTGCGAGTGATGGAGCATAGAAGAGAGTGAGGGAGAAAGAGTGAGACTAGTGTGCGTGTGGTGGGGATGTAGTGATGTGAGAACTTGTTTTGGACATTAGCTGGGTCACCTTTAACGGTCCACTGCAGATCTTCACTACCCAGAAGCCTGCTGCCAGTTACAGCCCCAATGGAGCAGGGATCCACAGGAATGTAGAGAGACATCCAGCTACAGTCAACATAACACAGTTCTCCTACTGGGGAAGTCATCTCTACCACATCATTCTCATTAGGTAAGCAAGTGGCATTGCAGATACCCGGGATGGTTATTGACCAGCCACCATGCAGAACATGCTCTGCAAATGGACAGTCAATAATGGCCTTTTAAGCAGCCAGACAGTTCACCCTAGACGTATTGAATGAACGAAACCCTGGTCAGTGGTCGGGATGAACTAGTTGTGATTGTTCTCAGCCTCTCCCAGCTGTAAGTACAGTATACATCATTACCCCCATACACAAACTAACCTGCAGCTGCAGTACTACCCTCAGAGAGCACAGTGCAGGAGTCATCACTGATACAAAGCTAGGCCTAGACCCCAAAAGCTTGCTTCAGTGGCCACAGATAGGGGGCATCTGATGGATTTTGATTTTCCCTTCTCAGTTTTTGGTATTTATTAGGATCCCCATAAGCCTCTGCAAAAGTATCAGCTCCTCTTCATGGGATCCACATGAAACATGACATAATGCATAGTACAGAACAAGGACTGAAATACATCAATTTAAAACGTCAAACATAGCATACATATCAGTACATACACACAATATCTAGGTCGAATACATAGTACAATGCAAATTACAATACAAGACATAAAATGGCTGTCTCTCTTCACTGTCCCCTTTGTGCAGTAAGGTGTTCTTTCATCTGTTTTTTAAATAATTGTGTTTATTGCTAGCTTGAGTTACTTGTAGTCATAGCTCTATTTTATACTGTGCGTTTCCCAGCCTCTGTTCTGGACCTGGGGATTGTGAAGAGACCTCTGGTTGCATGTCTTGTGATGTACTGATGAGTGTCCAAACTGTGCCAACTTGAACAAATAGTTCGGTACTTTCAACACATTTACATTTGAGTCATTTAGCAGACACTCTTATCCAGAGCCACTTACATGATGAACACACCGCCCAAGGTTGCGTGCGCTGCAAAATAAATGTACACATACATGTTATTCAATCATTGCACCCACACCGCTCACGAGCATCTGCGTAGCCAGGCGCTAAAATAGAACTTGCTCCTATTTGTGACGCTGCAAGTCCCGCCTCTCATATACCCACGTGGGTGATTGAAATATGAACTGAGGTCCACAGTCCCGTTCAGTTGGTGGTGGTAATGCACCTTAAAGTTGGATGCCAACCACCATATAAAGTCCAAAGAAGAGGCCTGAAGGAGGAGAGATTATAGAGATGAATTGTTGGAGTAGAGGACCTTGTGCATTTCAGGTAAAATAAAAAACCAATGTTTATATCCCAGGACAAATTAGCTAGCAACAGCAAGATGGCTAGATAAATTACTAAATGTTAAACTAAACTAAATGTTTGCTTTTCGACCTGTCCCCAAATTAATATAGTTGGTTCAGAGTTCGTTTTGATATTTCAACCTGCGTGGCCTGATCACGTATGGTGTGGGTGGGCAAAAGCAACATGAACGTGATAGTGGACACACACGAGCAGTCTGGTCAGCATGTTACAGGAGCAATTAGGGTTAAGTGCCTTGACTAAGGGCACACCAGCAGAGCCTTGTCGGCTTGGGGTTTCGAACCAGCAACCTTTGAGTTACAGGCCCAACACTCTAACCACTAGGCTACCTGCCGCCAATAGTGATGCAGTCATTCTCATGTTACTGACACTTTCCCTCCGTGTACATCTAAGTGCGATTCATGCTGCTTTGTTCTGCACCAACTGCAATTAACCTATGTCCTTCTTTTCCGCACATGACCACACAGCTAAGCAGTTGTCCAGGTGTGACAAAACTAAGACCTGTAAGACCTGTCTGGTTGACTGAGATGTCAAGAAGGCAGAGCAACGTCCTATCATGGACAGGAATCTTCCCATTTTAACAACCATTGAGTCTATATGTTTTAACCATGAAAGCTTGCTATCTAATGTTACACCCAGCAGTTTAGTCTCAACTTGTTCAATAGCCATATTATTCAATAATAGATCTAAACAAGGTTTAGTGTTGAGCGAATGATTTGTTCCCAAAATTATGCTTTTCATTTTTTGAGATATTTAGCAGCAGCCTATTGCTAGTTACCCATTCTAAAACTGACTGGAGCTCTATGTTAAGTGTCTCAGTTTTTTATTTTACTGTTGCAGCCGACGTGTATACTGTTGAGTCGTCAAGATACATAGACACAGAGGCTTTATTCAAGGTCAGTGGAAGGTCACTTGTAAAAACAGAAAGCAGTAATGGCCATAGCCGGCTGCACTGCGGTACACCACACTCAACTGAATTTGCATGAGAGGCTTCCAATAACAAAAACACTGTGTTCTAGTAGATAGGTAATGCGCTATCCATAATAAGGCAGAGGATACAAATGTGGCTCAGTTGGTAGAGCATGGCGCTTGCAACGCCAGGGTTGTGGGTTCGATTCCCACGGGGGGCCAGTACAAACAAAGTATGAATGTATGTACTTGTAAGTCGCTCTGGATAAGAGCGTCTGCTAAATGCCTTAAATGTAAAATGTAAAAATCCATAACACCTATGTTTTTTCAGCAATAGGTTATGATCAATGACATCAAAAGCTACACTGAAGTCTAGCAAAACAGCTCCCACAGTCTTCTTACTATCAATTTCTTTCAGCCAATCATCAGTCATTTGTGTCAATGCCAAGCATGTTGAAAGTCTGTTGTTGATTTGTTTTCTGTAAAATAACTTTGTATTTGATCAAACACAATTTTTTCCAAAGGTTTGCTAAGCACTTGTAACAGGCTGATTGGTTGGCTGTTTGGGTAGCAGAATGACCTTTGCCTCCCTCCATGTCTGAGAGCACACTCTCTTCTAGGCTTAAATTGAAGATGTGGCAAACAGGAGTCACAATGTATTCCGCTACCAACCTCAGTAATTTACCATTCAGGTTGTCGGTAACAGGTGGTTTGTCCTCATTTACAGATAGCAATAAAATGATCAACTCTTCCACACCCACTTTGTGGAACTCAAAACTACAGTGCTCAGCTACAGAGGAAGCACATATTTGAGAGTAGGAGATGAGAGCATACCTTGGTATTAGCCATATCCACAATGTACTGGTCTCCCTTGGGACACTATGACCGGGAACCCGTCTCAGTCCAACACCTTGGCCTGGGCATTCCCAGGGACCACCAGGATGACATCACCGGGGATGCTGTATTGTAGGGACCTGATCTGGTCCCTGAGAGGGGACACAAAGTGAGAGGATGACAAAGGCAAATCTTTTTACTTATCATTCCTGTGTAGGGTTGCAAAAATCCAGTAACGTTCATAAAATTCCTTGGTTTTCCAGAATTCCTGGTTGGAAGATTCCTGGAATCAGGAAGGAATAAGTAGGAAATCATTCAGAAATTAAGCATTGTTATATAACAGCTTTAAATCCTGAAGAAGTTTTAAAACAGGAACCGTGACAACACACATCATAGAGAGATGCAGAGCACATGCTCCGCCCACCTGAAGATCTGTCTTTTTCAACCATCTATTTCCTGTGTTTGAGGAATGCAAAATCCACTTGTCACTCTTGCTGGATTGATTGCTTTCATTTTACCTCTGCGACTCTTTCATACTCTTGCTTGTGCCTGTCGTTTTTTTCCTGTTAAAATCGTGAACATTTTTGGAATGACCACTCAAACACACCCCGGTAATGGCTGAAATGGGTTCAAAGGAATACATTGTTTTTCTGTTGCATCTATAAGAACATTAAAGCTTCGTCTGGGATTTAACGCATCGTCTCGACACTTACAGCACAAGAAAGAGAAGAAATAACTTTATTTTGATGGGTGTACATATTTTGATGGGTGGAAATGAAAAAAGTTATTATTTAATACAGTTGAATGTTTACAAATTAGATGCGATAAATGAAATGAAAGCAACTTCAGAAAATAAACTCAGATTATAGTTATATGTCTATCTCACAAACAATGTAAACTGCTATTATACAGATAGAATGTGGAGATGTCTAGGTCTGGGGCTCCCTCTTTCCAATCCCTCAGACTCAACACAATGAAAAGCCCATCCGGCTGGGCAGGAGAATGGAACACACCGAACCTTGGCTGCACTAGACGTAGTTGGGTTTCTTCTTTCCATCAACAAAAGGAGAGTGGAGGGTTCAAATGAGCCCAAAGATTGGTATTTAGCTATACCAGCAACCCCTTCACAATACCAATCTGTTTGCTGAACTGTTACCCACTAAGCTTCACACGCATACAGCACACAGCACGCACATAACTACTCTCCCAAAGTGCAGATAGCAATTCAGGTCAATATCAAACCGCATTAACACAGCAGGGGGTAGAGGGGCCAGAGACATTTTCGTGTGGGAAGCAATAAGCTCAGGGATGGGGACCATTGTTAAATAAAGTGGGTTCCTATCTCCAGGGACTTGAACACAGTGCAGGAATCACTCACTGGATTTCCTTTAGAGAAAGAGTCAACAGTGAACCAATCAAGGTTCCTCATTGAGGAGAAGACCCTAACATTAGTGTGAGCCCTGCAGGCCATGAAGGGAGGAACAGTGGGCTTCGCACGGCTCTCCAAATATGGCCCAGTGTGTCAGTGACCGCAAAGGCTAATGGATGGCTCTGTAATCAGGCTAAATATGGCATAGAGTTCTGCTAATACATTTCAGGGAAAGCTCGCTCCAGCTCAGCCGTTGGCAGTTAATAAATATAGGGGGTTTAAAAGGGAGGAAAGTAGGAAAAGACTTACTGTTTTGGAGCCATGCTGCAGTGATCTCATAATTGTCTGGAATCTTTTTCACTGGATTCTGAGAGAAAAGAAGTTGACTGTCATACATGTGTGGTGGTGATTGGTGATGGAGTGGGCTGCCTGGCACTCTGTCATACACGATACTTCAGCTTTACTGGGCTGTGTGATATTTTAAGTTACATGGGGCGGCAGGTAGCCTAGTGGTTAGAGTGTTGGACTAGTAACTGAAAGGTTGCAAGATTGAATCCCCGAGCTGACAAGGTAAAAATCTGTCATTCTGCCCCTGAACAAGGCAGTTAACCCACTGTTCCTAGGTTGTCATTGAAATTAAGAATTTGTTCTTAACTGACTTGCTTAGTTAAATAAAGGTAAAATTACAGGCTGGTTTTCTACCATAGCAGTGCGCACTAGGTACACCTGCACCCAATGCGAGGTCTAGGTTTGGCCTGAGGGCTGTGTTATTACCTGTCACAGGCCACCATCAAATCACACCTGCCCTGAGAACGCTCAGTGTCTAGGCTATTAGTCTTGTCACGATAACAGATTTTCCTTGGCAAAAAAGAAAACACGAAGCAGACTAAATTCTATCTACTTTAAAACCTATTTTTGTACAATATTGTGTGATATAGCTTGGAAAAGAAATAAATGTGACTCTGGGTGCCAATGTAATGCTGTTTTTTCCAACATTAGGACTGTTAGTTTTCCTTTGCTTCCTGGTATAGTGATACTGTTATCGTGACAACACTATGGGCTACATCACCCATATCGCACACACAGCAAAGAGACATTTACTACTCAGAGAGTGAGAGGAGGAGATGAGAGAGAATGCTTTTGTAAGGAGAAAATCATGTGGCCAAGTGTCTTTGGGCGGTGCCTTTCGGTGGCCTACATACTTTAAAACGATGGCTTTTTATTGTGGTTTTATCAGGAGCTATGTGTGAGAAAGCCAACTCTTGCTCCCCATGATTCATTGTGAAGAACCAGTAAACCTAGATTGCACTGGGTCGACTCAAGACCATTTTGTAAAATGAACAATAAAGCTTGTCTCAGGCAATGCTAAGACTTTGCTCCCAAGTGGCGCAGCGGTCTAAGGCACTGCATCTCAGTGCTAGAGGCGTCACTACAGACCCTGGTTCGATTCCAGGCTGTATCACAACCGGCCATGATTGGGAGTCCCATAGGGCAGCAGGTAGCCTAGTGGTTAGAGCGTTGGACTAGTACCCGAAAGGTTTCAAGATTGAATCCCTAGGCTGACAAGGTAAAAATCTGTTGTTCTTCCCCTGAAGAAGGCAGTTAACCATCATTGAAAATAAGAATTTGTTCTTAACTGACTTGCCTATTTAAATAAAAATAAAAAAGGGGCGGCGCACAATTGGCCCAGCGTTGTCATGGTTAAATAAAGGTAAACAATTAAAAGACTGTGCTACCCTCTGGTGGTATAACGTAGTAAGAACACACCACTAAAATAATGATGCAGCTTTTATGACTCTAGAATGTTCAGTGTTGCATACTGAAACGAATGAAGATCATCAGTATGAATATACTTGGCCTGCTTATGTAAATGTATGTACTTAAGTAGTTTAGCAACAGTATGGGAGCGGATATTTTTTAAACTCAAGTAAATCTATGTAAAACGTTCAGTCGTTTCCTTGTGTGCAAAACGGAAACATACAGATTTACATCATCTTCGTCATCTGCATATCCTCATCATCGTCTGCTGTGCTTTCTCTGTACCCTGGTGGTAGTGGTGGGCCACCAAGTTAGCATCCTCTTCCTGAACAGTCAGATGTTGGGGCACTGGGGGAGCCGATGAGCTCTGAGTCCGAGTCACTGATGCCACTGCTCTACTTCTTCCTGCTTGGTAGTGGGTGATTGAGTCGCATGGGTTATAATAATCCAGCCAATCACACATACTGGTAATAACAACACTTTGTTCTTAAATGTATGTAGTTCTGTCCTTGAGCTGTTCTTGTTTTTAATGTTCTGTATTATGTCACGTTTTATGTTTTGCGTAGACCCCAGGAAGAGTAGCTGCTACCTTAGCAACAGCTAATGGGGATCCTCATAAAATACAAAAACCAGTGCATTTGAATGAACCTCCCACCCAGTTATTTTAACTCGGAGCATGTAAAAGTAGTTGGTCAGTTAGGATGGATTGTGTGTGTTACTTGGGTGCGGGAGCTGTCTCTCTGTTTGGAGCTATCCTAAAACTGAGTTACAAGGCACTTAGCTATTTGTCACAAACCTAATACTTGCTGACTCCTCTCCTGACTCCTCTCTTGACATTCTTTGGGTCTGCTCAAAGATGGCATCCACGTCAAAAGTGCAGGCTTTCTTTCCTGGAGGGAAGTGAGAAAGGCTGGTATGAAAATTCTGTATTCACATTTTATAATAAATGTATGGTGAATTTGTTCTTGATATCAGTGACGTAAAGTACTTAAAAGTACTTAAGTATAAATACATGAAAGTACTACACACGTAGTTTCTTTAGGTATCCGTACTTTACTTTTTACAACTTTATAATTTTACTTCACTACATTCTTAAAGAAAAGTATGTATTTTTCACTCCATACATTTTCCTTGACACCCAAAAGTAGTCGTTACATTTTGAATACATAGCAGGACAGGAAAATTGTCTAATTCACACTTATCAAGAGAACATCCCTGGTCATCCCTACTGCCTCTGATCTGGCAGACTCACTTAACACATGCTTCGTTTGTAAATTATGTCTGAGTGTTGGAGTGTGCCCCCTATCTATCTGTAAACTATGTCTGAGTGTTGGAGTGTGCCCCCTATCTATCTGTAAACTATGTCTGAGTGTTGGAGTGTGCCCCCTGGCTATCTGTAAACTATGTCTGAGTGTTGGAGTGTGCCCCTGGCTATCTGTAAACTATGTCTGAGTGTTGGAGTGTGCCCCTGGCTATCTGTAAACTATGTCTGAGTGTTGGAGTGTGCCCCTGGCTATCTGTAAACTATGTCTGAGTGTTGGAGTGTGCCCCCTATCTATCTGTAAACTATGTCTGAGTGTTGGAGTGTGCCCCCTGGCTATCTGTAAACTATGTCTGAGTGTTGGAGTGTGCCCCTGGCTATCTGTAAACTATGTCTGAGTGTTGTAGTGTGCCCCCTGTCTATCTGTAAACTATGTCTGAGTGTTGGAGTGTGCCCCCTATCTATCTGTAAACTATGTCTGAGTGTTGGAGTGTGCCCCCTGGCTATCTGTAAATGATGTCTGAGTGTTGAAGTGTGCCCCCTGGCTATCTGTAAACTATGTCTGAGGGTTGGAGTGTGCCCCTGGCTATCTGTAAACTATGTCTGAGTTTTGGAGTGTGCCCCCTATCTATCTGTAAACTATGTCTGAGGGTTGGAGTGTGCACCTGGCTATCTGTAAATGATGTCTGAGTGTTGGAGTGTGCCCCTGGCTATCTGTAAACTATGTCTGAGTGTTGGAGTGTGCCCCTGGCTATCTGTAAACTATGTCTGAGTGTTGGAGTGTGCCCCCTGGCTATCTGTAAACTATGTCTGAGTGTTGGAGTGTGCCCCTGGCTATCTGTAAACTATGTCTGAGGGTTGGAGTGTGCCCCCTGGCTATCTGTAAATGATGTCTGAGTGTTGGAGTGTGCCCCTGGCTATCTGTAAACTATGTCTGAGGGTTGGAGTGTGCCCCTGGCTATCTGTAAACTATGTCTGAGGGTTGGAGTGTGCCCCCTGGCTATCTGTAAACTATGTCTGAGTGTTGGAGTGTGCCCCTGGCTATCTGTAAACTATATCTGAGTGTTGGAGTGTGCCCCCTGGCTATCTGTAAACTATGTCTGAGTGTTGGAGTGTGCCCCCTGGCTATCTGTAAACTATGTCTGAGGGTTGGAGTGTGCCCCCTGGCTATCTGTAAACTATGTCTGAGTGTTGGAGTGTGCCCCCTGGCTATCTGTAAACTATGTCTGAGGGTTGGAGTGTGCCCTCTGGCTATCTGTAAATGATGTCTGAGTGTTGGAGTGTGCCCCTGGCTATCTGTAAACTATGTCTGAGTGTTGGAGTGTGCCCCTGGCTATCTGTAAACTATGTCTGAGTGTTGGAGTGTGCCCCCTGGCTATCTGTAAACTATGTCTGAGTGTTGGAGTGTGCCCCCTATCTATCTGTAAACTATGTCTGAGGGTTGGAGTGTGCCCCCTGGCTATCTGTAAACTATGTCTGAGTGTTGGAGTGTGCCCCTGGCTATCTGTAAACTATGTCTGAGTGTTGGAGTGTGCCCCCTGGCTATCTGTAAACTATGTCTGAGGGTTGGAGTGTGCCCCTGGCTATCTGTAAACTATGTCTGAGTGTTGGAGTGTGCCCCCTGGCTATCTGTAAACTATGTCTGAGGGTTGGAGTGTGCCCCTGGCTATCTGTAAACTATGTCTGAGTGTTGGAGTGTGCCCCCTGGCTATCTGTAAACTATGTCTGAGTGTTGGAGTGTGCCCCTGGCTATCTGTAAACTATGTCTGAGGGTTGGAGTGTGCCCCTGGCTATCTGTAAACTATGTCTGAGTGTTGGAGTGTGCCCCCTGGCTATCTGTAAATGATGTCTTAGGGTTGGAGTGTGCCCCCTGGCTATCTGTAAATGATGTCTGAGTGTTGGAGTGTGCCCCCTGGCTATCTGTAAACTATGTCTGAGGGTTGGAGTGTGCCCCTGGCTATCTGTAAACTATGTCTGAGTGTTGGAGTGTGCCCCCTATCTATCTGTAAACTATGTCTGAGGGTTGGAGTGTGCCCCTGGCTATCTGTAAATGATGTCTGAGTGTTGGAGTGTGCCCCTGGCTATCTGTAAACTATGTCTGAGTGTTGGAGTGTGCCCCTGGCTATCTGTAAACTATGTCTGAGTGTTGGAGTGTGCCCCTGGCTGGCTATCTGTAAATTATGTCTGAGGGTTGGAGTGTGCCCCTGGCTATCTGTAAACTATTTCCGAGTGTTGGAGTGTGCCCCCTATCTATCTGTAAACTATGTCTGAGTGTTGCAGTGTGCCCCTGGCTATCTGTAAACTATGTCTGAGTGTTGGAGTGTGCCCCTATCTATCTGTAAACTATGTCTGAGGGTTGGAGTGTGCCCCTGGCTATCTGTAAATTATGTCTGATGGTTGGAGTGTGCCCCTGGCTATCTGTAAACTATGTCTGAGGGTTGGAGTGTGCCCCCTATCTATCTGTAAACTATGTCTGAGGGTTGGAGTGTGCCCCTGGCTATCTGTAAATGATGTCTGAGTGTTGGAGTGTGCCCCCTGGCTATCTGTAAACTATGTCTGAGTGTTGGAGTGTGCCCCTGGCTATCTGTAAACTATGTCTGAGTGTTGGAGTGTGCCCCTGGCTATCTGTAAACTATGTCTGAGTGTTGGAGTGTGCCCCTGGCTATCTGTAAACTATGTCTGAGTGTTGGAGTGTACCCCTGGCTATCTGTAAACTATGTCTGAGTGTTGGAGTGTGCCCCCTGGCTATCTGTAAACTTTGTCTGCGTGTTGGAGTGTGCCCCTGGCTATCTGTAAACTATGTCTGAGTGTTGGAGTGTGCCCCCTGGCTATCTGTAAATGATGTCTGAGTGTTGGAGTGTGCCCCTGGCTATCTGTAAACTATGTCTGAGTGTTGGAGTGTGCCCCTGGCTATCTGTAAACTATGTCTGAGGGTTGGAGTGTGCCCCCTGGCTATCTGTAAACTATGTCTGAGTGTTGGAGTGTGCCTCTGGCTATCTGTAAACTATGTCTGAGTGTTGGAGTGTGCCCCCTGGCTATCTGTAAACTATGTCTGAGGGTTGGAGTGTGCCCCCTGGCTATCTGTAAACTATGTCTGAGGGTTGGAGTGTGCCCCCTGGCTATCTGTAAACTATGTCTGAGTGTTGGAGTGTGCCCCCTGGCTATCTGTAAACTATGTCTGAGGGTTGGAGTGTGCCCCCTGGCTATCTGTAAATGATGTCTGAGTGTTGGAGTGTGCCCCTGGCTATCTGTAAACTATGTCTGAGTGTTGGAGTGTGCCCCTGGCTATCTGTAAACTATGTCTGAGTGTTGGAGTGTTCCCCCTGGCTATCTGTAAACTATGTCTGAGTGTTGGAGTGTGCCCCCTATCTATCTGTAAACTATGTCTGAGGGTTGGAGTGTGCCCCCTGGCTATCTGTAAACTATGTCTGAGTGTTGGAGTGTGCCCCTGGCTATCTGTAAACTATGTCTGAGTGTTGGAGTGTGCCCCCTGGCTATCTGTAAACTATGTCTGAGTGTTGGAGTGTGCCCCTGGCTATCTGTAAACTATGTCTGAGTGTTGGAGTGTGCCCCCTGGCTATCTGTAAACTATGTCTGAGGGTTGGAGTGTGCCCCTGGCTATCTGTAAACTATGTCTGAGTGTTGGAGTGTGCCCCCTGGCTATCTGTAAACAATGTCTGAGTGTTGGAGTGTGCCCCTGGCTATCTGTAAACTATGTCTGAGTGTTGGAGTGTGCCCCCTGGCTATCTGTAAATGATGTCTGAGTGTTGGAGTGTGCCCCTGGCTATCTGTAAACTATGTCTGAGTGTTGGAGTGTGCCCCTGGCTATCTGTAAACTATGTCTGAGGGTTGGAGTGTGCCCCCTGGCTATCTGTAAACTATGTCTGAGTGTTGGAGTGTGCCTCTGGCTATCTGTAAACTATGTCTGAGTGTTGGAGTGTGCCCCCTGGCTATCTGTAAACTATGTCTGAGGGTTGGAGTGTGCCCCCTGGCTATCTGTAAACTATGTCTGAGGGTTGGAGTGTGCCCCCTGGCTATCTGTAAACTATGTCTGAGTGTTGGAGTGTGCCCCCTGGCTATCTGTAAACTATGTCTGAGGGTTGGAGTGTGCCCCCTGGCTATCTGTAAATGATGTCTGAGTGTTGGAGTGTGCCCCTGGCTATCTGTAAACTATGTCTGAGTGTTGGAGTGTGCCCCTGGCTATCTGTAAACTATGTCTGAGTGTTGGAGTGTGCCCCCTGGCTATCTGTAAACTATGTCTGAGTGTTGGAGTGTGCCCCCTATCTATCTGTAAACTATGTCTGAGGGTTGGAGTGTGCCCCCTGGCTATCTGTAAACTATGTCTGAGTGTTGGAGTGTGCCCCTGGCTATCTGTAAACTATGTCTGAGTGTGCCCCCTGGCTATCTGTAAACTATGTCTGAGGGTTGGAGTGTGCCCCTGGCTATCTGTAAACTATGTCTGAGTGTTGGAGTGTGCCCCCTGGCTATCTGTAAACTATGTCTGAGGGTTGGAGTGTGCCCCTGGCTATCTGTAAACTATGTCTGAGTGTTGGAGTGTGCCCCCTGGCTATCTGTAAACTATGTCTGAGTGTTGGAGTGTGCCCCTGGCTATCTGTAAACTATGTCTGAGTGTTGGAGTGTGCCCCCTGGCTATCTGTAAATGATGTCTGAGTGTTGGAGTGTGCCCCTGGCTATCTGTAAACTATGTCTGAGTGTTGGAGTGTGCCCCTGGCTATCTGTAAACTATCTCTGAGGGTTGGAGTGTGCCCCTGGCTATCTGTAAACTATGTTTGAGGGTTGGAGTGTGCCCCTGGCTATCTGTAAACTATGTCTGAGGGTTGGAGTGTGCCCCCTATCTATCTGTAAACTATGTCTGAGTGTTGGAGTGTGCCCCCTATCTATCTGTAAACTATGTCTGAGTGTTGGAGTGTGCCCCCTATCTATCTGTAAACTATGTCTGAGTGTTGGAGTGTGCCCCTGGCTATCTGTAAACTATGTCTGAGGGTTGGAGTGTGCCCCCTGGCTATCTGTAAATGATGTCTGAGTGTTGGAGTGTGCCCCTGGCTATCTGTAAACTATGTCTGAGTGTTGGAGTGTGCCCCATGGCTATCTGTAAACTATGTCTGAGGGTTGGAGTGTGCCCCCTATCTATCTGTAAACTATGTCTGAGTGTTGGAGTGTGCCCCTGGCTATCTGTAAACTATGTCTGAGTGTTGGAGTGTGCCCCCTGGCTATCTGTAAATTATGTCTGAGGGTTGGAGTGTGCCCCTGGCTATCTGTAAACTATGTCTGAGTGTTGGAGTGTGCCCCCTGGCTATCTGTAAACTATGTCTGAGGGTTGGAGTGTGCCCCTGGCTATCTGTAAACTATGTCTGAGGGTTGGAGTGTGCGTCTGGCTATCTGTAAACTATGTCTGAGTGTTGGAGTGTGCCCCCTATCTATCTGTAAACTATGTCTGAGTGTTGGAGTGTGCCCCTGGCTATCTGTAAACTATGTCTGAGTGTTGGAGTGTGCCCCCTATCTATCTGTAAACTATGTCTGAGTGTTGGAGTGTGCCCCTGGCTATCTGTAAACTATGTCTGAGTGTTGGAGTGTGCCCCCTATCTATCTGTAAACTATGTCTGAGTGTTGGAGTGTGCCCCTGGCTATCTGTAAACTATGTCTGAGTGTTGGAGTGTGCCCCTGGCTATCTGTAAACTATGTCTGAGGGTTGGAGTGTGCCCCATGGCTATCTGTAAACTATGTCTGAGGGTTGGAGTGTGCCCCTGGCTATCTGTAAACTATGTCTGAGTGTTGGAGTGTGCCCCCTGGCTATCTGTAAACTATGTCTGAGGGTTGGAGTGTGCGTCTGGCTATCTGTAATTGATGTCTGAGTGTTGGAGTGTGCCCCTGGCTATCTGTAAACTATGTCTGAGTGTTGGAGTGTGCCCCTGGCTATCTGTAAACTATGTCTGAGGGTTGGAGTGTGCCCCATGGCTATCTGTAAACTATGTCTGAGGGTTGGAGTGTGCCCCTGGCTATCTGTAAACTATGTCTGAGTGTTGGAGTGTGCCCCCTGGCTATCTGTAAACTATGTCTGAGGGTTGGAGTGTGCGTCTGGCTATCTGTAATTGATGTCTGAGTGTTGGAGTGTGCCCCTGGCTATCTGTAAACTATGTCTGAGTGTTGGAGTGTGCCCCTGGCTATCTGTAAACTATGTCTAAGTGTTGGAGTGTGCCCCTGGCTATCTGTAAACTATGTCTGAGGGTTGGAGTGTGCCCCTGGCTATCTGTAAACTATGTCTGAGTGTTGGAGTGTGCCCCTGGCTATCTGTAAACTATGTCTGAGGGTTGGAGTGTGCCCCTGGCTATCTGTAAACTATGTCTGAGTGTTGGAGTGTGCCCCTGGCTATCTGTAAACTATGTCTGAGGGTTGGAGTGTGCCCCTGGCTATCTGTAAACTATGTCTGAGTGTTGGAGTGTGCCCCTGGCTATCTGTAAACTATGTCTGAGGGTTGGAGTGTGCCCCTGGCTATCTGTAAACTATGTCTGAGGGTTGGAGTGTGCCCCTGGCTATCTGTAAACTATGTCTGAGGGTTGGAGTGTGCCCCTGGCTATCTGTAAACTATGTCTGAGGGTTGGAGTGTGCCCCTGGCTATCTGTACATTTACAAAAACAAGAAAACAGTGCCGTCTGGTTTGCTTAACTTTCACTTCAGTCATTTTCAAATATGATATCTTTACTTTTACTCAAGTATGACAACTTGGTTCTTATTCCACCATTGGTTGATATCAGGTTGATATGATTGTTTGTGTCGCACTGCTTTGCTTTATCTTGGCCAGGTCGCAGTTGGAAATGAGAACTTGTTCTCAACTATTCCTACCTGGTTAAATAAAAGGTGAAATAAAATGTTTTTAAAAAATACAAAAAAATCAAGCGCTATGATGAAACTGTCTTTCATGAGGACTGCCACAGGAATGGAAGACTCAGAGTTCCCTCTGCTACAGAGGATAAGTTCATTAGAGTTACCAGCCTCAGAAAATGCAGCCCAAATAAATAGTTCAAGTGACAGACACTTCGCCAACATCAACTGGAGACTGTGAATCAGGTCTTCATGGTCGAAATGCTGCAAAGAATCCACTACTAAAGGACACCAATAATAAGAAGAGACTTGCTTGGGCCAAGAAGCACGAACAATGGACATTAGACCGGTAGAAATTTGTTCTTCGGTCTGGGGTCCAAATTGGACATTTTTGGTTCCAACCGCCATGTCTTTGTGAGACGCAGTGTGGGTGAACGGATGGTCTCCACATGTGTATTTCCCACCGTAAAGCATGGAGGAGAAGGTGTTATGGTGTGGCGGTGCTTTGCAGGTGACCATGTTTGTGATTTATTTAGAATTCAAGGCACACTTAACCTGTTGGGGATGGGGGCGCTGTTTAGACTATTTATGCTAATGTGGCTAATTTTTTAAACGGCTTCCCACAAAATCCTTGATCGTACAATATGCATATTATTATTATTATTGGATAGAAAACAGTCTATAGTTTCTATAGGAGTTGAAATTTTGTCTCTAAGTGGAACAGAGCCCATTCTACAGCAATTTCCCTGACATGGAGTCAGATTTGAGAAATGTTGGCCACTTTTCTGAAGTCAGTTAAAAGGGCACTGTCGTTGCTATGACTATACGGACACTTCTTACGTCTTCCCCTGGATGCCTTTACGTGATGACGATTCCAACGGGCTCGATTGCGCGTTCACAGGCCCTACAAATGAAAAAACTCTGAAGCTAGTCATTCTTTGGGAGCTGCGTAACGCGCGTGGAAGACACCGACCCTCTCCTGTTCCAAGCGTTAGTTTAGCCTGTTATATTTCTCCGGTCATCTTTTCACTCGTTATAGGAGTTACAAACATCAAAAAGTAGTTAATTTAAAGCGTTTTATAGCAATTTATATCCGTTTAGTGCGATTTTGGGACATTTATTTTTGCAACGATGTGAAAAGTTGGGCACGCTTTTCAGTTCATCCCGAACGTAGTTGACATTTCCACATGGCAAGAGGACAGCTTTCCACCAAAAGACGATTTCTCCCAAGAAAGGATCCTTTGCCCAAGATACTGATGGAAGAACAGCTCAAGGTAGGACATTTTTATTATGATAAATCGTGTTTCTGTCGAAACATTTTAGTGGCTTAGGACGCCATGTTTTTTGACGTAGCTTCGCTTGGCGCAAACTGTATTGAAAAGTAAGGATAAATTAAAAAATGTAATAACGCAATTGTATTAAGAATTAAATTGTCTATCAATCCCTGTCCACCCTATATTTTTTAGTCACGTTTATGAGTATTTATGTATAAGAGTAGATCACTGTCTAAGTGGCGCAAGGACAAATTCTGACCAGCTGAGTTACATTTCACATTGTCTAACCATGATTTTGGTGGCTAAATATAAACATTTTCGATCAAACTGTATATGCATGTTGTAATGTGATGTTACAGGAGTGTCATCGGAAGAATTCTGAGAAGGTTAGTGAAAAAATTAATATCTTTTGGCGATGTTGACTTTTATCGCTCACTTTGGCTAGAATCAATGCTGGGCTGCTAATTGCTATGTGCTAAGCTAATATAACGATTTATTGTGTTTTCGCTGTAAGACACTTAGAAAATCTGAAATATTGTCTGTATTCACAGGATCTGTGTCTTTCGATTCGTGTATGCTGTGTATTTTTACGAAATGTTTGATGATTAGTAGTTAGGTAAACACGTTGCTCATTGTAATTATTCTAGTCCATTTGTGATGGTGGGTGCAATTGTAAACTATGCCATATACCTGAAATATGCACTTTTTTCTAACAAAACCTATCCCATACCATAAATATGTTATCAGACTGTCATCTAATGAGTTTTTTTGTTGGTTAGGGGCTATAAATATCTTAGTTTAGCCGAATTGGTGATGGCTACTGGTGTTGGTGGACAAATAAAAGATGGTGGATTATGCTAATGTGTTTTTAGGTAATAGATGTACATCTTTACATATTGTGTCTTCCCTGTAAAACATTTTAAAAATCGGAAATGTTGACTGGATTCATAAGATCTGTGTCTTTCATTAGCTGTATTGGACTTTAATGTGTGAAAGTTAAATATTTTAAAAAAATATTTTTTTTGAATTTCGCGGCACTGGTTTTTCAGTGGGGGGGGGGGGGGGGGGGTGCCGCTAGCGCCACGCTGATCCTAGACAGGTTAACCAGCATGGCTACCACAGCATTCTGCAGCGATACACCATCCCATCTGGTTTGGGCTTAGTGGGACTATTATTTGTTTTTCAACAGGACAATGACCCAACACACCTCCACGCTGTGTAAGGGCTATTTGACCAAGATGGAGAGTGATGGAGTGCTGCATCAGATGACCTGGCCTCCACAATCCCCTGACCTCAAACAAATTGAGATAGTTTGGGATGAGTTGGACCGCAGAGTGAAGGAAAAGCAGCCAATAAGTGCTCAGAATATGTGGGAACTCCTTCAAGACTATTGGAATGCCAAGAGTGTGGACTGGACTGGAGAATGCCAAGAGTGTGCAAAGCTGTCAAGGCAAAGAGTGGCTATTTGAAGAATCTCAAATATATTTAGATGTATTTAACACTTTTTTGGTTACTACATGATTCCATGTGTTGTTTCATAGTTTGTGTCTTCACTATTATTCTACAATGTAGAAAATAGTAAAAATAAAGAAAAACCCTTTAATGTTCATACAAAAATAAATATACAGGTATTTTAAACATAAAACTAAAATGTCATATATATACTCACACACATACACACAGGATCTCCAAAAACAGACATGACAAACTCAATCAATACAGTACAAAGATGTGGCATGATGCTGATGCTAGAGACAACGCAGAACTCAGAAATTTCACTTGACTCATTGTAGAAAGATGAGCTCTGAATTACAGACTTTGAATGCATCATCAGAATCAACCAATAGGAATCTCTACGCAAAAAAACGTACGCACATTTTAACTCAGAGGTTCCGAGTTGTCTTGAAAGCACCAAGTACTGAGTGTCCTGTTCAGGCTCATCCTCATTGCTCTCTTGCCGGGGTCTGACAGAGTCCTCTGGTCTAAATATGACCTCTGCTTTCTCTTCCACTCTCCTCAACCTCTCTTCTCTCCAACTCCAGCATGAGGCAGAAGAGGTGCTGGTGGAGGGTGTTGCAAGGGCAGGGTTCGGTGTCCATGTGTCCACTCGTCTCCATGTGTCCATTAGCTCCTCCAGAGGGATGAGATGAGGCACGAGGGCCGGCATGGGGCAACATCATCCTAGGAGGGTCTGGGTCTCTCTGTAGTAGCTGTAATCTGGGGTTGTGGTCCATGGCTGCTGGGGTGACAGTCAGGGTTCTGGAGGAGTGTGGGAGGGGTATGCGAGGGAAGGTGGTGGGGGGTGGGGGTCAGGGTGGAAGCGGAGGAGAGGGAGGCCGTGGACAGTGGGAGGTCTGTAGGGGTGGGGGGGGGGGGGGGGGGCGATCTCTGGACCTCTCCACCCTGGCCTCTGGAGCTGTGTGCTCCTGGTGGACATACTGTGTCAGATTGGGGTGTGATGGTGGAGCGGTGGACTCTCTCTCTGCCCTCCTCCTCCTCTGGGGTTCAGGTGGGGGGCACAGTAGTGCTGGATTTCTCAGACGGGGGTCCCCAGGCCTCATACAGGGGTCGTGTTTCCATGCCGCCGGAGGGACACCAGGGGATGGTGCAGCTGAAGCAGCCTCAGTCCTGAGCTCTAGGGAGCAGGAGTTTGTTGTTCTGTGGGAGGTTGACAAACAAAGATCCAACCACCTGCATCACACACATGAAGTTGATCAGCTGCAACTGAAGAGAGAAACACAAATCAAACATTAAATAGTGCTTAGCTACATACATTCACTTTTTCCTTTTCCTCTGCCTCGTCTGATGTTCATACTTATCTGCACCAGTATAAATAGCTCGTCCTGCAGCAGCTGTCTGACGGTCTGTCTGGGCAGGTAGTATTGGTGCTCCTCTGGGGCAGTCCTCCATTAGGGCAGAGTCTGCTGTCTGAGCCTCAGCCTGAGGCCATGTCATGGGGAGGGGTTGGAAGCTTGTCTGGGGAGGGGAGTCAGATCCTGGACCCTCACAGGGAGGCCTGAAGAGGAGAAAACAGACCAAGAGAATGTTTCAAATGCCAGTTTTAAGGTAAGTGAACCAAAGTATTCCTGCAGTGTTATAATATGGATCAAAAGGAATACAAAGCAATATACAGCTTGTTTCTGTTTACGCTCGCTTACATATCTCTTGTCCCTTCTACAGTTATATCTGATGGTCTTCCCAGGGAGCCACGAGACAGCATATTCTCTACCTCCTCCTCTCTAAAACACACAGAAACATTAATGTAAACAAAAACATTGTGTAAACATACTATTACAAAGAGCAAGGACAGAAAACAACCCCTCTAGTAACTAGCTGCCTTGGTTAGAATCCACCGTGTCTGTCATACTATACCGTAGCTTCTATCACCATAGCAACACTAGCCTACCAACTCACCTCAGCCAACCAGCCATGATTGCTTTTGGCTCTGGTGTCAAAAACTAAATGAGAACATGAGTATGTTCATAAATAATACATCAGTGACATTTTGTTTGGGTTTCCAACACCCAGAACTCACTGTGAGCTGATGTCCTCTTCTCTCTCTGAGCACTGCAAATCTGCAAGTGTTAATGCCTGGGGAAGAAACGTGACAGGCACACTTAGTGACTAGAACCATACAGGAATGGCCTGATTGTCAGAGACCACCTGGTCTTGTGGGCTCAGTGTTCGGTGGAGACTCTTGATGTGGACAGAGATGTTGGGGAAGAGCACCATCCAGCAGCCTGCCAAGCCCGGGGAACTGGGACTCCAGCTTGGACTCCAGCTCCACAGCCTCCATGGAGGCCTGGGGCCCAAACGTCCAGCACTCTGATGGCTGCTCCCAGGGAACAGAGTTCTGACTGGGGAAAGGCTCCAAGCTGAGGAGGTGTGGGTTCTGGAGCTGGGCTGGACTGGACTGCATCCAGAGCCCAGGGAGGGGCAGGGCACTGGCAGACATGCTGGGTCTGGGAGTTGGTGGGCTCGCTGTGGAGAAACCAAGGGGGTGGTTCAGGGATGGTAATGAAGACAGACTGGCTTGTAGCAGTGTCCAGCTCTGAACATGGGGGCGTGGCATCCGTCTCTCTGGCGGCGGCAAAGGGTGGTGAGAACATCGAAGGTGAGGGAGTGGCTACAGAAGCCCTTCAGCAGGGGAGGGTCACAGCCAGTCTGGGTCAGGGCCATCCTTCTCCGCCACTTAGCTGAGGAAGAGCTCCAGGAAACGCAGGTACACCTTATCCTCCAGCTCAAACTCCCAGGTCACTTCCACAGGAGCGTCAGGGAGGCGCTGTCCTCCCCCACATCAGGGTCCTGGGCTGGACCCGAGCGGCTCTGGACCTCCTCTTGGATGCTCTTACCCACCATTACTTGTTTTTTTCCAGGCTTGTCTGCTCTGTCTTGCAACATCACACTCTTGCTTCTGCTGAAAACAAAAAGGGTTGACACTGTAAATTCTGAGGATTAGCTGAGAAATATTTAGATCAAGGTAAAGCTAATGTCTAAGCCTCTCCACCTGTTATGAGGCCTGCTGTGCAGGTTAGGAGAGAAAGCCTCAGTTCTCAGCCGTGTTCTCGGCTGTGTCTCCATCGCTGTACAGCAGGGGGCGCCCACAGTCCGTCAGGGTGCAGTTACTCAGACTGGTCCCCACCTCTCTAGCAGGACTACAGCCCCCTGCCCTCCTACCCCCCTCTCCTCCTCCCTCTCCCACAGGTAGAGCTCCAGGTGGGCCAGGTGCCTCAGGTCCTTCTTCCTCTGTCTGAGCCGCTCCTGAATCATCTCCCCGCCATTATGTCCTGAGGCTAGAAGAGAGAAAGGAAGACAATGTCATTGAGAGAATGAAAATCAGTAAGAAACATTAATATTAGCCTTTACTTAAGGCTGGGCAGGAAGGTGGAAAGCAGAGATAGTAGTAGACAGTAGCTACCTGGGACAGTGCAGTGCCTTAGTATCTGCGGTAGTGAGTTGTACTTCCATCTCAGGGGGACCCTGACTGACTCCTCCTCCTCAGTGAAGATCTGCATCAGTCTCTGCCACCTGGAGGAAGACAACAGCCTGGGAAAAGAGACATGTCACTAATCTGTACCTCTCCTGTGTAGGACCTGGAAAAACACAAATAACTGAATAGGAATGTCTGTGAATACATGTGAACGAGGTGACTGCTGGTCAGGTTTACCAGGGGTAGTTCAGAGACCAAGCTGAGGAGGAAAAGGGAAAGGGGGATACCTAGTCATATGTACAACTGAAAGCATTCAACTGAAATGTGTCTTCCACATTTAACGACAGGCCCAGTGGAGAGCCTCCTCATAGGCTGCTTTCACCTCACCGACATCTGCTGAGACCTACAGGGCGAAATATGCATAAGCAGGTTGTTAACTGACTATAAATGACAGAGGATAACACAAACACACACTCCAGGCTGAACAAGATACAACAAACAATATACACAGTCAAAAAAAACATTGTGTTGTACCTGGGGATCTCTCCCACGGTTCCTTGCAGCCTGATACTTCCTGCAAGACATTGAGAACTGGTCCCTGACATGCAACATCCAGCACAGGCCACACAGCTCCCTGCAGCAGACTGGAGGAAAAAGGCTCTCGAATTAGGCTATGCTTCAATAGATGAATGTAGTTCAATGGTGTGACAAACATAGAAAGTCTCTTACTAATAGTTTGTATAGTGACTGAGTCCAGAGTTCCGTCCCCATTGGGTCCAGTCTGAAGAATCCACTGCGGGTCACAAAGTTAATCAAAGCCTCTAGAAAGGCCTTGGCCACACACTGTTGCTGCTGGGAGTCCTTCTGACTGATCTAAAGACCGACAACCAAGTTCGTCACCACAAGATTCAACATAATACTCCAAATAGTCTAATTTCACTCAAGAAAATTGAGGGGTTTCCCCCACTTTATGAAGGTAACTATGTATTCTAAAACAGATAGGAGGGGGGAGGGTGTAGGGACAGAGGGCTGGAGCAAGATAGCAGGGTACAGTACCTTGTGTAGGAGAAGAGACTAAATACCTTGTGCAGGAGATGTCGAGAACGTCACAGGGGGCTGATGTACCAGTTGGCAGATCTCAGGAGCAGCATCACTTTCTGGAGGACCCCTGACAGCCTGTGACGTATGTCCCCTTCAGCAGCTGTCCTAACACCCCTGACGGGTCCTAAGTATAGAGATATAATTGTTTTCTCTATAGCTCTGAGGTGGTAACACATACTGTACATACAGTTGAAGTCGGAAGTTTACATACACCTTAGCCAAATACATTTAAACTCAGTTTTTCACAACTCCAAGTAAAAATTCCCTGTCTTAGGTCAGTTAGGATCACCACTTTATTTTAAGAATGTGAAATGTCAGAATAAAAGTAGAGAGAATGACTTATTTCAGCTTTTATTTCTTTCATCACATTCCCAGTGGGTCAGAAGTTTACATACAATCAATTTGTATTTGGTAGCTTTGCCTTTCAATTGTTTAACTTGGGTCAAACGTTTCGGGTTGCCTTCCACAACCTTCCCACAATAAGTTGGGTGAATTTTGTCCCATTCCTCCTGACAGAGCTGGTGTAACTGAGTCAGGTTTGTAGGCCTCCTTGCTCACACACACTTTTTCAGTTCTGCCCACACATTTTCTATGGGATTGAGGTCAGGGCTTTGTAATGGCCACTCCAATACCTTGACTTTGTTGTCCTTAAGCCAATTTGCCAGAACTTTGAAAGTATGCTTGGGGTCATTGTCCATTTGGAAGACCCATTTGCGACCAAACTTTCACTTTCTGACTGATGTTGCTTCCATATATCACATAATATTCCTTCCTCATGATGCCATCTATTTTGTGAAGTGCACCAGTCCCTCCTGCAGCAAGGCACCCCCACAACATGATGCTGCCACCCCCTTGCTTCACGGTTGGGATGGTATTCTTCGGCTTGCAAGCCTCCCCCTTTTTCCTCCAAACATAACGATGGTCATTAAGCCCAAACTGTTCTATTTTTGTTTCATCAGACCAGAGGACATTTCTCCAAAAAGTACGATCTTTTTCCCATGTGCAGTTGCAAACCGTATTCTGGCATTTTTATGGCGGTTTTGGTGAAGTGGCTCCTTCCTTGCTGAGTGACCTTTCAGGTTATGTCGATATAGGACTCGTTTTACTGTGGATATAGATACTTTTGCACCCGTTTCCTCCAGCATCTTCACAAGATCCTTTGCTGTTGTTCTGGGATTGATTTGCACTTTTCGCACCAAAGTATGTTAATCTCTAGGAGACAGAACGTGTCTCCTTCCTGAGCGGTATGGCGGCTGGGTGGTCCCATGGTGTTTATACTTGCATACTATTGTTTGTACAGATGAACGTGGTACCTTCAGGCATTTGGAAATTGCTCCCAAGGATGAACCAGACTTGTGGAGGTCTACAATTTTGTTTCTGAGGTCTTGGCTGATTTCTTTTGATTTTCCCATGATGTCAAGCAAAGAGGCAGTGAGTTTGAAGGTAGGCCTACAATACAATACATCCACAGGTACACCTACAATTGACTCGATTTATGCCAATTAGCCTATCAAAAGCTTCTAAAGCCATGGCATCATTTTCTGGAATTTTCCAAGCTGTTTAAAGGCACAGTCAATTTAGTGTATGTAAACTTCTGACCCATTGGAATTGTGATACAGTGAAATAATCTGTCTGTAAACAATTGTTGGAAAATGACTTGTGTCCTAACCGACTTGCCAAAACTGTAGTTTGTTAACAAGAAATTTGTGGAGAGGTTGAAAAATCGAGTTTTAATGACTCCAACCTAAGTGCATGGAAACTTCCGACTTCAACAGTACAAGACCTTCCAGTGTATGCATTGACACCTACAGGTTTAATTCCAGTTTTTAGATATTTCTATATTTCAGGTTTGGAATGGTTGTGGACAATTGATTCAGTCCCCCCACAGTTGGGTGTGGGTATACTCTTTAGTACCTGTGTGTTGTGTGCAGGCTGGGGGCAGCAGAGAGAAGGGG
Source organism: Salvelinus fontinalis (assembly GCF_029448725.1). NCBI lineage: Eukaryota > Metazoa > Chordata > Actinopteri > Salmoniformes > Salmonidae > Salvelinus > Salvelinus fontinalis. The sequence goes on from NC_074666.1 coordinate 22,462,837, forward strand.
CAGGCAGGTACAGGCCCATAGGCAAGAGAGCAGGAAGGCAGGAGGACAGGTCTTTGGCTGAGTTCAGCAGAGCACCCAGGGGCTGAGATAACATATCTACCCCAGCCATGACTGACACATTCAGGATCTGATGACAAAAAGAAAAGTGTAGAATGGAGGAGGTGAGACCCACCGTCAGGCACAACACACCTGTGAAGCTTTCGTAGTTATCCTCATCTCCATGGGTCTCCTCTGACCCGGCCTTCCTGCCCAGTAGAGACTGCAGCTGACCATGAAAGATGCTCAAAGGGCTGCTGGGAGATACAGTTCCCTCCACCTGAGACTTTAGTGGCAACAAACAGTCATCAGAAACTCACAAAATCTCATTAACCTATTCATCACAATCCACAATCCATATACATGTCTCAGTGGTGAACTGATGAGCTAGCAGCTCTTACACGTACGAACAAACGTACACTGACCCGATGAAGTCGCAGTGATCTGTGGAGTAGGTGGTGTAGGCCAGGCCCAGGGAGGCTGCAGTTTCCAGTCACCCAGTCGATAAGCCAGCCAAGTGGCCTCAGGCATCAGCCCCCCTGCAGCAGCATGTCCTGGGCATAGACCACCGTCCACACTTCTGACAGCTGCTGCCCGGTGACACCCTCCTGGCACAGGGGCACCAGGCACCCAACACCTGGGGCTGGAGGGAGTGGACACGCAGACAGAAATAAACACACTGGCCTGTATTGTGTGTGTACACCTTTTAATATACTTGTGAGTACCAAAAGTCATCAGAAGAATAGCAAACCAACTAAAATTCAGTGAAGTGAGGACATTTTACTGGTCCTCACGTGTAAAAAGGCTATTTTAGGCTCACGGGTTAGGGTTGGAATTAGGGGTTAATGTTAGGGTAAGGGATAGGTTTAGGGGTAGGGATTTTGAATGGGAATCAATTGCTGCTCCCCAAAAAGTAATCACAAGTATAATAAGGTAAGTATGTGTGTGTGTGTGTGTTGAGATGTTCTTACCATGGGGAGGTATAAGGGAGGCAGTTCAGGACTTTGGCTAACAGCAGGCCCTCATGGGAGAAGGCTGGGACCAGTACCCCCCTGGACTTCACTGGGCGACAGGGTGGGGTGATTCAGGACATGGGGTGTCTTGGTGACCCTGCGTACACTGTAGCCCACAGGACTGCAGGAAAAACAGACAATCAAATATGTTCCAGATGTGCAATGTGAGAACACAGATCTTTGATTGTATTATGAAAATAAACGTATATAGGAGTATAAATGCTTGAGAGGAAGTATTGACCCTTTGACCCTGAGAATTATTTCCCAGGAGACTCACCTGACACTTAGCTCCAACTCTGGGATTGCTGCCATGGGCTTCAAGGAGTCTTTGTCCCTGCTCCATAGATACATCTCTCCAGAGACCAGCAATCCTGCAAGCCAGACACCTACAAACAGAAATGAATCATGGGAATGAGAATTACTGCTGTGTTAGTATGGAATCAAATGGTGTTGAACTGAAAGGGTCACTAAAAGCTTGGGGGTCTTCTTCTTGGTGCATCCTGACACCATGTTGATCTCACTGATACGCTTGTCATCCAGCAGGAAAACAAAGTCCTTCTGAACATGAAATAGACTAGTGAAAACAGGCTAGTAGTATCTGTGCAGTTTGTGAATGTGTCAAACTGTTGATTTGTCAAGGAGAAGGAGTCTGTTTTCCTGCTGGATGACAAGTATCAGTGAGATCAACATGTTTCAAGCAGACCACCATAGTCCCTGTGCCCAAGAACACTAAGGTAACCTGCCTAAATGACTACCGACCCGTAGCACTCACGTCTGTAGCCATGAAATGCATTAAAAGGCTGGCCATGGCTCACATCAACACCATTATCCCAAAAACCCTAGAACCACTCTAATTTGCATACTGCACCAACAGATCCACAGATGATGCAATCTATATTGCACTCCACACTGCCCTTTCCCACCTGGACAAAAGGAACACCTACGTGAGAATGCTATTCAATGACTACAACTCAGCGTTCAACACCATAGTGCCCTCAAAGCTCATCAATAAGCTAAGTACCCTGGGACTAAACGTCTCCCTCTGCAATTGGATCCTGGACTTCCTGACGGGTCGCACCCAGGTGGTAAGGGTAGGTAACAACACATCCGCCATGTTGATCCTCAACACAGGGGCCCCTCAGGGGTGAGTGCTCAGTCCCCTCCTGTACTCCCTGTTCACTAATGACTGCATAGCCAGGCACGACTCCAACACCATCATTAAGTTTGCCGATGACACAACAGTGGTAGGCCATTTCACCGACAATGACGAGACTATAGGGAGAAGGTCAGAGACCTGACCGTGTGGTGCAAGGACAACAACCTCTCCCTCAACGTGATGAAGACAAAGGAGATGATTGTGGACTACAGGAAAAGAAGGACCGAGCGCGCCCCCATTCTCATCGATGGGGCCATAGTGGAGCAGGTTGAGAGCTGCAAGTTCCTTGGTGTCCACATTACCAACAAACTAACATGGTCTAAGCACACCAAGACAGTCGTGAAGAGGGTACGACAAAACTTATTCCCCCTCAGGAGACTGAAAAGATTTGGCATGGGTCCTCAAATCCTCAAAAGGTTTTACTGCTGCACCATCGAGAGCATCCTGACGGGTTGCATCACTGTCTGGTATGGCAACTGCTCGGCCTCCGACCGCAAAGCACTACAGAGGGTAGTGTGTACGGCCCAGTACCTCACTGGGGCCAAGCTTCCTGCCATCCAGGACCTCTATACCAGGAAGTGTCAGAGGAAGGCCCTAAAATTGTCAAAGACTCCAGCCACCCTAGTCATAGACTGTTCTCTCTGCTACCGGACGGCAAGCGGTACCGGAGTGCCAAGTCTAGGTCCAAGAGGCTTCTAACCCCAATCTTCTACCCCCAAGCCATAAGACTCATGAACAGCTAATCAAATGGCTACCCAGACTATTTGCATTGCCCCCCTTCTATGCTGCTGCTACTCCCTGTTATTATCTATGCATAGTCACTTGAATAACTCTACCTACATGCACATATTACCTCAATTACCTCGACACCGGTGCTTCCGCACATTGACTCTGTACCGGTACCCCGACTCTGACTCTACCCTGTCTCTACCCTGTACCGGTATCCCCTGACTCTGACTCTGTACCGGTACCCCCTGTATATGTCCTCGCTATTGTTATTTACTGCTGCTCTTTAATTATTTTTATTCTTATCTCTTACTGGGTTTTTTTGGGGGGGGGGGGATTTTCTTAAAACTGCTTTGTTGGTGAAGGGTTTGTAAGTATTTCACTGTAAGGTCTACAACGGTTTTATTCGGCAAATTGATTTGATTTGTCAAGATTGCAAAAATATTACAAGAAATCTAGTGATGTGATTGATGTCTATCTCTCTGTGATTGAGCCCAGCCAACAGAACCGTGGCCATGGTTTCTTCCGTTTGATGCTCGATGACGACGCAAGTTAGCTACTCCCTTTTTAGGTTAGTGATGGAGACATCATCATGAACCAACTTCAATCATCTCAGGTCGAGTTGATACTTCGTAATGGTAGGGACTAGCTAACTAAACGAAATGCAGACAAGATATCACTGGTCAGATATCACACGTTAAACAAACAGTGATGAGAAATCAGTGCGGTTGTGTTATTTTCTACCTAAATAGCACTTATGCTACTTTAGCATACCAGCAGCAACAAGGCAGGTGGGTTGGCTGGCTAGCTGATGCTAACAACACAAACTTTTTGTACTGAATATCAACATTAAACTCTGATTTCATTCAAACATTATTCTTCAACACATTATTCGAGTACACTGGTCAGCGATTGGCTGCCTTGGCGTTGAAGTATGATGTCATGGTCCACTCCACCATGACCTGTGCCACAGAGACCAGCAACATCAACAACTATCTCCCTGGTCAGAGACAACAGGACACCACTCATTCTAACCTCAAACTCAAAAGTAATTCTAAGCCTCCAGTCTGAAGTGTCCTAACCATTGAACTTGTCTGTTTCTCTCGCTGCATTAAAGTTGGATAAAGTGAGCTGTGACCTGCTTAGAGAGAATGCCCCTATTGAGCCTGTGCCAACTGTCACCTGGAAACCTGTGTTGAGTGATTGCTGTGCTTAATCCCGGAGATAGATGTAATTACCCACTTCACCTTTTTATTGTGAGATACAATCTATTTAGCTCTTGAGATTCAAAGCAATCTGTGTTAAGAGCTGTGCAAAATTGGATATCTGTCATAACTTTCCCAGTATCATGAAGATGGAGCTCGGATTGAGGTAGCCTTCCGTCACTACATCCACCGTGCAGACAGAGGACAGATGTAAGATCATTGTCTGCCACACAAATGTTATTCGCTACTTTGTGTGCAGGTCAGTGCCTCGCGTCAATCAACAACAACCTAGGAATGCAGTTGCATTTCTTTTCACAAGCAGAGCATAGCTCAGCTAATGCATAGTGAGTGATTGTCCTCAGTGAGGTGAACATTCAAGAAATTCATTGATTACGTAAAGGTGTGGAAAAACAAAGAAGATATCAAATCAAATCAAATTTTATTAGTCACATACACATGGTTAGCAGATGTTAATGCGAGTGTAGCGAAATGCTTGTGCTTCTAGTTCCGACAATGCAGTAATAACAACAAGTAATCTAACCTAACAATTCCGCAACTACTACCTTATACACGCAAGTGTAAAGGGATAAAGAATATGTACATAGAGATGTATGAATGAGTGATGGTACAGAACGGCATAGGCAATGGTGCAGTACATGGTATAGAGTACGGTATATACCTATGAGATGAGTACTGTAGGGTATGTAAACATAAAGTAGCATAGTTTAAAGTGGCTAGTGGTCCATGTATTACATAAGATGGCAAGATGCAGTAGATGATATAGAGTACAGTATATACATATACATAAGAGATGTGTAATGTAGGGTATGTAAACATTATATTAGGTGGCATTGTTTAAAGTGGCTGGTGGTACATTTTTACATAATTTCCATCAATTCCCATTTTTAAAGTGGCTGGAGTTGAGTCAGTATGTTGGCAGCGGCCGCTAAATGTTAGTGGTGGCTGTTTAACAGTCTGATGGCCTTGAGATAGAAGCTGTTTTTCAGTCTCTCGGTCCCTGCTTGGATGCACCTGTACTGACCTCGCCTTCTGGATGATAGCGGGGTGAACAGGCAGTGGCTTGGGTGGTTGTTGTCCTTGATGATCTTTATGGCCTTCCTGTGACATCGGGTGGTGTAGGTGTCCTGGAGGGCAGGTAGTTTGCCCCGGGTGATGCGTTCTGCTGACCTCACTACCCTCTGGAGAGCCTTACGGTTGTGTGCGGAGCAGTTGCCGTACCAGGCGGTGATACAGCCCGACAGGATGCTCTCGATTGTGCATCTGTAGAAGTTTGTGAGTGCTTTTGGTGACAAGCCGAATTTCTTCAGCCTCCTGAGGTTGAAGAGGCGCTGCTGCGCCTTCTTCACAACGCTGTCTGTGTGGGTGGACCAATTCAGTTTGTCCGTGATGTGTACACCGAGGAACTTAAAACTTTCCACCTTCTCCACTACTGACCCGTCGATGTGGATAGGGGGGTGCTCCCTCTGCTGTTTCCTGAAGTCCACAATCATCTCCTTTGTTTTGTTGACGTTGAGTGTGAGGTTATTTTCCTGACACCACACTCCGAGGGCCCTCACCTCCTCCCTGTAGGCCGTCTCGTCGTTGTTGGTAATCAAGCCTACCACTGTAGTGTCGTCCGCAAACTTGATGATTGAGTTGGAGGCGTGCATGGCCACGCAGTCGTGGGTGAACAGGGAGTACAGGAGAGGGCTCCGAACGCACCCTTGTGGGGCCCCAGTGTTGAGGATCAGCGGGGTGGAGATGTTGTTACCTACCCTCACCACCTGGGGGCGGCCCGTCAGGAAGTCCAGGACCCAGTTGCACAGGGCGGGGTCGAGACCCAGGGTCTCGAGCTTGATGACGAGTTTGGAGGGTACTATGGTGTTAAATGCTGAGCTGTAGTCGATGAACAGCATTCTCACATAGGTATGCTCTGTATACTCTACTAGTTGATGCTCAGCAGTCTCTAATAATCTAGTCCAAGGTCCTGGTTTCCTATGGTAATGTTTTTAATAGGGACATTTCTTTAGGCATTGATTGTGAGGGCAAATGTTCTTACAATATGGAACGGTTTCTCTTGGTTGATCCAGGGCTCTGCAGTTTCCCCCTGGGCCTGAATAACTGGGCCTGAATAACGTCTGGGCCTGAATACCGGCTGGGCCTGAATAACGGCAGCATCACCTGGATCACCATCAGACCGAGTGGCAGGGTGGGACTGAGGATGGGCGACTTGGGCTTTATGCCTCCTGAAAAACTCACCCGTACCTGACACTCCAGCACTATTGGCTGACCCCATGTAAACTGACCTTCTGCTGCCACATCATTTGAAGCAAACATTTCTCCTCTATAAGATAGTTTTGCCCACGTTAAGTATCATTCTTTTGACTAGAGTTTTGTATGGAAAAACATTTGGAATAATGTACTTTACAGTATCTTTTCATAGTAAATTGATTTATTTGATCATGCTTATTACATTTGATGAATAACCGGTTATCTAAACACAGCCATAAGCATTCTTCTTTTGTATAAATTAAAACTCTCCAAATGTAGCTCTGTAATAAGGTAATAGTGAAAAACAATACAAAAGCATTATTTGAACATTTCCTGTATAAAGCATCTTGTATATACACACATTACATAGGCACTGGGAAAAGTGTACACTCCATGCGTAATCTGTAGCTATGCTATCCGCCAGAAGAGAATGCTTGCATTGAGGACATGCATGTAGGCAGGCAGCATTAGTGCTGTTGAATAGCTACCTGTTAAGGTAATAGTGTTAAGTGGAGCAGTGCATTGCAGAGAACAGTCGAAAGAGTTGTACAAATGGAAACCAGCACAAGGGTAAAATAAGGACTGCCTGGGTTATAAAGTCAGTTGTTAGACTATGGACCTGCTGTGGTGGTGCAGGATGTTGGCCAACTTTCCCTTTTGTATGTGCAACACCACCTTCAGATCCTGGGACGTGACATCCTGTTTTCTTGTGGTTTCCCTGTGTCAGTTTGGGGAGCGGAAGAGGGTCCTGCAGAGGATGGTGTGGGTGTAACAGCTCTGAGCAGGAGTGTGGGGGGCTGCAAAAGCTGAGCTTGCTGGGAGAACAGTTTGGTGTCCCAGTCAAGCTTTTCCTCCTTGTCGGCCTTGGCCAGCTGGAAATACACAACATCAGCAAAATGAACCACCTGGAGCATCGAAGACTGTTGACACAGCATAAAGAAACGGAATGGGTATCTAACTCACCTTAGCCAATGTGAAGAGGGATAGGCCATAATGGTGTTCCTCCACTTAGTAATGCAGGGGTGTTATGTTATTCATTGCAGACAGGACCTCACTGTCCAACTTGGTGGGAGATTCCTTGCAAGAAAGATTCAAAGGACATTGGTGAACACGTACTTGAGTTACCAAAACAAATGCAGTAGATCATTTTGACAGGTTGACTGATATAATTTACTGTTACAGTAAATATAGACTTACCCGTCCATGAACAGTTTCTGTCTTCGTTTTATAGGGGTGTCGGTTGTCAGAATTGTTTCTTTCAAGGCGTCTCCCTTCGTGGATTTGTAAGATCCGCTAGAGGATCCTGAGCCTCTACTTTCTCTTCTCCCGTCTCGCCCATCTCTGGGACTACCTGGGCACTCAGAGTCTGAGCCCTCGTCTGCTGTCAGATACTCCTCTGAGCTGGGGTTGGAGAGCTCCTCTACCTGCCTCTTCCCCTGGCTCCCCTCCCAGGTCCTCCAGAAACTGTCATCCCCCAGGTCCAGGCTCTCTTTCCTGGGTACAGAGGGAGCCAGACGGCCCTCAACACTGTACCTCCTCCTGGTCCTCCACTTGGACAGAGCCATCCTTTAGGCTAGATTTCTCAAAATCTGGCAGCAGTTTACACACAGGAGACTGGGAACTTTTCTCCTTTGATGGAGACCTTCTGTCATTCATGATGTTGTTGATTGGGACATGGCTCTGGTTCTGCTCCTCTGGAATGACATCAACCACATGATGAATTGTAGATTATTTTGGGGGGGATTTCCCACTATAATTTTATGCCTTTAATAATATGATGTTATCACATACAATCCATGTTTCTAAGGTTTCCTATGGAAGTGCTTACCTTTGGAGGGGGTTGATGTTTTAAATCCAGCACCAGTCCCATCTGTCTTCCCATATCCTTCCTATCCAGACACTCCTCCAACCTCCTCAGTCCCTCCTCTGTAGACAGGTCAAGGAAGCTATCCAGGAAGTCCCAGTACTCTGCCCAAGGATGCCCCATGTCATGTGTAATCTCCCTGACAATAGGGATCACTCAGATAATATACCAACTGTACTATGTCTGTTCCCTTTGGGACCCAAATGCTGTTTTCTTTCATCCTAATCATGGTAATTTGCCCACTGTCGTTATTATTATTCTGTTCACTCACCTCCCCACACGCTCTGCTCCCCGTTCAGGGTCAGATTTGAGAATACGGTGGAAATACTCTGCTCGATCCCTGGGTGGAATTCTCCATAGTCTGTGGAACTCATCTGCCTGGAAGACAAACAGTTACTGGCTTGTAACGTTTCGAGACATAGAATAGTGGAGGTGCATAAAGATGGCGGCCTCCATGCACTTACCACAAAAGCCTTGTTAGCTAAGTTCGCCGTATTGTACATTACTCTTCCTTACTCTTTTTTTGTATCGAAATTGGCATTGTATACATGATCCCAATTTCAGCTGAAAGACGCCAGCAAACCAAAAAGTAGATTGTGCTGATTTATTGGAGCATTGTTGCGCACCATAGATTAAAAACTCTGTGGATAGTGCTAAAACAATGAAATCATATCTAAATTCTGACAGCCCTATATACCTTCACCATTAGGGGTCAATTGTAATACCAATACTCCAAGTTATTGAGAATGAATACGATTTCAAATGATGGTGTTACCTTAGAAGGACTGAGTGGTCCCACAAAAGCTTTCACAGTCATGACTGGCTCTATGGGACTCCTGACCACTGCAGATCCCAGCGAATTAAAATCCACCTCCAATGGGCTTAGAGACCATGGCAAGCCAATCACAGGCTGGAAGCTGTTGTTGGCATCCCTCAGCAAGGGAATATAGCACCGTTCTGTGTCAGCAAGGTTAAAAGTTAGCAATGTGTTCACAAGTTGGAATTTGCACTCACAAAAAGGTATTATAGCCAGCATTGGCAACCATCTAAACTTACCCTCCAAATATTCCTTGATTTTCTTTTTTATGACAGGGGTTTTGTTTTTCCTCTCACATATCACCTGTAAAAGCAGTAATACAACTATTTAGTCTTCTAAAGTGTGCAGTTTCTGGCATGCAATTCATGGGACAATACACCTTACTGAGCAAAAATGGAATGCCTAAGTGTTTAAGTGCAAAATAAGTGATTCTGTATTTCATAGCTTACACTAGAGGGCTTGTGGTTGTACTTGTTCTGCCGCTGTTTGTCAGTAGCAGGATGACAACACAGCACGTTGACCACGTCTGGACAGACAAACTTACAGGCAAAGTCAAGAGGAGTTTCATGGCTCTGCAGGAACATCACACACATTCAGCACATCGTATTAATACATTTACACACTTTAACTCAAATGAACAGACTACAATGTATGTGTGTATTGTGCCGACTACGGTTCATACAAGTTCTCACTGCTTTGTCAGGTGTGTTGAGGTACAGGTCAACGAGGTAGCGGTAGCGTTGGTGTAACATGGCCTCCTGGTCATCAGGATACATGAGTCTCATGAAGTCTGGACTCTCCAGGGTGTCCAGGAGGAGCTGGACCATCCCTGACTGGTTCTCTTTGGCCGCCACATGCAGAACATTGTAATGGCACCCTTCCTACAAACATGAAGAGGGTGAGTTATTTGACCACGTAAGATGATGTGAAGTACCTTTCTGCTCTCATGGAGATGTTAGATGCTTGAGTCATATGAACCATACATGGACGATGGTGGGGTTGTCTCCAGATCCAATGAGGTAGCGTGGGTTGGCCCAGACCAGCCTGCTGAAGGCTTCCTTGTCCCCCTTCTCCACAGCGTTCCTCAGCTTGGCTGTCAGGTCTTGGGTGCGGGGGCTACGGAAATCATTGGCCCTCTCCAGGTTCACAGGTGAAGTTCCCCCTGCGAGAGCGCTGCCTGGGAGGAAAAAAGTGTTGTTGTATGCATGTTGATCAGTGTGGAGTGAGTAACTCATTCGAAAAACACTTTTCTTGTTAATTTTACATGACACAAAAGAGGTGAATGATCCATCTAGCTCTATCTATATAGTGGTTCTGTATTAGATACAGCTATGCTATGAAGCAGGCATACCTACAGTGGGACAAAAAGTATTTAGTCAGCCACCAATTGTGCAAGTTCTCCCACTTAAAAAGATTAGAGACGCCTGTCATTTTCATCATAGGTACACTTCAACTATGACAGACAAAATGAGAAAAAAAAATCCAGAAAATCACATTGTAGGATTTTTTATGAATTTATTTGCAAATTATGGTGGAAAATAAGTATTTGGTCACCTACAAACAAGCAAGATTTCTGGCTCTCACAGACCTGTAACTTCTTCTTTAAGAGGCTCCTCTGTCCTCCACTCGTTACCTGTATTAATGGCATCTGTTTGAACTTGTTATCAGTATAAAAGACACCTGTCCACAACCTCAAACAGTCACACTCCAAACTCCACTATGGCCAATCTCTATCATGCACTATTCATAGTACAAAAAGAGGTCTTACCATCAGCTACCACTGACTCCTCCCAATGAGGACATACACCATAGTAAACAAGGGGATATTCTGGTTCATCCAATTCCTCTGTCTCTTTACCCTCCTCTGCTGATGATTTGAGTTCCAGATTGTGGTCAGTTTCTACTCTGTTCGTTGTGGGTCCATTAGACACTGTATTGGAGGAGCTACCTCTATCAGTCACCCCTCCATCCCCTCCTTGCTTCTCCAGGAGGGCTCTGGCCAGCTTCCTCTCAAAGATGGCTCTTGTAGTGGGGGTAAGGGGGCCACACTTCAGCCCTGCCCCGATAATCTCCTGCCGTAGTTGATCTGCACTCAATGTCTGCAGCCTGCTCATGACTTCCTCCATGTTTCTGTCAGTACCTAGGTGAATAAATGTGGCATACCCAGAGAAGTCATGTTACATACTACATAAGAATATAGTCAAATGACACGCATACATCTTCGGGGAAAAAATACTACTAATTCACATCAGAAATTACACTTTTAAGTTGTCGTTCCTGGGCTTATAACAGTAGATAACCACGTCAAACAAAATGGTATACATCGTGTCATAGGCTACAAATAAGATGTGATTCAACCACAGCATGCATGAATTGAAAAAAACAATAGTCTACAACAGAACATACTTAGCTACTATACATCATTGTAGCCTACGCATGTATCTTTTTTATATGGAACAGGGTATTCAACCAGGGGTCCGCGGCTCCCTGGGGTACGTGATTTAGATGCACTATTGTAAAGTGGCTGTTCCACTGGATGTCATAAGGTGAATGCGCCAATTTGTAAGTCGCTCTGGATAAGAGCGTCTGCTAAATGACTTAAATGTAAATGTTAAATGTATGTAAATGTAGACAACTTTTGACTGGTACTGTACATTCCGTTGTAGACAATCCTTTTGCCAATGTATGCAGGTACAGCAGGGGGTCCTCGAAAATATAAAAAAGGAAAAAATATATATATATTTTATTTTTTTATGAATATTGGTAGTGTAAAGGACATCACACTGCTTGCTTAGTGAGTACCACTACCTCACGATTCAGCCAATACCTGGAGTGAACTCGGACCTCTGCCTTGCTAGAACACGTGACCACTCTCTTGAAGAGTCTTACCAGTGGTGCCACGCGACACTTCAGGCTGAGGAGTAAGTTTCACACATCCCCATGTGCTACACTAGCAACAACACAATAGACTAGAGGTCGACCGATTAATCGGAATGGCCGATTAATTAGGGCCGATTTAAAGTTTTCATAACAATCGGAAATCGGTATTTTTGGACACCGATTTGGCCCAATTCTTTTTTTACACCTTTATTTAACTAGACAAGTCAGTTAAGAACATTCTTATATTCAATGACGGCCTAGGAACGGTGGGTTAACTGCCTTGTTCAGGGGCAGAATGACAGATTTTTACATTGTCAGCTCGGGGATTCGTTTTTTGCAACCTTCCGGTTACTAGTCCAATGCTCTAACCACCTGCCTTACATTGCACTCCACGAGGAGCCTGCGTGGCAGGCTGACTACCTGTTACGTGAGGGCAGCAAGAAGCCAAGGTAAGTTGCTAGTTAGCATTAAACTTATAAAAAACAATCAATCTTCACATAATTACTAGTTAACTACACATGGTTGATGATATTACTAGTTTATCTAGCGTGTCCTGCGTTGCATATAATCGATGCGGTGCCTGTTAATTTCTCATCTAATCACAGCCTACTTTGCCAAACAGGTGATGATTTAGCACTGTCGTTGCACCAAACCTAACCATAAACATCAATGCCTTTCTTTAAAATCAATACACAGGTATATATTTTTAAACCTGCATATTTAGTTAATATTGCCTGCTAACATGAATTTCTTATAATTAGGGAAATTGTGTCACTTCTCTTGCGTTCCGTGCAAGCAGTCAGTGTATATGCAGCAGTTTGGCCACCTGGCTCGTTGCGAACTGTGTGAAGTCCATTTATTCCTAACAAAGACTGTAATTAATTTGCCAGAATTGTACATAATTATGACATAACATTGAAGGTTGTACAATGTAACAGCAATATTTAGACTTAGGGATGCCACCCGTTAGATAAAATACGGAATGGTTCCGTATTTCACTGAAAGAATAAACGTTTTGTTTTCGAAATGATAGTTTTCGGATTCAACCATATTAATGACCAAAGGCTCGTATTTTTGTGTGTTATTATGTTATAATTAAGTCTATGATTTGATATTTGATAGAGCAGTCTGACTGAGCGATGGTAGGCAGCAGCAGGCTCGTAAGCATTCACTCAAACAGCACTTTTGTGCGTTTGCCAGCAGCTCTTCGCAATGCTTCAAGCATTGAGCTGTTTATGACTTCAAGCCTATCAACTCCCGAGATTAGGCTGGTGTAACCGATGTGAAATGGCTAGCTAGTTAGCGGGGTGCGTGCTAATAGCGTTTCAATCGGTGACGTCACTCGCTCTCAGACTTGGAGTAGTTGTTCCCCTTGCTCTGCAAGGGCCGCGGCTTTTGTGGAGCGATGGGTAACGATGCTTCGAGGGTGGCTGTTGTCGATGTGTTCCTGGTTCGAGCCCAGGTAGGGGCGAGGAGAGGGACGGAAGCTATACTGTTACACTGGCAATACTAAAGTGCCTATAAGAGCATCCAATAGTCAAAGGTATATGAAATACAAATGGTATAGAGAGAAATAGTCCTATAATTCCTATAATAACTACAACCTAAAACTTCTTACCTGGGAATATTGAAGACTCATGTTAAAAGGAACCACCAGCTTTAATATGTTCTCATGTTCTGAACAAGGAACTTTAAACGTTAGCTTTTTTACATGGCACTGTTACTTTCTTCTCCAACACTTTGTTTTTGCATTATTTAAACCAAATTGAACATGTTTCATTATTTATTTGAGGCTAAATTGATTTTATTGATGTATTATATTTAGTTAAAATAAGTGTTAATTCAGTATTGTTGTAATTGGCATTATTACAAATAAATGTTTTTTAAAAATCGGCCGATTAATCGGTATCGGCTTTTTTGGTCCTCCAATAATCGGTATCGAAGTTGAAAAAAATCTAAATCGGTTGACCTCTACAATAGACATGTTGAATTGCATACCTACAGTAGAAGAGAGGAGAATATCTTCTTTCTGTCTTACCTAATAAGCTATGTTTGAGTTTACACTTCCTCTTCTAATTATGTGGGAAGGTCAAAATAAAGAAAAGCTATCTACCGAAATTATAATTTTTAAAATGTTGATTAGTTATCCTTGCCATTATCATTCAGCTGCTGATAAGAAAAGAGGTTAAAAAGAAAATCTGCATTTTTGCTAATGTATGATGGGGATCCGTGGATCGCCAGTTTGCCTGAAAGAGGATCCCTGGGCAAGAAAAGGTTGAAGATCCCTGATGTGGAATGATTCCATGTGGTGAATAGGTGGAGAATATACTCTCAATATTAATGTCATCATGCCTTCCAGTTCTCTGCTGCCAATGACTGGAACGAACTACAAAAATCTCTGAAACTGGAAACACTTATCTCCCTCACAAGCATTAAGCACCAGCTGTCAAAGCAGCTCACAGATTACTGCACCTGTACATAGCCCATCTATAATTTAGCCAAAACAACTACCCCTTCCCCTACTGTATTTATTAATTTTGCTCCTTTGCACCCCATTATTTCTATTTCTATTTTGCACATTCTTCCACTGCAAATGTACCATTCCAGTGTTTTACTTGCTATATTGTATTTACTTCGCCACCATGGCCTTTTTTTGCCCTTACCTCCCCTCATTTGCTCACATTGTATATAGACTTATTTTTCTACTGTATTATTGACTGTATGTTTGTTTTACTCCATGTGTAACTCTGTGTCGTTGTATGTGTCGAACTGCTTTGCTTTATCTTGGCCAGGTCGTAATTGTAAATGAGAACTTGTTCTCAACTTGCCTACCTGGTTAAATAAAGGTGAAATTAAATAAAAAAATAAAAAATAAGAAGGAATTCCCCTCTAACACACCCACAAATTGCAGAAAACAAACATTCTTTCCCATTGAGCCCCATTGTAAAAGAGCAAACTTCGTTGTCCTGTTTTTGTTATATAGAAATAACAGAACATGCCGAAAAGCTGCTGTGTTGTTAAATGTATAGGTAACCTGTTCAGAAATTATGGCTATTCAGCATGGGACATAACACCCACCCTGTATTCAAGAGAATGTTTTGTCTCAAATCTCAAACGATAGTGGGAACAACAACAAAAAACTTTGCTGATGTAAAATAGGGTCTAAGCTCCAACACATGCGAACATGATTTTTTAAATTTTGTTTTTCTGTTTTTAGATAATTGACACTATAGATTAAAAAAGTAACACATTTTACTTTTTTTTCTCTCCTGAAAATATAAAATAGTTTGACAATGCTGTTTGTCAAATAATATCAATATCAACCGTTAGTCTTTTCCAGTGATGAAGACATGTCTCATGGTATAGTGGGGTATGCAAATTGGGTCAACTTTGAGCACCTTTATCTCTTGAATGTTTTGTCATTCAGGTCCAAAAAGTCACTTTCTGTCCACCTCTACAAGAGTATGATGGAAGGTTTCATTCAAATGAAAATGGGTGCTTTAAATGTCTTACCTGTGATTAAATGTTTTCCCTACTTGGATACCGGGTTCCCACAACCCCCCCCCCCCCTCCCCCTCTCCCCTCTCGAATAGCCTGACGCCACTGGGCTCTCCTCACATGCTCTATTTCCCTATTCGAAGCTTTGCGGACCGCATGCCTACATTTTTGATCTGGTTACATTGAACAACACAGCAGCTTTTCGGCATGTTTTGTTATTGTTGTATAAAAAAATTAAAAATAAACAACGATGTAGGCTCTTTTCCCCAATTTGTAGGCTTGGTCAAGGGGACTTCCTTGTTATCACAGGAATACAGATGTGGAGTATGACTGTATACACTGAGTATACCAAACATTAGAAACAAAGGTTATGTATGCAACCACGGTTATGTGAGCTATATGGATCACTCCAATATATTGGTATCACTCCGCGGTGGAGGGATACATCCGAGGTAATGATTTACAGATTTACTCCGGTGTACACCTGTGTCATGGCTGGGATCCGCCCCTATATATAGACTCCATGGCCGCGACACACGTTCTCTACATCATTTTTGAAGCGCCTCTAGCACCGTAGAGGATTGGAGTGATCCATATAGCTCACATAACCTTGGTTACATACGTAACCTTCGTTATGTTTCACTATATTGGATCACTCCAATATATTGGTATACCCGTACCAGATTAGTTGGTGCTAGAGGGACCTGGCCAGCCAGCGCCGAAACCCACTGGTTCCAGGTCATCTATAAGTCTTTGCTTGGTAAAGCCCCGCCTTATCTGAGCTCACAGGTCATCATAGTAACACCCACCCGTAGCACGCGCTCCAGCAGGTATATTGCACTGGTCATCCCCAAAGCCACCCAAAGCCAAGTCATCCCCAAACACTTACTTTGGCCGCCTTTCCATCCAGTTCTCTGCTGCCAATGACTGGAACGAATTGCAAAAATCTCTGAAGCTGGAGTCTTCTATCTCCCGCTCTAACTTTAAGCATCAGCTGTCAGAGCAGCTTACCGATCACTGTACCTGTACACAGCCAATCTGTAAATATCACACTTGACTACCTCATCCCAATATTATTACTTACCCTCTTGCTCTTTTGCACCCCAGTATCTCTACTTACACATCATCATCTGCTCATCTATCACTCCAGTATTAATGATAAATTGTTATTCTTTTCACCTCTAGAGCCTATTTATTGTCTACCTCCCTACTCTTCTGCATTTGCACACACTGTACATAGATTTTTCTGATTTTCTTTTCTGTTGTGTTATTGACTGTACGTTTGTTTTATGTGTAACTGTGTTGTTGTTTTTGTCGAACTGCTTTGCTTTATCTTGGCCAGGTCGCAGTTGTATATGAGAACTTGTTCTCAACTGGCCTACCTGGGTAAATAAAGGTGATTTTTTTTTTTTTAAAGTGTCTATGTTTTCACATGTAAAAGTGATTGCTTTTAATAAATGAAAACTAGTTTGAAAATTCAAACATATATTTTATAGAAAATAGATGTTTGTTTCTGGACAATGCACCATGCTGACTTGTTGACAACATGACCAAGTGGCGCAGATTTTTGTTCGAATTGAAAAGGTCACTACCCCCTCACTGCTTGTTCCATTTCATGTACGGGGCATAGACCCGTGCCTCGCGGCTCAACATAATCGAATGCGCCCTGTGTGTGTGGCGTCATTCAATTCAATGTGCTTTGCAGCTCGATGGCATTTTCATTCACATAATCAATAAATAGTATAATATTAATTACTTACGCTACGACACATACTTAGGCCGACCCAGTTCTCACAATAGCTGCCCCTGTGCCCCATGATCGATTGGTTTTGATAAACTTAACGTTAGTGCTGCTAGGTATTGTTAGGATTTATGTTTATGCACTATAGCCTGTTAGCATATTGTTTGAAGATGAATATTGTTTTGTTACACACAAGCAATACAGAGGGGTGTGTGTGTGTAGGTGTGTAAGGACTGACCACCACAGGCCATTAAAGCTGTGGACAGTTTGGAGAGGGGAGGGGTGCAACACTCTGGGCCAACCAGGGTGGTTGAGAGACTGTTCAGTACCATATTAGGAATTGTTTGAGTGAAGAATTAAGGGGAGACACAAGACGGAGCTACTCTACCCAGCAACCAGATGTGGACAAAGAAAAGCGCCAAGGGGCTTGGCACCTTCGGGTGCCCCCAAAGGCGGAGCAAGAGTATTAACCATGCTAAGCCTTTACTGTGATAGGCCAACTGGAAAAGTTAGGAATAAAATTGTCATAGTATAAAAAGTACTATTTGAGTACATTCCACAGTTCTCTGATCTACCCTGCGCGGAGATACAGTGAACCCGTATATACGAAAATTGCATTTACCATTTATCGTTTGAGTTTAATTAAAATACTTAAAATATATTCGGTGACTCTGAATCACATTTTGTCCTGATGCCAGATTTTAACTGACGCAAATCTCTTTCATGGTGACCCCGACGTGATCTGGCAAAGGATATCGCTGGACAGAGTACCAGCCAATTGAAATTTACTGACGTCGGACGACATTTCTCACAAAGAAAGACCGGTCTACTAAAAAAAGGTAAGCAGATACCTATTGTATAAAATACTAAAGTTCTGCATATTGGCATTATCCAAATTTATTTGTGAGATACAAGTCTGATGTAAGTTACCAAATTTAACGCTCTATCTAGTATATAAACAATTTCCTACCGAGAGTGGTAAATGCAATTTTATTTGATCAAAACCATTCAAAAATGCAATGTGTAAACAAAGTGTACTGAGTGGATGAGAATATTGAGTGTGGAGTGAAAATGAGAATAGTTGGGGACTAATGAGGTTAAATTACCATATGATAATGAATGCAATGCACTGGGTAGAATAAATCTACCAGTTTGTGTGAGGATAGGTCGACGAATCTATTGGTATGTGAGGTGTGAGGTGAACGTGGATATAACGGCGAAAGTTGTGTCTAATAAGAAAAATAAGTTTGCCGTGTAATTGTGGTGCATTGGGTATTTAGTCGGCGTACTAATACCAAGATTGAATGTTTTAAAAGGAAGTGTCAGGGACACAGTTCATATGGGACAATTTGTCTAGCGCGTGAAAGTACGTTGAATATTTCAGATGGAGACAGTATATTCCTAGGGGATCCACATTGCAGAATTGAGTGTATTAAAAAGGTAGATTTATTTTGATAGGTTAAAATAATTTACAAGATAGGTAGATTGTTTAAAATAATTCATAACGTCAAGTGGATCGGTTAAAATAATTCATAACGTTAGGTGGATCGATTAAAATAATTTACAACGATAGGTGGATCAATTAAAATAATTTACAAACACATACACATTTAAGTTTACAACATAGAATGTCATCAGAGGTGGAAAAAGTGCTAAAGACTGTGAAGTCTACCTTAGAAGTGAACGGTGGAAAAGAGGGAAAGGACTGGAAAGGACTGGAAAAAACAAGGCGAAAAACTATGCAAACAATGGATTGAGGAGGGGTGTATCATTTCACCCACGGGTCTCCCCGTCGAGGGGGAGCCCGGAAGAATACTAGATGCATTAAAACGCAAAACACTCAAGGCGCTCACTGAATGGAAAGAAGAGGGGAACCGAGTAAGGGCAAGACCAAAGAGAAGATGGAAAAGGCTAAATTGAAAGAAAGGATCAGTCTGGCTATGCTGGAAAAACTGCACAAAATGTGTAGTGAAGAGACACCCCAAACCCAGAAATCAATGAGACTCTATCCCGAACTGCCCAAACCTAGTGCACCCCCACCATACGATGGCCTGAAGATGATGGCACCCGTTTTGGATGTCAGTGCCACAGTTAATTATAATAAAAGGCCAGAAGGTAGACGAGACACTGGAGTGGGTCCCAATATCGCAGGACCGGAAAAACGAGATTGAGGCCCTACTGGTAACAGCCCGTGCACTAAAGGAAGGAATGGCAGAACTAAGTAGGATGCATGGGAGTGATGAAAGAGTAGGAAGTGTGACCAGTACATGTAGCATGGAAATGGATAAAGACAGCATACAAAGCCAGGGTCAGATGTGGACAGAAGACAGCATGACACAAGCACGCGAGAGAGAAAGGCAGCAGAAGATTATATGGGAAGAAGTGCAGTCGAAGGCACGACAAGACCAGGAGGAACTGAGAATGATGCAACACACTCTGGATAAAATGGACAAGGAACAAAAGAAAGAGGAACAAAGACTAAGGCAAGAAAAGAGGAAGCAACAAGAGGAAGCAACGAGACAGGGTGGACATTGCATACAGCTGGGCCACAACAGCAATGAAGCAGAGGAACAGGAGGAGCCCAACTGCCAAAGTGATGGAGTATGGTACTTGGATGGAAAATTTGAGGGTGATCTTTATGATTCACTAGCTGGACCTGCACATAACACACGTAGTAAAGCGGAAGGGGGGCTGAAAGGACACATGATGCCCCTGCGACAACAACCTGGTGGACATCCCATTTATAAACCATGGGCCCACAGAGATCTATTGACCCTGGTGGAGGCACTACCTTTACCTGAAGAGTCTGGATGTAGGTGGGTGAAGACCTTTGTGAGTCTAACCGCCTCTGATGAACTCACCATGGGAGACATGGTGGCTGTCATTAACAGGTGCATGGGAGACCAGGAATGTAAAGACTTGATGGCAGATGGAGGCCTGAATGGTAAATACCCTATTCAAACCCGATTCGACCCATACCGAAATGAAGTATGGGCAGCAATCAGGAGAAAATACCCAACACAGTCCAGGCCCCAGATTATGAGAACTTTGACTCTAGAAGAAAACGAGAGCATACCATTATATATGAAAAAGGCAAGGACACTATGGAGACAGGCTTGGAATGACGAGCCGGATAAAACCAACACGAGACACATGTTCCTGGATCAGTGCCTGAAGACTCTTCCAGAACATGTCCGCGCTGAATGTGAGAAGGTGGTGGGGATAACAGCAAAGAGTGTGATGGAATTCACTGAAATTGCTCAACACCTTGTGGAACGGTACCGTGAAGGCAGGAGGAAGGAAGAGGAGGAGCTTAAACAACTTCAGAAGAAAGTTCTGAAAAAACAACTTCAGGAGGAAAAAACCTCCCGACAGATGCCTCTTGTAAGCACACCCCAGCCACCCACAACTGACGCTGCAGCTACTGAGACAGTTACAGCTGTGGTGCAGAATATGGCGGGTCTGATGGCTCTACAAAGAAATGCACATGCAGGGCCCGAAGGTCAGGAGCCCTGGACTCAGTGGACAACAGACTCCTCCTGTTACAACTGTGGTAGACAGGGGCACTGGGCTAGGCATTGTAGAAGCAAGCCAATGATGACTGGCCCTTCAAGGGGTAGAGGCTATGGGCCTCAGCGGGGACGTGGCCAATGGGGAGCACCTAGAGGTCAGTGGACACCGAGAGGCAGAGGTAACTGGTATGGACAACAAGGGAGTTCTCAGCCACAGCAATACCACCAGCAGCAACACAACCCAGGAGTGGGGTCCGGTCCCGAAGTCCCGAACCCTAACCTTGTCCCTAGCATGGCTTGGCTAGGGCAACATTCTGAACCATACCAATGAAGCCGCCCAGAGACCCAAATGCCCTCCAGTGCCACCATCTTCACGTTCCCACCAAGTGAAGAACCGATAGTTAATTGCTTAATTGGAGGAAAACCACAACACATGCTAATTGACACAGGATGTACCTTCAGGCACAACACCCACTTACCAACAAAATACAAGCTTTCTCAGCGGTCTCGGGAACTATTATGAGAAAGCCTTTTACAGTACCACTGGATGTCTGTTGGGAAGGACAGAATGTCACTCACCAATTTTTATACAACCCAGAGTGTTCAATTGGCTTAATGGGAAGAGACCTTCTCTCTAAGTTGGGTTGCAGCATTTATTGCAATACAAGGGGTTTCCATGTCACCACCATCTCCCCTTGTGAACTCATGCCAATCCTTATGACGGAAAAGTTTTCAGACCCACCCAGGATGCTATACCTAGGAGACGCACACGAAGATTTGGATAACGAAACCTACATCTACTGGTTAAAACTGTTGGATAGTGATCCCGACACCCCAAAGGTGTGTCGTACGTTCCAACTGTGGAAACCATGGATACAAACACTGAATGCCTATTACCCACCGGATGACCCCCCACATGTTACAATGAACTACTCTATGGACAAGGATGAAATATACGATGAGGCATGGTTTGAAGACATGGTTGACAGATGCCCTACGGTGCACAGCAATCACTTATACGTTCTCAAGGAGGGAGTGGCCACCAACTGTGTAATGATGGATGGTAACGTGGATCTCCGTGACAACTGGTTTACAATGGATTCAGACTCAGTCCCACATGTTACACTGATGGTTGGGTTTGGATATGAAGCTCGTTCTCTGGGTCCTGCAATCAAACTGGCTGAGACCCTGACATGGACTAAAACTAACATCTCTAACGTGTCCACAGCCCATATGGGGGAAACCCAGGTATGGAGAATAAAGATCAACGTAGAGGACACCTCGATCCCTGAAGTGGTACGACGGGCTCATTTCCATGGGAGAGAAATGACCGATCATCCAGACACTGATAACATGCTCTCAAGGATTTCTGAAAAGCTGTGGACCACCAGTCCAGAAGATGTGGGTCTGGTGGATGTGGAGCCTACTAAGATCCAGGTTAGGACAGATACTACTGCCCACCTTCCTGTCTACAGGCCTCAATACCCTTTGAGTGAAGAGAAGGTGAGAGGAATTGAACCTACTATTGCTGAGTTACAGAATAGTAGTGTGCTGTTCCACACTACGTCACCTTGGAATACACCCATTTTACCGGTTAAAAAAGGAAGTACGGGTAAGGGGAGGATGGTTCAAGATTTCAGGCCCATAAATGATGTTACAATTCCAGACGTGAGACCTGTCCCCGATCCTTACCTGGCACTGCAGAACATCTCTCCAACCCAGGACTGGTTCTCTGTTATTGATCTGGCCAATGCCTTCTTCTGTATCCCACTCCATGAAGACTCACAGCCTCTGTTTGCTTTCACCTATCAAAATCAATGTCTTACTTACTCCAGAATGCCAATGGGATATCGGGATTCCCCCGGAATATTCAATTCTATCCTAAAAGAGCACCTGGAAGAACTCACCTTGCCAGAAGGGGTCACCCTTCTCCAATACGTTGATTATCTGTTGTTGGCCGCATCAACTGCGGAGACCTGTCTACAGGCAACTGAATTCCTTCTCAAACATGTGGCCGAAAAGGGATACAAAGTGAAACAAGAAAAAGTTTAATGCTGTAGAAGAACCGTTCAGTTTCTGGGAAGAGTACTCTCTGGAAGAGGTCAGGCTGTGTCATCAGCCCAGAGGACTTCTATCCTGGAGCACCCAAAGCCCACAACTGTACAACATCTCTTGTCATTTCTTGGACTCACTGGGTATAGCAGAACTCATGTACCAGAATACTGCTTGAAAGTTGAACCACTCAGGGCCATACTCCGGGAGGCAGGTAACAGAAACCTAACAGCCAAGCTCACTTGGACCATAGAAGCAGAAGCGGCTTTCATTGCACTGAAACAAACCCGTGCCAAAGCTGAGGCTCTGTCCCTGCCTGATTACACCATCCCGTTTAGGTTGGATGTTTCCAAACAGGATGGGTATGTTCATTCCATCCTTTATCAGAAATAAAAGGGGGAGAGAAGAGTGTTACATTACTACAGTGCACAGTTGGACAACATTGAATGTGGCCAAACTGATTGTGCAAGACACATTGCTGCCCTGTCAAAGGCAATTGGAAAAACGGCTCATATCGTTATGAGACACCCTCTGGAAATCAACACAGATCATGGAGTGACCGCCTTTATTGGCTCTAAACTGTTCACCCTATCAAGCAAAAGGAAATCAAATATCACAAAAATGATAACAGCCAGACACATCACCTATGTGACAGAGGTGACCAACATGACAGATGGAATGGGGAACGGGGAACCACACATTTGTGAGGACAGGGCTGTTGTTACAGCTCACAGACACCAGGAGAAGGTAACATAGCATCCTATGCAGTGGTGAAGCAAGGAGGAATGACAGGAACATACGAAGTGGTAGAAGCAAAGAAATTGGACCCATCTGAGGCCTCAGCCCAGTTGGCCGAACTCAGAGCACTAAGGAGAGCATTGGAACTGAGCAAAGGAAAAAGAGTGAACATCTACACAGACTCTGCATATGCCCATGGCATTGCACACATTGATGGCCCACAATGGATGAGGAGGGGCTATTTGACTAGCTCGAATGAACCCATAAAGCACAAACAAGAGGTACAGAGATTAATTGAATCAATCCAACTACCGACAAGTGTGGCCATCATGAAATGTAAAGGACACAGCAAGGAAAACACAAAGATAAGGGAAGGAAATGACATGGCAGATCAAGTGGCAAAAGAGGCAGGTGGTTAAACTACCCAACAGATGATACAACGGACTGAAGAAACCCAAGATTAATTAACCATAGATACTGTGAGACAGTTACAGGAGGCAGCAGATGTGTGTGAACAAACTGTGTGGAAAAGACATGGAGCCAGAAGAGATCACCAAGGAATCTGGAGATCACACAATGGGAAAACGGTGGCCCCCATTAAGCTGCTCAGGTCAATGATACGGGAGGAACACAACAAAGCACATGGGGGTTGGAAGAGCGTGGCAAAGGCCCTGGAAATTGTGTGGTGGCATCCACACATGCAAGACATGACAAGAGAAGTATCAGAAAGTTGTGAAATCTGCAAAGGTTATAACAACAAGGTTGCACTGGGAGCAGTGATTGGGAGTTTTCCCATACCAGATGCACCTTTTCAAGACGTATGCATTGACTTCACGGACATGGGACAAGACAACCGAGTTGAAGGGAAAAGATACCTGTCAGTGATGGTGGATAGGTTCACCAGATGGGTGGAAGCCATTCCAACTGCAAGAGAGGATGCTAAGGCAGTCATCAAGTGGCTAAGGAGAGATGTCATTCCAAGATTTGGGGTCCCTCGAATGATCCGATCCGACAATGGGTCCCACTTCAAGAACGAACACCTGAAGGAGGTCGAACAGACATTGGGGATCACCCATAAGTTTGGGTCGGTATATCGGCCCCAATCTCAGGGCCTCGTAGAGAGAGCCAACCAGATGCTGAAACGAAAAATGGCCAAAATAATGGCAGGAACAAAGCTAAAATGGGTAGACGCTTTAATGTCCATGAGAAATTCACCAGGGTCAGACACACACCTTACACCACATGAACTGTTGACAGGGAGAAGAATGCCAGGTCCAACTGCTGATAACATGAGTTTGCCTAGACTAGACGTTGCTAAAATCAGATACTCAGACTATATGCAGGCTCTAACCTCTCTTGTCAAAAGACTGTCCAAAAAGGTGGTGGAGGTCCGAACTACTGCAGTTGAAACCACAGACGAGAACAGAGAAATCCTGGTGGGAGACTGGGTGAGAGTGAAGGTGCATTCAAGGAAGTGGACAGAGCCCAGGTGGAAAGGCCCGTTCCAGGTGAAAGAGGTAGCGAGTCATTCCCTGAGGGTAAGCACTGAGCATAAAGACACGTGGTACCACCGAACTCACTGTGCCAGGGATTCAGCCCCAGGAAGAACATTAGATCAAGTAGGTGAAGACCTAGCCAAAGTACAACCATAGGATATGGGATGCTCAAGCTTCCTGTTGATCTCCATACTGTCAGGGCTAGTAACCCATGCGGCAGGGAGCATAGTAATCAGTTTAGAGGAAGGGGAATCTCAGGTGCTAACTTTAGAACCCTGTAAAATATGGACATTGAGAAATGGGGCTAGGAGGATAGGGGATATCTGTCCGGTATACATTCAAGGGGGTTGCAATGTATTGACGTCTTATGCTAGGAAACGACCAACTTATCTGTGTAATGGGAGGTGGTGTCCCTATTGGGACTATATGATAACTAATGTGGGACAGTTTTGGGAATGGAGGACAGGCTACCCATATAAAATTGGGGATCTGTCTAAAACTGAGAGATTCTCAATGATTTGGAATTCCTCAGGAAGGGACTATTTCTGTAAAGGTGATGAAATCCTACTAACCATCAAATCCATTAAGCTCTCTGATGCAGGTCTCTACAACCTAGGACAGGACAGAGCTGGAGACGATACGATGGGTGTGTTTTCTATTAAGGTGTTGCCAAAACCACCACAGCAATCCCAGATGAGCCAGAACCAGACACACTCCTCCGCCACTCCAGCCCCACCCACTCAGGCCTTTAACCCTGTACAGGTAATTAACATTAGGGATATGACGGTTAGCGAACAGTTAGGTACTGAAACAGGATATGAGGGACGAGAAAACATGTGGTTGGCGTATATGAGGTATACTGCTAAAACATTGAACAAACAGGACTGTGTCATCTGCGGTCATGCTAGGCCTAGTCTAGCCACACATCCATTTGCACTAGGTAGTGGGGAAGGATGGAGGTGTGTAATGGAGAGTTTTTACCATGTCAAACCCAATTCCTCCCTTTGTAAGACCCTGTCACTGGTATTCCCGGAAGTCTCTCCTCAGGAGGCACCATGGGGTGTCAAGGCATATGGAGGTAATTACAGTTGCATTACAGGTATAGGGCGAGGAATTGACTATGGGCGCTTGCCAGAGGCGGATTGTATCAGTAATGTGACCATTAATGGCACTTGGCCAGTAGATGGGCTAAATCAAACTAGGGGAGTAGCCGATGTTTGGTGGATGTGTGGTCCTAACAAACGTTTAACCCCTATCCTTAAAGGAGATTGGCAAGGCACGTGTGCACTGACTAGTATAATAGTTCCTCTAACTATCATTGATGTTACAGCAGAGCAGCTACTAAGTTCCACTCAGGAGGGATCCCAGGAGCAGAGTGGAGGGAGGCATAGGCGTAGCGCACCCTGGACTGAAGGTACTGATAACATCCATACCAACCTCCTGGGAGTCCCCATAGGGGTTCCACCTGAGTTCCAGGCACTGAGCAGGAATGATGGTTTATACCATTTGTTGCCACTTATTGGTTCAGTCATAATTGATGCAAAGCAGACCTCATGGATTAACTATATCTATTATAACCAGCAACGTTTTGTTAACTACACCCGAACCGCACTAACAGGCATGTCTGAACAACTACAGGCGACCTCCAGGACAGCTAGGCAGAATAGGCTTGCCCTTGATATGATCCTGGCTAATCAGGGGGGTGTATGTAAAATGTTTGGAGAACAATGTTGCACGTTTATCCCTAGCAATACCAGTCCGGATGGGAGCATTTCAAAAGCTCTGAGCGGGTTGGAAAGGTTATCTGTGGAGATAAAGGGTTTTGCAGGTGTGGAGGAGAGTGGACGGTTCCCCTGGCTGGGTGGTTGGTTTGGTAAGTACACTGCATTGATGGTTGCTGGATTTCTGACCCTAGTAGTTGTATTTCTTATGTTAATGTGTTGTGCTGCTTGCATCATACCTTGTCTAAAGAAATCTGTTACAGATGTAGCGAAGGCTGCTGGTATGATGCCTTTGTTTGATTCTCCGGATGGAGATGCTGATACTGAGTCAAACTACTTGAGAAAAATGTGTCTGACTGAGGATGACCCTTGGTTTGCTGTGGGTGAGGTTGTCGAGTAATAAAAATAAAAATAAACAAATAAAAAGTAATAAAAAGAAACAATATACCGGTACTTTTTATCCAGGTCATTAAGTTTGTGGATACTAATAATATCAATTAAAATCCCTCAAATTGTGTCCCATATGTGTTTAGACACGGCGACCATTTACGGTGACGATTGTGAAGGTTTGAAGTTCCCGGGTGGCAAGGAGCCCACCTGGTACAAGATCTATAGAGGGAGAGACCAGAGGGTTTAATTTTTTAAATATATATTATCTATGTAATCATGTTGTTGTGTTGACAGCCTGTGGGGTGTCAAAAGGGGGAATCTAAAAACCCCACTGATGTTTTTTATATTCTGTATGTACTCATGTTGTTGTGATGACACCCTGGGCGGTGTCAAAAGGGGGAATCTAAAAACCCCACTGATGTTTTTTATATTCTGTATGTAATCATGTTGTTGTGATGACACCCTGGGGGGTGTCAAAAGGGGGAATCTAAAAACCCCACTGATGTTTTTTATATTCTGTATGTAATCATGTTGTTGTGATGACACCCTGGGGGGTGTCAAAAGGGGGAATCTAAAAACCCCACTGATGTTTTTTATATTCTGTATGTACTCATGTTGTTGTGATGACACCATGGGGGGTGTCAAAAGGGGGAATCTAAAAACCCCACTGATGTTTTTTATATTCTGTATGTACTCATGTTGTTGTGATGACACCCTGGGGGGTGTCAAAAGGGGGAATCTAAAAACCCCACTTATGTTTTTTATATTGTTTTGCATAATCATTATACATAAAAAAAAACATATCCTCCTGGTTGAAGGTTTCAAGTTCCTGGGTTCAACGGCAACCCAGTATATGGATATAGGGTAGCCTAGTGGTTAGAGCGTTGGACTAGTAACCGGAAGGTTGCAAGTTCAAATCCCTGAGCTGACAAGGTACAAATCTGTCGTTCTGCCCCTGTACAGGCAGTTAACCCACTGTTCCTAGGCCGTCATTGAAAATAAGAATTTGTTCTTAACTGACTTGCCTAGTTAAATAAAGGTAAAAAAAAATATATATATATATATATATATATAAGTTGGTTACACCCCATGAGGGTGTAAAAAGGGGGAAATTGTTAGGATTTATGTTTATACACTATAGCCTGTTAGCATATTATTTGAAGATGAATATTGTTTTGTTACACACACACAAGCAATACAGAGGGGGGTGTGCGTGTAGGTGTGTAAGGACTGACCACCACAGGCCATTAAAGCTGTGGACAGTTTGGAGAGGGGAGGGGTGCAACACTCTGGGCCAACCAGGGTGGTTGAGAGACTGTTCAGTACCATATTAGGAATTGTTTGAGTGAAGAATTAAGGGGAGACACAAGACGGAGCTACTCTACCCAGCAACCAGATGTGGACAAAGAAAAGCGCCAAGGAGCTTGGACAAGTTCGGGTGCCCCCAAAGGCAGAGCAAGAGTATTAACCATGCTAAGCCTCTACTGTGATAGGCCAACTGGAAAAGTTAGGAATAAAATTGTCATAGTATAAAAACTATTATTTGAGTACATTCCACAGTTCTCTGATCTACCCTGCGCGGAGATACAGTGAACCCGTATATACGAAAATTGCATTTACCATTTATCGTTTGAGTTTAATTAAAATACTTAAAATATATTCGGTGACTCTGAATCACATTTTGTCCTGATGCCAGATATGAACTGACGCAAATCTCTTTCAGTATACATTTCCATTGCGATTGTAGCTAAAGTTAGGCTACCACAGCTAATGTTTACCTAGCTAGCCACCCTAGCTAATGTCATGTCAGTTGATGAGTCTCTTACAGTGGCTGTAAAGCCAAATTACATTACGAGTCAAACATTTCTTTAACTTAAATTAATGGACTTGTAAACGTTCTTGAATACATTTTGTAATCAGTTAAATTGATATCTTACTTCACAGACTCGTGCTTGTAGTCCTGATCTTTTTTTCCAGACTGGGCCGTCCACATTCCAGTCAACCAGCCTTGGTGTATTCGAGGTGCGTAATCTCGTAAAACTAGTTGTGGAGTGGCGTATGGTTGTGAGAGGCAATGTAAACCAGCAGGTGGCAATGCCACAGACAGAAGGGGGTTAGTTATAAATATATTTGTCAATACATTATCAAAGAATCGCATCATAATTCCAAATTTGTTTGACCTTTATTTAACCAGGCAAGTCAGTTAAGAACAAATTCTTATTTACAACTGACGGCCTACACCGGCCAAATCCAGGCGACACTGGGCCAACTGAGCGCCAGCCTATGGGACTCCCAATCACAGCTGGTTGTGATACAGTCTGGATTCGAACCAGTGTCTGCCTCTAGCACTGACACACAGTGTCTTATACCATTGTGCCACAATTTGAAGCTGAAAGTGGATTCTCAAAAATACAGAAAAGAAAAAAGGCACAATGAACACAAATGTAGATGTAGTCCTTGTTTAAATGTTTATATAACTTGTATAAGTCTTCTCTCAGAGATAGAGTGTATAATAATACAACTTCACCTCTCCACTACATGAGACCAGGGGGCTACTCCACTACATGAGACCAGGGGGCTACTCCACTACATGAGACCAGGGGGCTACTCCACTACATGAGACCAGGGGGCTACTCCACT
The DNA here is from genome assembly GCF_029448725.1 of Salvelinus fontinalis. NCBI lineage: Eukaryota > Metazoa > Chordata > Actinopteri > Salmoniformes > Salmonidae > Salvelinus > Salvelinus fontinalis. The sequence continues at coordinate 22,492,593 of NC_074666.1, forward strand.
ACATGAGACCAGGGGGCTACTCCACTACATGAGACCAGGGGGCTACTCCACTACATGAGACCAGGGGGCTACTCCACTACATGAGACCAGGGGGCTACTCCACTACATGAGACCAGGGGGCTACTCCACTACATGAGACCAGGGGGCTACTCCACTACATGAGACCAGGGGGCTACTCCACTACATGAGACCAGGGGGCTAACCCCCCCCCCCTGTTGAGTACAGTACTCATATTGTTGAACTGTATGTGATCATCTGAGAGATGGAGCAATTTGAAGAAAATGCTTTTTCCACAATTAGTCTCTTTGACATTTCTGAACCTCAGTCATAATGTCTCTGCTGACCCTGTTACAGATAGTGCTACCGGGGTCGCCTCTGACCCCTGCTGGAATTTAATTACCCCTGCACCACTCTTCCCCTTTCATCATGACAGAGCTCAGGGGAGCCAGTGGCATGGGGTGAGAGAGGAGATGCTACAGAGAAGTTCATTGGTTCACTCGCCTCTTTCCTTCCGCCTGCCAGGCACAGATGGTATTCTTTATTAGTGTCAGCGCCAGGTTCATTCCGCTCTGATGAGGACACTGTAGAGGGAGGGGGCCTGCCTGACATCCTCAGCAGTGAGAGACAGTCAACCAGCAGCGAAATGGCATGACTGAGATAAGATGTAGCTATATGGGAGTTGGGAAAGCACAGGGGGTCTTGGTTAAGAAGTTGAGAGTATCTTTTAGTGAATAGACCTGAGTCTAAACAGTCTGTGAACATATGTTATAGTGTTATATCCAGGCTGCATCACATCTGGCCATGTTTGAGAGTCCCATAGGGCGGCACACAATTGGCTCAGCGTCGTCCGGGTTTGGCCCGGGGTAAGCCGTCATTGTAACTGACTTGCCTAATTAAATAAAGGTTAAATTAAAAATTAAAAAATATATAGTGTTGATCATTAAAACTAAGCAGATGTTGTTTGCTGTATTAAATAAATATGAAAACAATGCCTAACAAATATAATTTGAGCATGAACATTAACCAGAATTACTAAAATGCCATATTTGGATCCTGGTTTGGCCTATATTCATACTGGCTTTTGTAACACCAGTTTTCCAATGTGGAGAGCTAACATGGTAATGCAGTGATTAGATTATCATCATGCTTTATAGTTTTGTATTGATTAATATAAGCTCGAAGACATCTGTCTCAGCCTTTCAGGGTAAATGTAATCACGTAGATGGTTTTCAATCTATATTTCATTTTTCCTCCATTCCCTAAAAGCCTTTCACAGATTGCACAGACAGCTTCCGCATGTTGTTTCTCTTTGTTATATTTGGCAGACAAAATGTATCCATATTTGCATCCCTCGGTGTGTCCCCTTGTTCATGCTATTCTTTTTGCTAAGCGGCTCCCTGGATTTAAAATAATCTCCATCTCTCTTCTTGTTGTTTCTCTTGTAGGGGGATTAAACAACATTATAATCAAGATGATGATTTTTCACTGCTTCATCAAGAATTAATTGAAAACAAATTGTTCTGTTTATATAAAGCACTTAAGCTGTGTGTGTGTGTGTGTGTGTGTGTGTGTGTGTGTGTGTGTGTGTGTGTGTGTGTGTGTGTGTGTGTGTGTGTGTGTGTGTGTGTGTGTGTGTGTGTGTGTGTGTGTGTGTGTGTGTGTGTGTGTGTGTGTGTGTGTGTGTGTGTGTGTGTGTGTGTGTGTGTGTGTGTGTTAAATCTTGCTAGCTAGAGGAACATTTAACCCCTTTTGTCTGACAGAATTATAGCTCAATTTGAATTTCTCAATCTCTTTATATAGAATTTCATTTCACGCTAGAATTTCATTTTTCGTGGGAGACTAGAAAATCATATGATTTACTGTACATTAGGAAGAATAACTGTAGTTTGCCAATATAGCATGGATATATTTTACATACTATATTGTAAACATGTTGACATACAGTACTGCTGCAGAATGTTTTTGAGTGAAAGGGGAGAATTAACATCCTGCAAAATGACTGTTTGAGAATGATAATGGAATCTAAATTGAAACATAACTAAACACGTTCAGATGAGTGACTGCCCTTTGAGTTTTGCTGTTGAAATTCACTTAATGCTCTCTCTTCCTGGTTGTGGTTAATTGCTTCATCAAAGACATTCTGCTTTGGAAAGTAATTTCCTAATGAAACATCAAATAGAGGAGATACATTTAAAAAAGGAAATTAGAGGAATATAACCACATTGTGGATTGATTCCACGAAGTGATTTTAAAACTTATCTTAAGTGTACATTTTCTATTTCTAATTAGGCTGGTCATACACTAATTCTATCATTATCATCATGCTGATGTGGGGGTCTTTTTCTGTGTCTATCTATAGAACCATTTCAGACTTTGAGAATATATTACAATGAGGGTGTATTATTCCCTGTCTATGATTGACGAATGAAACTTGCAGTACTATCAGTAAGAACTGCAAAATATGGTTTAACACAAATTAAGTAAGCCTAAGAGAATGAGTACATTATATTTTAGCTGAAGAAAATCTTCTGTATTACTGTAAAACATTCATATGCATAAGGAGTCCTGATAGACTAAATTCGGGGGAGCCCTTTCCAAATTATTCTGCTGTCACAAGCTCAAGGGGATGAAAGTAATTTCCCTTTGATCGATTAGCTAATTTATGAATTAATTAGTGTGTTTTGCATTGTTTAAGGCTGGCAGCAACAACAGTTACTGGGAGAACATTTCTCCATGTATTTTATATCATATAAGACAAGGGGTTGGCATGGTAACCTCATTTACCATTCAAAGCCCTTATTCATATTGAAGAATGGCACTCAGGGGTATTGTCAAGACATAATTCAATATTCTTCATAAAAGCTGCTGTACATTCAAATGGTTCTTATATGACACTATGCATGGTGAGTGTCCAATTTTGTTTTAAAGAATACAGATGTCTAATTTACTTTAGAGCACAATTAAAGTTCAGATTTTAAGTTTGTATTTTTTATTCATAGGCTAATACGTTTATTGGTTCACACTGTTAGAAATATTCACTGAGGTAAACAGTAGGACTCAATGTGCTACAAAGTGAACTGTGATGTTGAATACATGGATAAAATGACAGGGCTGTTTTAAGGCTAATTGAACAACTGCAAATGAAACGATGCTGTGGTCACGGGGTGTTTCTGCATGTCTGAGTAAATAGGAAATGAGGTCACAGATGCAGGATGGCGGGGTATTTTTTTATTTAATTGATTTAACTAGGCAAGTCAGTTACGAACAAATTCTTATTTACAACGACGGCCTACCCCGGCCAAACCCTAACAACACTGGGCCAATTGTGCGCCGCCCTATGGGACTCCCAATCACGGCCGGTTGAGATACAGCCTGGAATCGAACCAGGGCCTGTAGTGACGCCTCTAGCACTGAGATGCAGTGCCTTAGACCGCTGTAGGGGGTAGAAAGCTTAAGGGCAGAGATGGGTGATGCTGTTTTACCCTGCAAGCCAGTGGAAGTGGCCATCCCCTCAGAGCAGAGCACACTATCAGCTGCACCTGCAGGAGCATTAGCCTGGACACACACACACACATTCCCATACAGTACCAGTCAAAGGTTTGGACACACCTACTCATTCAAGGGTTTTTCTTCATTTGTTTGACTATTTTTTACATTGTAGAATAGTGAAGACATCAAAACTATGAAATAACACACATGGAATCATGTAGTAACCAAACAAAGTGTTAAACAAATCAAAATATATTTTAGATTTTAGATTCTTCAAAGTAGCCACCCTTTGCCTTGATGACAGTTTTGCACAGTCTTGTTATTCGCTCAACCTTCCACCTCCATGCCCCAAAACAAAAAATTCCTCAATCTGGTTCAGGAAAGGAATGTATGGGGGCAAGTATAAGGTCACGAATTGGGGATCGGCCCAAAACCATGCCTGAACCACCTCTGCATGGTGGAACCTGACATTGTCCCACACAATGACATAGGTAACCACTTCACCTTGACATGCCTGCTCAACACAATGAGATGTGCAGAGTTGTAGGATCCAAGTAATTTCATACGTCCTACCACACCATCTTCAGAAATAGCTGCGCACATGGAGATGTTTCCCCCACGTTGATCGTCTGCCTCCCTCTCTGATGTCCACCTCTTTGATGGGGCCCATGCCCACCTCTGACCTCTTTGATGGGGCCCATGCCCACCTCTGACCTCTTTGATGGGGCCCATGCCCACCTCTGACCTCTTTGATGGGGCCAATGCCCACCTCTGACCTCTTTGATGGGGCCCATGCCCACCTCTGACCTCTTTGATGGGGCCCATGCCCACCTCTCTGACAGGCCCCTTGTCCACTAACTCTGATTTCTTTCTCTCTTATCCTGCTGGGGAGATTGAAAGAAATTGTAAGTGTTCACACACACACACACACACTTTTATATGGTGACCAGTTGTGGTTACCACTCACTATGTGAAATCAATTAGCAATAACGAGTAGTCATTATGTATGGTTATCATGTATCATACATGTCATTTAGATGTTTATACTTTACAAACACATTTTATTTCTGTAGTTCTCAAAATCCATTTATAGTAGACAAAACAGTTTGAAATCTATAGGTTTACCAAACGGTTATGTGATTAACCATTAAGTTTGATTAAGTGATGGTCAAATGTATTTAAACAAATGAGAAGAGAATCAGCATTGCATTGTGAAAGGCAGTTACTTTATATGAAAGGTATTTCTAGATGAAACACTGATTAGGTTTGGTGAAAAAGTTACTTTGTGATGTTATGTGCTGTACTTAGTCAATTGAAAATGTGATTAAAGTTTTGAAAAAGCAGCCTATTTGATTATCTGTTTTGAGCTTTGTACTAAGAGTTGTGAAATTTTACCTCATACTTGTGAAAATAGTACCAAAGCGATATATTTTTTTTTAAACGATAAAGAAAGCCAAGGGCATCCATGCAAAGCCTGCAAATGCATTTCTGGAAAAACAGTACTGTTTGTAATATATACTGTATAGCCATATAGCGTGCAGAATCTAAAATGTTCATACTACAGTTACTGTAGAAGCAATTTGGTTAGTGCCAGTGGCATTTCAAAGGGAATCGCCGTGACAGTTCCAGTCAATTATAATAGTTATCACACAACCTTGCGGCCTTCCACCCCTCTACCCACATACACAACATAGGCTACCAGACAAAGAATACAGAGCTCAAACTTTTGGCGAGTATGATAAAAGAAATGTATAAAAGATTGAGGCACTTCGGGCTGAACACAATGACCTTGTGAACAATCCAATCCAATCTGTTCATGATTGGCCTATTATATGGTGCATTTTCAGCTGATGCTCACTTCAGTCAAGTTCAAACACATGCACACACACATGCACGCCTGCAAGCATTCACACACACACACACACACACACACACACACACACACACACACACACACACACACACACACACACACACACACACACACACACACACACACACACACACACACACACACACACACACACACACACACACACACACACAAGGGGGGGGGGGGGGGGTCATGTCCCTGGCACCATCAGAAAGTAATCATTTTCTAGCAACAAGCCATAACAAGCAGCTATCAAGAGTTACCATGGAGACTGTGTTTTGAATTAAAGTAGTCTCTACTGTAAGGGCATATTGCTGATGAAATTATAATTTATGATGGAAAGGTTGTCAGATTGCACCTGACTTCAACTCCCATTCAGGTGTGGAAACTTGAAGCTAACTGTTTAGATGAAGCTCTTACTGTGCATTAAGGAATCCCATTCAACATATATTACAATACTATGTGCCTACATTAAATTACATATTTTTATCTCAGATTTATGCATTTTTTGTAATTTTACCCCTTTTTTCTCACCAATTTCGTGATATCCAATTTGTAGTAAATCTCAGATTTATTTTAAAGCCATTTTGAAGTGTACTGAGCAAGGCCAGCAGCATTTATTTAGAGGATGTTTCATTTTTTGTGGTAGCCTAACACATTGGTGACCCACTCAACACTGTTCATTTCAGAAACCATGTATGTAGACTGAATTTGTGTTTGATCAAGTACTTATCGAACAACCATGAGTGAATTAACAATTTTTTCATCTCCTTTGTTGTAGACCGACAGGAGCCATGCACTACCCCTTTAAGTTTTTCCGCGAAATAATAACGTGCTCACCTAGACGCTTGCGTCGTCACCGTGGTTACCGCCTTCTGTTTCAAACGATTGGCCGAGCCGTGGGAATATTCAAATATACTCTTAATTGATTGGTCGGATGCCCGTTTTGTTCGGTCGTGAGAATTCATCTCATGCATTTCGACATATTTCAGTTCAGTCGGCTGTGGGGAGAAGAATACATGAGAGGGAAATTAGAATGAATACACCTACAAACGATTTAATTTTCAATATCAAGACATTTGCCATTTCGAATAATACTTTTTAAAAGTGGTTCTCTTCATGGATATTTTCATACCGATAATTCTCAGTCTCATCGGACTTCAGCGACGTCTCTTTGGCAAAGGAAATACGCCTTGTGAGCAGGGGAGCGAGCATCGAGCCGTGTCGAGCCAAATATAAACAAGCCTTATGATAACACTGAACGCTGTATGTAAGAAATTGTTTTTATGTACTATTCTGGTCGTCAATACATTGCTTTGCCTCATTTGCCATCATTAATAGGCTATCTCGCCATGCTATACAATCCGTTTAGTAGGCCAAATGCATTGTTTGCGGTCATCAGCAGGTGCATTAATTTTAGTAGCCTAGGCTATGGTAGAGATTTGTAGATTTACGTAAATGCCGCCAAGTGGCTCTGAATTATGGGAATGGAGGGCAATCGGTCTCCTTTTATGAAACGTGGTACATTCATATAGCCTAGATTGTTCCAGTTGAATCAAATAAGGATGGATTAATGTAATACTTTAATCAATGACTTGTGCGCAATGAGACCAGTAGACCACACTAATATAGGTTTGGACCTAGTTCGAGAGACTGTGGGACAGATGTGCGCTATAATACTAGAATATACAATCTATTGGATTGGGACTCAGGACCGAAACATTTTAAAGCATATTCAGTTATTTAAAAATATATATATGTTGAGTATTAGGCTAACTGTTTTCAATTCCCTCTTTGCGCGCACTTGGAACTAGTCAAAACACTGCGTGGAAGCTCCAAAAGGGTATATTATGACATGAAGTTCCATTCAGAAGTACCCCTCTGTCTGTCTGAGGCGAGCAGAATGGTTTTGTGGCGGATGTACAGCCTGCAATAAAGGAGGACTTATGTGTCAGAATCCCAGTGGTTACAGGAAATGCTTTGAAGTATGTTATTGGCCCTTCAAAGCTGACTCCAAAGGCTTAGTTTCCACGTCTATTGTCAAAGCCGGAGGAGGGACCATTGCACCTAGAGGCAGAGTTTGCCCATGTATATTATGCGCCTTGCTATCTGGAATCCTTGGGACGTCCCTAACCCCCAACAATTTTTAATGTCAACTTCAGTGCAGGAGTAGGAACGTCCCAAGGATACTGGATAGCATGGACTGAAATTCTACCCTGCACGCTTTCCTGGCTGTGTCAGATCATTTATTGGCTAGAGAGACGGGAAGTCACAGCTTCTTCCCATCTGTGGTTTAAGCATGGCCTATAAAAGAGGCCTATAAAACATCATGGAAATAACAACTTACTATCTAACTTTTATATCCATGACAAAACTTAATGAATATTTTATTGAAGTCGCTGTGTTCTCAGTGTAGTCTTCTGCTTGCTCTTTGTGGTTTTGTGCTGGGTTTCTGTATAAGCAATTTGTGACATCTACTGATGTAAACAGGGTTTGTAAATACAATTTTGATTTGATAGTCTTTTGAAGCCCATCAGGCCATATACATGATGATAGTCCTGAGGACTCATTCCATTCAACTCCATGCCTCAGTAACTGAAAGGCCTCTGTCTGGATGGATATTATAACATGAAGCATCTGACACAACATCAGGGAGGACCTGCTCTCACTCCTGCCCACTCACATAATTTGGCATCATAATGGGATTGCCTCGGAATATATTAAAATCCTGAAATAAACATTATGGCCTTTGAGAGAATGTAATTAAACTAAATGAAAAATGCTCTGACTAACCCTCCCCCACATGCCCACTACGAAAATTGCTTTATTCATACATCTTCAGTTGACATTCAATCCGTTTGGCTGGGCTCTACTTGAATAATTCTGTAAAATCTGCATTTTGAATAGCAGTGGCTAAATACAGTACATGACCAAAAGTATGTGGACACCTGCTCGTTGAACATCTCATTCCAAAATCATGTGCATTAATATGGAGTTAATATCCCTCCCTTTGCTGCTATAACAGCCTCCATTCTTCTGGGAAGGCTTTCCACTAGATGTTGGAACATTGCTGCTGGGACTTGCTTCTGTTCAGCCACGAGCATTAGTGATTAGGCCTGGTTCGCAGTCGGTGTTCCAATTCATCCCAAAGGTGTTCGATGGAGTTGAGGTCAGAGCACTGTGCAGGCCGATCTTGACAAACATTATAAAAATAAAAAATAAAATACAACTTTATTTAACTAGGCAAGTCGGTTAAGAATAAATTCTTATTTACAATGACGGCCAAACCCAGATGACGCTGGGCCAATTGTACGCTGCCCTATGGGACTCCCAATCACGCCCAGATGTGATACAGCCTGGATTTGAACCAGGGACTGTAGTGACGCCTCTTGCGCTAAGATGCAGTGCCTTAAACCGCTGTATGGACTTCGCTTTGTGCACAGAGGTATTGTCATGCTGAAACAGGAAAGGGCCTTCCCCAAACTGTTGCCACAAAGTTGTAAGCACAGAAACATCTAGAATAGTGTTTCCCAACCCTGGCCCTCGAGTACCCCCAACAGTACACATTTTTATTGTAACCATGGACAACCACACCTGAGTCAACTTGGGAACCTGAGTGGCGCAGTGGCTAAGGCATTGCATCTCAGTGCTTAAGGCGTCACTGCAGACAGTGGTTCGATCCTGGACTGTATCACAACCGGCCGTGATCGGGAGTTCCATAGGGCGGCGCACAATTGGCCCAGTGTCCAGGTTAGGGAGGGTTTGGCCGGGGTAGGCCATCATTGTAAAATAAGAATTTGTTCTTAACTGACTTGCCTGGTTAAATAAAATAATCATCAAGCCCTCAATGAGTTGGTTGAGGTGTTGGTCAAGTGCTGAAACTGTGTACTGTTGGGGGTAGTCGAGGGCCAGGGTTGGGAAACACTGGTCTATATGCTGTAGTGTTAAGATTTCCCTTCACTGGAGCTAAGGGGCATAGCCTGAACCATGAAAAACAGCCCCAGACCATTATTCCTCCTCCACCAAACTTTACAGTTGGCACTATGCATTGTTCTGTGAGCTTGTGTGGCCTACCACTTTGCGGCTGAGCCTTTGTTGCTCCTAGAAGTTTCCACTTCCAAATAACAGCACTTATAGTTGACCGGGGCAGCTTTAGCAGGGCAGGAATTTGACAAACTGACTTGTTGGAGAGGTGGCATCCTTTGACGGTTCCACATTGGAAGTCACTGAGCTCTTCAGTAAAACCATTCTACTGCCAATGTTTGTCTATGGAGATTGCATGGCTGTGTGCTCAGTGTTATACACCTGTCAGAAACGGGTGTGGCTGAAACAGCCAAATCAACAAATTTGAAGGGGTGTCCACATACTTTTGTGTATATATTGTGCTTCTTAATTTCAGCTGTCACTCAGTGTGTAATGCTCCATGTTTAATATATGACGGAGCTTAAAGTCAATCCAAATACTCCGAAATTGTTTTGGCTTTGCCTGTAATGTCTGTGTTGGTTTTGACAGACAAAATCATTCATTTTGGGGAACATTTGGGTTGGAGGATGGAAAATATGCTTAGATGTGTTTATTATACTGGAATGATATAACCCAGGCCTAGTGGGAATGCCAGACATTGACTGAGTAGCCTTGTAGCCAAACTGATATATCGACATACTCTGCTCTAATTGACATTCTAGATATTGGCTTGGCTTGGCTTGTGCTTTGTCTTCACCCGAGAAACGGTTCACTAAGCTTTTTATGGCTTGGCCAGTCTGTAGTTAGTGTATCAGAGGCTAACCGATTGGGTCGAATTACAAACAGTCATCCCCCTGGGGTTTTACACAGATCTTCTCACACCCCATCAGCACATCCATCCAGACTCTTGATCCATGATGAGGGGATTTGTCATCTTCTGGCCTGTTCCCCTCTGCTCTCCATGCAGGTCTCCATCAGGGAACCCCTCATAATCAGAACACAACTACAGTGAGAGAAAAGTAGCATACAAGGAGTTTTACTATGACTTTGGCAGTGCATGGCTGGATGAACCAGGTCCCATGCCCTGGAAAGGAACATTTTAAAGGCCCGCCTCTTGGCGTCTAATAATATATATTTTTTAAATCCATGAGGCAGAAAGTTTTGCAGTTTAAAGCTTAAATTATAGTGCATTTATGTTAAAAACAAAGATTTGGTGCAGTACTGTGGATATCAATATCCTGTGTGAGCCTACCAGAACTAATTCATTAATTCAATTAATACAATTACATACTCAATTTATTCCATGGCTCCCTTGGCCAAAATGTGATTTAATATTTTGTTGTTAGTAAGCTTTAGAACATTTTTATAAAAAAATATATACTGAACAACAATATAAATGTAACAATTTCAAAGATTTTACTGAGTTACAGTTCATATAAGGAAATCATTCAATTTAAATGAATTCATTAGGCCGTAATCTATGGATTTCACATGACTGGGAATACAGATATGCATCTGTTGGTCACATATACCTTAAAAAGATCAGAAAACCAGTCAGTATCTGGTGTGAACACCATTTCCCCCATACAGCATGACACATCTCCTTCGCATAGAGTTGATCAGGCTGTTGATTGTGGCCTGTGGAATGTTGTCCCGCTCCTCTTTGCCTGTGCAAAGTTACTGGATATTGGGGGGAACTGGAACACACTGTCGGTCCAGAGCATCCCAAACATGCTCAATGGGTATGCAAGCCATGGAAGAACTGGGACATTTTCAGCTTCCAGGAATTTTGTACAGATCCTTGTGACATGGGTCCATGCATTATCATGCTCAAACATGAGATGATGGCGTTGGATGAATGGCACGACAATGGGCCTCCAGTAGCTCGTCATCGATATATTGCAATTGTATTCATTGTCTGTAGCTTATGCCTGGCCATACCATAACCCCACCGCCACCGTGGGGCACTCTGTTCAAAATGTTAACGTCAGCAAACCACTCACCACGCAAGACGCCATACACGTGGCCTGCGGTTGCGAGGCCAGTTGGACATAATGGAATATTTTCTGAAACGACATTGGAGGTGGCTTATGGTAGCGAAATTAACATGAAATTTTCTCGCAACAGCTCCGGTGGACATGACTGCAGTCAGCATGCTAATTGCACGCTCCCTCAACTTGAGACCTCTGTGGCATTGTGTTGTGACACAATTGCATGTTTTAGTGGCCTTTTTATAGGGGTTTTCCTAATGTTTGGTGTCTGTGGAGCTCTACTAGGTTTCAAGCCAATGAAGTGTTTGTAGATTTAGCCTGGAGTATCTTATCTAGCTACTATTATTTCACCAGGAGATTTGGAAATTATTTTGGATTGTGAAGGTGATATTCACACCCCAAATGTTTCCATCGCTGCTGAAGTTTGGAACAACCAAGACTCTTCCTAGAGCTGGCCACCCGGACAAACTGAGCAATCAGGGGAGAAGGGCCTTGGTCAGGGAGGTGACCAAGAACCCAATGGTCACTCTGACAGCACTCCAGAGTTCCTCTGTGGAGATGGGAGAATCTTCCAGAAGGACAACCATCTCTGCAGCACTCCACCAATCAGGTCTTTATGGTAGAGTGGCCAGACAGAAGTCACTCTTCAGTAAAAGGCATATGACAGCCCGCTTGGAGTTTGCCAAAAGACACAAAAAGACTGACCATGAGAAACAAGATTCTCTGGTCTGATGAACCAAGATTCAACTCTTTGGTCTGTATGCCAAGCATTATGTCTGCGAGGAAACTTGGCACCATCTCTATGGTGAACCTTGGTGGTGGCAGCATCATGCTGTGGGGGTGGTTTTCAGCGACTGGGAGACTAGTCAGGATCAAGGGAAAGATGAATGGAGCAAAGTACAGAGAGATCCTTGATGAAAACCTGCTCCAGAGCACGCAGGACCTCCTACTGGGGTGAAGGTTCACCTTCCAACAGGACAATGACCGTAAGCACACAGCCAAGACAATGCAGGAGTGGCTTCGGGACAAGTCTCTGAATGTCCTTGAGTGGCCCAGTCAGAGCCCGGACTTGAACCTGATCAGCAGATAATGAGATGGATTATAATAACCGGACTTGAACCTGATCAAATGGAACCTGATCAAATCTCTGGAGAGACCTGAAAATTGCTGTGCAGCAATGCTCCCCATCCAACCTGACAGAGCTTGAGAGGATCCTCAGAGAAGAATGGGAGAAACTCCCCAAACACAGGTGTGCCAAGCTTGTAGAGTCATACCCAAGAAGACTCTTGGCTGTAATCACCGCCAAAGGTGCTTCAACAAAGTACTGAGTAAAGGATCTGAATACTTTTGTAAATGTGATATTTCTGTTTGTTTTTTATAAATTAGCGATTTCGACAAACCTTTTTGCTTTGTCATTATGGTGTGTAGATAGATAGTGTGTGTGTGTGTGTGGGGGGGGGCTGTAAGGCTGTAACTTAACAAAATGTGGAAAAAGTCAAGGGGTCTAAATACTTTCTGAAGGCACTGTATATATCTATATATATCCCGTTGTTACTCTGCAGGAGGCTATATTGCCTACCGTGTTCTGCAGGCCCACTCACTCATGTGCCGGTGAAATGTAAGATAAAAATGAAATGTTCAACTAGTCTTTCCCTTTAATGCAGTCATTTTTGCTTCCTATTCAATACACAGCTAAGCTATTAGGCCTAGTCATGGTGCTAAACAAAAGTATAACTATTATTACCAAGATAGTTTGTTTTAGCTTAATGGGAATTTAATTTTTACGTAACAACCTGTACTGGATTTCAGCCCTGTTTCCTCTTTTTGTGAGACAGAGTCAATGGAGGTGGTAAAGTGACCTCGGAGAGTGCCTGGACGGCTGCTCCGCTTACAGGGATATTGTAAATGGCTTGGTTGCTAAGCAATTTCTCCCGTGCATCCATATTAATCACCTTTTATCTCCTAAGGATATAGTGTTTAAATATGGGCTAGCTGCCACCTTTTTAAATCTGCTTAATTGGTCTTTTTTATTTTTATATGGTGACTGGGCAGAGAGACTGGGTATTTAGATTAGGGCCGGGACGATAGCAGTATCGCAATGTTTTATCAATGGCAAAAATAATAACACAAGGCATATCTAACTCTTTGGTCCTTTTAATAACCGTCTGCATGTAAAATATTGTGTGCGGTTGCTTGGAAAATACATGTGAATCGGGATGACACATTTTTGTTCCTAACATTAGTGCTGTTTTCTTAAAGAAGTTTAATCCGCTTCCATTTTTGTTTCTTTGCCAATGATAATAACGAGTATCGTGATACTGTTATTGTTCTGGCCCTAGCTTAGAGGATCTAGCCATTGGGGAGGGGGAATTATGGGGGTCGTTGCTCTGTTTGCAGTTTCAAACAGCCTGTTATTTTGTGTACAATAAGGTGCAGAATACACATGCTGCCTGATTGCACTCGGTGTAATGTTATCTGCCCTTTACCGGGAAGGCAGCAGGCAGAGGTCATTTTGGATTAGTCCAGGGACCAAAGTCCTGTTTCTCCCAGAACAGTTTGGTTTTTCCATGCCGCTCTGTGAGGACTGGAGCTTATCATTAAGCATGGAAAAGGAGTTCTCTCCCGTATGAGTACCCTGCGGGGAGCGTTTTGCCAGTCTTTTCTCATGACTTCTCTGTTTTATTAACATATTTTTAATGACTTGAAGGATTCGGTGACCCTTAACCGCATAATGAACAGCCTTGCCTACTCTGACGGGAAAGGAGGGGAGGGCTTGGTGGGTGGGTAGGGAGGAGTTTGACAGTGAAAGACACTGTAGCCAAAGCTATACTGTAGGAACATTTTTCCTTTGTGGACAAAATCTTACCAGGCAGGCATAACAGCCACTTTGTCTCCGGAGGGTATGCAAGCAAAACAAACAGTTACAATTATGATTGAAAAGGGATTATTAAACCCTAAGGAGATACAAAGGCTTGTTTAAAGGATTTGTTTTTGACCAGATTGAAAGCATAAACTCCAACGTACTTGTAGAGCATCGTAACAAATGATTGGTTGAGATGGGTCTAACTCTTTACTTTTGACAAGTCTGCCCTTTCTGTCGTATAGTCTGGTTCTGTAGATTCTTCACCCACCATGCTAATCTATAAAGTGAGACAGAAGAACATCTGTCACTGTGTTTTGACAAGAAACAGATGGGCCTTTTGATTATTGCCTGCGTTGATCTGTCTGGGTTTCCACTCCCAGCAGGTGAGACTGGCAGTCAGTGGGCGGATCATAGACGCAAAGCATCTGTAGATCAAATCAGATAGTTGTTGCTCTTAGTTTGTGTGTTCACCCTAGCTAGATTTTCTTTTAGGCTACAGTGACTGGGGATTTACTCTGTTTGTCAAAGCTTATTCTGTCAGAAAGCTTGAGCACCCGCTGCAAAATATGAATGTATTTGTAAGGCATGGACCGTTTCTCAAGTTGATTCATATTGTAAACCCATCTGTTGCGGCTCTAGTTGTTGGGCTATGGTCTGATAGCCTAAGGGTTTTTTATTCTTTTATTAGATCCAGGCATCTAAGTTTGCAGTCCTCTCTGTCTTCCCATTCTTCAGCCCATCCACACCCATTAAAACCTATCAGAAATTGTCCAGGGTGAAAGAGCAGGCTTTATGGGAAGCACAAATCCTCAGCTTTAATACAGAGGAACTGTATTTTGTCCCTAGAGGTAAATTAACAGCAACACATCTAAGATATTAATGGTAAGAGGAAAATATAAAATAAGTAGATGGAAATGGAAATCCGTTTTGTTTCCCAACAATGTCAAGACGAAGGATATGGGTGGAGGAAAGAGAAACCCAGAAACTTAAAACCATCCAATTCAAACCCAGCATAGGCGGTAGTCCATCCAATTCAAACCCAGCATAGGCGGTAGTCCACAATGAATAATTATTATTATTATTTTTAAAATATTATGATGACATAAGAGCAGAGCACACAGCGGGCGTATTGTCATAAAGAGTATTGTTGGCTAAATGATCTTCTCTGAGGCAGCCAATACAAAGCTTCAGTGATGTGGGATGGAAAGCCCAGGATGGGGCATTTTAATAGGTCTGTATGACAACGCAGAGATTTGTCTGTGCACTGTACCTCACTAACTGTATTAGGCCTATATACTACAAGTCAATGTTTTCCAAAGGTAAGCCAGCATGCCCATGGGTTATCCACAGCCAGTGTGGGATGAGGATGGAGAAGGTGCTGTTTACTGGTTATGCTCCCTCTGCTATTGCCAGGTTCCATGCCCAAAGCAAAAGCTGTGATTTTTACCTTTGCACCTGTGAGCTGCGCAAGGACAGGGTTGAGTGAACCCAAGGCTCTGTACCAGATAACTATTAATGATGCCCTGACAGCACTGGATGTGTTCATGGGCTTTACCATTGGCCTTCATGGACTGTGTGTTCAGGTTACCTACTTCCCCCAAGCTGTCAATGTGTCTATAAGTCAAAAACAAAATCCCCCCAAACTAGTAGAGAATTGTATTTTTGGTTTTGCATATAGGCCTAGGTGTAAAGAAATGTTTAAAAGAATATGAATAGTTCACTGAGTCCAGGCTGCTCATTCTCTCCTGCTCACAAATGTGTTATGGTTCTCTCAAAAAGCATCAGCCAGCAGTCTCTCCAGGGATGTTCCTATATCCACCCATTGTATTTATTTTCCATACATTTCTGAGCAAGTGCATCCATTGTATAGAAATAACAATCTGCCAAACCCTGCTTAACACTGTTGTAATACCTTTTGAACAGGAGCTGATCTCAATGGAAAGGAGGCTCATTGTTGTCTGCTCTCCACAGTGAGCCTGGGTTGTTTGAATGTCCTGATCTGCTCTCCACAGTGAGCCTGGGTTGTTTGAATGTTCTGATCTGCTCTCCACAGTGAGCCTGGGTTGTTTGAATGTTCTGATCTGCTCTACACAGTGAGCCTGGGTTGTTTGAATGTCCTGATCTGCTCTCCACAGTGAGCCTGGGTTGTTTGAATGTTCTGATCTGCTCTCCACAGTGAGCCTGGGTTGTTTGAATGTTCTGATCTGCTCTACACAGTGAGCCTGGGTTGTTTGAATGTCCTGATCTGCTCTCCACAGTGAGCCTGGGTTGTTTGAATGTTCTGATCTGCTCTCCACAGTGAGCCTGGGTTGTTTGAATGTTCTGATCTGCTCTCCACAGTGAGCCTGGGTTGTTTGAATGTTCTGATCTGCTCTCCACAGTGAGCCTGGGTTGTTTGAATGTTCTGATCTGCTCTCCACAGTGAGCCTGGGTTGTTTGAATGTTCTGATCTGCTCTCCACAGTGAGCCTGGGTTGTTTGAATGTTCTGATCTGCTCTCCACAGTGAGCCTGGGTTGTTTGAATGTTCTGATCTGCTCTCCACAGTGAGCCTGGGTTGTTTGAATGTTCTGATCTGCTCTCCACAGTGAGCCTGGGTTGTTTGAATGTTCTGATCTGCTCTCCACAGTGAGCCTGGGTTGTTTGAATGTTCTGCAGTTCAAACTCTTGTATTCTTTTTGTGGAAAAGGGGAAAAATAGACAATCTGGGTCTCATATCGTGCTCTGATTCCAATTATGCTAACTTGAAACAGGATGGCTCTTATTGGCTGATCCGGGAGTAAAAAATCGCATAAATGTATGAGGTGCATAGATGAACCGTCAGTTTCTGTAGCTGTCTGTCTGTTTCAGACTGACTAGACTGCTTGCCCTGTCTCCTTGGCTCCATCATTCAGACAGGACCCAGCGTTCATTTAGAGGAGCCCTTTGAGATTCTGTATGTGTGTGTGTGTTATGGCAAGATGAGAGATGGCGACCGGTCAGCCATCCCCAATACCCATAGCCCTGTTCTATGGTGAATGCCTACATTCAAGTCTTCCTACTGTTTGAGCAGTGAATAGTTTAGGTTAGACTGCAAGCTATCAGTAAGGCATTGAAGGTCATTGATGAAAATTGCTTTAAAAGCGAGACCAAAATAGTAATTTCATACCCATTTTACTCTCCTCCCCATACAGAACCTGTGGTTTTGCATCTCTTTGTGACCGCATCACTAATGTTGAGTCTTATCCAATGTTACTGTTCTGTAGAACTGTAGACACAGGGTGTATTTCAGGCTGTGAAAAGCCTGGGGGTGGCTGGCTGCTCTTTGAAAGGTTATAGCTCTGTTATTCAGAGTGATGACTCTGTAAGGAGGCCACACACAGTCTATAGACCTAAAAAATGTTAAACAAAGTTCAAGTACCCTTAGCCTAATTTGTTTTTCTGTAAATCAACCTTACTGTATGAAGTTTGTACTGTTCCTCCTGTGTCAGTGTTTGCTTTTTGGCCTGCCAGGGATTTGACAGTGGGGTGGGTAGGGAAGGACATAAGCATACTAATCCAACTAGAGAGTGAAAAGGGTGCTCACACCGCTCAGCCTAAACCTTTTTTCATTATCTAATTATTAACTGCGGATTCTGAGAACTGCAAAGATGAGCTGAGAGGGTTGGGGGGGTGAATGCGAAGCGAGTGTCTTTTTGTCTGTGTGTTTTTGTGTTTATTGAAAGGAAGGGTCTCAGGGCAGTGTTACTCTGCTCCAGTCAAGGCCCTGGAGGCTGCTCAGAGAGGAGCGGAGAGACTGGAAGGTCAGGCAGAGCACAGCCTCATCTATGTGCTGTAAAGCTACTATCTGCCAGAAGGATGGCCTTTCTCACTTTCAGCCTGAACAAAACGATTCAGTAAATGGAAGGCACACTTTCTAGATGAGATAGCAGGTTGATGTCGTATCAATTGCTCTCTCAAGGGTATCCTACTCTTTTTGAAGGATAGACTGCATGTCCCTGGGGTTGCCATTTGTATCCAGTAAGAATTTAAGAGGATCATGTCATACCTCTGTCCATTTAAACTATAACAGCCATCATCATCTAGCTCCGCCATCACTGCCCTTCTCCCTTCCAAATGACCTCGTTATCTTCCCACACACAATCCCGTTCCTCAAGAGCCCAGGGAAAAGACAATAGTTTGTACAATTAGACATTTTATTTTCCTATGTCATTCCCTCAGGCCCCCTACAAATTTTGCCCTCAGTCCATCATTGTTGGAGCGGACATTTTGTCTGCCAAAACATCCTTATCAGGGAAACCTTGGGAGACAAAAGATGGAGTGCAGAGCCAGAGGTCCTTATCTCTGTGGCAGACCCTCAGCGGACCGCATCACGCCTGATAACGCCTCTTATCAGAGCCACTGATGTCACCCCAAAGTGGCAAGGATTTACCGTCCTTGCCACTCTCTTTCTCTCATTATCCATCGCCGTGGAGACCTTGTAGACTAGAGCACAAAGCTCGCAGGCAATTGGTTGGGAGAAGAAGAGGAGGAGCTGAGTAGATCTAAGTGAGGTTTAAGTCGAGTCAGGAGCTGGGGTACATATTAGCTGGTGTTCATTTGAGGGAAAACTGTTCAGCAGTAGTTTGTTGGAGGCCTTTTGAATTAAGCATTAGGGGCTGAGGAGGTGTGGTATATGGCCAATATACTACGGCTAAGGGCTGTTTTTATGCGCAACACAGTGCCTGGATACAGACCTTTTTAGCTGTGGTATATTGGCCATATCCCACAAACCCCCGAGGTGCCTTATTGCTATTATAAACTAGTTACCAACGTAATTAGAGCAGTAAAAATAAATGTTTTTTCACACCCGTGGTATACGGTCTAATATACCACGGCTGTCAGCCAATCAGCATTCAGGGCTCAAACCACTCCGTTTATAATAAGTAAGCACTATGGCTTAGCAGGTGGGGAATTGGATACATGACCATGATGTTTCTGCTTTAAATCCCTATTGGGTCACAGCTGTAATAAGGCTGGAGTAGAGATGTGTTGTTGTTATCTTGCTGACAGGTGCTTGACTGGATGATGAACACAAGATATATTGGGTTTAAACGATGCCTTGAATTGTAAAATGTGCTGCATGTGTTTGTAATGAAACATTTACTTTGTCATGCATTAACTTTGTCAGCTAAAGTTAGGAGAATCTTTATCACTGAGTTAGTAAGAGACAGAGAAAATGTCTGACAGGCGATAGAATGAGCCCTTTAGCTCAGATGCTGTCAACAGAACTGGTGCTCCCTGAACTCACTTTGATCTGTGCACTCTGTCCTTTTAGAGGCAGTCTAATGGAGAATGCAAAAGCACTTTTACTCGAAGGGCTCACAACCACTTTATTTTACTTTTAGATTTTGATGGGATGAAAGAAACGTTGTCAGTTATGCATGACCATTTCCTTTTCTCGCTTCCTTTTCCCCTCTAAGTATATTTTTCTGCTTAAATAAAGCAGTGGTCTCTGAATGATAATGCCTTTCTTGATGCATTTTTATCCAGGAGAAAATTTGGGGAGTAGCCTAATGGAAGGTATTCTGATACTCGTCTCTTAGTTTCCACCGGTAAAGCAGTGACGGCATTTCCCCCGAGATTCCTTTTCGTTCGCTGTGCCTTTTCTCCCCTGCCCTCCTTTGACGTGTGGTAATGAAGGGTTGTTGTGAAATTGGTATTCTTTTCAAAATGAAGTCCGACCATCGAGAGAGGCTTTTAGCTTTTCAGCTTTTCAGCTGTGTGTGATCACATGAGAGGCTGTGCTGGGTGGTTTTGATGTGGGGATGTCAAAGTATGAGAAGAGAGGCAGAAAGGGGAGGAGAGGGGTGAGAGGTGGGGTGGATCTCTTCAAGCACCTGACTAGAATGAAAGCCACGTTGTTCCTCCCTTTTGAGCTGGAGGTAATTCTGTTTCTGCAGCCAGTCACTGCGCTCTGTCTCCTGCATCTGACTCACTTAAGCTGGCCTGTGGCCCTTGAGGCAGAACTGAAAACAATAAGCCAAAGAACTGTAGAAGAAAAGTGGAAGAGAGGGAGGATAAAGAAATGAAGCCTCTCTGAGACAGCTGTGTGCAAGGCATTCACTTCAATTGAAATTTCAGCGGCGCAGTTTATTTTGGCCGGGAATATAAAGTAGTATTTTGATTTGCTGACACAAAGATGATCGTTCCGTACTATCGGATGTTGCAGGTAGGCCTATGCACCTATAGTATCTATAGGGGCTAGAATATAGTACCCCACTTAGGCCTAGTGTTCAGAATGATAACTACGATCAAAGATACTGGGGGAACACTTCATACACAAACACACCTTTATGTGTGTGCCAAAGCCATTTGGGAGAACTAGCTACTTTTGGATTTTCGCTCATGATCAATACCACCATCAATTCATAGAGCAATTCTAGAGTCTCTGAGGACCGGGCTATTGACTGGGTACAGGATGCAGCTGGCAGCAACAGCAGACCGTGTAAATGGACTGTGTTATTGCAACAGACAGGGCAATATGGAGAAGAGCGAAGAGCCATCCTAGCGTCTAAAGCGGAGTGGGGAAGTTGGTTTGATGTTAAGTGATTTTACATTCTTAGATATGTAGTGTCCGCAGTTCAAAGGGGTTGCTGAGTTTGACTATGGTAATACAGGCCTGAGGTGGGAACAGTTTTTAAAACATTTTTTTATTTAGGCTTTAAAAAGGAAAGTAGAGAGCATGCATGCATTGGAGGGAGAGCACAGGGAAACTCCTGAGGGGGAGACCTCCATCAGCGTGGTAAGAGTTTGCTTACAGGGCTTTGACTTCAGTTTTGGGTTTTGCATACAGTTCAACAGCCAGCAGCTTGTAATTTAATACATGATCAAAAGCTAACGGATGTGTTTTTCTCTCCCTGTCCCTCTCAGGTTCCCCCGAGGTCCAAGCGGCTGTAGAACCCCCAGAAAGCTGTAGCCATGTTAGCCTGCCTACAGAGACGGCAGCAGAACCTCTCATCTCAGCACCTGGTCTGCACCCCCAAGATCCTGGATGCTCCCCCACAGCAGCCGCAGCCCAGCACGAGAAAAAGTGAGTCCACATGTTTCTGCTCTCAGCAGCACAGGAGAACAGCCACTAACTCTACAATTCACAACAGAGCCCCAACTTTGTTTCACTTGTGGTGCTGTGTTTGTATCTCGGTGTGGTGAGTGACTGGTGGAATTCAAAAGAGAAAGAAATATATTCAATTTTTAGGGGGAAAGCACTTTTCACTTATATACACACACAACTGTAGTTAGGGTATAGAATGCCCTTGTTACAAAGTTCCGAGATGTACAATGTTAAACCAGCCTCTCCTGTCGCAACCGTTAGTTCCACCGAGCCTCCATCTGATGAAGTTGATTATCTTTAATTATGCCCCTCATCTCTGTGCTGTCTCAGTAGAGGTGTGGACCTCTGCCTGCAGGGTTATGGAGCAGGAGAGACTAGAGCTGTGGTGAGGGAGGGTGAGTTCACCTTGGCCTATTTATCTACCTCTGGCTGGCTGACTGGCTGGCTGGCTGGCTGGCTAGCTGGCTGGATGACTGGCTGGATGACTGGCCTGCTGAAGAGAACCATACAGGGTTGGTATCTCCCCCTCAGATCTGTGTGGATCCTGTGGGTCTTATCACAGGTAGTCATCTTGCACTCTAATTTAATTCATGAGGGCATTGATCAACGATGGAATGCTGTTACGTGGGCTGGGCCGGTCTGTGCTGATAATGATGATGATTGTCCTGCAAAGGGCATACTACCCCCCACAACTTCTCCTAGTGAGCCCAGAACTTTTCTCTATAAAACTATTTTACAATCAGTACCTTTTATTATATGCTGCCTCCTTTCACACATTGTTGCTCGCTCAGCCATTTGCCCACATAAATACCCGAAACACACGGTGCTTATTATTCAGGTTTTCTCTGTTTCTGGTGCTTTTTGATATGGGTGGGACGATGCGTACATGGTCAAATAAAACCATGTTGTCATGGCCACTGTCGGAGACTCTATGTAACTTCATACGCTAGAGAGGACCTTCCTTTTGAACTTGGATCACAGAAAAGGCTCGCTCAAGCATGTGCTGTGTTAATCAGAAGATAAGTGATTACAAGCCATGTTATCCATGTCATAAACAGAGATTTTAAAATACGTGTTTATTATCCTCATTGCCAGTGCACATTTATTATCACATTTAATGAGAGGTTATGTTGTGGCAGTTGTCGGCTGATGAAACCAGCGTGGGGCTTTCTGAGTTTAGTTATCATATTTCCATGATTAAATCCAGAGAATGTTTAATCTCTGTTTTATGTTTATTGCTCTGTCAGATTTCTGTGGAAGTTTATGACATGAATTTATGGGAAACCGCATATCAGCCAAGCCTATCCCCACATAGATAGCATAATAACATGATATTAGCATTTTATTTTGTGATATACAGTAAGTCAGGTATAGAAAATGCAGAAATTGCCTGAGTGATTAACCCCAAGGCCGATGACTAATTGTGTGGAGACATTCTGACTAAATGCAAGCTGATGGATTTGTAATGTATTTCTCTAGCTTCACTGGCCATGAAAACAAATCGTGTGTATCCCCAGCTTTCCTTCACATTGAAACCTTTCACTAATGCTCTCTGGGAGACTAGGATCCTCTGCTCCCTACCCCCATGTCCCTCATCTCTCATCTCACCATCTCTCTCCTGGGGTGAAACACCCCTTTGTCTCTCCATTATTAATCGCTAATCAGTAGAGCACTTGTCTGCTAAATGCTGGAACAGAAGGGTCTAGTTTGCCTCAGGCAGAACCACGAGCGCCTTCCTCATCCTGTTTACCTGCAGGACCCATTACACCCTCCCGGAGCTTTGTGTGTGTGTGGCGCAGCATTCCCTCCAGCACTAGCCTGACATTTCAAACACAACCACATGAAACAAACTGCTCTACTGATTGGCGCATGCTGGTTAGACAAGACCCAGAAGACTTCTCTAGAATGTTTTTGTGTTTTTTCCCATTGGGATTCTCAGTTGAAAGATTTGTGGTTCTCATACAGATTTTTGTTGAATAGCTTTCAGAGGATTCAGAGTTTACAGATAGACTGTTCCAATGGATGTCTGTGGTTCGGCTTCACAGAGGAATCCCTGACTATGCCAACCCATCTTTTAAATATGAGAAAGTGTGTGTGTGGAACTAAGTGCGAGGGTTTATGTGATGAGAGCTAATGAGTACTCTGCACTTGGCCTGAACAGCAGACCGGAGCCGGGAATGCTTTATCCCATGCTGCCGGCCTGTGCTTCCGGAGGGTTCTTTTAGAGCGCTGCGCTGCTTTCTCCGGTGCTGCCGAGCAGAGACAAATGGGGAGTGACACTCTCTCGTAAAGAGGTATCCGCCTGAGTCTCTTCAAGCACAAATAACTAACTATTCACCCCCAAGGTTCTTCTGTTCCACAAACGAACACCCCTCATGAAGAGATTAGAGAGAGGGGAAGCAAGGGAGGACGTAAATGGGTACAATGTGTTTCTGTTTGTTATGTGTGATGTAGAGGTGTGTGTGCGCGCACATCAGTGCTTCAGCTTGGTCTTTATTTTTATTTATATCTCATTCCGTGTATTTCACTCATTCTAAGTTCAGGAATAGTATCCTCAGAGGGCTGGAACACAGAGGGCTGGAACACAGAGGGCTGGAACACAGAGGGCTGAAACACAGAGGGCTGAAACACAGAGGGCTGAAACACAGAGGGCTGAAACACAGAGGGCTGAAACACAGAGGGCTGGAACACAGAGGGCTGGAACACAGAGGGCTGGAACACAGAGGGCTGGAACACAGAGGGCTGGAACACAGAGGGCTGGAACACAGAGGGCTGGAACACAGAGGGCTGGAACACAGAGGGCTGGAACACAGAGGGCTGGAACACAGAGGGCTGGAACACAGAGGGCTGGAACACAGAGGGCTGGAACACAGAGGGCTGGAACACAGAGGGCTGGAACACAGAGGGCTGGAACACCGGCTCTGTCCACTCTCTAACTTCTCCCTCCCCCTTGTGTGTAGCTCGCTTGCTCTCTTCACTCCAGATCTGTGTGAGGAGGCCTCAGTCCAGAGACCCAGCTGACCTCCTCAGACTCCATTAATATTAATGCGTGTTCATATGGATACAGAGATGAAGAGAGCTGCAGGCTCTGCATCTCAATGGCTCTGCTTTATAAGGGCACCGACCTGTGCACAGCTAGAGACACCATGCAAATGCTTTACCACAATATTCAAACTGAGCCCTAGATCTCTACTCATGGATGTTGAATACATGCAGGAGGGTTCTGACTTAATTTTCATTCACAGCAGTTACTGTATTCCTTGGTCACATCCAAGGGGAAGTAAAGGCTCCATGTGGAGCTGTGTTGTGGTGGACGTGAGGCAGGTCCAGATAGTCGATACAAGGCGAGGTGTCTTGCTCTGCCTGAGCAACGGGGGCAGTCAATTACAGAGACTTGCCACTAGCAGCTGAATTTAGGCGTGGTCAATTAATTACATTGGTTCTAACAAGTGGGTCTATTAGGGCCAACTGTGCTCATACAAGAGGTTGTCATGGTGATGCCGGGGCCTAGGTTTTTAATGTTGTTAATTAGCCTAGTTGTCAAGGACAGTCTGGTTGTGTAGGGGGCAGGTTGATACGGTTACTGTATAGTGGTGTTGATATAAATGTTTGGATCGCCATAGTGAAACATGGGTGTGTAATGTGATGTTTAGCAGTGCATGTTTGTGTTGGCTTGTGGTCCTGAGAACAGCACTAATGAATGTCCGTGACAGAATGCCTTGGTGTGGCGTGTCCCCAGTGAGGAGTAGCTAGTCAGCATGTTTATCCACCAAACATTTTAATCAGAAAACGATTTAACAACAAAGACTTTTCTTACAACCTAGACTTTGGGCTTCTTGCCCTGTTTTTCTCATTTTGTCGATGGTTAATTTAAGAATATTTTTGTGATCGTTGCACAAGGATTAACCACCACCAAGCACAGGCCTATATTAGTGGTTATTGTAATAGCAGGAGGGGTAATGGTAATTCTGTTTGGTTCCTTCTGTTGGGTGTTTTGTGTGAGAACCAGAAGCGCAGCAGAGGGACTC
This sequence comes from Salvelinus fontinalis, assembly GCF_029448725.1. Taxonomy (NCBI): domain Eukaryota; kingdom Metazoa; phylum Chordata; class Actinopteri; order Salmoniformes; family Salmonidae; genus Salvelinus; species Salvelinus fontinalis. Next base: position 22,517,870 of record NC_074666.1, read on the forward strand.
TGTTTTTAGCCCTGGCTCAGGGGCTTGTTTCGCCAGTTAATCAGTGATTATCTCAAACACTTCTGAAACAATGAGGTCTCCACTCTGATCTGCGGGGTATTGCTTTAAGCGTGACCATGGGGGGATTAGCTAGTTTACCACGACTGAAAGCATCTTGTGGGCTTGTATGGGGGTGGATTCGGTGCAGGGTTCCCGAAAGACTGTGGCATGGTGAAGAATACTCAACGCTGTACATCACCTCACCTATCTGTTTCTCATTTGACAGTTTTTATGGTTGAGACATATTTTAAACTTCAAAAATATTAGGCCTACACATACACACACTCGCTCTTTCTCCCCGTGTGTGTCAGATACTCGTTATCAGGCTGCTGAAAATAGTTCATTCGATTTCAAGAATGTGCCTGTGGTTAATTAGCCACACTGTTAATTGAGATTTTAGGATTGCCCCTCAGCCTCCACCCACCCATCTCACCAAGGACGGCCCCCGCCCCATGTGGAAGAAAGGAAGTCAGGATTAGGCACTTCCTGTGAAAGCGTGCCAGTGTTACCCAGCATGTTGCCGTGACAGCCTGCCGTGACAGGCGTCCGCATACATGGGTTCGGTTGGCTCCAAGCAGAACTCGGCTAGGCGACGAGGACGTCTGTTCTCTCATACTCCCTAAAGACCTTCGCTTGAAAAACGAGAAAAAAGCGGCAAGGTTACTGTTTGTCCCTATTGAACACTTCCTCAAAATAGATCAATCAATAAATCTGAAATAAATGTACTTTTTTAGCGAGGCGGTCTAGTCGTGAAATTTTACATCTAGCTAAGATGTTTGGTGCAGTACTTCTCAAGTGAACAAAATGTCCGTGAAAACTAGTAATGCACTGCAGACAGTAGGGCCTATCTGCTGCTGGCCCTCTCATCTCTCTCGTTGAATGACAGAAAACACTTGACAAATCCCGCCCCGCTAACTGTTTCGACTGGGAAGCATGCGACAGGCAGGGTTTCTGTTCTTAGCCCCAACACCCACCACACAGCTAGTGCATTCAAGGCTAACCATGGTGGAGCATCACGGACATTTGAATCCCAATCATCCCGGTAAAGGTGAGAGGGGAAATTAGCTTAATGGAGTCACCAGCTAAGGAAGTGATGTTCTATTTAGTGAGGGCTTTAACTTCTGCCTCTGCTCCTCTCTTTAATTTTCTCTTTCTTTCTCTCTCGCTCATATTCTCTCTCTCTCGGCTGAGCGACTATGTGCAGTTTGCGTTTTCTGGGTGATTAAGTGCTTAAGGTCAGACTGCTAAATACCTCATTCTGTCACTCCATACCGAACGGCACAAAGGTGTGTGTCGCTTTTCTATTCTGGAGGGGTGTGAGCTGGCATTTTATTTGCAGACTTAAGAGGCCCAATATTTTGTTATTCACAGCTTTCATTCCCCCAGATTTCCATAAATGTTAATGCTGTAAGGAAAGGTCAGACTGCTGTGCACTCACTTTGTAAACCAGGCCCTCTCAAAGAGCGAGTCATTTATAGAGACATATACATTTGTTTTGTCTAAAGTGTCCTTGTGCTTTAAATTACATGTTTTTCCTTTACTGTTGCCTTGGTTATAGTTGCAGGTTAGTGCCCACCTTTTGGATGGAGAGGGATAGACTGACTTAGGGCTGTCCTCTCTAAACACTGAGTGGATACTGAGGCAGTTCTGCTGCATAGCTAACCACTTCAGTCCAAGTTTGACCTAGCAGCCCTCTGCTCATTGGTTCATTTGAACCACCATAACTATGCCATTCGTGCCACTGCCAATGGTATTGAAATGATAGATGAGGGAATATTTGAGCGTGGTGGGTTTGAAACCAGCAGAGACCTGTGTGTTGACATGTGAGCCTGTCACTGTGGGTGGCATGTCTTTGTGTTGCTGACAGGGCTGTAATCTGTGGATTTAAGGAGTGAGACGTTCTTTGAAGATGAGTTAGCATTCTGTGTTTGTAGTGTTTATGGAACGCCTAGCCATTCTTGAGGGCTCAGGGCAAAACATTGACGCTGTACCAAACAAGGGATGGGACCAATGGCACTCCGTGATTGGTTTTACAATATTTATCTCTCTGGTAATTGGACGAGAGATGATTTGGGGCAGAATAAATTACTCTGTGGTACTGTACTTCTGATTTGATGCTGGTGCGTTGATGAAAGATACTGATGATGCCTTGAAGAGATTTCTATAATTAAGCAAGAAGGCCCGAGGGGGTGTGGTATATGGCCAATATACCACGGCTAAGGGCTGCTGTTATGCACAACGCAAAGCGGAGTGCCTGGACACAGCCCTTAGCCATGGTATATTGGCCATATACCACAAACCCACGAGGTGCCTTATTGCTATTATAAACTGGTTACCAATGTAATTAGAGCAGTAAAAATAAATGTTTTGTCATACCCGTGGTATACTGATATACCACGGCTGTCAACTAATCAGCATTCAGGGTTCAAACCACCCAGTTTATAATTAGAAATTGAACGAGATCTTAAGAACTTACAAATTCATAACGTGGTACATATTGGAATTCGTAACGTATCATACGAATTGCAGAATTTGTTTTGTTGCAGGATGTAACACATCATAAAAAATGTATGAAGTTGTACACAATTGTGTGCAATTTTTGGGGACCAGATTTGGCTCATGAGCACTACTTTCAAAACTACTGGCTGAAATTATACAAAACCTTGAATGCATCTTTAATGTAGAGCAAATTAGTGTTTTCAGTTGAAACAGAGTTTATAACTGTCGAATGGTCATTATTTTGCCTTGTTTTGAGCAAAAGATAGTTAAAGGCAGCTCAATCTTGACTCATTCCAGGCAGGGTCCTGAGCTGCAAAATAATCTGTATTTAATATTGGACAAGTTCAGGCAGTAACTTCTCATTTCAAAATGTTTTCTCCTTACTGAGATACTTGATAGTCATGCAGGATCACAGGGTTGTCTAGAGGTTGCGTAGACATCGGTTTAACACTCCCAGATGTCCTTGTTTTCTATACCACTGGTGTATAGTGATACATAAATAACTAGTGTTTTGCTGTATTGTAGTTCTCTGTGGAATTCACTCTGGCTGCTGCTGGCACTGCTACGGTGCAGTTCTGTTCCCTTGGCTCCACTGGAAGATGCTTGGATGGATAAAACACTCCACCTCTCCCCCTCCCTCCATTTTAAACACCCAATTTATTTTCTTTATGAGATTTTGTAGATTGAATCATTTTGACAGTTGGAGGCTCGTTGTGGGCCTGAAATGAAATGAACTACCAAATCAATTCCGAACGGGAACAACAATTGAGCGCTCCCCATATTTCACAATATTAACTGTGATGGTGTGTTGCTTGTACGGCTGAAGTGTCTCTTCAAATGGGTTTTGAAGTGTTTTTTGTTTCGATTTTTGTATATATATTTTTTTTTTCTGCTCCCTTTGTCGCCACTCGCCTCCTTATGTGTGCTGTGGAAGTGATTGTCACTGACTACAGAGTAATCTAGGTTAATTTCAGCACTTTTGCTTTTCATGTCAGGAATTCCATAAAAGTGTCGTTCTGAGGGGTGGTGGTAATTTCTGCCAGGTGATTTATTGCTTTTAAATGGAGCGCCTTTTCCGCCTCTCCTTTGTTGCTGTGAGCTAAGCAGCCATGAAATTGCATGAATAATCGTGTTTAAATCCAATCTTGGTTTGTCCCCTCAGCTTTCCCGTACACCATTCAATAGCGCACCCTGTGGAGTGTGCCCTGACTTCTCCTCACAGTTTAAGCTCCAGGCTTTTATATTACAGTCAATACAGGTCCGTAAGAGGATTTAGAGCAGCTGAATTTCTTACTTTACAGGTAGGTAGCCTTGGATGATTTGAAAGCTACACTCGTGGCCAAAAATATTGGCACCCTTCTACTTTTTTCAAATAATGCACCATTTCGTCCAGAAAACTGTTGAAATTAAAGTATTTTGGTGTCCACATATGCATGTCTTTGGTTTGCAGTTGACCAAAAAAATAAATAATCTGAATTATTTACTAAATGTTAGTTTATTCCACAAAGAAATCCTAAAATGGCCCGGACAATATTATTTAATCTATAATTAATATATTTATATGATTTGAAGCAGCTGATTCTCCTTTACTGATGTCTCTTATGACTGAAAAATAGCTTCTGAACATCAGAACTGGATTACTCACCACGAACTGGAAGAAGCTTTTTCCTTTAACGAGTCCGACGAGAAAGATATACTGTTCTCCCGGGAACAGGCCCACATCCCCATAATTTGCGTGAAGGAAAGACGGAGGAAAAGAGGATCCAGATCAGGCTGCCTTTTGAGAATCCGTAGGCGAGCGAGTAAACTCCCACTGCCATCCATTCTACTTACTAACATGCAATCATTGGAAAATGAAAGTGATGATGTACGATTATCCTACCAACGGGACATTAAGAACTGTAATATCTTATGTTTCACCGAGTTGTGGCTGAACGACGACACAGATAATATAGAGCTGGAGGGATTTTAAATGCACTGGCAGAACAGAGAAGCTATGTCTGGTAAGACAAGGGGTGGGGGTATGTATCTTTTTGTCAATAACAGCTGGTGCGCGATGTCTAATTTTAAAGAAGTCTTGAGGTATTGTTCTACCAAGAGATCTCATCTACATTATTCGTAGCCGTCTATTTACCACCACAGACCGAATCTGGCACTAAGACCGCACTCAACCAACTCTATAAGGCCATAAGCAAACAGGCAAATGCTCACCCAGAAGTGGCGCTCCTAGTGGCCGGGGACTTTAATGCAGGCAAACTTAAATCAGTTTTACCACATTTTTACCAGCATGTCACATGTGCAACCAGAGAAGAAAAAAAACTCTAGACCACCTATTCTCCACACAGATGCATTCAAAGATCTCCCCCGCCCTCTATTTGGCCAATCTGACCATAATTATATCCTCCTGATTCCTGCTTACAAGCAAAAACTAAAGCAGGAAGTACCAGTGACTTACTCAATGTGGAAGTGGTCAGATGACGCGGATGCTACGCTACAGGACTGTTTTGCTAGCACAGACTGGAATATGTTCCGGGATTCATCCAATGGCATTGAGGAGTATACCGCCTCAGTCATTGGCTTCATCAATAAGTGCATCGACGACGATGTCGTCCCCACAGTGACCGTGCATGCATGTCCCAACCAGAAGCCAAGGATTCCAGGCAACATCCGCATCGAGCTAAAAGCTAGAGCTGCCGCTTTCAAGGAGCCTATAAGAAATCAGGCTATGCCCTCGGACGAACCATCAAACAAGCAGAGGGTCAATACAGAATTACGATTGAATCCTACTACACCGGCTCTGACACTCATCGAATGTGGCAGGGCTTGAAAACTATTACAGACTACAAAGGGAAACCCAGATGCGAGCTGCCCAGTGACGAGAGCCTACCAGACGAGCTAAATGCCTTTTATGCTCGCTTCGAGGCAAGCAACACTGACGCATGCATGAGAAAATCAGCTTTTCTGGATAACTATGATAACGCTCTCGGTAGCCGATGTGAGCAAGACCTTTAAAACAGGTCAACATTCACAAAGCCACGGGGCCAGGTGGATTAAAGGACGTGTACTCAAAGCATGCATCGACCAACTGGCAAGTGTCTTCACTGACATTTTCAACCTCTCCCGAACTGAGTCTGTAATACCTACATGTTTCAAGCAGACCACCATCGTCCCTGTGCCCAAGGAAGCAAAGGTAACTTGCCTCCATGAGTGCTACGGGGCGGTAATTACGTCAGTAGTCAAAAAGTGCTTTAAAAGGCTGGTCATGGCATCCTCCCGGATACCCTAGACCCACTCCAATTCGCATACCGCCCCAACAGATCCACAGATGACGCAATCTCAATCGCACTCCACACTGCTCTTTCCTACCTGGACAAAAGGAGAAATCCCGCTATGCCCTCAGACGAACCATCAAACAAGCAGAGGGTCAATACAGAATTAAGATTGAGAGCATGCTGTTCATTGACTACAGCTCAGCATTCAACACCATAGTGCCCACGAAGCTCTTTACTAAGCCAAGGACCCTGGGACTAAACACCTCTCTCTGCAACTGGATCCTGGACTTCCTGACGGGCTGCCCCAGTTGGTAATGGTAGGCAACAACACGTCTGCCACGCGGATCCTCAACACTGGGGCCCCTCAGGGGTGTGTACTTAGTCCCCTCATGTACTCCCTGTTCACCCATGACTGTGTGGCCAAACACGACTCCAACACCATCATTAAGTTTGCTGATGACACAACAGTGGTAGGCCTGATAACCGACAACGATGAGACAGCCTATAGGGAGGTGGTCAGAGAACTGGCAGTGTGGTGCCAGGACAACAACCTATCCCTCAATGTGAGCAAGACAAAGAAGCTAATCGTGGACTATAGGAAAAAGCGGGCCGAACAGGCCCCCCATTAACATCGACGGGGCTGTAGTGCAGCGGGTCGAGAGTTTCAAGTTCCTTGGTGTCCACATCACCAACAAACTTCCAAGCTTCCTGCAATCTAGTCAGAGGAAAGCCCATAAAATTGTCAGACTCCAGTCACCCGCTATAGACCTGTTTTCTCTTCTACCGCATGGCAAGCGGTACCAGAGCGCCAAGTCTAGGACCAAAAGGCTCCTTAACCTCTAGGGGGTGTGGGACGCTACCGTCCCACCTGGCCAACATCCAGTGAAATTGCAGAGCACCAAATTCAAAAACAAAAATACTCATTATAAAAATTCATGAAACATACAAGTGTTATACATCGGTTTAAAGATGAACTTCTTGTTAATCCAATCACGGTGTCAGATTTCAAAAAGACTTTACAGCGAAAGCAAACCATGCGATTATCTGAGAACAGCGCCCAGCAGACAAATCATTACAAACAGTAACCAGCCAAGTAGACGAGTAACAAAAGTCAGAAAGAGCGATACAATTTATCACTTTCCTTTGATGATCTTCATATGGTTGCACTCCGAAGACTCCATGTTACACAATAAAGGTTTGTTTTGTTTGATAATGTCCCTCTATGTCCAAAAACCTCAGTTTTGTTAGTCCGTTTGTTCAGTAATCCATTGGAACAAAGCGCGGTCACAACAGACAGACGAAAAATCTAAAAAGTACCATAAAAGTTCGTAGAAACATGTCAAACGATGTTTATAATCAATCCTCAGGTTGTTATTGTCATAAATAATCGATCATATTTCAACCGGACAATAGCTTCGTCAGTAGAAAAGGAGAAACAAGAAAAGCGCACTCCCGGTCATGCGCTGGACTCATGTCTGGAAATTTCCACTGACCTCATTGAAAGTGCTTTTTTCTCCCTAATTTTTCAGAGTATAAGCCTGAAACAATGCCTAAAGACTGGCCACATGTAGTGGAAGCCATAGACATCGTGAACTAGGTCATAAGTCTTTGTATGGTGGATAGGCTTTCGTTGGAAAAACAGGCATTTCAAAATAATAGCACTTCCTGGATGGATTTTCCCCAGGTTTTCACCTGCCATATCAGTTCTGTTATAGTCACAGACAATTTTTTAACAGTTTTGGAAACTTTAGAGGTTTTTTCTATCCAAATCTACCAATTATATGCATATCCTAGCTTCTGGGCCTGAGTAGCAGGCAGTTTACTTTGGGCACGCTTTTCATCGAAAATTTTATCCAAAACTACCCTAGTGAGGTTGACAGCTTCTACCCCCAAGCCGTAAGACTGCTGAACAATTAATCAAATGGCCACTGGACTATTTTTTTTGTGCACTGCTGCTACTCGCTGTTTATTATCTATGCATAGTCACTTCACCCCTACCTACATGTACAAATTACCTAACCTGTACACTGACTCAGTACCGGTACCCACTGTGTACAGCCTCGTTATTGTTACTTTTTATTATGTTTTACTTTAGTTTATTTGGTAAATATTTTTGAGGTACACTGTTGGTCAAGGGCTTGTAAGTAAACATTTCATAGCAAGGTCTACACTTGTTGTATTCGGCGCATGTGACAAAGTTTGATTTGAAATGAATGCATGTAAAAAATTGCATTCAACCAGTTTGAATAGAGAAAAGGACTCATTCTCCTGTTTTTGTGTCTCTGTGTGTACCGCAATGAGCTTGGAGAAAATGAGGTCAGACACAAGATTGTCCATGCTTGGCTACAATCTCAAGGCTACAAGTCCATCTCCAGAGACCTTGATGTTCCCTTTTCCACCATACATAATGTTATCAAGAAGTTTAAGGCCCATGCCAGTGTAGCCAACTTCCCTGGACGTGGCCGCAAGAGAGCACTTGATGGAAGATTGCAGCGAAGGATTGTTGGAATGGTGGAGAAAGCACCTTGATCAACTGCCACACAGATTCAAGCTGACTTTCAGACACAAGGTGCGACTGTTTCAACCCGCACCATCCGTCGCCAGCTCAATGAAAGGGTAGGAGACCCAAGAGGACCCCACTGCTGAGAGCGAGAAATAAGAAAGCCTAACTGAAATTTGCCACAACACACATGAACATGGCAAAATCCTTCTGGAAGAATGTCCTGTAGACAGATGAGACCAAATTAGAGTTTAAAAAATATATATATTTGTAAAGTGCACGATTTCTGTTTACAGAAAACAACAAAATGAAGCCTTCAATGAAAAGAACAGCTTCCCTACAGTCAAACATGGAGGTTCAGTGATATTTTGGGTTTACTTTGCTTCCTCTGGCACTAGGTCTCTGTCGACGGTTTTATCAGCAGGACAATGACCCCAAACACACTTCAAAAAGCCCCCAGGAATGGTTCAAGACAAAACGCTGGACTGTTCTGAAGTGGCCAGCAATGAGTCCATATCTGAATTCCATTAAAAACTTGTGGAGAGATCTGAAAACAGCAGTTGGGAGTAGGCACCCTTCTAATCTGGGAGAACTGGAGCAGTTTGCACAAGAGGAGTGGGCCAAACTGCCAGTACAGAGGTGCAGGAAGCTCATCGATGGCTATAGGAAGTGCTTGATTGCAGTTATTTTGACTGAAGGCTGTGCTACCAAATATTAAGTCTAGGGTGTCCATTTCTGTCTATTTTCTGATTTTAAATGGATACATTAAGTTCTGAATCAATATTAACAGTGAAATAAAGAATTGTGGAGACCAAATACTTTGGTCAATTTAAACTTATTGTTAGGGAAAATTGTGAGTTACTTGAAAAAAGTGCAAGGGTGCCAATATTTTTGGCCACGACGACTATCTTCATATTCAAGTCTCATTAGACATTGTTGGATGTGAGCTTCATGGTGTAACTTGTTCACCAATTACATTTTTAAAGATGTAATCGTGAGATGAAAAGGAATACAATATATATTTTTCTCATCAGATTTTATATTGTCTTTCAGGCTTTGTGAAACCACAACATCAGGATTGGGTTTAGATTGGCCTACAGTAGAAACGGGGAACACAGTACAGCTGTAATTTCTTAACATCCAGCCCCATCCACTCCAGCTTTTAACTCGGCACATCTGACGCTAGTTTCATGGCCAAATGTCACCAAATGAATCCCACTTGAGCCGCTGCGACAAAATTGGCTTTTCTTCTGTACCCGGCTGCCTCCTGCTCTTCTCCCTGATTTCCCAGGGTAATCCAATTCTGGGTTAAAATAAGTCAGAATATATTTCATAAAGCACTGATCAAACCGTGCCGGAGGTGTCTCCCTCCCAATAATGAGTTTAAAAGAGATGCAGATGTCAACGGTTCATCTCCCTAAAGGGAGGGAGGTGAAACTGGAGAGTGTGAAAAGGAAATGGAGGAGACGTTACAATAAGTGTGTTTTTATTGGGCTATTCCTCTTGTCTCTGGTCCTTGGACATTGTGTTCTCTGTTCTGACATGCTTTATCTGTTGGAATATTTATCACAAGGAGTGTTTTGGCCTATATGGATTGGTCAATTGATATACTGATTTTCTTTATTTTAGTCCCAGCTGGCAATTATCATCAAGCCTACTCTTGTACTTTATAACCAGGCACTTTGTGTAAGCTAGATCTTAAGGAAGTATAGGCTAACCATTTTTTTTCTTTGTTTGTGTTGCAGGTGAGCTGTCCTCCATGAATGGCCCTCGGTATCCATCCCCTGCAGAGCTGGATGCCTTTGCCCAGAAGACGGCCAGCAGCCCCCTGTCCATCAAGATCTTCCCATCCAACATCAGAGTGCCGCAGCACAAACAGCTGAACAGGACTGTCAACGGCCTGGACACCACATGCACCCAGCACTACAGTCCCTACTCAGGAGGCTACCAGGGCCTACTGGGTGTTGTAAAGGCCACCGTCTCCGTGGTCAAAGGCGTGCTGAAAAACTCTGAGGGCAAGAGGACGAAACATTCCCCCGCCCAAACTGCAGCGGCACCATACAACCCTCTCAGTAACAACAGACACGGGCAGCAGAAGAGCTACCACATGGGCTCCTGCAAGCCTCCTGACGGGCCCAAAATGGCTGTTCCCTCTAATATCATTGTTGCTGCCTCTGTCATCCCCACCCCAGTAGGACAGACTCTGGCCTCTCAGTCGGACCTGGACGTCCAGAGCCTGCTGAGGCAGATGAACAGACACTCCCACAGCCAGGCCCTGCAGCACGGGGGAGAGGCCCAGCCAAGCCCCTCACGCCAGGCTGTGGCTGCTGTGGCCTGCTCAGACTCTGGCTTTACCTGGGGAGTGGTGCCCCAGAGCAGCCTAGCGTACTCCGGGGCTGTGCTGCCTACCCAGAGCGCAGACATGGCCCAAGCTGGCTACCTGGAGAGAGTGGACTATAGCATGTGGCAGCACCAACAACAACAGCAGCACTACCAACAGGGGGCGCTAAGGATGTACAACAATGCTCGAATGGGCAGCGGGGGAGGGGCCGTGGTCAGCCGCTCTCCAGAGACCTGTCTCCCTTTGGCCTGCTCAGCACAGCTCTCCTATAGGCACCATACCCTCAGTGCAGGCACTAACGGGGCAGGAGCAGGGATTGGGCAGGACCGGGTTAGCTCCTCCCCTCTGAACTGTGCTGCTATGCATGGGGAGTTCTCTGTGGGCCAGTACTTCGCCCCTCCCTGGAACAGTGTTCTGGTCACCCCGGACAGTGACTGTTACAACCCTCAGGAGCTGGTGCCTGGTTCCTCAATGGGCCGGGCCAGAGACATGGGGCTCTCCCAACCCCACCCTCACCCCAACCACCAGCTCCACCCCCACCACCATCCTCACCCCCAGGTCTACGCCACAGACCAAAGCTTGGGCATCTGTTGTGGGCTGCCCAGCACCAGCCTGTGCCACGCTTCTGTGCTGAGCAGCAGCCTGCAGTCTCTGGAGTGCCTGATCAGTGATCTCCACCCGCCCTGCATCAAGGAGAGCATGCTGGGACGTGGCTACGAGGCGGTGGGGATGCCAAGGCTACTAGACCACAACCTACAGCACACCCACGTCCAGCTGCCTGTGTTCAGATAAGACAGGATGTGTCCACACAGGGCACTCAGACTGAAATATTCTGTAAAACATGAACTCCATGGATGCAGGTGTGTAATTTTGAAGAGACCACCTCAGAATGAGAAACGTACTGTACCTTTTTATTTAGCGTGTGTGTTGTATTGGTACAGGGCTACGTGGTTTGGAATTGACCAAGTGTTGTAAACCTTAAACGGGTAATGATAATCATGACTGACCTGCAGGGTCATCTTATTTGACGTCTTAATGTTTTCATGGCGGAGGATTTGTCGATCAATCAGAGAATCAGTTCACATCTGCCACATTTGTTCCTCAGAATAATGTGTTTTGAAGCTTGTTTTTTGTCTCCATCTGTCCACTGTTTATTTTTTAAATCATTTAAGAATGTTATCATTTGAAGTAAGGTGAAAAGGTGATGCGCAGGCAATCCTCCTAATGCCCTTTACAAAGTGCAAAAAAAATACAACTGGAAAATGGTATATACTTAGGGCATACAATGGCCCAACTCCAGGCCTCCAGACTGTCAGCTTGTTTTTATTTAACCCTTACCGTTAATTGACCAATAAAAGTCACTGATTATAATGCACTGCTGTAAGACATGGGGAAATGTGTCAGGGAACCGTTTTTATTTTCAAAAGAAACTTCATCTTGAATATTTTTGTATTTTTGTTAGGCACAACCTATGTTGGCTGCTAATGGAGGATAATATCTTTATATAATGATTGACCTTTGCTTTTGTTGTCTTCTCTACAATTATGACTGTCTGTTACCACGCTGTTGCTAGGCCCCATGTCACAGGCAAGAGATCTGCTAGTCATCATGTTAATGTTTGATGGAATGACAGAGTTATCATGTTTTACCCAAAACAGCACTGAGACATTGGGGATGGGATGTGTCATTTGATTCTCTGATTTGTTGACATTTTGCTCTTAGCTTTGGTTGACATTCATCATTTAGGTCATCAATAACAAAAATACTACCTTAATCAACAGGAGTCCTTCCGATAGTTTTCCAGAGACAGGAGAAATGTGTTTTCAAACTGAAGGCATGACTATCAAATTGAAGTATTCCAAGGTAGAGCATTGGTTTACAAATGAGTCGAGTTCACTGGAGAGGTGTCCCTTACTGATCACTGGAGAACAGGCATTTTTTACAGTATAATTCACTGCTTTTCTGTCAATGTTTTCTTTCTGAAAATAAGATGTTGTTTCATTGTAGTGGTCTATCTGATGCCTGAGAAGTATGGCTATATAAAGAAGCTCTTTATATGTCAGCACTGTCAAATATGACTTTTTTTTTCAACCAGTCAGTCAGGATTCTGTTGGATGACAATGTACATAACTGACTCAATGATTATGAAGTGCAATTACAATATTTAACAGGTATTTAACTCTACAAACATGTTGAAATGACTACATTTACATGAGTACATGCATAACCCGAGACTCCCATACCCAGTCTCCTATTCTTAATTAAGATTGTCAAATAAATATTTTTTTTCTTCTAATCCCAGCACTTTATTTTTGTTTTTAGGTGCACATATTGAAACACTACAGGCAAAAAAAGCAGTAAGACTCAACTGCATTCAGAAAATACAAATAAGCAAAAATGTTAATTCCAAGTGGTCCGAAGTTTAAACTTTTTATTTAATTATGCTAGGGTGCGTTTTATATCTATTGCGAGAGAAAGAACATGGGGGAGAGATTGTAGAAAGACCCAACACAAACATTCTGTTTCTCTGAGCCTCTTTGGGTCCTCTAAATATACTCTAGGCTTCGTACAGTGACCCAAGGGTCAGAGGCTAATCAGCTTTGTGACCTATCTGCTAACAACCCAATCAACCCAGCTCACATCTCTGAACACGTACAGAACATTGAGATCTAGTACATGTCTTTATCCACACAACACCCTTACCACTTTCATCTGTATTCCGGAATGGACGAGAGTAACAAAGAACATCGCTAGGCAGCACTATGCTTTGGAGAAAGGAGGAGTCCACTGCATATAGAGAGGTTGTTGGACTGAAGCTGGCCACTAAGGTTCCATCGCTGACAGATACTACTATGACTACGACTACTACCTTACTTACTACCTTACTGCCTTACTTACTACCTTACTGTACCAGTCAAAAGTTTTGACCCACCTACTCATTCAAGGGTTTTTCTTTATTTTACTATTTTCTACATCGTAGAATAATAGTGAAGACATAAACTATGAAATAGCACATGGAATCATGTAGTAACCAAAAAAGTGTTTAACAAATCAAAATATATTTTTTTAGATTCTTGAAAGTAGCCACCCTTTGCCTTGATGACAGCGTTGCACACTTGGAATTTCTCTCAACCAGCTTCACCTGGAATGCTTTTCCAACAGTCTTGAAGGAGTTCCCACATATGCTGAGCACTTGTTGGCTGCTTTTCCTTCGCTCTGCAAACCAACTCATCCCAAACCATCTCAATTGGATTGAGGTTGGGTGATTGTGGAGGCCAGGTCATCTGATGCAGCACTTCATCACTCTCCTTCTTGGTCAAATAGCCCTTACACAGCCTGGAAGTGTGTTGGGTCATTGACCTGTTGAAAAACAAATGATAGTCCCACTAAGCGCAAACCAGATGGGATGGCGTATCGCTGCAGAATGCTGCACTAGCCATGCTGGTTAAGTGCCTTGAATTCTAAATAAATGTGTCACCAGCAAAGCACCATCACACCACCACCTCCATGCTTCACGGTGGGAACCACACATGCAGAGATCATCCGTTCACCTACTCTGCGTCTCACAAAGACACGGAACCAAAAACCCCAAATCTCAAATTTGGACTCATCAGACCAAAGGACAGAGTTCCACCAGTCTAATGTCCATTTCTTATGTTTCTTGCACCAAGCAAGTCTCTTCTTCTTTATTGGTGTCCTATTAGTAGTGGTTTCTTTGCAGCAATTTGACCACGAAGGCCTGATTTCACGCAGTCTCCTCTGAACAGTTGATGTTGAGATGTGTCTGTTACTTGAACTCTGTGAAGAATTTATTTGGGCTGCAGTCTGAGGTGCAGTTAATTGCCCATTTTCTGAGGCTGGTAACTCTAATGAACTTATCCTCTGCTGCAGAGGTAACTCTGGTTCTTCCTTTCCTGTGGCGGTCCTCATGAGAGCCAGTTTCATCATAGAGTTTGATGGTTTTTGCGACTACACTTGGAAGAAACTTTCAAAGTCCTTCATTCTCCAGATTGACTGACAATTTCTTAAAGTAATGATGGACTGTCATTTCTCTTATTTCAGCTGTTCTTTCCATAATATGGACTTGGTCTTTTACCGAATAGGGCCATCTTCTGTATACCACCCCAACCTTGTTACAACACAACTGATTGTCTCAAACGCATTAAGAAGGAAAGAAATTCCACAAATTAACTTTTAACAAGGCACACCTGTTAATTGAAATGCATTCCAGAGGTGACTACCTCATGAAGCTGGTTGAGAGAATACTGAAAGTGTACAAAACTGTCAAGGCAAAGGGTGGCTACTTTGGAAGAATCTCAAATATTAAATATATTTTGATTTGTTTAGCACTGTTTTGGTTACTACATGACTCCATATGTGTTATTTCATAGTTTTGTTGTCTTCACTATTATTCTACAATGTAGAAAATAGTACAAATGAACACTAACCCTTGAATGAGTAGGTGTCCTAACTCTTGACTGGCACTGTGTGTGTGTGTGTGATATATATAGTTTTTTATTTAATCATTGAAACGGCATGTATATTACATGATTATAGCATCGCTGCCTAAGGATTTACTGTTGGCTGGTGAAACTGGATGCTCTTTTGTTATTATTAGAAAGGGGGGATTCTATTCTCTTTAGTAGCTTTTATTGCAGAATGGCTCCAACGGTGTGGGGTAGCTTGGAGCTAGTGCATCCTTGAAAGAGGTGTGTGTGTGTGTGTGTGTGTGTGTGTGTGTGTGTGTGTGTATATACAGTTGAAGTCGGAAGTTTACATACACCTTAGCCAAATACATTTAAACTCAGTTTTTCTCAATTCCTGACTTAATCCTTGTAAAAATGTATTCCCTCTTAGGTGAGTTAGGATCACCACTTTATTTTTAAGAATGTGATATGTCAGAATAATAGTATAAATAATTATTTATTTCAGCTTTTATTTCTTTCACATTCCCAGTGGGTTAGAAGTTTGCATCAATTTGTATTTGGTAGCATTGCCTTTAAATTGTTTAACTTGGGTCAAACTTTTCGGGTAGCCTTCCACAAGCTTTCCACAATAAATTGGGTGAATTTTGGCAAATTCCTCCTGACGGAGCTGGTGTAACTGAGTCAGGTTTGTAGGCCTCCTTGCTCGCACACGTTTTTCAGTTCTGCCCACAAATTGTCTATGGGATTGAGGTCAGGGCTTTGTGATGGCCACTCCAATTCCTTGACTTTGTTGTCTTTATGCCATTTTGCCACAACTTTGGCCATATGCTTTGGGTCATTGTCCATTTCGAAGACCCAATTGCGACCAAGCTTTAACTTCCTGACTGATGTCTTTAGATGTTGCTTCAATATATCCACATAATTTTTCTTCCTCATGATGCCATCTATTTTGTGAAGTGCACCAGTCCCTCCTGCAGCAAAGCACCCCCACAACATGATACTGCCACCCCCGTGCTTCACGGTTGGGATGGTATTCTTCGGGTTGCAATGCTCCCCCTTTTTCCTCCAAACATAACTATGGTCATTATGGCCAAACAGTTCCATTTTTATTTATTTTTTATCAGACCAGAGGACATTTCTCCATAATGTATGATCTTTGTCCCCATGTGCAGTTGCAAACCGTAGTCTGGCTTTTTTATGGCGGTTTTGGAGCAGTGGCTTCTTCCTTGCGGAGCAGCCTTTCAGGTTATGTCGATATAGGACTCGCTTTACTGTGGATATAGATACTTTTGTACTTGTTTCCTCCAGCATCTTCACAAGGTCCTTTGCTGTTCTGGGATTGATTTGCACTTTTCGCACAAGTACGTTCATCTCTAGGAGACAGAACACGTCTCCTACCTGAGCGGTATGACGGCTGCGTGGTCCCATGGTGTTTATACTTGCGTACTATTGTTTGTACAGATGAACATGGTACCTTCAGGCGTTTGGAAATTGCTCCCAAAGATGAACCAGACTTGTGGAGGTCTACAATTTTTTTTGCTGAGTTCTTGGCTGATTGACTCCAACACTTAGGTTGGAGTCATTAAAACTCGTTTTTCAACCACTCCACAAATTTGTTGTTAACAAACTATAGTTTTAGCAAGTCGGTTAGGACATCTACTTTGTGCATGACACAAGTAATGTTTCCAACAATTGTTTACAGACAGATTATTTCACTTATAATTCACTGTATCACAATTCCAGTGGGTCAGAAGTTTACATACACTAAGTTAACTGTGCCTTTAAACAGCTTGGAAAATTCCAGAAAATTATGTCATGGCTTTAGAAGCTTTTGATAGTCTAATTGACATAATTTGAGTCAATTGGAGGTGTACCTGTGGATGTATTTCAGGGCCTACCTTCAAACTTAATGCCTCTTTGCTTGACATCATGGGAAAATAAAAAGAAATCAGCCAAGACCTCAGCAAAAAAAAAATGTAGACCTCCACAAGTCTGGTTCATCCTTGGGAGCAATTTCCATGGGACCACGTAGCTGTCATACCGCTCAGGAAGAAGATGTGTTCTGTCTCCTAGAGATGAACGTACTTTGGTGCGAAAAGTGCAAATCAATCCAAGAATGACAGCAAAGGACCTTGTGAAAATGCTGGAGGAAACAGGTACAAAAGTATCTATATCCACAGTAAAACGAGTCCTATATCGACATAACCTGAAAGGCTGCTCAGCAAGGAAGAAGCCACTGCTCCAAAACTGCCATAAAAAAGCCAGACTACGGTTTTCAACTGCACATGGGGACAAAGATTGTACTTTTTGGAGAAATGTCCTCTGGTCTGATGAAACAAAAATAGAACTGTTTGGCCATAATGACCATCGTTATGTTTGGAGGAAAAAGGGGGAGGCTTGCAAGCCGAAGAACACCATCCCAACTGTGACGCATGGGGGTGCTTTGCTGCAGGAGGGACTGGTGCACTTCACAAAATAGATGGCATCATGAGGAAGGGAAATTATGTGGATAAATGGAAATTATGTGGATAAATGGAAGCAACATCTCAAGACATCAGTCAGGAAGTTAAAGCTTGGTCGCAATTGGGTCTTCCAAATGGACAATGACCCCAAGCATACTTCCAAAGTTGTGGCAAAATAGCTTAAGGACAAAAGTCAAGGTATTGGAGTGGCCATTGCAAAGCCCTGACCTCAATCCTATAGAAAATGTGTGGACAGAACTGAAAAAGCGTGTGCGAGCAAGGAGGTCGACAAACCTGACTCAGTTACACCAGCTATGTCAGGAGGAATGGGCCAAAATGCACCCAACTTATTGTGGGAAGTATGTGGAAGGCTTCCTGAAACGTTTGACCCATGTTAAACAACTGAAAGGCAATGCTACCAAATACTAATTGAGTGTATGTAAACTTCTGACCCACTGGGAATGTGATGAAAGAAAATCTTAAATAAATTATTCTCTCTACTATTATTCTGAAATGTCACATTCTTAAAATAAAGTGGTGATCCTAACTGACCTAAGACAGGGACTTTTTACTAGGATTAAATGTCAGGAATTGTGAAAAACTGAGTTTAAATTCTAAACTTCCGACTTCAACTGTAGGTACCTTAATTTACCTCGTTCTCCTGCACATCAACTCTGCACTAGTACTCCCTGTCTATAGCAATGTTATTTTTACTTGTTATTCACTGTGTATTTTTTCCTCGTGTCACTATTTCTGTTTTTTATCTTTAACTCTGCATTGTTCGAAAAGGATCCGTAAGTAATAATTTCACTGTTAGTCGAAGCATGTTTACGAAGCATGTGACAAATAACATCTGATTGGATTTTTATTTGACTTGATTCATACATGTTAGGCGCACATGGGGGTCGCAATAAATCAGATTGGAGGCTGCATGTTTGACACCCCTGCTGGAAATAGGGGCTGTTGATTAAGCTGTTTCTTCAAAGTGTTTAGGTGTTGAGTAGGCCTGTTGAAAAGGTCGAGCTGTTAGTGAGGTCCTAGTCTCTTGTGTTTTGTCTGCCTTGCTTGGGGGCTTCCGGTCCTGTTCCTCCCCGTCTGTCCTGGTTCCTGGCTGAACCTGAGGCAGATGTGCTGATAAACCTGCAGGATTACAGGGCCTGTTCGTCCTGAACAGCACACACTCACACAAGATCAGAGGGACAGGAGCCACTCTATCCTCTAGCACCACTAGAGTCCCTCAGGGACAGCGAGAGAGGGGAGATAATGGAGGAAAAAGGGGAAAGGGAAGAAAACGGGGATGAGAGTCAGTGGAATAGGGGGAAAGTATTGGTAAAATGGGATTGGTGAAAAAGGGAAGGATCTCATTAGAGCAGTCATCTGAGTATCTTGACTGCATAATGCTATTGGAAATAAAGATGCAGAGTAAATGTGGAGTATGAGTGTTCCAGTATTTTATGCCCCTTTATCTACAGCGCATACATACTTTACTGTGGGTTATACAATGACATTAGAGATTATCTTTTTCCGTCAACTGTCCAGCCAAAATGATAATTTTAACGGTCTAGATGAAAATAATGAAAGAAAATATATTTTATCAGGTAACAAAATTAGAAATGCCTGCGTTGTTTAGATGATGTAATGTATAATAACTATGTACCATGTTTGACAATGAATGTTTTATGTCTCAACTCTATTTTAGTGGTCTGCAATGTGGTTTATTGTACCATTGTGTGACATTTGTCTAAGTATCTAACTATTTTATTTCTTCTAACTACATAGTAGTTTTTTGCGTGTAAACAAACAGGTGACCTCTGGATAAAAGTTGCAACTGCATCCCATGAGAAGGGCACAATCAATGAATTAACATTTAGTAAATGTCTCCTCCATGAGGTTGACAAGTGAATTGCTTCTTATGACGGGTAGAGGCAGTAGCTGGTTTAAGTATAGTGATGAAAGACACTAACGTGACTCAATACACAGAACCCCTTTTAATCTTAAAAATGCAATATGTATATAGAAATCTACAGGTTATTCAGTGAAATCAGAATCACCTTTATTAGCCAAATACATTAGCATGTACAGGAGTTTGACTCTGTGAAATGGTGCTGCCACAATAAACAGAATATACAGACAAACAGAATATACTAACGAGCTATATAGACACAGAATTTACACAATCCACATACAGTATGTAGACAATGAACACCACGCTAAAAACTACAGACTACGCTATAAACACAATAAGCTACATTATAAATTGTACATGTATAGATGTATAAATAAAGCAATTTACGGGATGATATGCTATAGGGGAAATATACACTCACTGGCCTGTTCCCAAAAATGGATCGCTTCTACAGAGTGAGTCACATGGCAGTGGCTTGCTAGTATATAAAGCAAGCAGACAGGCATTGAGGCATTCAGTTACTGTTCGATTGAACGTTACAATGGGCTAAACAAGTGACCTAAGCAACTTACATGCTGATCAGAACGCATGCAGTGCGTGCGCGAGTGCTGCAATGTAAATGTCATTCAATCATTGCACCCACACTGCTCACGGGTGTCAACGAGCGTCTGTGTAGCCAAGTGTTAAAATAGAACTTGGTTCTATTTGTGACGCTTGATGTGCTGCAAGTCCTGCCTCTCCCATCTCCTCATTGGTTTTAAGGAGCATATACCCACATGCCATCTCCTTGTTTGTTTTTAAGATCATATACCCACGTGGGTGATTGACAGGTGAACTGAGGTCTACACTCCAGTCCAGTTGGTTGTGGTAATGCACCTTAAAGTTGGTTGCCAACCGCCATACAGTATAAAGTCCAAAGAAGAAGTCTGAAGGAGGAGAGATTACTAGACAACAAACTTTTACCGTTAATTGTCAGAGTAGAGGACCTTATGCATTTCAGGTAAAATAACAACCCAATGCTTATATCCCAGGACAAATTAGCTAGCAACAGCATGCTAGCTAGCTAAATTGCCATAAATGTTTAATGCTTTTTGACCTGTCCCCAAATTAATATAGTTGGTTCAAAGTGTGTCCTGATTGCATATGGTGTGGGGGGACAAAATCAACATGCGCACGATAACAGCTCGTTGATAAGTGAGGTCGAAGGAGAATGGCAAGAATTATGCAAACTAACAGGCGGGCCACAAACAGACAAATAATGGTACAGTACAACAGTGGTGTGCAGAATGGCATCTCGGAAGTCACAACTCATCGATCCTTGTCACGGATGGGCTATTGCAGCAGATGACCACACTGGGAGTAATGTGCAGTTCTATGAAAGTGCAGGGTGCATTGTCCTTGGATGAATAGTAAACAGTGCCTAGTCCATGAATGAGGAGATCATTGTGACCGGTTGGTAAGGGCCACGGCATGGGGGAAGAAGCTGTTCAGGTGGTGGGATGTTTTGTTCGTGATTGACCAGAAAAATCACTTCAATGTTATCAATGCACATAATCATATTCCAGGTATACATACAGGACAAACACAAGCGTGTATCTCACAAATAAATAATTACATTGCATTGACCATGCTCTTTGAACTGATTTGAGCCAATAAATGTTGTTCTTTTGATTCACCAGCACTATAGAACAACCAACAATTAGGAAATACAGTACTATTTCAGAAACAATACACTTTCTGAAGTAAAATAAAATGTTGCTATTACAGCAAGCTTTCAAAATCACATGAAGTACAACACCCCAATAGTGAATGAAACTGACATGTATGTGCCAAATACTGTTTGACATTGTCTAGCACTGCATTTGAGGATAGCTACTATTTATTTTTTGCTTACTATGACTGTGAGATGCAGTTGTCGCTCTTAGCTACCTTAAGATTAATACACTAACTGTTAGTCCCTCTGGATAAGAGCATCTGCTAAATGGCTAAAATGTGAAATGCAAAATGTGTCAAAAAAATTGAATGGATTGAAAATATGTATTTCAAAAAGACATGAAGGAAGTGCTACTCTACTCAACTAAAGATTCAGTTGTTCAAACAAACATGCAGAAGCCACAAACAAAACATCACACAATAGACAGCACTAAGCATTAAAACCACTAATGCTGGTTATAATCTCTAAAGGCACGGGGTAGTTAACTTCCCCTAGCTACAGGGCAGTGAGGATACTATCTCACGTTTCAGGGCAGAGTTACAGTAGGGATTTCATGAGTCTTGTATCATCAGCAGAAACACTCTTCCCTCCCACAGAGAGATACAGTACTAGAATAACACTGACCAGCTCTCTGGGTATCACTTCTAAATGTCTCTTACCTGATGGTGGATCATGTGTAACTGCAGCAGACCGCTTAATAGGCTTACGCAACAAGAGTTGTGCTAGACCTGTACCATTCCTGCAATTTTTACATTTCTTGAATTTATAAAAGACTCAACACGGAATATGCCACTTTCCATCCAATAGCAACTCACCTGGGGCCAAACTGTCAACATTCAGTAGGTAGGGACTTAAAAGGAGGGACATGAAATTAATAATACAAATGGTGATACGAATAAAAACAGCGTCTTTGAAATAAAGTCCTCAATTCTCATAAGCTGGAATGTTCCATAACCTGAGAGAAAGGATGAAAAATAGAAGACTGAAAGAAAATAACATGCAGGATGCTGCTGTGGTCCAGTATGGCGGACATCAAACACTATAGTCCAGCTCTGCATTCAGCGTTGTATACATCTCATAGATTGCATCCACTGTGGCCGTGTAGTTGATGAGGAACTGACGTACACTAGCCATGCAGTCCTCCTCTCTGACCTCTTGACCTTTTGACAGGGCCTTTATAAAGTCTGACTTATAGGGTGCTGCAAGCAACGCCGCCTGGAGGGGACAAGGAGAAATCCAGTTGTTACATAGTTACAACACCTTGGCTGGGCAGTTCATCTACATTCAAATTCAATCCGTCGTTTTCAGTTATTACATGTAGAAATGAAGTTCAATATGAAATCAATACATTCAGAGGTGCTTGAGAACCAGGGTTAAGTAGAACACCAAGTCACAAGTAAAAGGCTAGGAGGTCAAGACTATGCTACCACATGACTCTAGTCACATGGTCTCACCTTAAATATCTTCTGCACTAGCCAGCCGTGGTATTTCTTTAGGGCCTGGTCGTAGGCTTTGGTGATGTTGACACGGATGAGGTTAGGGTTGTTCTCGTCTTTCTCTCCGTCTGCCAAGCTCTGCAGCAGGACCTGGATGAAGCGGAGGCCTCTGCGGGAAAGAGAACAATCAGCTTAACTCATTTGATTTCAGTCACAACATTATTTATGACGTGCAGATCTCTATCTAGAAATAAGAACACAATTTCACAGCCTCTAGTCAGCCCAATTCTGATCTTTTGACCAACCACATCAGATATTTTTCAGAACTGATCTGATTGGTCAAAAGACCAATTAGTGAAAGAAAATATCAGAATTGGGCTACCACTGTAAACACAGCCTTAAACACATTCAGGTGAGATGATTCTGAGCTCACCTCTTCAGCCACATCAGGGCCAAGGTAGCTCCCACTTTGGGCCACTCTGTGCCGTATGCCTCCTTCTCTGACTCCACCATCTGCTGTAGTGTTGCATACTTGGCAGGGTCCTTGTTATACACACTTCTGATTTTCTGGAAGCAAAATATTACCAACAAAATGTATAGACGTGGGCATTTGTTGCTGTAGGGTTACTCTTATTTTAAGGCACAATTAGAGGGTGTGGAAAACATACTTACTGTTATATTGCCACTGATGTCTGATTTGATAGGAACAAATACTTTTGACCCCAGGCAGTCTGGAAAGAAGAAAGAGAGGGACAAAACATTGGATTGAAATGCAACCAAGCAGTTATGAGTAAATACAGACACAGCATCTTGGATGTAGCCGGAGAACATCCTTGAGGGAGGAAAGAGTAGAATAGAAATGACCCTTATTCTCCCACAATGCTTATGTGAATTATATGAAAGTTTCTTGTTGGGCAATCAATAGAGAAAAGGGTCCATTCAAGTCTAAAGTCACAAGGAGGCCAATGCAGCAGGCAGTGTGGGAGGAGAGAGAGAAGAGCTACAGCAGCTGCATACTAATTCACATGGCCCCTCTTGCCCTTTGGTTTCACCACCTCAATACTTCCTTGGTTTTAAAATCAGATTATTACACTTTATGTTAAGACTATTTCTTAACATTTCCAAGATGTAAAAACAACATCGTGCAAGGTTGTTACCACACAGACACTAGCGCATTTAAATCCCCAAATGAGCCTATGATTGAGCCATCCACAAAGAGTTTATTTGCGGATCATTCAAAATGTAATAATCGGTTATTATGGTAGGCCTACTATATTCGTTTGGGTGATGGTCATCTTTATGCAACTCTGTCGTTAGCAAAGCGATTATAACGGCGCTGTGCTCACTCAACGTCATATGTTGTTTATTCAACAAGGTCAATGGCACTGTCTAGCCAACTTTGTCAAACCTGTGTTGGTTTCTTAGACAAAATACACATTTAAGTTGATTGTTTTTAATTTAGTTCAGTCTATTTCTAAATGTTGTTATAGGGTTAGACAAAATACACATTTAAGTTGATTGTTTTTAATTTAGTTCAGTCTATTTCTAAATGTTGTTATAGGGGAAGACAATAATGAAAAGTGAAACAAAAAGAAAATGAAGTGACGACATTTTCTAAGATATCGGTGACGATAAGACAACTTGAGCACCTCTCCAGTTTCATGAAGACCAATGAATGTGATAGGCTACAGGTCGTCTACCGACCGTTCAGGTGTACTTCTGTACTCACCAAAAAAAGGCGGAAGATATGCCACTGACTCCAGAAAGAACTTTGTATCCACTGATTTGTCGACTGGAAGTTCTCCAAATTGGTTATCCATTAAAAGTGACATCGTTTTCTGAAATGATATGTGACTAACTACAGTGTGATAACGACTGCTGTCTGTGAATAATAAACCCGGAACTGTCTTCCGTGTTCACTGTCTTCTACGCCTACGGCAAGGCAACTGTATACTCTGGCAATGCACACTGACTTGGCAGGGGGCGCGCCCTGATCATTTCACGTCATCAACAGGTGTTAGAAAGTGAAAGAAAATATGTTTGAGTGAGACACGCCAGTGCCTTTTGGGGGGCATGTGCTGAGTGAAAAAAGGGCACCCCTAAAATGTTTTTACTGCAACCGCGGTCATAGACTCTTGAGCAAGTATTACAAAAAGAGTGGAAAGCAGCACAATCTGATGAGTAAAGTATCTGATACACAGTGAACAATCTGATGAGTAAAGTAACTTTTTTGAAATGGAATAATTGCTGCACGTATTAACAATGACCAAAACAATTCCAGTACAAATTGATTGTAAGTAATACTGTAGACTATCATTACTATATTGAACCCAACTTAACTCCATTTGTTGCCACTATCATGCATCCCAGTGGTTTTCAAACTTTTTGAAACCCCGGGCAAGCTCATGCACGTGTGCACACTCGAACATGCATGCAGAACCGCTGCCATAAACGGTGATGCATTTTCAAAACGCTAGATAGGCTACAGAAATAAACTGCATTTTACACCTGCAATTGAAGCTGAAAGTCATTCATGTTCGGGTATGAACGTTATTTATAATAAGGGTTACATGGAGAAAATATGACCTCTCTGAGCAGAGTATGACCTCTCTGAGCAAAAAAATATTTTACCTCCCTGAACCCTTTAAAAAAAACAAGTGACCCTCCCCAATACCCCAAATAATAATTGAAACAAAGTGGATAGCAGAGAACATTCTACAGTTCACCCTCACTTCTTGCACTGAGCAAGCCTTAACATGCGTCGTGTGCGCGAGCGTCGCAAAATAAATTTAGAAATCCACGTTATTCAATTATTGCACCCACACTGCTCGCACGCGCCAACGAGCGTCTGCGACGCCAAGGGCTAAAATAGAACTCATTCCTATTTCTGACGCAGATCGCGCTGCAAGTCCGGCCTCTCCCATCTCCTCATTGGTTTATAGAAGCAGGTACCCACGTGCCATCTCCTCATTGGTTATACCCACGTGGGTGATTGAAAGACAAACTGTTTTGCCGGTAGTCGTGGTAATACAATGAAAGTTTAGATGCGATCACCATATAAGTTAAACGATGAAAAAGCCTGGAAGGAGGAGAGATGACTAGAAACGATTCGGTTGGCTGTTTTATGTGTGGATTAATTGTCGGAGTAGAGGTCCTTGTGCATTTCAGGTAAAATAACAACTCAATGTTTATACAAATTAGCTAGCAACAGCAAGCTAGCTAAATAGGACAAATTAACGTTAGCTAGCAAGTGCAAGCTAACTAGCTAAATTGCAATACATGTTTAATGCTTTTCGACCTGTCCCCAAATTAATGTCATTGGTTCAGAGTTTGTTTTGCTATTTTAACCTGCGTGTCGTGATCGCATTTGGTGTGGGGAGGCAAAATACATTTATGCACGATAACGCACGATGGCGCACGCGCGCAGTCGGTTTGAGTTCCGTAGATATGCAGTTTTAAAAACGGTTCTTCGTTCTATTAATAGTGGTGGAAAGATCTAATTTATAGTAAAAGCATTGCATGAATCTATCATCATATTTGCAGGTCAGAGAAAAAATAGCTTTTTATAAAAATGTTGTGCAATTCCACATCATTTTACATATTACGGGATAATGGACAGAGAGAAAGGCCTATGTGTTAATTTTATCACATTTCTCCAATGCCAAATCAGCGTGTCCAGTTTGCAACGGAATTGTCCCTGTTTGCAAATAATTACATCTGAGAAGTCATTAGGAATTGAGCATGGTACTTTCAAAAGTTAGCAACTGGGTAACTTTTTGGGTCAGACATGGACAAACCAACGTGGGTTACATATAGGTACTTTTTGGGTACCAAATGGGCTCTGTATCAATTTTAAATGGGTTGTAAGTGGGCTATCTGGTGTGAATATGGTCACGGATTGTCTCTGGGTGTCCACAAGTTACCACAGCCACAATGTAAAAATTGGCTATATCTAAAAAAAAATATGATTCATTTAAGGTTAGGGTTAGGTTTAAAATCAGATTTTTTAACCTCAACTGGCAGTTTCATTAAATAGTACCCGCAAAACACCAGTCTCAACGTCAACAGTGAAGAGGCGACTCCAGGATGCAGGCCTTCTAGGCAGAGTTCGTCTGTCCAGTGTCTGTGTTCTTTTGCCCATATTAATCTTTTATTGGCCAGTCTGAGATATGGCTTTTTCTTTGCAACTCTGTCTAGAAGGCCAGCATCCCGTAGTCACCTCTTCACTGTTGACGTTGAGACTGGTGTTTTGCAGGTACTATTTAATGAAGCTGCCAGTTGAGGACTTGTGAAGCGTCTCTTGCTCAGTTGTACACCGGGGCCTCCCACTCCTCTTTCTATTCTGGTTAGAGCCAGTTTGCGCTGTTCTGTGAAGGGAGTAGTACAGCGTCGTATGAGATCTTCAGTTTCTTGGCAATTTCTCGCATGGAATAGCCTTCATTTCTCAGAACAATAATAGACTGGCGAGATTCAGAAGAAAGGTCTTTGCTTCTGGCCATTTTGAGCCTGTACATTTGCTTTTCTTTCAAAAACAAGTACATTTGTTTGCGGGTGTGTGCATGAGCGAGTACATGTGTGCTAAAGGGCAGAGAATCAGAGCAGGTGGTCAGTCCATTTCAAGTGTTCAACAGTCTGATGGCTTGTTGGTGTCAGACCTAATGCTCCGATACCATCTGCCTGACTGGCGTGTGTGGGGTCCTTGATGATGCTGCGTGCCTTCCTCAGACACCGTTTCATGTAGATGTGCTGGATGGGTGGGTGTACTGTCCCAATGATGTACTGGGCCATCTTCATCAACCACTGGAGGGCAATGCGGTCATGGATGGAGAAATTCCCGTACCAGGCCGTGATGCAACTGGTCAGGGCACTCTCGATGGTTCAGCAGTAGTATTTGGAGAGGACCTGGGGGTGCGGCATGCCACATTTCTTCAGGCATCTTAGAAAGTAGAGACGCTATTGCGCCCTCTTGACAAGAGTGTGGTTTTGTTAGTCCCTGACAAGTCCTTGTTGATGTGGACGCCTAAGAACTTAAAACTTAAAACTTTATCTACCGAAGTCCTGTTTATGTGGATCGGGGCATGTTCCCTCTGCTTCCTGAAGTCAACAATCAACTCCTTTGTTTTGCTAATGTTGATGGAGAGGTTGTTGTCATGACACCACGATACCAGTTCACTTACCTCCTCCCTATAGGCTGACTCATCGTGGTTGGTTATCATTCCTACAACTGTGGTGTCGTCAGCAAACTTGGAGTTGGAGTTGGTTTCGTACAAAGCCACGTCGTGGGTGAACAGGGAGTACAGCAGAGAGTCAGTGTTGAGAAGGTGTTGTTGCCAATCCTCACAGCCTGTGGTCTGCCCATCAGGAAGTCAAGGATCCAGTTGCAGAGGGAGGTGTCCACACAAAGGGCTCTGAACTTGGTGTCAAGTTTGGAGAGAGCAATAGTGTTGAATGCTGAACTGTACTCAATGAACAGCATTCTCACATACAGTGCCTTCAGGAAGTATTCATACCCCTTGACTTATTACACATTTTGTTGTGTTACAGCCTGAATATTTTTTTAAACGCACAATACCCCATAAAATGACAACGTGAAAACATGTTTTTAGAAATTTTTGCAAATCTATTGAAAATTAAATACAGAAACATCTAATTTACATAAGTATTCACACCCCTGAGTCAATACATGTTAGAATCACCTTTGGCAGCAATTACTGCTGTGAGTCTTGCACAATCCAGTTGTGCAATATTTGCACATTATTCATTTTATAATTCTTAAAGCTCAGTCAAGATCGTTGTTGATCATTGCTATACAGCCATTTTCAAGCCTTGCCATAGAATTTCAAGCCGATTTACGTCAAAACTGTAACTACGCCTCCCAGGAACATTCAATGTTATCTTAGTAAGCAACTCCAGTGTATATTTGGTTTTAGGTTATTGTCCTGCTGAAATTAGAATTTGTCTCCCTGTGTCTGTTGGAAAGCAGACTGAAGCAGGCTTTCCTCTAGGATTTTGCCTGTGCTTATCTCTATTCCGCTTCTTTTTATCATAAAAAATGCCCTATTTCTTGCTGATGACTGGCATACCCACAACATGATGCAGCCCCCATCATGCTTGAAAATATGAGGAGTGGTACTCAGTGATGTGCTGTGTTGGATTTGCCCCAAACATAACACTTTGTATTTAGGACATAAAGTCAATATCTTTGCCACATTTTTTGCAGTTTTACTTTAGTGCCTTATTGAAAACTGGATGCATGTTTTGGAATATTTTTTATTCTGTACAGGCTTCCTTCTTTTCACACTGTCATTTACAGTAGGTTAGTATTGTGGAGTAACTACAAGGTTGTTGATCCATTCTCAATTTTATCCTATCAGCCATTAAACTCTGTAACTGTTTTAAAGTTACCATTGACCTCATAGTGAAATCCCTGAGCGGTTTCCTTCCTCTCTGGCAACTGGTCATTCATCTCCCTCCTCTCCCCTATAACTATTCCCCAGATCGTTGCTGTAAATGAGAATGTGTTCTCAGTCAACTTACCTGGTAAAATAAGGGTTAAATACAATTAAAATGTAACTGTTAGGAAGGACACCTGCATCTTTGTAGTGACTGGGTGTATTGATACACCATGCTCAAAGGAATATTCAATGTCTGCTTATTTTTTTTACCCATCTACCAATAGGTGCGCTTCTTTGTGAGGCATTGGAAAACCTCCCTGGTCTTTGTGGTTGAATCTGTGTTTGATATTCACTGCTCGACTGAGGGACTGTACAGATAATTGTATGTGTGGGATACAGAGATAAGGTAGTCATTCAAAAATCATGTTAAACACCATTATTGCACACAGAGTGATTCCATGCAACTTTCGTTACTTGTTAAGAACATTTTTACTCGTGAACTTATTTAGGCTTGCCATAACAAAGGGGTGAAATACATATTGACTCAAGAGTGGGTACAGTGTGCCTGGTATGCTGGCCTTGATGTGGGCCATGAACAGCCTCCCGAAGCCTTCATGATGACTGAGGTGAGCGCCATGGGGCAATAGTCATTTGGGCATGTCACCTTGTTTTTCTTGGGCACTGGGATGATGTTGTCTCCTTAAAGCAGGTGGGGACTGCAGCCTGGGACAGGGACAGATTGAAGATGTGCATGAAGACGCCCGCACGCTGGTTAACACACACTCTGAGGACGCGGCCAGGGATGCTATCTGGGCCGGCGGCTTGGTGAGTGTTCACTCAGAGTTTTCCTAACGTCAGTCTCGGAAAATGAAAGCACCCGGTCGTCCGGAGCAGCAAGACTCTTCCTGTTTGGCTCGGTTGTCTGCCTCGAAGCGAGCATAGAATGGGTTAAACTCGTCTGGGAGGGAGGCTTAGGTGGGCACCGCACAGCTGGATTTGCCTTTGTATTCTGTGATAGTCTGTAGTCCTTGCCAAATGCAATGCAAGTCTGAGTTGTGGAACATAAATTCAAGTTTGAGTCTGTATTGTCTTTTTGCGTCCCTAATGGATTTTTTATTTTTTTTGCAGAGTTCCTACCTGCTTGCCTTGTACGCATCGCGTGCCAGAGTCTTCAAGGTTCGTTCTGCTGACATGAATGCTGCAGTACTGGCTCTCAGCATTGTACGGATATCTCCATTAATCCAGGGTTTTTGGTTGGGGTATGTCTGGATTGTTATTGTGGGTACATCATCATCAACACATTTCCTAATGGAGCCTGTGACTGACGATGTGTATTCCACATGAACGGTTAATATGATGGCTGCCATTTTGGTTGCAGAAAGCTGATGAATTGTTCAGGAATCGCTTGGGAAATTATTTGAGATTCACATGCTGTAATATGTGGGGGATTTTTTTGAATGGAATCGAACAAACTTGAGTAGAACCGATTTAAGGAATCAATTATTTTTGGAGGAATTTATAGATTTTTTTTATTTTATAAAGGTTGTTGTAATTTCGTAAAATAAAAAAACTTAAACTAACCCAAATTAAACAGAAATTTGAAACTTTGTTTTTGAAACTGAAATAAAATAAATAGCATGTTCAATTATTGAGCTGGCTAAACTCAGCTTGTTAGAACAGACTGACCAGATACATTTAAATGACATGATCTTGAATTTATTCTGAAATCTGAATGGTTAAAAAATATAAATATTTTCAAATGAAAAAAAAGCGATTGAGGTTACTGTATGTCAACTAGAGCCCATTAAAATGGTAAAGGGTCCATTTGGCTACATTTACACAGGCAACCAATTCTGATCTTTTACCCAATTATTGGCAAAAGAGCTGATCTGATTGGTCAGACCAATTAGTGGAAAATATTATC
Source organism: Salvelinus fontinalis (assembly GCF_029448725.1). Lineage (NCBI taxonomy): Eukaryota > Metazoa > Chordata > Actinopteri > Salmoniformes > Salmonidae > Salvelinus > Salvelinus fontinalis. The sequence goes on from NC_074666.1 coordinate 22,548,785, forward strand.
AGAATTGGGCTGCCTGTGTAAATGCAGCCATAGGGACCCATTTTGTAGCACACATGGGTTTGTCCATGTCTGGCCCAAAAGGTTAACCCAACTAGGTACCAGCTAAGATGACCATAAAGACCGACATGTTGCACTAGATCAGCAGCCTAAATACGTAATGTTTTTCTTGTCACAGCTACCTATGAACAGGCTCGGATCAAACTTAAAAAAGGTAGAGATTTCTGATCTGCAGACGGACTCAGACATGGATGAAGAAGAGTCAACCTGACAGTAGTAACAGCGACAGCAGTACTACCCGTGGTCCCGTGGTCCCGTGTGGCTCAGTTGGTAGAGCATGGCGCTTGCAACGCCAGGGTTGTGGGTTCAATTCCCACGGGGGGACCAGGGTTCAATACCCACGGGGGGACCAGGATGAATATGTATGAACTTTCCGATTTGTAAGTCGCTCTGGATAAGAGCGTCTGCTAAATGACTTAAATGTTAAATGTACCCAAGGGGGGTGATTTCCCTATGAATACTGTCCAGGATGTGGAGGCGATGGAGCAAAATGTACTCGACACAGCTTTCCTGAATGGAAATAACACCTTATAGTGTTTTGTTAATTACACTGTTAATACAAATCCCCAAAGTTGTGCATGTTAGCAATCAAGTTTTCAAGATAATTTTTGTCAAATACTATATCTGTTTGGGATTGTTGTGGTCAATTTGCAATGTAAAAATTATTTCTAACTATGTTCCTGCCCCCCGACCATCCGCTAAAGGAAAGAAATACATATATATATCTCCTTCACTGCAGCCGAGGTGAGTAAAACATTTAAAAGTGTTAACCCTCGCAAGGCTGCAGGCCCAGACGGCATTCCCAGCCGCGTCCTCAGAGCATGCGCAGACCAGCTGGCTGGTGTGTTTAAGGACATATTCAGTCAATCCTTATCCCAGTCTGCTGTTCCCAGATGCTTCAAGAGGGCCAACATTGTTCCTGTTCCCAAGAAAGCTAAGGTAACTGAGCTAAACGACTACCGCCCCGTAGCACTCACTTTCGTCATTATGAATTGCTTTGAGAGACTAGTCAAGGAACATATCACCTCCACCCTACCTGACACCCTAGACCCACTCCAATTTGCTTACCGACCCAATAGGTCCACAGACGACGCAATCGCAACCACACTGCACACTGCCCTAACCCATCTGGACAAGAGGAATACCTATGTGAGAATGCTGTTCATCGACTACAGCTCAGCATTTAACGCCATAGTACCCTCCAAACTCGTCAGCAAGCTCGAGACCCTGGGTCTCGACCCCGCCCTGTGCAACTGGGTCCTGGACTTCCTGACGGGCCGCCTCCAGGTGGTGAGGGTAGGTAACAACATCTCCACCCCGCTGATCCTCAACACCAGGGCCCCACAAGGGTGCGTTCTGAGCCCTCTCCTGTACTCCCTGTTCACGCACGACTGCGTGGCCATGCACGCCTCCAACTCAATCATCAAGTTTGCGGACGACACTACAGTGGTAGGCTTGATTACCAACAACGACGAGACGGCCTACAGGGAGGTGAGGGCCCTCGGAGTGTGGTGTCAGGAAAATAACCTCACACTCAACGTCAACAAAACAAAGGAGATGATTGTGGACTTCAGGAAACAGCAGAGGGAGCACCCCCCTATCCACATCGACGGGACAGTAGTGGAGAAGGTGGAAAGTTTTAAGTTCCTCGGTGTACACATCACGGACAAACTGAATTGGTCCACCCACACAGACAGCGTTGTGAAGAAGGCGCAGCAGCGCCTCTTCAACCTCAGGAGGCTGAAGAAATTCAGCTTGTCACCAAAAGCACTCACAAACTTCTACAGATGCACAATCGAGAGCATCCTGTCGGGCTGTATCACCGCCTGGTACGGCAACTGCTCCGCCCACAACCGTAAGGCTCTCCAGAGGGTAGTGAGGTCTGCACAACGCATCACCGGGGGAAAACTACCCGCCCTCCAGGACACCTACACCACCCGATGTCACAGGAAGGCCATAAAGATCATCAAGGACAACAACCACCCTAGCCACTGCCTGTTCACCCCGCTATCATCCAGAAGGCGAGGTCAGTACAGGTGCATCAAAGCAGGGACCGAGAGACTGAAAAACAGCTTCTATCTCAAGGCCATCAGACTGTTAAACAGCCACCACTAACATTTAGTGGCCGCTGCCAACATACTGACTCAACTCCAGCCACTTTAATAATGTGAATTGATGGAAATTATGTAAAAATGTACCACTAGCCACTTTAAACAATGCCACTTAATATAATGTTTACATACCCTACATTACTCATCTCATATGTATATGTATATACTGTACTCTATATCATCTACTGCATCTTGCCATCTTTATGTAATACATGTATCACTAGCCACTTTAAACTATGCCACTTTATGTTTACATACCCTACATTACTCATCTCATATGTATATACTGTACTCTATACCATCTACTGCATCTTGCCTATGCCGTTCTGTACCATCACTCATTCATATATCTTTATGTACATATTCCTTTACACTTGTGTGTATAAGGTAGTAGTTGCGGAATTGTTAGGTTAGATTACTTGTTGGTTATTACTGCATTGTCGGAACTAGAAGCACAAGCATTTCGCTACACTCGCATTAACATCTGCTAACCATGTGTATGTGACAAATAAAATTTGATACATATATATATATATATATATATAAAAAATAATAATTGTCCCTCGGCTGAATGTAATTGGGGTCCCCTGATGTAGGCGAACACAGCTAGTCAGGGTACCAGTCTGTTTAGCTATCATTCCACTCCTTGTCATGCTAAACATCTTATCGTATCTTTGGCATATGACACAGAGTACAAGTGGAATGTGTGAAGGTAAACAGACTGGTACCATGGCCACACCACAGCACACAAACTGTAGCATAATAGTCAAGGTATTCATACATTTAACACAAACGGTAACAGTTGAGTTATACATTAAAGTTTATTACTTTAAAAAGGCAGGTATTTAAACCACAAAGGCAATAACTATGACTTGTGTCGGGCTCATAATAACACTCAACGGCACACATAATTGATCATCACTCCCACATCCCTGGACAACACATGACTAATATAAAATAGTCCATATTACATATACAGATCCAATGCTTTTAACACATCTTAACACCCTATTAGTTGCACGTTTGACCACTAGCAGCATAATCAAGACAATACAAGACATGGGACACACAAAGGCATAGGCTGGGTTTAGCACCCAGCCCACACACACACACACACACACACAGAGGGAGAGAGCTCACGAGCACAACTGATTGCCGGTGGATATATGGAAACACATACCACCAAGATGAAAACTTCTTGCATGTCTTCAAACAGCATGGAATATATGAGGAAACTTTAACTGTTAAAAAGTACATTTTATGAAAATAAATGTTTTGTTAGATAGGTGTGAGATATTGTATTCAAAAATATAGATTAGGGTTGTATGAATTAAGGATAGATGTTTGTACATTTTCATTCTAACACTAAAACAAAATGTATATTGAGCATGTGTGTGAGGTACATGTATATTAGAGGTATGGCTTCACCTTCTGCTCAAACTACAAAAAGAAAAACGAAACATTGGAAAACTGGCTTGGCAGTTGTCCTCACCGTTTTGGCTTTAGTATAAAACATAGAAATGGCATTCATGGAAAATACCTTGACAAAAACCTTGTAATGGACGTATCATGACTCATGAGGCAGTATTCCACTAACCTATGTTCAAAATCCCAATGTGTTTGGCATTGAATAAGAAGTTAAAAGCTAACTGCTTAAAATGCTGTTTGAAACCTTTGGACAGTCACGTGTCATTGGTGCATAGGGAAGAGCATCAAGGACAACCACCCCAGCAACCAGAGAAATGTTTAAATGTGTAACGTTGTAAAACTGTTTAGTAACTTCAATGTAACTAGCATGTCTCCTATGAGGTAAGCTCAGAGGCAGGTCGTCACACTCTAGCAGTATTAGTATATTTAACAGACAAACCCATGGACAAATCCCTGGGTTGACCCATGTTTCAGAAGGTACATTTTCTGTAAACGTTCTTCACTAGAAATCTACTATGACCAATTAAGCATTTTAAATAAAAATGTAGGCATACAAATAATAACATAACACTGAACTTGAAATTGGCCATAATAACATTTTCAAATATCCATTTTTATATCCAAAAGGGATGTTAGTCTTTGGGTTAAAAATCAGTTGCTGTTTTCTTTGGTTGTCACAGTGACGAGTTGTTTGGCAGCCTTGGCAATGTCATAGGCGCACTGGATGACCTGCTGCGTGACCAGCTGCATGTCGGAGGGGCAAGGGTCATGGGGCGTGGCCTTCTGGCACTCCCCCTGGAGCCGGCTGGCACTGCAGGTGAGCAGCCGCAGGGACCCTCTCACTGTGTCAGAGTACGGCCTCTGAGGAGGAGGCAGGGAGGGGTCACATACTGTTGGCAAAACAGGCAATAAACGGCCCTCAACACTAGAGTAATGGGCGGATTTACTGCCGTTGTGTGTGTGTGTGTTAAATTATCTCCACCCTGAAGAAAAGAGTGCAACATCTAAGAGAACAACAGCTGCAAGACATTTATTTCCCATCCATGTTTACCAAACAAACAACCCTCACTGGCTCTTGCATACAAAGGAGTCTCTGTTGAGGTCATCCCAGCTTACCTTAGGAAACAGAGTGGCCATCTCCCTCACAGCCACATGGATCCTTTCTGAGCATGGTACAAAGCTGAGGGGGGAGGAGAAAGAAAACGTCAAGTAAGGGAGTGATACTTTTTACAACAGATGTTAGTAGAAAACTTGGGCCCAGTTTTTTTTCAATAACATTGTTAAACAAATATGTAGAATACTTAGGAATGTTTACAGAAGCTTGCTAAGCCCTTGACCCCCTTACTATATGAAACACCTCTCAAAATAGCAAAGTCAGCCAGTGATATCCTGGTGGAGGTTTATTTGTGGACAAGTGAGAGAATGAGAAGCCCTGGCTAATGGCAGACAAAATAGAGAATATACTGAATACTACGTGTGTTCATTAATAGCAACCATGTGCTCCATTTGAGTAAATTGAACACGTCCTGTATTATTCCATTGACAACATAATGTAGTGGATGCTGTTAAGCCATGACAATATCAACAATGAATGACAAAACACATGGCTTAAAAATCAGATCATGAAATACATCATAGCTTTCCACCGTTTCAAATCAATAACAATACCTCCGTTATAACCCAGTAGCTAAGTGACAGAGGACGTGTACAAATTGGCAGGTGTTCTTTAGTCACCAGCTGGAGTGAGGTTTGGTACACAAGCACAAAAGCTAAGTAAATACCACACAGCTTTAGTCAAAAGGGGGGCCAATAGTGAGGGTTTGTGTTAAAGACAACAAAATCAAGTGGACTGTATAAACACTGAATGAATACCAGTGTGAAAATGTCTCTGTATTTATTTATTTTTTAAACATAGAAAATAAATCCAAGATTGAGAGCACAAATATTAACCAAACACAGACAAATATAGATAAGGATAGCCTGTGTGTTGACATGAAAAGCCCTGTAGGGCTATATTTGGCATTCCATAGAGGAATCTTTGTTTTCTGCCAGCTGCGTTTGACACAAGCCCTGCCCCTCAGCACACAGACAGAAGAAACAGTGACAGTGCCTGGGAGACAGGGACAGAGGCCAGAGTACCAGGAGCCAGGGGGGGTCTCTTCAGCATTCTCAGAGCAGGGCAGCAGGGTAGAGAGACAGCCCTGTCAGAGCAGGGCATCAGCCTGTAGAGACAGGCACGTCCGCGGCCACCCCCCTCACAGCAGGGCAGCAGGCCAGAGAAGCAACCTAGACTGCCTGGCCTGGAGCTAGCCCACACCGTGAGGAAGGGAGTCAGACAGACAGGAAAACACAGGGAGGGGAGGACAGAGTGGGAATACAGGATAGTGAAAACAGAACTCAGGAGAACAGAAAGATAGAAAAACAAGATACATCCTCTAAAAAACAATGACTGTAGTAGGTTGAAGGACAGGTGCTGGAAGGTTGGATGAAGGATCAATATATAGACAGCATCATTTCCTATATTTTGAACTGTAAGGGCAAGTTCCACATGAACACACAACCTTTTCGTCAACTAACCTTTTCTCTAACTGCTGATTGGTGTTTTCTGTGTTCTTATGACCCCTGACCTTACCTCTCATGTTTGTTCTCCTGTGCGGCCCTCAGCAGCTCCTGGATGTTCTTGGTGATCTGCTCTGTCTTACAGATGACGTTCTCGGTGAAGGGTAGGGTGGAGTCAGCCTCAGTCTCATCCTCCCCTTGATCTGATGTACTGCCGTCCCCCAGCCAACTGCTGTTCCTGCCCAGACTGCATGGGGAGAGGAGAGGTTACAGGGTTAGGATCTCTCTCACTTGTGGATCGCTTTGTATAGGATTGACTGCCACATGATTAAGTTCCTACATTTCACATACAGTATATTTCTCTAATATACAATATTTTTCTACTATAGAGATTTTAATCAAAAGTCCTACCCAGACTCCTCCAGTACAGAGTGGTTTGGTGTGTTGTCATAGTCACTCTCCATCATGCTCTGTCCCTCTAGGCTGCAACCCTACAATGGGAGGAATGATACAGTAAGCTTCCAGACAAGCGTTGAATCTGGAGAGAGCATCTGAACAGCAGTACGGAGGTCTGAACGTGCTTGATGAAGCATACGTGTCAGAATCATGCTCTCTGAACCTAAAAAGCCATTTCATATTAAACAGACCTCAATTGGTTTCAAAGCAGAAAGTAAAAAGAGGTAGGAAGTTTGAAACCAGGGACCAGCTCCGTGTGGCATTAAGCAGTAGGTACAGCAGTGGGTGCTGTTAGTGCAAGCATAAGATCAAGACATTCTGCTGTATGGGTAAAGGCTTCAGTACAGATGGTTCTCTACCAGTATGGCTGGTAAATAATACTGTTCACACTACCATGAACTATATATCAATTTGTATTCCTTGTCTGTTTCAACAGCACTGTAGCCTTCTGACAGGATGCATGTTTCGGAAACATCATACCGTACATGTAGTGCTTTGGGGCCTTTGAAAACACACTGATGGCAAACACCCATGTTGAGTGCTGGCATATAAAAAAATTACGTTTTTCAGGTACTCTACACAGCAGTGCTGGCTGGGGGAACAAGGGTCAATAAAGAACAGTAGCAGCAACACGGTGGTGTATGCAGCCAGACAGCCAGGCGATGCTGAGAGGAGATGCAGTGAGGTACAGGAGCAGTTAAAGGACAGAGGTAAGGAGGAGGTAAAGGAGGACAGGAACAGTAGTGGACAAGCAGAGGGGATAGTCCACCCCTTCCCCTGGGGCTGCTGCCCCCACCCTCTCTTGAGGGGAGATGCAGTACTTAACCCTTCGAGCTCTTTCATCCCGCGACCAGGACAGGGAGGAGGGGAATGTAGGGAGGGAGGATGAGGCGGTCCCCAGAGGACCCCTCCCAATCTAGAAAGGGGTCAAATCAAGTTTACACATAAAGGGAGTTGACTATATTATAGAGGAGGACGGGGGAGGAGATAAATTCACAAACAAAAACTGAATTACCGCAGACCAAAACTGCTGACAGCACCGGTCCACTGTGACTGTCATAGAACAGTCCAGGAGGGAGTGGTGACAGTGGTCTCTGCACTTACGTTTGTAGGGAGGGGCTGTATGGTGAGGCCGTCATCACGGCGAGGAGGGTCATCTCTGTGGGGGTACTGCCTCATGCCCGAGCCTGTCTCGTACATGGACATGGGGCGGCCTCCGTGGACAGGGGGGTGGCCAGAGGGGTCCGGAGGGTGCTGCGAGCCCCTGGGGGCCTGCCATTGCAGGGATGAGTTCTCAGTCTGCAGGGAGTTCAGCTGGAGGGGACAACAGTTCAGAACATCAGCTTTATTTCTGTGTAATAACTTAAGGGCCTATGGGTGAAACCTAGGGTGACCATAACATGGAGGATGTGATAGTATCAGTGCAGGTTTAGATAGAGACAAATCTCTCCATCCAGACTGTAAAAAACGGAACCCATCTCTGTAGAAAAAGGGAACCCATCTCTGTAGAAAAACGGATCCCATGGCCAGAAAGCACAGCTGCACTTCCACTAGTGCTGCCCCCAGCTAGAAAAAAATCTTGCTCAACCTAGATTTGTCTGTTCTTTCAACCAATCGATTGGATTAACCTTTTCCTTATAAAGACACACCCACCACGTGTTTTAATAAAATCAACTATATGTAGGCTACTGAGCTTTTCTAATGCTTTAACCACACTGTGATTAAATAATTAAGACACAAATGACTAAAGAGAGCCAGACCATCCTCCAGCTGCTGCTGGCCTTCGCAGATTCTGCCATTAAGCTCCTGAAGTTGCCAGTAGATAATAGGCTACACCAGAGGTTGTCCATTTGGAGTGCCAATTTATCTTCCCGTTTCTACCAATCTGCATGCCAGTAACGATTTTCATATGCACATTTTCATGGAACAGTTTATTTTAATTTATAATAAAGTCTTCGTATCTCAAAATCATTATGTGGTTAATCAAAATTCTAAAAGTCACGGTACCCCCCTGTATATAGTCTCGCTATTGTTATTTTACTGGCCCGGGTATGCTGGAAGGATATTGACCTCATCCAGTCAGTCGAGGATGCCTGGTCAATCTTTAAAAGTAAGTTCCTCACCATCTTGGATAAGAATGCCCTATTCAAAAAAATGCAGAACTAAGAACAGATATAGCCCTTGGTTCACTCCAGACCTGACTGCCCTCGACCAGCAAAAAAACATCCTGTGGCGGACTGCAATAGCATCGAATAGTCCCCGCGATATGCAACTGTTCAGGGAAGTCAGGAACCAATACACGCAGTCAGTCAGGAAAGCAAAGGCTAGCTTTTTCAAGCAGAAACTCGCATCCTGTAGCTCTAACGCCAAAAAGATTTGGGACACTAAAGTCCATGGAGAATAAGAGCACCTCCTCCCAGCTGCCCACTGCACTGAGGCTAGATAACACAGTCACCACCGATAAATCCATGATAATCAAAAATTTCAATAAGCATTTCTCAACGGCTGGCCATGCCTTCCTCCTGGCTACTCCAACCCCATCCATCCGGGGTATAGGTCTGGGTATATAACAAAGTATGAGATAAACTTTTGTTATTGACCAAATACTTATTTTCCACCATAATTTGCAAATAAATTCATAAAAAATCCTACAAATCCTACAATTCCCTTCTGGATTTTTTTTCTCATTTTGTCTGTCATTGTTGAAGTGTACCTATGATGAAAATTACAGGAGTCTCTCATCTTTTTAAGTGGGAGAACTTGCACAATTGGTGGCTGACTAAATACTTTTTTGCCCCACTGTATCAATGATGTCGCTCTTGCTGAGGGCGATTCCCAGACCCACCTCTACGCAGACGACACCATTCTGTATACTTCTGGCCCTTCCTTGGACACTGTGCTAACTAACCTCCAAATGAGCTTCAATGCCATACAACACTCCTTCCATGGCCTCCAACTGCTCTTAAACGCTAGTAAAACCAAATGCAGGCTTTTCAACCGTTCGCTGCCCGCACCCGCACGCCCGACTAGCATCACCACCCTGGACGGTTCCGACCTAGAATATGTGGACAACTATAAATACCTAGGTGTCTGGTTAGACTGTAAACTCTCCTTCCAGACTCGTTTTAAACATCTCCAATCTAAAATCAAATCTAGAATCGGCTTTCTATTTTGCAACAAAGCCTCCTTCACTCACGCCGCCAAACTTACCCTAGTAAAACTGACTATCCTACGGATCCTCGACTTCGGCGATGTCATCTACAAATTAGCTTCCAATATTCTACTCAGCAAACTGGATACAGTCTATCACAGTGCCATCCGTTTTGTTACCAAATCGCCTTATACCACCCACGACTGCGATCTGTATGCCCTAGTCGGCTGGCCCTCGCTACATATTCGTCGCTAGACCCACTGGCTCCAGGTCATCTATAAGTCTATGCTAGGTAAAGCTCCGCCTTATCTCAGTTCACTGGTCACGATAACACCCACCCGTAGCACACGTTCCAGCAGGTATATCTCACTGATCATCCCCAAAGCCAACACCTCATTTGGCCGCCTTTCCTTCCAGTTCTCTGCTGCCAGTGACTGGAACGAATTGCAAAAATCGCTGAAGCTGGAGACTTTTATTTCCCTCACAAACTTTAAACATCAGCTATCTGAGCAGCTAACCGATTGCTGCAGCTGTACATAGTCCATCTGTAAATAGCCCACCCAATCTACCTACCTCATCCCCATACTGTTTTTATTTTATTTACTTTCTGCTCTTTTGCACACCAGTATCTCTACTTGCACATCATCATCTGCTCATTTATCACTCCAGTGTTAATCCGCTAAATTGTAATTATTTGCTCCTATGGCCTATTTATTGCCTACCTCCTCATGCCTTTTGCACACACTGTACTTGATTTTTTTCCCTCTACTGTGTCATTGACTTGTTTAGGTTCCGACGGTTTGGGTTCCGTGTTACTCAACATTGACAAGAGCGCTACAAACAAAAGACAATTAATAACTTGACAACACGTAAATGGAATGAAATTAACCAAAACTTGTTCCACACAAGTGTAGCCTAGCTTGAGCGGTCCGCAAAACAACGTGTTCACTCCGACAATGAGAACGGTAAAAGACTGTTATAATAATAATATTGGGGGGGGGGGGGGAAATACAATTATTCACGATGGCGCACGCACGCAGACGGTTTGGGTTCCGTGTTACTCAACATTGACATTGACAAGAGCGCTACAAACAAAAGACAATTAATAACTTGACAACACGTAAATGGAATGAAATTAACCAAAACTTGTTCCACACAAGTGTAGCCTAGCTTGAGCGGTCCGCAAACAACGTGTTCACTCCGACAATGAGAACGGTAAAAGACTGTTATAATAATAATATTGAATGCATTAAAAAAAAATACTGTAACCAAACAAACATTGTAGATGAGAAATTATGGGAATTAAATGGTAAATGTACTACTGGTGAGCCATCCCCACGGCCTCCACAATGGATTAGTCCACTGAGATAGGCGTGAATCTGACAGGTGTCTCTTGTGCCATAATATATATACAGTGCCAGTAAAAAGTCAGGGGGCTCAAGAGTGGCGCACCGTCTAAGGCACTGCATCTCAGTGCTAGAGGCGTCACTACAGATTCCAGGCTGTATCACAACCGGCCGTGATTGGGAGGCACATAGGGCGGCACACAATTGGCCCAGCGTCGTCCAGGTTAAGGTTTGGCCGTCATTGTAAATAAGAATGTTCCTAACTGACTTGCCTAGTTAAATAAAGCTTCAATAAAAATATTAAAAGTTAACACACCCTACTCATTCAAGGGTTTTCCTTTATTTTTACTATTTTCTACATTGTAGAATAATAGTGAAGACATCACAACTATTAAATAACTCATATGGAATCATGTAGTAACCAAAAAGGTTTTAAACAAATCAAAATATATTTAACATTCTTCAAAGTAGCCACCCTTTGCCTTGACAGCTTCACACAAGCTTGGCATTCTTGTTGGCTGCTTTTCCTTCACTCTGCGGTCCAACTCATCCCAAATCATCTCAATTGGGTTGAGGTCGGGTGATGCAGCAATCCACCACTCTCCTTTTCAACAGGACAATGACCCAACACACACCACCAGGCTGTGTAAGGGCTATTCTGGTTAGAGCCAGTTTGCGCTGTTCTGTGAAGGAAGCAGTACACAGCGTTGTACGAGATCTTCAGTTTCTTGGCAATTTCTCGCATGGAATAGCCTTCATTTCTCAGAACAAGAATAGACTGACAAGTTTCAGAAAAATGCTTCTGGCCATTTTGAGCCTGTAATCAAACCCACAAATACTGATGCTCCAGATACTCAACTAGTCTAAAGGCGGCCAGTTTTATTGCTCCTTTAAATCAGCACAACAGTTTTCAGCTGTGCTAACATAATTGCAAAAGGGTTTTCTAATGATCAATTAGCCTTTTAAAATGATAAACTTGGATTAGCTAACACAACGTGCCATTGTGGTTGCTGATAATGGGCCTATGTAGATATTCCATTAAAAAACAGACATTCCCAGCTACAATAGTAATTTACAACATTAACAATGTCTACACTGTATTTCTGATCAATTTGATGTTATTTTTACTTCTTATGGCTGGGGGCAGTATTGAGTAGCTTGGATGAATAAGGTGCCCAGAGTAAACTGCCTGCTCCTCAGTCCCAGTTGCTAATATATGCATATTATTAGTATATTTGGATAGAAAACACCCTGAAAGCTTTTTTGAAATCTGACATAGCAGTTGCATTAAGGAGAAGTGGATCTAAAATTCCATGTATAACACTTATGTCTTTGATCAACATTTATTATGAGTATTTCTGGAAATTGATGTGGCTCTCCGCAAAATCACCGGATGTTTTTGGAACTACTGAACATAACGCGCGTATACTGAGATTTTTTGATATAAATATGAACTTTACCGAACAAAACATACATGTATTGTGTAACATGAAGTCCTATGAGTGTCATCTGTTGAAGATCATCAAAGGTTAGTGATTCATTTTATCTCTTTCTGCTTTTTGTGACTCCTGTCTTTGGCTGGAAAAATGGCTGTGTTTTCTGTGATTTGGCAGTGACCTAACATAATCGTTTGTGGTGCTTTCGCTGTAAAGCCTTTTTGAATTCGGACACTGTGGTGGGATTAACAACAAGATTACCTTTAAAATGGTATTAGATACTTGTATGTTTGAGGAATATTAATTCTGAGATTTCTGTTGTTTGAATTTGGCGCCCTGCACTTTCACTGGCTGTTGTCATATCGATCCGCAGCCATAAGAAGTTTAAATGGACCAAAAAATTTGCTTTTCTTTCAAAAACAAGGACATTTCTAAGTGACCCCAAACTTTTGAACGGTAGTGTGTGTATATATACAGTTGAAGTCGGAAGTTTACATACACTTAGGTTGTAGTCATTAAAACTTGTTTTTCAACCTCTCCACAACTTTCTTGTTAATAAACTATAGTTTTGGCAAGTCGGTTAGGACATTACTTTGTGCATGACACAAGTAATTTCTCCAACAATTGTTTAGACAGACTATTTCACTGTATCACAATTCCAGTGGGTCAGAAATTTACATACACTAAGTTGACTGTGCCTTTAAACAGCTTGGAAAATTCCAGAAAATGATGTAATGGCTTTAGAAGCTTCTGATAGGCTAATTGACATAATTTGAGTCAATTGGAGGTGTACATGTGGATGTATTTCTCAAGGCCTGCCTTCAAACTCAGTGCCTCTTTGCTTGACATCATGGGAAAATCAAAAGAAATCAGCCAAGACCTCAGAAAAAAAATGGTAGACCTCCACAAGTTTGGTTCATCTTTGGGAGCAATTTCCAAATGCCTGAAGGTACCACGTTCATCTGTACAAACAATAGTACGCAAGCATAAACACCATGGGACCACGCAGCCGTCATACCGCTCAGGAAGGAGACGCGTTCTGTCTCCTAGAGATGAACGTACTTCGGTTCAAAAAGTGCAAATCAATCCCTGAATAGCAGCATAGGACCTTGTGAAGATGCTGGAGGAAACAGGTGCAAAAGTATCTTTATCCACAGTAAAACGAGTCCTATATCGACATAACCTGAAAGGCCGCTCAGCAAGGAAGAAGCCACTGCTCAAAAACCGCCATAAAAAAGCCAGACTACGGTTTGCAACTGCACATGGGGACAAAGATCGTACTTTTTGGAGAAATGTCCTCTGGTCTGATGAAACAAAAATAGAACTGTTTGGCCATAATGACCATCGTTATGTTTGGAGGAAAAAGGGGGAGGCTTGCAAGCCGAAGAACACCATCCCAAACGTGAAGCACGGGGGTGGCAGCATCATGTTCTGGGGGTGCTTTGCTGCAGGAGGGAAAATTATTGAAGCAACATCTCAAGACATCAGTCAGGAAGTTAAAGCTTGGTTGCAAATGGCTCTTCCAAATGGACAATGACCCCAAGCATACTTCCAAAATTGTGGCAAAATGGCTTAAGGACAACAAGGTCAAGGTATTGGAGTGGCCATCACAAAGCCCTGACCTCAATCCCATAGAAAATGTGTGGGCAGAACTGAAAAAACATGTGCGAGCAAGGAGGCCTACAAACTTGACTCAGTTACACCAGCTCTGTCAGGAGGAATGGGCCAAAATTCACCCAACTTATTGTGGGAAGCTACCCGAAACATTTGACCCAAGTTAAACAACTGAATGGCAATGCTACCAAATACTAATTGAGTGTATGTAAACTTCTGACCCACTGGGAATGTGATGAAAGAAATAAAAGCTGAAATAAATAATTCTCTCTACTATTATTCTGACATTTCACATTCTTAAAATAAAGTGGTGATCCTAACTGACCTAAGACAGGGAATTTGTACTTAGATTAAATGTCAGGAATTGTGAAAAACAGAGTTTCAATGTATTTGGCTAAGGTGTATGTAAACTTCCGACTTCAACTGTATACATGCACGATTGCTCAACGAACAGCCTATCAACCAACCAATCGACCAGTCTACTAAATGGAGTCGGTACTAACTTCCACTGTGTTTTCACCTTTCTGTTAATAGCCCTGATCTGGTCATGAAGGACACCCCCAGACTATTGTTCTCAACTTCTCATGAGAAATCAACAAACCAGCTGCTTCCTTGAATGAGCTATATGTTCACATCATGTATGGATTACAATCTGAATGTCCCCACCCAAGCAAATCTAGTTCCAAAATCCTGTAAAACCGGTCGCCCTCTTTCTCTATGCTCTTCCTCGCTCTTTCTCTCTATGCTCTCTCGCGAGGAAGAGCATAGAGAGAGAGCGAGGAAGAGCATAGAGAGAGAGCGAGGAAGAACTGCTCCCTTGTTGTGTTGGTCCTGCTCATGTTTCTCATGTTGTCAGTGCAAAAAAGGGCAACCTGTTTTACAGGATTTTGGAACTGGATTTGCTTGGGTGGGGACAAATTCAGATTGTAATCCATACATGACGTGAACATTTAGCTCATTCAAGGAAGCAGCTGGTTTGTTGTTTTCTCATGAGAAGTTGAGAACAATAGTCTGGGGGTGTCCTTCATGACCAGATCAGGGCTATTAACAGAAAGGTGAAAACACAGTGGAAGTTAGTACCGACTCCATTTAGTAGACTGGCCGATTGGTTGGTTGATAGGCTGTTCGTCGACCAAGATTTTTTTTAGTCGAGCAATCGCATATTATATATATATAAGTACCAGCCAAAAGTTTGGACACCTACTCATTCCAGGGTTTTTCTTTATTTTGACTATTTTCTATATTGTAGAATAATAGTGAAGCCACTAGACTTACTGTGGGAACAGTTAGTTGTTATAATGCTCAAGTCATAAACATACCTTGCTCTGCATCATCCGGATCTCCTCACTCAGGTGACAGTTGACCTTGAGCAGCTGCTGTATCTTGGCCTCGGAGGCTGTGAGGGCGCTCTTCACCTCCATGAACTCCTGTACTGTGATGGGTCCATCAGACAGGTCAGACGACTCTGAGCTCTGAAGCATGGGAAAGCAGGATGGAACGGAGAGTTGAATGGCTATGCCGATCCAATGTTAAAAGGTAATGAAAAACTATATTAAGAAACTACAAATACGGTGTTACCTTGGTCCTGTCATCTTTCCCATTCTTCCCAGAGGCGGGTTCCCGCTCTGGATCTTCATCTGACGCCACACTGTCATAATCTGGTTGGTCTTCATTATCCTGGTTATCACTCCCATGACGGCTGCCGATTCCCTTCAGGATGAGCTCTATGTCCTCTGAGGAGAGAGAGCAATAGTCAGGTGAGTGGACGACGCAACAACCATGCCCTAGTGGGTACAGTATCGAGCTTTGTTCTAATCAGGTGCTGGATCAAATCATAAATACCCCCATTTGAATAAATGTAGCTTCAGATTACTGTACTATACCTCTGGGACTTTCACAGGAGTTCCCCCGTTGCCGACGTTTGGCATCAGTTAAAATATCAATGACGAGTGTTGCAAATTCATGTGCATTGAACCTTGCTAGCTTCTGTCTGCCCTGCAAAACAAACGACCACAAGACACAACATTATGAAGCCGCAGTGCTGAAAGTGTAGGGTCTTCAATCAAATGCATAACATTTAACTAAAGGCTTGGGAAAGAGACCAACCAAATTTGATATAACGTTGAAAGACATTTTTAGGTGACTTGCCTGGTTCCTGGTGGATGAGTATTCAGGGTTGACAGGGAGGAAAGGCACCAAAGTTGTATCTGTTACCAGAGTGCTGTGGTTCTGAGTCACGAGCCACACTGATACA
The DNA here is from genome assembly GCF_029448725.1 of Salvelinus fontinalis. Lineage (NCBI taxonomy): Eukaryota > Metazoa > Chordata > Actinopteri > Salmoniformes > Salmonidae > Salvelinus > Salvelinus fontinalis. The sequence goes on from NC_074666.1 coordinate 22,565,197, forward strand.
GCAAAGACAGAAAAAAAAAAAGTTTTGTTAAAATCACACTAATAATCTATTAAAACACCTAATGATACCTTTATCAAACACTACAAACACGTCAAATGTCAGATCAACCTGCATCAGTTTCTCTTCTGTCCACTTCATCATAAACGTCCATGGCAAGCTCTTCAAACTGATGGTTAGTGAGCTGAAATCACAAGCCACAGTAAAATCACATCACTGGTATGTCTAAAAGGACCATAATAAAACCATGTTTGGAAAAAATATATATGGTCACTCACAGACTGGAGTTTTTTCTTTGCAGCTTTCGCAAATTCTGACAAATCCAGACTGCTGTAGACATAAAAATAAAATACAAATATATACAGTGCCTGCAGAAAGTATTCAGACCCCTTGACTTTAACTACATTCTGTTAGGTTACAGCCTTATCCTAAAATGTGTGTTTTCCCCCTCAATCTACACACAATATCCCATAATGACAAAGCAAAAACAGGTTTTTAGAAATTGCTAATTTATATACAGTATATAAAAAAAATAAGAAATCACAATTACATACACCCCTAGTCAAAGGTTTGGACACACCTACTCATCCAACGTTTTTTCTTTATTTTAACTCAAATAAAATATCTTTCATATTTTACATTCTTCAAAGTAGCCACACTTTGCCTTGATGACAGCTTTGCATACTCTTGGCATTCTCTCAACCAACTTCATGAGGTAGTCACCTGGAATGCTTGAAGGAGTTACCACATATGCTGAGCACTTTTCCATCACTCTAATTCTTGGTCAAATAGCCCTTACACAGCCTGGAGGTGTGTTTTGGGTCATTGCCCTGTTGAAAAACAAATGATAGTCCCACTAAGCGCAAACCTGATGGGATGGCGTATCACTGCAGAATGCTGTGGTAGCCATGCTGGTTAAGTGTGCCATGAATTCTAAATAAATCACAGACAGGGTCACCAGCAAAGCACCCCCACACCACCTCCTCCATGCTTCACGGTGGGAACCACACATGCGGAGATCATTTGTTCACCTACTCTGCGTCTCACAAAGACACGGCGGTTGGAACCAAAAATCTCAAATTTGGACTCATCAGACCAAAGGACAGATTTCCACCGGTCTAATGTCCATTGCTCGTGTTTCTTGGCCAAGTCTCTTCTTATTGGTGTCATTTTGTAGTGGTTTCTTTGCAGCAATTTGACCATGAAGGCCTGATTCATGCTGTCTCCTCTGAACAGTTGATGTTGAGATGAGTCTGTTACTTGAACTCTTGAAATAAAGATTTTATTTGGGCTGCAATCTGAGGTGAGTAATTGCCAATTTATGAGGCTGGTAACTCTAATAAACTTATCCTTTGCAGCAGAGGTAACTCTGGGTCTTCCTTTCCTGTGACGGTCCTCGTGAGAACCAGTTTCATCATAGCGCTTGATGGTTTTTGTGACTGCACTTGAAGGAACTTTCAAAGTTCTTCAAATTTTCCGGATTGACTTGACCTTCATGTCTTAAAGTAATGATAGACTCTAGTTTCTCTGCTTATATGAACTGTTCTTGCCATAATATGGACTTGTTTTTTTTTAACCAAATAGGTCTATCTGCTGTATACCACCCCTACCTTGTCACAACACAACTGATTAGCTCAAATACATTGAGGAAAGACATTCCACAAATTAACAACGTACATATGTTCATTGAAATGAATTCCAGGTAGTTCCTCATGAAGCTGGTTGAGAGAACGACAAGTGTGCAAAGCTGTTAAGGCAAAGGGTGATTACTTTGAAGAATGTCAAATATATTTTGATTTGTTTAACACCTTTTGGTTACTACATGTGTTATTTCATAGTTATGTTTTCAATATTATTCTACAAATGTAGAAAATAGTAAAAAGAAAAGAAAAACCCTGGAATGAGTAGGTGTGTCCAAACCTTTGACTGGTACTTTTGACACACACACACACGCACACTAGGGAGTCAGGCCCAGCCAATCAGAATGTGTTTTTCCCCACCAAAGGGGTTTTATTACAGAAAGAGATACTCCTCAGCACCCCTCCCCTCTCAGACAATCCCGCAGGTGAAGAAGGTCCTGGGCTGGCGTGGTTACATGCATTCTGCAGTTGTGAGGCCAGTTTGATGTCAGTTTATATAGTACATTCAAGACAAATAACTATAGACAACAGTTGACATACTTACAAATTTCTTTTCCATCAAGATATGGTAGGAAAGAGATAAACAAGGATGGTTTGATAAATGCATTACGTTTTAACGTCAGTTACTAAACCATAGGATAGATACACACAGCTGGCTTATCAGGACTTTGAGAAGAGGTTTTTGTAAAATGCCACTGAAACACCAACATGTCTGAACAGCATTCCATTCCCATTCCCCATAAGCATGCCATCATGTTGGGCTCAGTTCTTACCTGTCAGCCATTTGTGGGATTATGAAGTGTTGTCCATTCCTATGATCTAGTAGACAAACACAGTCAGATTAAAACAAAGGACATTTTAATAATTTAGCAGAGCCCCCCCCCCCCCCCCCCCCCCGGTGCACATTTTTTTTTTTTTGGCCTAGCACTACACAGCTTATTCAAATAACCAACTCATCAACAGGCTTTGATTATTTGAATCAGCTGTGTAGTGTTAGGGCAAAAACCAAAACGTGCACCCAGGGGGGGCCCCAGGACCGAGTTTGGGAAACCCTGATTTAGCAGACACTCTTATCCAGAGTGACTTACTGGAGGAATTACAGTTAAGTGCCTTGCTCATGGGGAAAACATCAGATTTTTTTCACCTAGTTGGCTCAGGGATTCAAACCAGCGCCCTTTCAGTTACTGGCCCAACACTCTTAACCGCTAGGCTACCTGCAGCCCATATCAGGGTTAAATTATTCACTATGTCCACGTCAATGCGTCTTCTCCACTCTTACCTGGCCTTCTCCCACAGAGGTAAAATGCCAGGTGGTCTGTGAGTTCATACTGGATCTCTACCAGTCTGTCTGCCAGCTCCTGGTGGCCCGCTTGTCTGATTGGAACATGAATAAAAGGTCATGAGTCTTTTCCACATCAATATAAGTGACGGTGAGGTCTCTTTATGTTTACTGTAAATGCCAACCATAGCACTGTATTTTTATACCTCTTTACAATAAAACCCAAAGGTGGTAAAGTTGCAGTTTATTCAGTATCTGTAATCATTTACATCATTCTTCTAATAAATGTAAGTACTAGGCAGTCTCATAAACCGTTTTCTGGGAAAGAGTTGTCACACCATCAGCGGTAATGGATTGCTCTAGTGCAGTACAAAATAGTATGAAGACTGCTTTACCTTGCGTAGTCAACAGGGGTCTTACCCCCTGTGTCTAGGGCACCAGGATCCGCCCCATACACAGCCAGCAGCTCTGCCTGTGACACCTGGCATGCCTTAGCTGCTACATGCAGTGGACTGTTTCCTTTTTCCTGAAGGACAAACAGGACACACCAGCCCAATACAATGAGACACTGGACAGGCCACACCACCCCCAATACAATGAGACACTGGACAGGCCACACCACCCCCAATACAATGAGACACTGGACAGGCCACACCACCCCAATACAATGAGACACTGGACAGGCCACACCACCCCCAATACAATGAGACACTGGACAGGCCACACCACCCCAATACAATGAGACACTGGACAGGCCACACCACCCCAATACAATGAGACACTGGACAGGCCACACCACCCCCAATACAATGAGACACTGGACAGGCCACACCACCCCCAATACAATGAGACACTGGACAGGCCACACCACCCCAATACAATGAGACACTGGACAGGCCACACCATCCCCAATACAATGAGACACTGGACAGGCCACACCACCTCAATCCAATGAGACACTGGACAGGCCACACCACCCCCAATACAATGAGACACTGGACAGGCCACACCACCTCAATCCAATGAGACACTGGACAGGCCACACCACCCCCAATACAATGAGACACTGGACAGGCCACACCACCTCAATCCAATGAGACACTGGACAGGCCACACCACCCCAATACAATGAGACACTGGACAGGCCACACCACCTCAATACAATGAGACACTGGACAGGCCACACCACCCCCAATACAATGAGACACTGGACAGGCCACACCACCCCCAATACAATGAGACACTGGACAGGCCACACCACCCCCAATACAATGAGACACTGGACAGGCCACACCACCTCAATCCAATGAGACACTGGACAGGCCACACCACCTCAATCCAATGAGACACTGGACAGGCCACACCACCTCAATCCAATGAGACACTGGACAGGCCACACCACCTCAATCCAATGAGACACTGGACAGGCCACACCACCTCAATCCAATGAGACACTGGACAGGCCACACCACCCCCAATACAATGAGACACTGAACAGGCCACACCACCTCAATACAATGAGATACTGGACACTGTGTGGGCACTGGTGCAGTAGCGTGCAGGCTTTTATGTATTGATACATTTCAGACAACTGAGTGGATTCCATGATGGCGCCGACAGAGATGGTCGCCTCACTTCGTGTTCTTAGGAAACTGCAGTATTTTTATTTTTTTAATGTATTATTTCTTACATTGTTACCCCAGGAAATCTTAAGTCTTATTACATACAGTCGGGAGGAACTATTGGATATAAGAGCAACGTCAACTTACCAACATTACGACCAGTAATACGACTTTCCCAAAGCGGATCCTCTGTTTGGTCCACCAACCAGGACAATGGATCGGATCCCAGTAGGCGACCCAAAACAACAGCGGCGCAGACGGAGTGGTCTTCTGGTCAGGCTCCGTAGATGGGCACATCACTCACCGCTCCCGAGTATACTACTCGCCAATGTCCAGTCTCTTGACAACAAGGTAGATGAAATTCGAGCAAGGGTTGCCTTCCAGAGAGACATCAGAGATCGTAACATTCTCTGTTTCACGGAGACATGGCTCACTCGGGATACGTTATCAGTCAGTAAAGCCACCTGATTTCTTCAGGCATCGCGCCGTCAGAAACAAACATCTCTCTGGTAAGAAGAAGGGCGGGGGTGTATGCCTTATGATTAACGAGTCGTGGTGTGATCATAACAACATACAGGAATTCAAGTCCTTTTGTTCACCTGAACTAGAATTCCTTAACAACCAAATGCCAACCGCATTATCTACCAAGATCATTTTCTTTGATTATAATCACAGCCGTGTATATCCCCCTAAGCAGACACCTCGACGGCCCTGAAGAACTTCATTGGACTCTATGTAAACTGGAAACCACATATCCTGAGGCTGCATTTATTGTAGCTGGGGATTTTATCAAAGCTAATCTGAAAACAAGGCTCCCTAAATTTTATCAGCATTTCGAATGCGCAACCGGGGCTGGCAGCATTCTCGATCATTGCTACTCTAACTTCCGCGACGCATACAAAGCCCTCCCTCGTCGTCCTTTCGGCAAATATGACTCCATTTTGTTGCTCCCAGCCTATAGACAAACTAAAACAGGAAACGCCCGTGCTCAGGTCTGTTCAACGCTGGTCCGACAAATCTGATTCCACGCTTCAAGATTGCTTTGATCACGTGGACTGGGATATGTTCCGGATAGCCTCAGACAACAACATTGATATATACGCTAATATATACGCTGATTCGGTGAGCGAGTTAGTATTAACAAGTGCATTGGTGATGTTGTACCCATGGTGACTATTAAAACCTTCCCCAACCAGAAACCGTGGATTGACGGCAGCATTCGCGCAAAACTGAAAGCGTGAACCACTGCTTTTAATCATGGCAAGGCGACCGGAAACATGACCGAATACAAACAGTGTAGCTATTCCCTCCGCAAGGCAATCAAACAAGCTAAGTGTCAGTATAGAGACAAAGTAGAGTCGCAATTCAACGGCTCAGACACAAGACGTATGTGGCAGGGTAAACAGTCAATCACGGATTACAAAAAGAAAACCAGCCCCGTTGCGGACACTGACGTCTTGCTCCCAGACAAACTGAACAACTTCTTTATTCGCTTTGAGGACAATACAGTGCCACTTTCTTCACCACAGCCAAAGTGAGTAAAACATTTGAACGTGTTAACTCTCACAAGGCTGCCGGAATCCCTAGCTGCATCCTCAGAGCATGCACAGACCAGCTGGCTGGTGTGTTTACGGACATATTCAATCAATCCCTATCCCAGTCTGCTGTTCCCACATGCTTCAAGAGGGCCACCATTGTACCTGCTAACCAAGAAAGCTAAGGTAACGGAGCTAAACGACTATCGCCCCATAGCACTCACTTTCGTCATCATGAAGTGCTTTGAGAAACTAGTCAAGGATCATATCACCTCCACCCTACCTGACACTAGACCCACTCCAATTTGCTTACCGCCCCAATAGGTCCACAGACGATGCAATCGCAATCACACTGCCCTAACCCAACTGGACAAGAGGAATACCTCTGTAAGAATGCTGTTCATCGATTACAGCTCAGCATTTAACACCATAGTACCCTCCAAACTCGTCATTAAGCTCGAGAACCTGGGTCCCGACCCCACCCTGTGCAACTGGGTCCTGGACTTTGACGGGCCGCCCGCAGGTGGTGAGGGTAGGAAACAACATCTCCACCCCGCTGAACCTCAACATTGGGGCCCCACAAGGGTGCGTTCTCAGCCCTCTCCTGTACTCCTTGTTCACCCATGACTGCATGGCCATGCACGCCTCCAACTCAATCATCAAGTTTGCAGACGACACAACAGTGATTACCAACAACGACGAGACGGCCTACAGCGCCCTCAGAGTGTGGTGTCAGGAAAATAACCTCACACTCAACGTCAACAAAACAAAGGAGATAATTGTAGACTTCAGGAAACAGCAGAGAGAGCACCACCCTAACCACATCGAAGGGACAGTAGTGGAGAAGGTGGAAAGTTTTAAGTTCCTCGGCATACACATCACGAACTAACTGAAATGGTTCACCCACACAGACAGTGTGGTGAAGAAGGCGCAACAATGCCTCTTCAACCTCAGGAGGCTGAAGAAATTTGGCTTGTCACCGAAAACACTCAAACTTTTACAGATGCACAATCGAGAGCATCCTGTCGGGCTGTATCACCGCCTGGTACAGCAACTGCTCCGCCCACAACCGTAAGGCTCTCCAAAGGGTAGTGAGGTCTGCACAATGCATCACCGGGGGCAAACTACCTGCCCTCCAGGTATACCACCCGATGTCACAGGAAGGCCAAAAAGATCATCAAGAACAACAACCACCCGAGCCACTGCCTGTTCACCCCGCTATCATCCAGAAGGCGAGGTCAGTACAGGTGCATCAAAGCTGGGACAGCTTCGATCTCAAGGCCATCAGACTGTTAAACAGCCATCACTAACATTGAGTGGCTGCTGCCAACATACTAACTCAAATCTCTAGCCACTTTAATAATTAAAAATTGGATGTAATAAATGTATCACTAGTCACTTTAAACAATGCCACTTTATATGTTTACATACCCTACATTACTCATCTCATATGTATATACTGTACTCTACACCATCTACTGCATCTTGCCTATGCTGCACGGCCTTCGCTCATCCATATTTGTATGCATACGTGTTTGTATGCACATATTCTTATTCATTCCTTTACACTTGTGTGTATAAGGTAGTGTTGTGAAATTGTTAGATTACTTGTTAGATATTACTGCACGGTCGGAACTAGAAGCACAAGCATTTCGCTACTCTCGCATTAACATCTGCTAACCATGTGTATGTGACCAATAAAATTTGATTTGATTTACAGACAATTTTATATTTTTTACATACCGGGTGGAAAAAGTTGGCCTGGGCTCCCAAAGACAACAGTCTCAGGCACGTCTCCAGGTTCCCAGTCCGAACACTGGAGTGGAGTTGCTAGAGTGTAGGCCAAAGGAGGTTTGGTTAGCTAACAGATAATAAAAAACAGTTGATAAATTGGTAAATTAATGAGCTCAATGGCAATGAAGCCTGCAATTCAGGGCGTGGTCTGGCTGCAATCTCTCACCTTACTGAGGTCCTTTGTGGTGACACTGTCATCCTCTCGACAGGGCATTCGATGGACATACGCCAGCATCTGATATTTGGCCTTGATGAATTCAGTTTTATGGGGACTGAAGGGAACAGAAAATCACACTTAAAAACCTCAGACTGTCCAGGCAAACCTGACCCCAATGGCACTTTAATACAACAGAGTCCAACAATGTGAGAGTGATAGATCATGGTGAGATGAGATGCCCAGATTTGTCATCACATTGGTTTAAAATTATATTGTTTAACCTTCAACTAAAAGTTTGAAATGTGCCCCACTAGGGGCCTCCCGGGTGGCGCAGTGGTCTATGGCACTGCAGCGCAGTGCTAGCTGCGCCACCAGAGTCTCTGGGTTCGCGCCCAGGCTCTGTCGCAGCCGGCCACGACCGGGAGGTCCGTCGGGCGACGCACAATTGGCTTAGCGTCGTCCGGGATAGGGAGGGTTTGGCCGGTAGGGATATCCTTGTCTCATCGCGCTCCAGCGACTCCTGTGGCGGGCCGGGCACAGTGCGCGCTAACCGAGGGGGGCGGGTGCACGGTGTTTCCTCAGACACATTGGTGCGGCTGGCTTCCGGGTTGGAGGCGCGCTGTGTTAAAGAGTGCGGCTTGGTTGGGTTGTTCTTCGGAGGACGCATGGCTTTCGACCTTCGTCTCTTCCGAGCCCGTACGGGAGTTGTAGCGATGAGACAAGATAGTAATTACTAGCGATTGGATACCACGAAAATTGGGGAGAAAAGGGGATAACATTTAATTTTCTTTTAAAAAAAAGAAAAAGAAAAAAAAAAGAAAAAGAAATGTGCCCCACTCACTGGACTCTGTCCTGGGGGTTGGCCTTGCGTTTCCCACTCGTGATAGACGAGGGGTCCAGAAGGCTGTGCTCCCAGATGGAGTTGGCCCCATTGCTGTACAATTTCTGAACCATCTACAAAGGAAGCAAACAACACAACCAATTGGTAAGGGAAAACAACAACTGAAGAAGTTGACTGTTCTTGAGCGTCAGTATAGTTGCTTGTGTGAGGTGCTCACCTGCAGCTGGGAGGGTGGCCATGGTGTATGGGTCAGGTGTCGGACTTGGGAACTGTGTCGGCCCAGACCCCGGTGGACGCTGCAGCACTCATCACAGATCAGCACACCCCTGTTCACTGAGGCCCAGCACGGGCCTGGGACACACACACGCAACCTTTAGACTCAATATTACCACAAAGGCTCCGAGTCCACACAAACCATTTAGACTAAGAGGCACTTCTTCATTCTGCATGCATTCTTTTTCATGATTTCAGGCAGCTCCCTAACCACAAATGCCATAATTTTACTTTCACACAGCTACAAACGAGATATACCCCAACTAGTTTGCAAGCTAAAGTTATAAAACAAAGACTATTGTAAAGTCTAGTTGGCCATAAACTAACTAACTAGCAACAATAACAAAGTTGAGGGCTACCAGCTGCTAACTAGCAACAGACAGCTAAGGTTAGCTGACTTCCCCATTCTTCTTGGACATTGTCATACTAGCAGCTAGTTTAGCTTGCAAGCAAAGCTATGCGTTGCTGGAACTACAAGCAATCAAACAGAATATGAATCCCTTTGAAAGTGAAAATCAAGCAAGCAAATATTAAAATAGCTTGGGTTACCATTACATACAACTGCTAACATAAACTAGCTATCATGCTACCTAAATGCATAAGGCTAGCCAGCAATCGTTTAGCTTACCCTGGGAGCTACAATCAGCGCAGACCTCTCTGCTCCGCAGCCGCTTTGACATCCCTTTTTACTTTAGGTAGCAAACTAGTTGTTTGTATACAGAAAGTCCTTTAAACACTCCGTTTTAGACAGGCACTCATGAGACAGTTTATACTACTGTACAACGACGAAGTCAGAAAATTTGATGAGGAAAATGCTAACTGTCTAACGTTAGCTTATTTAGCTTCTTCTTCTTTGAGGTTTATTGGCAGACTACACTCATAAGGTGTATTGCCGCCACCTACTGTACGGGATAGTAAAAAATACCCCAAAAAACTAAATATATTTTGGATGAGTAAATTCATACTAATTACCAAAAATAAAAACACTAACCAAATTCATGCTACTGTACTACCCTGAATTTCAAACAAAAACAAAAAACTGTACTCCTTCAGTCAATTTAAATGTCTATTCAGATCCCTACATAGGCTCAGGAACCTGGGAGGGGGGAACCTCTTCATTCAGTACTCCCTGTAACATTTTGTCTGTAAAGTCCTGGGGATCCAGACATTTATTTGCCGCCTTCACAATGATGTCTAGCTTCTTTGATTTGTTATTAGTTTGACTAGTGCAATTTGGCACTTGCGCTATAAACGCAACAAAGTCCACCTTCTTCACTATTAGTTTGTCGGGAACCTTCTCCTGCATGGCATTCACTGTAGACTGTGGGACAACCACTACCATCTCCTTTCTACTGACTCCTTCAGCTATTTTCACTGCCTTACACATAGGAGACCTGCTGAATTGCCCTTAACCTAGCTACTGTGACCTTCATCCGTACAGGGCACTCCGGGATCTCGGGAACGTGATTCCCATCCCAATTACAACATCATGCCTCATCTGACTCTTCAACTACAACATATTTATTGCTTTGACAAACACTTGCCACGTGTCCAAACTTTTTACAATTGCAAGACTGCAACGGCTTCTGTACATACGGTCTCACCGCATATCTCAAATGCCAAAGTTTTATATAAGTTAGGAGAACCACTTCATCAAACGACAGCAACATCGATAGGCTTAGCTCCTTCTTTCCATTTATCATTCGATTCAAGTGACATGCATCTACCACTCCTGGCATGTTACTAACGTTAGCTACCTCATTCAGGGCATGTGGTGACCTGTCATTCAGGGCATTGAGCCCCACCTGTTTAGGTAAAAATAAATAACAAATAATAATATGTAGAGTATATATATAGGTTTTGTTGTTGTTGCCTGTTTTGCAGGTTATTTTGACATTAATCAGTTAGAAAACATTGTAAAAATATATAAATATAATTGAGTTAATAAAGCTGCATACAAACATGGTCTCTTTTTTGCTTTCTTGAGTAAGGCAACTCCAAAATGCGGGTGTTTCAGCTTAGCTCAGTGCTTTCTGTGGCAGCCACTGGAACATACGCCACATAGGGGTTGGTAATGTTCTCTAGTTGTGCTATGATTGGCTCAGTTTTCTGTCACTCATGGGGACACTACATCACCGCAAAATCTATGGGGAGAGCTTGAAAATTCTAGCCCCTTAGGTGTTGCCATAGAGTTACATTAGAAGTGCCCATCCAATAAGGCTCAAGGTCATTGGCCACAGATAAAATTATGTCAAATCACATTATATCTACCATAGCTTTGATTGGACTGATCATGTCGACATCTTAGCTAGCAAGCTAGACAAGCAGTCATCATCATGAATCACGTCGACAATCTACTGGCAAATCCTTTTCAAACCATGTCATATGTCATATGGTGCTCTTCGGCCATTGGCCATATACATTACACAACAAGTTAGAAAATGCAAATTCAACAATGGGTGGTTTGGTAGGAATCAGTGGCTAACTGCAAGCGTTGCAAAGCAATAACTAACCTGCTATTCAGTGGAGTGGGTGTGTGGTCCAAGTCTGGGTTCAAGGGTCTCTTTTCCAACCTTTAAAGGATAAACATTCAATAGCATGGGCCAGAAAAGGTTGAATACATTGGCCATGCTATCAATCTGCCATGTTCAAAACAACTGGAAACTTGGAACTGGGAAATCTCTAACTTCAGTGAGTTCAAGACAACTGGGCACTCTGAAAAAAACAAGCTCCAACTGGGAAAATACGTTTTGAACAGTCATCCTTCTCTGGCCTCTTTCTAGATCTCCGACCTGAAGATCACTGACGTCATGATTCAACCTTGTTTTTTCCAAGTCCCCAGTTGTCTTGAAAGCACCATATATTCAGAGAATACAAGACTTTGATTACAGCATTTGCATAAATGTATTGTATGCTGCTGCATAAATTATGTAATATGTCAGGGAGATATGTATACTTTAGCTAAGAAAGTGATACCAAGTGTATGTTGTATAGTAAGCTGTTAGTTGCCCATGTGCCTCACTCTAATAATTTGGTCCCTTTCCTTCTCTTAACTTAGCCTACTGTTCTGACTTGGTGGTGCACATGTAGCCTATAGCCTGTTTTGGAGAAATGTAATCATTGAATATTGTAAGAACTTTCATTGCTTATATGCCCCCTTTATTTATCCTGCAGTTCTGACTTGGTGTACAGGGAGAATACTCTAAGAACGGCCCATGTTCTGAATTCTGTCACTGTACATTTTAAAAGTGCTGACACACAGTTGTTACCTTGACTACTTCGTCCTATCTTGCTCATTAATGTTTTAATCGAAATCATGGATTGCATTTTATCTGCTCGTCGAAATTACAGATTGCCTCTTATCCACGAGTCTTCCCCTATGCCACAGTTTGTACATCTCAATTGTCAGTAGAAACCACATTTGTTTAGGCAAGTCAACCATATCAGTTATGTTTTTTTTAAAGGCAGTAAATGAGGCTGAATTAACTGTTTTGCTGCCAGACAAGGCTCCGCTGATAGACAGGTGGAGCAGTGGTAAGGATTCACTCCATGGTGCGGAAAGAAAGCTCTGCTGCTCGGACAGCGTTATGTAGGCCCTAACAGTTTGTGGGAACCGTTTGTCACCGTTAAAGTGCAATTAATGTATTGTTTAGTGTTGTGTTGTGTAGTGACTTTGCTGGCATGCATCCCAAAATATTTTTTGAGTTTGCCTCACCAAGATGTACATGCTAAAACCGCCGCTGTACATCACTATCATCAAGATTCCCTCCCCAAAGAGCCCTCCCTCCCAGCTATGTCTGACATCAGCGACGGAAAGCGAGAAGCATCTGGAGTTGTGCCATTGAAAACGCATACTCAAAATTCTATACATATTTACATGAAATTGTGTTAGGCCTAATACTAATTAATTTTGATACGGGACGTGATAGCCTGCTTTTCACATTGACTGCTATGGCGATCTTATTTATTAGCTGTTATCTAGACAATATTGGTTAGCTGACTACTGCAAATTAGTTATTATTACTGTCAATAATCATATATAGTCTGTATGAGGTGGAGATCATCACAGATTGCCTAGCTAAATAAGACAGTGGAATACCTTTCAACCCACGCATTTAACCCCTTATTGTGTGTGCGCGTGTGTGTGTATATACAGTGAGTGAGCGAGAGCGAGAGAGAGAGAGGGCGCGCGCTTGTACCTGCCTTCGTGTGTAGCCTACCTGCGTGCTTCCTTGCATCCTTTATCAACCATAGACTGTAAATACAGGCCATATCATCAAGATTGACTGTGTATTGCACCGTGTGGCGTGTGTTGCTTTAAAGGGGGCGTTCGGCCGCATATTCACAATCGGTCAGAGTGTAAACTGAAGAGAGGCTCATTTGAAGCAAATAGCTGTATTTGTGTAATTGAACCAACAGAAACAGTGGGGCGCAATGGGAGGTAAGATGTTTCAATCATTTCGTTTTTCTATTTTAATAAGGAGGACAAATCGACATAGGCTTGAATGCCTCGGCAGCTTTCGAATGATACTGTTATTTTCTTATTCCAGAGGCCGAGACGCGCCAAAAATTGCTGCGCAATGTGAAGAAAGAGGTGGGTACCTATATACTGTATTTGCAATGTTTTTAACAACTAATTATTAGAACCAACCTTGGTCATGGATCGCTGGCAGCAGTTCTTTTTTATTGGGATTGCCAAAATGAGATTGTAAAATAGGGAGGTCTAATCGAATTGATATGTTTCAATAAAATGTTGCCTACTTGTGAGAATATAGCCTAATATGCTTTTTTGGATCGTTATTTAATTATAAACGGTGCGCTCATGCATTCAGTGACGACTTGGATTGAAATACTTGGATTCTAGCCTATGCAGAGAAATCATAATCATAATTTGGTCTCAGTAGGTAGCCTAGGCAATAACGCCAAGATCAATGTAACGGTTAGTTAAGGTATGGATCCGTTATCTGCATGTGAATACGTGTGTATGTCACAGGGCAGAGCCAATGAGCATAATCATTTCTAGGATTATTGATAACTGCTTTTACTGAGATGTCTTTCATGTTAATGCTCGTGCTGTAATGGAGGGCAATTCAATTCACTGGGCGCTAATATCTCAGATAGCCTAGTGCCCCTCTCTCTTTTATATAAAACACAATAAATTGATAAGATTGTCTTGCTTCATCCAGTGTTTAGAAAGTTAAAGTGTAACTAACAGCATTTTAGCAACATTACATCTTATTCAAATCTGTTCATATACACCCCCAGAAAGAATATTACACTTTTTTGAAACATTTTTGACATACAAGCACTTAGATATGGTCATTTTCATAAATTCTTAGGATGTTGCTGTTGTTCCATGATGTTACAGTTTATTATTTGGCGACTCTGTCAGGACCCGGTGCGAGAAACAGTCACTAATAATCATCGGAACCCAGAAGATGAGGCAGACACAGCAGTACTAGAGATGGTGGTTTAATTAAAGAACAAAATCTTCAGGCAAAGAATCTAAATCCACAATGTCCAAACATAAAGCCAAGAAGCACAAAATGGATATCCTCCAAAATACAAAGAAACTCCAAAGTGGTAAAAACAGCAGGGAAAAACAAACCTCAAAAGACTACTCAAAAATACATAAGAACTAAACCAGAGAACCTCTGGAAAATCCAATAAGAGAATCATATGTTCAGAACAAGGCTTGGGCTGGGGCTGGGTGCTAACATACAAACACTGAGCAAGAAACTGAGGAACACACAGGGTTTAAATACTAACAAGGGAACGACACACAGGTGCAAACAATAATTAGAGCAAGGAAAAACAAAAGGTACAAAAAAGGTGCAATGGGGACATCTAGTGACCAAAACCTGAACAGTCCTGGCCAAAACCTGACAGACTCCTCACCGTTATCTGACCCCACCACCTCTGCAAGAGACCCCCATCTGTTAACTACAGCCATATCATACTTATTCAAAGGAAAATTGTCTGATGGTATAGTTCGGCTGCAGATTTGGGGAACCTGAAAGGGAGAGAGAAGACTACCTCCCTGTCTGGCTCATTTTCTTTGTAGCTGCATGCTGGTGTGTCCTCTGTCCATTTAAGAGTTGTACTTTGTTGTTTTAGAAAAAAAAGTACATTATTAGCAGCAGACTGTATAGTGTACTCATTTGTATGGATAGCACTGACCAGTGATGTGGTGTAGGGGAAACGTAAGTGAACACAGTTTACTCCGATTTTGCAGAAAAATGCATGGAAAGTATAGGAAAGCTGCCTTTTTTCCCCACAACCAGCTTTCAAAGTTTACACAAGTTTTTTATCACTAAATCACTGGCACTGTTCATCTTTGTGCCATTTTTAGAAGAGGAAAATAATGGTCTGGACAACAGACGATTGGCTATTCACTTTCATTGTTTGTAATTATGAGAGCTTGATCTTTGACAGAGCTGAATAAATAAATGGATGACTTTCATTGGTGATACATCTTAGAATGATATCTATAGATAACTTACTACACACACAACATGCACCATCACGCACGCACGCACGCACGCACGCACGCACGCACGCACGCACGCACGCACGCACGCACGCACGCACACACACACACACACACACACACACACACACACACACACACACACACACACACACACACACACACACACAAAAGACAAAATACCCTTATTCTGACAAGTTATTCATGGCAGTAATTCTTATTGTGAGTCTTGTGAAGGCAATCATTGGCTCTGGTGCCCGCTGGGGGGTAAACAGGATGTTTTATTCAGTAGTGTGTGGGTTGGAGACTTCCACGTTTAGCTTCACCATGCCTGTGGAGGCCTCATCACACTGGGGACATGACTGGCACCAGGTCGTGAAGCAAGGAAGAGGGTCTTAGTTGGTGATACTAAATATACTGTATCTCAAACTCTGACAGGTTTTTCCCAGTTTTTCAAGTAGATTTGATTGGATTTCTATCTCGCAATGTTCACAATTTCTCTGTACTGTATAATTCCATAATCTGGGAATTGGTCACATTATATGCGTGTTTTTTACACTGGTCAAGATCTGTCTTGTCTGAAGTGATATATCTGCATGCTCGCTTGCATTCCCTCGCAACCCTCCCTCTGCCTCCCTGTGATTATCTATTGTTGCGTAATCACTCCCCAACCTTCTCTCCTTCTACACTTTGGTTTTCTTTCTGTTTCCTCATGTCAGAACCTATCTCTTTATCTGCCTTTTAAATTAAAGCCAACGTCACATTTATCTGGCTCTTTTCTTCCCAGGTGAAACAGATCATGGAAGAGGCAGTGACTCGGAAGTTTGTGCATGCAGACAGCAGCCATATAATATCCTTCTGTGGTGAGTGTGTTCATGAAGTAGTGTATTACTTATTTAATCAGTGTTGCAGATTTTACCGTTTGTCAAGGCCAATTTGTTTGTGAACAGAAGTACTGACAGTTCGTATTGCTCATTGGAGTTTTGACTTGCCTATATCTTTTTTGCTGGTTTGCTATCCCCCAGTTAAAGTTTATGCAGATAGATTAGAGATGGATTCATTAAACTGATCTACAGTAACTGTTTATTAAATGTTTTTTTTTGGTGTTGTACACAAAATCATTAGGGAGGGAGAAAAATCTACAAGCCCACTGAAGGACTTCAGTGCCATATGGCAGTGCTCCAGTAATTTGATGGGAGGGAGGGTGCCGTGGTTGATGGGCAGGCCTAGCTGCATAGCTGGTTTGGGTGCATCTAAGTGTCGATTCAATGACTGCTTAGCTTATTTGTAACAGATGCACAAGTGCTTGGTTTATCATCTTGGTCCAAACACCATTACGATTGTAATGAGAGCAAGAGAGGAGTGGATAGAAGCAAGAGGTTGTGGTAAGTAAGAAACTCACATGTTCCTTGAGATGAGTAACTTTATCTCCAAAGAGCACCTTTTTTTCTCTTATCAAAGACCCATGCAGTGCTGCTATTCTCTATAAACTGAAGAATCACTGTTGGTTTGAACTAGTGCTTTGTAACCTCCACCTCCATCCCTCTGGTGACACAGCCTCACACACTTGTGATATGACACATAGGATTATTGTTTCATTAACAGCTCAGTAGTAAGATTCTGGAGAGCAAAGCATGGGGATTATTATTTGGTCCCCCAAATTCTATAAGCAAAAATTGTATTTATATATTTATTTATGTTCTTTTCAACAACATTTTTTTGTTGTTGGACATGTCAGCTCCAAGTGATTTTAATTTTGTAAATCTGTTCCAAACTATTCCCATGCATAATAGAGAGATACTGTATATGTGATCGTATACAAATGTAAGCAATGTTTGAAATTATTATGTTAAGTCAAATATTATATCTGTTTGGGCTTATTGTCAGTCAATAAATGACTTGTAATTATGTTCCGGCCCCCTGACCATCCGCTCAAGACAAAAACGTCCCGCGGCTGGATCTAGTTGATGACTCCTGCCAAAGACATACAGTTCATTTCACATAAAAAATCTGAACTGATTGCATGGTCAGACATTTACTCATGACTACATTGACATTTACAGAGCAAAGTGACATCAGGCATCATCCTATGGAGTTGAAATGTCAAGCCATGTCAAGTCCTGCCACCTCCTACTACCCCAATCTGTGTTCGGTCACATTCTCAACCAACACAGCTTGATTTTAGGCTGTCTCTTATTCTTTACTATGGCTGTGGCCAGTGCCCGCCTAAAGTCAAGCTGTGTTGGTTGAGAATGTGACCGTACACAGATTGGGGTAGTAGGAGGTGGCAGGGCTTGACAGGGCTTGACATTTCCACTCCCACAGGGATGATGCCTGATGTCACTTTGCTCTGCAAATGTAGGTCTATCTGTGTTCAATTGAACTGTCAGCAGACACTATTTGTAAAGAGTCAGCAGGTAGGGCAGGTCAAGCCACCCTTTTTCGCCACCCCAACAGCAGGAATTCGTTACACTACTCAAAGGTGTTGATACTACACCTCCACACATCCATGGATACCCTACACTCTTTGAAAAAATGTTTCCAAAAGGGTTCTTTGGGGAAAGATAAGGTTCTACCAACAACCTTTTGATCAGAATAACTATTTTTGTAAGACAAGGGTTCTTTGTAAGACAAAGGGTTCTACCTAGAAGAACCGTTAACATTTTAAGAACCATTTTTTGGAAGAAAGGGTTCTTTGATAACTCTTTGTAAGGCAAGATCGATTCTTTGGAAGGCAAGAAGGGTTTATAAGTAGAAACATATATAATATTTCCCAGTTTGACTGTAATATCTGTGTTTTTGCATGTACATTGATTGGTTGATACATTTTATGCTACACAAAGATAAATAACATACATCTAAACTAATCCAATCTGTTGGATTTATTGCTCCTGTTACTGAGATATTTGTTCCAGTTTAGATGATTGAGGTAGTCTCAGTATTCTTCCCTACCCTGGCAGTCATTTTGGATGCAGGTTGCGGGTGATTAACAATTCTACTTGTTGGATATCCTAACTCTGTCTGGATTCCAATAGGAATTACAAATCACTTAGCCAGCATAATGTGACTTGCAGGCCGGATGTGGCCTGTACACCAGGAAACTCCTAACACCACTGTGTTAGGGTATAGCTAGGCCCTCAAAGAAAGGCTTGATGTATATGTATTTCATAAATAATACAATTTTAAAGGCTAATAAGCCTAGTAGAACCCTTCATAGAGGTTCTAGGAAGAACCATATACAGGGGGTTCTTTGAAGAATCCTACATAGAGGGTTCTAGATAAAACCCTCTGTAAAGGGTTCTACCCTGCACCAAAAAGGGTTCCCCTATGGGGACAAACCAAAGAACCCTGTATGGTTCTAATTGGCACCTTTTTTCTAAGAGTGTGGCAACAGTAAACAGCATTTGTCGGTTTTCAGTCTATTTCTGGTCCTGCTGAGAGCCACCTGCACCTGCCCTCCAACCCATCCCTGCCTCTCTGCAGTAGCACTCAATGTCCAAGGGTTTCTCACTTCATTTTCACCGGGTGCTCCTGAAAAATATCAAACTCTGCTAGGGAAATCCATAAACAGTATGTGGTTTACTTGTTGTTTACAGTGTATGCAATCATAGCTTAGTGAATATCGCTTTGGGGAAAACCAAACTCTGTGTTTACTGTTTGTGTCTGTATATTCTGTACTATGTGTGTCTACAGCTGTAGTGGAGGCATGTGTGCTCCATGGGTTGAAGAGGCGAGCAGCGGGCCTCCTGTGCAGTAATAAGGTAGCAGCACTCTTCATGAAGGTGGGGAAGAGCTTCACCCCGGTGGAGGAACTGTGTCAAAAGGTCCAAGAACTAGAGCAGCTCATCGAGACCAAGTAAGACAATGATCTTGGATAGTAATTCCCATCACCCCCCCCCCCCCCCTCCACACACACAGAGATGTCAAAAGTATACAGCATTTGTATCAAACTCTCCCCTCCTCTCCTCTCCTCCAGCAGACAGGCTCAACTAAATAATGTCAGTGTTCCGAAACAACCCAGGGTGACCAACCTCCCCCCCCAGGGCTTGAGGAACCTGTGGATCCGCACTGCTCTCATGGAGAAGCTTCTGGACAAGATTGTCATGTACCTAGTGGAGAACAGCAGGTAGCAATCAATCAACTGATCAGCTTCTGGCTGATATTGTGTTTGATCTTACAAATACCAACAGTTGCTGTTCAATGTATAGCCTACGACTCATATTCCTTTCACACCAAGTCATTTTTCTACTAACTACCATACCACCAACTATTGCCGGAATCAAAGCCAAAACTTTTATTTCCGCCTAACGACCTAGTAATTATTTCGGTAAAGTTCTGCCTACGGCTCGGTATGAAACGTAGCCGTAATGCTGAGCCGGCATTGGCACGCACTACTCTCGTAAACTCTTGATGGTTGCTAGGCAGCGGCAGTAAACCATCCTCCTGCCAGTTCTACAATTTGGCTAGGGAAATGTTAGCTAAGTTGAGGTGAGTGCTGCTCATGATCATCTTGTCTAGTTGCCTCATTATTTAGAACATTTTGCCAGCATGTTATGTAGTTTAAATAGTATATTATTTTGCTCTTCACTCGCAGACGCTTAGTAGCCTAGGACTACTCCCGACTAAAACCCAGTGACTTCACTGACTTGTCTCAATCAATGTGATTTTGTTTAATTGGATCTCTATCTGTATGGACTATTTGGTTAATTGGTTTCAGGCTGGGCAAATGGAGGTGGTATAGCTCATCTGTTCGTTTGGTTATCTACAGTATCGCTGATCAGAAACATTTAGCAATAATAGGCTATCACTTTTTTTATATGACAGCTGTTCCACACACTCCCTTGACACAAGTTGTGTGGGAACAATATTATTAGTATTTTACTCTGTTTATATTCTATTATATTCTTACTACAAAATATATGGGTGTGGACTGTGATCGGAGTAGGTGTGTCTTGACTGTTTAATGAACAAAATAGATTTCATTCATTTGGACGTAACATAATTAAACTCAAAATATGTAATTTTATTGTTTTGAAAATTACTCTTATTAGTCTTATGTTTCGTAGGACTTGCCTAAACAATTGAATAATATATTTATTTTTGATGGTGTATATTCAATGGATTTATTCAAATAAACGCCCACCCACATCTGCACATTACTATTACCACTTGTCACTGACCTGCCAGAATTCTCTCTTCCAGTACTTTCTATGACAGGGAGGCCATTCTAATGGATGCTGTGGATGGACCAATCCTTGCCTCTCTGTTAGGTATTAATGGACCTCTTCTTATAGCTTCTATTGCCAGGATGTGGCCAGACAGATCTGATAAGATAAGAAATAGCACAGTGAATGGCCCATTACAGTGACTGTGACTCCCTCTAAGATAACCTATAGATACAACATGACATACAGTTGAAGTCGGAAGTTTACATACACCTTAGCCAAATACATTTAAATTCAGTGTTTCACAATTCCTGAAATGTAATCCTAGTAAAAATTCCCTGTCTTAGGTCAGTTAGGATCACCACTTTATTTTAAGAATGTGAAATGTCAGAATTATATTAAAGAGATGTGACTATCGTCATATTGAGGAGAAGGAAAAGACCAAGCTGCAGCGTGGTAAGTATTCATAATTCCTTTTAATGAATACGAATACTAGAACTAAACAACAAAAACGATAAACGAAACAGTTCTGCAAGGTGACATACACTAAACAGACAACAACCACCCACAAACACAGGTGGGAACAGGCTACCTAAGTATGATTCTCAATCAGAGACAATGATAGACAGCTGTCTCTGATTGAGAATCATACTTAGGTAGCCTGTTCCCACCTGTGTTTGTGGGTGGTTGTTTCCTGTTTAGTGTTTGTTTCACCTTTCAGGACTGTTCGTTTGTCGTGTTTGTTTTGTCAAGTGTTGCGTATTTTATTAAAAAAAAATGAACATTTACCACGCTGCACCTTGGTCCTCTTCTCCTTCTCCCGACGACGTGCGTTACAAGAGAATGATTTATTTCAGCTTTTATTTCTTTCATCACATTCCCAGTGGGTCAGAAGTTTACATACACTAAATTAGTATTTGGTAGTATTGCCTTTAAATTGTTTAACTTGAGTCAAATGTTTTGGGTAGCCTTCCACAAGCTTCCCACAATAAGTTGGGTGAATTTTGGCCCATTCGTCCTGACAGGGCTGGTGTAACTGAGTCAGGATTGTAGGCCTCCTTGCTCGCACACACCTTTTCAGTTCTGTCCACACATTTTCTATGGGATTGAGGTCAGGGCTTTGTGATGGACACTCCAATATCTTGACTTTGTTGTCTTTAAGCCATTTTGCCACAACTTTGGAAGTATGCTTGGGGTCATTGTCTATTTGGAAGACCCATTTGCGACCAAGTTTTAACTTCCTGACTGATGTCTTCAGATGTTGCTTCAATATATCCACATAATTTTCCTGCCTCATGATACCATCTATTTTGTGAAGTGCACCACTCCCTCCTGCAGCAAGGCAACCCCACAACATGATGCTGCCACCCCCATGCTTCACGGTTGGGATGGTGTTCTTCGGCTTGCAAGCCTCCCCCTTTTTCCTCCAAACATAACGATGATCATTATGGCCAAACAGTTCTATTTTTGTTTCATCTGACCAGAGGACATTTCTCCAAAAAGTACGATCTTTGTCCCCATGTGCAGTTGCAAACCATAGTCTGGCCTTTTTTATGGTGGTTTTGGAGCAGTGGCTTCTTCCTTGCTGAGCGGCCTTTCAGGTTATGTCGATATAGGACTCGTTTTACTGTGGATTTAGATACTTTTGCACCCGTTTCCTCCAGCATCTTCACAAGGTCCTATGCTGCTGTTCTGGGATTGATTTGCACTTTTTGCACCGAAGTACGTTCATCGCTAGGAGACAGAACGCGTCTCCTTCCTGAGCGGTATGATGGCTGCGTGGACCCATGGTGTTTATACTTGCGTACTATTGTTTGTACAGATGAATGTGGTACCTTCAGGCATTTGGAAATTGCTCCCAAGGATGAACCAGACTTGTGGAGGTCTACCATTTTTTTTCCTGAGGTCTTGGCTTATTTCTTTTGATTTTCCCATGATGTCAAGCAAAGAGGCACTGAGTTTGAAGGCAGGCCTTGAAATACATACATAGGTACACCTCCAATTGACTCAAATGATGTCAATTAGCCTATCAGAAGCTTCTAAAGCCATGACATCCTTTTCTCAAATTTTCCTAGCTGTTTAAAGTCACAGTCAACTTAGTGTATGTAAACTTCTGACCCATTGGAATTGTGATACAGTGAATTATAAGTGAAATAATATGTCTGTTAGCAATTGTTGGAAAATTACTTGTGTCATGCACAAAGTAGATGTCCTAACCGACTTGCCAAAACTATAGTTTTTTAACAAGAAATTTATGGAGTGGTTGAAAAACAAGTTTTAATGACTCCAACATAAGTGTATTTAAACTTCCGACTTCAACCGTTGGAGACTAGTGCTTAACAGTGGATATTACCTTATTTCAGATAAGGACATAGCTCTGTGGTTTAGAAGATAAATATACTGGTTACTAACTCCAAATTGACTTTACACTCACACTAATAACAGACAAGTGCATTTACCTCTTCCTGTGAGCGTAACAATGACATTGCTGGTACCTCATTATTTCACTCTGTATGATGATGGTTTAGTACAGTTCTTTAGGGGCTAGAAATAGTGATTTCACTTTTCCACGCCCAAACTGGTGTGGATCTCAGTGTTTTGTTGCTTTTACTCTTGCAGTCGGCCCCTGTGCTCTGGAGTACACTAAGGTGAAGACAGCCGACCACTTCTGGACAGACCCATCTGCTGATGAGCTAGTCCAGAGACACCGCATCCACAGTGGCCACTGTCGCCAGGATTCCCCCTCTAGGCGACCTGCCCTGGTCAGTGGGTGGATGATGTGTTTGTAAATGAATGATGTATGTGAAGTATATGATGTATCAAAAATGGTCAAATGGTCTTTTCTATTAGATCCAGAAGAGGCAGTCGAGTGGCAGTATGGAGGACCGGCCCATCCTGTGGGCTAGGGACTATGTTGAGTCCCTCCATCAGAACAACAGGGCTACACTGCTGTTTGGCAAGAACAACGTCCTGGTGCAGCCGGTGTGTGTATGTGTGTGCATGTGTGGGATTTAAAGGATCTGACATAGCTTTTTATCACTGTTTAAACAGAGAATGCAGAGAATGCTTTGTAACAAATATCGTGTCTTGGTCAACAGAGGGATGACATGGAGGCTATTCCAGGGTACCTGTCTCTCCACCAGACTGCAGATCTCATGACCCTGAAATGGACCCCCAACCAGCTCATGAATGGCACTGTGGCAGATGATACTGAAAAAAGGTAATGTAATATCAAATCACAGTAATAGAAACATATTCTGACATTCATATTTGTCAACTGAGCATGCCAAATTATATATGATTTGTTCAAACATTTATTTTCCTACAGTGTTTACTGGGACTTTGCCATGACTATTCGCCTGGCGGAGATTGTTTATCTGCACTGCCATCAGCAAGGTACAGGAACCTCTCTTAATTATGTAGGCCTATAGCTTTGTATACATTTGTTTGTTTCTGTGTTATTGACCTTGTGATCATGTTTTTCCCAGTGGACAGTGGTGGGACAGTGGTTCTGGTGAGTCAGGATGGGATCCAGAGGCCTCCACTGCGGTTCCCCCGGGGAGGACACCTGCTCCAGTTCCTGACCTGCCTGGAGACGGGCCTGCTGCCACACGGACAACTGGATCCCCCGCTCTGGTCCCAGAGGGGAAAGGTCTGCATTATTCCGATCTCAATTCATGTTTACTGTAGCCATTATGTCCACATCCACTAAATTAAGCCTGATGGTATGATTTAGCTAGTTGTTTCTTGTAACATTAAAACAGGGTCATCTATAGCATAATTTATGTTGTTTGACTGAGGATAACTCTGATCTCTGTGTTAGTACACTGCTGCCAGAGGAATACTTTTACACGATATTGATCTTATCCACCAATTTAGCCTCCAAGTAGAAAATAACATTGACCTGCCAAAGCAAAGGGAACACCATGTGAAGGTTTTTTATATGGGTTGTGATGAAAGTGGTAGTGATAGCAGAGCTGGGAATATAATTCACAGGCTGCAATAGAAGAAGCTTTGTAAGGGTTGTGGTATATTACCAGCGGGGCAGTGAAAGAATATAAAACCTAGGAATTTAAGTGTGAGTGGGGTCTTAATACATCCTCTGGATAACATAAAGGACATTTGCGAGACCAAGGACAAGGACTGAGACTGGCCTTCTCAGGCTGGATCATTAATTGTATCTAGCCTAGTCGTGCGTCACAATTAAACGATGGGGATCTGAGTTTGAGAGTAAGATAAAATAAAACTTTAATCACTCTCGCAAATCATCATCATAACATTCCTTTGTCTTATACTGAGTGCAGTACATTCCTTTGTCTTATACTGAGTGCAGTACATTCCTTTGTCTTATACTGAGTGCAGTACATTCCTTTGTCTTATAATGAGTGCAGTACATCCATTTGTCTTATACTGAGTGCAGTACATTCCTTTGTCTTATAATGAGTGCAGTACATTCCTTTGTCTTATAATGAGTGCAGTACATCCATTTGTCTTATACTGAGTGCAGTACATTCCTTTGTCTTATAATGAGTGCAGTACATCCATTTGTCTTATACTGAGTGCAGTACATTCCTTTGTCTTATACTGAGTGCAGTACATTCCTTTGTCTTATACTGAGTGCAGTACATTCCTTTGTCTTATAATGAGTGCAGTACATCCATTTGTCTTATACTGAGTGCAGTACATTCCTTTGTCTTATAATGAGTGCAGTACATCCATTTGTCTTATACTGAGTGCAGTACATTCCTTTGTCTTATAATGAGTGCAGTACATCCATTTGTCTTATAATGAGTGCAGTACATCCATTTGTCTTATACTGAGTGCAGTACATTCCTTTGTCTTATAATGAGTGCAGTACATCCATTTGTCTTATACTGAGTGCAGTACATTCCTTTGTCTTATAATGAGTGCAGTACATCCATTTGTCTTATAATGAGTGCAGTACATCCATTTGTCTTATACTGAGTGCAGTACATTCCTTTGCCTACAGGGAAAGGTTTTCCCTAAATTGCGGAAGAGGAGTCCGCAGGGCTCTGTGGAGTCTGTGTCGGATAAAGAAGAGGACGAGGCCACTGACTATGTCTTTCG
Organism: Salvelinus fontinalis; assembly: GCF_029448725.1. Taxonomy (NCBI): domain Eukaryota; kingdom Metazoa; phylum Chordata; class Actinopteri; order Salmoniformes; family Salmonidae; genus Salvelinus; species Salvelinus fontinalis. The sequence continues at coordinate 22,591,078 of NC_074666.1, forward strand.
GATCCTGCTTCCTGGTACTCCGTCAGACTTTGGTATGTCACTTGTGATCTTCTTATTCTGTATCGATTTTCTGTTCAAATATGTTCAGAATAAACTTTTTCATTCATTCTTTTCGTTCTCTCTCATTGATTTGTTGACCATTGTCCCGTGTGCCTTCCCTCAGCCCCTCTCTGTCCAGACCATGTGTCTCTGCCTGTATCTGTAGTCCTGTGAACCTGCGAACACCCTCAATTAGTTACCCTGGATTTGAGACCATACATGGGCATCAAGTTGTCTTTGTCACACCTCCATCTTCTGTATTGGTTTGTCATTGTTTCCATGTTTATTATGAAAGAAAGTCACCCAAATCCTCCATCAGTTCTAGAAGATCTTGTAGCTGTTGCTAATGACAATAACAATAACGACGATGTTCATGCTGATGATAACATTGAGCCTGTTGTTTGCTGTCCAGTTGCTCCAGAGCTGATGGACCAGGCGTTGAACATGTGGCACCCCACCCCCAGGAAGTCCTCCTGTTTCTCCTGCGCTCTCAACGGATCCCGTGTTGGCTCACTACCCAACGGCTGCAACCAGGATAGGGCTCCCCTGAAACTCCTCTGTGACACCATGAAGTACCAGATCATTTCCCGTGCTTTCTATGGCTGTCAGTACATGCATCATAAATTAATTTAGGAAAGACCAATTCAAATGCTATAATCTTCATGCAGTGACATACTGCAGCTTCGAGGCGGGGGCGTCTTGCGGGAATGTGTTGTAGGCCAGTGTCTTCATGTTATGGTTGGATTGATAACTATGCACGTTTCTTCACTTCTTCATTGAAGGGCTTGCCTATTGCCGTCATCTGTCCACTGTTCGTATCCACCTCTCTGCCCTGGTCAACCCCACCATCGTCGACCCTGACGTGCCTCATGATGCCCAGGAAGGACTCACTGTGGATGTCTGGAGCAGCTTCCTCCAGGACCGCTCTGTAAGATCTACTGTACCATCTGCTCATCATTCTCAACACACTGTACACACAACTACAACATGCAGTGATTGTGTATGTTCTTCAAGGCTTAGATAACTGCTCACAGTGTGAATGTATCTGCTTCATCAACATCCCACTGAGAGGCGTACAGAATCACACAGCAACTGATGACAGTACTGTATTGAGTCTGTATGTAATCACATTCACAATCTTTTCTCCTGCAGGCATATGATGAGCATGAGCTTCTGCGTCTGGTGTACTATGGTGGTGTGGCTCCTACAATACGCAAGAAGGTCTGGCCATTCCTGCTGGGACACTACCACTTCGATATGACCCAGAAATGTAGGATGGAGGTGGGTATTGTTATATTGTCATGTGGTAAAATTACAGAACTCAGGAATCAAAGTAGGAAGGAGGGTCAAATGTAATACCATTACACACTAGTGACCCTGTGTGTTTATAATCTGTGTATAGGTGGATGAGCAGGTGCGAGCCTGCTATGAGCAGACTATGAAAGAGTGGCTGGGCTGTGAGGCCATCGTAAAGCAGAATGAGGGGGAGAAGCATGCTGAAGCCATAGCCAAGTGCAACTCTGTGGCCAGTGTGGACAGACCAGGACCAGTGCAGAGAGACTCCACCATCAGCACTGATGTAAGTGGGCCATACCAGTCCCATTTGATGAGGGCAACACATGACAGAATTTGTGACTCATATGGTTAACCCACTTACATATGTCTCTCCCCATGCTGTTCTGGTCTCTTCCTGGTTGGCATTTGTCTCATCCTCCTACACCAGTCCTCACAGAGCATTGGTTCAGACAAACAGATTGCCCACTCACAGAGTGACTCCAGAAGTAGCACACAGGTACAGTATGTTTATACGGAAGGATTTTAATAGAATATCTTGATAATACTTGGTATTCACTCTCCTATGGTCTGCTGTTGCAGGCATTTTGGTTTGTCGAGGAAGTGGAACTGATTGAATCTGAGACGAAGCGAGAGAAAAGCAAAGAGCAGTCCAAAACCCCACTGAAAGACCTCCGAGATGTAGCCATCCCAAATGGTACCTCAGACACTGGGGACCGATCCTTCTACAGCTTGTCTATTGACTCAGGTCTTCCAGAACAGCCTCAAAGCACAAACAACAACAACAGTCCTGTATCTGACTCACCAGTCAGACCAGCAGCCACTAAGCCATCACCAGAGCCATCAGCAGTCCAAGGAGCTGCATCTAGCCCAGTGGCCAAGGCTGAGCCAGCCCTAATAGAGAGTCCTTTCACTGTCTTGGGAACTGAAGTTGGATCTGAAGAACTAAAGCTGCCGATAACAGTTGACGACAAGGCTGCATCAGCCGGAGAGTTCAAGGCCCCAGAGCGTGAAGTGGTTGAAAGCTCTAGATTGGTAGAAATCATGAAAACCTCAGAGAAAGTTAAAGAGCGTTCTGACAAAAAATATGCAAAGTCCTTAGGAAATGTTGAAATGGAAGAAAACAACATTATAGGAGATGGGTTGTCTGAAGTTTCCACCACAGAAGACACAAAGCTCCTTGTGAGAGCAGCGTTTGCAACTGAGAATACTGATATTCTCAAACTAGAAATTGAGGTTTCTAATGTATATATTCCAGCTCCGCCACTAGGCGAGGCCACAGTTACTAAAACACAAGAGAGCAAAGCCCCAGCGATAGGGCCCTTCTGTCCCAGAGAGCCATCTGTAACAGAAGGAAACAAAGATTCAACAACGATAAGGGAGGCTGGTATTGCTGAAAAAGAGGACACAACCTCCTCTGAAATGGAAGAAATCACAGAATCTGAATTTCAAAAAATGCAAACCCCTCAAACCAGCAAGGCTTGTGTTTGTGAGAAAGACATGGATAGTACTAAAGAAAAGGTTGCAGATGTATTTGTAACCAAACCATTAGACTCTGTGGAGGCCAATTTCCCTGAGAATTACAATAACAAAGCTGCAGAAATGACAGTTGCCATAGATTCAGAGAAACATGCACCTGCATTGCCAGTACTGAATCCACCCCTGCCTGAGGCCAGGGCCAGTGTTACAGTTTCATCCCACTCTAGGCGATCTCCTGATACACTAGATTCTGATGACTCGCCCTCCGCCTTAGAGATGGAGGATATTCCCACGGCCTGGGCTAGACCTTTGTCTGGCCTGATGGCTCCCCCACCTGCCCCCTTGGCCCTGGGGAGAGTTGGCTCAGGGGGGCCTGTCCTGGATGCACCCTCCAACACCAGTCCTGATGGAACAGAGCCAGCCCTGTCTGAGGAGGAGCCTGAGATGGAGAGTCTCTACACTCAGTCTGACTCTGTGGTTGAGACAGAGGAACTCAAACCTGAGGTCTCACCAGTGGCAGTGTCCCCAGCAGGGACTACCTATTCTGTAAGTACTCCAAATGAGTTACCTACTGTATGTGTACTGTAATGAATGTCACAGCTTTTGAGGTTGATTGGCTAATTGTTGGTTTAACATACAGTAACCAACTGGCTACAGAGCTGACACAATGCTGGTATGAATGACGAAACAATAGCCATTTGTAGTTGAACAAATGTAACTAATCTTAGTCACTTTTGTCACTCTGTGCAGCAAGAGCAGCTGGATTTGTACTTGATCAACCTGCATCGCATTGATAAGGACGTGAGACGCTGTGACAGATCCTACTGGTACTTCACTCCTGCTAACCTGGAGAAAGTACGCAACATAATGTGCAGTTATGTGTGGCAGCATCTGGAGATTGGCTATGTCCAGGGCATGTGTGATCTGCTGGCTCCTTTACTGGTCATTCTGGATGACGGTCAGTCTGCATGAACAACAGCTCTCTTATACTGCATCATATTACTGCATCATTTACACACATGAGTAAGATAACATGAATCATTTGCTGTTTATTTGTGTCTGTGTGTTACTCAGAGGTCATAGCTTTCAGCTGCTTCTCTGAGTTGATGAAAAGGATGAATCACAACTTCCCCCATGGAGGGGCCATGGACTCACACTTTGCCAACATGCGCTCCCTCATCCAGGTACCATAAACACGTATGCTCACACACACACGCACATATATACACAGTCACACATGCACATTATTATAAGTACAGTGATATTACTTTGTAGTACCAGATAGGCACTCTCGTCATCTTTTCTGCTAGATCCTTGATGCAGAGCTCTTTGAAGTGATGCAGATGAATGGAGACTACACTCACTTCTACTTCTGCTACCGCTGGTTCCTGCTAGACTTCAAACGAGGTGCTGACATCTGCATGGGCATGTGTTACATCGCACACACTATGAAAGGGCCATGCTGGTGATGTTTAAACCTAAATTAATTTTGTTCAAGTTATACAATATGAAGGACCTAGACAGATTTTTTGCTAGTTTTTTCTAACATTTTATTTCCGTAACATGACTGTTCTGCAGGCAGGTCATATCACAGTCTTCTTTGGTGTATAACCTGCTTTGCCATTCTTCCCTCCAGAGATGGTGTATGATGATGTGTTCTCCGTGTGGGAGACCATCTGGGCGGCCACGTATACCTCCTCCACTCATTTTGTCCTCTTCATCGCTCTGGCACTGGTGGAGATGTACCGAGACATCATCCTGGAGAACAACATGGACTTCACTGACATCATCAAGTTCTTCAACGGTGAGGCTAAACGATGACATTAGATGTTGTTATGGAATGGAATACTTGACAATTCATTTATTTAATTTCATTGCCACTTTCTTTTTGCTTGCTGAATGTATGTTTTGAATGTAGCAACTGCTTTTATTCTGCTTGCTAACAACATCAAAAAGCACAACTCCATAGGCTGCACTCATATGTAAATCAACACAACCATTTAGGTTCTTGTAACACAGTGTGTTTGATTTGATTTCCCTCTTCAGAAATGGCCGAGCATCACAACGTCCCGCAGGTCCTAACGATGGCTCGAGACTTGGTCCTCAAAGTGCAGACTCTCATAGAAAACAAGTAATCCACCATGTGTCTGTTCCTTTCCCTTTCACTCAGTGTGCAACATTTTGACAATATGTTCACTTGTATTTGTATGAAAGCTAAACCAACAATTAGTCAGTATTTCAAAATCATGCTTCTAAATCATTATTTCCATTCCTGAAATCACCAGGTGACTCATACTGAAAATATACTCACACTACAATAATTGCACAACACAGTATTTCTGTGTCTCAGTCTCTAAAAGCACTTTCCTATGTTCAGGTAATTAACATTATAATCAATACGTTTGAATACATTTAATTGTTCACTTAGTGAATGTACCCTTTTAAAAACAAACACTCTTTAGCATATTGCTTCAGGATGTTTTTTTGTATTTGTTTTGCCTTCAATTTAGCTATTTTGTGCAGGGATATTCTCAATATGATTACCACATGAGATCTTGTTTGTACATTGCCATCATGCACTTCCCATCAGTTAGAACCATTCACAGAGTAGAGGTGCAGCCCTCCAACATGGCAGCCAGTATTTTTGTATTAGTGCTTAAATCGGTCTCTTCATTATATATTCTCCTGGCTAAATGTCTGTGTGTATTGCTGTGGTACTGTAATGTTAACTGTAAAAGTATTTGTAACACAAAGGCTAATGTTCAAAAGTATCTGTGAGCATAACAATGGAGCTAAATTGTTTCATATCAGATATGTACACACATCAGCTATTGTACATGTGATCAGATATGTACACACGTCAGCTACTGTACATGTGATCAGATATGTACACACGTCAGCTACTGTACATGTGATCAGATATGTACACACATCAGCTATTGTACATGTGATCAGATATGTACACACATCAGCTATTGTACATGTGATCAGATATGTACACACATCAGCTAATGTACATGTGATCAGATATGTACACACGTCAGCTACTGTACATGTGATCAGATATGTACACACATCAGCTATTGTACATGTGATCAGATATGTACACACGTCAGCTACTGTACATGTGATCAGATATGTACACACATCAGCTATTGTACATGTGATCAGATATGTACACACGTCAGCTGCTGTACATGTGATCAGATATGTACACACGTCAGCTACTGTACATGTGATCAGATATGTACACACGTCAGCTACTGTACATGTGATCAGATATGTACACACGTCAGCTACTGTACATGTGATCAGATATGTACACACGTCAGCTACTGTACATGTGATCAGATATGTACACACGTCAGCTACTGTACATGTGATCTGATATGTACACACGTCAGCTACTGTACATGTGATCAGATATGTACACACATCAGCTACTGTACATGTGATTTGTCGCTTGACAATAAAAATAAATAAACCGTCAAACATATATGAGCAAAGGAGAAAAATAAGAATATTTTTTCTATGTATTCTTGAACTGTTTATTGTTGTTATTACTTTGCTGTGTATTAAACAATCCGTATATTTTGGATTCAGCATTGTGTCAACTTTAGTTTAATTCATTGCACTTCACTCCGTGTTGTCTTTGGTAAAGCCACGTTTGCCTGTAGCCAAAGTGTGCTGTAGGGTTGTCACTAGTTATCACAGCCATAAAGTCATAATTATGTCTAAACCCTGCCCATTTCTATAATTTCTCTTCTTAAAATCTGATTTCAAACCTAACCCTAACTATAACCACACTGCTAACCTTATGCCTAACCCAAACCTTAAATTTAGAACAACAAGCACCTATTTTGACAATGTGAATGTGGAATCTGACTTTGTGACTGTGTTATCTAGTGGGAACCGTGCTGGTGTAGATAAAGATGCACTACAGGATCAAAAGTACGTGAACATCTGCTCGTCGAACATCTCATTCCAAAATCATGGGCATTAAGTTGGTCTGCCCTTTGCTGCTAGAACAGCCTCCACTCTTCTGGGAAGGCTTTCCACTAGATGTTGCAACATTGCTGTTTTGACTTGCTTCTACTCAGCCACAAGAGCATTAGTGAGGTCGGACACTGGTGTTGGGTGATTAGCCCTGGTTCGCAGTCGGCGTTCCAATTCATCCCAAAGATGTTTGATGGGGTTGAGATCAGGGCTATGTGCAGACCAGACAAGTTCTTCCAGAACGATCTCGACAAACCATTTCTGTATGGACCTCGCTTTGTGCACAGGGGCAGTGTCATGCTGAAACAGGAAAGGGCCTTCCCCAAACTGTTGCCACAAAGTTGGAAGCACAGAATCGTCTAGAATGTCATTTTATGCTGTAGCGTTAAGATTTCCCTTCACTGGAGCTAAGGGGCATAGCCCGAACCATGAAAAACTGCCCCAGACCATTATTTCTGATCCACCTAACTTTACAGTTGGCACTATGCATTCAGGCAGGTAGTATTCCTTTGCCATCCACCAAACCCAGATTCATCCGTCGGACTGCCAGATGGTGAAGCATGATTCATCACTCCAGAGAATGCGTTTCCACTGCTCCAGAGTCCAATGGCGGCAAGTTTTATAGAGGCTGCTATAGACCACCAACTGCTAACAGTCAGTATCTGGATAACATGTGTGAAATGCTTGATAATGTATGTGATATCAATAGAAAGGTATATTTTCTGGGTGATTTAAATATTAATTGGCTTTCATCAAGTTGCCCACTCAAGAAAAAGCTTCAAACTGTAACTAGTGCCTGCAACCTGGTTCAGGTTATCTGTCAACCTACCAGGGTATTTACAAACATCACAGGAATGAAATCATCAAATCAAAGTTTATTTGTCACGTGTGCCGAATACAACAGGTGTAGACCTTACAGTTAATGTCACGTTCCTGACCTGTTTTCCTTTTTTCTTGTATTTATTTAGTTGGTCAGGGCGTGAGTTGGGTGGGTTGGTCCATGTGTGTTTTTCTATGTTGGGGTTTTTGTGTTCGGCCTGGTATGATTCTCAGTCAGAGGCAGCTGTAGATCGTTTGTCCCTGATTGAGAATCATACTAAGGCAGCCGGGGTGTCTCCTGTGTTTGTATGTTGGTACCACATGGGACTGTACCTGTTCGTGCGTTCTTCGTTGTATGTAAGTTCTCATGTCCAGGTCTGTCTACGTCATTTTGTTATTTTGTTAATTATCAAGTGTAGTTCGTTTTTTCGTCTTGTTTAATAAATTAAATCATTATGTCATCATACCTCGCTGCACATTGGTCTTCCGATCCCTCTCTCCTCTCCTCGTCCGAGGAGGAGGAAGAGCTAGAGTTTCGTTACAGAACCACCCACCATTCTAGGACCAAGCGGAGTGGAGAAGGGAGGCGACAGCAGTGGGAGAAAACCCAGGACTCCTGGACTTGGGAGGAGATCCTGGATGGGAAAGGACCCTGGGCTCAGCCAGGGGAATATCGCCGTCCCAAGGCGGAGCTGGAGGCAGCGAAGGCAGAGAGGCGCTGGTATGAGGAGGCAGCGCGGCGACGCGGTTGGGAGCCCGAGAGTCAGACCCAAAAATTTCTTGGGGGGGGGGGGGGCACACGAGGAGTGTGGCAAAGCCGGGTAGGAGACCTGAGCTAACTCCCCGTGCTTACCGTGGAGTGAGAGGGCGTCGTACTGGTCAGACACCGTGTTATGCGGTAAAGCGCACGGTGTCCCCAGTACGCGTGGTTAGCCCAGTGCGGGCTATTCCACCTCGCCGCACTGGTAGTGCTAAGTTGGGCATCGAGCCGGATGTCATGAAGCCGGCCCAACGCATCTGGCCTCCAGTGCGTCTCCTCGGGCCGGCATACATGGCACCAGCCTTACAGAGGGTGTCCCCGGTTCGCCAGCATAGCCCAGTGCGGGATATTCCACCTCGCCGCACTGGCAAGGCTACGGGGACCATTCAACCTGGTAGGGTTGGGGAGGCTCGGTGCTCAAGAGCACGTGTCCTCCTTCACGGTCCGGTATACCCGGTGCCACCTCCAAGTACCAGTCCACCGGTGGCAGCCCCCCGCACCAGGCTGTCTCTCTGGGTTCTCTCTCCAGCTGCTCCCACCTGTCCAGCGCTGTCAGAGCTTTCCTCCTCTCCAGCGCAGCCACTGCCTATACCACGCACCAGGTCTACAGTGCGTCTCAGCCGGCCAGAGTCTGCCGTCTGCCCAGCGGCGCCTGAACTGCCTGCCTGCTCAGCGCTGTTTGAGCTGCCTGCCTTCCCAGCGCTGTCCGTCTGTTATGAGCCGTCCAGCCAGGACCAGCCAGAGCCGTCCAGCCAGGACCAGCCAGAGCCGTCCAGCCAGGACCCGCCAGAGCCAGCCAGCCAGGATCCGCCAGCCAGCCAGCCCTTTTTCCACATTTTGTTAAGTATTCAGACACTCCGGATGGTTAACCTTCGCCCAAGTCTGAGGTCCTGAGTGCTCTGGAGCAGGTTTTCATCAAGGATCTCTCTGTACTTTCCTCTGTTCATCATTCCCTCAATCCTGACTAGTCTCCTAGTCCTTGCCGCTGAAAAACATCCTCACAGCATGATGCTGCCACCACCATGCTTAACTGTAGGGATGGTGCCAGCTTTCCTCCAGGCGTGACGCTTCAAATCAAATCAAATTTGATTTGTCACATACACATGGTTAGCAGATGTTAATGCGAGCGTAGCTAAATGCTTGTGCTTCTAGTTCCGACCATGCAGTAATATCTAACAAGTAATCTAACAATTTCACAACAACTACCTTACAAGTGTAAAGGCATTCAGGCCAAAGAGTTCAGACCAGAGAATATTGTTTCTCATCGTCTGAGAGTCTTTAGGTGCCTTTTGGCAAACTCCAAGCAGGCTCTCATGTGCCTTTTACTGAGAAGTGGCTTCCATCTGCCACTCTACCATAAAGGACTGATTGGTGGAGTGCTGCAGAGATGGTTGTCCTTCTGGAAGGTTCTCCCATCTCCACAGAGGAACTCTGGAGCTCTGTCAGAGTGACCATCGGGTTTTTGGTCACCTCCCTGATCAAGGCCCTTCTCCCCCGATTGCTCAGTTTCAGCTCTAGGAAGAGTCTTGATGGTTCCAAACTTCTCCCATTGTCTTCTTGGGGACCTTCAATGCCTCAGAATTTTTTGGGTACCCTTCCCCAGATCTGTGTCTCGACACAATCCTGTCTCGGAGCTCTACGGACAATATTTTCGACCTCATGGCTTGGTTTTTGCTCTGATATGCACTGTCAACTGTGGGACCTTATATTGACAGATGTGTGCCTTTCCAAATAATTTCCAATCAATTGAATTTACCATAGGTGGACTCTGATAATCCTTCAGATGTTTCTACAACTTGATTAATGGAAACAGGATGCACCTGAGCTCAATTTTGAGTCTCATAGCGAAGGGTCTGAATACCTATGTAAATAAGGTATTTCTAATACATTTGCAAACATTTCTAAAAAACAGTTTTTGCTTCATCATTATGGGGTATTATGTTTAGATTGTTTTTCAAATCTATTTTATAATAAGGCTGTAATGTAACAAAATGTAGAAAAATTCAAGGGGTCTGAATAGTTTCCGAAGGCACTATATGTGTTATGGCTTTACACCCCTGCTATTTTGTGGATAAAGAGTTACCTGTCTAACAGAACACAGAGGGAGTTCTTTAATGGAAGCCTCTCCAACATAATCCAGGTATAATCAGGAATTCCCCAAGGCAGCTGTCTAGGCCCATTACTTTTTTCAATCTTTACAAATGAATTGCCACTGGCTTTGAGGAAAGCAATATGCGGATGACTCAACACTATACCTGTCAGCTACTACAGCAACTGAAATGACTGCAACACTTAACAAAGAGTTGCAGTTAGTTTCAGAGTGGGTGGCAAGGAATAAGTTAGCCCTAAATATTTCAAAACTAAAAGCATTGTATTTGGGTCAAATCATTCACTAAACCCTAAACCTTAATTAAATCTTGTAATAAATAATGTGGAAATTGAGCAAGTTGAGGTGAGTAAACTGCTTGGAGTTACCCTGGATTGTAAACTGTCATGGTCAAAACATATTGATACAACAGTAGCTAAGATGGGAAGAAGTATGTCCATGATAAGGCGCTACTCTACCTTCTTGACAGCACTGTCAACAAGGCAGGTCCTACAGGCCCTAGTTTTGTCGCACCTGCACTACTGTTCAGTCGTGTGGTCAGGTGCCACAAAAAAAGGACTTAGGAAAATTGCAATTGGTTCAGAACAGGGCAGCACGGCTGGACCTTGGATGTACACAGAGAGCTAATATTAATAATATGCATGTCAATCTCTCCTGGCTCAAAGTGGAGGAGAGATTGACTTCATCACTGCTTGTATTTATGAGAGGTATTGACATGTTGAATGCACCGAGCTGTCTGTTTGAACTACTGGCGCACAGCTCGGACACCCATGGATATCCCACAGGACATGCCACAAGAGGTCTCTTCACAGTCCCCAAGTCCAGAACAGAGAATGGAAGACGCACAGTACTAAAATAGAGCCATGACTACATGGAACTTTATTCCACATCAAGTAACTCATGCAAGCAGTAAAATTAGATTTAAAAAACAGTTTTAAAAACACCTTATGGAACAGCGGGGACTGTGAAGCAACACAAACATAGGCACAGACGCATGCATACACACACACACACACACACACACACACACACACACACACACACACACACACACACACACACACACACACACACACACACACACACACACACACACACACACACACACACACACACACACACACACACATGGATTGTGTACTGTATATACCTATGTGGTAGTGGTGGAGTAGGGGCCTGAGGGCACACAGTCTGTGAATGTATTGTAATGTTTTTAAAATTGATAAACTGCCTTAATTTTGCTGGACTCCAGGAAGAGAAGTTGCTGCCTTGGCAGCAGCTAATGGGGTTCCATAATAAATACAAATACAAAATGTATAATAATATGTCAATCTCTCATGGCTTAAAGTGGAGGAGAGATTGACTTCATCACTATTTGTTTTTGTAAGAAGTGTTAACATGCTGAATGCACTGAGGTGTCTGTTTAAACTACTAGCACACAGCTCAGACACCCATGCATTCCCCACAAGACATGCCACCAGAGGTCTCTTCACAATCAAAGTCAAGAATAAACTATAGGAGGCGCACAGTACTACATAGAGCCATGGCTATATGGAACTCTATTTCACATCAGGTAATTGATGCAAGCAGTAGAATCAGATTTTAAAAACAGATACAAATACACCTCATGGAACAACAGGGACTGTGAAGAGACACACACACAGGCTCAGACACACATACACATGATAAGACACGCACTATGCACACGTACACATGGATTTTGTATCGTAGGTATGTAATAGTAGAGTAGTGGCCTGAGGGAACACACTTAATGTGTTGTGAAAAGTGATTTGAAATATCATGTCATGTAATATTTTAAATTGTATAAAACTGCCTTAATGTTGCTGGGGTTCCTTAATAAATACAAATGCAAAATATTTGTAGGTTGTTGTTCGTAATTATGGTCACGCTTTTCACTCTTACAAAAATGTACCATGGTAGTACAATGAAAAAAATACCATGTTTTTTGGTCACTACCATGGCAGGAAAATGGTAGTTTTTACATTGCACTACTATGGCAGAAAAATACCATGGCAGAAAAAGTAAAGTGACCAAAAACATAGTACTTTATGATGCTCGCGTAATGCAACATTGACTAATCGCTCTGCAATGGAAAAGCATAGGCCTTGTAGGCCAGTGCAGTGTTGCCAACTCCTCAGTAAGGAAAGTAGCTATTGGCTGTCCTAAAAGTCACTAGAAGTTGCTAAATGACATCATCGCCTAATTTGCATAATTGGCCATGTGCATGTAATTGTGATGGATGCTGTAGGAGAGAGGAATAACGTCGTGGGAGAGACAAAAAGTGAGTCAAAAACACCCTAAATATGTTTAGAACTACAAATGAGCAAGCTGCAGAGAGTGTCACACACAGCGAATTGGAACCAGATATTTGAGGCCATACTCCTCCATCAGTACGTTATGGACCCCATTGTTAATCCCCGTCATAACAGAGGCATTGTCAGTCCCTATCCCCAGGAGTTTCTCTTTTTGAAGATAACACTTCTCGAGGAAAGCCACAACAGCACGGGCTATAGATTTGGCATCTCCTCCCTCCAACTCAACAAGCCCCAGAAATGTTGATACAATTGGCTGCTTGGTGTAACTAAAGTACCTTATCACAACCCCCAGGTACTTAGAAACACTTACATCCGTGGAATCATCGAGGAGGAGGCTGAAACGCTGGTCACCCACATCTGCAACCAACTTTTTCAGAAAGTATGGTGCTAGAACACCATTAATCATTTCTGTGCACTTTGTCCTGTGCATTTTGAAGTGGGTAGCAGCAGAGGAGTCTGAGAAAGCAGCTCTACATGCTTCTCCAATGTGATCACATGTCACGCCCTGACCTTAGAGATCCTTATTATTCTCTGTTTGGTTAGGTCAGGGTGTGACTCGGGTGGGAAAATCTATGTTTTCTATTTCTTTGTGTTTTTGGCTGAGTATGGTTCCCAATCAGAGGCAGCTGTCTATCGTTGTCTCTGATTGGGGATCATATATAAGTTGTCATTTTCCTTTTGGGTTTTGTGGGATCTTGTATTCTGTTTTTTGATGCCTGACAGAACTGTTCGCTTTCGTTTTTTGACTTTCGTTACTTTGTTTGAGTGGTTTTGAATAAAAAATCATGAACACTTTCCACGCTGCGCTTTGGTCCACTCCTTTCGACGAGAGCCGTAACATCACATGCCAGCATGGAACAGTGTTCAGCGATATCTAATGCCATGGTGGCCTCAGCCTTTTTTGCGGAGTAATTTAAAAAAAAACATAAATGGCAGCTTGTTTTGAGTGGAAAGGCTTTGCCTTTTGAGCATGTTTTTGAGTTGCCATGTGTTTTTTTACATCACTAAGTTTGGTGTAGAAATCAGCCTTACAATACAGGCAGTATGCCCGTGTATCATCTCCAATAAACGGCTTTAACCAGCCTTTGAATTCAGGGGTTGATTCCCACTCCTTTCTGTATTTTTGAGTGTACAGTTTAGACTGAGACATGATGAGCTAGCCAGCTAGATGTTTAGCTTATGTCACAGAGAGGCCCACACACAGTGGACAATGTGAGTAAGTGACTGAGGCTGTGTGAGTCAAATGCAGTGATTTATTTTTGTGCAGTGATTTATTTCAGACAAAGAACATTTTACATTTACATCCCGCCCTGAATGTAAGCCAGGGCGGAATCAGCTAGCGGCTGAGGTCTGGACACGGAGGGGTGAACATCTCCTGCGCGAGGCCCGGGCCGTCTGTGAGTGCTTTGGGACGGGGGTGGGGCCCGGGTGGGGCCCACGGCAGCACCTGCTGCTCCTTGAGAAGAGTAAGAACGATACGTGCTTTCATGTCAGTCTCCAAAAGTCTCCAATAACACCATAAAAAGTTGCTAGATTTGTCGCTAGTCGATATTTTGAAAATGTGCCGCTAGAGGGGTCTGAATACTCACTAAATATAGTGACAAAGGCGCTAAGTTGGCAACACTGGGTCAGTGCCGTTTAAGAGGGAGGGCGATTTTTTTTTCTTCATGAGCATGGCCTTTTACAGCATGTTGGATGACTGTCATTCATATTCCATTCACCCAGTTCAATGTAACAGCTATTGGTTTAGGCTACTACATGGAACCCACATTTTCCATTTACCCATCATGAGGTTGCTACAACCTAGCCTACGAAGGAAAGTTTACAAAGTAGGTAGACACAGGTCGAGAGAAAAAAATTGAGGTGACAGAATGAGACATGGACAAACGCTGACACATTCAATACCGCCTTGCAGACTCTTGCCTGCATCTAGCTGATACGGGGTGTAATCATTAGTCCAACAGTTGCAAAAGAGAGTTTCTATTGGACAAATTGAGAAATGTTTTTCAACAGAATCGGCGCAATGAATACACCCATGATCACGAGTAAACACAGTTCACTTTCATTGCAGCCATGTTGTATTCATTCTTGCATCTATGCACTCTCCTCCCCTCACATTGTCCCTTCGCTTGTGGACTTCAATGCACAACACATCAGCTGTATGTGACCAGGCGAAAAACCTTTCCAAGCCAAACCATATCATAACTGCTACACATAGCCTACATGTTGTCACTATATTAGCTAAAGTAAAGTCATAGTCAACTTAGCTAATAGAACTAATGTGTTATTAAACCCGCTACAATCATGCAGTAAAGTTACGGTGTACAGCCAGTAAGCAGTTACATCGGTGGTCCCCGGTGGCAATAAATTAGTAAAACCTAAAGCTTACCTTGACTTGGAAGAGTTCCAGTGTTATCTTTCTTGGATATAGTCATACCCAGCTAGCTAACATAGCATCCCTCTGTTTGAGCAGGGTATTTCAGTAGGCAAAACTAGCTAGCTGCATTTGCTAGCTAAGTGAAAATGAAAGTGAAATCTCTCTCTTGCTACTTCTTCATTTTGGAAGAAATTATTTTGTTCAAAACTGTTCAACTACAGTGCATTCGGAAAGTATTCAGACCCCTTCCCTTTTTCCACATTTTGTTAAGTTTCAGCCTTATTCTAAAATTGATTAAATAAAAAATGTTCTTCATCAATCAACACTCAATACCCCATAATGACAAAGCGAAAACAGGTTTTTGGAAATGTTTGCAAATGTATTAAAAATAAAAAAACAGAAATACCTTATTTACATAAGTATTCAGAACCTTTGCTATGAGACTCGATATTGAATTCAGGTGCATCCTGTTTCCATTTATCATCCTTGAGATGTTTTTAGAACTTGATTGGAGTTCACCTGTGGTAAATTCAATAGATTGGACATGGTTTGGAAAGGCACACATCTGTTTATATAAAGGTCACACAGTTGACAGTGCATGTCAGAGCAAAAACCAAGCCATGAGGTGAAATAATTGTTCGTAACGCTCCGAGACAGGATTATGTCGAGGCACATATCTGAGGAAGGGCACCAAAACATTTCTGCGGCATTGAAGGTCCCCAAGAACAGTGGCCTCCATCATTCTTAATTGGAAAAAGTTTGGAACCACCATGACTCTTCCTAGAGCTGGCCGCCAAACTGAGCAATCGGGGGAGAAGGGCCTTGGTCAGAGAGGTGACCAAGAACCCAATGGTCACTCTGACAGAGCTTCAGAGTTCCTCTGTGTAGATGGGAGAACCTTCCAGAAGGGAAACCAATCTCTGCAGCACTCCCCCAATCAGGCACTTATGATAAAATAAAGGTAACGTTAACTAGTTAACATAACGGTACATACTGCTGTAATGCTACGCAGTTCGTAAGGACAGCATAGCTAACAAATTGTCAGCCAACATAATGTGTAATGTCACTTATTTGAAAAGTCATTAATTTATTACATTGCTCAACATTTTGTTAACATTTGTCATAATTAGTTAAAGCAATGAATTTGTATCCGCTCTTGTTGGACTTCGGCTGCATATTTTCCGCCATTTTCTTCAAATCGGAAAATGTTAAAGCCACGCCCATTTTCTGAAGAATTGCATTATGTGCCCTAAAAGCAAGGAGTGTCCACTACTATTTTTATTTTTTTATTTTTATTGCATTTCAGAGAGAGGTCACGCTGGAGCCAGTTATTAAAGTTGGATTTTGTTTTCATTAATCTCTGAGAGATATTGAGCTGTTGATGGACAATATGTTTTTTATGCCATGTGCACCCCTAAATATTTCACATGATTTTACACTGGAATATTCTCAACAGATTGGTAATTGGAGTTATGTATGGACAATATCTCGCATTTATTGAAGTTAAGTTCCAGACCAGAAGCAGAAGAGAATGATTTGATAATATTAAGTGCAATAGCAACTTGATCCTTGAAACCGAGCTGTATCGTCTGCTAATTTAGATTTTTGATTTTCAAAATATTGAATTGTCTTTTAATTCAGGGTTGTTTAAAATGCTAATAGATGGTAATTCTACAACTAAAAGGAATAAGAAAGGTGAAATAGGGAAACCATGGTTTACACTACGGTGAATATTACATATTTTAAATGCGTTACGATTAATCATAGAACTATTAATATCTCTATAAAAAGTATTGATAACCGAGACAAAGCTAGTCCCGAAACCAAAAGTGTACAACGAATGTATTAGGAATTTATGTTCAATTGTATCAAATGCTTTACAAAAGTCGAGGAATAAAATAATAGCCTCTGGGTCAATTGAATCTGCATAATCAATCAAATCTAAAACTAACCTGTTACAGCTAATTTGGAGATCTTTTCACAAAACCAGTTTGGGTTTCATTAATAAGGTGGTTTAGGCCCATTTAAAGTTTATTAGAATGTGCAAAAGTGATACATTTATAATGTATATAATCATTTAAAAGGTATCCAATTATCTATGAAAAGGGAATCTTTATCAGGTTTTGGTATTAAGGAAATAACCCCTTGTTTCATGGAAGTAATCATCTCACCATTAGCTAGACATTCTTGGAACATGTTGAATACTGGTCCCTCTAAATGTTCCCAAAAGTGTAAATACAATTCCACAGAAAGACCGTCTGTTCCAGGTTTTTGCCCTTCATAGATTGAAGCGCATCTCTAATCTGTTCTATAGAAAACTAATCTTCACATATGGACTTGAACTCATCAGAAATAATTGGAACATGACCATGGACATGTTTCATAAAACGTTCATATTCAATCCCATTCAAATTAGATTTATATAGATGTTCATAGAAAGAATACACATAGCTAGAGATGATCTTGGTATTTACACAATCTATTGTCAATATTTAAGGCAGAAAGATATTTTCTCTTATAGTTTCATTTTTCAAGTGCAAAAAAATAACTAGTGTTTTTCTCACCCTCCTCAACCCATTTTGCTCCAGATCTAATAAAGGCCCCTTTAGCTAAATCAATGTACATTTGAACTAGTTCTTATCTGTTTCTTTCTCTGCTTTAAGGGTATCATTTTCTAAAAGAACATTCAATTTATTCATAGGCTCATCTTCTTTCAAACAGTTTTGCCTCTTTAGTTCCTTACAGTGTGTAATGGCAATAGAGCTTACTTTGAATTTAAATATTTCCCAGTTACTTCCATGCTTTGATTCGAAATCATTTGAATTAAACGAGTCTATGATCAAGTTATTTATGCTCTTTTTAAAGGCTGGATCATTTAGGAGTGAATTATTAAGTTTCCAGTATGCTCAAATGCCACTGGATTTTTCAGAACATTCTAACTTCAATAATATATTTTTATGTCGAAGGAGAATATTTATGACTTACTTCCTGTACATACTGTAAAAGTAGGGGAGAAATGAGAAACAGATCAATTTTGGATCTGATCATCATTGACCTATTACACCAGATGTATTTGTTTAAGTTTGAATTAAAGAAATGGCATGTATCAACCACTGTCAGTTTACTGCAAAATGATAATGTCACTATTCTGTTATCTTTGAGCTATTCTAGGTGGAAATCTATCTAAAAAGTTATCAGGAGTTTAATTAAAGTCTCCAGCTATTATAAGCCATGCATTTGTATACTTGTTTTGCAGCTCAGTAAGCTTATCAGCAAGATCCAAAAATAAACTGTTATTTGAGGTGTGAGAATTGTACCCATACACATTGCATATAATAAAACAAGCATCTAGTTTGGAGATCAAAATAACCCATCTCCCATCTTTGGACACACATGACTCTAAAATATTGCCTCTAAGCTTATGAAGCAATATCATAGTACCAGCTGAGTGATTAGACCCATGACTAACTAACATTATTTCCACATTGTGATTACCAAAAACTATTCGTTTTTTGTTGTTGAGTTTCCTGGAATAGAATAAGATATGCATTGGAGTATTTACAACATTAAAGAAAGTGTTTTTCTTGTAGTTATGTTTCGTAAAACCCTGGCATTTAGGGATACAATATTTAGTGCATTGAATTCAAAATGTTGCATAAATTGAAAAAAATAAAATAACAATAAAACAAATAGAGTCGTGATATGAATAACTTGTTAACTATTTGAACTAGTATGCTAGGTAGCTAGTATGGAAACCTGAGCTTAGAGAAAGAACTGGACTACAATAAACCAAGGTAGTGGTGATCAAATCAAATTTATTTATAAAGCCCTTCTTACATCAGCTGATATCTCAAAGTGCTGTACAGAAACCCAGCCTAAAATCACAACAGCAACCAATGCAGGTGTAGAAGCAAGGTGGCTAGGAAAAACTCCCAAGAAAGGCCAGAACCTAGGAAGAAACCTAGAGAGCAGTTGATGGGTTTAAAAAAAGCTCTATCTACAGATTGGTAGACACTATTCCTAATCCGTTTTCAGATTTGAAAAGCAGAGAAGTAGGGGAAGATTTCATACACTCAATGTTTTTGTCTGACTTGTTGGGGGAGTGGTCAAAACGGCAGTTGTTTGGGAGAAAATGTGGTAATATAGTTACTAAAACAGCTGTACCATAAGTCCGTAGTGAATATTATGGTTCCGAGAACAGATATGAACAACAGAAGTAGACGAAGATTTCACACCCTCTAGACAAAAAGTTAACTTGTTGGGGTAGTGGTCGAAACAGCAGTTTACAAAAGTTAGAGATAATGTTGATGTGGTTACTAAAACAGCTATAACTTTTTTTTATCAGAATATCATTTTACTTTCAACCGCCAGATTTGAGTAGCAGAGAAGTAGACAAAGCTGTAAACGCTCTAACTTTTGTTGCAAAGTGGTCAAAGTAGCTGATTTGTGTCAAAAGTTGCATTATTGCATTTACAGTGAATGTAAATTGTAATTGATGTCACAATGTGGCCTTTTAGAATCTTGAGGAAGACCCATACAAGGGGATGAAAAACAAAAAACAAATGTTTAACATTTAAAAAAATATATTTTTAAAAACAGTATACAAGAAACTCAAGCATGGCCATCCTGCACGTTTGAAAGTTTGAACGGCGTTTCTAATTTGAACTGTGTAAGAGGAGTATCGTGCTAATTAATAATAATAATAAGTATGTCGAAGATTGAAGTTGGAGCATTTGCTTCGCAAGGTGTTGTGTAGATTTACGATGTGTCGCTTATTCAATTGCGTCATCAATATACGCCGTGCTGTCTGGCCAATCAGACCACATGGTTCAAGGAAAGTCAAGCGAGCTGTGCGGAAGAGACACTTAAGCTGAAATAACTGACCGTAAACTTTATTTCTTATTCTCATATGTTCTATGGTTATTCTGTCTTGAAGATGAATAGTGTTGGAGAGGGCTGCACTGATCTAAAACGGGAATATGACCAGTGTTTTAACCGTTGGTTTGCTGAGAAATTCTTGAAGGAAGATCGAAGCGGTGATCCCTGTACCGAAATGTTCAAGAAATATCAGCACTGTGTCCAGGTAAATAGATTTGATCAAACACGGACAAATGTTGTTAGCTAGCTGTCTGCTCATAATCACCACTCATTGATGCTGTACCTTACTTCTAGGTAACCAAAACAGCCATGATGCAACAGCATTGTGTCAGCTGTCATATTAGGCCCCAGTATATTATTCAAAGGACTGAAGCACAGATGCAAGGGGAAACTTAGCTACTTTGTTATAAAACATCTTTGACTTATGGACATCTATGTATTGGAAATAAATATCCTCAATTCATGATATAGGCCTATTGTCTTCTCAGAATCCATTATTATTTAGTATTTTTAAATGTTGGATGCAAGTGTCTAATCTAATGATACAACTACATATGTTGTGCTTGTATTTGCAGAAGGCCATCAAAGAAAAGAACATTCCCATTGATGGTGTAGAATTCATGGGCCCCAATAAAGAGAAACCAGACAGCTGACAGATGCGATGGATGATCTCCCCAACAACGTTATGCTCTGTGACTCACTTGCAATGCTCACTGGGCTTGCCATGGACAGGGTTTCCACCCTTTTATCTTGGATTGGGTTTTGTTTAAGGTCACTGTCCTTCTAATGTGGAGACTAATGAGCATTCATATGAAGGCTCCAACATGCTAAATTACATGACGATGGGTTTTGTAATTTGTATGTTGGGCATGGATTACAAGTGGAAGCTATGAATCCAGACATTTGAGTCAGGCCAATAAATGTCACATCAGATACTCATTCATTGTAAAGGACTATGATGCTTTGCAAAGGGAGTTTCATTTTTTTCAGTTATAGAATTATTGACACCTACTATAAGAATGTCCCTCAAGACAAATGAAGGCATTAATATGGAAGCATTGGGCTAGAAGAGAAAGCTCAAACAAGGACATTTATTTGGTTTACACTGTGCAAGAGCAGATGTTGTTTCTATCTTGCTCCATTGCACTTCAGAGTTTTCAGTGTATGATTTTTCTCTCTCTGTGTATGATGCAATGTAATGCTGTGATTGACATGTACATTGACAAAACAATAAATAGGAGAATCATGTTCCATTACTGCCAAGTAATATTTTTAGCTCTGGATGGACATCACTGTCACAGGAAACCTAATCTGCAATGTGACAAACCATTGAGTACAGGTGTTGGGTTTGTTTGTGTTTTAATTGAAAACAAAATGCTTGCATATAGACACCACAGGTTACAAAAACAGAGGAATGAACTGGCTAAAGTTCAATATTTCTTTAAAATAAAACATGGGATTTTCACAGAGGTTTACCAGATTACAATCAATTTCCAAATGTATTCATTCATTCTTAGAGGTTCACACATACACACACACTTACAATTCATTTAAAAGGAATAGACGATGCAGGCAGATGTTCACATTTAGTTTTTGTTGGGTGTCACACTTCTCAGGGCAGTGTTCATCAAACTGATAATGTTCATACATGTACTTGAGCAGCAAGACCAGTTAATTGGCATGTTAACAAATGGTCTCACCAGACATCAGAACTGAGCTGACTAGTGACCTGACATGGGGAGCTGAAGCTTAAGGAAATCAACAATATTAAGGCCAACAGGAGGGCAGGGGTGACTGATGAAGGAATGTACATAGCAAGCAAAAGGGGGACAATTATTTGAGATCTGGGATAAAAATAATAATTAAACTGCCCCTAATCATCAGTGCCCTCTTGTGCAATGGCCGGCTGGTCTATCGATAGTGGCGTGGGGGCGGGCTATGGTACGGTACTGGGTGTCGCCTCGCTGGGGGGCTATGGCGGGACACAAGGCGGCGTGGGGGTGACTGGTAGCGCTGTGGAGTGGACCCTCTGCTTTGGTAAGGAGGTGGTGAGTAGCCACGCCCTCGGGGGGATCTGGAGCGAGACCGCGAGCGACCGTAACTGGCACCACGTTCTCCGTGGACACGAATGTTCGCCGTCTCCCCCTGAGAGAGCAAATGAAAGACGACCCGTTTTCGTTCATGAGCTTGAATAAGCTTGATTTGACTCGATAATGGACTCATTTGTCTTGTTTTACCGCGGAGAGGTGTACTCACCTGATGGGAACGGAACTCAGTCCTGTCCAGTCTGCGCAGGGCGTATTCCATGTCCTCCCGACGAACAAACTCCACCACTCCTTCACCTTCTCGCTGCACGTCGGCAAAACAAACATCCCCCGCCTCACGCATGTGGTCTTTCAGATCCTGCCAGCTCCCGGTTTGGGGCAAGCCTGGATGGGGATACAGCACATTGTCATTTTACCAAAAGCTCTGCTTGTTGGAGTGGAAGAGTGATATTTTTGATGCCATCAAATATGAGTTTTCAAGTAAAGTTTCTATAGACCTGTTTCAGGTGGCATGTACCCAATTCACATTTGTATTTACATTTCAGCCAAAGTTGAGGGATAGTATAAGTATGCAAATAGTCAGTCACTACTAATATTTTCCCTTGATTTGAAAGAAAAGTACTGACTGACTGCCAGTTGTGTTGAAACCTAAGAAATAAGCTCTTCTAGCTATACTAGAGGATATACAACACTGATACAGTTAGGGCCAGGACGATACCAGTATCCAGATAACTCTTTAGTCCTTTACAAAAACTTCTGTATAGAAAATAGTGTGCCATAGCTAGGAAAATAAATGTGACTCTGGATGACAAGATGATGATGTTTGTTTTCAACATTCGGGCTGTTTTCCTAAAGAAGATCCGCTTCGTGTTGTTTCCTTGCCACGACACTAATGAGTACCGCGATACTGGTATCGTCCCGGGCCCTAGGTACAATAGCAAAATACCTCCAAGCAATGGCTAAAACAAAGATTTATAAAACATACACCTACCAGTCACTATGGCCGGGTGTTTGGGTTTATGCAGTCAACATGATCAGTTTGAGTTTTTATTGTTTTGCTCGTGTTTGTTTTGGGCAGCTGACTTGACCTCCACTTAGTCCCCTTGACTTCCAGTCCGCCAAGAGATAGAGACAAAAATAACACTTCCTACGACTCAGAACGTCCACCTACCAGTCACTATCACCCGGAACTCAGATCTCCGAGTTGGGGGCCCAAACCTCCCCCTAGGACCCCCTCCTTCTCCTCCTCCCATAGGGCCACTAAATTTGGCGCCAGAGGAGCGAGGGTATTCTACACGCAGCTTGGAGTCTCCGAATCCATATCCATTCCTTCCATAGACCGCGTCTTCCGCATCCCTAAGAGAAGAGAGCACAGAACTCCTTACTTACTTGCCTAAGGGAAATACACTTGGCAACGCCTTCTCCATCCGTTCCCTGAGGTCAGTCCCTGGTGATGTTACTAAATCAGAGGAGAACAGCTTGCCAAACAGCCAGGAATTGTGATTGGACTTGTACACGCACTAGATCATCCCTGGAACTCACCGTGGATCATCGAAGCGAACAAAAGCAAAAGGGATGGTTCCCCTGTTATTCTTTAGTTCGATATCCCGGATTTTTCCATATTTGAAGAAGAGATCCTCTATGTCCTTCTCCTGGACGTCCATTGGAAGATTTCCCACGTAGATCCTTCCATCAGTCATTGTTGGTATTGGTTAGGCCCTGCTAAAATAAACCGAAGGCACCTGCAGGCTTCAAACTCACTGATCGATTCCAAGAACAATGGTGGAGATTATCCGTATCCTAATCCTAGTCCCAATCCTAGTCCATCCTCTTCTAATGCTTTAAATAAATAAAAAAAATTCTAGAATCCGTATCCTAATCCAAATCCGTCCTCTTCTAATGTTTTAATTTGGAAAAATCTAGAATCTTTGTGGAGCAGGAGTAGTACATGTTGAGTTCAATATAATCGGCACAGCACCTTGGACCAGTCTGAAAGCTTTAGAACACAGGATAATGCTGATGAATGCCTTGGACTATTATCTAGCAGAAGTATTTTGAACATGCACTAGTTAGTGGCTAACTAGCTAGTACTACCAGAAATACTTTCTTTAAGACATTTAATGTATTTCTGGTACTACTGACCTTCCTTCAATGTGACATATCATAACAAACCACTTCGATAGGTTATGTAGCAAAAAGAGGCGAGCTACAGTTAGCTTACTAGAAGGCAAAATCTAAAGAAAGACTGCGTTTCAAACTCAAAGTAGACAGCCCTCGGCCCTAAACCCTTGGGTGAATCCCCGCGGTCTAGCAAGGGAAATTTGCAACGTAAGCCCCTCAGCCCTCGTTTTTAATGGAGTTTGCGAGTGTACAATTATGTTCACTTCGGGGCCTGACACGCCCCATAATAAAATGTCCAATGATTATACATCCGCTAAGAAAAGTCTGCCAAACCTTAAAACCTCAACGTCAATATGGAGACAACATACAAGTGTAAGTAAAAGCGAATGTAAATAAGATATAAATTGTGCTACTAATGCCCACACGTCTCATAAAAGTAACGATGCTTTTGTTTGGTTAGCTTTAGGAAATTGTAGAAATAAACATTTTCCTTCTTCAGAAGTAGCTAGGCAGGCTAACGTTAGATAGCTAATTAATTTGCTAGCTGTCATACAGTAGGCGTATAATAATAATTATATAGTAAATAGACATGCAATAATAAATTACCGTAGCGTATATAAAGTACCCACACGCTACCGGTGGCTGAAAACACAATCTTCGCGGCATGAATGACTGACGAATTTCCGGGCAAGGGCGGTCCATTTAAAAATAATTCCTTCCCCCCTCACCCTGCAAGTGTATACTCGTCAGACGTCATCAGAAGTGTCCACTTACTTTGAGGGCTGAGGGAATAGGGTGTGTCTTAAGTGTTTGGAATGCAGGCAAGGTCTGGCAGTTACAAGTACACACAGTCAGAAACAAGTCAGCTCGCTAAATAAAGTTAGCATGCTAAGCTAACAACATGGCTAGCTACTTATGTGTTAGCTCTCGAGAACCCAATTGAGTCATGATAATACTAATGTTAGTTAGCTAGCTATGTGTTTGCATTCGACAAAACATGTTTTTGAATATACTTTTCCCCCCTATTGAATTCGATTAACTAGATAACGTTATTATATCTACAGTTCGCTAGGTCCGAAAATTTGTTATAACACTACAATACGTGAACGATTAACTGGCTAGCTTGGTAGCGACGTTCAACTCTAGTTCGAGCTAGCTAGCTAACGTTAGTCCTCTTGTTGTTTCCGTCCATGCTAACGTTAGCTATAGTCTAGTCCCCTCTTTAATTTTAAAGTGTAAATATCAACAAGTATTTTGATCGGTTATTAACCTTTATGAATAACAAATTATTTGCCATTAAAAACATTATTTCAGACATACCTCAGAGTAATTTTTGGAAAATATGTGGAAGACTATCGAGCAGTCTCAAAGCAGGAAGTCAGCTCGAGTTGTTTCTGTTTCGCTACGTCAGAAATACCCGCCCACTTTTGAGACTAATGAATTTGCATAGGGCAGGCTAATCAAAAAAATATTCCCTTTGAAGGCATGGCACAATCTGTAATTTCGACAAACTGACCCTGCCACTTTGTGTAGTGAATTGATGGTTGGATGGGGCTGGCGAATAATCACTCTCAAATTAAGTTACAGTTAGAAGCTATGGATTAAATGACAGTACAGAAGATTGACAAAAAATGTATCTGATGATATTGAACTTCTATAGGCCTATGCTGTCTATCATCAGATAATTTACACTAATTTCATGTCAATCTCCTTGACTGGCCTATTCAAGACATTTTATGATTCTGTCAATATTCTGTCCATGTTTCTGTTATGCCTTCCCAGTAAGCAAAATTATGTTGAAAATACAGTGCATTCGGAAAGTATTCCGACCCCTTGACTTTTCCCATATTTTGATACGTTACAGCCTTATTCTAAAATTGATTAAATCGTTTTTTCCCTCAACAATCGACACACAATACCCCACAATGACAAAGCAAAAACAGGTTTTAAGAAATTTTATTTAAAAAGAAACAACTGAAATATTACATTTACAAAAGTGTTCAGACCCTTTACTCAGTACTTTATTTAAGTACCTTTGGAAGCGATTACAGCCTCAAATCTTCTTGAGTATGACGCTACAAACTTGGTAGACCTGTATTTGGGGAGTTTCTCCCATTCTTCTTTGCAGATCCTCTCAAGCTCTGTCAGGTTGGATGGGGAGCGTCGCTGCACAGTTATTTTCAGGTCTCTCCAGAGATGTTCGATCGGGTTCAAGTCCGGGTTCTGGCTGAGCCACTCAAGGACATTCAGAGAGTTGTCCCGAAGCACTCCTGCGTTGTCTTGGCTGTGTGCTTATGGTCGTTGTCCTGTTGGAAGGTGAAACTTCACCCCAGTCTGTTGTCCTGGGCGCTCTGGAGCAGGTTTTCATCAAGGATCTCTCTGTACTTTGCTCTGTTCATATTTCCCTTGATCCTGACTCGTCTCCCAGTTTCTCCCGCTGAAAAACATCCCCACAGCATGATGCTGCCACCACCATGCTTCACTGTAGGGATGGTGCCAGGTTTCCTCGCTTGGCATTCAGATCAAAGAGTTTAAGTGCCTTTTGGCAAACTCCAAACAGGCTGTCATGTGCCTTTTACTGAGCAGCGGCTTCTGTCTGGCTGCTCTACCATAAAGGCCTGATTGGTGGAGTGCTGTGGTTGTCCTTATGGAGGTTCTCCCAACTCCACAGAAGAACTCTGGTGCTCTGTCAGAGTGACCCTTACCAAGTCCCTTCTCCCACGATTGCTCAGTTTTGCCGGGCGGCCAGCTCTAGGAAGAGCCTTGGTGGTTCTAAACTTCTTCCATTTAAGAATGATGGGGGCCACTGCGCTCTTGGGGACCTTCAATGCTGCAGACATTTTTGGTACCCTTGCCCAGATCTGTGCCTTGACACAATCCTGTATCGGAGCTCTACGGACAATTCCTTCAACCTCATGGCTTGGTTTTTGCTCTGACATGCACTGTCAGCTGTGGGATCTTTATATAGACAGGTGTGTGCCTTTCCAAATCATATCCAATCAATTGAATTTACCACAGGTGGACTCCAATGAAGTTGTAGAAACATCTCAAGGATGATCAATGGAAACAGGTAGCACCGGAGCTCAATTTCGAGTCTCATTGCAAAGGTTCTGAATACTTATGTAAATAAGGTATTTCTGTTTTTTATTTTTTTAAACTGTTTCACTTGTCATTATGGGGTATTGTGTGTAGATTGACGAGGAGGAAAAAACAATTTAAACCATTTTAGAATAAGGCTGTGTCGTGACTTTACTTTCATTAATCTGATGACTGTTATTTATTTAATCCACTAACTATGTTTAATTGTTACCCGATTAAATTAATCATGTAACAATTAACCCATTAGGAATTTGGGCGCCACAGAAGAGTTTGTTTAAAGAGTTATCATCTCCCGAATTAAACTCTATAAGATATATATCCATTTCATCAATAAACCGTCTTCTTATTAATCATTACCTCTTATATCATAATTCTGAACGTCGTCTACTCCTTGCATCTGCAAAAACCTTACTCGTGATTCAGGACTACACCAATTGGTTTAATTATTTATTTACTAGCTAACTAAAATGAGAAAACAGGATAACATACACACTTAATACATGAGAAGAAAGTCCCTAGCGGACTGACAATATGACGGCTTATTACACAGAGATGGAGAGGGGGAAAAAGTGAGAGATAGAGAAAAGGGACACTTATCGTGGATACATTTTAGGACTATTCCTCACATTAATCATATGCTTTGCACACGAACCGCCGCCTGTTTGGAATAAGAAATCATGAATGTATTTACATTGAGTGACCTTGTTCGCCGTCTATATCTGTCAGAACCAGGCCTTCTTAGGAAGGAGATGGTTTGGCCTTTCAGCAGCACGCTTGTAAGGGTCAGGACCCGTCTCTTCTGCTGTTGTTCTTCTACGGCTCTTCTACAGCTGTGTCAACGATTCCCATGGGTGATGATAGTCGGAGAATACAGTGATTTGAGAATCGTAGTAGGATGGGGAGGTTTGCAGTGTAGTATGAAGGTCCCTCTTCGATTCGCTTTCCTCGAAATCTGACTTAGGACAGCTAATCAGCCGTACCAGTGATTGTCTGGGAAGTGAGCTTCTAGCCTACACCTCATGTTGATTATTCAGGATTCAGACCACTTTACACACACAGCAGCAACCTGCCAATGTTCTGGTCTGATAAGTTCATTCTTAGCCAGTTCTTTTAAGCACTCTGGTTCGAAAAGGACTCTGACATGCTCTTCTGACTTCAATCAGGGCGTGGCTACTTAATGTGCAAAGGATATGATTAGAAGTTCTCTTATGACTACTAAAATGACATTCATATCTTAACATAAATACTTTCATCATTTTAATATCGTATTGGATGGAAACTTTACAGATAAAGGGGCTATCCTTTCCAAGTTACAGTATTTAAACAATATGACATTTGTTGTTTACATCGCCCCACCGTCCATTCCCAACATTCTTTATGTAAGAATTATTGTTCCATTATCCACATTTGACTGTGGATAGGGTTTCAGTGTGAAATGTGTGAACGGTCGACCATCCAGCAGCTCCCCCTCTCACCTCTGTGGGAGAGAGAGGCCTGGTAACTGTCCGGACATTGAAAATACTTATTTTCCGGACATTTAAATCAGGTGCATTATAGGTGATGAATGAAAGGTAAAAATACCTATTTTCCGGACATAAAAAATGTGTATCTTCTGGAAGTTGAAAACATGTAATTTACAGACATTGAAAATACATATTTTTTGGGCAAATATGGGCAAATTTCCACTGCTATACATTCTCAATTAAGTAAGCATTATATCGACATCATATTTTGTTCACACCTCTTAATAGGAAAGATAAGCCAACTTAAGATCGCAACAAAATATTTATTATTGCTCCCATCTAGCACGTGAGCTTTAAAACTGCCAGCGCTGATTTTCAAAATAGTCCAACTGTCACGCCTGCTCCCGCTCCCCCTCCCTAACTGGCTCGAGAGGTTAACCGGTCGGCTCGGCAGGCACCCATCCCAAGTCAAGCCTCAGCCGGATCGCCAGGCCTAAGCCGGATCGTCAGGCTGCCACACCTCAACCGGATCGTCATGCTCCCACACCTCAGCCGGTTTGCTGGGCTCCTACGCCCCAACCGGCTGGTCCAGCGCCCAGGCCTCACCGGCCCGTCGCGCTCGCCCGGGTGGGGGGTACTGTCCCGCCTGCTCCCGTACCCCCTCCCCAGCATTGCGCACTCCTGCCACCATCATTATGCACACCTGCCTTCCCTCGTCATGCAAATTATTGGACTCACCTGGACTCAATCACCTGTTTATTACCTCCCCTATATTTGTCAGTTCCCCAGCTCTGTTCCCCGCTGCTGCATTAATGTTCGTATGTCGTTGTGTTACCCGTGTGCTGACGCTGTTCCTGTCCTGTTACATGTCCGTTCCACATTAAATGTTCAACTCCCCATACCTGCTTCTCTACTCTAGCGACGGTCCTTACACCAACGTACAGAATAAACCAACAGACCATTTCAACACCAATAACATTTTGAGTAATGGTTACAGATTTTTTTATTTTCATGCTATGACTGTGACATGTTGTTGATTACCTTAGTTGAAAAAAAAGAATGCTGGGTTCTACTCTAATTAGCTTCAGTAGAGTACAGTACAGTAAAGTAGAGTTCAATTTTGTAGATTAGAGTACAATAGAGTCAAGTACAGTACAGTATAATTCAGTACAGTACAATACATTAGAGTTTAATTCAGTAGAGTAAAGTAGGGTACAATACAGTACACTATACTTTTCTTTACTGTACTCTAGTGTGCACTACTGTATTGTTCTGTACTATACTCTACTTTTCTTTACTGTACTGTGTACTGTACTCTGCTGTGCTCTACTGTATTGTGCTGTCCAAACTTGTGAAACATAGCCTATGGCCTATAGACGTCTATGTTTAGTCTAAATCAAGGCTGGTCGGGACCGTCGCCTGACTTCAAATTGTTAGTGGGAGCGTTGAACCATAGAGACGAGGAAATAGGCCAACAGAAGAAAGTGACAATCACTTCTCAGAGTGTCAACACTGTCTATGTCATGTTCTGAGAGGGGACACATCTCATCTGACATCTCAATGCTTTCACAACAGAGATGTGTATGTGAAAGGGAGGTCAGATTTTTCAGGAACAGGTAGAGAGTGGTAACTCAGAACAGAGGATTTAAACATCTGCAGATAGTCCTATCAGGTAAAGCATATCACTTTATTTGTTTCAATTAAGTTTATGTGATTTGTCTCTGATAAAAGGATTTCTGATTGAAAATGCAAAAAAAGGAAATGTCTAAAACATTACAGCCATTTTGCTTATCACAAAGTTGTTACAGAGGGTAAATATGATTTATAACATGAAATGAGCATTGATTGATTACAGTGTCTTGCAGGCATGGTATTCGCTAGAAAATCAAGTCACACACACACACACCACCATGAATCATACACAAATAATGTGTGCTAAACATAGGCCTACAGTATAATGACAAGAAAAAAACAAATAAACAATACAAAGCCACCTCAATGACTCCCTTCCGAGGCATCTCAAGATAAGCTGTAGACCACACTATCTACCTAGAGAGTTTTCATCTGTATTTTTCGTAGCTGTCTACATACCACCATATACCGAGGCTGGCACTAAAACCGCCCTCAATGAGCTCTATTCCGCCATAAGTGTCACGCCCTGACCATAGTTTGCGTTGTATGTTTCTATGTTTTGTTTGGTCAGGGTGTGATATGAGTGGGAATTCTATGTTGTATGTCTAGTTTGTCTGTTTCTATGTGTTTGGCCTGATATGGTTCTCAATCAGAGGCAGGTGTTAGTTGTTGTCTCTGATTGGGAGCCATATTTAGGTAGCCTGTTTTGTCTTTGTGGGTTGTGGGTGATTGTTCTTGTTTCCTGTGTCTTTGTGTATGTCACCAGACAGGACTGTTTCTTTTCGTGTTATTCTCGTTTATCGTTATTTTGTTGTTTTGTTCGAGTATTCGGTTTTCATTAAAAGGAATATTAATACTCACCACGCTGCAGTTTGGTCCTCCTCTCTTTCGCCCGACGAAGACCGTTACAATAAGCAAACAGGAAAACGCTCATCCGGAGGCGGCGCTCCTAGTGGCCGGGGACTTTAATGCAGGGAAACTTAAATCAGTTTTACCTCATTTCTATCAGCATGTTAAATGTTCAACCAGAGGGGAAAGAATTCTAGACCACCTTTACTCCACACACAGAGACGCGTTCAAAGCCCTCCATTTGGCAAATCTGACCATAACTCTATCCTCCTGATTCCTGCTTTACAAGCAAAAATTTAAGCAGGAAGCACCAGTGATTCGGTCTATTAAAAAGTGGTCAGATGAAGCAGATGCTAAACTACAGGACTTTTTTGCTAGCACAGACTGGAATATGTTCTGGGATTCTTCTGATGGCATTGAGGAGTACACCACATCAGTCACTGGCTATATCAATAAGTGCATCGAGGACGTCCTCCCCACAGTGACTGTTCGTACATACCCCAACCAGAAGCCATGGATAACAGGCAACATTCGCAATGAGCTAAAGGGTAGAGCTGCCACTTTCAAGAATCGAGACTCTAAGCCGGAAGCTTATAAGAAATCCCGCTATGCCCTCCAAAGAATCATCAAACAGGCAAAGCATCCATATAGGACTAAGATCGAATCGTACTACACCGGCTCCGATGTGGCAGGGCTTGCAAACTATTACAGACAACAAAGAGAAGCACAGCCGAGAGCTGCCCAGTGACACGAGCCTACCAGCCGAGCTAAATTTTTTTTTTTTTTTTTTTTGTTCGCTATGTTCGCTTCCAGGCAAGTAACACTGACACATGCATGAGAGCACCAGCTGTTCCGGACGACTGTGTGATCACACTCTCTGCAGCCGATGTGGGTAAGACCTTTAAACAGGTCAACATTCACAAGGCCGCTGGGCCAGACGGATTACCAGGACATGTACTCCAAGCATGTGCTGACCAACTGGCAAGTGTCTTCACTGACATTTTCAACCTCTCCCTGACTGAGTCTGTAATACCAACATGTTTCAAGAAGACCACCATAGTCCCTGTGCCCAAGAACACTAAGGTAACCTGCCTAAATGACTACCGATCCGTAGCACTCACGTCTGTAGCCCTGAAATGCTTTGAAATGCTGGTCATGGCTCACATCAATACCATTATCACAGAAACCCTAGACCCACTCCAATTTGCATACCGCACCAACAGATACACAGATGATGCAATCTCTATTGCACTCCACACTGCCCACCTGGACAAAAGGAAGACTTATGTGAGACTACTATTCATTAAGTACAGCTCAGAGTTCAACACAATAGTGCCCTCAAAGCTCATCACTAAGCTAAGGACCCTGGGACTAAACACCTCCCTCTGTAACTGGATCCTGGACTTCCTGACGGGCCGCCCCCAGTTGGTAAGGGTAGGTAACAACACATCCTCCACGCTGATTCTCAATACGGGGACCCTCAGGGGTGCTTGCTCAGTCCCCTCCTGTACTCCCTGTTCACTCATGACTGCACGGCCAGGCACGACTCCAACACCATCATTAAGTTTGCCGATGACACAACAGTGGTAGGCCTGATCACCGACAAGCAGGAGGATAGAATTATGAACGCGTCTCTGTGTGTGGAGTAAAGGTGGTGCAGTTTTTTTCCCCCCCTCTGGTTGCACATTTAACATGCTGATAGAAATGTTAAAGTTTCCCTGAATTAAAGTTCCCGGCTACTAGGAGCGCCATCTCTGGGTAAGCGTTTTCTTGTTTGCTTATGGCGGAATACAGCTCATCAATGCTGTCTTAGTGCCAGCCTCAGTCTGTGTTGGTATGTAAACAGCTATGAAAAATACAGATGAATACTCTCAAGGTAGTGTAGTCTACAGCTTACCATGAGACAGTCTACCTCAGGCGAGCAATAGCTCGAGACTTCCTTAGATATTGTGCACCAGCTGTTATTTACAAAAATATGTAGTCCGCCACCCCTTGTCTTACCAGACGCCGCTGTTCTATCCTGCCTGTATAGCGTATAACCAGCCAGCTGTATGTTGATAGTGTCTTCGTTCAGCCACGACTCCGTGAAGCATAAGATATTACAGTTTTGAATGACCCGTTGGTAGTTTAATGTTCCGTGTAGGTCATCAATTTTATTCGCCAAAGATTGCACGTTTGCTAGCAGAATGGAAGGAAGTGGGGGTTTATTCGATCGCCTGCGAATTCTCAGAAGGCAGCCCGCCTTCTGGCCTCTTTTTCTCTGCCTCCTTTTCACACAAATCACAGGGATCTGGGCCTGTTCCCGAGAAAGCAGTATATCATTTGCGTCAGGCTCGTCAACGTAGTTAAAGGAAAAAAAGGATTCTGCCAGTCCGTGGTGAGTAATCTCAGTCCTGATGTCCAGAAGTTACTTTCGGTCATAAGAGACGGTAGCGGAAACATTATGTACAAAATAAGTAAAAGTACAAGTTACAAACAATGCAAATAAACAAACAAAAAAGCACAATCAGTTGGGGACACGTAGAACGTCAGCCTTCTTCTCCGGCGCCATTTAACACGACTCCAACACCATCATTAAGTTTACTGATGACACAACAGTGGTAGGCCTGATCACCGACAACGATGAGACAGCCTATAGGGAGGAGATCAGAGACGTGGTCGTGTGGTGCCAGAACAACAACCTCTCCCTCAACGTGATCAAGACAAAGGAGATGATTGTGGACTACAGGAAAAGGAGGACCGAGCACGCCCCCATTCTCATTGACGGGGCTGTAGTGGAGCAGGTTGAGAGCTTCAAGTTCCTTGGCGTCCAAATCCCCAACAAACTAACATGGTCCAAGCACACCAAGACAGTCGTGAAAAGGGCATGACAAAACCTATTCCCCCTCAGGAGACTGAAAAGTTTTGGAATGGGTCCTCAGATCCTCAAAAGGTTTTTACAGCTGCACCATTGAGAGCATCCTGACGGGTTGCATCACTGCCTGGTATGGCAACTGCTCGGCCTCCAACTGCAAGGCACTACAGAGGGTAGTGCATATGGTCCAGTACATCACTGGAGCCAAGCTTCCTGCCATCCAGGTCTCTATACCAGGCAGTGTCAGAGGAAGGCCCTAAAAATTGTTAAAGACTCCAGCCACCCCAGTCATAGACTGTTCTCTCTGATACCGCACGGCAAGCGGTACCGGAGCGCCAAGTCTAGGTCCAAGAGGCTTCTAAACAGCTTCTACCCCCAAGCCATAAGACTCCTGAACAGCTAATCATATGGCTACCCAGACTATTTGCATTGCCCCCCCCCCCCCCCCCACTCCTACGCTGCTGCTACTCTCTGTTATTATCTATGCATAGCCACTAATAGATCTTCTTCAGGCTAGGGTCCATTTTTCTCCACTTCCTGTCTGACTTACGTGCCAAAAGTAAACTGCCTGTTACTCAGGCCCAGAAGCCAGGATATGCATATAATTGGTACCATTGGATAGAAAACACTTTGAAGTTTGTAGAAATGTTTAAAAAATGTATGAGACTATAACACAATTGATATAGTAGGAGAAAATCCAAAGACAAACTAACCGGAATTTATTAAACCTTTGTTCAAGGTTTCAGGCTTGTTTCTTCCCAAACAAGGAAGAATTTTGAGTTTTAGAACTGGGAGTCAGAGTTGGAAATTAGTCTGTGCACCTGCTAATTTTGCTTTCCTATTGAACATACTTCTTTCCGTATTAAATATTATAGTTTAATTACATTTTAGGGTAGCTGAGGATTGGATAGAAACGTATTTTGACTTGTTTTAACAAAGTTTAGCAGTAGCTTTTTGGATTCCTTTCTCTGCATGTTGAATGAGTGAATTACTCAAATCGATGGCACCAACTAAACTGACTTTTTGGGATATAAAGAAGGATTTTATCTAACAATGTCACGACTTCTGCCGAAGTCGTTGCCTCTCCTTGTCCGGGCGGTGTTCGGCGGTCGACTTCACCGGCCTTCTAGCCATCATCGATCCATTTTTCATTTTCCATTGGTTTTGTCTTGTCTTCCCACACACCTGTTGTCAATCCCATTCATTATCTGTTGTGTATTTAACCCTCTGTTTCCCTTCATGTGTTTGTCAGAGATTGTTTTATGTCAAGTGTTGTTTTATTGTTTTATTGGTGTATAGGTGCGCGACGGGTCCTCGTACCCATTTTTATTTGATGTATGTATATTTCTCGTGTTTGGAGCATGTCATGGACATTTATTAAAAGTCTCCATCTACACTTCGTTTACTCTCCTGCGCCTGACTTCCCTGCCACCTATACACACGACGTTGACAGAATCTCTGACCCTAAAAAATGAAGTCAGCAGGAGGAGGCACTTCGCTAATGGAGGTTGAGGAACGCGTCATGGAACAAGCGGAGGAGATTGACAGTCTGTGCGCTGCCATGGATCGCATTGTCCAGAATATGGACCGCTGGGAGAGACAGGGAGCTTTTCCAGCACCTCCACCACCACCTGGAATTCCTTTGAACGCTTTTTCTCCTCCGGAACCGAACAGGATCCAGTTATCCCTACCCACGGGATACAATGGAGATACTGCCAGCTGCCAGGGTTTTCTCCTAAAACTGAACTTGTATCTGGCCACGGTCTCTCCAGTACCATCAGACCGTGAGAAAAGCTCCGCCCTCGTCTCATGCCTTACCGGGAAAGCCCTGGAGTGGGCCAACGCTGTGTGTGGAGAGGATAAGGCGTTGGACCATTTTGAGGAGCTCATCTGCCATTTCCGGAAGGTATTCGACCACCCATCCGAAGGCAGAGCAGCAGGTGAGCTCCTCTATCATCTGAGGCAGGGGACGAGGAGTGCTCAGGAGTTCGCTTTGGAGTTTAGGACTTTGGCTGCCGGCGCTGGATGGAGCGACAGGGCCCTGATCGACCACTACCATTGTAGTCTACGCGAGGACGTCCGTCGGGAGCTGGCCTGTAGAGACACCACCCTCAACTTCGACCAGCTGGTGGATATGTCCATCAGGCTGGACAACATGCTGGCTACTCGGGGACGTCTAGATCGGGGTCTGGTTGTTCCATCCTCCCGCACGCTCTCTCCCGAACCTATGGAATTGGGAGGGATGGTGCGCAGGGAGACCGGAGGGGGTACCCGCTCGAGCACCATCTATGATCGCAGAGATCACACTGCTGATCGGTGCCGGGTTGGTTCCTCTGGGAATAGAGAAGGCAGGCAGGGCACTCTGGCATCACCCCAGGTGAGTAGGCACCATACTCATCCAGAGCACTCTGCTGCAATTATGTTTGTCTCTGTAACTTTTCCGGATTTTACCCTGCATTCCCAGTATAAGGCGCTAGTAGATTCAGGCGCGGCTGGGAATTTCATTAATAAAAATTTAGCTCATAGTTTAGGGATTCCTATTGTTTCTGTGGATATGCCTTTCCCTATTCATGCCTTAGATAGTCGACCAATAGGGTCAGGGTTTAT
The DNA here is from genome assembly GCF_029448725.1 of Salvelinus fontinalis. Classification (NCBI taxonomy): domain Eukaryota; kingdom Metazoa; phylum Chordata; class Actinopteri; order Salmoniformes; family Salmonidae; genus Salvelinus; species Salvelinus fontinalis. The sequence goes on from NC_074666.1 coordinate 22,627,832, forward strand.
CAGGGAGGTCACCGCACCTTTGTCTATGATAATGCAGGAGGGTCACAAGGAGAAGAGTAGTCTTTTCCTTATTGATTCCCCTGCGTATTCTGTGGTGCTAGGCCTACCCTGGTTAACTACTCATAACCCCACTGTTTCTTGGCCACAGAGGGCTCTCACGGGGTGGTCGCGAGAGTGCTCAGGTAGGTGTGTAGGGGTTTCCGTTGGTGCTACTACGGTGGAAAGTCCAGACCAGGTTTCCACCGTGCGCATTCCCCCAGAATATGCCGATTTGGCACTCGCCTTCTGTAAAAAGAAGGCGACTCAATTACCACCCCATCGACAGGGGGATTGTGCGATAGATCTCCTGGTAGACGCTGCATATCCCAGGAGTCACGTGTATCCTCTGTCGCAAGCGGAGACAGTGGCTATGGATAATTATATCTCTGAATCCCTGCGTCAGGGGTTCATTCAGCCATCCATTTCACCCGCCTCGAGTTTCTTTTTTGTGAAGAAGAAGGATGGCGGTTTACGCCCGTGCATTGATTATCGAGACCTTAATAAAATCACGGTAAAATATAGTTACCCGCTACCTTTGATCAATACAGTAATGGAGTCAATGCGCGGGGCCCGCTTCTTCACAAAATTGGATCTCAGGAGTGCGTACAATCTGGTGCGTATTAGGAGGGGTGATGAGTGGAAGACGGCATTTAGCACCACCTCAGGTCATTATGAGTACCTGGTCATGCCATATGGGTTGACGAATGCTCCATCAGTATTCCAATCATTTGTAGATGAGATCTTCAGGGACCTGCACGGGCAGGGTGTAGTGGTGTATATCGATGATATTTTGATATACTCTGCTACACGCGCCGAGCATGTGTCCTTGGTGCGCAGGGTGCTTGGTCGCCTGTTGGAGCATGATCTATATGTCAAGGCTGAGAAATGCTTGTTCTTCCAACAATCCATCTCCTTCCTAGGGCATCAGATTTCCACTTCAGGAGTGGAAATGGAGAGCGACCGCATTACAGCCGTGTGTAATTGGCCGACTCCAACCACGGTAAAGGAGGTGCAGCGTTTTTTAGGGTTTGCCAATTACTACCGGAGATTTATCCGGGGTTTTGGTCAGGTAGCAGCTCCCATTACCTCACTGCTGAAGGGGGGACCGGTGCGCTTGCAGTGGTCGGCCGAGGCGAATAGGGCTTTTGGACAACTGAAGGCTCTGTTTACCTCGGCGCCTGTGTTGGCTCATCCGGATCCCTCTTTGCCATTCATAGTAGAGGTGGACGCATCCGAAGCTGGGATAGGAGCAGTGCTCTCTCAGCGTTCGGGTGTGCCACCGAAGCTTCGCCCCTGTGCTTTCTTTTCGAAGAAGCTCAGCCCGGCGGAGCGTAACTATGATGTGGGGGACCCAGCTCTCGTAAAAGCCTTGAAGGTGTGGAGGCATTGGCTTGAGGGGGCTAATCACCCTTTTCTCATCTGGACTGACCACCGCAATCTGGAGTACATCCGGCAGGCGAAGAGACTAAATCCTCGCCAGGCAAGGTGGGCCATGTTTTTCACTCGTTTTGTGTTTACGCTTACTTACAGACCAGGCTCCCAGAACGTCAAGGCAGATGCATTGTCTCGGCTGTATGACACAGAGGAGCGGCCCATGGATCCCACTCCCATACTCCCAGAGTCGTGTTTGGTGGTGCCAGTAGTGTGGGAGCTGGACGCGGACATTGAGCGGGCGTCACGTGCAGAGCCCTCTCCTCCTGAGTGTCCAGCTGGTCGTCTGTACGTTCCGTCTGCTGTCCGCGACCGATTGATTTATTGGGCTCACACATCACCCTCCTCTGGTCATCCTGGGATAGGTCGGACGATGCGCTGTCTTGATGGGAGGTACTGGTGGCCCACTTTAGCTAAGGGCGTGAGGATTTATGTTTCCTCCTGTTCGGTGTGCGCCCAGTGCAAGGCTCCTAGACACCTGCCTAGAGGTAAGCTTCTACCTTTACCCGTTCCTCAACGGCCGTGGTCGCACCTGTCAGTGGATTTTTTGACTGATCTTCCACCTTCACAGGGTTACACCACGATCCTGGTCGTTGTGGATCGGTTCTCTAAGTCCTGTCGTCTTCTCCCTTTGCCCGGTCTCCCTACGGCCTTACAAACTGCGGAGGCCCTGTTTACACATGTTTTCCGGCACTATGGGGTGCCTGAGGATATAGTGTCTGATCGGGGTCCCCAGTTCACGTCAAGGGTCTGGAAGGCGTTTATGGAACGTCTGGGGATCTCGGTTAGTCTTACCTCAGGTTTTCACCCCGAGAGTAATGGGCAGGTGGAGAGAGTTAACCAGGATGTGGGCAGGTTTCTGCGGTCCTATTGCCAGGACCGGCCGGGGGAGTGGGCGAAGTTCGTGCCCTGGGCAGAGATGGCCCAGAACTCGCTATGTCACTCCTCCACTAACCTTACCCCTTTTCAATGTGTATTAGGGTATCAGCCGGTTCTGGCTCCTTGGCATCAGAGTCAGACCGAAGCTCCTGCGGTGGACAATTGGTTTCGGCACGCTGAGGAAACCTGGGAGGCAGCCCACGTCCACCTTCAGCGTGCCATAAGGCGCCAGAAAATTGGCGCAGACCGTCGCCGCAGTGAGGCCCCGGTGTTCGTACCAGGGGACAGGGTCTGGCTCTCGACCCGAAACCTGCCCCTCCGCCTGCTCTGCCGGAAGCTGTGTCCGCGGTTTGTGGGGCCGTTTAAAGTCCTGAGGAGAGTGAACGAGGTATGTTATAGGTTACAACTGCCCACTAATTACCGTATTAACCCCTCGTTCCATGTGTCTCTCCTCAGGCCGGTGGTGGCTGGCCCGCTCCAGGAGGCTGAAGTGCGTGAAGTTCCTCCGCCTCCTCTAGACATCGAGGGGGTCCCGGCGTACTCTGTTCGATCCATTTTGGATTCGAGACGTCGGGCGAGGGGCCTTCAGTACCTCGTGGACTGGGAGGGGTACGGGCCGGAGGAGAGATGCTGGGTTCCGTTGGAGGACGTTTTAGATCCTTCCATGTTAAAAGAATTTCACCGCCTCCATCCGGATCGCCCTGCACCTCGCCCTCCGGGTCGTCCCCGAGGCCGGTGTCGACGAGCTGCTGGAGCCGCGCGTCGGGGGGGGGTAATGTCACGACTTCTGCCGAAGTCGTTGCCTCTCCTTGTCCGGGCGGTGTTCGGCGGTCGACTTCACCGGCCTTCTAGCCATCATCGATCCATTTTTCATTTTCCATTGGTTTTGTCTTGTCTTCCCACACACCTGTTGTCAATCCCATTCATTACCTGTTGTGTATTTAACCCTCTGTTTCCCTTCATGTGTTTGTCAGAGATTGTTTTATGTCAAGTGTTGTTTTATTGGTGTATAGGTGCGCGACGGGTCCTCGTACCCATTTTTATTTGATGTATGTATATTTCTCGTGTTTGGAGCATGTCATGGACATTTATTAAAAGTCTCCATCTACACTTCGTTTACTCTCCTGCGCCTGACTTCCCTGCCACCTATACACACGACGTTGACAAACAAAAAGACCATACATGTTGTAGTTGGGATCCCCTGGATTGCAAATCAGAGGAAGATTTTCAAAAAGTAAGTGAATATTTAATCACTATTTATGATTTTATGAAGCCTGTGCCGGTGGAAAAATATGTTGATGTGGGGGGTCGTCCTCAAACAATCGCATGGCATGCTTTCGCTGTAAAGCCTATTGTAATTCGGACAATGCAGTTAGATGAACAAGAATTTAAGCTTTTAACTTGTATTTACCTAAATGTTTAATATCCATAATTTTTATGATTATTTATTTTGAATTGCGCGCCCTCCATGTACATAATTACCTCAATTACCTCGACACCGGTACCCCGTAAATAGCCCCGCTATTGTTATTTACTGCTGCTCTTTAATTATTTGTTATTCTTATCTCTTACTTTTTATTTAGGTATTTTCTTAAAACTGCATTGTTGGTTAAGGGCTTGTAAGTAAGCATTTCACTGTAAGGTGAATTTGACCTGTTGTATTTGGCACATGTGACATTTTATTATTATTTGATTTGATTACCTAAACTACTCTACCTTCCATTCATGTGTACAGTAAACAGGAATATTTGTAGACTCTACAGGTGGCAAAACACTACTTACTGGGTTGTTCCACAAAAAGAGTGCATTTGGACAGTGTAATTATGTCAAAATTACACCTAATTCACTGAATTTTTATATTGTGTCATAAAGAGTGTTCCACTTCATAAAAAACATGTGTCCTTCTCAAGAGTTAAAAAAAGGAAGAAGCCAATTCAAGTGCTTGGAAAAGAGCCAATTGAAGTAACAGGGATGACTCTACCAGGGTTGACAATGCCATTTTTAATCTGCCATAACTCCTCTCATGACTAGAAAACAGGAACTATAGACAAGACAGGAGCAAGGGGAAACCCGCTGGTAGGTTTGAAGAACAACACGAACTGGCAACAGACAAACAGAGAACACAGGTATAAATGCACAGGTGATAATGGGGAAGATGGGCGACACCTGGAGGAGGGTGGAGACAAGCACAATGACAGGTGAAACAGATCAGGGCATGACAGATGGTGAAAACCTGGGGAAATGTGGGGGTTATTTGTGTTAAACTCTTTCTAGAAGTCAGAAAAACATGAGGAACATTTTGGCACTTTAAGTCTTTATTCATATGAAAAATCAGATTTAGAATTTTTTAATGTGGTTTATATTAAAAGGCACTTCATTTAATACAACATGCTTTTAAATGCAAAATTTGTTCACAATTTCTACTTACAATATCAAAAGGATGCAAAAAGGCACTTTATTCATGGAGTGACCCATCTTTGCAACAGGTTGAGAATTATATGAATCTGGGTTAAATGTGACGTACAGAAATGGGAGTCCCATAAGTGTGCAAAGTGAAGATGAAATCCTTTACCTTTACAAACTTTCATATGGAGATGTTTCTCAATTGAGGATTGGATCCAGGGCTTTTGCAAGGTTTGCTTCTAATGTATCTACAGGTCCTTCAGAAAGTATTCAAACCCCTTGACTTAGTCCACATTTTGTTGTGTTACAACCTGATTTCAAAATGTATTAAATAAAATTCTCAACCATCTACACACAATACCCTATAATGACAAAACAAATTTAAAAAAATTGAAATATTTGCACATTTATTGAAAATGAAATACAAAAATATCAAATTTACATAAGTATTCACACTCCTGAGTCAACACACTCCTGAGTCCACACATAACACGGCCAACCGAATCGTTTCTAATCATCTCTCCTCCTTCCAGGCTTTTTCATCGTTTAAATTATATGGTGATCGCATCTAAACTTTCATTGTATTACCACGACTACCGGCAAAACAGTTCGTCTTTCTATCACCCACGTGGATATAACCAATGAGGAGATGGCATGTGGGTACCTGCTTCTATAAACCAATGAGGAGATGGCACGTGGGTACCTGCTTCTATAAACCAATGAGGAGATGGGAGAGGCAGGACTTGCAGCGCGATCTACGTCAGAAATAGGAACGACATCTCTTTTAGCCCTTGGTGTCACAGATGCTCGTTGCCACGCGCAAGCAGTGTTGGTGCAATAATTGAATAACATGGATTTCTAAATTTATTTTGCGACGCTCGCGCACGCGACGTGTCCGGTCTGGTCAGCATGTAACTCACAGTGCCGACCCGTCATTCAGGTAAAATAAAAAGCATTACAAAAATTTGTATATAGAAAAAAAAGGTTTGGCCTTGCCTGTTTTGCATGTTATTTTGGCATTAATACATGTCACTTATCAGTTTGCAAACTATGTAAAAAAAAAAATATATAAATATACACTGCTCAAAAAAATAAAGGGAACACTTAAACAACACAATGTAACTCCAAGTCAATCACACTTCTGTGAAATCAAACTGTCCACTTAGGAAGCAACACTGATTGACAATACATTTAACATGCTGTTGTGCAAATGGAATAGACAAAAGGTGGAAATTATAGGCAATTAGTAAGACACCCCCAAAAAAGGAATGGTTCTGCAGGTGGTGACCACAGACCACTTCTCAGTTCCTATTCTTCCTGGCTGATGTTTTGGTCACTTTTGAATGCTGGCGGTGCGCTCACTCTAGTGGTAGCATGAGACGGAGTCTACAACCCACACAAGTGGCTTAGGTAGTGCAGTTCATCCAGAATGGCACATCAATGCGAGCTGTGGCAAAAAGGTTTGCTGTGTCTGTCAGCGTAGTGTCCAGAGCATGGGGGCGCTACCAGGAGTCAGGCCAGTACATCAGGAGACGTGGAGGAGGCCGTAGGAGGGCAACAACCCAGCAGCAGGACCGCTACCTCCGCCTTTGTGCAAGGAGGTGCACTGCCAGCGCCCTGCAAAATGACCTCCAGCAGGCCACAAATGTGTTGTGAATTGTGTTATTTGACATATACAAAGACCCAAGCGGCATTCAATATGCTTCACCCTAATAATTTGGCCTATATTCACCTCTTAATTTTGCCTACTGTTCTAATTTGGTGGTGCCTATTACCTGTTTTAGAGAAATGTAATCACTGAATATTGTAAGAGCTTTCATTGTCTGTTTATATGCCCCATTTATTTATCCTACGGTTCTGACTGCAAGAACGGCCCATGTTCTGAATTCTGTTGCTGTACATTTCAAAAGTGCTGAACAAATAGTTATTGACTACGTCCGTCGTCGCTCGCTCATTAATGTCTTAATCGAAATTACAGATTGCCTTTTATCCACTTGTCGTCCCCTTATACCATAGTTTGTACATCTCAATTGTCAGTAGAAACCACATTTATTTAAGCAAGTCAGCCACATCAGCTAAGTTTTTTTTAAAGGCAGTAAATGAGGCTGAATGAACTGTTTCGCTGCCAGACAAGGCTCTGCTGATAGCCAGGTGTAGCAGAGGTAAGGTGTTGGGACTGCTTTTGGGACAGCTTTATGTAGGGCCTAACTGTTTGTGGGCATCGTTTGTCACCGTTATAGTGCAATTAATGTATTGTGTTGTGTAGTGGCTTTGCTGGCAGGCATCCCACTTTTTTTGTGTTGGCGACCAAGATTTACATGCTAAAATCGCCACTGAACTCACAGCAACAAAAAAAATGTAGGAAAGCAATCCAATGTTATTTGTTGCCTAGACTTTACTGCAAATGACACTCAAGTCCAGAGAAAAAAACAATACACTAATATTGTAGTTAGCCATGACAGCCTTCATAATAGAACGCTTGTGACCACACACATCTAAATATTGCACTTGGGGAAAAAAGATCTTAAAGTAGAAATAGAATGAAACAGGCATTCTATTTTTCTATACTATTGTGGCCACTGTAGCAGACATCGATCAAGTGCACAAGGCTATGTGTGCAAAAATAACGTTCACTGAGCAAAAACTAAAAGACCCCCCCCCCCCACTACACACACACACAACTGTATATCAAGTTCAACACAACAAAAGCAATAGCTTTGAGCTACACTGCACGTTATTACATTGTACACTTTCTGCCTGTTGACATCTGTTCTACAATGTGCCAGCAGCAGAGCATGAAACCCTTTGTTGGCATAATTGATCTCTTTCAGGCAGAGTAAACCTGGCATACCCCTTTTTATCTACAGCATTGAAAAAGTGAGAAAGAGGGAAAGTGTGTTGTGTTCCTTACACCTCTATAGTGACATCCAGTTTAAACCAGGCCCAGCTCAAGCTCCAATTCATCCCTGAATCCACTTGTTCAACAAGCAACGCCTCATTTTCACATAATTCTCTCATTCTGAAAATTAACAATGCTAACAATTATTGATCCACCACACTTGCTCCCTCACCTCAAACTTTCCAAATGCCAGTTGTTTTTCGGTTATAGCTCATGAAGTACGCTTCATTCATCACATTCTCACCCCCGTAGTCAGGCTTCTCACCTACCACGTCGTTTTCGTTCAGTGGACGCGCTGCTGTAGCTTTCTAGTGCGCGCGCTGATGCTGTCACTAGCAAGTTGGTTGTCTCTTCTCTTTAGTCGCGTGCTGCGTTCTGTTGCTATGTGAACGACTGTTGAGCCTTGGATACAGCCAATATTGCGCCAAACGTGCATCACCCCCCAAAAAAACTTTTCTCATCGGATCTACATGAATCACGCAGGTTACCTATTTTGGATTCAAAACGGGGAATTTCGCCGAAAGGTGACTAGTTTGCATCCCTGCTAAAACGTCTACATTGTTGTGAATGCAACCATGCTCATGGATAATCTTGAATGAATTGTAAATAATGATGAGTGAGAAAGTTACAGACGAACAAATATCAAATCCCCATGACATGCTAACCTCTCACCATTACAATAACAACAGGAGAGGTTAGCATTTTGGGGGGTATGATATTGTAATTAAACAGGCAGTGAGTAGGTCTCGAACTTATAAACCCAGGGTCGTTACAATATTTATGAGTCTGTAACTTTCTCACGCATTATTCACGATTCATTCAGTACTTCGTAATCATGGTAGCAGCCACATTCATGTAGAAGCCAAAACAACAAAACATGTGTCACCGTCCCAATACTTTTGGAGATCACTATATGTATATATATATATATATATATATATATATATATATATATATATATCAAGGGCATTTTTCCAAGTCCTCAGATTGTTCCTGCTGTGAAAGGAAAAGGTCAAAAGCTTAAACATGTTTGATGTGTAAACATGGGGGCAGTGTCTTGTTGTTTGGAAAAAGGATGACACGTTCCCTCTCTTGGGGCTTATCAGACTATCTCTTCTTTCGCTAGATGGTTTTCTATTTCCCTGCATTGTTTTACCACATTGTTTTACCAATTTTGTGTTTTACCACAAGATTCACTGCTATTCAAATTATATTTTGTTCGTACAATGTCTGTGATGGCCATGAAATACCTGTGAAGAGTACCTGTTCCAATCATTATAGTAAGTACGGACTTCTTTATTATATAGCTACAGTATGGCAAAAAACATTATTCATGATGACTGTCTTCTACACAGATTGGCCATTTTATTTGTTTTTTCCCATGACATTACTCAGGGTTAATAGATACATTTAATCATATTCAGAGAGATTTCCATAAGGGTGACTGGAACAGGCTGTGCGTTTCCATAAATATTGTGACGGGAGCATGTGTATGGAAAAGTGCTCATGGGACTAATTTCACACAATATGTGCCTATTAATTAGGCAAATGAGTAGAGCCCAAACCACTTGATGACAAAGAACAGTTCACTTTGACATCTGCGTCAACTCTGCCTTTCATTCCAGGTTGGCTTGACGTTGCAGGAATGCTTGGTTTTGGTGTGAGGAAAAGACGTTGCAAGTCAATAGCAAGAAGACTGGCTGTAGGAGTTCTATTGACCAGTTTCATGGTGGTATTGCACTGCTTATCTACCCCAGCAGTCCAACAAGTCAATCAACAAAAGTAAGTGTATGCTGGACTTTTGTTGTGAAATACATCTATTATTTGCTATACGATGTGATTTACTTTTAAATCAATTCATTTGACATAAATAGGTAACATAAAATGTAAAATAAATGTCAGTTTACTCTTTTTTCACCTTTGCTCTACAGGGTTACAGTGGCTCTGTCATGTTCTCACCACTTGTCTCAAATATGGGTCCACAATTTGACCAACTACTCTCAAAGCAGAACAAGTCTGTCAGGGGAGTGTGTGCCCAAGGTGGACCTCATGTTCATGAAGACCCACAAGACTGCCAGCAGCACATTACTCAACATCATCTTCCGCTTCGGTGAGAAGCACGGTTTAAAGTTTGCCTTTCCTAAAGGTCGCAATGACTTCTTCTACCCATCCCCTTTCCTTTGCTCCCAGGTCAAAGACTACCAGCCTGGGGTATGTTTCAACATCTTATGTAACCACATGCGCTTTAATGGGCATGAGGTGGCAAAGCTCCTCCCAGCAGACGCTCCCTATTTCACCATCCTACGAGACCCGGCGGAGTTGTTTGAGTCATCCTTCCATTATTACAGCCGAGCGATTCCCCTCACCTGGGGGATCCACGGAGATAGCAAACTGGCTGAGTTTCTGCGTGAACCCATGAACTACTACACCCCAAGGAGCTACAACTCATTCTACCTCAAGAACCTGCTCTTCTTTGACTTTGGATTTGATAACAACTTAGAGCCGGACCACCCTCTGGTGGAGAGGGGTATTCAGACCTTGTCCCAACGCTTCCAGCTGGTCCTGATGGCGGAGCATTTTGAGGAGTCTCTCATCCTGCTGAAAGATACACTCTGCTGGACGATGGAAGATATGCTGTTCTTCAAGCTCAATGCCCGCAAGGACTCATCTGTGTCACGACTGACCCCTGAGCTAAAGGCCAAGGCCCGGGAGTGGAACGGGGCCGACTGGAGGCTCTACCAGCACTTTAACGCCACATTCTGGGCCAAGGTGGAGGCATACGGGTGGACACGGATGGAGCAGGAAGTGAAAGAGCTGAGGAGGAGGAATGCAGAAATGGCTGCCATGTGCATTGAGGGTGGGGGAGCAGTGGAGGCTGGGCTGATTCGGGACACAGATCTGCTTCCCTGGCAGCCAGTTGGAGAGAACTTCATCCTGGGTTACAATTTAAGGAAAAACATTGACCCCAAATACAGGGAACTCTGTCGGAAAATGCTCACACCTGAAATACAGTACCTATCAGAGCTAGGGGTCAACTTGTGGCTCACAAGATTATGGGGTTGGTTAAAGGATACTATATTCTAGCTACAAACTAATTTATGGGAACAATTTGGATTAATCCTTAAGAATATAAGCTAGGGCTGTGGGGGGTGCTACTAGTATAATATATGGAATCGTTTTTTTATGATCATACCAAGGATGATTTAGCTATTTGATTTTAAATTGTAGAAGCCCTTTGGCCTTATTGCTATTAGCCCATAGCAACACATTGAATGACAGATTCATACATGGAAAAACAGATAGTTAAAAATAAATCATAAGGAAGTTTGTTTTAAAGTGTTTGTCCTATGTCTGTCCTATATCATCAGTGGAGGCTGCTGATACCAAACACATGTGAGACTCACATGTTTGATACTAAACACATCAAACACGTGGTTTCCCTGTTCCATTGACCTCCTTCCAGCCATTATTATGAGCTATCCTCCCCTCAGCAGCCTCCACTGACTTCCATACATTTTTTTCAACTGCTACCGGGCTACCTTCAGACGAGTCCCGTGAGGCTTGTGGGCATCCTAGAGCAAAACAACATGTACGTGTTTATGAGTCTCACCTTTCCATAGAGGGGTCATATTCGTGTGTAGCCCAAACTGTTTGGACGCTACAGACAGAAGTTGGCAGATCGGCGTTACTGAATTCAGACGAGTGCCATGACGCTTGTGGGGGTCATAGAGCAAAACGGAGAACACCACCGTTTTTGTGAGTCAAATTTTTTCAGAGTGGTCATATTAGTTTGTAGGCCAAACTGTTCGGATGCTACTGACGTTTTGGTGAGAAGACCAATTTTTGGGATGTCTCATGGTCTGACAAACACTGCTGTAGCTCGACCACCTTCCACCGCAGATGTGGAAGGCCGCCATTGGCAGATGCGGTGGATTGCAAAAAAACTTATTTCTAGCTTAAACAGACGTATTTTGATGGCAAATTTTTTATTATGCTAATTCGATTTTCACGGAGGCTTGGATATCAACTGTAGGGGTGTTAAACAACTTGGGGTTGCAAATAAAGATACACTTTGTGACTGACTCCTTATGCAGTGCTATCTTATTGCATTGATGTATAAGTGGAAGAGAGGATCATAACAGCTATGTGCTGATTAATCTCTAAATTGTACATATTCGTTTTTTCTAAGTCAGCATATTACTCTCAGAGCTTGACTCTTGAAGCCTGCATGAAATCCTTTATCCCCTCCTCTCATACTGAAGATGCCAAAGTATGTTATTCAGTATAAAAGCGTATAAATTAGTGTGAACATCTTCATTCACAATTGTAATGACAGTCGATGTTCATTAAAACAGGGCATGGTTCAAGTGCTTTGGTCATTATTATTTTCTAAATGAGTCATGCTTCCACCAAAACTGGTATTTTTTCATCCTATAGCTTGTTCTCCATCTTCTTTATAGTGAGCCAACATGTTTTCAGCACTTTTAGTACAAATTTTCTCATGTTCTCTCTCTCTCTGCAGCAGACATACAGTGAGCAATATGCTTGGAACGTCAAATCACAATAAAAACACAGTATCAAATCGCAATACATATTCAATCGTGAGAATTGCAATACATATCGTATCAGCACCTAAGTATCAAATCAAAATATAATTTTATTTGTCACATGCGCCGAATAAAACGGGTGTATACATTATCGTGAAATGCTTGCTTACGAGCCTTTCCCACCGATGCAGAGTAAAAAAATAATAGTAAAAAGTAATAACACGAGAGGAATAAAATACACAAGAATTAAGCTATATACAGAGAGTACCAGTACCAGATCAATGTGCAGAGGTAAGAGGTATTTGAGGTAAAGTGTGAACATGAAGACAGGGTAAAGTGATTAGGCATTAGGTTAGATAATAATAAGGTATTTGAGGTAAAGTGTGTACATGAAGACAGAGTAAAGTGACTAGGCATCAGGATAGATCATAATAAGGTATTTGAGGTAAAGTGTGTACATGAAGACAGAGTAAAGTGACTAGGCATCAGGATAGATCATAATAAGGTATTTGAGGTAAAGTGTGTACATGAAGACAGAGTAAAGTGATTAGGCATTAGGTTAGATAATAATAAGGTATTTGAGGTAAAGTGTGTACATGAAGACAGAGTAAAGTGACTAGGCATTAGGTTAGATAATAATAAGGTATTTGAGGTAAAGTGTGTACATGAAGACAGGGTAAAGTGACTAGGCATTAGGTTAGATAATAATAAGGTATTTGAGGTAAAGTGTGTACATGAAGACAGAGTAAAGTGACTAGGTTAGATCATAATAAGACTACAATTAAGAACAGAGTAGCAGCAGCATATGATGAGTGTAAAAGTGTGTGTACGTGTGTATGTGTGTTTGCGTTGTGTCGGTATGTGTGTGTGAGTGTATATAGTGTGTATATATAGTCTTGTCTTGTGAGTTTGCACAGGGTCAGTGCAGATAGTCCGGGTAACCATTTAATTAACTATTTAGCTGTCTTATACCTTGGGGTAGAAGCTACCTCGGAGCCTGTTGGTCCGACAGCCAATGCTCCGGTACCTTTTGCCGGACGCTAGCAGAGTGAACAGTCTATGGATTGGGTGGCGGGAGTTTTTGACAATTTTTTGGGCCTCTGACCTGCCTCATGTAGGGGTCCTGGATGGCAGGGAGCTCGGCCTCAGTGATATGGTGGGCTGTCTGCATCACCCTCTATAGCGCTTTGCGGTCGAGGGTGGTGCATTTGCCATATCAAGCGGTGATCCAGCCTGTCAGGATGTTCTCGATGGTGTATAACTTTTTATTGTCCGAGGGTTTATGCCAAATATTTTCAGCCTCCTGAGGGAAAAAGCCTTCTTCACGATTGTACGGGTGTGTCTGGACCATGTTAGTCCTTATTGATATGGATGCCAAAGAACTTGAAGCTCTCTGTCGATGTCGACGCACTCTCCCCTATTGCTCCTGTAGTCCACGATCAGCTCCTTGGTCTTAATGACGTCGAGGGAGACGTTATTGTCCTGGCACCACACTGCTAAGTCTCTGACCTCCGCCCTGTAGGCTGTCTCATCGCTGTCGGTGATCAGGCCCACCACCGTTGTGTCGTCAACAAACTTGATGATGTGTTAAAGTCGTGCGTGGCTTTCTCTTTGAAATTTGTTAGCGTTTGCAAGCCCTACCACATACAACGAGTGTCGAAGCCGGTGTAATAGGTAGTATTCCTTCTTCCTCCCATAATTTCCTTTTGCATGTTTCCTCTCGTTAGAGGTCGTAGTGGGCTTTCTTGTCCATGTCCGTATCCCGTTCCTTGTGGGCGGTAACTTATCCTGATATCGTATCGTGAGGTCCCTTACAATTTCCAGTGCTAGTTAATGATGCATAGATTCAGTTCGTTTGCAATACACTATTTTGTCCCACTAATGAGAGAAAGAAGATTAAGCCCACATAACTGTTTAATGAGGATACTTCTCAATGGCAGACAGAAGCTGTGCACATATTGCAGTCTGCAACAAACTAAGCCAGTGTTGAACTAGAGTAATTGAAAGTCATTCTGTCTGATAAATCTCCAATTGCACTGCAGCTGTTGATACAGATAGAGCTGTAGCTGGAAATGAGGTATACATTTCAATTATGGGACAATTTCGTTAGTGGCTTGGTTGTTATCAAGGTGATATCAAATGCTGTATGACAACGGTAGTGTATTTGTTGGCTGCTAGAGGGCAGTAAAGCACCTTCATAATGAAGACCCATAAACACCATGCAGAATCTGATTCAGACAAAAATGTTCTAACTGGTTTATAGCATAATAAAACCATATACATACATTTGTTTAACTAAATTGTAAAACTTAAGTTCATATTGGGGGTGGTAAAAATGTGCAGCCATGACATGTATGGTGAAACTCCACTAAAAGAGGGTCCCTCTCACTCATCCCACTTAAACCCACTGGTGCAGTCTGATAATCCTACGTGGATAGTTTGATAAAATACTATTAATGGTTGTGAAGGGAAGTAGACCCTGGCCTCTGTAATGAGAAGACTGTATCGGACTCCATCTCCTGGGATCTATAGTATTGCAACAAGGAAGTTGGGAGAAGACAAACTCATTTTGTGAGCTGGTTACCATGGAAACATGCAGTGTCCAGCCCACTACAGTTGTCTCATGATACAAATATATCTTGGTGGTAAACTGGGATTCATAGATGCTCAAAACACAGACAAGGTAATAATCATGACTACATGGGTGTGTATATTTTGTTTATTCAGCCTGCAGTTTGCATGCTCTCACCCTCTCCCTCCCCTCCCACCCCTCCCCTCCCGGCTGGAGTGGTGTGAAGCTCACCGCTATTAGACTCTGGAGAAGTGGAAACGCGTTCTCTGGAGTGAAGAATTACGCTTAACCACCTGGCCGTCCGACGGCTGATTCTGGGTTTGGCGGATGCCAGGAGAACGCTCCTGCCCTGATGCAAAGTGCCAACTGTAAAGTTTGGTGGAGGAGGAACAACGGTCTGTGGTAACAGTTTGGGGAAAGTCCTTTCCTGTTTCAGCAAGTGTCCACATACTTTTGGCCATATAGTGTATTTCATGTGTGTCCATAACATCTTAATAGTTAATACACATTCAAATTTGGATTAAGCATGAACTTGAACACATCTGTCACTGTCAGGCATTGTGTGTGAGGCATGATGATGAAGTGACCAGTTTCCTATACTACACTCTTGTATTTAAAAAAAAATGTGGGGGGGGGAGATCAGCTTTAATATTGCAGATAGATTGTGGCTGCCATCAATGTACACTACCGGTCAAAAGTTTTATAACACCTACTTATTCAAGGGTTTTTTCTTTATTTGTACTATTTTCTACATTGTAGAATAATAGTGAAGAGTGTAAAGTCAAACCTGGAAAAGAATAGGGTCCATCTAGCCTGACGCGGGTTCAGCCTCTTCGCTGCTCAAATGTACTCCAAGTTCCTGTGGTCCGTCCAGCCAACAACTCACGATCGCCCAAGTCATAATTGGGTAGAGGGTAGAAGGCGCATTGATGGAGTTTAGGTGCCGATCCAGTTCGTTAGGAGAGAACAGCCCCTTCGCCAACCTCTGAGGCGTTCACCTCCACGATGAAGGGCAGAGAAGGGTCAGGGTGAGCCAGAACAGGTGCAATTGTAAAATGTTCCTTTAGAGCACGGAAGGCTTTGTTGGCCTCCCCAGTCCAGCGCAGCTGTCGAGGACCAACCTTCAGGAGGGAGGTGGGAGGGGCAACCACTGTGCTGAAATCCCTAATGAAGCGCCTGAAATAGTTGGCAAAACCAAGGAAGCTCGCCTTGATGTTGGATGGAACGGGCCACGACCGTTCTGCACTGACGCTCTGCTCTTCCATCTCCACTCCCGCGGTGGATATCCGATGCCCAGGAAGGAGACCGCCTGCTGAAAGAAAAGGCACTTATCCACCTTGGAGTACAGGTGATACCCTATCAGCCTCTCCAAAACGGACCTGACATGAGAGACATGTTGCTCGCGTGTAGTGGAGTACACCAAGATGTCATCTATGTACACCACTACACAGCGACCCAACATGTCTCTAAACACCTTGTTAAGGAAGGCTTGAAACACAGAGGGTGCATTTGTCAGGCTGTAGGGCATTACCCTGTATTCGTAGTGCCAGGTGCTGAAGGCGGTCTTCCATTCATCCCCCTCTCTGATGTGCACCAGGTTCTAGGCACTGTGTAAATCCAATTTGGTAAAGTACTTAGAATTGTGCATCTGTTCGATCACAGTGGGTATGAGAGGTAAGGGAAAACTGAATTTAACAGTTGCCTTATTCAGTGTCCGGTAATCGATACAGGGGCGGAGACCTCCCTCCTTCACGAAAAAGAAGCTGTAGGCGGCCAGAGAGGTGGACGGACGGATGAATCCTTGGGCCAGTGCTTCCTGGACGTAGGCCTCCATGGATTCGGTCTCTGCATGCGGGAGAGGGTAGATGTGACCCCGCAGGAGGGTACAACCAGGCAGGAGGCCGATAGTGCAGTCCCATGGGAGATGAGGGGGCAGGCACGTGGCACGAGTCTTCACAAAGGCCACCTGTAGGTCCCGATACTCCTCTGGGATAGGGACGTGGGTGGCATGGTCCAGACTTTCCACAGTTGTGGCACAGATTGACAGAGAGACACCTCCCCTGACACTCCTGCGACCAACCCAACAACCTGCGCTCTGTCCACGATATACTGGGGTTATGCAACTGTAACCAGGGGAAACCTAAAACTATGGGGTGTTAAGGAGAGTCTAAGATGAGGAAAGTTTTGCGTTCATGGTGGTTGTGAGTAACTGTGAGGGAAATGGGAATCGTGGTCTGGCACACCAGTCCTTATCCTAGGGGACGGTTGTCTAGGGAAGGACTGGGATAGGGGGTTGTAAAGGGACTAGAGGAATGCGTAATGATAAGGCCACTGACCGGTCTAGGAAATTGCCTGCAGCACCTGAGTCCACTAGGGCAGAACTCAGTGGGGGGCCAGGATAGCCAGGGAGGGTGACAGGGAGGAGGACGTGCTTGGTGGACAGAGAGGAGCAAGGCACATCCACGTCTACCTGAGAAGGTGCAGGAGCGCTCCTCGGCCTGTCGCTTCCTCGCCTGGTTCTTCTTCTGGGACAGGTGTTCCAGGGGTGGTCCGACTCCATGCAGTAGGAGCAGAGACCCTGTTGACAGCGGCATTGACTTTCCTCAGGGGGAAGATGCGTCGTGCCAACCTCCATGGGCTCAGTCTCGCTGGAGGCTCCTGGGAGAGACCCGAATCCCCGGTATGGGCGACGACGGGCATGCAGGAGATTATCCAGGCGGATGGCCATGGTGATGAGCTGGTCCTGCGTGAGGTCATCATCTCTACAGGCCAGCTCGGTCTGGATGTCCACCTGTAGCCCGCTGCGGAAAATCATCAACATGCCCTGGTCGTTCCAGGCAGTGGACGCAGCCACCGTCCGGAAATCCAGAGCGTACTCCGACGTGATCCTGGACCCCTGGTCTAGACGGAGGAGACGCTCACCTCCCTCTCGGCCCTCTGTAGGGTGGTTGAAGATGGCACAGAAGAGTTGGATGAAGTGCTCATAGGACTGCACTTCTGGTTCGTCCCTTTCCCAGACGGCGTGCGCCCACTCCAGAGCCCGGCCTGTCAGCACCGAGATCAGCAAAGCCACCTTGTCCTTCTTGGAGGCCATCCCGGCATGACGGGCCAGGTGGAGGTCACACTGCAGGAGACACCCCCTACAATGAGCTGGGGTGCCGTCAAACCGATCCGGGATGGGCAGCTGGACGTTGCTGATCTTACCGGGTGATGTAGATGATGTTGGGGTGGCTGGAATGACTGCGGGGAGCTGGGAAGGTGGTTATGTAACATGCAGTTGGCGTACGGCCCGGAACGCCTTGGAACGGAGCATCTGGTCCATGGCAGTTCCGAGGCGCTCCAGAAACGAGTTGTGGGTGGCGGTGCTTTGCTCCTACAGCGGAGAGGCCGGGATGTCCTGCTGCTTCCTGTTTTCTTGGGTCGGTCATTCTGTCACTGGTGTAGAGAGTAGTAGGCAGGAGGCAATCGCAGGTTTAGAACTACTGAATTTATTTAAGCACCATAGAACAAAGCGGGACGAAACCCAAACGCTCAAAATATATCTTCATAAACAGAAAGGCAAAGGGCAAACCTAAAGTGCAAAATATAAAGTATTCTGGAAATAGTAGGAGAGATTCCTCTCAGGAAAACAAGTATCATTTACAATGACCAATAAAAAACTAATGGCAGAGGGAGTATATATATACAGTGTGTCACGACTTCTACCGAAGGTGGCTCCTCCTCCTGTTCGGGCGGCGCTCGGCGGTCGTCGTCATCGGTCTACTAGCTGCCACCGATTCCCTTTTCTTTTTCTGTTGGTTATGTCTGTATTGGTTTCACCTGTTTCTTGTTTGGGGGTTGTTTCAGGGCTATTTAAGCCTTTTATGCCCGCCTGCTTTTGTGCGGGCTTGTTCTCTGTTTTATTTGTGGATGGTTATGTTTTGTATTTTCCGGACTGTTTGGTGTCCTGTTTTGGGTCAGTCATTATTTTCGTCTCTTGTTTTGGCTTGACCATTTACTTACCGAAATAAATGTTTTTTTTTCCCGAAACCTCTGCTCTCTGCGCCTGACTCCACACCCACCACTCCTAGCTATGTGACACAGTGATAGAGTGGGGATTGGAACCAGGTGTGTGTAATGATGACGAGACAAGTCCGGGGTTGATAAGTGAAGGGTATTTGCCAGCAGTAGGTTCGGCAGCAGCTAGAGGGCCAGCGACGCGGGAAACGTCTGAGCTGGACAGGAGGGGGAGCCAAAGCTAAGGCTGGTGTGACAACAATGTAGAAAATAGCACAAATAAAGAAAAACCCTTGAATGAGTAGGTGTGTACAAACTTTGACTGGTACTGTAGTTATTCAGACCCTTTACTCAGTACTTTGTTGAAGCACCTTTAGCAGCAATTACAGCCTTGAGTATTCTTGGATATGATGCTACAAGCTAGATACACCTGCATTTGTCGAGTTTCTCCCATTCTTCTCTGCAGATCCTCTCAAGTTCTGTCTTGTTGGATAGGGAGTGTAACTGCACAGCTATTTTCAGGTCTCTCCAGCGATGTTCAGTCGGGTTCAAGTCTGGGCTCTGACGGTCACTCAAGGACATTCAGAGACTTGTTCTGAAGCCACTCCTGCGTTGTCTTGGCTGTGTGCTTAGGGTCATTGTCCTGTTGGAAGGTGAACCTTCGCCCCAGTCTGAGGTTGTGAACACTCTGGAGCAGATTTTCATCAAGGATCTCTCTATACTTTGCTCTGTTCATATTTCCCTCGATCCTGACTAGTCTCCCAGTCCCTTCTGCTGAAAAACATCCCACAGCATGATGCTGCCACCACCATGCTTCACCGTAGGGATGGTGCCAGGTTTCCTCCAGACGTGACGCTTGGCATTCAAAGAGTTCAATCTTGGTTTCATCAGACCTGCGAATCTTGTTTCTCATGATCTGAGAGTCTATAGGTGCCTTTTGGCAAACTCCAATCGGGCTGTTATGTGCCTTTTCCTGAGAAGTGGCTTCTGTCTGGCCACTCTATCATAAAGGCCTGATTGGTGGAGTGCTGCAGAGATGGTTGTCTTTCTGGAAGGTTCTCCCATCTCTACAGAGGACCTCTAGAGCTCCCCCGATTGCTCAGTTTGGCCAGGCACCCAGCTCTAGGAAGTCTTGGTTTTTCCAAACTTCTTCCATTTAAGAATTATAGAGGCCGCTATGTTCTTGGGTACCTTCAACGCTGCAGAAATGTTTTGGTACCCTTCCCCAGATCTGTGTCTTGACACAATTCTGTATCGGAGCTCTACGGACAGCTCCTTCGACCTCATGGCTTGGTTTTTTCTCTGACATGCACTGTCAACTGTGTGACCTTATATAGACAGGTGTGTGCCTTTCCAAATCAAGACCAATCGATTGAATTTACCACAGGTGGACTTCAATCAAGTTGTAGAAACACAGAAACACATCTCAAGGATGATCAATGAAAATCAATCAATCAATCAATTTTATTTTATATAGCCCTTCGTACATCAGATAATATCTCGAAGTGCTGTACAGAAACCCAGCCTAAAACCCCAAACAGCTAGAATGCAGGTGTAGAAGCACGGTGGCTAGGAAAAACTCCCTAGAAAGGCCAAAACCTAGGAAGAAACCTAGAGAGGAACCAGGCTATGAGGGGTGGCCAGTCCTCTTCTGGCTGTGCCGGGTGGAGATTATAACAGAACTATGCCAAGATGTTCAAAAATGTTCATAAGTGACAAGCATGGTCAAATAATAATCATGAATAATTTTCAGTTGGCTTTTCATAGCTGATCATTAAGAGTTGAAAAACAACAGGTCTGGGACAGGTGGCGGTTCCATAACCGCAGGCAGAACAGCTGAAACTGGAATAGCAGCAAGGCCAGGCGGACTGGGGACAGCAAGGAGTCACCACGGGCGGCAGTCCCGACGCATGGTCCTAGGGCCCAGGTCCTCCGAGAGAAAGAAAGAGAGAAGGAGAAAATTAGAGAGAGCCAAGATTTTCAAAATGTTCATAAATGACAAGCATGGTCAAATAATAATCAGGAATAAATCTCAGTTGGCTTTTCATAGCCGATCATTAAGAGTTGAAAACAGCAGGTCTGGGACAGGTAGGGGTTCCATAACCACAGGCAGAAGAGTTGAAACTGGAATAGCAGCAAGGCCAGGCGGACTGGGGGCATTAAGGAGTCACCACGGCCGGTAGTCCCGACGTATGGTCCTAGGGCTCAGGTCCTCCGAGAGAAAGAGAGAAGGAGAAAATTAGAGAGAGCCAAGATTTTCAAAATGTTCATAAATGACAAGCATGGTCAAATAATAATCAGGAATAAATCTCAGTTGGCTTTTCATAGCCGATCATTAAGAGTTGAAAAAAGCAGGTCTGGGACAGGTAGGGGTTTCGTAACCGCAGGCAGAAACAGTTGAAACTGGAATAGCAGCAAGGCCGGGCGGACTGGGGACAGCAAGGTGTCAGCATGCCCGGTAGTCCTGACGTATGGTCCTAGGGCTCAGGTTCTCAGAGAGAAAGAGAGAACGAGAGAATTAGAGAGAGCATACTTAAATTCACACAGGACACTGGATAAGACAGGAGAAGTATTCCAGGTATAACCAACTGACCCTAGCCCCCCGACACATAAACTACTGCAGCATAAATACTGGAGGCTGAGACAGGAGCGGTCAGGAGACACTGTGGCCCCATCCGAAGAAACCCCCGGACAGGGCCAAACAGGAAGGATATAACCCCACCCACTCTGCCAAAGCACAGCCCCCACACCACTAGAGGGATATCCTCAACCACCAACTTACAATCCTGAGACAAGGCCGAGTATAGCCCACAAAGGTCTCCACCACAGCACAACCAAGGGGGGGCGCCAACCCAGACAGGAAGTTCACGTCAGTAACTCAACCCACTCAAGTGACGCACCCCTCCTAGGGACGGCATGAAAGAGCACCAGCAAGCCAGTGACTCAGCCCCAGTAACAGGGTTAGAGGCAGAGAATCCCAGTGGAGAGAGGGGAAACCGGCCCTGGAGAGACAGCAAGGGCGGTTCGTTGCTCCAGAGCCTTTCCGTTCACCTTCACACTCCTGGGCCAGACTACACTCAATCATATGACCTACTGAAGAGATAAGTCTTCAGTAAAGACTTAAAGGTTGAGACTGAGTCTGCGTCTCTCACATGGGTAGGCAGACTGTTCCATAAAAATGGAGATCTATAGGAGAAAGCCCTGCCTCCTGCTGTTTGCTTAGAAATTTTAGGGACAATTAGGAGGCCTGCGTCTTGTGACCGTAGCGTACGTGTAGGTATGTACGGCAGGACCAACTCGGAAAGATAACAGGATGCACATGAGCTACATTTTGAATCTCATAGCAAAGGGTCTGAATACGTATCTAAATAAGGTATTTCCGTTTTTCTCGCTTTGTCATTATGGGGTATTGTGTGTAGCTTGATGAGGGAAGAAAGTATTTAATCAATTCTAGAATAAGGCTGTAACGTAACAAAATTTAGAAAAAGTCAAGGGTTCTGAATACTTTCCGAATGCACTGTACTCCGCTCTTAACCTGTTACCTGAGGAAAGGCTGACCTTCCGCCATCTTCCTTTGTTGTTGCATTAAACTGTATCAGGCAGAAAATCAATGGAGGACATGGATCAACCGACAGCCCTAGAAAGACCTGCTTAATTGCCAACATCGATCAATTAGACACAGCACAAAATTTGCAACAGATGATCAAATCTAAAAGGGGGACAACCAAATAATCACACTCATTTTACATTTATTAAGAGTTATTTGTTTCAAATTAGTCACTATAGGTTAATTTTATGCCTGCATTCGTTATGCATCAGGGTCTTTTTTTGTAGTAAATTGAGTTAATTCTCTGCTTTTCAACAAATTACTATTCCCATTTTTTCTCTAGATGACATGACTCGTGGATTCCTTTTATTTTGGTTAATAGATGCTCCTTAAAGAGCTGTGAAGCTGAACTCAGTGGATCAAGCTGGAGAGGCGGATAAAAAACAATTTGATTAAATGAGCGAAATTGGTGAGGCTGTTGAGTGGGTGAGAGAGCCCACAATGTTTACTCTCTGTAGATGTTGTTTTTAATATTCATCACTGCATTATAGTGTCAGAAATCACTCCTGCATCTCTGGGTTCAGATCCATTCCAGAACAATGGTGCTCATACAGATGTAGGATCTTATTTTCAACACTATTTTGTTGCTGAGAATATTTCTGCACAGCAGGAAATGCAAACTTGTGTATACAAGGTTTGAAAAAGGCTTCTAAAGTTTGCAATTTCCACTTTAAAATGTCAGACTTGATTTGACCTAATGAAAATGTTTTCAAGCCCAACAATAAATGTCCATTAATAATAATCCACACAATAAATCACATATCCTGTTGCTGCAGGATTATTTACCTGCTGTAGCAAACTGGCTCAAATTAAGATCCTACATCTGTATCTATTCAGTTTGCACTCGTTTGCACTCATATCTCACCT
The DNA here is from genome assembly GCF_029448725.1 of Salvelinus fontinalis. Taxonomy (NCBI): domain Eukaryota; kingdom Metazoa; phylum Chordata; class Actinopteri; order Salmoniformes; family Salmonidae; genus Salvelinus; species Salvelinus fontinalis. The sequence goes on from NC_074666.1 coordinate 22,651,072, forward strand.
CATTCCAGCATTCACACCTATTCCCTCTATTCTCTAGTAGTCATATCTATTCAGTTCACATTTATATCTAATTTCCTGAATCTCTATCAATGTCTATCTCTGTATTCTTTTGTGTATACTCCTTCACGTCCATGGACCTTGATATTCATATACTGTAACTTTTTCTGTTTGGTAAGATTGGAAGTTCTACTGCTTCCAACAGATGTCAAACGCCATACAAGTGACATTTTGTTATGTCAGTTTGGTAAATATGAATAGTATCAGTTGCTGGTAACACAGAGTTGGTGGTAACACAGAGCTGCTGGTAACACAGAGCTGTTGACAGGTGGCTGTGATCCTTTGCTCAGAGAAGAGAGACAGGGAACGTGCGCAGGGTGAGTGACACAGATAAGAAGATTCCCTGACAGAGTCACTGATGACTTGCCTCTGCATAACCAGTTCATTTCAATTCCGACACTTGCAGATATTGTTGATTTCCTTTTAAGTGTGTGTAAATAACACCTGAAGGAACTGTAATCTGCCAAGCCATAGTGAAATGTATATTATTGCTGGGTGTTCACTGGTCAGACTCACATTGACCACAGATGAACAGCGTTGTGTTGATGATGGAGTGTTCACGGAATTAAATCGAACCCTATAAGTATTGTATCTATGCTATTTTATTGGTGGTAATAAAGAGATCATGCTATTTTTTGAATATATTTTTTATTTAACTAGGCAAGTCAGTTAAGAACAAATTTTTATTTACAATGAATTGTGCGCCGCCCTTTGGAACCCCCAATCTAGGGACTAGCATCTTTCCCTTTCAAGACGAATCGATACGTGGAATATGATACATGGGTATAACATACTGTACATGGAACGATCATTTTTACGATAAGTTTTAGTTTCAAACGATTCAGTGCGATTTAGTTTGATTAGAGAATGAGTCGATGTGATTTGGTTCGATGCAATACAATTCAATGTAGCCTATGTTTTTTGTCCCTCCAATTTCGTTCAGAAATTACCATCACCCACTAATTAACTTGTCATTTTTGCAGATTAAGTGATTGAGCTAGTAATATATCAAATGTTTTGTTTACAAATGAACTATGACATAGCCAATTAATATATAGCAATACCTTGGATTTCACCCCCATCTCAAAATCGAATGGTTTTGACCGTTTGGAAGTTTTTAGGGAGAGATCTTCAATTCTCCTCTTCGTCTATGCAGTGCGCCTCACAAAAGGGATTTTTGTCCTCGTTATGAAATGATCAACTTATATGTAATATGTAAAAAATGTATATGTAAAAATGACCATGTACACTGATTGTTTAAAGCAAAACTACAAACATTTTTGCTGATGGTGAACCTGAAATATCAAAATAAAATATATTGTTAGCCCTGTTCAGGAGGTATAGCCAGATGAGAGTTGTGTCTCCGGTATATTACTTTAATTCCGGTAAAATACTATTTTTAACAGCGCAAAGATAACAATAACCTAGCAAATGACATAGGTTTCCAGTTAGTACATCTGGATCCTTGGAAGTTGTGGGAATGTACGTTCTGGTTTCCCATTGGTTCTGGGAACTAAGCCATACGTTTCATGATTGGTAAAACTGAACGTTTTTTTAAGCATTCTGAGAATGGAAGTGAACATTTAACCTGTTCTGGGAACTTTCATTTTTAGGTTGCAGGGAGGTTCTGAGAACGTTTTACTATGGTTCCCTGAAAGTTTTCCTGGGAGGTTTTATTAATGTTCTGAGAACAGAAATTATATGTAATTTTGAGTTTTTTAATAGCTTTTACTGAATAACACTGCTCGCTTAGGTTAATTGTTTTGAACACAAATCACAGATAGGAGACATGGAAATTAATTTGCTTACGCATTAATCATTTTTTTTGTGGCAAAGCGACAATAAATAGTCAAACCTATGATATTTTGTTCTCTATCCATGGAATTAATCCACTGCACCACCAGGATGGAACTAGAATGCAATGTTTTCTTTAAACTCATGCAAAGCTGTTAATTTTGGTCTATTCAAACAGACCCCATTTCAAAAGAAACAAGCTATTATTAATATCAGGTGTTGTAAATTGGTGGGTACGGCCAACACACCAAAAATCAAATCAAAATGGATTTGTCACATCAGCTGAAAACAACAGTGAAATGCTTACTTACAAGCCCTTAACTAACAATGCAGTTAAAAAAATAAGTGTTAAGAAAGTATTTACTAAAAGAAGTTAAGAAAGTATTTACTCTGGGGACTCCTGAGGGGGAAAAGGCATGGTCGTGCCCTCTTCACAACGTTCTTGGTGTGTTTGGACCATAATAGTTTGTTGGGGATGTGGACACCAAGGAACTTCAAACACTACAGCCCCATCGATGTGAATGGAAGCGTGTTCTGCCCTCCTTTTCCTGTAGTCCACGATACTCCACTTTGTCTAGCACCCGTTTAGGGAGAGGTTGTTGACATGGCACCACAATGCCAGGTCTCTGACCTCCTCCCTATAGGCTGTCTCATCCTTGATCAGGCCTACCAAATCAAATCAAAATAGTCACAGCAGCGGCATACAACAGGTGTAGACCTTACAGTAAAATGCATACTTACAAACCAAAAATGCATTTTTAAGAAAAATACCTAAAGAAAAATAGAAAAGTAACAAATAATTAAAGCAGTAGTAAAATAACAATAGCGAGGCTATATACCGGGGGTACCGGTACAGAGTCAATGTGCGGGGGCACCGGTTAGTCGAGGTAATTGAGGTAATATATACATGTAAGTAGAGTTATTAAAGTGACTTATGCATAGATAATAACAGAGAGTAGCAGCAGCGTAAAGGGGGGTTGCAAATAGTCTGGGTAGCCATTTGATTAGATGTTCAGTAGTCTCATGGCTTGGGCTAGAAGCTGTTTAGAAGCCTACCCTCTGCAGCGCCTTGTGGTCGGAGGCTGAGCAGTGTTCATACTAGGCAGTGATGCAACCCGTCAGGATGCTCTCGATGGTGCAGCTGTAGAACCTTTTGAGGATCTGAGGACCCATGACAAATCTTTTCAGCCTCCTGAGGTGGAATGGGTTTTGTCATGCCATCTTCACGACTGTCTTGGTGTGCTTGGACCATGTTAGTTTGTTGGTGAGGTGGACACCAAGGAACTTGAAGCTCTCAACCTGCTCCACTACAGCCTTGTTGGTGAGAATGGGGGCGTGCTCGGTCCTCCTTTTCCTGTAGTCCACAATCATCTCCTTTGTCTTGATCACATTAAGGTAGGGGTTGTTGTCCTGGCACCACATGGCCAGGTCTCTGACCTCCTCCCTATATGCTGTTTTGTAATTGTTGGTGATCAGGCCTACCGCTGTTGAGTCATCAGCAAACTTAATGATGTTGTTGGAGTCGTGCCTGGCCGTGCAGTCATGAGTGAACAGGGAGTACAGGAGGGGACTGAGCACGCACCCCTGATGGGCCCCCGTGTTGAGGATCATTGTGGCGGATGTGTTGTTACCTACCCTTACCACCTGGGGGCGGCCCGTCAGGAAGTCCAGGATCCAGTTGCAGAGGGAGGTGTTTAGTCCCATGGTCCTTAGCTTAGTGATGAGCTATGAGGGCACTATGGTGTTGAACGCTGAGCGGTAGTCAATGAATAGCATTCTCACATAGGTGTTCCTATTGTCCAGGTGTGAAAGGGCAGTGTGGAGTGCAATAGAGATTGCATCATCTGTGGATCTGTTGGGGCGGTACACAAATTGGAGTGGGTCTAGAGTTTCTGGGATAATGGTGTTGATGTGAGCCATGACCAGCTTTTCAAAGCTACAGACGTGAGTGCTACGGGTCGGTAGTCATTTAGGCAGATTACCTTAGTGTTCTTGGGCACAGGGACTATCGTGGTCTGCTTGAAACACGTTGGTATACAGACTCAGACAGGGAGAGGTTGAAAATGTCAGTGAAGACACTTGCCAGTTGGTCTGCACATGCTCGGAGTACACGTCCTGGTAGTCCGTCTGGCTCTGCATCCTTGTGAATGTTGACCTGTTTTAACCTGTTTGGGATGCAAGCCCGACCTCGGACCGAAAATGACACCCCTGCAGGGCGCGAAATTCAAAATCTATTTTTTTAAAATATTTAACTTTTACACATTAACAAGTCCAATACAGCATTTGAAAGATAAACATCTTGTCAATCCAGCCAACATGTCCGATTTTTTAAATGTTTTACAGAGAAAACACCACATATATTTATGTTAGCTCACCACCAAATACAAAAGTGGACAGACACGTATGAATTATGATTATGAAGTATGAATTATGATTGAAGTAGCATGCACAACCAACCGAAATAAACTAAAACCAACCTAAAGAGCCCAGAAAAAACGACCTCAGATGACAGTCATATAACATGTTACACAATAAATCTATGTTTTGTTCATAAAAAGTGCATATTTTAGCTATAAATCAGTTTTACATTGATGCTACCCAAAAATGCTAATACATAGCTACAGTCTGAATCCAGCCGGGAGTAGCCAGAGAAAATACATACACCAACGTCGGCTACTAATTACACCTCATAAAACATTTCAGAAAAACATATGGTGGATAACTAATGAAAGACAGATATCTTGTGAATACAGACAACATTTCCGATTTTTGAAGTGTTTTACAGCGAAAACACAATATATCGTTATATTAGCTAACATCATAAGCTAGCATAAGGCAGCATTGATTCTAGTCAAGCGCTAGCCTAGCAGAGTTAGCATTCAACAGTTCGACATATATATGAAAAAGCATCCCAAATTGGGTCTTATCTTTCTTGGTACTCCATCAGAATGTTGTAACGGGGTCCAATGTCCAGTAGAGTCTTTAGTTGGGTTCCAGAACGAATTATTTCCCTCCTTGGTTAGCTAGCACGATAGCATTGCTGCGCCAGAAAGCGTTTCTTCAAAAAATTCTTCCGTCGTTTCACATCTAAAGTCCAGAATAAATTGCAATAATATAATTAAAGTATATTGAAAAAACATACTTTAGGATGATTTTGTGACATGTAGCAAATAATATCGTAGTCAGGCATCATATTCAACGTTATCTAGCTTGTTCCAGAAGCCGAGATCAAATTATCCTTCGCGCCCGGATTTTTATTTTAACTGCGCAGGTCTCACAAGAAGTTGTGTTATTCAGTCCAGGGACGAGATATTCGACTCCTTTCAATTCTCACTTCCGCATTACAGTCTGACGAACGCCTCTGACGTGTCCCTATGGTCACAAGTCAAATGGCCTTTTATAGAGAAGGTCTTAAAGAGACACATCGCATTTTGGGAAACTCAATTCGGCTGGGAAAATGGCTGTAAAAATATTTCTGTTCGACTTAGAGAAACAATTCAAACCTTTTTAGAAACTACAGACTGTTATCTATCCAACAGTAGTAAATATATGCATATTGGAAAATAAAAAGTTTCTTAGGAGGCCGTTTGAAAATGTGCACACATTTTCCAGTTTTTTCAATATTCAGCGTGCAGCCATAACAGGTTTTAAGGTCTTACTCACATCGGCTGCAGAGAGCGCGATCACACAGTCGTCCGGAACAGCTGATGCTCTCATGCATAGAAGTAATTTAGCTCATCTGGTAGGCTCGTGTCACTGGGCAGCTCTCGGCTGTACTTCTCTTTGTAGTTTGTAATAGTTTGCAAGCCCTGCCACATCCAACGAGCGCCGGAGCCGGTGTAGTACGATTTGATCTTTGTTCTGTATTGATGTTTTGCCTGTTTCATGGTTCGTCGTAGGGCATAGTGGGATTTCTTATAAGCTTCCGGGTTAGAGTCCCGCTCCTTGAAAACGGAAGCTACACCCTTTAGCTCAGTGCGGATGTTGCCTGTAACCCATGGCTTCTGGTTGGGGTATGTACGTACGGTCACTGTTGGGACGACATCATCGATGCGCTTATTGATGAAGCCAGTGACTGACATGGTGTACTCCTCAATGCAATCAGAAGAATCCCAGAACATATTTCAGGCTGTACTAGCAAAACAGTCCTGTAGCTTAGCATCTGCTTCATCTGACCACTTTTTTATAGACCCAGTCACTGGTGTTTCCTGATTAAATATTTGCTTGTAAGCAGGAATCAGGAGGATAGAATTATGGTCAGATTTGCCAAATGGAGGGCGAGGGAGAGCCTTGTACGCGTCTCTATGTGTGGAGTAAAGGTTGTCGAGAGTTTTTTTCCCCTCTTGTTGCACATTTAACATGCTGGTAGAAATTATGTAAAACAGATATAAGTTTCCCTTCATTAAAGTCCCCTGCCGCTAGGAGCGCCACCTCTGGATGAGCGTTTTCCTGTTTGCTTATGGCGGTATACAGCTCATTGAGTGCGGTCTTAGGGCCAGCATCGGTCTGTGTTGGAATGTAGACAGCTACGAAAAATACAGATGAAAACTTTCTGGGTAGATAGTGTGGTCTACAGCTTTTCGATGAGGCTCTCTTGTTCAGATATCGGTAAGTGGACTGGAGGCAGGGCATGAAAGGGATAATGAATCCAGTTGTTTGTGTCATCCGTTTCAGGAAAGTATCTGCATAATTGCGCACCCAACTCACTCAGGTGCTTCACTATATCACATTTGACATTGTCCGTAAGCTTGAGTTCATTTGCACACAAAAAAAATCATACAATGATGGGAAGACGTGTGCATTGTCCTTGTTAATGCAGACAGAGAAGAGCTCAAACTTCTTAGTCATAGCCTCAATTTAGTGCCGCACATCGAATATAGTTGAGAGTCCCTGTAATCCTAGATTCAGATCATTCAGGTGAGAAAAAACATCACCCAGATAGGCCAGTCCTGTGAGAAACTCGTCATCATGCAAGCGGTCAGACAAGTGAAAATTATGGTCAGTAAAGAAAACTTTAAGCTTGTCTCTCAATTCAAAAAATCGTGTCAATTCTTTGCCCCTTGGTAACCAGTGCAGTATGTTGTAAAAGCGTTACATGGTCGCTGCCCATATCATTACATAGTGCAGAAAATACCCAAGAGTTCAGGGGCCTTGCTTAAACAAAGTTAACCATTTTCACTGTAGTGTCAAATGTCTTTCAAGCTGTCAGGCATTCCCTTGGCAGCAAGAGCCTCTCAGTGTACCCAAGTGGTGTCAGGAGCAACTGCTTGCACGTGCCTTACCACTCCACTATGTCTCTTTGTCATGGCTTTTGCGCCATCAGTACATATACCAACATGAGCAGCAGCTACATTTGGCTACATACGGACCGTTAGTGAAATTCCCGCGAGAGAGTAACGGTTAATTTGACAGGATGTTAATTATTTGACTAGGCTACCTGTATTTGACATTGTGTTGTTATTTCGCTGAACACTAGATGGTTTAATTTTATTTATGGCAGTGACACGAGTCTACTCTGGCGAGAAAAAAAACTCACAAATGTATAGCCCCGTTAGAAAATATAAGTGGACTGTTTGAAAATGTGAAGAAAAAAAAATGTACCAATATAAGGTTTTTATTTTTAATTTAAAAAAAATGTGAATCACATTTTTATTTGGCGTACCCCCGACAGCATTGCGTACCCCAGTTTAGGAATAGCTGCTCTAGTCCCTTTACAACCCCCTATCCTAGTCCGTGCCCTAGACAAATCAAATCAAATCATTTTTTTAATATAGCCCTTCTTACATCAGCTGATATTCCAAAGTGCTGTACAGAAACCCAGCCTAAAACCCCAAACAGCAAGCAATGCAGGTGTAGAAGCACGGTGGCTAGGAAAAACTCCCTAGAAAGGCCAAAACCTAGGAAGAAACCTAGAGAGGAACCAGGTTATGAGGGGTGGCCAGTCCTCTTCTGGCTGTGCCGGGTGGAGATTATAACAGAACATGGCCAAGATGTTCAAATGTTCTTAAATGACCAGCATGGTCAAATAATAATAATCACAGTAGTTGTCGAGGTTGCAACAAGTCAGCACCTCAGGTGTGACACCCCGCAGGAGATCTTTTGCCTTTTGGTAGGCCGTCATTGTAAATAAGAATTTGTTCTTAACTGACTTGCCTAGTTAAATAAATAAATAAAATAAAATTGTGCGTCTTATCTACTTGGTGTTTTGGATGTAGCCTTTGACAGCCCAAGCCTCACTAAATGTTTTTCTCTGAAGTGCCTAAAGATGTTACAGAGGGTACAGAAAGTGTAATTTAGTTGAGAGAGCTTTCTAGGAACCCACACTTCTCCAGGTTATGCTGAATTCAGAGAAGCTGTTCCTTAAGGGCTTCTGCCCTTCCTAGAAATGACATGTTTTCTCATGCTGGACCATTTGTGATGTCACAAGTTCACAATGGGCAGAGGCGTTTTTGTCAAACATGTTACAGGTTGGTGGTTTAGAAAGGATTTCATTTTGCGTTTGAAATAAGATTGACACACACATTTTTTCTGCATGAAGTGTAGATGTAGGATGTTAATTTGATAACTTTTTAGTTGTGCTTTGTGATTTAAATTCACTTAAAACCCCGCACTAACACACGGTTAATTTAACAGTATTGCACTTTTCATGTAGCCTACTTTCATGTAGCCCAGCTAATAGCCTAACCACCGATCAAGCAATAGTATGGACTAATCGTTCAAATACTGTTGCTGCAGGATTATTTTTCTACGTCAATACTGGTCAAATTAAGATCCTACATCTGTATGTCCCTTCGCCAGACCTGGTATCCATTGAGATGTCAGGTGTTGAAGTTAATCAATTCCCACCCACACTCTGAGGGGGTGCTATTTAGAGAGCTATGGACATCGTCCATAAGATTGAAGGTGAGAACACTCTTTCATTATCTCTCTCTATAAATCATTTATGACCAAACAACAAGAGTGTCGCAAGTTGCATAAGTGCAACCACTGCCGCTTTACAGTATAATGTTTTTTATACTTTTTTACCAATGATGGCCTTCAGACAAAAGCTGACATTGCCACCCACGTACAATACCAGTCAAAACTTTGGACCAACCTACTCATTCAAGGGTTTTTCTTTATTTTTACTATTTTCTATATTGTACAATAACAGTGAAGAAATCAAAACTACGAAATAACACACATGAAATAATTTTGTAACCAAAAATGTGTTAAACAAATCCAAATATCCAAATATATAAGTAGCCACCCTTTGCATTGATGACAGATTTGCACACTCTTCGCATTCTCTCAACCAGCTTAATCTGGAATGCGTTTCAAACAGTCTTGAAGGAGTTCCCATATATGCTGAGCACTTGTTGCCTGCTTTTCCTTGACTCTGCGGTCCAACTCATCCCGAACCATCTCAATTGGGTTGAGGTCGGGTGATTGTGGAGGCCAGGTCATCTGATGCAGCACTACATCGCTCTCCTTCTTTGTCAAATAGCCCATACAAAGCCTGGAGGTGTGTTGGTTCATTGTATTGTTGAAAAACAAATGATAGTCCCTCTAAACGCAAACCAGATGGGATGGCATGTAGCTGCAGAATGCTTTGGTAGCCATGCTGGTTAAATGTTTCTTGAATTCTAAATAAATCACTGTGTCACCAGCAAAGCACCCCCACACCATCACACTTCCTCCATGCTTCATGGTGGGAACCACGCATGTGGAGATCATGCGTTACCACACTCTGCGTCTCACAAAGACACAGCGGTTGGAACTCTGAAGCATTTATTTGGGCTGCAATTTCTGAGGCTGGTAACTCAGAACTTATCCTCTGCTGCAGAGGTAACTCTGGGTCTTCATTTCCTGTGGCGGTCCTCATGAGAGCCAGTTTCATCATAGTGCTTGATGGTTGTTGCGACTGCACTTGAAGAAACGTTCAAAGTTCTTGAAATGTTCCGTATTGACTGACCTTCATGTCTTAAAGTAATGATGGACTGTCGTTTCTCTTTGCTTATTTGAGCTGTTCTTGCATAATATGGACTTGGTCTTTTATGAATGAGGGCTAAATTCTGTATACCACCCCTACCTTGTCACAACAGAATTGATTGGCTCAAACGCACAAATTAACGTATAACAAGGCACACTTGTTAATTGAAATACTTTCCAGGTGACTACCTTAATGAAGCTGGTTGAAAGAATGTCAAGAGTGTGCAAAGCTGTTATCAAGGCAAAGGGTGGATACTTTGAAGAATCTCATATAAAATATATTTTGATTTGTTTAACACTTTTTTGCTTACTACATGATTCCATATGTGTTATTTCATAGTTTTGATGTCTACACTATTATTCTACAATTAGAAAATAGTACAAATAAAGAAAAACCCTTGAATGAGTAGGTATGTACACATTTTGGACTGGTACTGTAACATGCTCATTAAGGAAATGTAGATCAAAGACAGTGTTAGGTCTTAAAACACCGTCCACTTCCCTCCAGACATCCTCTGGTTCTTCTTTCAGATAGATTTCATGGCCAGGCCAACATCACAGAACCTGCGGCTCTGCTGCCTAGAAACAACTGAAGAAGTTCCTATATTCTCTCATTCTAACTAGTCCTGGGGAACTGGGGAAAACCATGGCTCAGTAGAAGAGTGAGGTGACAAATATGAAACCCATTGAATCACACTCATGTTTTTCAAGCTGTGAAAGTCCAGCCTGGGCTTGCAGTGTTAAAAGGGAGAGGATTCACTGGAAAGGTTGCTGTTGGCTAGAACTGTCACAAGATAGGAAGAGGAGAAAGGAAAGAGGGAATGGAGAGAGATAGGGACAGATATAGAATGGGGGAGAGAGAGCGAGGGGAAGGGAGAGGGAGGGAGAGCGATAGGGACAGATATAGAATGGGGGGAGAGAGAGATGAAAGGAGAGAGAGAGATAGGGACAGATATAGGATGGGGGGAGAGAGGAAGGGAAAGAGAGAGAGATAGAGGGGGGATTAAGAATGAGAGGGGAGAGTGTAAAGGAGAGAGAAAGAGGAGAGAGAGGCAGCAGTTAACTGAAGAGCATCATTATCGCTAGCCGTGAATTATAAAATGAGATGGGCGCTGGGGGTTTGTTTATCCAGAGTGAAAGTTCAAATATAAGTGTTTGTGAGTGGAATAGCAAGCAGAGTGAGGTGGTGTTTCCTAATCACTGATGCCAGGGGGTGGGGCAGAGTGGGGGTAAGATATACAAATGTTTAATTACCCCTCCTCCCCATTAGAAAGAAACAGATCAAAGAAATCCAGCTTTAAGTCAGGTATAGAAATCAAGCTCTCATTCATTCAATAATCCTTATAACATGAGGTGTGCACAGTATGTTGATGTCATTGCTTATTCGTGACATGAAGAAGGTTCAGGGTATTGATTGTGTGGGTGTTGTTTTTCATGTTATCAGATGTACTAGGCTCTCTTTGATCCATGTTGTTCTGCATTCAGAGCACTGCAGCACATCTGTCCCAGCCACACAGACTCAGGGGGTCGCAATAATACTGTGTCATGTGGGGGGCTGCAGGAACATGAGCTATCCCACTGGGCACAAACTGGTTAATCAACGTTGTTTCAACTTCATTTGTTATCATATTGTGACATGGAAAATACATAGGATTTTGTTGTTTTGAGGGTCAAATTTCAACGACAGGATTATGTCATCATGGTAACCAATTATCAACATGGACTAACCTTGTATAAAATATGTTGAATTTGTACCTTTGACACAAAATCAGATCTTCAATGTAATATCCACTATAAGAAAAACAATAGGCTGAACATTATCTCCTGCTGGAGAGTTGATCTATCTACAGCTATCCCTTCAGGCTCCCATCCAGGGCTTTAACCAAACCCAGGCCTGCTTAAATTTGATATTTGTCACTGACTATAACCATGAGTTATCGTGAGAATGAACATTGAGAAATCTCCACTTGAATAGATTCACTGTTGCTATCGAAGCCATTCCACAAGGTAGGTTCAACAGAGCAAATCAAATGTAACCATGCAATTATATATTATCAATGATGCTATTTAGACCTATATAGCATTTGGAAGTCATCAACAGCTATGGTTTAAATACAGCTCAGGATAAAAAAATAAAAAAAAGTACAATACATATCCCAGCTAGCCCATTTGGTTCCTTGGAAGTTGTGGGAATATATGTTTTGGTTGCCCGTTGGTTCTGCCAACAAAACCATACGTTTCCTAACTGCTAAAAAGGAAAAAAAATTCAACGTTCTGAGAACGGAAGTGAACATTTCACCTGTTCTGGGAACGTATATTTTTAGGTTGCAGGGAGATTTAATATGTGTTTTAATATGGTTTACTGAAAGTTTTACTGGGAGTTTTTTTTAATGATTTCAGAACGGAAATGATAGATCATCTGGAGGTTTATGGATAACTTCCTTAACTTAAACTGAATGTTTGTTTCAGTAAGACTTTTAATAACACTTAACTTAGGTTAACTGTTTTGAACTCCAAGCACAGATAGGACACGTAGAAATGTATTTGTTTAGACATTAATCATTCAAACACATAGCTTTTATTCTGTGGCACAGCATCAGTGAGGTTTTAACTTATGATCTTCTGTTCTCTAGCCATTGATTTAGCCCACTGCGCCACCAGGCTGGAGCTAGCATGCCATGTTTTTGACTCATACAAAGCTGTTTTTTTGTCTATTCAAACAGACCCCATTTCAAAGGAAACAAGCTTTAAGATCCGCTGTGGCCAATTAATGGGTGTGGCCAACACACCTGAGCACACTTAACAAGATAGAGGATAGAGTTTTGTTGACGCTCAGAACAGAATGTAATATACTGTACTGGTACCCCCTGTATACAGCCTCGCTATTGTTATTTTACTGCAGCTGTTTAATTCATTTTTTTACTTATCTATTCTTTACTTAACACGTTTTTCTTCTTAACTTCTTAAACCAACCTCTCCCTCAATGTGAGCAAGACAAAGGATCTGATCGTGGACTATAGGAAAAGGAGGGCCAAATAGGCCCCCATTAACATCAGTGGGAATGAATTGGAGTAGGTCGAGAGTTTCAAGTTCCTTGGTGTCCACATCACCAACAAACTATCATGGTCCAAACACACCAAGACAGTTGTGAAGAGGGCATGACAACACCTTTTCACCCTCAGGAGACTGAAAAGATTTGGCATGAGTCCCCAGATTCTCAAAAGGTTCTACAACTGCACCATCGAGAGCATCCTGACCGGTTGCATCAGCACCTGGTATGGAAACTGCTCGGCATCTGACTGTAAGGCGCTACAGAGGGTAATGCGTACGGCCCAGTACATCACTGGGGCCAAGCTTCCTGACATCCAGGACCTATATACTAGGCAGAGAAAGGTCCCCAAAAAAGACTCTACTCACAAATCATAGACTGTTCTCTCTGCTACCGCTCGGGAAGCGGTACCTGGAATGCTAAGTCAAGGACCAAAAGGCTCTGCAATAGCTTCTAGCCCCAAGCCATAAGACTGCTGAAAAATAAAAGAAATGGCCACACTGACTATTTACATTGACCCCCCCCCCCTCTGTTTTTACACTGCTGCTGCTACTCACTGTTTATTATCTATGTATAGTAACTTTACAAATTACCTTGACTAACCTGTACTCCCACACATTGATTCGTACCGGTACCCCCTGCATATAGCCTCGTTATTGTTGTGTAATTTGATTAGATTATTTTACTTTAGTTTATTTCATTAAGATTTGTTTGTTTAGGAGTTACCACATTTACCCAATAGTACCTATCAAAGGTGCAAGAGAAAACCCAGCTGGCCACAGCACAGATATCAGCGAGGGGCACTCCTCTCAGTAGATCCCAGGACGCAGCCACACCTCGTGTTGAATGTGCCACCACAGATCCCAGCACTGACCTGCAAGCCAGAAGGTATGCCGCCGTAATCGTGTCCACAATCCAGTGAGACAAAGAGCTGGTCTGTTGTTCTCACTGACCGTGTCCGCTCCACATAGGCAGCCAGTGCCCTCACAGGGCCCAGACCCCCCCGCTATGGCCGTCTGACAGAACCTTCGGGAGGGATGAAGGTTGGGGCAGAGAGATATACTCCTCCCCCCAGGGTCCATCCGGTAGCACTCAGAACTTACCGAAAGAGCATGGAGCTCACCCACCCTCTTCATGGAAGTAATTGCTACCAAGAAAACCACCTTCCTAGAGAGGTGTTTCAGGGAGGCAGACTCCAACTGTTTGAAAGGCGGCTTTGCCAAAGCTGCCAAGACCAGATCCAGATCCCAGCTCGCCATTGAGCGGGTCCTAGCTGGACTCAGGCGATGAACGCCCTTCATAAACCTGGAGACCAAGGGATGGTGCCCCACTGGCCTGTTCATCCATCCTGCATGGCAGGCAGATAAAGCGGCCAAATACCCTCAGTGTAGAGGCTGTCAAGCCCTCATCCAAGCGAGACTGCAGGTATTGGAGAACATACTGCACCCCACATGACTCGGGCACAACCTCAATACCAGTGCACCAAAAGCAGAACAACCGCCAGCGCAACTGGTATGCTGTGGTTGTAACCAGTGCCCTTGCGCTCTGCATGGTGTTCATTACACCCTCCTGTAGTCCTAACCTGGACCATTGGTGCCGTTCAGTGGCCAAGCCCACAGACTGAGGCGGTGCAGCCTCAGATGCCACAGAGTTCCCCCGACCTGAGACAGCAGGTCCGGTCTCAGGGGAAGTTGCCAAGGTGTCCGAGACAATAGGGACAGGAGAAGGCTGAACCAGAGTCGTCTGGGCCAGTATGGGGCCACCAGAAGCAGACGATGCTCTGCCATCCTGGTCCTGTCCAGCACAGCCTGGATCAGGGGAAAAGGGGGGAATGCGTAAGCTCCAGCCTTGGCCAATCGTGTGCCAGAGCATCCAAGCCCAGAGGCCCTGGTGGCTCCGACATGGGGTACCACAGGGGGCAGTGTGCATTATCCAAGGAGGCAAACAGGTCCACCTGCACCCTCCTGAACTTGTCCCACAGGTGCTGCACCACCTGGGGATGTAGGCTCCAGTCCCAAGGTGGCGGGCCCTCCTTCGAGAGCATATCCACTGCCACATTTATGATGCCAGGTACGTGTGCTGCGCGTAGAGACGCTAGACATCCTTCAGCCCAGAGAAGGAGCTCCCATGCCATAATTTGGAGGTGGTGGGACCTCAGTCCACCCTGATGGTTGATGTAAACCACCACAGTGGTGTTGTCCGTTCTCACCAGGATATGGCCTATCTTCAGATGTGGAAGGAAAGACTGCAGGGCCAGCAGTACAGCTCGGAGAAGTAGTGTATTGATGTGCCTGCCACTCCAAGGTGTTGCCAACAGCCGCTGGCCAACCTGCCCTTGGTCACACCCCCCCCAGCCGATCTGGGAGGCGTCTGTCCTGACCAGGTCTCGGCGGCACATCCTCAACATCTCAACCCCATCTGAGAGAAAGGAGTGACAGCGCCACCTCAACAATGCCCTGAGGCACTGTGAGGTCACCTGCAGCTAGCGGTGACGGTGACGCTTTGGGTGCAGCTGGTGGGACTTGAACCACCGTTGAAGCAGGCGTTTGCAGGTTAGTAGTCGAGGCAAGATAAGATCGCCTGAACCCTTCTGGTGGGCAGGTGTGCTCTCATGAGGACTGAGTCCAGTTCCATGCCAATGAAGGCCACCCTCTGGGTAGACGTCAGATGACTCGTGTTGTTTACAGCAATGCCCAGCCCACCGTTGTGGGTCAGGAGCACATCTCTGTCTAACAGGACCTGGGTCCTGGTCGGCGCACAATCAGCCAATCGTCCAGGTAATTGAAGATCAACAATCCTCGGAACGTGAGAAGTGCCAGGACAGCGTCCATGCACTTTGTGAAAGTGCGGGGTGCCAAGAAGAGGCTGAAGGGAAGAACCATGATTTCGTAAGCCCTCCCTGCCAATGAGCTGTGTGAACAGGAACATGGAAGTATGCATCCATCAGGTCCAGCATCACAAACTAATGGTCCCTGGACACGGCCTGCAACACGTGGGCTGGGGTCAGCATGTGGAACCTCAGTACCTTCAAGTACCCATTGAGGTTGAGGAGGTCCAGAATCGGTAGAAACCCTCCATCTCTTTTTGGGACCACAAAATAAGGGAAGTAGAACCCACCTAGCCATTCTGCTGTCTCAATCCAGTGGACGACACCCTTGTCCAGGAGTGAGGACATCTCCAGCCGCAGGGTTTTCTTCTGGTGGTCGGCCACCATGGTCACACGAAAGCCCCTGAAGAATGGAAACCGGTACCGGAATTGGAGTCAGTATCCCTCGAGCATTGAGGACAGCACCATTGTTGACTCCACACACTCCTCTCACTTTGCCCTTTGAGACCAGGAGAAGCGGCCGAGGCCGGGGACGGGTGTGTCAGGGGACCTGCCGGGGCCTGTCTCTCTTCTGGTGCCCTGGGCGCATGGGTCCCCCAGGCACATCCCTATGGCGGTGACGGTTGACACCATCACACCTGTCACAAAGGGAAGCCATAAGCTCAGCCAAGCCAACAAGGCCACGGAGCAGGGGTCCAACGCCCTGGGAGAGCTATGTCGTGACCCGCTTGGAGGAATAGGAACCCGGTGAGGGATAAATTACCCAGTACCTCTGCAAATACAGAGGAAGACCCATGTGGGAAAAACAGGTGGACAAAAAAACCAGCAACCAGGTAATGGATTTGATTTATGTGTTTTTTGGTTTTTGTTTTACTCCAACTGCGATTTTACCTATCAGGTTTAATATCCAAGCAGAAAACAAAAACACAGACCATATGATGGAGTAACTCCGTTAAGGAACTCCAAACTTAATGTCTCAACATGATATGCTAGTTTCCTTATGGGCTGACGACGACTCTGACCAGATTGGGCTCGGCCGATGGAGGTAGTGGAGTAGGTGTTGTGTCTTTATTCTTCATCTGTGGCTTTTAGAAAAAGCGCATGAGTGAACTTTGTTTCGCCATAACTTGTGACTAGCTAGCTACCATTTGATTGTGATATAGCCAATTAGATCCCAGGAACGTCGCACCGCATTTTTCAACACTTCTGATTAGTCAGATGACAATACAAACAACAAATCAAATTAAATTGTTTCATTTAAAAAATATATATCTTTATTTAAATATATTTTAAGCCAACCTGATTGGTGAGCCAGGCCCCGCCGTGGCTTCACCTCTGGGTTTCAGTGAGGGAATAATGTTGGTGTGTGACCTTGTGTTGTGTTTTCTTATGACCACGGTGGTCTAGTCAGGGTGCCAGTTTAGAACCAAGGTTTGGTGCTTTCTGTCGATATACAGTAAGCCTACTTCTAATGTAATGTTACTGTTTATATCTATTTCAGTGTTACTCAAGTTTGGTCTTAATACAATATCAGCAAGATTCTATAATTTCCATGGCATTATGATCAGTCGATCCACTTTCTAGTCCATTCATCTGTGTAGCCCTTTCCTTCAGTCAAATTACCTAGTGGCCTCATGGGTGGAATGTTATTAATATTTTTAATAATTAATAAACATTATTTTTGAAAGCCGCAGAAAATCCAGTCTTTCTATGTCAACTGTTATATTTAATTATTCTGTGATGTATATAAAGTGTAAAATATGGTGATGCAAACTCAAAATGTAACACATTTCAACTATACTGTACATCTGACATGGTAGAGGTGTCTTCTTTTTTAAGCCCATAACCATGTGTGTGAGGTGTATGCTTTTGTTTCAAAGTAGATTTGTTTAAGACTACCAAGAAACACTCTGTGTGACCCTGATTTAGCCAACTGCAGTAAAATTATAAATTAAGATGCTTAAAACAAAATACCCTGATCTAAATACTAGAATAAAGTTGTCATGTTTTAGTTGCTTCAGAGAAGATTAATCTAAATACATTTTACATTTACATTTTAGTCAATTAGCAGACACTCTTATCTAGAGTGACTTACAGTAGTGGGTGTATACATTTTCATACTTTTCCTCGTACAGTACAGTAATTGAATAATGTATGCCAAGACACAATGCTTGATGATGATGAATAAACTACATTCCGGGAGTAAAATTGACGATGACAGTGGCAAAAATGCTCATCCATTTTGAATGGGTCACATTAGGAAAGTCCCCCTGTATTTTGTGTTCATCCTCACCATCAATAATGTCCCCTCAATGAGCAGACAACAGCACACCCATTCCGAAATAGTATAATAACACCGACCAGAATAACACTGGCAACATAAAAATCAACATGGATAATTCAGGGACTGTAAAAGATTCAGGAGGTCGAACAGAAAGAGGGTTCATGGAAGCTGAAAAGAAATTGGGTCCTTCATCGGTTTAGATGGAGGAGGACAGCCAGGCAGAGGTTGTAGAGGTGCAGCCAGGAAAGCGGCAGCTGCACACACACACACACACAGTTTTGCAGAGTTCGCGAGAGATGTTGGTCGCCTAGCAGTTGCGGTCAGTGCCGTTTTTTATGAGCATGGCCTTACTTCTATTACAGCATATTGGATGACTGTCATTCATATTCCATTCACCCAGCTCAATGTAACAGTGATAGGTTTAGGCTACTACATAACATGCACATTTTCTCTATACCCATCATGAGGTTGCTACAACCTAGCCAATGAATGAAAGTTTACAACGTAGGTCGGGAGAATTTTGAGTAATCAATGTGACAGAGAGTGACACATTCAAAACCGCCTTGCACACTCTTGCCTGCATCTAGCTGATCTAGGGTGTAATCATTAGTCCATCAGTTGCAAATAAGAGTTTCTATTGGACAAATTCAGCTATGTTTATCCCTGTTATGATCCATTTGCTTCCATTAAAGAAACGTTTTTCAACATAATCGGCAAAATGAATACACCCCTGATCACTTTCATTGCACTTTCACTTTCATTGCAGCCACATAAAAACACCATGATCACTTTGCTCGTTGTATCAAATCGTAGTACACCGGCTCCGACGCTCGTCGGATGTATTTGCATTTGTATTTATTATGGATCCCCATTACTGGGGTCCAGCTAAAATTAAGGCAGTTTATACAATTTATAAACATTACAATACATTCACAGATTTCACAACACATTGTGTGTCCTCAGGCCCCTACTCCACCATTACCACATATCTACAGTACTAAATCCATGTGTATGTGTACTGTGTGTGTTTGTGTTTGTGTGTGTGTGTGTGTGTGTGTGTGTGTGTGTGTGTATGCATGTTTCTGTGCCAATGTTTGTGTTGCTTCACAGTCCCCGCTGTTCCATAAGGTGTTTTTTTTTATCTGTTTTTTTTCAATCAACTTTTACTGCTTGTGTCAGTTACTTGATGTGGAATAGAGGTCCATGTAGTCATGGCTCTATGTAGTACTGTGTGCCTCCCATAGTCTGTTCTGGACTTGGGGACTGTGAAGAGGCCTCTTGTGGCATGTCTTGTGGGGTATGCATGGGTGTCCGAGCTGTGTGCCAGTAGTTTAGACAGACAGCTTGGTGCATTCAACATGTCAATACCTCTCATAAATAAAAGTAGTGATAAAATCATAGTGTTGAGTCATCTGCATACATAGACACTCTGGCTTTACTCAAAGTCAGTGGCGTGTCGTTAGTAAAAATTTAAAAAAGCAAGGTGCCTTAACAGTTACCCTGGGGAATTCCTGATTCTGACTGGATTATATTTGAGAGGCTTCCATTAAAGAACACCCTCTGTGTTCTCTTAGACAAGTAACTCTTTATGCACATTATAGCAGGGGGTGTAAAGCAATAACACATACGTTTTTCCAGCAGCAGACTATGATCGATAATGTCAAAAGCTGCACTGCAGTCTAACAAGACAGCCTCCACAATAATTTTATCATAAATTTTTCTCAGCCAATCATCAGTCATTTGTGTAAGTGCTGTGCTTACAGCATGCTGCAATTTTGTTGTCAATTTGTTTACTGTGAAATAGCATTGTAACTGGTCAAACACAATTTTTTCCAGAGCCAAGATGATTTGGATGGACTCTGTCATTCCAGTAGAGTATCTTCTGTTTCCAGAAGATGACAAAGTTATCAATAAATATGACTCCAGCAGAGCTACAGTAGTCTTTTAGCCAAATGTGTAATGCCAGCAGTCTCCTGATTCTTTCACACCTGCGGCCCAACGATGGTACTGGACCTGAAATGATTGGGCGTTTTTTGGAGTCTTTTAATGCTAAAGTCAGTTCTTTAAAATCAATTTTCAAATGTTCCGAGCTAGCCCTCCTGATGTCATTTGACCCCACATCGACTACGACAGTGTCAGCATCTGTGGTAGAACAGTCGGAAGCAGCCTTGTTATGTCCTGTACTCGTGCTCTTGGGTAGCACAGGGTTTTTGCCTTGGAGACTGAGATGTTTCTCACCATAGAGCTGCCAATGATGACAGCTGGTGATGTTGAATGGGCCGGTCTCTCAGGCAGCCTTACGATCTGGTGAGGCTGGGAGGTCCGAAGACCTGAACCCGAGGTAGATGCCACCGGAGAGGGAGACAGAACCGAGGACAAAGACGCAGGTACCTCTGGATCCGATCTTGATTGGGAAGCTACCAAGGACAAAAGCCCCGGAACCTCTGGATCCAGGGCGGTAAAGTTGTTTCTGGTCTGTGTCAATTCCGGGCTCAACATCTCCATGGAGAACCGCGTTGCCAGAGGATGCCTTCTTCGACTTTCATGGTGAGTGACGTACCTCCATGACTGGTTGGTTGGGTCGATAACAGCTCTGTTCTCCAGGGAAGGGGGAGACCCCTTCTGGCATGGAACCCTGCCTAGCACCGGCCAGTCGGCTGTGGAGAGCCGACACGGCAGTGAAAATTCCACCAGACCAGAGCAGCGTCCGGCTACTGGGGTGGAAGAAAAATGTAAAGTAGTTGGGCGTGGGTTTCCCAGTAGCTTATGTAGGTTTGCTACTTGCTTGCTAAGAGTAGCTTCTTTGCTCCTGTAGTCCTATGCAAGCAAGCAGTTGCTACATTGAAAGTCAGCAGGGCCCACATTGTCTGGGAACAAAACAAAATTAACACAGCTCCTGCAATGCTGGAAACGTTCAATAGCGGCCTCCATTTGAGACCGCTGAGCCAGCTAGGCGTGGCAGGGCTTGCAAACTATTACAGACTACAAACGGAAGCACAGCTGAGAGCTGCCCAGGGACATGAGCCTACCAGATGAGCTAAATAACTTCTGTGCTCGCTTCGAGGAAAGTAACACTGAAACATGCATGAGAGCATCAGCTGTTCCGGACGACTGTGTGATCACGCTCTCCGCAGCCGATGTGAGTAAGACCTTTAAACAGGTCAACATTCACAAGGCCGCAGGGCCAAACGGATTACCAGGACATGTACTCTGAGCATGCGCTGACCAACTGGCAAGTGTCTTCACTGATATTTTCAACCTCTCCCTGACTGAGTCTGTAATACCAACATGTTTCAAGAAGACCACCATAGTCCCTGTGCCCAAGAACACTAAGGTAACCTGTCTAAATGAAATGCTTTGAAAGACTGGTCATGGCTCACATCAACACCATTATCCCAGAAACCCTAGACCTACTCCAATTTGCATACCGCACCAACAGATCCACAGATGACGCAATCTCTAATGCACTCCACACTGCCCTTTCATATCTGGACAAAAGGAACACCTATGTGAGACTGCTCTTCATTGACTACAGCTCAGCGTTCAACACCATAGTGCCCTCAAAGCTCATCACTAAGCTAAGGACCCTGGGACTAAACACCTTCCTCTGAAACTGGATCCTGGACTTCCTGAAGTGCCGACCCCAGGTGGTAAGGGTAGGTAACAACACATCCGCCACTCTGACCCTGAACACTGGGGCCCCTCAGGGGTGCGTGCTAAGCCCCCTCCTGTACTCCCTGTTCGCTTATGACTGAATGGCCAGGCCCGACTCCAACAACATCATTAAGTTTGCCAATGACACAACAGTGGTAGGCCTGATTACCGACAACGATGAGACAGACTATAGGGAGGAGGTCAGAGACCTGAGCGTGTGGGGCAAGGTCAACAACCTCTCCCTCAATGTGATCAAGATAAAGGAGATGATTGTGGACTACAGGAAAAGGACGACTGAGCACGCCCCCGTTCTCATCGACGGGACCATAGTGGAGCAGGTTGAGAGCTGCATGTTCCTTGGCGTCCACATCACCAACAAACTAACATGGTCCAAGCACACCAAGACAGTCGTGAAGAGGGCATGACAAAAACTATTCCTCCTCAGGAGACTGAAAAGATTTGGCATGGATCCTCAGATACTCCAAAGGTTTTACAGCTGCACCATCGAGAGCATCCTGACGGGTTTCATCACTGCCTGGTATGGCAACTGCTCAGCCTCTGCCCGCAGGCACTACAGAGGGCAGTGCATACGGCCCAGTACATCACCGGGGCCAAGCTTCCTGCCATCCAGGACCTCTATACCAGGTGGTGTCAGAGGAATGCCTTAAAAATTGTCAAAGACTCCAGCCATCCTAGTCATAGACTGTTCTCTCTGCTACCGAATGGCAAGCGGTACTGGAGCGCCAAGTCTATGTACAAGAGGCTTCTTAACAGCTTCTACCGCCAAGCCATAAGACTCCTGAACATCTAATCAAATGGCTACCCAAACTTTTTGCATTGACCCCCCCCCCCCCCCTTCTTCTACACTGCTGCTCTCTGTTATTATCTATGCATAGTCACTTTAATAACTCTACCTGCATGTACATATTTCCTCAATTACCTCGACACCAGTGCCCCCGCACATTGACTCTGTACCGGTACCCCCTGTATATAGCCCCGTTATTGTTATATACTGCTGCTCTTTAATTATTTGTTGTTCTTATCTCGTACTTTTTTTTAGGTATTTTCTTAAAACTGCATTGTTGGTTAAGGGCTTGTTAGTAAGCATTTCACTGTCAGGTCTACCTGCACCTGTTGTATTCGGCGCATGTGACAAATACAATTTGATTTGATATATAATTCCTTCTCGCAACTATCTACGTGCCCTCCTCTTCTCACCTTTTCCATTTGCTTATGGACTTATGGACACAACACATAAGCTGCCTGTGACCAGGCAAAAAAACCTACTAAGCCAAACCTTCATATCATGACCGCTAACCGCTACACATAGCCTACATAGTCAACTAGAAATTCTAGAACTAAAGTGTTAGTAAACCTGCTACAATCATGCAGCAGTTTAGCATTTACACTGGCAGGCCCCTGTGGCAATAAATTAATAATACCAAAAGCTTACATTGACTTGGAAGAGTTCCGGTGTTGGATAGCCATAGCCAATTAGCTGACATTGCATCACTCTCTGTTTGAGCCAGGTGTTTGAGTAGGCTAAACTAGCTAGCTGCATTTGCTAGCAAGGTAAAAGTTTAAAAAATACAACCAAATATCTCTCTCAATCTCTCTCTCTCTCTCTCAGAAATTAAATGTGTTCAAAACTGTTCAACTATTGTCTTTCTCTCTCTTTGAGTCAACAACTCACCACATTTTATGTACTGCAGTGCTAGCTAGCTGTAGCTTATACTTTCAGTACTAGATTCATTCTCTGAAGATTCACTCTCATTGATTGGATGGACAACATGTCAGTTCATGCTGCAAGATCTCTGATAGGTTGGAGGAGGTCCTCCGGAATATATTTAGTGTAGTTGTATCTAAAAAGGATAACTTTAAATGTTTTAGAAATTCACTGAGGAGGATGGTCCTCCCCTTCCTCTGAGGAGCCTCCACTGTAGCCTAAAGAATATAACTGTACCATTTCCTGGTTGCGCCCTTTACATGGATACGCTCTCTCTCTACACCAGTTTGTTAGAGGCCAATTATAAAGGGTGCTTGACCTCACATAGTCCGAGACAAATCTTGATTGTTAACACACACCGCATTTATTTCACATGTCTGGTCCAAGGCAGCGTGACGCAGGTGATGTAATGCCTCACTGACCTCTAGGTGCTGCTAGAGATTTAGTGGAAATGTGCAGATATAGTGACTTCAATTATTTACTGCCTTTATTTCAAAGGTGGTGTTTTGCTGTTGTTTTTTCCAAGGCTGCAAAGGGCACATCGTAATGGTGGGTTAGGTAACAATAAAATGTCAGACTGTGGTTGTTCCACTGTAATTATATTTCGATACTGACTATAACAAGAAATAATGCTGAAGCAAGAATACAGTTAATTTTCTACCCAGCCAGACAGTTTAGTGGTTATTTACTTCATCTGAGCAGACAGAGTGAATACAGTCTGTACGGTTGAGGTGAGATGTGCAGCCTCTTGGTACCGGCTCAGTTCCACTCAGTTCCACTGAGACTCAGGGCTAGCATTTTGCCTTCGAAACGGCTTGTTTGTCTGTGGAGTAGGGAAACTTGTGTTCTAAATTATGTTTTACCTACTGAATCATGCAAGTTAGAAACACTAGCAAATGCAAATAATGTTGTATGCATTCAGAACTCCACATGCCCAAAACAATGTGGAAGCATGTCTTGTGATAATCATATATTAAGGTCTGCATATCCATTCAATCTATCTATTATCTTTCATAATCATTGTCCAATCAATGTTGGTCTAATCTGATTCCCCCGACACCTTACTGCATGTTCGAGATGTCCATCCAGTATCTTCCGAAATGTGGGCAGAGGAGTTACAGTCTATTCTTGGCCATGTTTCAAAGCATTTCAGATGCAGCAGCCTTCCGGTTATATTATATGCGGCGTACTTTATATGGATTCCAGTAGCCCCATTAGATTTTGGAGACGGGTCCAGTATACTCAGAGTCTTATTAAGCAGCTTGGGATTGTGTTGAAGACTTTCTCTATGGACTGGAGAATCACTTGGGCAGGTATTTATAACAACCCGCAGACACCCTTGTAGTTATTGTAGGCAGCTAAGAAAGGTGTAGAGGCCTCCATGGCGGTCACTGCAGTGTTTCTTCTTCCAGGGTTCTGCTCAGAGGAAGGAGTCCCAGTTGTCCTCGGTGTGAACTGCAACATGTCCTCGGTGTGAACTGCCTTGTTTGAGGAATGGAGAATACCTATCAGTCATGGGGGACACCAGCAGGGCTAGAAGCATGTTTAAAGCATCAAAGCAGGATAGTTGACACACATGACACATTAGTAACTAATATTTTCTCACATAGGAATCTCAGTCCATGATGTCCCACAAATCAATACATTTGTGTACAATACATCAATACAACATTCTCCTAATTGAAAACATATAAACTGAATATTTGCAATGGTGAATGTTCTCTAATAACGTTGTAGTCATAGAACAGTGCACAGTTACATTATTAACAGGTTATGAAAAACTGAGACTAAATTAGTATTTTTCAAATTGGTTGATATAGACAATGTAGTTTGGCAATTTAATCTACACTAAAGAAAAATCTAATAGTATTTACTGGGAAAATATATTCTTTGTTCCCATGCCCTGGCCTGCGAGTTTGTTTGTTGCAACAGTTAATATAAGCCTTTGACAAGCTGGCCTTGTCTTTCCATCTAATTAGTTTGAAATGGCATTCTACTCAGTTGTTAGGCAGAGCATTTGTTACTGGCAATAAATCCTTTATATTTTGACAGAATCCTAGTCCACATCCTAGGACTGAGTGAGCTGAGGAATGTGGAGTAACCTTTGGAAATATTGACTCTGTTCAATCACCTGATGTCTTCCGAGAGGCAAACAGTAGGCTTTTGGTAAAGTATTGGGCACAAATTAAGGTAAGAATCTGAGGGAGACAAATTTGCCCATATAAATTGTGAATGCAATGCATCAGGATTTACTGTGCTATTCGAGGATAGATATGACTAATTGAGTTATTTGAACATGGGATAATTAAGAGATAAAATCTAGCACAAAGGCTCTTGAAATTATGCCTAATTGGTGTATGATACAAAGGGACTATGGGACTAAAGGGACTGTTAAATAGACATCATACAGAAAATGAAAACAAGGACATCCGTTTGATCAGGCCATTACTCTTTAGGGATTGTAAAGTGATAGGTTGTTTCCATCGTCACAGACCAATAAGGAGCTTATGATGAGCTTATCAGCCAAGCATACAAAGCAGAGTCCACAGAAGTGCACAATGATTTCCTTAATCAGGAAATAAAAAATACAATAAAATTGTAAATTGAATTTGGCCCTTTAAGTTACCTTTCCTCAATTCATTGAACTATGCAATTGAATCATGAAAAACTGATATGAATTCAATAGAGCAAGTCAAACAACATCCTACAACACCCAGCCAGCATTATGGCATGCTGTTAACTCATTACATACAGATGTAGGATCTTAATTTGAGGCAGTTTGCTACAGCAGGAGAATAATCCTGCGGCGACAGGAAATGTGACCAATAATGTTTTGTAGTGGTTGATAAATTTTTTGTTAGGGCAAATCAAGTCTTGACATTTTAAAGTGGAAATTACAAACTTTATAAACCTTTTTAAATCTTGAATACAGTTTGCATTTCCTGCTGTTCAGGAAAAATCTCATGGACAAAATAGTGATCAAACTAAGATCCTACATCTGAACAGACACAGACAAATGTGAGCAGAGCATCACAAAACCAATCGAGCTAGAAATTAAATTACTCTCTGTTTTTTCCCCCACTAACTGGAAGTGCAGCGAAAAAAGGGGGTATCCAGGCTCAGTCAGGGACTCCAGCTGGTTATAAGAGACAAAACAGAGAGAAGGGTGGACAGAATCCCACATTCCTGACGGTGCGCACTGCTGCGACCCCTGGGAGGGAGGTCAGGATGAAAGGTGTTGGGACTGTTCTGGACCCAGTTTCCCAATAGTGATTGAATTTAAGCTTATCAGTGTTTTAATGCTGCATCTTTCCTACAACAGCTGAAGATGTAACATCCCGCTGGGAACACCATGTAATTTCAACGTGGAGGATTCTGTAATATTTGGTAGATACTGTACTTTGATCAATGGGATTCCAACCTATTTTCACACACTCAAAAAGGCAGCCAGTTTGTTGATTCCCAATGTGTTATCACTGTGCTTTCAACCATTTAAAAGTACAACAAAGTTCAAATGGGAATACGATTTTGTTTATTTATACAACAACTTATTGTGTTATCACTCTGCTTCCTCTAATAGCACAACCAAATGACCTGGATTACAGTTGAGATTACAATAAAGTACATGGTGCAAGTGATCAATGCCTTTTAAGATTCTGTGTAGATTATTATATGATCAATAGAAAGGCAGCGCTGATCATGGATCAGTGTTCTCCCTTTCAAATCATACACTGCTCAAAAAAATAAAGGGAACACTTAAACAACACAATGTAACTCCAAGTCAATCACACTTCTGTGAAATCAAACTGTCCACTTAGGAAGCAACACTGATTGACAATACATTTCACATGCTGTTATGGAATAGACAAAAGGTGGAAATTATAGGCGATTAGCAAGACACCCCCAAAAAAGGAGTGATTCTGCAGGTGGTGACCACAGACCACTTTTCAGTTCCTATGCTTCCTGGCTGATGTTTTGGTCACTTTTGAATGCTGGCGGTGCTCTCACTCTAGTGGTAGCACGAGACGGAGTCTACAACCCACACAAGTGGCTCAGGTAGTGCAGTTCATCCAGGATGGCACATCAATGCGAGCTGTGGCAAAAAGGTTTGCTGTGTCTGTCAGCGTAGTGTCCAGAGCATGGAGGCGCTACCAGGAGACAGGCCAGTACATCAGGAGACGTGGAGGAGGCCGTAGGAGGGCAACAACCCAGCAGCAGGACCGCTACCTCCGCCTTTGTGCAAGGAGGTGCACTGCCAGCGCCCTGCAAAATGACCTCCAGCAGGCCACAAATGTGCATGTGTCTGCTCAAACGGTCAGAAACAGACTCCATGAGGGTGGTATGAGGGCCCGACGTCCACAGGTAGGGGTTGTGCTTACAGCCCAACACCGTGCAGGACGTTTGGCATTTGCCAGAGAACACCAAGATTGGCAAATTCGCCACTGGCGCCCTGTGCTCTTCACAGATGAAAGCAGGTTCACACTGAGCACATGAGCACATGTGACAGACGTGACAGAGTCTGGAGACGCCAAGGAGAACGTTCTGCTGCCTGCAACATCCTCCAGCATGACCAGTTTGGCGATGGGTCAGTCATGGTGTGGGGTGGCATTTCTTTGTGGGGCCGCACAGCCCTCCATGTGCTCGCCAGAGGTAGCCTGACTGCCATTAGGTACCGAGATGAGATCCTCAGACCCCTTGTTCGACCATATGCTGACACATGCACATTTGTGGCCTGCTGGAGGTCATTTTGCAGGGCTCTGGCAGTGCACCTCCTTGCACAAAGGCGGAGGTAGCGGTCCTGCTGCTGGGTTGTTGCCCTCCTACGGCCTCCTCCACGTCTCCTGATGTACTGGCCTGACTCCTGGTAGCGCCTCCATGCTCTGGACACTACGCTGACAGACACAGCAAACCTTTTTGCCACAGCTCACATTGATGTGCCATCCTGGATGAACTGCACTACCTGAGCCACTTGTGTGGGTTGTAGACTCCGTCTCATGCTACCACTAGAGTGAGAGCACCGCCAGCATTCAAAAGTGACCAAAACATCAGCCAGGCAGCATAGGAACTGAGAAGTGGTCTGTGGTCACCACCTGCAGAATCACTCCTTTTTTGGGGGTGTCTTGCTAATTGCCTATAATTTCCACCTTTTGTCTATTCCATTTGCACAACAGCATGTGAAATGTATTGTCAATCAGTGTTGCTTCCTAAGTGGACAGTTTGATTTCACAGAAGTGTGATTGACTTGGAGTTACATTGTGTTGTTTAAGTGTTCCCTTTATTTTTTTGAGCAGTGTACTTTAAGATTGGAATTATTCCACAATACTGATAACGGCTCAGCTCTTTGTGAGATATTGTCTTGAATATGGCTACAAATATTGTGGTGACTTATTATAATGCTTAACCTATAATAATGCACAAAATCAAGATTTTACACATTATTTCACACGTTAGGCTACACATCATGAAATATATTGAGGCAAAAATTACAGACAGTGCACAAATAGCAAAAAAGAACTCGATTGAATTAACATGAAATGTATTTTAAAGGTATATTCAGCTAAATGAAGTTACCACGAGCAGCACCACAGATATTGAGATGGGTGAGATGCAAGACATTGCTTTCACTCAGTCACACACAGTATCTGCGCATGTGCACAGTTCCGCTTGTGGTAGCCAGGGCTGTTACAGCAGAGAAGTTGAGCGTTGCCCGTCAACGCTCTTAGTGTAATGAATATGATGGGAGATAGAGAGCTGGTTTCAAGCGCAGGGCGCAGCAGGTGTTTATTTGTAAAGGACCACAGGATGAGGCAGGCAGCTGGGTCCAGGGGCAGGCAGAAGGTCATACACAGGGGGTCCAAATAGGCAACAGTACAGGCAGGGAAAAGGCTAGTAACGTAGTCCGGGAGATCATGCAAGAGGTTGATGACAGGAAATCTGAGGCAAAAGTACAGGCAGAGAACAGGCAAAAGGGCATCGTTAGTGAGGATGGCCAAAACTATGATACACAGGAGGACTAATACAGAAAAAACAGAGCTCAGAATAGAAATGTGTACCAAAACAAACAATACCTCACAATGATGGGGTACAAAGAACTGAACTAAATAGTGTGTGTAAATGACATACAGGTGTGTGAACAGGTGATCAGAATTCAGGTGATTGGGATCTGGAGAGTGAGCTGCGTTCAGGGGATCTATGTGTTTGAGAGTGTGAGCTGGAAAGTGAGCTGGGGATCTACGTGTTTGAGAGTGTGAGTTGGAAGCAGACGTTACACTTAGTTGTTGCAGATTTGACCCACTATGCTGTTTACTTTCTGCTTCTACGTCATATTGCTGAGTCTACCTTTAATATCATTGAAATATAAATCAAATCAAATTTTATTTGTCACATGCACATGGTTAGCAAATGTTAATGTGAGTGTAGCGAAATGCTTATGCGTCTAGTTCCGACAGTGCAGTAATATCTAACAAGTAATCTAGCAATTCCCTAACAACTACCTAATACGTACAAATCTAAAGGGGCGAATGAGAATATATACATGCAATTATATGGATGAACGATGGCCGAGTGTCATAGGCAAGGTGCAATAGATAGTATAAAATACAGTATATACAGATGAAGTCGGAAGTTTACATACACTTAGATTGGAATCATTAAAACTCGTTTTTCAACCACTCCACAAATTTCTTGTTAACAAACTATAGTTTTGACAAGTCGATTAGGACATTTACTGTGTACATGACACAATTCATTTTTCCAATAATTGTTTACAGACAGATTATTTAACCTGTCTGGCTCTGGCGTTCCGCTAGCGAAACTCCTCCCACATTCCACTGAAAAGGCAGAGCGCGAAATTCAAAAGATATTTTTTTGAAATATTTAACTTTCACACATTAACAAGTCCAATACAGCAAATGAAAGATACACATCTTGTGAATCCAGTCAACATGTCCGATTTTTAAAATGTTTTACAGCGAAAACACCACATATTTATGTTAGCTCACCACCAAATCCAAAAAAGGACAGACATTTTTCACAGCACACGTAGCATGCACAAAGCCAACCTAACTAACCAAGAACCAACCAAACTAACCAAGAAACAACTTCATCAGATGACAGTCTTATAACATGTTATACAATAAATCTATGTTTTGGTCGAAAAATGTGCATATTTGAGGTATAAATAAGTTTTACATCGCAGCTACAATCACAGCTACCGTCAGAAATAGAACCGAAGCAGCCAGAGTAATTACAGACACCAACGTCAAATACCTAAATACTCATCATAAAACATTTCTGAAAAATCGATGGTGTACAGCAAATTAAAGACAAACATCTTGTGAATCCAGCCAATATTTCCGATATTTTAAGTGTTTTACAGCGAAAAACACAATATAGCATTATATTAGCTTACTACAATAGCCTACCACACTACCGCATTCATTCATCAAGGCACGTTAGCGACAGCAATAGGCACGTTAGCGATAGCGAATAAACCAGCAAGATATATAATTTTTGACTAACCTTGATAAGCTGTCAGGTTTTGGCCAAGACTGTTCGGGTTTTGGTCACTAGATGTCCCCATTGCACCTTTTTTGTACCTGTTGTTTTTCTTGCTCTAATTATTGTTTGCACCTGTAGGTCATTCCCTTGTTAGTATTTAAACCCTGTGTGTTCCTCAGTTCCTTGCTCAGTGTTTGTAAGTTAGCACCCAGCCCCAGCCCAAGCCTTGTTTTATACAGATATTTCTCTTGTTGGATTTTCCAGAGGTTCTCTGGTTTAGTTCTTGTGTATTATTTGAGTAGTCTTTTGAGGTTTGTTTTTCCCTGCTGTTTTTTACCACTTTGTGGAGTTTCTTTTGTATTTTGGAGGATTTCCATTTTGTGCCTCTTGGCTTTATTTTTGGACATTGTGGATTTAGTTTCTTTGCCTGAAGATTTTGTTCTGTTATTAAACCACCATCTCTAGTACTGCTGTGTCTGCCTCATCTTCTGGGTTCTGACGATTATTAGTGACTGTTTCTCGCACCGGGTCCTGACAGAAACACTGAGCCATTATAATGAACCCAGAGGCAGCCAGTACCCAGGATTTTTCCCCATGCTGTCCCACCACGAGGGGACTGTCCAACGCCACGAAGCTGCTCTGGTTCAGCAAGAGGCCTTAATGGCTAGACATTCTCAACTTCTGTCAGAGATGCTGACTTCCATAAAGCAGATTTCGGATCGACTTTCCCCGGCAACCGCTTCTGCTCCAGTTCATGCGATTCAAGTGCCGCTGGCAGTTAACCCCCTGGCTGAACCTCGTCTGCCGCCTCCCCAACGGTTCTCAGGGGATCCGAGTGTTTGTAAGGGGTTTTTCACCCAATGTTCTCTCTCCTTTGAGCTGCAACCATCGTCGTTTCCCACCGAACCGGTCCAAGATAGCATATATCATCACCCTGCTGTCGGAAAAAGCCCTAGCCTTGGCTACTGCTGTGTGGGATGCCCAAAGTCCCTGCTGTGCCAGCTACTCTACCTTTGCTGAAGAATTCAAGCGAGTGTTTCAAGGTCCTACCAACGGCCCTGACTCAGCCAAACAGCTCCTGACTCTCCGCCAAGGTCGGCGCAGCGTGACGGACTATGCCATCCAGTTCCGCACTGTGGCAGCAGCAAGTGGCTGGAACGACGAGGCGCTCAGTGTGTTTTTTGAAGGGTCTTTCTGACACCATCCAAGATGAACTGGCCACTCGGGAACCACCGGACAACCTCGAGTCCCTTATCAAGTTGGCTTCACGCATAGACCAGTGTCTGAGAGAGAGAGAACTCAACCGTAGACCGCTCACCCTAGCTCCTATCGGTTCCAGCTCCGAGTCTCCACCTTTATCTTCGCTGGCTCCACCAGAACCCATGCAGGTTGGACGCATCTCCCAGGCTGAGAGAGACCGCCGGATGAGGGAGCGATGCTGTCTATATTGCGGCAAACCGGGCCATTTCCGCTCCACGTGTCCCGGGCTTCAGGGAAACGCACTCTCCCGTGCAGGCCTGGGAGGACTGTAACGGGAAACATAACCTCCTCCCATCCATCCAACTCCCGCCTGCTCATTCCAGTTACCCTTTCCTGGGACGACCACGAGTTTTCTCTTCAAGCTTTGGTAGACTCTGGAGCCGCAGGTAACTTCATGGATGGGGTCTGGGCGAAGGAGAATGGCGTTCCTTCTGAACCTCTAAGTGACCCCATAAGGGTTACTACGTTGGATAGAAGCCCTTTGGGATCTGGACTTGTCACTCGTGCCACTACCCCCTTGCGACTTTCAGTTTCCCAACACCAGGAAGTGATGAACTTTCATCTGATCTCCTGTTCCGAGTTCCCTTTCGTCCTTGGTTATCCCTGGCTTCACAGCAATAACCCTCACATCGACTGGTCTGTAGGCACTATCAAGCAGTGGGGTCCTACGTGCCAAGCCACTTGTATCTTCCCGAGTTCCCAGAGTTCCCCTTCCGAGTCTCTAGAATCCATCGACCTGTCCCGAGTTCCCAAGTGTTACCATGACCTCAAACTGGTATTTAGCAAACAGAGGGCCACCAAACTACCACCCCATAGACCTTACGATTGCACCATCGACCTGTTTCCGGGGACCTGCCCTCCCAGGGGTCGGATCTTTTCCCTTTCTCCTCCCGAACGAGCTGCTATGGATACCTACATCAAGGACGCTCTGGCAGCAGGCCTCATGCGTCCATCTACCTCGCCGGCGGGAGCAGGGTTTTTCTTTGTGGCCAAGAAAGACGGTGGATTACGACCTTGCATTGACTACCGGGGACTCAATGCCATAACCGTCCGTAACCGCTACCCGCTACCCCTTATGGCCACAGCCTTTGAGCTGCTCCAGGAAGCAGTTGTCTTCACTAAGCTTGACCTGCAGAACGCATACCATCTTGTGCGGATCAAACCCGGGGACGAGTGGAAGACCGCTTTCAACACGCCTACTGGTCACTACGAATACTCGGTGATGCCCTTCGGCCTGACCAACGCCCCGGCTGTGTTCCAAGCGCTCATAAACGATGTGCTTAGGGATATGCTTAACATCTTCGTGTTTGTTTACTTGGATGACATCCTCATCTTTTCGAGCTCCCTTCAAGAACACACTAAGCATGTCAGACAAGTGCTCAAACGCCTCCTAGACAGCCATTTGTACGTTAAGCCGGAAAAGTGTGAATTCCATTCCTCTCGAGTACAATTCCTGGGATTTATAGTGGAACCCGGTCGAGTCCAGATGGACCCCAAGAAGGTAGGGGCGGTAGCGGATTGGCCCACCCCCAAGTCCGTTAAGGAAGTTCAGCGTTTCCTGGGCTTCACCAACTTTTACCGCAAGTTCATCAAGATCTTCAGCTCGGTGGCAGCCCCTCTCTCAGCTGTAACCAAGGGTGGCAACACAAGGTTTCTGTGGGGAAGAGAAGCTGAGACGGCCTTCCAAGGACTCAAGCAGCGCATCCTCTCTGCTCCCATCCTGACACTACCAACGGCGGATGAACCTTTTGTGGTGGAGGTAGACGCATCAGAGGTTGGGGTTGGAGCTGTCCTGTCTCAGAGGGGTGAAGACAAGAAGCTTCATCCTTGCGCCTTCTTCTCTCACCGGCTTACCCCGGCCGAGAGGAATTACGATGTGGGGGATCGTGAACTCCTAGCGGTTAAGATGGCATTGAAGGAATGGAGACACTGGCTCGAGGGGGCTTCTCAACCGTTTCAAGTGCTTACGGACCACAAAAATCTGGAGTATATCCAGCAGGCGAAGCGGTTGAACTCCAGACAAGCTCGAAGGTCTCTTTTCTTCAGCCGATTACAGTTTTACTCACAGATATAATTCAAACGGTGTTAGAAACTAGAGAGTGTTTTCTATCCAATAATAATAATAATAATATGCATATTGTACGAGCAAGAATTGAGTACGAGGCTGTATAAATTGGGCACGATTTTCCCCCAAAAGTGAAAACAGCGCCCTCTGTCCTCAACAGGTTTATGTATAATTCACTGTATAACAATTCCAGTGGGTCACAAGTTAACATACACTAAGTTAACTGTGCCTTTAAACAGCTTGGAAAATTCCAGAAAATTATGTCATGGCTTTAGAAGCTTTTGATAGGCTAATTGACATCATTTGAGTCAATTGGAGGTGTAACTGTGGATGTATTTCAAGGCCTACCTTCAAAGTCAGTGCCTCTTTGCTTGACATCATGTGAAAAATCAAAAGAAATCAGCCAAGACCTCAGAAACAAAATTGTAGACCTCCACAAGTCTGGTTCATCCTTGGGAGCAATTTCCAAATGCCTGAAGGTACCACATTTACCTGTACAAACAATAGAATGGAGGTATAAACACCATGGGACCACACAGCCGTCATACCGCTCAGGAAGGAGACGCGTTCTGTCTCCTAGACAAAGTGAAAATCAATCCTTGAACAACAGCAAAGGACCTTGTGAAGATGCTGGAGGAAACAGGTACAAAATTATCTATATCCACAGTAAAACGAGTCCTATATCGACATAACCTGAAATGCCGCTCAGCAAAGAAGAAGCCACTGCTCCAAAACCGCCATAAAAAAGCCAGACTACAGTTTGCAACTGCACATGGGGACAAAGATTGTACTTTTTGGAGAAATGTTCTCTGGTCTGATGAAACAAAAATAGAACTGTTTGGCCATAATGACCATCAATATGTTTGGAGGAAAAAGGGGGATGCTTACAAGCCGAAGAATACCATCCCAACCGTGAAGAACGGGGGTGGCAGCATCATGTTGTGGGGGTGCTTTGCGGCAGAAGGGACTGGTGCGCTTCACAAAGTAGATGGCATCAAGAGGTAGGGAAATTATGTGGATATATTGAAGCAACATCTCAAGACATCAGTCAGGAAGTTAAAGCTTGGTCGCAAATGGGTCTTCCAAATGGACAATGACCCCAAGCATACTTCCAAAGTTGTGGCAAAATGTTTTAAGGACAACAAAGTCAAAGTATTGGAGTGGCAAATGCCCTGACCTCAATCCTATAGAAAATGTGTGTGCAGAACTGAAAAAGCGTGTGCAAGCAAGGAGGCCTACCAACCTGACTCAGTTACACCAGCTCTGTCAGGAGGAATGGGCAAAAATTCACCCAACTTATTGTGGGAAGCTTGTGCAAAGCTACCCTAAATGTTTGACCCAAGTTAAACAATTTAAAGGCAATGCTACCAAATACTAATTGAGTGTATGTACACTTCTGACCCCCTTGGGAATGTGATGAACTATTATAGTTCCCTTGACATTCTTAAAATAAAGTGGTGATCCTTACTGACCTATGACGGAATTTTTACTCTGATTAAATGTCAGGAATTGTGAAAAACTAAGTTTAAATGTATTTGGCTAAGGTGTATGTAAACTTCCAACTTCAACTGTACATGTGATATGAGTAATGTAAACAATAAAGTGGCATTATTTAGAGTGCATTGTATAAAGTGACTAGTGATCCATTTATTAAAGTGGCCAGTGATTGGGTTTCAACGTAGTCAGCAGCCTCTCTGAGTTAGTGATTGCTGTTCAGCAGTCTGATGGCCTTCAGATGGAAGCTGTTTTTCAGTCTCTTGGTCCCAGCTTTAATGCACCTGTACTGACCTCGCCTTCTGGATGGTAGCGGTGTGAACAGGCAGTGGCTCGGGTGGTTGATGTCCTTGATGATCTTTTGGCCTTCCTGTGACATCGGGTGCTGTAGGTGTCATGGACAGGTAGTTTGACCCCGGTGATGCGTTGTGCAGACCGCACCACCCTCTGGAGCCTTGCCGTTGAGGGCGGTGCAGTTGCCGTACCAGGCTGTGATACAGCCCGACAGGATGCTCTCGATTGTGCATCTGTAAAAGTTTGTCAGGGTTTTGGGTGACACGCCACATTTCTTCAGCCTCCTCAGGTTGAAGAGGCATTGTTGGGCCTTCGCCACACTGTCTGTCTGAGTGGACCATTTCAGTTTGTCCGTGATGTGTACGCCGAGGAATTTAAAACTTTCCACCTTCTCCACTGCTGTTGCTTCGATTTGGATAGGGGGTGCTCCCTCTGCTATTTCCTGAAGTCCACGATCATCTCCTTTGTTTTGTCTCACATAGCTATTCCTTTTGTCCAGGTGGGGTAGGGCAGTGTGCAGTGTGATGGCGATTGCATCGTCTGTGGAACTGTTTGGGCGGTATGCAAACTGAAGTGGGTCTTGGGTGGGCGGTAAGGTGGAGGTGGTATGATCCTTGACTAGTCTCTCAAAGCACTTCATGATGACAGAAGTGAGTGCTACAGTCATTTATTTCAGTTATCTTTGCCTTTTTGGGTACAGGAACAATGGTAGCCATCTTGAAGCTTGTGAGGACAGCAGACTGGGATAGCAAGCGATTGAGTATGTCCGTAAACACACCAGCCAGCTGGTCTGCACATGCTTTGAGGACGCGGCTAGGGATGCCGTCTGGGCCAGCAGCCTTGCGAGGGTTAACACGTTTAAATGTTTTACTCACGTCAACCACGGAGAAGGAGAGGGGAGGGGGAACAGCGCAGTCCTTGTTAGCGGGCCACGATGGTGGCACTGTATTATCCTCAAAACGGGCAAAGAATGTGTTTAGTTTGTATTTATTTCAATTGACTGATTTCCTTATATGAACTGTAACTCTGTAAAAATGTAGAAATTGTTGCATGTTGCGTTTATACTGTTGTTCAATGTAGTTTATTCATTATTGAAAGATAATGGGAGAGAAGATGAAGGTCAGCTGCAGGGTGGCAAATGGTAAGCATATTGTAGTTCACAGAGAGAGAGAGAAACCCAGATACTTTGATCAAGACAAAGACCATTTGGGAGACACAATAGAAATTGTTATAGAGTGTTCAAAAAACACACAATGTGGAACAGAGTCATGTCTGGGGATGAAAAGGCAACATGCTCAATTGTTCAATACATGTTTCACTCCTTTATTACTACCTATTCTAAAAGGCAGTGTATGTTCTGTCTCGCACAGTTTGAATTGAATTGTTGTGCTGTATACATTTTATTTGGAAAATATAAAACCCATACTGAGGGTTGGGGAGGGGAAGCAAAGGGGATGAGAGGGAAGGTGGATTCCTGCTTGGAAAATGGAGTGAATGGGGAGGAGGAGTAGAAGGCCAGGGCCCTGTTTCCCAAAAGCATCTTATGGCTAAGTTCATCGTTTGAACCTTCGTAGGAGCATCATTAAATGTACAAGCTGTTTCCCAAAACCATAGTTACTAAAATTGCTCTTGAAAACACTTGTTATTTAACGACAGCCTCAGACCACTCGTAGAACAGCTAAGTGCATCATTAAATACTTGTTTGCCCTTCTGCGTCACTTTATACACAGAAGATCTCCGCCAAACATAAAATCAAGACGTTTAGGCTATCTGTCTTTCTGTGACTGCTAATAACTTCAGAACGAATGTGACTACAAATACAATGTTTCCAAATTCTTTGCAATTGTTTGTTACGACTTCCGCCGAAGTTGGTCCCTCTCCTTGTTCGGACGGTGTTCGGCGGTCGACGTCACCGACCTTCTAGCTATCGCTGATCCTTTTTTCATTTTCCATTGGTTTTGTCTTGTCTTCCATCACACCTGGTTTCAAGCCCATCAATTACATGTTGTGTATTTAACCCTCTGTTTCCCCTCATGTCTTTGTCGGTGATTGTTTGTTGTATGTTTTGTGCAAGTCATGTTCTGGTGTCATGTTCTGGTGTCATGTTCTGGTGCGACGGGTTTTGTACCCTTTTATACTATTTTTGTATATATTGGTTTTCTGAGTTTTTTTAAACATTTATTAAACTGCTCCGTTTATACCAAGTTTACTCTCCTGCGCCTGACTTCCCTGCCACCAGCACGCACTCATTACATTGTTACTAACAAGCGAAGGATAAAACGATGATTCATTGAAAACCGAGATGACTGTATTACAACATAAATACAGTAAGTATAGGCTACATAGACCCATAAATGTGACAGGGTCTAGAGGAATTCACGGACTACAAAAATAAATCCAGCCACGTCAAAGACACCGACGTCACGCTTCCAGACATTAGGCCCTAATCCATGGATTTCACATGACTAGGAATACAGATATGCATCTATTGGTCACAGATACCTTTAAAAAAAGGTAGTGATGTGGATCAGAAAACCAGTCAGTATCTGATGTGACCAACATTTGCCTCATGGAGCGTGACACATCTCCTTTGCTTAGAGTTGATCAGGCTGTTGATTGTGGCCTGTGGAATGTTGTCCCACTCCTCTTCAATGGCTGTGCAAAGTTGCTGAATATTGGCGGGAACTGGAACACGCTGTTGTAGAAGTCGATCCAGAGCATCCCAAACATGCTCAATGGTTGACATGTCAGGTGAGTTTGCAGGCCATGGAAGAACTGGGACATTTCCAGATTCCAGGAATTGTGTACAGATTCTTGCGACATGGGGCCGTGCATTATCAAACTGAAACGAGGTGATGGCAGCAGATGAATGGCACAACAATGGGCCTCAGGATCTTGTCACAGTAGCTCTGTGCATTCAAATTGCCATCGATAAAATCCAATTGTTTTCATTGTCCATAGCTTATGCCTGTCCATACAATAACCCCACCACCACCATGTTCACAACGTTGACTTTAGCAAACCGCTCACCCACACGACTCCATACACGCTGTCTGCCATCTGCCCGGTACAGTTGAAACCAGAATTCATCCATGAAGAGCACACTTCTGAGGTGCAGGGTTGAGTAATGGGTGGTAGTCGGCTATTAACAGTGACTAAAGTTCAGGGCAGGGTACTGGGCAGAGGCCGGCTACGCTCTTAGAAAAAAGGGTCCCAAAAGGGTTCATCGGATGTCTGCTTAGGAGAACAATTTTTGGTTCCAGGTAGAACCCTTGTGGCTTCCCTTTAAAACCCTCTGTTGTACATGGAACCTAAAAGGGTTCTACCTGGAACCAAAATGGTTCTACCTGAAACCCAAAAGGGTTTTTCAGAGGGTTCTCCTACGGGGACAGCCGAAGAACCCTTTTATGTTCTAGATAACACCTTTTTTTCTGAGAGTGTAATGGTGACTGTTTAACAGTCTGATGAACTGGAGCTAGAAGTTGTTTTTCAGTCTCTCGGTCCCAGCTTAGATGCACCTGTACTGTCTCTGCTTTTTAGATGGCTATGCTCTTCAGAACATCACAGTGCTATCTATTGTCACGCACTGACTTGAGAGCCTTTTTATTCTCTATTTTGGTTAGGTCAGGGTGTGACTAGGGTGGGTACTCTAGTTTTTTTATTTCTATGTTGGCCTGGTATGGTTACCAATCAGAGGCAGCTACAGCTATTGTTGTCTTTGATTGGGGATCATATTTAGGCAGCCTTTTCCCACTGGGTTTTTGTGGGATCTTGTCTATGTTAATGTATTGTTGCTTGTGAGCACTGCATAGCTTCACGTTCGTTTTGTTCTGTATTGTTTTGGTGAGTTTCATTTATTAAACATGTGGAACTCTACGCACGCTGCGCCTTTGTCCGTTTATTCTACAGACCATCGTGACATCTATTCACAAGGCCTCAAGTGAATAATTTTAACCAGGAATAATAACTTGGAGAAAAAACGCTATATACAGTTCTAATGGAGGTGCGAGCCTATTTCTTGACTTATCTTCAAAACTGTTATGTAACAGTCCGGGAAGTGTATTGGGTTTAAATATCAAGGTAATCATCTCTATGAAAGGCAAAGAGAACTTCTTAAAGCAGAGGACATAATTTTTTACCTGTCTAGCCCCTAGCGGAACCCCCCCACATTCCACTGAAAATGCAGCGCGGGAAATTCAAAAATATTTTTTCGAAATATTTTACTTTCACACATTAACAAGTCCAAATGAAAGATAAACATCTTGTGAATCCAGCCAACATGTCAGATTTTTTAAATGTTTTACAGCGAAAACACCACATATATTTATGTTAGCTCACCACCAAATCCAAAAAAGCACAGACATTTCTTTCACAGCACAGGTAGCTTTCACAAAACCCCCAAATAGAGATAGAATTTAATCACTAACCTTTGAAATTCTTCATCAGATGAGTCATATAACATCATGTTACACAATACATTTATGTTTTGTTCGATAATGTGCATATATATATATAAAAAAAATCTCAGTTTACATTGGCGCGTTACGTGCAGTAATGTTTTGATTCCAAAACATCTGGTGATTTTGCAGAAATACTCATAAACATTGATAAAAGATGCAAGTGTTATTCACATAATTAAAGATAAACTTATCCTCTATGCAACCGCTGTGTCAGATTTCAAAATAAACTTTACGGAAAAAGATTAATCTGAGAATGGCGTTTAGAGCACAATCCAGCCAAATAAATAGTCGCCATTTTGGCGTCAACAAAAGCTACAAAAACACTATAAATATGCACTTACCTTCGAATAACTTCATCAGAAGGCACTCCCAGGATTCCCAGATCGACAATAAATGACTGAAAAGTTCCATAAAGCCCATCATTTAGCCACTTTTTGTTAGCATGTTCAGCCCAGGAATCCATTTTCATGACGCACGAGAAATCCCTCCAGACAAAAACTCAAAAAGTTCCGTTACAGGTTGTAGAAACAGGTCAAATGATGTTTGCAATCCATATTTAGTATGTGTTTTACGTTAATCATCAATAAGGATCCAACCGGAGAATTTCATTGTCTGAAGAAAGAGCATAGGAACGAGAGCACTCTCCCTCGCGCACAAAACCAGACTGAGATTTCTGACAACCACTCACTAAAACAGCTCATATGAGCCCCTCCTTTATAGTAGAATCACAAGACTAAAATCTAAAGACTGCGACATCTAGTGGAAGCCCTAGGAAGTCTTTGTTCATTCATTTCTAGAAGGGGTGTCATTTGACACTGTTTTGAAAATCGAGTTCTCATTTCCTGTTTTGACCTCTTCTCAGGTTGTTTGCCAAATGAGTTCTGTTATACTTACAGAAATAATTCAAACAAATTTAGAAATTTCAGAGTGTTTTCTATACAATAGTAACAATAATATGCATGTATTACCTTCTGGGACAGAGTAGGAGGAAATTTTGTTTGGGCACGCAATTTGGTGGAGTGGAAACACTGCCCCCTATCCGGATGAAGTTTTAAGCTCTTGCCACCATGAACTTTCATCCACAGTATTTTTCTGAAAGATACAACCAAAAGTACACAGGTACCAAAGCATTGCCAGGCTCCTTCTTTAACCCACTGAATACGTTTTTTCAATTTTAGTACATTGAAATGTGAACTAGTTTTCAGTTGTGGAGTAGGGATGAGGTAGGTAACTGCTGTTAGCTGTTAAAAGGAACCATTCATGACAGAACTACCAAATCACAGTTGTTGGGACATTTCATTGCCATCACATTGAGTTTAACACTTATCATTCAACGAGCATGCAGTAGCTGTAATGCTTATTTTTGGGGTTGAAAGTGGAAGTGAAAAATTATCAATATTGCACGATTTATCTTCCATTCAAGACCTAGAATTTGTTACTAATGTTTAATTAATAAATGTTCATGCAATTTTAATATACTGTATGCCTCCAGTTGACTTTGTGGAATTGCCTTCACCCCCTGAACCTATAAACAGAGTTGTAACGGCAGTCTACGTCGTCCTCCTCCTCAGACGAGGAGAGGCGAGAAAGATCAGAGGACCAATACGCAGCGTGGTAATTTTCCATAATGAATTTAATCAACACAAAACAATACACTATACAAAATAACAAAAGAACATACCGTCACAGTCCTAGCTGGTGCAGAACACAAACACAGAGACAGGAAATAACCACCCACAATCCCCAACACAAAACAAGCCACCTATATATGATTCTCAATCAGGGACAACGATTGACAGCTGTCTCTGATTGAGAACCATATCAGGCTGAACATAGAAACAGACGAACTAGACACACAACATAGAATACCCACCCCAACTCACGCCCTGACCAACTAAACACATACAAAACAGGTCAGGAACGTGACAGAACCCCCCCCCCCCCCCCTCAAGGTGCGAACTCCGGGCGCACCCCTAAAACTCAAGGGGAGGGTCTGGGTGGGCATCTGTCCGCGGTGGCGGCTCCGGCGGTGGACGAGGACACCACTCCACCACTGTCTTTGTCCCCCTCCTTAGCGTCCTTTGAGTGGCGACCCTCGCCCCCGACCATGGTCCAGGAACCTTCACCAAGGCCCCTCCTAAATAGAGGAGACAACTCAGGACAGAGAGGTAGCTCAGGACAGAGAGGTAGCTTAGGACAGAGGGACAACTCCGGACTGGAGGGCAGCTCATGACTGGAGGGCAGCTCATGACTGGAGGGCAGCTCATGACTGGAGGGCAGCTCATGACTGGAGGGCAGCTCATGACTGGAGGGCAGCTCATGACTGGAGGGCAGCTCATGACTGGAGGGCAGCTCATGACTGGAGGGCAGCTCATGACTGGAGGGCAGCTCATGACTGGAGGGCAGCTCTTGACTGGAGGGCGGCTCTTGACTGGAGGGCGGCTCATGACTGGCCGGCGGCTCTGGCGGCTCCTGACTGGCTGGCAGCTCTGGCGGCTCCTGACTGACGGACGGCTCTAGCGGCTCGTGGCAGACGGGCAGCTCTAATGGCGCTGGGCAGACGGATGGCTCTAATGGCTCGTGGCAGACGGGCGGCTCTAATGGAGCTGGGCAGACGGATGGCTCTAAAGACGCTGGGCAGACGGATGGCTCAGACGGCGCTGGGCAGACGGATGGCTCAGACGGCGCTGGGCAGACGGATGGCTCAGACGGCGCTGGGCAGACGGATGGCTCAGACGGCGCTGGGCAGACGGATGGCTCAGACGGCGCTGGGCAGACGGATGGCTCAGACGGCGCTGGGCAGACGGATGGCTCAGACGGCGCTGGGCAGACGGATGGCTCAGACGGCGCTGGGCAGACGGATGGCTCAGACGGCGCTGGGCAGACGGATGGCTCAGACGGCGCTGGGCAGACGAGCAGTGCAGGCAGCTCAGACGGCGCTGGGCAGACGAGCAGTGCAGGCAGCTCAGACGGCGCTGGGCAGACGGCCGACTCTGACCTGCTGAGGCGCACAATAGGCCTGGTGCGTGGTGCCGGGAACTGGTGGTACCGGACTGGAGACACGCACCTCAAGGCTAGTGCAGGGAGCAGGAACAGGACACACTGGACTCTCGATGCGCACTATAGGCCTGGTGCGTGGTACCGGAACTGGAGGTACCGGGCTGAGGGCACGCACCTCAGGGCGAGTGCGGGGAGAAGGAACAGTGCGTACAGGGCTCTGGAGACGCACA
Source organism: Salvelinus fontinalis (assembly GCF_029448725.1). Taxonomy (NCBI): domain Eukaryota; kingdom Metazoa; phylum Chordata; class Actinopteri; order Salmoniformes; family Salmonidae; genus Salvelinus; species Salvelinus fontinalis. The sequence goes on from NC_074666.1 coordinate 22,694,737, forward strand.
GGAGGCTTGGTGCGTGGTGCCGGAACTGGTGGTACCGAGCTGGAGACACGCACCACAGGGAGAGTGCGTGGAGGAGGACCAGGGCTCTGGAGACGCACTGGAAGCCTGGTGCGTGGTGTAGGCACTGGTGGTACTGGGCTGGAGCAGGAAGGTAGCTCCGGATATATCGGACCGTGCAGGCATACTGGCTCCCTTGAGCACTGAGCCTGCCCAACCTTACCTGGTTGCATGCTCCCCGTAGCCCGTCCAGTGCGGGGAGGTGGAATAACCTGCACTGGGCTGTGTTGGCGAACCGGGGACACCATGCGTAAGGCTGGTGCCATGTACACCGGCCCGAGGAGACGTAATGAAGGCCAGATATGTAAAGCCGGCTTCATGGCACTTGGCTCAATGCTCACTCTAGCCCGCCCAGTGCGGGGAGGTGGAATAACCCGCACCGGGCTATGCACCCGTACAGGAGACACCGTGCGCTCTTCCGCATAACACGGTGTCTGCCCGTACTCCTGCTCTCCACGGTAAGCATGGGAAGTGGGCGCAGGTTTGCCACACTACCCTTTAGCCCCCCCCCCCCCCCAATACATTTTTTGGGGGGGTTTCTTCACGGGCTTCCAGCCCCGCTTCCGTGCTGCCTCAGACCACCGCTCCTGGGCTTTAGCTGCCTCCATCTCTTCCCGAGAGCGGCGATATTCTCCAACCTCAGCCCAGGGTCCTTCTCCGTTATATATTTGCTCCCATGACCATTTCTCCTGGTACCGCTGCTGCTGTCGCTGCTGCCCGTTGCCACGCTGCTTGATCCTTGTTTGGTGGGTGGTTCTGTAACTGCAGTCTAAGTCGTCCTCCTCAGACGAGGAGAGGCGAGAAGGATCAGAGGACCAATACGCAGCGGTGTAATTTTCCATAATAAATTTAATCAACACAAAACAATACACTATACAAAATAACAAAATAACATACCGTCACAGTCCTAGCTGGTGCAGAACACAAACACAGAGACAGGAAATAACCACCCACAATCCCCAACACAAAACAAGCCACCTATATATGATTCTCAATCAGGGACAACGATTGACAGCTGTCTCTGATTGAGAACCATATCAGGCTGAACATAGAAACAGACGAACTAGACACACAACATAGAATACCCACCCCAACTGACGCCCTGACCAACTAAACACATACAAAACAACAGAAAACAGGTCAGGAACGTGACAAGAGTACACAAATCATGTCCAGAAAAGACACAAAAGCAAGAATTTACAACCTTGAAACTCTGCTATGTCTATTGCATTATATTAGTATTTTATATTGTACTTTTGAGTTTGATTAGTATTGACAGATATACTGTAGATCAATGCACTTTAGACCTGTCTAAAACAGTAACACTTTTACAGTTGATGGCTTAGCTCTCTGCTTTCAACTTCTCAGTGCTGTAACTATTTTTTAAAGTATTTGGTTCCACAGTGATGGGTGAATGAACATTACAACTTGAGACAAACAAGTGTTCCTGCATCACATGTACTCTCTCGGTGCTGCGATGAACATTGATGTTTCCATGAATCAGTAAAAAGGTTCAGAGGAGCTGCGAGAGTAAATGAAAGAAACCCTGAGAGGATACTTATTCAGTGACCTTCAACAGAGCTAATGGCTAACCTTAGGAAAACAAAACTGCTGTTGTAAACATGCTCCTCAGAAGTCATTATCAGTAGTTTCCTGTTGTAGACATATTGACATGGTGCTACAATCTAGACTCATTATAAAGGAGATATAATGGTCTCAATGTTTATATTCCACATTTTGCTCTCAGTTATTGAATGGAGGGTCCTGGTTTGGAATATGTGAGGAATTCCATAATTGCGGACAGTATAGCCTGTGTCTGTAAGTAAATGCACCCACTGTGCATTTAATGGCACCGTACCGTCCCAGGTGCATGAATCTCATATAAAATAACACTACAGTGCTTTCATTAGTGCTCGCTGGCTTTTGCATTCACACGTGAGAAAAGAAGGGGGGTAGGAGATTTTTCTGTAACATAGGATAGCCAGCCCCCCAAATAGTTATGCCTGTTAAAATATCTGGTGAAATAAAAATATTTAACTACACATCACGAATGTGGATTATATAATAGAAAATCTCAATTATGTATGTGTGTAATGTGTTTTAAGCACTTACTGTATATCACTGTGGGAACTGGATGTCAACTTTACATCATATGTAAAGGGAATACATGTTAAAGTGTGCGCAGGGTGTGCTGTGTTGAGGAGATGGTTGATTGTGTTGCGTGCAGTGGCTCAGAACAGTAGTAGTCTGTCTGTCTCTCTGTCTCTCTGTCTGTGACTGCTGGCTGCTGGTTCTCTGTTCTTCAACCGGTCGATGCTTGGGTACCTCAGTCCTACCTCTGTGGTTTTCTCTGGCTCCTGATGCTTTCAAGAATCGTTGAACATTGGCTGGAATACTGAGCATGTGTGTGTGACTCCAGAGACAGGGTGACTGTAATGGCCTGTCACGTAAACCACATGAAAGGAGAAAGAGAGAGAATGAGAGTGTGTGTGTGTGTGAGTGTGTGTGTGTGTGTGGGGGGGGGGGGGGCAGGCCAGGCCAGGCCATGAGTCTCTTAAACCCTGCTGCCACAGAGTGGCTAAAGTGCCTAAAGTGCATCTGATGCCCTTAAAACCCTTTCAAGGTTGGAATATGCATAGTCATATTTCAGTCATATTTAGATGTAAAGATGTAAATATCATCATCATTGTCTTATTTGAAAAATAGATTCTTGTCACGCCCTGACCTTAGAGATCCTTTTTATGTCTCTATTTTGGTTTGGTCAGGGCGTGAGTTGGGGTGGGTATTCTATGTTTGGTGTTCTATGTTTCATTTTTTCTGTGTGTTTGGCCGGGTGTGGTTCTCAATCAGAGGCAGCTGTCTATCGTTGTCTCTGATTGAGAACCATACTTAGGTAGCCTTGTTCCACCTGTTTGTTGTGGGTAGTTGTTTTCTGTTTTGTGTTGTTGCACCAGACAGAACTGTTTCGTTTCATTCTCTCTTTGTTGTTTTTGTCCTTTCAGTGTTCAGGTTATTTATTAAATTACAATGAACACTTACCACGCTGCGTTTTGGTCTCCTTCTTTCCAGGACGATCGTTACAATTCTGTGATGTCAGTGTGATATCCTGAATAAAACATTTTAAATTAAATAATCATCACCATCAACAACAGCAGTAAAGCTGTAGCAACATAAATAACAGTAAAGCTGCAGCAACAACAACAGCAACAATGGTAAAGCTGCAGCAACAACAACAGCAACAACAGTAAAGCTGCAGCAACAACAACGGCAACAACGGTAAAGCTGCAGCAACAACAGTAGAGTTGCAGGAACAATAATAGCAATAATAGTAAAGCTGCAGCAACAGCAACAGTAAAGCTGCAGCAACATAAATAACAGTAAAGCTGCAGTAACAACAACAGCAACAACGGTAAAGCTGCAGCAACAACAACAGTAAAGCTACAACAACAACAACAGCAACAACAGTAAAGCTGCAGCAACATAAATAACAGTAAAGCTGCAGCAACAACAACAGCAACAACGGTAAAGCTGCAGCAACAACAACAGCAACAACAGTAAAGCTGCAGCAACAACAACAGTAAAGCTACAACAACAACAGCAAAGCTGCAGCAACAACAACAGTAAAGCTACAACAACAACGACAACAGTAAAGCTGCAGCAACATAAACAGTAAAGCTGCTGCAACAGCAACAACAGTAAAGCAACAAGAACAAAAACAACAACAACAGAAACCGCATCATCACATACCCTGATATACAGTATTAATAACAGCTGAATCATTCTGGAGCCAGCTATTTCTCTTGGGGAACAGGTTTCCAGTTCAGTACTAACCAAATTGCCTTAAGGATTCCTGATTTTCAAAGGAGTTCATCCATATTACATATTTCCTGCTCTTAGTACCTTGGCACCCAACTAATAGAATTATACTCTACATTTGTAGCACAACTATTTTGACGGAGACCAAATTAACTCACTAAATTTGCTTCGGTTCCAGTCTATCCTCCTCATAGTTAGATTCTTTCTTCCTCATGCTCTCTCTAATCACAGTTTTTATGTAGATCTGCTGTCCCAGTGGGAGGAGAGGCTGCAGGGAATGCCTTTCCATAAATCAATCCCCTTTTTGTAAAGTTGCTGAGGTTATTGGATTGCATTGATGTCTCATTGTGAATTCCAGTCAGGATGTCATGGAGCTCCCATAAGGATAATGTCAGTTGTATGGAATGGAAAGGTAACCCTTCCCTTTTACTGTCGGAAACATAATGACTTGTGAGCTCTTGGGCATTCTCAAAGAGCTGCTACAGTATACTCCATTGTCGCTCTCTGTGAAATACCAAAACTTTTATTTTCATGTATGATTCACAACCTCATTCAGAAAAGAAATAAGATAGTAGCACATACAGTAGCGTCTGGTTACAAAGTAAGAATTGAGCTCAAATGTGTATGTTTTTTTTTACCTAAACATTTTATTTAGGTGGTACTAACACATTATCGTTATTGATCTTGTGTGGTCACCGAAGCGCCTGCTGAAATGGTCTCTCTCCTTAGAGGATCATGCACTTCATCACTGAGAATTGAGAAAATCTGTTTGGCTATCAGGCTTTGTACTCTACTCAGAGGGGGGAATAGTAGGGCCATCGATCCCAGATAGTTTGTTTTTGGGGATTTTGTGTGATTCTTTGCATAATTGCTTCTACATTTAAACCTTATCGAAGCTTCATTCAACTGATCATTAGTCGGATAGTGACTCGAGGCATTTCTCCGTTTAATTTGTAAGTCAGTTTGTGAAGATCAATTAGTTGAGGAAAATGTGCTTCGTTCACCATTTGTGGTGAGTTACGTAGGCCTATTTGAGATAATAGTCAACAAACTAATCCAAATGTGTTTAAATAAAATCCACTAATAGTGGATTTTTCTATTCTGTTCTGGATTTAGAGACTTGGGGGAAAGAGAGAGTAAAATCCTGATATTGGCAGGTGATTCATCCGCACAACAAAGACCATTGTCTTCTTAAGCCCTTCCATATTTAGTTATAATGGAAAGCCATTAAGAATTGTACTCTTTAATGTTGGAGTTAAAGGAAGAATAAAGGACCATATCGGAGATTGACAGGTGACATGTCAAGCAGGTGCCCTCAGAAGAGGAAGAGATACTGTACAATGGAACATGAAACTATGAAGAATAAAAATATATAGTTTTCCTCCGATTCTAAGCTCATTTCATCATCACCACTTGAAAAGATGTGCAGTTGAAACATAATTTTGACAGGCTGAGTCCCATTTAATTCCCACCATCTTTGATTAATGTGAGGAAATTAAACGCAACAATCTTAAACATGAAGAACTCTTAGACAATGTTCCTTCAATTTTGGGGGCATTGAGCAAATTGCAGGTCTTCTGAGAGTAAACTTGAATGTTGTGAAAATTCTGTGCAACTTCCAGCGCACATTTACTGTGAACACTGAGGCTGTATCTGCTTAAGTTACAGTTTTAACAGTGGCCAAGTAGACTACTGTGGCTATTTGATCATAATGTAGGCCTGCCAGAACGGTCTACTATCAAAAACTATGGAGACAATGCATCCCATAACATTTTAACATGGAAATAGCTGTTCTATCAGTCAGCCTACAGTAGCAGCCAATGTGTGGTGTTCAATGTAGGCTTACATTCCATGAGACTTTTGAAAAAGAAAACATGCAGGGCTTGACATTAACCTGTTTATCCACTTGTACTTCAGACAAGTAGGTGACTGAAAATGTTGTGTTGTTTGATGCAAGAAAACAATTTACAAAATAAAATGCATTGTTATTCCCATACCATTATTACAGAGAATCAGACAAATTAAGCTACCCTCTGCCTATTGGTTACTTATGTTATTCAATCCTGTCTCAGAATACAACATTGCCTCTTCAAGATAAAAGAAAGCTCTTTACCTGACTGTCAAGAAATGCAAACGTTTTGTGCTCTTGTAGGAAGCAATTGGTCACTACAAATTATCTATAACTGGGCTAATAACTAACTAACTAGCAAAGGATAAAAATAAAATGTGCACACGTGGCTACACACAGCTCTCGCTTTGATCTCAAAACAAGCGAATCTACTCACGGACTGTTCATGCTGTACACACAGTCAAGTTCAAAGTAAATGGCACAGATCCATATAAGGCAATGGTCTATTTGCCTATAGGCCTACTGCAGCTCTGATTGTTTATGCCACACCGGTCTGTATAGAGTACAGACTGAGTAATGTGTGTCAATCACAGAAGGTTGGTGGCACCTTAATTGGGGAGAACGGGCTCGTGGTAATGACTGAAGCGGAATAAGTGGAATGATATCAAATACATCAAACACACGTTCCAGTTCTTTGATGCCATTCCATTTTCTCCATTCCAGCCATTATTATGAGCTGTTCTCCCCTCCGCAGCCTCCACTGGTGTAAATGCAATAGAATCCTACTCCGATGCATTCTGCCTACAACAAAATCTTTTGCATAATTTGTTTTGTGTCCGGATGTTGCATTGAAAGTGGCTAATATTGCGTTGATTAGATCACAACTGCCACAGTAAAGGGAAACGTTGATAGTGTTAACAGGGGAAACTCTAGAACAGTGGTCACCAACCTTTTCTGAGTCAAGATCACTTTGAGTCAAAATGAATGCCAAAATCTACCGCTTGACTTTTTTTAAACATGACTTAAAAAACGTAAGCCTATGCAACTTTAACCATTAATAACAGCACTGTAGTAGTGAGGTTTTTGCAGTAAGCTATAGGCCCAATAAATTATCACTGCATATTGTCTTCGCTTGAATTGCCCTGCCAATGCATTGTTGTTCGAGCCATTTAAAAAAAAATGATATAAAACATTTTGAGGTAGGCTATATGATCACACCGGAAATGGATCCGTTGTTGTGTTACTTTTGAGGCACAGCCGAGTGAGCATACATTTAAATAATTTGATTTTTGTTTTACTGGGCTGATGGTGCCTGCATCTGATGGTCAGTCTCAGTGGAGGGAGAGAGCAGCAGACTGACGTCCGCCTCTCAACCTCCCTCCGCTCTCCCTTTCCTCCACTGACACTGACCAAAAAGGGACACCGTCTTCCAACGCGAGTCCCGCCTCATTATTTCAGCCTCATGCACAAATTCATGTTGCTACTCCTATGAATAGAGCAAGTGAAATATTCCTTGATATTAAAAAAGACCCAAGCCGCTAATAATAACAACAACGCAAACCTATAGATACACTTTCCTCCTCGTTCATTACTGCTGCAGTGCTTGTTGTAGTCATGCATTACTGCTGCAGTGCTTGTTGTAGTCATGCATTACTGCTGCAGTGCTTGTTGTAGTCATGCATTACTGCTGCAGTGCTTGTTGTAGTCATGCATTACTGCTGCAGTGCTTGTTGTAGTCATGCATTACTGCTGCAGTGCTTGTTGTAGTCATGCATTACTGCTGCAGTGCTTGTTGTAGTCATGCATTACTGCTGCAGTGCTTGTTGTAGTCATGCATTACTGCTGCAGTGCTTGTTGTAGTCATTCATTACTGCTGCAGTGCTTGTTGTAGTCATTCATTACTGCTGCAGTGCTTGTTGTAGTCATGCATTACTGCTGCAGTGCTTGTTGTAGTCATGCATTACTGCTGCAGTGCTTGTTGTAGTCATGCATTACTGCTGCAGTGCTTGTTGTAGTCATGCATTACTGCTGCAGTGCTTGTTGTAGTCATTCATTACTGCTGCAGTGCTTGTTGTAGTCATGCATTACTGCTGCAGTGCTTGTTGTAGTCATGCATTACTGCTGCAGTGCTTGTTGTCGTCATGCATTACTGCTGCAGTGTTTGTTGTAGTCATGCATTACTGCTGCAGTGCTTGTTGTAGTCATTCATTACTGCTGCAGTGCTTGTTGTAGTCATTCATTACTGCTGCACTGCTTGTTGTAGTCATTCATTACTGCTGCAGTGCTTGTTGTAGTCATTCATTACTGCTGCACTGCTTGTTGTAGTCATTCATTACTGCTGCAGTGCTTGTTGTAGTCATTCATTACTGCTGCAGTGCTTGTTGTAGTCATTCATTACTGCTGCAGTGCTTGTTGTAGTCATTCATTACTGCTGCAGTGCTTGTTGTAGTCATTCATTACTGCTGCACTGCTTGTTGTAGTCATTCATTACTGCTGCAGTGCTTGTTGTAGTCATTCATTTCTGCTGCAGTGCTTGTTGTAGTCATTCATTACTGCTGCAGTGCTTGTTGTAGTCGTTCATTACTGCTGCAGTGCTTGTTGTAGTCGTTCATTACTGCTGCAGTGCTTGTTGTAGTCATGCATTACTGCTGCAGTGCTTGTTGTAGTCATTCATTACTGCTGCAGTGCTTGTTGTAGTCATTCATTACTGCTGCAGTGCTTGTTGTAGCCATTCATTACTGCTGCAGTGCTTGTTGTAGTCATTCATTACTGCTGCAGTGCTTGTTGTAGTCATTCATTACTGCTGCAGTGCTTGTTGTAGTCATTCATTACTGCTGCAGTGCTTGTTGTAGTCATTCATTACTGCTGCACTGCTTGTTGTAGTCATTCATTACTGCTGCAGTGCTTGTTGTAGTCATTCATTACTGCTGCACTGCTTGTTGTAGTCATTCATTACTGCTGCAGTGCTTGTTGTAGTCATTCATTACTGCTGCACTGCTTGTTGTAGTCATTCATTACTGCTGCAGTGCTTGTTGTAGTCATTCATTACTGCTGCAGTGCTTGTTGTAGTCATTCATTACTGCTGCAGTGTTTGTTGTAGCGCTGAGTGGATAAGTGAAAGAACACACATTTTATGGCTTATAAAAGTGTTGAGTACAAAGTGTTGAATACAAAGTGTTGAATACAAAGTGTTGAATACAAAGTGTTGAATACAAAGTGTTGAATACAAAGTGTTGACAGGGCTGAGTAAGAACTGAAACATGAACTCTCTCATAAAACCAGCAGCTCTTAGTCATGGTTTTAAACGTTTTGAAATCTCACAATATCAACATTGGTGTATCTTTATTTTATGCCTGCTACATTACTTCAGACACAGTAATCTGAGCCATCCGATTGGCCTGTGGTAGGTTTATAGTGCACTTGATTTGCTTTCCAGGCCGGGAAGGCAGAGTTTGTACCTTCAGACACATGAAAAGGTTCAAAATTGCAACAGTCGCTTACCCGTTGCGCAAGGCAGCTGAATCAGGAGCACCTACTGCCAACAGCACGACAAATAAAATAAAAATAGGGACACAAGGCTTTATCATTGTTTTTTTTACAGAAATGTTGGCAATCCACTAGGAATGCTTTGGAGATCGACCAGTCAATCGGTTGGTGACCACTGCTCTTGAAAGTTGAGTGAAGTTCAATCTAGTGCTTCTCCCTGTGGGCTATTATTTCTTCTGTGTGGCAGTCCTGGGGGAGCCGGCAGTCTCCCGGCTACTGATAGAACCATCACCAGAGGGAACATTGGTCTTACCCTCACAAAAAAGATTGCAGCTTTGAAACTGCAGTAAAAGTGCAGTAAAAAAGCTGCAGTCGACTGTGATATTTTGGACACAGTATTTGCAACATACTGCAGTTATACTGCACGCTGACTGCAATCGTTTTTCGTAAGTGTATAGATAGAACACTCCATTTGATCTTGATTTTATGTTGTCTTTCAAAATGGTTTTTTGGAGCGTTTAGATGAGCTTTGATAGTTGAAGTCCTACTCATTTTACAGCTTAAGTGGTGGGTTTAATGTAAATTATTACACCACATATCCTAGTAAATAAACATCAAGCAGTGTATATCAAACACCTATGTTGCTAGTGTATATACTGTATTCTATTACACCTATAGTCATTGTTAATAATGAATGCGTTACACATAACATGTAATAACATCTTATCAGGTATGTCTGATTTAGTGTGACATGGCAGAAGTAAAATGTAATACACGTGGAGACGATTATGGGGATGGTTTTCTCTCAGGTGTCTTCCTCTCCAAAGAGTTATAATTCACATCTTCAATTCTATAGTCCTAGTTGAGAATGTTAGCTTTGTTACAGACCCACACCTCATATATGTTGTTTACTCAGGGCTGAAACATCACAGACCCTACAGTTTGATATATTTTCAAATGTTCTGCTTTGACTGACTGATACTGTGTGGGGTATAAATGTGTCAAACTGCACCACAGAATGCATCTTTTGCCTTTGCGATATGAACATGAGGACTTTCTAAGCTAATTGTCCACAGTTCTTACTGAACTGCTTAAAAGCCTAATGTTATCATGCATCTCTGCAGCAATCACACATTCAAATCAATTCAGGTCAATCCCTAACCTGACAGATAAAACATAAAGGACTCTGCCAAGATAAAGAGGAAATGTTGTATTATTTTACAATGAGTAACATAGTCATTCTGTAGGTGAACTTATGGTGTATTGTAATGTAATGTATTGTTTTGTCCACACCACCAGACAGCTGGATATCCCACAGTAATACAACCAGAGGGTGGTTGTCTGTGGATTTGTATTTTTCTCACTCTATTTTCTCAGTAGACCCTGCCTGTTGGACTGACCATGTTTCCAAGCTAGGATGCATGTATCATGGTGCAGTGCAGTGTTCAGCTCAGGACTACAAAGCCACAGAGGAGACAAAGGCGCAGCAGGATGTCTGCCTCTGAAACTGAATGACAAAAATCAGCAGGGGTGTGACCCTGCTCAGATGCAGGAGTGACATAATTGTATTTTTTTTTTTAGGAAGGACGGGTTGACTGAGGGAATATAAGGTCAGGACAGAAGACACGTGGAGCGAAGGAAAGGGTAGAGGGCTTGTAATGTAAGGCTCAGAGTTATTTGTGTTACCTAGGAGGATTTTAATGCATCATGCCTCCTAGGTTACTTCCTCCACGCCTTGTTCTCTACTGTCGTTTCTCTACCCTTGTGTCCTTTTCTCCCAATTGCTTCACTGAATTGTTATGTATTGCTAGATATTACTGCACTGTTGGAGCTAGAAAACACAAGCATTTTGCTGCACCTGCGATAACATCTGCAATTCTGTGTACGCAACCAATAAATGTTGACTTGATTTAGGTTTTATTTGATTTAGACCGCAGTAAGCTCATCAAACTTTTTTTCTTCTCTCTCTCTCTTTCTCTCTGTCAGTCTCTCTCTGGTCTGTTCATAAGCTCATATCATTCTAAAGCCAAACACCAGCAATCAGAATCAGAACAGCCCACAGGATCCTTCTTCAAATATCCTGCTTCCCTGTCCAAGTCTATCTATTTCCTCATCGTCCCCTCCTCCTCTGCCCCCATATATTTTGGTTCAGTGTCAATAAGAAAATAGCATAAAACACGCTGCAAGATCAAAAAGCTGAAAGATGTTCAAGGGGTTGGGTGGGATTTGCTTTACTCTTCACGCTTGGACTGGTTTCTTGGAGAAAAGCAGGGGCTCTCTTCAATAAATGGTCCATACCACAGTACCCTTTTAACAGCTTTATACATTGGTTTTGCATTATTTATCCTAGGCCTGGGCCATTATTAGGAGACTCTCTGTCCTACAACCACACACTTTGTTTTGTTTGGGGGGAGAGAGAGAGAGAGAGAGAGAGAGAGAGAGAGAGAGAGAAAGACTTTTTAGGGGGATGGTGCAATCTCATGAGAGCTTAAAACATTGCCTTTTTCCTCCAGGATGGAAATACCAATGCGTTACTGAGAGGAAATGTTCACACAATTATTTTCAATAAGATAAGATAAACTTGGTTAGATATGTAAAAAGCGTGAACTGCCAGGAATCATTATTTAATTACTTTGGATTTCCACAGCTGTAACAATTTTTCTTCCAAGAATGTCTGCTCAGCTTCCATGAACAGTAATAGTCCAAAATGTCAATTTCCTATTCACCTCGCTACCCTCCAACTTCCTGCCAAAGGGAGGGAGCTGGAGAACAGAGAGTTCATGGATGAGAGCATCCTGAATCCATTTCAATGTAATCTCAGAGGTGACTATGCCAGAGAGCCACAGACCTTTAACAATCTGCTGGCCTCTAATCCGCTTAAGGATCAGGTTGATATAAGTTGTTCTTGTCTTTCTGAGAGACACCCTGAGAGTAAATATTTCATCAGATTTCAGGTCTGAGCTCTTCATCCTGCTACTGGAGCCCCACTGCTCTGTCTGTGTCGGGCTGTCAGGGGCATCATTGGGCTGAGCCATTATAACCCAGATTCTCTGCATACAGTTAATAGGATTTGACTGAACCTGTTCCTGCGCAGCCGGCAGCCATACGTTTCTCTCACCCCCTTGTATCAAGCAGGTAATTAGTAGGGTGACCATGTGATCTCACGCTGCTCCTGTCCCTTATGTGCTGCTAATTAAATCTACTTCCATTGATATCCTCTTTAAAAGCTGACAAACGGAGGGCAAGGGGGTGAAGGTTTTTTTCTGACATTGCCTGCTGTGCTAGAAAATGTCTTACTCTGCGTTGTAGATTTGCATATTTTTGGAGAACAGGGTGGGAAGAAAACAGCAGTAGAAATTGCATCAGAAAGTGAGGGCTAATAATAACAAATACACAGACAGACACGCATGCACACACGCACACACACACACACACACACACACGCGCACGCACGCACGCACGCACACACACACACACACACACACACACACACACACACACACACACACACACACACACACACACACACACACACACACACACACACACACACACACACACACACACACACTACATCTTGGAAATGAAAAAAGGAAGGCCAAATGGTTTTGAATTTCTGTTATCTAATTGATTCAATTTGCAAGTGAGAACCCCTTCCCCTTGGAAGAAAAATAGTATGTGTACTACAGCCTCTTATTCCTTCCTTTGTTGTGTAAATCTCTTCTTTTTGAAGTCCATATTTTTCAAACTACACCACAGGGAGATTGCCTCCCCTCAGGGAAACAACCGGTCTTTTTTCACACACACTCAGAAGGGCCTGGCAGGACCAGAGAAATCCGAGGGTATGCCTCCCTGGGAGACAAGGGTTGCAGTCCAAACACTTAAAAGACACACCCTATCCCCTCAGCCCTCAAATGAAGTGGACACTTCTGATGACGTATCATGACGTCTGACGAGTATACATTTGCAGGGCAAGGGGAGGAGGGAGGAAGGAATGATTTTTAAATGGACCACCCTTGGTCGGAAATTCGTCACTCGTTCATCCTGCGATGATTGTGTTTTCAGCCACCGGTAGCGTCTGGGTGCTTTATATGCGCTACAGTCATTTATTAAGAGTGCATTTCTACTTATATGAAATATATAATTATTAATAGACGCCTACTGTATGATAGCTAGTAAATGAATTAGCTAATTAACGTTAGCCTGCCTAGCTGGAACATCTGAAGAAGGAACATGTTTTATTTCTACAATTTTCAATAGATAACCAAACAAAAACATATTTACTTTTCTAACTTATTTGCATTCATTTTTTTCCTTACACTTGTATTTTGACTTCTCCATTGATGTTGTTTTTGAGTTTTCGCAGACTTTTCTTAGCGGATGTATGTAATCGTTGCAAATTGAATTATGGGGAGTTTCAGGTCCCGGAGTGAACATAATTATACACTCGCAAAGCCGACTAAAAACGAGGGCTGAGGGGCTTACGTTGCAAACTTCCCTTGCTTGGCTAATCATTTGGACTGCCCTCCAAGATGATGACGGGGATTGCCCCAAGATCACAAGGCGAGGGTAAGTGGAGGAAGATGTGTCTTTTAAGTGTTTGGACCGCAGCCAAGGACAAGAACAATTGTTTCTTGAGAGATATATGTGTGATCATGCACAATACTGAAAGGAGTTAAATAGATGCACATAGTAATTCACCACTGGTTAGAGAGAGAGGAATATGATGTGCCCAGTTTGGCAGCAGACCATAATATAAGTAAGTGTTTATGAGTGAGCAAAGTTTTAATTGAGTGTAAAATGCACTGTAAATTATAATCTGTATCTATTAGCTCTGCGGTGTTCATCCATGAATTATATATTACATCCCTCAGACAAAGGGGCCACTTCTGATTGACCGGAGCGCTGAAAATGACAGCTGAGGTCGAGCTATTGAGTGCTGACTGGGTCCCATTGGGCATTGATATTCATGTCATTTGAGGAGCCAAATCTATGGACAGGCTGAGGATGTCCTTATTGATCACAGATCCAGGATCACAGACACTGCATTATAAAGAGGGCCTCTCTGACCTGATGAAAGACTTCTCCCACAAGTTCTGAAAACTTTGGTAAGCAAGCTGTAATTTCCCTAATTAATCAAATCAAACCTCAACCCACAGCTACAATTAAGAGATTGCTACCTGTCTGTGAGTGATTCTCTAATAGAATCCTGCTTTATGCTAGCTTCGATCCAACAATGGTACAATAAAATAAATTGGTCTAAGGTGGAAATTGTCCGTAGTGAGGTGGTGTAATGTGTAATGTGTAATGTGGGGTAGGTTTGCTTTATGTTGACACAGAATAGGAGGTAATGGAGCCTACAGAGGAGACAGTGATCAGTGAGGGCAGGAAGGAAGGAGACAGTGGAGAGAAGAGGATCAGCCATTAAAGGTGAGTTGAGCGGGCATGCATGGTTCCCTCCACACCCACGCCATTCTGCTACAGGATAAACAAGAGCGAGAGGGAGAGAGAGAGAAAGATCAAGAAATGCATCAGACTTCATTTCAAAGAGACAAAAATGGGGAAATGCATTAAGAATTCAAATCAAACACAAAGTAAAGCAAATACCGTCAGCCCCAAATCATCGGCTCCCTCTGAAACAGAATCAAAGCAAGTCTCCCCCTAAAATCCTGAAAGCGGCTTCAGATAATAGAATTTGACTGTGCAGAATTGTTTTACAATTTGTTTTCCATTTGGTGTCTAAAAGGTGACATGCTTACCAAGCATCAAGCTACTTTGAACTTTTTAGTTCTAGGTGTCATTCTGGTATGTAACAATACCCTACCACATACCGTATTTTCTTGATATCATGCTCCCATTTTCCACTATACAAAATTTGCAGCTTCTGTGGTCCCAACCTGGTCTCAGAGCATTTCGTATTATTCTGAATGTAAACCATTTCGTATGCTATATTACGATTTACAATTTTCATTATATGTTACGTATTTGCCGAACGTACAATATGTTACAAATTTGCAAAACATATGATATGTTACATATTCTAGCTAGTTGGCTAACGTTAGCTGTTACGAATTTGCAAATGTACAATATGTTACGAATTTGCTAAACATATGATATGTTACGAATTCTAGCTAGGTGCTAATGTTAGCAAGGCTATGGGTTAGGGTTAAGGTTAAGTTTAAGTTTAGGAGTTAGGTTAAAGGGTTAGGGGAAGGGTTAGTTAAAAGGCTTAAGGTTAGGGGAAGCGTTAGCGAACATGCTAAGTAGTTGCAAAGTAGCTAAAAAGTTGCAAGTAGTTGAAAATATGCTAATTGGCTATAATTATTAAGTTGTCCGTGAGGCGATTCGACCTCACAACCTTTGGGTTGTTAGACATTCTACTTTCGTTTTTGCTTTAAGTAACCATCTGTCATATGTAAGCATACCAAACGTAACATATCATACTAATTTGGGTGTACCGGATTTAATTTACTTTGTTACGTCTAGTCTATGAGACCAGGTTGGTGGTATAGGGCTCCGGTATGGGAGGCCAATGCAATATCTTTACCTGAAATTCCTTTGACCTCCTAATCTAATTTACACAAACTAGGTTACATTCATTTCATATACCAACCCTGCATGCCAAAAGTCGATACCTCAGCTCTCCCCAATCTGAAGTCAGCTGCCAGTTAGCTGCTACACTCTTTTTAAAAAGGGTTCCAAAAGGTTTTTTCGGCTTTCCCCTCTATGGAAAGGGTTCTACATGGAACCCTTAAGAAATGTTGACAGAACAGAAAAGGGTTATTCAAAGGGTTTTCCTATAGGGAAAGCCGAATAACCCTTTTAACTTCTAGATAGCACCTTTTTTTCAAAGAGTGTAGCAACATCCATTACGCAGAGGTTGACAACAGTCTTTTGGGGCAACACTAGCTCTGAACAGCACCTTTTCTGCCCCACCACTTTCATACAGTCATATATAGTATGTTTTCATAGTTAATCACAACCGGTGAAAGCAGGAAACAGGTTACCATTACATGGCAGCTCTCTGAAGTGTTAGTGTGCAGGATTGGCAGCTGAGTGCAGCCACTTGGACATCTGTAATCACATGACCATTGCGGTTTCCTCCCTGTCTATACAGCAGTACACCAGGGATCATTCTGACCACAGAGCCTGTGTAAGGAGCACTACCCCATAACCTTATTAATATTTCATATTGACATATATTACCAAACGAACTAACTTGGGTTTTTACACACTGTTGTCGGTATCACTAAGAAAAAATGTAATGATTTTAATAAACTATCACAAATGTCTCTCTAATGTATGCCTTGGCCTATTCAGTTTCTTCTCATTTTCATCCTTTTCACCTTCAAGTTTGAATGTATGTGAATTTCAGCACTAAGGAAAGCTCTTGTGTTGGTTTAGAATAAGTGAATGTGAATTCCAGAACCACAGAGTGCATATTTTGGTTTGGAGTTCAGGACCAAGGACAACCTGCATCTGAGCACATTGCATGATCAAAGGACTTCAGGAACAAAAGACCCAGTGAACCTTGATGTGGGTGGGGGGTAGCTGACCTTGCAGTACTGTATTGCCACAATGTATACAGGCCACATACACAGTTAAGTAGGTACACCCATCTAGTACTGGGTCGGATCCCCCTTTGCCTCCAGAACAGACTGGATTCTTCGGGGCATGGATTCTACAAGGTATCAGAAATGTTCCACAGGGATGGCATCACGTAGTTGCTGCAGATTTGATTGCGGTGCGTTCATGCTGAGAACGGCCCATTCCATCTCATCACAAAGATGTTCTATTGGGTTTGGTCAACAACAATATTCAGATACGCTGTGGCGTTCAATCATTGCTCAATTGATATCAAGGGACCTAATGTGTGCCAGGAAAACATTCACAACACCAGTACACCACTACCACCAGCCTGTTTTGTTGACAGCAGTCAGGATGTGTCCATGGGCTCATGCTGCTCACGCCAAATCCTGACTCTGCTGTCAGCATGAAGCAACAGGAACCGAGATTCGTCGGACCAGGTGATGTTTTTCCACTCCGCAACTGTCCAGTGTTTGTGATCATGTGCCCACTGGTGCCACTTCTTGCCATTCTCCTTCGAAGTCTCTCATCTACAAGCTGTTTTCACCCACAGGACTGCCGCTGACTTGATGTTTTTTGTTTGTCGCACCATTCTCGGTAAACCCTAGACCCTGTCGTGCGTGAAAAGCCCAGGAGGGCTGCTGTTTCTGTGATACTGGATCCGTGCGCCTGGCACCCATGATCATGCGATGCTCAAAGTTGCTTTGGTCGCTCATTTTGCCCATTCTAACATTCAGCCAAACAGTAACTGAATGCCTCAATGCCTGTCTGCCTGCTTTATATAGCAAGCCATGGCCACGTGACTCACTGTCTGTAGGAGCGATCCATTTTTGTGAACTTGGGTTGGTGTACCTAATAAACTCGCCGGTGAATGTGTACATGACAACCTTGTTGAATCTCTCCTACAGGATTTGTTGAATAAAGCCGTTCCTGCCTAGGTGTAAAGAGTTATCTTTGACATCACAACACTGCAACACAAACATTACTCTTAAACTGAACGTTTTCAGGGCATTTCTAAAACTTTCAAGGTTAAAATAATTTTGTATTTTCCAAAGTGATGCAATAGCTTGTCAGAAAGCAAATACTGATTTTATTAATTAGTAACAAAGTAATACAACTGCAGTCCCTGGTATCTCTCTAATGGGTAGGTTGGAAAAAGCAGAATATAGACATTTTTATTAACATAAGGCAAGCAAATGTCCAACTCAGATGTAACCTGTTCCATTAAACTCTGGTCTAATTAATTTTCCTTTATCACCACTAAATACAACCACTAAGAGTTCACACAAAATATCTACGAAGATAATTCTCAAATTTGTATGCATTCTTTTGCCTCAGACCCATTAAATTAATGCGCTATGACTCTACAACATATCTGAGGAGTTTACTGTTTTCATTCAATCACTAATTGTTGAAAACCAACACATTGAATGTCTAGGTGTGTCTTCAAAATTCATGATTATTCTTGTCTGTTTCATGGTAGTGTCACACCCTGGCCTTAGAGATCCTGTTTATGTCTCTATTTTGGTTTGGTCAGGGTGTGAGTTGGGGTGGGTGTTCTATATTCTATTATTTGTATTTCTATGTTTTGGCCGTGTAGGGTTCTCAATCAGGAGGGAGAAGAAGAGTATAAGATCTAATTCAATTTTCCTGCTGAGATGTATTAACAATTTTTTGAACTTTTGTGGAAACTGCAACCAGTAGTTGAGCATTCAAATCAATGTACCACACAGCTTGCAGTCATGGCTAAGTTTTGAGAATACTAGGTAACTACAAAATAGAAATATCCCCCTACCTCACTAACCCATTGAGCTACCACCACTCGTAGCCAGAAATTCAGATGTGATATTGAAGTGGTTGCCTGGATTGGACAAGGCTGGTGCTGTTGTTCACAGCAGCTCCACATGACAATCAACAATTCTGGATGAACGAATGCCAACTAAGTCTAGTTGCAATATTGTCAAACTAAATTTCAAAATAACATTCGGAGCAGTTGGCATTTATTCAATAGAGAAAATCCATATCACCAACCGAACCTACCATTACACATAGGCTACTCAAAATAGCCTACATAGGACAACCTCTCTACATACTTGTCTCATTGGCTGCAAGGTACACACAGCTGTTGTATGACAAAGGAGAAAAAAACACATGAAACTACAGGCCAGCTGACAGCTACATAATTTCACTCAGGGGTAATCACATCATTGATCAGTGAATTAGAAGGCAAATTACTTACATTACATGACTGTACTAATGCTCATACTTTAGCAGGCATAATCAGGTTACACAGACAGATGGATGTAATGACATGAGATAGACGGATGTTTTTCATTATAGGGACAGAGAGAGAAGAGTGAAATAGATTTCTGTCATTTAAACTACTATTGTCATTTGTAGTCTAATCCACCCATGCAGCCTCTTAGCAGTACCCTCTCACTTTATCACAGCAAGAGGTTTACTTTGTGTGTGTATAATGATAATATCAATGACATTCGAAAGAAA
This sequence comes from Salvelinus fontinalis, assembly GCF_029448725.1. Lineage (NCBI taxonomy): Eukaryota > Metazoa > Chordata > Actinopteri > Salmoniformes > Salmonidae > Salvelinus > Salvelinus fontinalis. The sequence goes on from NC_074666.1 coordinate 22,714,037, forward strand.
GACATGAGACTAACTCTCAAAGAGGTCTCTGTTGCTAGACGTTTCCCAGTGTGCTGGCAGGAAGCAACAAAGCATGTCGAGTTGAGTAGTGTTGAGTGATTCACAAACAAAATCATATCTTGATTTCCTGCTTCTTGCCAATCATTGCGCTTTTGAGTTTCTCCTCCCACACTCAGAGCTCAAGAGAGAAAGAGATTGCTACCGATGCAATAACAAGATCTTCTCTCTGGCGTCTAACAATCTATGCTATCCGTCATACACAAGCCCCACACTTCACATGCTGTCGCAGTGTCACCATTATTTCACACGCCCTCGGGTAGCTCCATGCATCCACAAGGCTAACCATAAAGAGGGAGAAGTGAGAAGAAATGTGCAGTATGTCTCACATCTTATTGTGTTACTGTGATATTACTGAGGGAGTTGTGAAACTCATACCTACCCCAAGTGATTTTACTGTATTAGTATGCATCACATATTCTTCCAAAACAGATACTGTACATGACAGTGTGTACAGGTTCAAAGCTGTCGGGAGAGGCTGCTGACAGATGCTGTAAAACAACATACTATGAGTTGACTATCTCGCTCAGCTTTTTTCATCAACTCTCTACAAAGACATTCTGATCCAAGCAGTCTAACTTCTGTAAAGTTCTCTAATGTGTCTTTTTATTTATTTTTTTATTTTACCGTTATTTTACCAGGTAAGTTGACTGAGAACACGTTCTCATTTGCAGCAACGACCTGGGGAATAGTTACAGGGGAGAGGAGGGGGATGAATGAGCCAATTGAATACTGGGGATTATTAGGTGACCATGATGGTTTGAGGGCCAGATTGGGAATTTAGCCAGGACACCGGGGTTAACACCCCTACTCTTACGATAAGTGCCATGGGATCTTTAATGACCTCAGAGAGTCAGGACACCCGTTTAACGTCCCATCCGAAAGACGGCACCCTACATAAATATATAAACATATAAACAGTTTTAGAATCAAAAGATATTACTAGAATACAGACTATCATATACTTCTCTATGTAAGAGAAATAGTATTGTCAAGCCTTTGTAACGGGTGACGCTCTCCTCATCCTCGGAAGAGGTGAGGAGAGAAGGATCTTCAGACCAAAACGCAGGCTCAGGGAAATAAGCCATCTTTATTATAACAATGATAAAGATGGCAACACGAAACGAAACAAAACACTTTCAAAACTACAAAATAACAAAACGACGTTGACGAGGCCTGAACATAAACTTACATAACTAAACATAAACTTACGTACAGGAAACAGACGACATCGAAACGAAACGAAACAAACAAACAAACGCTACAGTCCTATGTGGTACGAAACATACATACGGACACAGGAGACAATCACCCACAAACAAACAGTGAGAATGCCCTACCTAAATATGACTCTTAATTAGAGGCAAACGCAAACCACCTGCCTCTAATCAAGAGCCATACCAGGCAAACCAAAACCAACATAGAAACAGATAACATAGAATGCCCACCCAACCTCACGTCCTGACCAACTAACACACAAAAACTAACATAAATAGGTCAGGAACGTGACAGTACCCCCCCCACAAGGTGCGAACTCCGGACGCACCAGCACAAAGTCTAGGGGAGGGTCTGGGTGGGCATCTAACCACGGTGGTGATTCAGGCTCGGGGCGCGGTTCCCACCCCACCATAATCCATCCTAACTTCCTCCCTCCAAGAATGTCCACCCTCTTTTGACCCCCACAAAATTCCCTTAACAACATATCTAATAGGGACAACACCGGGACAGAGAGATAAATCAAGAAAGAGGGATAGATAAGAATATAGAGATAGATGAAGATAGAGAGGGAGATTAGGATAGAGGGGCAACTCCGGACTGAAAGGCAGCTCCGGACAGAGAGACAGCTCTGGACTGATGGGCAGTTCTGGGTATCCAGCCTTTTCAGGCTGAAGGACAGCTCATGGCTGACTGACGAATCTCGATGCTCATGGCTGGCTGACGGCTCTCGACGCTCATGGCAGGCTGACGGCTCTCGACGCTCATGGCAGGCTGACGGCTCTCGACGCTCATGGCAGGCTGACGGCTCTCGACGCTCATGGCAGGCTGACGGCTCTCGACGCTCATGGCAGGCTGGCGGCTCTCGCGGATCCTGTCTGGTTGGCGGCTCTGGCGGATCCTGTCTGGCTGACGGCTCTAGCGGCTCCTGTCTGGCTGATGGCTCTAGCGGCTCCTGTCTGGCTGACGGCTCTGTAGGCTCATGGCAGACGGGCGGCTTTGCAGGCTCATGGCAGACGGGCGGCTTTGCAGGCTCCTGGCAGACGGATGGCTCAGACGGCGCTGGGGAGACGGATGGCTCAGACGGCGCTGGGGAGACGGATGGCTCAGACGGCGCTGGGGAGACGGATGGCTCAGACGGCGCTGGGGAGACGGATGGCTCAGATGGCGCTGGGGAGACGGATGGCTCAGATGGCGCTGGGGAGACGGATGGCTCTGGCCGGATATGGCGCACTGTAGACCTGGTGCGTGGTGCCAGAACTGGAGGCACCGTGCTAATGACAAGCACCTTCCTACTAGTGCGGGGAGCAGGGACAGGGCACACTGTATTCTCAAAGCCTACTCTATCCCTGATGCGTGGTACCGGCACTGGTGACGCCGGGCTGAGGACAAGCACATCAGGATTAGTAGGGGGAGAATATACAGTGTGTACAGGGCTCTGGAGACGCACTGGTAGCTTAGTGCGTGGGGCCGGAACTGGAGGCACCGGGCTAGATACACGCACTACAGGGAGAGTGCGTGGAGGAGGAACAGGGCTCAGGATACGCACTGGTAGCCTAGTGCGTAGTGTATACACTGTAGGTACTAGGCTGGGGCGGGGAGGTGGTGCCGGAAATACCGGACCGTGGAGGCGTACTGGCACTCTTGAGCATTGAGCTTGCCCAACCTTACCTGGTTGAATACCCCCGGTTGCCCGACCAGTGCGGGGAGGTGGAATAACCCGCACCGGGCTATGTAGGCGAACCTGGGAAACCATGCGTAAGGCAGGTGCCATGTATGCCGGCCCGAGGAGACGCACTGGAGACCAGACGCGTTGAGCCGGCCTCATGACACCTGGCTCAATACCCAATCTAGCCCTACCAGTGCGGGGAGGTGGAATAACCCGCACTGGGCTATGCACTCGTACAGGAGACACCGTGCGCTCTACTGCGTAACACGGCGCCTGCCCGTACTCCCGCTCTCCACGGTAAGCCTGGGAAGTGGGCGCAGGTCTCCTACCTGCCCTTGGCCCACTATCTCCTAGCCCCCCCCCAAGAAATTTTTGGGAATTACTCACGGGCTTTTTTGGCTTCCGTGCCAGACGCGTTCCCTCATAGCTCCGGTTCCTCTCCTCGGTAGCCTCTGCTCTCCTCCGTGCCTCCAGCTCAGCTTTGGGACGGCGATTTTCTCCTGCCTTAGCCCAGGGACCTTCTCCATTCATTATTTGCTCCCATGTCCAGAAATCCTTTCTCTCCTGTCCCCTACTCCGTTTCGTTTTCCTTTGCCGCTTGGTCTTAGCTTGGTGGGTGATTCTGTAACGGGTGACGCTCTCCTCATCCTCGGAAGAGGTGAGGAGAGAAGGATCTTCAGACCAAAACGCAGGCTCAGGGAAATAAGCCATCTTTATTATAACAATGATAAAGATGGCAACACGAAACGAAACAAAACACTTTCAAAACTACAAAATAACAAAACGACGTTGACGAGGCCTGAACATAAACTTACATAACTAAACATAAACTTACGTACAGGAAACAGACGACATCGAAACGAAACGAAACAAACAAACGCTACAGTCCTATGTGGTACGAAACATACATACGGACACAGGAGACAATCACCCACAAACAAACAGTGAGAATGCCCTACCTAAATATGACTCTTAATTAGAGGCAAACGCAAACCACCTGCCTCTAATCAAGAGCCATACCAGGCAAACCAAAACCAACATAGAAACAGATAACATAGAATGCCCACCCAACCTCACGTCCTGACCAACTAACACACAAAAACTAACATAAATAGGTCAGGAACGTGACAGCCTTGCACACTGTATGATGTAAAGGAGCATTGGGTATGCAATTTTTGCATAAGATACTGTATTCTGTTATTTCATACCGATACAGTAAATGTTATATGAAGACAAACCTCACTGGGTTTGAAAAGTATCAAGAATGTCTTTCATTCGATGCCTTCATCATTACCAATGATTTTGAACGTGAGAGAGCCTACTCAAGCATGCATGAATCTGGATTTATATTAGCAGCCCGTGCTCAAGTGCTGATGAGGCCCATGAAACTGGCTCTCCTTCGATGATGCAGGTCATTCTTCATGATCAGATGGAAAATCAGATCTGGCAGCCATGGACTGCTAGACAGTGTCTGCATTGCCACTTCCTGTGGTCATTCATTGACAAGATTAAAAGGAGAGAAAAGCAACCTGGCTGCAACAGCGGTTGAAGAAGAAGAAGAAGAAGAAGAAGAAGAAGAAGAGGGAGAAAGATGCTCTGTGTTGATGATGTGCTCATGGCTGTCAGTGAATCAGGATACAGCCATTCAGAATGGTTCGATAACTGAAATGATTTTACTGGGACCTGCTGGGAGATCATTGTGATGCTCTGAATGAGAAAGTGGAAATGGAACAAAAAGGCATCAACATCCTCTAGTAAAGGGAAATGACATTAAGAGCAATCGATTCAAGTAACTCGTTCCCCTGATCTGAAATGTTCTTAATACTATTTTTAACCTTGGAATCAAGTTGTAGCAACTACCCTTACATTTTTTGGGGGAAATTGGATGCTGTAGTAGGCTATCACAATGACAGATGGTTGTCCTTTCACTTGTTTTACAGTTATATTTTCCTTTAAATGTACTGTCTGAAATAACTCAGTCCCCAAACCATATCCCAGGTAATCTGCAAAGTGGACATGTGCTATCCTAATTTCTACTGTTGAAAGATTCATTTCTGATAGAAGATAGACCATAACTTGTATATTTAATCAATGCTTTAAGAAAGGATTTATTTCATGTCCAGAAGGCCTCATATGACATATAAGTTTGACTTGAAGCTCTACCATAAAATTGGATGATAATTAATCTTCAAACATATGCATACACATGCACGCACACACTCACGTGCACACCCACAAACACATGCAAATAGATTGTACAATTATTACACAATCCTCTCCACCCGTCTACCAAATGGAGAAGTTCCCTAGTACACTGGAGTTCAGTTTTCACTCAAAAACTCCCGCTGAGTCTTGTGGATCAAAGGCAGGATTCAGTCAGTACTGAAGACCATTCCTACCCACTGGTGTAAGGAAGTTTCTCTGGACCCTGCAAGGTCGTAGTCCCCCCCACACAAAATAGATAAATAAATATTGAATGAGTCAGCCAGACAGCCACTCACAAAGTAGGCCTATAGACTACCGATCGCTGTCCAGTGTGCTGAAATTGTGACTATGCGGCTGCATGCCTATTGAATCGGTTATAGACTTTCTGCGGTGCCAGGGTAGGTATAGCTTTGCTTTAACTAATGGACACATGTTTATTGGTAGGCCTATTTGGTGATTTAACGTATAAAAAACACCTTATGGAACAGCGGGGACTGTGAAGCAACACAACCATAGGCACAGACACACGCACACACACACACACACACACACACACACACACACACACACACACACACACACACACACACACACACACACACACACACACACACACACACACACACACACACACACACACACACACACACACACACACACACACACACACACACACACACACACACACACACACGATAACATGGATTTAGTACTGTAGATATGTGGTAGTGGTGGAGTAGGGGCCTGAGGGCACACAGTGTGTTGTGAAATCAGTGAATGTATTGTAATGTTTTAAAATTGTATAAACTGCCTACATTTTGCAGGACTCCAGGAAGAGTAGCTGCTTGGGGATCCATAATAAATTCAAATACAAATTTCACAAAGCTATAAACGGTGTAGCACTGCTGCCATGTTTATACTGCTGTATGGTGGCACTAATGTCATGATTTGTTCAGTAATTAAAGTTGGAAATTCAAACATTACAGATTGTAGCTGAACTTGCATGACTGAGGCTTCCTCGTTCTCTCTCCCAGCTTGAAAAGAAAGTTGTTGTGCGTAAAACTAGTAGGTCCAGGTTGCGTGCCTGACTGTTTTCTATACTGAGTATTGCCAACCTAGACATTATTTCCTGAGACATTGTGTATTATGTGCTGCACACAATTTAAACGTAGTCTTGAATGATGCATGCCAAATCAGAATTAAAGTTGGTAATTCAAACATTGCGGATTGAGCCGTCCTCACGCTCTCTCCCAACTTGGATAAAAAGTTATTGTGCATATAACCCGTATATTTAATGCCAAATAATGCATATATATGTTTTCACCATGACCTGTAGGTCGACTCTTTTCTATACTGAGTATTGCTAACCCAGACAGTCTTTCTGGAGACATTGTGCATTATGCGTTACACACATTTTTAACTTAGTCTTGAATGATGCATGCCAAATTATACCAGAGATAAGGGACTCTTGATATTGCAGTCACACAACTCAAACACCGGTTCACCAGTAGTCTATGAATGAAATTGCAAACCACCTTTCTTGTTCAAGCCCTCAAGAACTGTTGTCCACTAAAGATGCTAATGTATTTGCATTTGCCATTTGATTGGCTGTCCAGTAACCGGATGACTTGTCCCCAGAGGTTCCTATACAGTTCATTTCTTTCTGTAACTTGTTAAGGCCGGCAACTAAGGAGAATGCAAAAGGCTCAAATAAAGATGTTGCAGAACTGCGGTATTTGAAGGACCACTCCCTTATGTTTCCCTTATGTTGCTATGGCAATCAAGCTGTTTTTACCATCCCTGTAACTGTCGCTTCTGCGGAGAGATCGTTTCCTAAACTAAAACTGATAAAGAACTAGATAAGAAGCATTAGGCTCTCATTTGATATGCGCTTTTGAACACCTGAGCAAGCTCCACTCATTGCACTGGCACCGTCATAACCTTCCTCTTCCAGCCCCCCCCCCCCTCCTCCAGCCCCCCACACATCTCCACCTCCAATTCAATTTCAATACAACTTAAATTTAAATTCAATTTAAATTTAAATTCAATTTAAGTGGCTTTGTTGAGTTTTGTTTTCTCATGATTTGGTTGGGTCTAATTGTGTTGCTGTCCTGTGGCATGTATGTGTTTGTGAACAGAGCGCCAGGACCAGCTTGCTTAGGGGGCTCTTCTCCAGGTTAACTTCTCTGTATGTCATGGCTTTGTTATGGAAGGTTTGGGAATCACTTCCTTTTTTGTTGGTTGTAGAATTGAACGACTCTTTTCTGGATTTTGATAATTAGCAGGTATTGGTCTAATTCTGCTCTGCATGCATTATTTGGTGTTTTACTTTGTACACTGAGGATAGTTCTTTTACACTGAGGATAGTCCCCTCCTCCAGCCCCCCGCATCACCCCTTCCCCCTCCTCCATTAGCCTCACCCACTTCTTCTCAGCTGGCAGGGAGGCATGCTCTGGATCGGTGCCCAGAGCAGATGACTGTGGAGAGGCAAAGGGCTGGGAGAGCCCCCTCTCGGCCCAGAGAGCTGGTGCTGCAGCTCGTGCTGTCAAGTCATTTCAGGTCCTGCTCACCGCTGTGACGGCTGCCATGCTCCTCTTTCACTATCCTCTACTCCATATTCTAGAGCCCCCATACTCAACTCAGCCCTTCATTGTCTTCTCTGTCATTATAGTCTCATAATGGAGAGATGAATGGTTCATAGATCTACTATCAAGTAGTTGGTCACTTTCAACTCAAATGGGTTTGACAATATGCTGGGATATCCAATGTCAGCTTTGGGACACTGACACACTGACACATTGGCAGATTTAACTTTGTGTTGCAAAACATGTACAAATATCCCAGGGACAGCAGGAAAAAAAATTCACTTTTTGAAACTTTTGAAGAGAATCAATTAAAATCTCCAAGAATATCTACTGTACCAGGCATATTCTCCGACCTTAAAAATGTTCTCATATGATCACCTACGTCAATTAAGATCCTACTGGCTACAGCGTCTTACTGGTTCAGTGATACATTCAGTCTTTAAGGCTTATACTACTATATAATGCTAATCTGATGTGGCAATCTTAATAAGAGCCATCTAATTCGATATTTTGATACTCTTAATCAGTAAGATTTGCAATAATTGTGCAAAACATCAACTGGTAGAGGCTGATCTTTTATTGACTTATTTATCATAAATACTAAATACACACAAATCCATCCTTCCACAGTTGAATTACCGTGTCAGTCACGATTTTAAGACGTTTGAAGATTAACCTACAAATGAGATATTCACTTTGAGATACAGCAGATTAAATACACTGAACTGCCTCTGTGATTTCCATGAGTGCTATGGTTTTGGCCTCACCAACTGCTTAGGCTTGTTCTTAGTCACCATTTTATTTTTTTATTTCACCTTTATTTAACCAGGTAGGCTAGTTGAGAACAAGTTCTCATTTGCAACTGCGACCTGGCCAAGATAAAGCATAGCAGTGTGAACAGACAACAACACAGAGTTACACATGGAGTAAACAATAAACAAGTCAATAACATGGTAGGAAAAAGAGAATCTATATACAATGTGTGCAAAAGACATGAGGTAGGCAATAAATCGAATAATTACAATTTAGCAGATTAACACTGGAGTGATAAATCATCAGATGATCATGTGCAAGAAGAGATACTGGTGTGCAAAAGAGCAGAAAAGTAAATAAATAAAAGCAGTATGGGGGTGAGGTAGGTAAATTGGGTGGGTAGTTTACAGATGGACTATGTACAGCTGCAGCGATCGGTTAGCTGCTCGGATAGCAGATTTTTAAAGTTGTTGAGGGAGATAAGTCTCCAACTTCAGAGATTTTTGCAATTCGTTCCAGTCGCAGGCAGCAGAGAACTGGAAGGAAAGGCGTCCAAATGAGGTTTTGGCTTTAGGGATGATCAGTGAGATACACCTGCTGGAGCGCGTGCTACGGGTGGGTGTAGCCATCGTGACCAGTGAACTGAGATAAGGCGGCACTTTACCTAGCATAGCCTTGTAGATGACCTGGAGCCAGTGGGTCTGACGACGAACATGTAGCGAGGGCCAGCCGACTAGGGCATACAGGTCGCAGTGGTGGGTCGTATAAGGTGCTTTAGTAACAAAACGGATGGCACTGTGATAAACTGCATCCAGTTTGCTAAGTAGAGTATTGGAAGCTATTTTGTAGATGACATCGCCGAAGTCGAGGATCGGTAGGATAGTCAGTTTTACGAGGGTAAGTTTGGCGGCGTGAGTGAAGGAGGCTTTGTTCCGGAATAGAAAGCCGACTCTAGATTTGATTTTGGATTGGAGATGTTTGATATGAGTCTGGAAGGAGAGTTTGCAGTCTAGCCAGACACCTAGGTACTTATAGATGTCCACATATTCTAGGTCGGAACCGTCCAGGGTGGTGATGCTAGTCGGGCGTGCGGGTGTAGGCAGCGAACGTTTGAAAAGCATGCATTTGGTTTTACTAGCGTTTAAGAGCAGTTGGAGGCCACGGAAGGAGTGTTGTATGGCATTGAAGCTCATTTGGAGGTTAGATAGCACAGTGTCCAGGGAAGGGCCGGAAGTATACAGAATGGTGTCGTCTGCGTAGAGGTGGATCAGGGAATCGCCCGCAGCAAGAGCAACATCATTGATGTATACAGAGAAAAGAGTCGGCCCGAGAATTGAACCCTGTGGTACCCCCATAGAGACTGCCAGAGGACCGGACAACATGCCCTCCGATTTGACACACTGAACTCTGTCTGCAAAGTAGTTGGTGAACCAGGCAAGGCAGTCATTAGAAAAACCGAGGCTATTGAGTCTGCCGATAAGAATATGGTGATTGACAGAGTCGAAAGCCTTGGCCAGGTCGATGAAGACGGCTGCACAGTAATGTCTTTTATCGATGGCGGTTATGATATCGTTTAGTACCTTGAGCGTGGCTGAGGTGCACCCGTGACCGGCTCGGAAACCGGATTGCACAGCGGAGAAGGTACGGTGGGATTCGAGATGGTCAGTGATCTGTTTGTTGACTTGGCTTTCGAAGACCTTAGCTAGGCAGGGCAGGATGGATATAGGTCTGTAACAGTTTGGGTCCAGGGTGTCTCCCCATTTGAAGAGGGGAATGACAGCGGCAGCTTTCCAATCCTTGGGGATCTCAGATGATACGAAGGAGAGGTTGAACAGGCTGGTAATAGGGGGTGCGACAATGGCGGCGGACAGTTTCAGAAATAGGGGGTCCAGATTGTCAAGCCCAGCTGATTTGTATGGGTCCAGGTTTTCCAGCTCTTTCAGAACATCTGCTATCTGGATATGGGTAAAGGAGAAGCTGGGGACGCTTGGGCGAGTAGCAGCGGGCCGGGCGGGGCTGCTGGCCAAGGTTGGAGTCGCCTGGAAGGCATGGCCAGCCATTGAGAAATGTTTGTTGAAGTTTTCGATTATCACGGACTTATCAGTGGTGACCGTGTTATCTAGCCTCAGTGCAGTGGGCAGCTGGGAGGAGGTGCTCTTGTTTTCCATGGACTTTACAGTATCCCAGAACTTTTTGGAGTTAGAGCTACAGGATGCAAATTTCTGCTTGAAAAAGCTGGCCTTTGCTTTCCTGACTGACTGCGTGTATTGGTTCCTGACTTCCCTGAACAGTTGCATATCACGGGGGCTCTTCGATGCTATCGCAGTTCGCCACAGGATGTTTTTGTGCTGGTCGAGGGCAGTCAGGTCTGGAGTGAACCAAGGGCTATATCTGTTCTTGGTTCTGCATTTTTTGAACGGAGCATGCTTGTCTAATATGGTGAGGAAGTAACTTTTAAAGAATGACCAGGCATCCTCAACTGACGGGATGAGGTCAATATCCTTCCAGGGTACCCGGGCCAGGTCGATTAGAAAGGCCTGCTCGCAGAAGTGTTTCAGGGAGCGTTTGACAGTGATGAGGGGTGGTCGTTTGACCGTGGACCCGTGGCGGATACAGGCAATGAGGCAGTGATCGCTGAGATCTTGATTGAAGACAGCAGAGGTGTATTTGGAGGGCAAGTTGGTCAGGATAATGTCTATTAGGGTGCCCATGTTTACGGATTTGGGGTTGTACCTGGTGGGTTCCTTGATGATTTGTGTGAGATTGAGGGCATCAAGCTTAGATTGTAGGACTGCAATCTAAGCGTTAAGCATATCCCAGTTTAGGTCACCTAACAGAACAAACTCTGAAGCTAGATGGGGAGCGATCAATTCACAGATGGTGTCCAGGGCACAGCTGGGAGCTGAGGGGGGTCGGTAGCAGGCGGCAACAGTGAGAGACTTATTTCTGGAGAGATTCATTTTTAAAATTAGAAGTTCAAACTGTTTGGGCATAGACTTGGAAAGTATAACAGAACTTTGCAGGCTATCTCTGCAGTAGATTGCAACTCCTCCCCCTTTGGCAGTTCTATCTTGACGGAAAGTGTTATAGTTGGGTATGGAAATCTCAGAGTTTTTGGTGGCCTTCCTAAGCCAGGATTCAGACACGGCAAGGACATCAGGGTTGGCAGAGTGTGCTAAAGCGGTGAGTAAGGCAAACTTAGGCAGGAGGCTTCTGATGTTGACATGCATGAGGCCAAGGCTTTTTCGATCACAGAAGTCAACAAATGAGGGTGACTGGGGACATGCAGGGCCTGGGTTTACCTCCACATCACCCGAGGAACAGAGGAGCAGTAGGATGAGGGTGCGGCTAAAGGCTATCAAAACTGGTTTATGGGCGTGGTAGAATAGATTCTGGGCATAATGTGCAGACCAGGGTATGGTGGGGCACGGGTACAGCGGAGGCAAGCCCAGGCACTGGGTGATGATAAGAGAGGTTATATCTCTGGACATGCTGGTCTCAATGGGTGAGGTCACCGCATGTGTGGGGGGTGGGACAAAGGAGGTATCAGAGGTACGGAGAGTGGAATTACGGGGTCCATTGCAAACCAAAACAATGATAACTAGCCTGAACAACAGTATGCAAGGCATATTGATATTTGAGAGAGACATACAATAAGGCATAAAGTGATTGCAGGTCATTATTGGGAGAGCTAGCTAAAACAGCAGGTCAGATAACAGCAGCTAGTCGGCTAACACAGCAACAGAAGGTAAAAATGGCGACGACTGGGCAGAGAGGGTCGGATTAACTACACACAGATCCTGAGTTAAGGCACAGAGCCGACAGATAAAACACAAATAAACAGAATGGAGTACCGTGAATTAATGGACAGTCAAGCAGACATAAGCTATGTAGCAAAGTGATCATAGTGTCCAGGGGCCAGCCGTAGATGAAGTAGTGAGGCCTCCACTAAGCTAGCCCGCGGCGTTTAAAGTTAGTAGCCCGGGGGGGTGGTCTGCTCAGACGGAGGGGGTCTGCTCAGACGGAGGCCGGTTGAGGGCACAGCGGATGGGGTATTTGTCTGCAGACCAGACGTGGTCGTGTCGACAGAGAATCCAAGCCGGATGGCGGTGGCGAAAGAGAGGTTGTGAGTTGTAGAAATGTGTTTGCTAACTGGTGCTAGCTTCGTGATTCAGACAGCTAGTCATGGGTAGCAAGCTAGCAGAAGATGGAGGTCTGTTTTTAGCCACGCCGTGCAATTCCGTCGGTAGATTAGTGGGGTTCCGTGTGGTAGAGGGGACCAATCCAGTTGTCAAAATAGTTATAGTGGCCTAAGAAGATTGTTCGATAGACCTGTTCAGATAGCAGCCGATATGCTCAAGACAGCTAACGATTAGCGGGCCGCAGTTAGTATATGGACGTTCAGGTTACGTCGCGATGGAGGGGCCGGTTGAAATACTCCCTCGGGCAGATAACGTCGGTATCCCAGTCGTGAAGGCCCGGTGGGGCTCCGCATCGGCAGTAAAACGGGTCCGGATAGGTGATTGTAGCCCAGGAGTGGCTGATGGCACTCTTCAGCTGGCTAGCTCCGCGATAATTGGTGTTTGCTCCGGAATTGATGTTAGCCGATAGTCACTCGGATAGCAGCTAGTTAGCTGCAAGATCCAGGTGTAAATGTCCAGAGCTTGAGGTAAAAATCTGGCGATATGGAGAGAAAAATAGGTCTGGTATGCTCTGGTCTGAGTCGCGTTGTACAAAACTGGCAATAGTTTTCCGAGCTAAAGGATAGCTGATGAGCGCTAGCTGTGGTTAGCTGAACTATTAACGTTAGCTACTAACGTTAGCTTGTGAGCTGGCTAACTTCTGGTTAGCTTGTTAGCTTCTGTTGTAGATTTCGGATACGAGGTGAATAATACTTTTGAGGAAGAAAAAAAACAGATCCGCACCACATTTGGTGAGGTGGGTTGCAGGAGAGTGTTTTGAAGTTGAGTTTTTAAGAAGAAAATAATATATATATAAAAAAGATATGCGAAGAAAAATATATATACACGGGACAAGACGAGGACAATGGACATCTGACTGCTACGCCATCTTGGATTTATATATACCATGCCAATACACACCAGAAATGAGCCACCAGAGTCGCACACTGTCGTGTACGATTACGATCTGTTTTCTTCTCCAATTCAGCCAGAGCCTATGGTGGTGCGCGCTGTTCTGATTGCTGCTGGTCTTTCACACTGGGAGCATCTGCTTCATGTCCACCTCCTATCTGAGCATATTTAATGATCCCTGGGGCTCTGGCATTTCTGTGGGCATGCACAGTAACGGTACCTCATGCACCTCGCCTCGCACTCACGCACACACCCCTCTCCCCTTGTCCTCCCTCCCCCAGTCCTCCTGGGATAAGCTGGTAACTTTAGCGGAGCTGTAGCGTGACCGTCTGCTGGAACATCGCTGCTCTCATCCCTACCCGTCAAAGGAGCAGAAGGAAAGCACTCCGGATTGGTCAGTTAGCATTGGGCCACAAAACGATTAAGATGCCAATCATTCACACACACAGAATGCCTCCATGCTCCAATGCATCAGGGAGAAATAATCGTTGGACGGCATTAATTGCTGTCGGCATTAATTGCTGATTTGATCGCTTCCTTTTGATTGCACTCACTCCACTAAGTCACACAAGTAGCCACACACACACACTGATGTGTACATTAAAAAAATATGAGTAAAACGATACATAACAGGGACACACACTTTATGGATAGATATATACAGTATCAGTTCAAATGTTTGGACACACCTACTCATTCAAGGGTTTTTCTTAATTTTTTACTATTTTCTGCATTGTAGAATAATGTAGAACAAAACTATGAAATAACACACATGGAATCATATAGTAACCAAAAATGTGTTAAACAAATCAAAATATACTTTATAATTTAGATTCTTCAAAGTAGCCACCCTTTGCCTTGATGACAGCTTTGCAAACTCTTGGCATTCTCTCAACCAGCTTCATGAGGTAGTCACCTGGAATGCATTTCAATTAACAGGTGTACCATGTTAAGTGAATTTGTGGAATTTATTTCCTTCTTAATGGGTTTGAGCCAATCAGTTGTGTTGTGACAAGGTAGGGATGGTATACAGAAGATAGCCCTATTTGGTAAAAGACCAAGTCCATATTATGGCAGGAACTGCTCAAATAAGCTAAAAATAAATGACAGCCCAATATGTTTAACAGCAGAGAAAACACCCTAAATTATATTTTTTTAACTTGAAATTTGAGTGACTCCAACATAACAAAAAGTGAAACATCGCCTTAGTTCATATTTCCATGAAAGCTGTCCACCACCAGTGTACAAATATTGTCTTAGGGTTATTTTTGACCTGGCAGTTATAAAATAATTTACTCACAACAAAAACCACAAAAACCACAAAGACACATACACGCTCGCGCACACACACACACACACACACACACACACACACACACACACACACACACACACACACACACACACACACACACACACACACACACACACACACACACACACACACACACACACACACACACACACACACACACACACACACACACACACACAGAAATGTAGATTATGTGTGATACTGATTGAACTCAGGCAGCAGCTCCTGAAGAGGAAGATCACCATGGTTGGCACAGTTCGAAAGAACAAGCCTGTCCTCACCCTGCACTCCTCGCACAAGGGGGAGAGATGCCTTCTTATCAAAGTTTGCCTTCCCCCCCACCACCACTCTAGTTTCTTACCTCCCAAAGAGGAACAAGAATGTGGTCCACCTGAGCACACTGCACAAAACAGCTGAGATCAGTGATCGAGAGAACAGGACGCCAGCCATCATCCTGGACTACAACCACAACATGAGGTGCGGACAACCTGGACAAGGTGATTGGAGCTTACAGCTGCAGGAGGATGACTGCCCACTGGCCCCTGGTCATCTTCCTTAATAACATAATTGATGTGTCCTCATACAATGCTTTTGTGATATGGAACAAGATCAACCCTACCTAGAGGCCTGATAAGCAGAACAAGAGGAGGGTGTTACTGGAGCAGCTGGGAAAGGCACTTGTAACCCCACATAATCAAAGAAAGGAGCGCCTCCCTCGCACAGCAGGCTCTGCAGCGCTTGTGAAAGAGGAGGAGATCCACCTGAGGCTGCAGCTAGGGTAGGCAAGAGGAAGACATGCCAATTCTGCCCCCAAAGAAGGACTGTGTGCTGCACATGTGAGAAATACATCTGCAAAGTCCATGCACACACACTTGCATACTGTCCTACATGTACTAATTAGAGTTGATTGATTTATGTTCTTCACATTTTTGTTTTGGTATCTATTATCTTATTTTATTCTTATTTAGTGTTGTTGTTTATACACATTGTGGGTGGGGGAAATGGGTAAAACACGAGAGAAGACCTGTATTTGTAGTTGAATTCCTCATTGTACAGTATAAAAGAATATATCACTACATTGCCAAAAAAGTTTGACTGTTATTGTTTCCCTTCAATAAAATGCATTCAAAACTAATTTCTACATATTTTTGTAGGCCATACAAGTGCTATCGCTTGCTAAAAATGTTATGTTTACACCTATACAGTAGCTTTTGCAATAGTAATAATAATAATAAACGTCTACTCTAGTAAAGAAAACTATTATGCCAGGTGTGTTGTAATAAAAACGAGTGGTGTCCACTGATTAAATGCAGTCTTTCTGCATTGAGAAGAGGGAAAACCCAGATATTTACAATGTTTGTAAGAATAACAGGTTGTTTCTTCATGCAAAGTAGATATAGGGTTTAAAATTCAATTAAGCTGCATTATTTTAGGGGCTTAATGAAAGCGGGTCAATTTTTACCTTTAGGACAAGGGTAGTATACAGAATGTTAAGACTACACAAGGGTTAAGACATGAAGGTCAGTTAATGCGGAACATTTCAAAAGTTTCTTTCAGTGCAGTCGCAAAAACCATCAAGCGCTATGATGAAACTGGCTCTCATGAGGACCACCACAGGAAAGGAAGACCCAGAGTTACCTCTGCTGCAGAGGATAAGTTCATTAGATTTAACTGCACCTCAAATTGCAGCCCAAATAAATGCTTCACAGAGTTCAAGTAACAGACACATCTCAACATCAACTGTTCAGAGGAGACTGCGTGAATCAGGTCTTCATGGTCGAATTGATGAAAAGAAACCACTACTAAAGGACACCAATAAGAAGTGACTTGCTTGTGCCAAGAAACACGAGCAATGGATATTAGACCGGTGGAAATCTGTCCTTTGGTCTGCCCAAATTTTTTATTTTTGGAACGGATAATCTCTGCATGTGTGGTTCCCACCATGAAGCATGGAGGAGGAGGAGTGATGTTGTGGGGGTGCTTTGCTGGTGACACTGTTAATGATTTATTTAGAATTCAAGGCACACTTAACCAGCATGGCTACCTCATCATCCCATCTGGTTTGCGCTTAGTGGGACTATCATTTGTTTTTCAACAGGACAACGATCCAACATACCTCCTGGCTGTGTAAGGGCTATTTGACCAAGAAGGAGAGTGCTGCATCAGATGGTTTGGGATGAATTGGACCGCAGAGTGAAGGAAAAGCAGACAACAAGTGCTCAGCATATGTGGGAATTCCTTCAAGACTGTTGGAAAAGCATTCCAGGTGAAGCTGGTTGAGAGAATGCCAAGAGTGTGCAAAGCTGACATCAAGGCAAAGGGTGGCTATATTGAAGAATCTAAAATCTAAAATATATTTAGTTTGTTTAACACTTTTTTTGATAACTACATGATTCCACCACACTCCGAGGGCCCTCACCTCCCCGCTCTAGGCCGTCTCGTCGTTGTTGGTAATCAAGCCTACCACTGTAGTGTCGTCCGCAAACTTGATGATTGAGTTGGAGGCGTGCATGGCCACGTAGTCGTGGGTGAACAGGGAGTACAGGAGAGGGCTCAGAACGCACCCTTGTGGGGCCCCAGTGTTGAGGATCAGCGGGGTGGAGATGTTGTTACCTACCCTCACCACCTGGGGGCGGCCCGTCAGGAAGTCCAGGACCCAGTTGCACAGGGCGGGGTCGAGACCCAGGGTCTCGAGCTTGATGATGAGTTTGGAGGGTACTATGGTGTTAAATGCTGAGCTGTAGTCGATGAACAACATTCTCACATAGGTATTCCTCTTGTCCAGATGGGTTAGGGCGGTGTGCAGTGTGGTAGCGATTGCGTCGTCTGTGGACCTATTGGGTCGGTAAGCAAATTGGAGTGGGTCTAGGGTGTCAGGTAGGGTGGAGGTGATATGGTCCTTGACTAGTCTCTCAAAGCACTTCATGATGACGGAAGTGAGTGCTACGGGGCAGTAGTCGTTTAGCTCAGTTACCTTAGCTTTCTTGGGAACTGGAACAATGGTGGCCCTCTTGAAGCATGTGGGAACAGCAGACTGGGATAAGGATTGATTGAATATGACCTTAAACACACCAGCCAGCTGGGCTGCGCATGCTCTGAGGACGCGGCTGGGAATGCTGTCTGGGCCTGCAGCCTTGCGAGGGTTAACACGTTTAAATGTTTTACTCACCTCGGCTGTAGTGAAGGAGAGCCCGCAGGTTTTGGTAGCGGGCCGTGTCATTGGCACTGTATTGTCCTCAAAGCGAGCAAAAACGTTATTTAGTCTGTCTGGGAGCAAGACATCCTGGTCCACGATGGTGCTGGTTTTCTTTTTGTAATCCGTGATTGACTGTAGACCCTGCCACATACCTCTTGTGTCTGAGCTGTTGAATTGCGACTCTACTTTGTCTCTATACTGGCACTTAGCTTGTTTGATTGCCTTGCGGAGGGAATAGCTACACTGTTTGTATTCGTCACTTTTCCGGTCACCTTGCCCTGGTTAAAAGCAGTTTGCGCTGCTTTTAGTTTCACGCAAATTCAGTTTCACGCGAATGCTGCCATCAATCCACGGTTTCTGGTTTGGGAATGTTTTAATCGTTGCTGTGGGTCGACATCGTCAATGCACTTTCTAATGAACTCGCTCACCGAATCAGCGTATTCGTCAATGTTGTTGTTGGACGCAATGCGTAACATATCCCAATCCACGTGATCGAAGCAGTCTTGAAGCGTGGAGTCAGATTGGTCGGAATAGAGTCGTGGTCAGCTTTTCCGAAAGGAGGGCGGGGGAGGGCCTTATATGCGTCGCGGAAGTTAGTATAACAATGATCCAAGGTTTTACCAGCCCTGGTAGCACAATCAATATGCTGATAGAATTTAGGGAGTTTTGTTTTCAGATTAGCCTTGTTAAAATCACCAGCTTCGATGAATGCAGCCTCAGGGTGTGTGGTTTCCAGTTTACAAAGAGTGAGATAAAGTTCGTTCAGAGCCATCGATGTGTCTGCTTGGGGGGGAATATATACGGCTGTGATTATAATCGAAGAGAATTCCCTTGGTAGATAATGCGGTCGACATTTGATTGTGAGGAATTCTAAATCAGGTGAACAGAATGACTTGAGTTCCTGTATGTTGTTATGATCACACCACGTCTCGTTAATCATAAGGCATACACCCCCGCCCCTCTTCTTACCAGAAAGATGCTTGTTTCTGTCGGCGCAATGCGTGAAGAAACCAGCTGGCTGCACCGACTCCGTTAGCGTCTCTCGAGTGAACCATGTTTCCGTGAAGCAAAGAACGTTAGTCTCTGATGTCTCTCTGGAATGTTACCCTTGCTCGGATTTCATCAACCTTGTTGTCAAGAGACTGGACATTGGCGAGTAGTATGCTAGGGAGTGGAGCGCGATGTGCCCGTCTCTGAAGCCTGGCCAGAAGACCGCTTCGTTTGCCCGTTTTACGGCGTCGTTGTTTAGGGTCGCCGGCTGGGATCAGATCCATTGTATTGGGTGGAAGGCAAAACACAGGATCCGCTTCGGGAGAGTCCTATTCCTGGTTGTAATGATAGTGAGTTGACGTTGCTCTTATATTCAGTAGTTCCTCCCGACTGTGTGTAATGAAACCTAAGATTACCTGGGGTACCAATGTAAGAAATAACACATAAAAAAACAAAATACTGCATAGTTTCCCAGGAACGCGAAGCGAGACGGCCATCTCTGTCGGCGTGGTAAGTAGAAAAGTGATACACTGTGTCCAGAGTGTTCATGGTACTTGCTGAGGCGTGCATATAGACAATATCACTATAATCCAACACTGATAAAAACGTGCATTGACCAAGATATTTTCTGACTAACATTGAACAGCAAGATTTGTTCCTGAAATAGAAACTCCATTTCAACTTCAGTTTCTTGGTCAAGTTATCAATGTGCTGTTTAAAATTCAACTTTTCATCTAACCAAATACCAAGATACTTATAGGAGGCGACCCTTTTAATTTACTGGCCTGTTATAGTTAAAATCTGCAAGTGACTCCATCTGTTTTCTTTCAGGGAAGAGAAAACCATAAACTTTGTTTTCCTTTCATTGAGCACAAGTTTCAATTGGAAAAGCTGCCTTTGAATAACATCAAAGGCCAACTGTAAGTCCTGAAAAGCCTTCTCAATATTAGATGCGCTAGAATACATAATTGTGTCCTCACATACAGATGGAGATTTGCAGAGTCAACAGTCTTCCCTATATCATTTATATACAGTGTAAAAAGGATCGGACCTAAAAT
Organism: Salvelinus fontinalis; assembly: GCF_029448725.1. Taxonomy (NCBI): domain Eukaryota; kingdom Metazoa; phylum Chordata; class Actinopteri; order Salmoniformes; family Salmonidae; genus Salvelinus; species Salvelinus fontinalis. The sequence continues at coordinate 22,734,173 of NC_074666.1, forward strand.
TGAGCCCTGGGGAACTCCTTTTGTAAACCTTCGAAACTCAGATTTCATACCCTCCTGAGCTACACACTGTGTTCTGTCAGAAAGGTCGTTTTGTAATCAATCCAATGCATCAACACTTAAACCAACCTTTTTTAGTCTATTCAACAGCAGGGCATGGTCATCAGTGTAGAAGGCCTTCGATAAGTCAATAAAAAGTGAAACAGTGATTTTTCACGTCCTGAGCGTCTAGAATATCACCTACAACCTTACTTACAGCAGTAATTGTACTTTGCTTGGCTCTCAAACCCGATTAGAATTGAGATAAAACAGAGTTATTACAAAGAAAGTATTTCAATTGTGAGTTGACAAGATATTCCAAAACTTTTGCCAGTGCACAGTTTAAATATGGGACGATAGTTATCCAACTGGGACAGATCTCCACCTTTATGTAAAGGCGTGACATAGGCTGCTTTCCAGACTTTTGTAATAGTATTACTCACCAATGAAAGATGTAATATGTGAGTGAGAGGGTCAGCAATGATCTCAGCACCATTAAAAAAAAAATGTTTTAATTCATCCGGGCTTGCTGCTTTCTTAATATCAATAGATTTGAGTTCCTTTACAACTTCTGAAAGCTCAATCTTGGTAAAATGGAATAGATCAACCATCGGCCGACATGTGGTAGTTTCATGCACAGCCTCATTTGAGATGTTAGGAGGGAGTTTTAGCCAGCTTTAGCAAAATGCTCATTAAACATGTCAAGCAGTTTATTCTTGTCAGTCACATCCATTGAATTTGAGGTCAATTTCAGCATAAGACCAGAGGAGTTCATGTTAGCATTCATGGATTTAATGGCTTTCCATAATCATTGAGGTTTGCCTTGGTAGATTCGTAATAGAAGCTAGATTTGCATTTCTGTATTAAGGCACACTTATTTCTCAGTGCCCTGAATAACTGCCATTCAGCCTGAGAATGACCCTTTTGGCCCATTGTGTATTTTGTTTATGGATCAAGTAAGATAATTCCCCTGTAAACCCTGCACTTTTTGAGAGGGGCGTGTTTGTCAGAGATAGCAGAAAACATAGACTGAAAATAGGAGAATGCTTCTTCGATATCTGGAATAAGCTCAATCCTATCCCTATACATTTCTGGGGAAGTAAATTATTATTATCTTTGAGAAAAATGTATCATTGAAGCAGCTCTTTTTAAGTCCATGGTAAGTGATCAGAAATAAGGAGATAATAAGAGAAATCCAAGGTAAAACCAAATTTAAAAACCCAGAGTGAACCAAGCAAGCGGAGCAAGACATAGAAAACTGATTAAACAAGGTTCCACTCAGCTCTATGTGTTTGTAGAGCTGCTGAAAGCATGCCTCTATTCGTGTGTTGTGGTAGTATGTTAATGAATTGATCCCTCTCTCTGGGACTGTACTATGTTGTTGAGCTGGTTCCTCCAGCTCTCTGTGAGTGTACTGTGTTGGTGCGGTGGTTCCTGCAGGGCCGGAACCTCTCCTGTCAGCAGGCAGGCCTGCATTTACTGGGCCCATCTGTTATTTACATGGCCTGTGGATACGTGTGACGGCCATGGTCTCCTGTGGCCCTGCTTGCGCCAGTCACGCTAATAGTACACTCATAATAGGCCTTTTCGGCAGCAAAAAGCAAAAAAAGAACACGTGCACACTAGCCTAAATTAGTGTTGCTATGCCACAGATACAACCTCTGGCGTGATGTACCCTGAGCTCATAGAGAACAGGGGGGAGTCATGTGTGTTCCAGATATAACACCAGTCAAAATCTAACGTCAACACTACCACAGGCACTCAACAACACAGCCTCCACTAATAAACTTGCACCTGCTTCAGTGCTACAACCCCTATTCCCACTTCAACTCCTGCTGCTATGACGAATGACAACATATGCTAATCAACTGCTATTGGTGAATATCGTTGTCCATATTAGTTACAACCAATCAAGGATAATCTCATTAGAGACAAGAGTTTTCTGTCAGTGTGTACAAGTAGCTTGTATTCATGGATGCCATGGGAAGCCAGGCTTCCCCAAACAATTGACCAAGAAAAAAAGAAAATGTATTTTTCGTCTCTGTGTTTCACATTTTTTCTTCAATTAGCAAGAGGCTGAATGTATCTCACAGGAGAAAGCATCGGAGCGAGCGAAACATATACTTGTAGGCCATCTATCTGATGCTGTCTGGTCTAAACGAGTATGACATTGTTGCTGCCCGTAGCATTGAAGGCCAGGGAAGCCAGCGAGCATTTAGCCTCCCTTGATTAAAAAAAAGTATAAAAAATGTGTCAATCAGGATTGAGCTAAGCAACTGTGAATGGTCCTGGCGCACCAAAAAAAGTGTTGAGGGAAGCCAGCTTGGATTATGGCATCACTCCTATCAAATCCCATTGAGAGCATACATCATTGACAGAAAAACTTGAATTGTTGCATTTTGTTGTGTTGTTGTCCTCTGGTAGCTAAAATTGTCCCTTTCCTAAATTAGCCATGGATGAAGATAGGGATTTCACATGTGGTTTTCCTTAATTCTCTGTACTGGCCAATGATTATAACAGCGATTCTGATCCAACCATTAATTCATACATTGTGTCCCTGGCCTGAGACGATGGGAGTTCAATATGTAGCTAGATGTAGAAGGCTACTGTTAACTAGCTAACGTTGTCCATGAAAGGAAGTTAGGCTAGCGTACAAGCATTTTAGCCAGGTAGCCTAGGACAACAAAAAATAAAAGTGTGTACTGTATGACAGAATGGTAGACCGTTTCATCAACATGAAAGAAAGGAGCCGTTTCTCTCCAAGTAGGGTGAGTCATTGATTTTTTCCCCCAGTGATTTTACCCACGCACCACAACTGTTGTGTACCTTGCCTGCTCTTGTCTTGAAAGCTTTTTGTGAATTTACATTTGAGTCATTCAGCAGACACTCTTATCCAGAGTGACCAGGGTTAAGTGCATTGCTAAAGGGCACATTGACAGATTTTTCACCTAGTCAGCTTGGGGATCTGAACCAGCGACGTTTTGGTTACTGGTCCAGTGCTCAACTGCTAGGATACCTACCTCCCCAATCAGAAGGAATGATGAAAACATTGATCACATACTGCGTACATGACTGACCCTGTCTTGATGTCCATTTTGGAGGAGAATTGCACACTCAGCAGGTGGTAGAAAATTAACAGAAGTTAGGACAAATACGCTTACCTTGTACATACTGTAATTGTTATGTTGGTTGTTTTTCCAGTTTCTCTCTTCTTGTTTTGTGTTAGTTTTTTAAATCAACAGCAGAGATTAGGCTGTTGTAAACAAGAGTGAGTTGAGAAGCCTAATTAGGGTGAAGGTAGAATTGATGATAACTCAAATAGCTAGAATCAATAGAAAAAGGCAGTGCCATCTTGTGTGTTTTGAATAACCATACTAAATTAAACCAAAAATAAGAGAGTCACATTGAGACAATTCCAATCAAAACTCAATACAAATTGAAAGTTAAGGATTCCATTAACATTCTGAAATTAGGGGCAGCACTTTCCTCCAGCAGGCATTTTCAATTCCACAGTGTAGACTTACTTAAGGTAACTGCCTATCTAGGAAGAAAACAATAAGTCTGTTCACTAAATGTTTGAATAGTTTAAATAGTTCATGTGATGTTTGCTCTGGTGTATAGAAACCAGTGCACAGTGTAAAGTTCTTCCCAGAGCTAAGGTCAGACCTTTTTTCTATTAAAAACGCAAAGACTTTAACCTGTCTCAGAGTCTGGCCTCTCCAGTCATCCAGCCTATTCAAGAGAACAAAAAAAGTCTGAGGCTTTGTTTTCAAGTTACCAAAGGTCCCCTTGTGATATGAAGCTGTAGACTATGATGACATTGATGGAGTGGTAAAGACAATGACCCCTGCTGATCTGTCCACCAAAAGAACCCTCTACAGAATGAGTTCATACTGTATGTGTTCTATAAAGTACAGCAAGGGACTTGTAAGAATGTATATTCCGGAGACTTCCGGCTTCTTTTGGATACTTCAGGATAGAAATCAAATCAAATCAAATGGTATTAGTCACATGCGCCGAATACAACAGGTGTAGACCTTACAGTGAAATGCTTACTTACGAGGCCCTAACCAACAATGCAGTTAACATTTTTTTAAATAAATAAAAATATTAATAAGAAATACAAGTTACAAGTAATTAAAGAGCAGCAGTAAAATAACAATAGCGAGACTATATACAGTGGGGTACCGGTACAGAGGTAATATGTACATGTAGATAGAGTTATTAAAGTGACTATGCATAGATGATAACAACAGAGAGTAGCAGCGGTATAAAAGAGAGGGGGGGACACAAATAGTCTGGGTAGCCATTTTATTAGATGTTCAGCAGTCTTATGGCTTGGGGGTAGAAGCTGTTTAGAAGCCTTTTGGACCTATTCTTGACGTTCCAGTACCGCTTGCCGTGGGGTAGCAGAGAGAACAGTCTATGACTAGGATGGCTGGAGTCTTTGACAATTGTTAGGCCTTCCTCTGACACCGCCTGGTATAGAGGTCCTGGATGGCAGGAAGCTTGGCCCCAGTAATGTACTGGGCCGTACGCACTACCCTCTGTAGTGCCTTGCGGTCGGAACCCGAGCAGTTGCCATACCAGGCAGTGATACAACCCGTCAGGATGCTCTCGATGATGCAGCTGTAGAACCTTTTGAGGATCTGAGGACCCATGCCAAATCTTTTCAGTCTTCTGATGGGAATAGGTTTTGTCGTGCCCTCTTCATGACTGCCTCGGTGTGCTTGGACCATGTTAGTTTGTTGGTGATGTGGACACCAAGGAACTTGAAGCTCTCAACTACAGCCCCATTGATGAAAATGGGGGCGTGCTCGGTCCTCTTTTTCCTGTAGTCCACAATCATCTCCTTTGTCTTGATTACGTTGAGGGAGAGGTTGTTGTCCTGACACCACACGGCCAGGTCTCTTCATTTGTTCCGCGAGGACCTCAATCAGACCTGACTTGGTGGTAGAAAATTGTCTGACAATGCACTCCAGGGCCTTGGTAAAGGCCTCATTCTCAGCCAGCTCGGCAGCACTGTGTGTCTGCCAGAGATATCTGTCTCATACCATGCCTCCCCCACCAGGCTTATTTTCCTCCCTGAGCTGCTCTGTGTTGCTCTCGAGTTGAAGAGGCTGTGTGGTTAGTGAGTACACACTGCCCAGGGGGAACAGGCCTACCCTCCCCTCCCTCAACCTGGCCAGAGGCTGACTTGTTAGTGCCAGCGTTTGGCAGGATGGAGCCTGACACCCCACCATGCATGGGGCACAGCCAGGTCTGCAATGCAAGGAGAATAGATCCATAGGCTACAAACCTGCACAATTATCACACAGGACTATATTGAGCGAGCAAATCGTCCTATTCAAATCAGAGGCTTCAGTCAGTGGCTGAATCACGGAAATTACTTTTTAGATTAAAACACCACCCCAGGAAAGAAGATAGTATGTGCTATATAATAATATTGTATCTGTAAGTGTACAATAATAATGTATGGTTTGTCCAAAAATCTGGTTGCTGCCTAAATCAAGTGACTAATAATAGTCTGGAGATCTTCAGCGGAACAAATGTCTACAGTCAGGCACTGATATTACAGAATTTCCTTTGTCGCTGTTCAGCTGTGAATATGAATCCTCAGAGATCCCAAAACCAAGAAGTCCATCATAAAAATGTTGTAGGCACTCAACTTTTAATACCTGTTACATTGGCTCAAGATAAGCTTACATGACAGTCTGTAAAGTCCACATAAAAAGCAAAACATTATAAAGGGAGAGAATTCCCTAGTACATTGTTATTTTAGGTATGAAGGGTAACAACTGATTACTGCTTCAGTCTTCCATGTGTGCTTTAGCCAATGTGTTTTTTGGGCACCAAGTCAAGCAGAGGGTTATTAATGGACGGAAGGACCAGAATGGATGAAATAGTAAATGTCAGAGTGATGGAGAGTCGGGGCCTTAAAGCTAAAAGCTGGAGTGAGAGATAATTGGGTGGGAATCTATTATACACATGTTAATCATCATTCATTTGCAGAGAAACCACTAGAAGATGAATGATTGCAATGTAACAATCATTAGGGTTTGTGTGTTGTTCACTAATGTAGGTGTGGAAGCAGGTGTCATGTTTTGTCTTTGATCTTCATGTCTTGTCCCTGTGCTTCCCTCTGCTGGTCTTATTAGGTTCTTTCCCTCTTTCTATTCCTCTCTCCCCTCCTCCCTTTTTCCCTCTCCCGCTCTCTCTCTATCGTTCCGTTCTTGCTCCCAGCTGGTTCTCATTCTCCTAACGACCTTATTTACTCTTTCACACCTGTCCCCTATTTTGCCCTCTGATTTGAGTCCCTATTTCTCCCTCTGTTTTCTGCTTCTGTCTTTGTCGGATTCTTGTTTGAGGTTAGCTGCTCTGTGTCCTTGTTCCGCTCTGTTGTGTTTTTTGCATTTGTCAGATGCTGCGTGTGAGCAGGTGTCTATGTCAGCTACGGTCTGTGCCTTCCTGAAGCGACCTGCAGTCTGTGGTCGCGTCTCCAGTCGTTCCTCTCTACTGACAAGAGGTTTTCAGTTTCCTGTTTTGGATTACCTTTGGATTATATCCAGGAACATCATTGTTTGTTTAAGACTGGAATAAAGACTCTGTTACTATTACGTCGCTTTTGGGTCCTCCTTCATCAGCATAACAGAAGAATCCGACCAAGAATGGACCCAGCGACTATGGATTCTCTCAACACTACCGTCAAGTTCCAGGGAGCAATGCTCGGCAGACACGAGCAGGAATTGTCTGCTGCTCGTCATGCCGTTGAGACCCTGGCCGCTCAGGTCTCCGATCTCTCAGGACAGTTTCAGAGTCTTCGTCTCGTACCACAAGCTACTTCCTGGTCTTCCGAGTCTCCGGAACCCAGGGTTAATAATCCACCATGTTACTCTGGACAGCCCACTGAGTGTCGCTCCTTTCTCACCCAGTGTGATATTGTGTTCTCTCTCCAGCCCAACACTTACTCTGAAGAGAGAGCTCGGATCGCTTACGTCATATCACTCCTTACTGGGCGGGCTCGGGAGTGGGGCACAGCTATCTGGGAGGCAAGGGCTGAGTGTTCTGACGTTTATCAGAACTTTAAGGAGGAGATGATACGGGTCTTTGATCGTTCAGTTTTTGGGAAGGAGGCTTCCAGGGGTCTGGCTTCCCTATGTCAAGGTGATCGATCCATAACGGATTACTCTATAGAGTTTCGTACTCTTGCTGCATCCAGTGACTGGAACGAGCCGGCGTTGCTCGCTCGTTTTCTGGAGGGACTCCACGCTGAGGTTAAGGATGAGATTCTCTCCCGGGAGGTTCCTTCCAGCGTGGACTCGTTGATTGCACTCGCCATCCGCATAGAACGACGGGTAGATCTTCGTCACCGAGCTCGTGGTAGAGAGCTCGCGTTAGCGGGGCTTCCCTTCTCCGCATCTCGACCATCTCCTTCCATCGGCTCGGAGACTGAGCCCATGCAGCTGGGAGGTGTTCACATCTCGACTAAGGAGAGGGAACGGAGAATCACCAACCGCCTTTGCTTCTATTGCGGTTCTGCTGGACATTTTGTCATGTCATGTCCAGTTAAAGGCCAGAGCTCATCAGTAAGCGGAGGGCTACTGGTGAGCGCTACTACTCAGGTCTCTCCATCAAGATCCTGTACTACCTTGTCGGTCCATCTACGCTGGACCGGGTCGGCTGCTTCCTGCAGTGCCTTGATAGACTCTGGGGCTGAGGGTTGTTTTATGGACGAAGCATGGGCTCGGAAACATGACATTCCTCTCAGAGAGTTAGGGAGGATCACACCCATGTTCGCCTTAGATGGTAGTCCTCTCCCCAGTATCAGATATGAGACACTACCTTTAACCCTCACAGTATCTGGTAACCACAGTGAGACCATTTCTTTTTTGATTTTTTGTTCACCTGTTACACCTGTTGTTTTGGGTCATCCCTGGCTAGTATGTCATAATCCTTCTATTAATTGGTCTAGTAATTCTATCCTTTCCTGGAACGTTTCTTGTCATGTGAAGTGTTTAATGTCTGCTATCCCTCCTGTTTCTTCTGTCCCCTCTACTCAGGAGGAGCCTGGTGATGTGACAGGAGTGCCGGAGGAATATCATGATCTACGCACGGTTTTCAGTCGGTCCAGAGCCAACTCTCTTCCTCCTCACCGGTCGTATGATTGTTGTATGGATCTCCATCCGGGGACCACTTCTCCTCGGGGTAGATTATTCTCTCTGTCGGCTCCCGAACGTAAGGCTCTCGATGATTATCTGTCTGCTGAAGGCATTCAGATGGATCCCGCTAAGGTCCAGGATGTCAGCGATTGGCCTGTTCCTAAGTCACGTGTCGAGTTACAGCGCTTTCTCGGTTTCGCTAATTTCTATCGGCGTTTCATTCGTAATTTCGGTCAAGTGGCTGCCCCTCTCACAGCCCTGACTTCTGTCAAGTCTTGCTTTAAGTGGTCTGGTTCCGCCCAGGGAGCTTTTGATCTCCTCAAGAAGCGTTTTACATCCGCTCCTATCCTTGTTACTCCTGACGTCACTAAACAATTCATTGTCGAGGTTGACGCTTCAGAGGTGGGAGCCATTCCGTCCCAGCGCTTCCAGTCTGACGATAAGGTCCATCCTTGCGCTTACTTTTCTCATCGATTGTCGCCATCGGAACCCGAGGGGATTCTCCCTGAAGGGCGTGTTGTCGGGTTGACTGTCTGGGGAATTGAGAGACAGGTAAAGCAAGCACTCACTCACACTGCGTCGCCGCGCGCTTGTCCTAGTAACCTTCTGTTCGTTCCTGTCTCTATTCGTCTGGCTGTTCTTCAGTGGGCTCATTCTGCCAAGTTAGCTGGTCACCCCGGCGTTCGGGGTACGCTTGCTTCTATTCGCCAGCGGTTTTGGTGGCCTACTCAGGAGCGGGACACGCGCCGTTTCGTGGCTGCTTGTTCGGACTGCGCGCAGACTAAGTCAGGTAACTCTCCTCCTGCCGGTCGTCTTAGACCGCTTCCCATTCCTTCTCGACCATGTTCTCAGATCGCCTTAGACTTTATTACCGGTCTGCCTTCGTCTGCGGGGAGGACTGTGAGAGCCGCAAATAAACGTAGGATTAAGAGTCCTAGGTATTGTCGCGGTCAGAGAGTGTGGCTTTCCACTCGTAACCTTTCCCTTACGACAGCTTCTCGCAAGTTGACTCCGCGGTTCATTGGTCCGTTCCGTGTCTCTCAGGTCGTTAATCCTGTCGCTGTGCGACTGCTTCTTCCGCGACATCTTCGTCGCATCCACCCTGTCTTCCATGTCTCTTGTGTCAAGCCTTTTCTTCGCGCCCCCGTTCGTCTTCCCTCCCCCCCTCCCGTCCTTGTCGAGGGCGCACCTATTTTCAAGGAACGAAAGATCATGGACATGCGTTCTCAGGGACGTGGTCAACAGTACTTTGTGGATGGGGAGGGTTTCGGTCCTGAGGAGAGGAGTTGGGTTCCATCTCGGGACGTGCTGGACCGTTCGTTGATTGATGATTTCCTTCGTCGCCGCCAGGGTTCCTCCTCGAGTGCGCCAGGAGGCGCTTGGTGAGTGGGGGGGTACTGTCATGTTTTGTCTTTGATCTTCATGTCTTGTCCCTGTGCTTCCCTCTGCTGGTCTTATTAGGTTCTTTCCCTCTTTCTATTCCTCTCTCTCCTCCTCCCTTTTTCCCTCTCCCGCTCTCTCTCTATCGTTCCGTTCTTACTCCCAGCTGGTTCTCATTCTCCTAACGACCTTATTTACTCTTTCACACCTGTCCCCTATTTTGCCCTCTGATTTGAGTCCCTATTTCTCCCTCTGTTTTCTGCTTCTGTCTTTGTCGGATTCTTGTTTGAGGTTAGCTGCTCTGTGTCCTTGTTCCGCTCTGTTGTGTTTTTTGCATTTGTCAGATGCTGCGTGTGAGCAGGTGTCTATGTCAGCTACGGTCTGTGCCTTCCTGAAGCGACCTGCAGTCTGTGGTCGCGTCTCCAGTCGTTCCTCTCTACTGACAAGAGGTTTTCAGTTTCCTGTTTTGGATTACCTTTGGATTATATCCAGGAACATCATTGTTTGTTTAAGACTGGAATAAAGACTCTGTTACTATTACGTCGCTTTTGGGTCCTCCTTCATCAGCATAACAGCAGGTGTACAGCTATCAATGATCTCGTTGAGGTTGGTGTCCTATTGCGGGAAGGTCATATGAGCAAGGACCCAGGTTTGATCATTAAACAGTAACATAAGTCAGTGTCAAAAGCTGAAATAAATGACACGTTTAGCTTAAGAGTTGACTTTCAGTAACATGTTCCCAGTGCACAAAGTTACCTCCAATGGAATGAGCTCTTAAAAAAGCATAATAAGCCTAACTGTCACAGCAACCATAAATCACTCACATGCATCCCCTTAATTAAGTCATTTTTGGACACCAAAGGACTTAATGATGGATTGGCCACAGTTATCAGTAGAAGTATTTATGCATCAGGGTGTTTTTTCAGCAATGATCTGGTCATTACTTAAAGATAAAAGGCAGCAAAATGTATTTCATATAACAAAATACATTTAATTTCTTCATTCGATAAACATTATCACATAGCAACTAATGCAGGAGAAAAAAAACAAAACGTTTTTTAATTAAATTTCTCCCCAAAGATGGCAAGGACTCCAACTGAGTAATAAATTGGGTCAAATATTTGTCTGGCAGAACTTTCCACCCATGTAAGGACTCTATGACACCAACGCACTGACAAGACAATCTCAATAAATAACACCATCCCTATTGAAAAGCAATCCCTTTTCCTCTCATCTATTATGGGCAGAGACAATCTTTCTGCAATAATATGTTAAAGACTTTGTTCTCAGCTGAAAGATTTAGCTTCTCATGAAAATGATTAAGAATCATATGGTCAGTGTTGTGCAGTTACTTTTCTTATGTTAACTAGCCGTGCATTATAACAATGCGTTTTAAGGTCATGCAGTGTTTATCTAAATGTGTAGATAGACGAACTTAATATTCCGATAAACATAATTTAGAAATGCAGAAAAACAACGCTTTGTAGTGAATTCATGGTAATTACCAGTCTTCAAACGTCCACAATTCGATAAGGGTAGGGCACACCCTCTGCTTGCACAACCCTCTAACTTCTCCTGTTTAACTAACAGCAATTAAGTCTAAAACATAAATAGTTGACTAACAAATGCTTTATATTCTGATTGCATTTATTTAAAAAATGTATCAGGCAAACAGTGAACAGTGCCTTTAACCCATACCAAAAGATTAAGCTAGGAAATCTTGTTCATTGTGCCACTGAGGCTGCTTTTGACAGGCAGCCCAATTCCAATGTTTTTTTCCCACTAATTTGTCTTTTGACCAATCACATCAGCTCTGAAAAACATCTGACATAATTGGTCAAAAGTAATTGGAAAAAATATCAGAATTGAGCTGCCTGTGTAAATGCAGCCCAAGAGAGACTGTTTTTAAAAGTGATTTGGATGATTTTACAAACTGTATGCATCGTAGCATAATAGAGGAATTACTGTTCTACTCACTACTCTCTATTGTGGGATAATAGAGGACTTACTGTTCTACTCACCACTCAGTAATACAGTTTCACTGCCCCAGAGATGCTTCGATGTTTATGGAAAACCATTCTCTTTCACCTCTGAGGGCTTCAGAGGACTGGTAACACAGGGATGGGGATACCTAGTCAATTACACAACTGAATGCATTCAACTGAAATACTGTATGTCTTCTACATTTAACCCAACCCCTCTGAATAAGAGAGGTGCAGGGGGCTGCCTTAATCAACGTACACAGCACCTATGGAGCAGCTGTTGTTGGGGGTTAACCGCCTTGCTCAAGAGCAGAAGGGCAGATTATATTCCACCTTGACAGCTCAGGGATTCAATACAGCGACCTTTCACTTACAATGCTCTTAACCGCTAGGCTACCTGCATCTTATTTTCACATGGATGATCAGCAGCCGTAAGGACTGACTGAAAATGGAACTGATGGAAAAAAAAAAAAATGGAACTGCTTTATCCCTGGAACCCAGAAAAAACACCAGCAAAAACGGTTTCTGAACAGGATCCTTATCATCAGCTCTATTGTGTTCCCGCAAAGGTTTTACACCAACCATCCATTACAGTATGTGCTCAAGGGGCTGTGCTACAAATCTGAGGCTAAGTAGCTGTATGTTGCCTATTAAAGATGTCCTCCAGCAATGTTTTAAAAATGTTACTGTTGAAAAGCGATATTCCAAGTATAAATACAGTGAAGTACACACACTAAGGGATTGAACAATTTAGGGGGAGCGAAAGTGTTTTTAGACAACTGCAGACTTCAAGGAGTACGGCATTCAAGGAGTTGGTCTGATGGGAATCTGTGATGTCATCGGCCTCCCCCTTGCTTGAGGAACAATAGAGAACAAAAGAGGAAAGGCCCACCCCCCCCACTTGTGCCACTGTATGTCATTACTTGCCTGGGCCACCTATTGAGATGTGCCTTTTGTTAAGTGAATCTATGTGCTTGATGAGGTGAAAAGGAGACTGGAGTACTACTTTACTGGCTAGAGGGGGACTGGCATGAAACACATCCAGTTCTAATGTGAAGGAAAATAATCACTGTGACCATCTCTACAGTTCCTTTCAAGATTGCAAAAAAAGATTGAGCAGTTCAATGAACATTTACACAGTTTCTTTCAAGCCTGCAATAATACATCAGTTCAGCAGACAAAGACACTGCAGCAAGCAGCGAACTACTAAAGGATAACAATAGAAACAGATTCAGTTGAATATAGCCTTCTGAACTGTATGCTACATAGATGAACAATGCACTTCACAACAACTAGGTTACCCTCTAAATTTCTAGGCATTTGCCTTTCCATACAATTACCCAGCTGCAATACAAACCAACAATTAAATAAATAAATAACAGAAAACATAATGTAACAGCATCAGAGTTAATTTAGCTGATATTAATTATGCATCTGGCAGACGAAAAGAGAAGAGAATCACAAGTCAATATTTAATCAGTCGCTCTGGATTTTCCTGCAGAAGAAAACAAATGTCCTCATTATTTCACTTTGTTAGTCTCTCTCCAGAAGCACTGCTCCATTACGCAGACTATCAGAGTCTGTTCAACACATACAGACGTAGGATCTTAATTTGATCACCCTGTTGCAGAATAACTTTCTGCAACATGGTTATTTTAAAACTTGTAGTGTATTTGAGGTAAAAAGGCTTCTGGAGTTTGTAATTTCCACTTTGAAATTTCAGACTGGATTTTCCCTTACGATAAATGTAGAAACCCCTACAAAAATGTCCATTAATTATAATCTTCTTGGACTTCTTGAACCTGTCCCTGTCCCAGGCTGTTGTCCCCACCTGTTGTAGGGAGACCACCATCGTCCCAGTGCCCTAGAAAAACAAGTTGACGTGACATGCCCAAATGACTATTGCTCTGTTGTACTCACCTCGGTAATCATGAAGTGCTTCGAGATGCAGGTCACCCCCCACATCAAGGGCACACGGTCAGGCACACTGGACCCACTCCAATTTGCCTACCACTCCAACAGATTCACGGAAGATGTCATTTCCATTACTCAGAGCGCAGAGCCCTGGGTCTGGACACTACCCTTTCAACTGGATCCTTGACTTCCTGACGGGCAGACCACAGGCTGTGAGGATTGGCAACAACACCTCCTCCACGCTGAGTCTTAACACAGGTACTCCCTGTTAACCCACGACTGAGTGGGTTAACATTAAGTTTGCTGACGACACCACAGTTGTAGGCCTGATAACCAACAATGATGAGTCAGCCTATAGGGAGGAGGTAAGTGAACTGGCATTGTGGTGTCATGACAACAATCCCTCCCTCAATGTCAGCAAAACTAAGGAGTTGATTGTTGACTTCAGGAAGCAGAGGAGGGAACATGCCCGATCCATATCAACGGGACCGCAGTAGAGATAGTCACAAGTTTTAAGTTCCTTGGAGCTCACATCACCAATGACTTGACCCGGACCAACAACACCACCACTCTTGTCAAGAGGGCACAACAGCATCTCTACTTACTAAAGCGGCTGAAGAAATTCGGCATGCCACTTGGAACCTCTCCAAATACTACCTACCGTTGCACCTTCGAGATCGTCCTGACCAGTTGCATCACGGCTGGATGAGGGTATTGCTCTGTCCATGACTGCAAGGCCCTCCAGCGGGTGGTGAAGACGGCCCTGTACATCACTGGGACCGTGTTCCCACCCATCCAGGACATTTACTTGAAACGGTGCCTGGCACGGAACATGATCAAGGACCTCACACACTCCAGCCACGAGCTGTTCTCTCCCTTAACGTTGGGCAGACGGTATCGGAGCATGAGGTCTGATACCAACAGGCTCAGAGACAGTTTCTATTTACAAGCCATCAGACTGCTGAACACTTGAACTAGACTGACCAACTGCTCTGACTCTCTGTACCTTAGCACACACACAGACACAGACACAGACACAGACACACACACACACACACACACACACACACACACACACACACACACACACACACACACACACACACACACACACACACACACACACACACACACACACACACACACACACACTCACACATACATTCATGCTACACACGCGTCACAACTGCTGCTACCAGACTCTTATCATACTGCTCAATTTATTCACTAGCCCCTTGTCCCCCACTTATTTATATGTGTAAATATTGGACAAAATAATTGTGTCTTTATGTATTATACTTATGCTAAAATGTTTTTATTCTATTCTACTGATCCATCTGATTTATGTTTGTATTCTTATCTTTTATTATTCATTGTTGTTGCATTGCCAAGATGGAACCTGCAAGTAAGCATTTAATTGGATGATATGTATCATTCGTATCCTGTACATACGACTAATAAAACTTGTAACTTGATCCACATAATAATTCACATTTCCTGTTTCTGCATGAATATTTTCCTGCTGTAGAAACAAATTACAGTTTTTTCCAACTGCTTACACACAAAATCTTTTCATGTCACACGATTTTTGAAACCTCTCACTCAAAGTGCAAAACTACACACCAAATATCCAAAACCATAAGCTATTTCTCAGCCTTTGACTCAGTTGTCAATTGCATAAAACACTTTTTTTCAAAACACTACACACAATTCTCTACCTAAAACACAAAAATTTAACAGGAAGTGACTTGCTTTCCTTTTCCAAACACAACCAATGAAAATGCTACACTTATTCACCAGGTCACACACACACACACACACTCCTCACATGTGCAAACACTAATAGCTTAACTGATCACTAACCAATCACTGCTTTACTGTAGTATAGGCCTATAAATAGGTCAAAGGTCAGATTACCTGTTTTGAACAATGGATGCCAACAATGGACAGAGAGCAAGAGGAGTAGGAGGGAGAGGAAGAGGAAGAAGAGGACGAGGGCAAAGAAGAGAAGGAAGGAGAGTCATCTCTGATGAGATCAGGGCAACACTTGTTGATCATGTGATCAATCACGGTTTGACCATGAGAGAGGCTGGACTGAGAGTCCAGCTCAACTTGAGTCGATTTACAGTGGTGTCCATAATTCGAACCTTCAGAAATGAGAACAGGTATGCAACTATCTAATGACTATTTTAGCATTACAGTAATGTACTGTAAAATACGTATGACTGCATGGTATTGCATAAACATTTGTAACTCTAAGCCATCCATTTACTGCACTGCATTGAATGAATGAGGTTGGTTATCATGCTGTACTACATTTTTTTGTACATTGTTTACAGTTCCTGTGCTGAACACATACTGTGTTTGAATTCTGTACAGAGTGGACAGGCAAAGACATCATGGAGGACGAGGACGCTTGTTTACAGATGTACAAGAGACTGCAATTATAAATATGGTTTTGGCCAACAATGCAATTAGGATTCGAGAGATAAGAGAGCATATCTTGAATAATGACACCATATTTAACAACATCAATGCTGTAAGCCTGTCGACCATACAACGCATCCTCCAACGGCACCGAGTGACGATGAAACAACTTTACAAGGTGCCATTTGAGAGAAACTCTGACAGAGTCAAGAATATGCGACATGACTTTGTAGAGGTATGTATGCAACACTACTTCCAGTACTTCAGACATACCATATTTACTCATCTGTATATCCTTTTGTCTGTTACAGAGAGTATTGGAGCTGGATGCCCATGTAATTCGCCATTAATTTATTTATGTGGATGAGGTTGGCTTCAACCTCACCAAAACCAGGCGCCGTGGAAGAAATGTAATAGGACAGAGGGCAATTACCAAAGTCCCTGGACAGCGTGGGGGTAATATAACTGTGTGCTGCCATCACTCAAAACGGGGTCCTCCATCACAATGCCACACTGGGTCCGTACAACACCGGCCATATGCTCCCTTTTCTGGATGCAATTTACACAATGCTTGTCCCTGATCCAGATCAGGATCCTGCTAGATTTGTGGTTTTATGGGACAATGTTAGTTTTCACCCGGTCTGTTCTGGTCCAAAACTGGTTTGCCACCCATCCACAATTTGTAGTTTTGTACCTACCCCCATATTCACCTTTTCTAAATCCCATAGAGGAATTCTTCTCAGCCTGGCGTTGGAAAGTGTATGATCCCCAACCCTATGCCCGCATGCCGCTTCTCCAGGCAATGGAGGACGCATGTGGGACATAGAGGTTGCCTCTGTCCAAGGTTGGATACGCCATGCTAGGAGATACTTCCCTCGATGTTTGGCAAGAGAAAACGTATCTTGTGATGTGGACGAAGTATTGTGGCCAGACCCAGGCCGGAGAAGAGATGAAGCATAGCTTAGCACTGGTGACTGCCCCCCCTCCTACCAATTCCTGGACTGCCCCCCCGGGACCCCACACACACAATTGTGTTCTTTACTGTATTCTAAAGAATATACTTTTGGTTTACATATGTTTATGGTTTTGTTGTATCCTACTGTATCCAACAGTAATGTTTGGCCTAATAAATATTTTCTGTTTCTACATTGCATTGGTGTTTACAGTGTACTTGTTACCTCTCTCAGCAGATTACTTTCACTGTAGAACATGGTATTGAAATGTAGATATAAGCATATGAAAGAGCTTTAGATTTAGAACAACAGTGTTTACATGGTATATCCAAAAATGTACTATTATGAAAGCAGTGTTTGCCATTTGATGCAAATGCTTCATTCTGACATGTGTTTATGGCATTTTGAATGCAGTGTTACATTTTGAAGGAGATGTGAGGCTTTTTGCATTTTGTGTGTGCAGTTTTGGGAATTGTGTGTAGAGTTTTGAAAAAACGAGACAGTTTTGAAAACGTGTGTAAGCAGTTGGAAAAAACTGTAAGATCTTACATCTGTATGGAGGGAAATGGGTGCTACCATTATTCTGATGATCTAAAGATGTAGGATCTTTAATTTGGTCACTCTTTTGTTGCTGAAAATTTCCCTGAATTTCACAAATGCAGATGAGCTTTGTGATTTACATAAATTCACTGAAAACCCACTCCAAGACAAGTATTGCACAAGTATTGCACATCATGTAGCCTATTTTTGGAGAGCTAGTAGCCTAACCACCGATCAAGCAACATTATGAACTAAACGTTCAAATCCTGTTGCAGCAGGACAATTTTGCTGTGACAGTTTAGGTCAAATTAAGATTCTACATCTGTATGAATTACTTATGTTGGTCCTCAAACAGTTTTTTTCATTCTGCAACTTCCACAGCTGTTTGTCTCAAACGTACCCTCATTGACTTGAAGGACGCATTTTGGGCACTCAGAGGTTTGTATTTAGGAAACAATTCAATGAGGTCTACTTATAACTTTCCTATGTATAATAGACTAGCCACTAGCACACAATGCATTTATAATGGAATTCTGTTTACTGATTTCTCAACATTCACAGGCAATTCATTTAATCCTTTAACAAAGCTCACGCTTAAAAGTAATGCTTTAAAGGTAATAGCTTGGACATTTCTCCTCCAAATCCCTTTAAGTTCTTTATTTGAAATACCAGCTGAATTATAGACTGCAATGACAATGAGTTTTAATTATCATTGTAAATTCTATCTCTCAGTTGAGTTAGGGACGCAAACTACATTTGGTAAAGAAATTGAATTTTCCAATACAATTGTGAGACATAAGTGTGTACAGGAACAACATTTGGACAACTTGTATACTTGTAATGGTTGTAAATACATTTGCTTTGTAGGTCATTGCCCAAAAGCTGATAGAGTACTCTCCATGGTCCTGACCTAATGGTAAAGATTGGACAATGCTCTCAAACATGGGAATGATTGACATGAGGACATACAGTATCTCAGAAAATAGCTCTTCTGTAAAGACAATATACAAAATGTGAATTACAAGAGTGAGTAACGTACCTCAGACCAAGGTTGTTGATCTATACACAACAAACACAGTTACAGAGTTTCAACAGTTAGAAGACAAAATAAAACAACTGTGGGGATGCTCTGCATGAACCCTTCAGATAAGTTTTTGTGTCTCTTAATTTTTCTTCCCAGAGATGGAAAATCTCAGCAAGAAGATATTAATGAGAAGCACACAGTGCTGTGTAGAGAACGTGATGTAAGGAGTGTTGAGAGGAGAGGAGTGGAGGAGAAGGAAGGGAGGTAGGAGCACTGGAAAAAAAGGGGTGCTCAAATGCTGACCAGAGGTGAAGATCACTAACCTTAACCCTGGGTTCATGTCTACACTCCAGCTCAACCCTAACCATAGCCACAACCTTAACCCTAGCTTCATGTCCACCCCTGGCTCAACCTTGACCCTAACCCTTAACCAAGGACAGGAGAGTCTGTCACACAGCCTGAGCTCAGGGCTCCACAGGAGGCAGGGCTTCAATCCCATTGCCCAGTGCCCTCTTTATGCTCAAAGTAATACAAAAAGTGAAAGTGCAAGGTGTTAATAAAAATAGAAAAGGAACAGAGCAAACACTATGAAGTCAAAATAACACTGAAATTGTGAAAATTAGAATAACGCCCTTTTTGTGTAGGAGCTATTTGAAAAAGGCCTTGGCAACGAATACAGAGTTTTCTCCCCCACCCCGTCCCTACAGAAACCTCTTTCTCAAAGCTAAGGATCCGGATCACATTCTGTGCATGTGTTATTTTATGCACACTGTGTAGCTACTGCTCACACGTCACCTCCCTTTACATTTCTCTCTTTACTCACCCTGTTCTGAACCATGATGATGTAGCCTATGTCTCCGCCTCATATTTCTGAACAGCTGAAATAAAAAACCTTGTGGCAATTTGAATGAACGTTCACAAAAATATTTATTGAAGGTTGTACAAGCTTCTCTGTCAGTTGTAACGGATATTGCAGTTCCACAAGCAGGATGCAGTCCCAACACATTGCACTGGAGCAAAAACAATCAGCGTTTTGTGTGACGATGTAGGCTAATCTTTATAGTTGCTGCCATATCATAGCCAATAGCCAGGGTTCCTTAAAAAAATATGTAACTGCATTTGAGTTTTGCATTGGTGCAAAAAACGATCTGCATTTTAACCACTCAATGATCATACAAGTACCGCACAAGTATGTTACCTAGCTGTTCCACCTCTGGGAAGCCTAATTTTCTAGGCAGCCCAGGCATGTGTATCCGGACAATGGGTGAGTGAGTTTTGCATCGCCTGGCACACTATTATTCCTTAAGTTATCTGTTAACTATCGCTTTAGACTGCCTACTATTTGTGATGATAATCTTCATAGTTATGCTGCCACATCATAGAGACAGTTACTGAAATAAGAACTAGCCATGTTTGCAATGATGAGAAAATAATAGCTATTTTGACTGCCTGTATGTGTCTTTGATATGTTTGCCTAAATATACTGTTACACCATAAAACAAAGTTTGTATGAACATGTCGATCATGTCTTTTATCTAGGCTACAACATGAAAAAAGAACATGAAAAAAGAACATGAAATTGTGCTTGAGGCATGGAATGCATAGTTGGAACTAGTTTCCCCCTCCATGTCAGCAGAGTGGTTTTTAATTTCACCTTTATTTAACCAGGTAGGCTAGTTGAGAACAAGTTCTCATTTGCAACTGCGACCTGGCCAAGATAAAGCATGGCAGTGTGAACAGACAACAGCACAGAGTTACACATGGAGTAAACAATAAACAAGTCAATAACATGGTAGAAAAAAAGATAATCTATATACAATGTGTGCAAAAGGCATGAGGAGGTAGGCAATAAATCGAATAATTACAATTTAGCAGATTAACACTGGAGTGATAAATCATCAGATGATCATGTGCAAGTAGAGATACTGGTGTGCAAAAGAGCAGAAAAGTAAATAAATAAATGCAGTATGGGGGGTGAGGTAGGTAAATTGGGTGGGCTATATACCGATGGACTATGTACAGCTGCAGCGATCGGTTAGCTGCTTGGATAGCAGATGTTTAAAGTTGTTGAGGGAGATAAAAGTCTCCAACTTCAGAGATTTTTGCAATTCGTTCCAGTCGCAGGCAGCAGAGAACTGGAAGGAAAGGCGTCCAAATGAGGTTTTGGCTTTAGGGATGATCAGTGAGATACACCTGCTGGAGCGCGTGCTACGGGTGGGTGTAGCCATCGTGACCAGTGATCTGAGATAAGGTGGCACTTTACCTAGCATAGCCTTGTAGATGACCTGGAGCCAGTGGGTCTGACGACGAACATGTAGCGAGGGCCAGCCGACTAGGGCATATAGGTCGCAGTGGTGGGTCGTATAAGGTGCTTTAGTAACAAAACGGATGGCGCTGTGATAAACTGCATCCAGTTTGCTGAGTAGAGTATTGGAAGCTATTTTGTAGATGACATCGCCGAAGTCGAGGATCGGTAGGATAGTCAGTTTTACTAGGGTAAGTTTGGCGGCGTGAGTGAAGGAGGCTTTGTTGCGAAATAGAAAGCCGACTCTAGATTTGATTTTGGATTGGAGATGTTTGATATGAGTCTGGAAGGAGAGTTTGCAGTCTAGCCAGACACCTAGGTACTTATAGATGTCCACATATTCTAGGTCGGAACCGTCAAGGGTGGTGATGCTAGTCGGGCGTGCGGGTGTAGGCAGCGAACGGTTGAAAAGCATGCATTTGGTTTTACTAGCGTTTAAGAGCAGTTGGAGGCCACGGAAGGAGTGTTGTATGGCATTGAAGCTCGTTTGGAGGTTAGATAGCACAGTGTCCAAGGAAGGGCCAGAAGTATACAGAATGGTGTCGTCTGCGTAGAGGTGGATCAAGGAATCGCCAGCAGCAAGAGCAACATCATTGATATATATAGAGAAAAGAGTCGGCCTGAGAATTGAACCCTGAGGCACCCCCATAAAGACTGCCAGAGGACCGGACAGCATGCCCTCCGATTTGACACACTGAACTCTGTCTGCAAAGTAGTTGGTGAACCAGGCAAGACAGTCATTAGAAAAACCGAGGCTACTGAGTCTGCCGATAAGAATATGGTGATTGACAGAGTCGAAAACCTTGGACAGGTCGATGAAGATGGCTGCACAGTTCTGTCTTTTATCGATGGCGGTTATGATATCGTTTGGTACCTTGAGCGTGGCTGAGGTGCACCCGTGACCGGCTCGGAAACCGGATTGCACAGCGGAGAAAGTACGATGGGATTCGAGATGGTCAGTGATCTGTTTGTTGACTTGGCTTTCGAAGACCTTAGATAGGCAGGGCAGGATGGATATAGGTCTGTAACAGTTTGGGTCCAGGGTGTCTCCCCTTTGAAGAGGGGGATGACCGCGGCAGCTTTCCAATCCATGGGGATCTCAGATGATACGAAGGAGAGGTTGAACAGGCTGGTAATAGGGGGTGCGACAATGGCAGCGGACAGTTTCAGAAGTAGGGGGTCCAGATTGTCAAGCCCAGCTGATTTGTATAGGTCCATGTTTTCCAGCTCTTTCAGAACATCTGCTATCTGGATTTGGGTAAAGGAGAAGCTGGGGAGGCTTGGGCAAGGAGAAGCTGGGGAGGCTTGGGCGAGTAGCACCTTGTTGGCCAAGGTTGGAGTCGCCAGGAGGAAGGCATGGCCAGCCGTTGAGAAATGCTTGTTGAAGTTTTCGATTATCACGGATTTATCGGTGGTGACCGTGTTACCTAGCCTGAGTGCAGTGGGCAGCTGGGAGGAGGTGCTCTTGTTCTCCATGGACTTTACAGTATCCCAGAACTTTTTGGAGTTAGAGCTACAGGATGCAAATTTCTGCTTGAAAAAGCTGGCCTTTGCTTTCCTGACTGACTGCGTGTATTGGTTCCTGACTTCCCTGAACAGTTGCATATCGCGGGGGCTCTTTGATGCTATTGCAGTTCGCCACAGGATGTTTTTGTGCTGGTCGAGGGCAGTCAGGTCTGGAGTGAACCAAGGGCTATATCTGTTCTTAGTTCTGCATTTTTTGAACGGAGCATGCTTGTCTAATATGGTGAGGAAGTAACTTTTAAAGAATGACCAGGCATCCTCAACTGACGGGATGAGGTCAATATCCTTCCAGGGTACCCGGGCCAGGTCGATTAGAAAGGCCTGATCGCAGAAGTGTTTTAGGGAGCGTTTGACAGTGATGAGGGGTGGTCGTTTGACCGCGGACCCATAGCGGATACAGGCAATGAGGCAGTGATCGCTGAGATCTTGATTGAAGACAGCAGAGGTTTATTTGGAGGGCAAGTTGGTCAGCATAATGTCTATTAGGGTGCCCATGTTTACGGATTTATGGTTGTACCTGGTGGGTTCCTTGATGATTTGTGTGAGATTGAGGGCATCTAGCTTAGATTGTAGGACTGCCGGGGTGTTAAAACTTCTTATGGCTGCAAGGGGCAGCACTGAGTAACCTGGAAAGAGGTGGCCATTTCAAACGGCCTCCTACTCAATTCTTGCTCGTACAATATGCATATTATCATTTCTATTGGATAGAAACACTCTCTAGTTTCTTAAACCGTTTGAATTATTTCTCTAAGTGAACCAGAACTCTTTCTGCAGCCCATTTCCTATCCGGAAGTGAGATTTCCAAATGCAAGGTCTCTTTTCAAGAGCTTGTCTATAAAAGGGAATGTCACTTGGGACCATAGAAACACGTTATACGCCTTCCCCTGGTAGTCATGCGGAAGTGAGAGCAGAAAGGACTTGAATATCTCGTTCAGGGATTGAATACAGCCTCTTGTAGTGAGAGGTCCGTAATATTTTTTTTTCTCGAAGGCGCAAAGTTGGTCCTTGTACTGCCTCCTGGAAAACCGTCGTTATAGGTGAATATAATCTCCGGCTTCGATTTTACTTGATACATGTCACAATATCATCCTAAAGTATGTTTTTTCAATATAGTTTAATTATATTATTGAAATTTATTCGGGACTTTAGACGTGATGCGTTGGAAGAATTTTTTCAAGAAGGAGAGGTTAGCGCCGCACGGCCAGTGTGCTTGCTAATTCAAGAGGGAAATAGTTCGTTCTGGATCCAAACAAAGACCGTTCTGGACAATGGACCCCTTTACAACATTCTGATGGAAGATCAACAAAGATAAGGACCCAATTTGGAATGCTATTTCATATATCTGTCGAGCTGTGCCATCGCTACCGATTACTTGGAATCAATGCTGTTGTGTGTTAGCCATTGCAGTAAGCTAATATAACGATATATTGTGTTTTCGCTGTAAAACACTTAAAAAATCGGAAATATTGGCTGTATTCACAAGATCTTTGTCTTTCATTTTGCTGTACACCATATATTTTTCTGAAATGTTTTATGATGAGTAATTAGGTAGTTGACGTTGGTGTCTGTATTTACTCTGGCTACTCCCGTGCTATTTCTGACTGTAGCTATGATGGTAGCATCAATGTAAAACTGATTTATAGCTCAAATATGCACATTTTTCGAACAAAATATAGATTTATTGTGTAACATGTTATAGGACTGTCATCTGAGGAAGTTGTTTCTAGGTTTGTTTGGTTGGATCTTGGTTAGTTAGGTTGGCTTTGTGCATGCTACCTGTGCTGTGAAAAATGTCTGTCCTCTTTTGTATTTGGTGGTGAACTAACATAAATATACGTGGTGTTTTTGCTGTAAAACATTTTAAAAATCGGACACGTTGGCTGGATTAACAAGATGTTTATCTTTCAAATGCTGTATTGGACTTGTTAATGTGTGAAAGTTAAATATAAAAAAAAAAATTGATTTTGAATTTCGCGCCCTACAATTGAGCTGGATGTTGTGATAGGTGTACCGACATCGGGCTTGCAGCCCAAACAGGTTGCATATCCCAGTTTAGGTCACCTAACAGAACAAACTCTGAAGCTAGATGGGGAGCGATCAATTCACAGATGGTGTCCAGGGCACAGCTGGGAGCTGAGGGGGGTCGGTGGCAGGCGGCAACAGTGAGAGACTTATTTCTGGAGAGATTAATTTTTAAAATTAGAAGTTCAAACTGTTTAGGCATAGACCTGGAAAGTATGACATAAATAAGTTAGCAGCTATGTTAAAAAAAATCCTGCATTTGTGTAGAAATCTCCGTATCAAAAGGGGGGTGGAAGTCCCACTGCAAGTCGGGTTCCAGAAAATCTGGAACCTCAGCCAATCCCTTGAATTTTTTTAATTGATTTTCAGCATGTTCAGGTGGGATGGAACTTTTGGCCCACATCATGACATCACAATGTGATCTGATTATAATATACCAACGACTGTTCATCTGGGTAAGGGGGTGTGCTCTAGACCAGGTATTCCCAAACCCGAGGGGTACGTGCAATGCCGTCGGGGGTATGCCTAATAAAAATGTGATTCACATTAAAAAATATATATATATATATTTTGTTTGTTTTTTAAACAATTTTTCTTCATATTTTCAAACAGTCCAGTTATATTTTCCAGTTTTTCAAAATGTTTTTTTTTTTTTTTTTTTTTTTTTTTAAATTTTATCCCCTTTTCTCCCCAATTTTCGTGGTATCCAATCGCTAGTAATTACTATCTTGTCTCATCGCTACAACTCCCGTACGGGCTTGGGAGAGACGAAGGTCGAAAGCCATGCGTCCTCCGAAGCACAACCCAACCAAGCCGCACTGCTTCTTTAACACAGCGCGCCTCCAACCCGGAAGCCAGCCGCACCAATGTGTCGGAGGAAACACCGTGCACCTGGCCCCCTTGGTTAGCGCGCACTGCGCCCAGCCCGCCACAGGAGTCGCTGGAGCGCGATGAGACAAGGAAATCCCTACCGGCCAAACCCTCCCTAACCCGGACGACGCTAGCCCAATTGTGCGTCGCCCCACGGACCTCCCGGTCGCGGCCGGCTGCGACAGGGCCTGGGGGCAAACCCAGAGACTCTGGTGGCGCAGTTAGCACTGCGATGCAGTGCCCTAGACCACTGCGCCACCCGGGAGGCCCTAAAAATGTTTTTACGTTTTTTTCTCTCGCCTGAGTAGCCTTGTTTCACTGCCAAAAATAAAATAAACCATCTAGTGTTCAGCAAAATTTCAACAAAATGTCAAATACAGGTAGCCTAGTCAAATAATTAACATCCAATCACATTAAGCGTTATTCTCTCGCGGGAATTCCACTAACGGTCCGTATGTAGCCAAATGTAGCTGCTGCTCATTCCGTTTGCATGAAAATGGATAAATGGTTAAAAAAAGCAAGACCCGCGTCCAAAGAGACACCTACCTACTGCCAGCAGTACCACACCTGCACCTGTCGACGACACAAGTTGTTCTGCTTCCACGAGCACATCCAACACTAGCATCAGTAATTCTACATTTGTTGTTGGCCCAGCTAGCATGGGCACTGACAGTTGTGAATCTGATGCAGCCGAAGAGCTACTGCCCCCTTACCCTGGGAAGCACCGAACAACAGACAGGGACGTTGGACCATGGAAGAGGCGCAAATATGATGAGAACTACATTGATTTGGGGTTCACTTATATTGGGAGAAGTGTGTTATATGTGCAGAAATACTGTCTCACAACTCGATGAAACCTTCACTCTTGCGCAGACATTTAGAAACAAAACATGCCAATTTGAAAAATAAGCCACGGGACTTTTTAGAGCGAGAATTAAGATGGCTTTAAGTAGTAAGACATGCATAAAAGCAACAGATACCATTAATAAGAAGCTCTAGAAGCATTTTATATGGTGCGCTACCGAGTGGCTAGGACAGGCAAGCCCCATACTATTGTGGAGGACTTAATTCTTCCTGCTGCCACGAACATGGCTAGGACAATGCTGGGGGGAAAGGCCCCAAAAAATATACAGACAATGCCTTCATCAAACAACATTGTTTCACGACGCATCAGTGACATGGCAGGAGATGTTTTGAAACAATTACTGCTTTGCATACAAGCCAGTGAATTCTATGCGTTACAGCTGGATGAGTCAACAGAAGTGGTGGGCCAAGGACAGCTCCTGGTATATGTCCGTTATGTTTATGGGGGTCAATTAAGAAAGACATCCTCTTCTGCAAACCACTGGAAACCAGGACAACAGGAGAGGATATTTTTAAAGTACTGGACAGCTTAGTGACATCAAATCGACTTTGGTGATCAAGATGTGTTGGTATCTGTACTGATGATGCAAAAGCCATGACAGGGAGACATAGTGGAGTGGTAATGTGCATGCAAGCAGTTTCTCCCGACGCCACTTGGGTACACTGCAGCATCCACCGAGAGGCTCTTGCTGTCAAAGGAAGGCCTGACAGCTTGAAAGACGTTTTGAACACAACAGTGAAAATGGTTAACTTTGTTAAAGCAAGGCCCCTGAACTCTCATGTATTTTCTGCACTATGCAATGATATGGGCAGCGGCCATGTAACGCTTTTACAACATACAGAAGTGCGCTGGTTATCAAGGGGCAAAGTATTGACATGTTTTTTTAATTGAGAGACGAGCTTAAAGTTTTCTTTATTGACCATCATTTTCACTTGTTTGACCGCTTGCATGATGACGAGTTTCTCACATGACTGGCCTATCTGGGTGATGTTTTTTCTCGCCTAAATGATCTGAATCTAGGATTACAAGGACTCTCCACAACTATATTCAATGTGTAGGACAAAATTGAGGATAGGATGAAGAAGTTGGAGCTCTTCTCTGTCTGCATTAACAAGGACAACACACAGGTCTTTCCATCATTGTATGATTTTTTGTGTGCAAATGAACTCAAGCTTACGGACAATGTCAAATGTGATATAGAAAAGCACCTGAGTGAGTTGGGTGCGCAATTATGCAGGTACTTTCCCCAAACGGATGACACAAAAAACTGGATTCCTTATCCCTTTCATGCCCTGCCTCCAGTCCACTTACCGATATCTGAACAAGAGAGCCTCATCAAAATTGCAACAAGCGGTTCTGTGAAAATTGAATTTAATCAGAAGCCACTGCCAGATTTTTGGATTTGGCTGTGCTCAGAGTATCGTGCCTTGGCAAATCACGCTGTTAATACACTGATGCCCTTTGCAACCACGTAGCTATGTGAGAGTGGATTCTCGGCCCTCACTTGCATGAAAACTAAATACAGGCACAGACTGTGTGTGGAAAAGTATTTAAGGCTGAGACTCTCTCCAATACAACCCTGCATTGCAGAGTTATGTGCATTCTTTCAAGCACACCCTTCTTATTAACCTGTGGTGAGTTATTCACAATTTTCGATTAACAATTTTTAATGTAAGATGGCTAAATAAAGAGCAAAATTTTTGATTATTATTATATTTTTATTTGTGCCCTGGTCCTTTAAGAACTCTTTGCCACTTCCCACGAACTGGGTTGTGACAAAAACATAGTCATTCATATGTTTAATAAATGTTTCGTAGAGTGTGTGTTTGGCAGGCTTACAATGATGGCAAAAAACAGAGTGTGCTGTGAGAGTGCGCTGACCCTGGTGCTAGAGGGGGTACAGCTGGAGGTTGAATGTTTGAAGGGGTACGGGACTATAAAAAGTTGGGAACCACTGCTCTAGACCATCATCTCAGCCAATCAGGGCTGTGTATGTAAATATATTCACATTTGTTCCTAATGCTCACATGATCAGACTGGGCAATTCAAGGGCAAAAGGAGGCTCAGGGAAATACATTTTTTAAATGTATTTTATTTTTTATTTATTTTCATTAAATCAACACACACAGTGATTTATTAAACATACAGTGATGATTTAAACATACAATTACAAATACTGCACGTCGGCTTCAATTCTGGATCAAATTCCTTTGGGACATTATTTTGGCATTTGAGCAGTAAACCCACACTTTTGCCAGGTAGTAATATGATTTGTCTAAACTCTTCGAGCGCAACAAGTTTTTTAAGTTGTCATGGAAACACGTTTCCATGGAGACCCATCAAGGCCACTGCTCTGAATGCAGGTGTCATTGGTGTTATCACCCAGTTTTTGGTGCCAATGTGCCCAGAGGTAACTAGAGTTGACTCTCAGGGTACAGGAAATCAAACTGTACAGATTAATAAACTGTCTTGCGATACTCTTCAGTAATAGTCTAAGCTCTCACATAAATGTGTGTGTGTGTAATTTAGGAAACAGAAGGACACAAGATATTTAGACACTGAACAATCAAGCACTGAAGGCATCCTGTAGGTTTATGAAAGCAAATTCAAATGCAGTAAGTGTTTTCTGTTGCTAGGGAAACTGACTACAGTATACACCAACGGTCTGACACAGTGTCATGTTATTATAACGTATTCATTGAACTAAAGAGTTTCCGTACAGCTAAGCTATTTTGCAAATTAGAACTGGGTTAAAGAAAAACAGGATGCATGTTTTGGAATATTTTTTATTCTGTACAGGCTTCCTTCTTTTCACTCTGTCATTTAGGTTAGTATTGTGGAGTAACTACAATGTTGTTGATCCATCCTCAGTTTACTCATATCACAACCATTCAATTCTGTAACTGTTTAAGATCAGCATTGGCCTCATGGTGAAATGTCTGAGAAGTTTCCCTCCTCTCCGGCAACTGAGTTAGGAAAGATGTCTGTATCTTTCTATTGACTGGGTATATTGATACATCATCCAAAGCCTAATTAATAACTTCACCATGCTCAAAGGGATTTTCAGGGTCTGCTTTAAAAAAACAAACGTACACATCTACCAATAGCTGCCCCCTACCCAAGAGAAGTTAAGCACAATTTTACTCCTGGATGTATTTAGGATGGCCATAACAAAAGGGTTGAATATTTATTGTCTGAAGACAGTTCAGCAAAAAATAATAATAAACATCTACAAACAAAATTCCACTTTGACATTATGGGGTATTGTGTGTAGATCAGTGACAAAATGTCAATTTGATCAATTTTAAATTCAGGCTGTAAAAACAACATTTGGAAAAAGTAAAGCGGTGTTAATACTTTCTGAAGGCACTACAGTAAGTTCAAATTAAGTTAAACCATGGCACTCACTAATCATTAGTTAAATCTTATTGCATTGCCTCATCTAAGAAGTGGGCTATTTATACTTTATAATAAATACTTTATAAATGTGTTGAGTGACCAGTGTAATTTCTTTCAAAAAGATGGACATTCCATTGGTAGACATTGCAGCAGTACCTGATGCTCCTTAAGGTTTTAAAATAGACTAGATTATTTATTTATTTAACCTTTATTTAACTAGGCAAGTCAGGTAAGAACAAATTCTTATTTACAATGACGGCCTAACCCGGCCAAACCCTTAACCGGGACAACGCTGGGCCAATTGTGCGCCGCCCTATGGGACTCCCAATCCCGGCCGGTTGTGATACAGCCTGGAATCTAACCAGGGTCTGTAGTGACACCTCTAGCACTGAGATGCAGGGCCTTAGACCGCTGCGGCACTCGGTTGCCCGGGTGATTAGAACATATCAATGCTAAAACAATAATCACACAACACAGGATGTTAAAAGAAAAGGTAGGGGTGTGGATCAGAAAACCAGTCACTATCTGGTCCCTATGGGACTCCCAATCCCGGCCGGTTGTGATACAGCCTGGAATCTAACCAGGGTCTGTAGTGACACCTCTAGCACTGAGATGCAGGGCCTTAGACCGCTGCGGCACTCGGTTGCCCGGGTGATTAGAACATATCAATGCTAAAACAATAATCACACAACACAGGATGTTAAAAGAAAAGGTAGGGGTGTGGATCAGAAAACCAGTCACTATCTGGTGTGACCACCATTTGCCTCGAGAATCGCGATTTATCTCCTTCCCATAGAGTTGATCATGCTGTTGATTGTGGCCTGTGGAATGTCGTCCCACTCCTCTTCAATGGCTGTGCGAAGTTGATGGATATTGGTGGGAACTGGAACATGCTGTTGTACACGTCAATCCAGAGCATCCCAAACATGCTCAATGGGTGAGTATGCAGGCCATGGAAGAACTGGGACATGTTCAGCTTCTAGGAATTGTGTACAGATCCTTGCGACATGGGGCCGAGCATTATCATGCTGAAACATGAGGCGATGGCGGCGGATGAATGGCACAACAATGGGCCTCAGGATCTTGTCACAGTATCTCTGTGCATTCAAATTGCCATCGATAAAATGCAATTGTATTCATTGTCTGTAGCTTATGCCTGCCCATAACATAACCCCACCAGCACCATGGGGCACTCTGTTCACAATGTTGACATCAGCAATCCACTTGCCCACATGACACCATGCACGTGTCCTGCGGTTGTGAGGACAGTTGGATGTACTGCCAAATTCTCTAAAACGGCATTGGAGGCGGCTTACTGTAGAGAAATTTCTACTAAATTCTCTGGCAACAGCTCTGGTGGACTTTCCTGCTCCCTCAAAACTTGAGACATCTGTAGCATTGTGCTGTGTGACAAAACTTCACATTTTAGAGTGGCCTTTTATTGTCCACAGCACAATGTGTAATGATCTTGCTGTTTAATCAGCTTCTTGAAATGCCACCACTGTCAGGTGGATGGATTATTTTGGCAACGGAGAAATGCTCACTATTAGGGATGTAAATCAATTTAGGAGAAATAAGCTTTTTGTGCGTATGGAAAATTTCTGGGATATTTTATTTCAGCTCATGAAACATGGGACCAACAATTTACATGTTGCGTTTATATATTTTTTTCAGTATATAAAGCCAGTACTTAAAAAAAATTTAACGCTCGTCGGAAGAAGACCAAGGTGCAGCGTGGTACATGTTCATGCTTCTTTATGAAAAGAACCGAACACCAAACAAAACAACAAAAGAACAACGATCGTAATGTCTAACAAAAACGTCTAACATCTAACAAAAAGCTAACAAAAACAACATCCCACAACCTAAAGTTGCAAAACAGGCTGCCTAAGTATGATTCCCAATCAGAGATAAAGATAGACAGCTGTCCCTGATTGAGAACCATACCCGGCCAAAACATAGAATCACAAATCATAGAAATAAAGAACATAGAATGCCCACCCCAAATCACACCCTGACCAAACCAAATAGAGACATAAAAAAGCTTTCAAAGGTCAGGGCCTGAC
Organism: Salvelinus fontinalis; assembly: GCF_029448725.1. Lineage (NCBI taxonomy): Eukaryota > Metazoa > Chordata > Actinopteri > Salmoniformes > Salmonidae > Salvelinus > Salvelinus fontinalis. Next base: position 22,765,639 of record NC_074666.1, read on the forward strand.
AAAAAATGCAAAAAAAATATTATTTTTTGTAGACCGGCAAGGTGTCGAAAGTGAGACATACAGTATACAGCTGGTGGGAGTTGTAGTTTACGTGTGTAGTTCTAATGATACTGCGTTCACTTTTTCGGCGTCATGCTTCTTCTTGACTGGCCGTCAAATGCATTGAAAACCGCAAACATGTATACATTTTATATGACCATGTTTTTATGACTTTGACAATGCATATTTGAAGCCCATTCTTAGCCTACAAATTGAGACAGGAAATACCACTTTCATACTGTATTACAACAGTGTGACTGTTATGGACATCCTGTATATTATGTGCTTATTATTTAACCCTTGATATGTTCTACAGGCATTCTTGAGACCTTAAGGAGCATCAGGTACTGCTGGAATGTCTACCAATGGCATGTCCGTCTTTTTGTGAGAAATTATACTGGTTGCTCAAAACATTGATGAAGTATATGTAAAGTATAAATAGCCCACTCTTTAGATGAGGCCATGGAAAAATACTAAACTAATGATTAGTAAATGGTTTATAAGGGGCTATATTAAACATCTTATGCATGATCTTATTAACTATTATTACAAATTAAAAGTTTTTGAAATGTGTGAATAACTAGGTTACTAAACATATACAAATGTGGGCCTAATGATGAAACATTTTAGAATAAACTATTTAATAATCTATTGTAAATGCTTTGTTTCGTGGATTTATTATAAAGTGCTACCCAGAGTTCAGTAGAGATGAAGATAGAATGGGTGCACAGGCAGTCCAACATCTTGTCACAGCTGCCTGACAGTTCAAATTGCAGGCTAAAACGTGGTGCATCAATGCTGTTAAAAATCGGAACATGTTTTATCTTTTAGAACTACTAATTCATTCTAATCTAACTGTATAAATATTACACTGATTGGAAAGCCAAAACAAAGCTTTTTTTGTGCATTGTTGGACTTTCCTTTTCAGCCAAGTTTGAGCCCAGCCCAGACAGATAATGATGAAGTTGAGTGGTTGCTGGCAGACTGTCCAAATTTCTATGATGGATGAGCAGACTAAACGTGTTGTTCTCTGTTGTCTGCCCTTTGTTGTCCTGGCAAAGCTCATGTTTTCACCATTGAAATGTACTTCCCCTTCATATCAGAACCCACAGCGGTAGACTATCGACTTCATACAAAAAGTGTCAAATGACATCTTCATTCACATCACCCAGAAATTAAATAAGAAAACCGGTATGTGGGAGACCTCCTTCTCCTGCACAGAGCACAACCTTGAGGTAATAAACAGTGTTCAAAACGTAACAAAGTACATTACAGATAATAAACCACAAACGAGCTGCAATATCAAATGGGTAGATTTCCGTCTTTGGAGTGTAGCCTCAATGAACAAGGAAATGTCAGGGGAAACTTCCATTTAATGGGAGACGTCCTGTGAAAAGCACCATGCATGAAGTAAATCTACTAATGAAATGGGAGAACTCTTAGTTCCAAAGAAATTGACTACATATCATCAAGAGAATAGTCTGATATCTGCTTATCTCGTGGATGATTACTGTCGAAGATAATCTTTCCTTGTACACCAGGTTGGATAATTGTAACTTTATTTCACAACCCCTCCTAAAACCAACTATGGCAAAACAACATGCATCACTGAGTTCTAATTACTGAAGTGCAGCTGGAGCAACAACAAAAACATGTATTTATCAAAGCCATATTTTGGGCTGTATTCAAGCAGATCCACTTAAGCCAACATCCGCATAGCAATTGTTTTGTCGGAGGAGGTGGAACTGTGTTAGAGATGTCAAATCCACAGCTCCCGGCATTCTACCTAAAGCGGACATTGCCACTGGCTGCATGGAGTAGCATTAACAGAAATCCCATACAGCCTTGTTTACAAGTTGGAAGACTGGAATGTGAGATGTAATCTACACCTCCATTAGGATGATAGAAACCATCAACATTTAGTTTCATGATTTCTATATAGCCTACATTTTCTTGTTCCAAACTTCTTCTGGGAGTGGGGCGGGTGTGGCTTTGTGACAATGATGCAATTTGATGGCTCCAACACAGTTCCACCTCTGACACTGCCAAAATATCAGCTATGTCTGCTATCGCCTGTTAACGCTTGATCTGATAGAATCTAGGCCTACATTCATGTTGATGGGTGTAATGTACAGTACAACATTTTACGTTTGTAAAAAAAAATACAAAGTAAATTCTGAGATCCTCTTTTGTCTCAATGCAGCCAAACTAATGTGTGTAGAGTAAAATTCTTATTGAAACAGCCTGGCAGATCTTGAGTAGGTGCAGTGCTTTTCAACAGCTATCCTTGCTCTGTGTTCTTCAATAGCTATCCTTTGTCCCTGACCAATACAAATGTTTTTTGTGGCTGTGATTTATCAGGGTCAGCATTACTGGTCTACATTCAAAACGATTTTCTTTAAGGAGAACAGTAATAGTTCTTCACTAGACATACTGTACAGTACTGGACATAGCTTACAATACAAAGTCGACTGTGGATATGTTGAATATTTCCAAAACATAGGTGAAAAAAATACTTATGTTGGTTAAATAACAAGTTAGACTTGACTGGCAGTTCTATCTGAACTACTATTTTGAAAATCAGTAAGTAGCATTGCTGGCTACATATTCAACCTCTATACAGACCAAGGGCACTCTCACTGGTACAGTGGCACACCTGACCTTCAGAATTAATTAGCTGCAATTTGGAGATGGAATGCTGGAAAATGCTGAGGGGTCCAGAACCATTGCATTCCTCCACCACTCTTAGACCTTGTTGTTTATGGAGGTAATATTATTGGTCGACCTTTCTGTCTATAAATACCTGTAAGGTGTCTGCTGGGTGATGCAGAGCTGACATGAGCCGGAGCCAGGAGGCTAGTCTCTGTCTGTAATAAGATGCAGTGCAAAGGTCAGCAGTGGCTGTCCAGGGAGCTCCGACAGACGGGGGCCTATTATATCAAGTTCATATGAATATTGAACTCTGTCAACACTGCACACTTGGAGAGATGCAAGATGCTTGACAGTAGAGAAAATGTTTGGAAAATGACATTCAGTGACATTGAGACCAGGGCTATGTGGGTGTTGGTGGTGTTGGGAGGGTGATGGACTCCTGTGGACTATCAGTTTGGTGTCTCCATGTGTGTATGATCATTGTCATGTTTACATTAAATCCCACACATGTTTTAATTCCAATTCTGAGTAAGCCACACCACCAAAACAAGAGAACTTTAGCTGCTAAACTTTCTAGAAATCAAATATCTTTAGCTACCAATGAGTTGGACTGGTGATGACTTGCAATAATGCAATGCTCAGAAATAATAAATATATTACCCTTTTATCTTTGTCTTGCATCATGTCTTCAAGACTCTTCACTTCCAACAGACTGTGTCATATTCATAATTGACACTCATAATATGTAATATTAGGATTAAATAGACTGCCCTGTGACAGCAGCTTCAGCTTCCAAAGTGACAACCTTACATGCTTAAACATACTATAGTCTGCTATAGCTGACATTGATACCTCATACAGAAAAACATGAAAATATAATGCAAAGTAATGAAGTGATGTATGGGCAATTAAGTCTCCCTTGTCTATTGTACAAACTGTGTGATACGTTTCAGTTAAGGCATTTACTGCATGGAGCTTATTACATTTCAATCTCCAGGGTACATAGCAGCCTGGCCTCAAAGACTAGACGTGACAACGTAAACATAAATTGGTGACACTCAAATAGTATGAGATGTAATGTTTGGTATGATTTTTAAAACTTCTTAGAACTAGGGGGCGACATTTTCACTTTTGGATGAATTTGTGTCCAAATTAAACGGCCTCATACTCTGTCCTAGATCATATGATATGCATATTAGTATTACTATTGAATAGAAAACACTCTGAAGTTTCTAAAACTGTTTGAATTATATCTGTAAGTAAAACAGAACTCATATGGCAGGCAAACTTCCAAACAGGAAGTGAAAATTCTAAAATGGGTCTCTGTGAAAGGCATCGCCTATTCAATTGCCTTGTATTTATGGATCTGTCTGCACTTCATATGCCTTCCACTAGATGTCAACAGGCAGTAGAACGTGGAATGAAGTGTCTAGCCTGATGTGGGACCGAATGAGAGTCTTTGGAGTGCATGGTCAGGCAGATTGCCAGCACTTGGCTGCGCACATTGGGAATGTCATGTCTTTTTCTGCACTGCGTTAGATAGACATGAAGAAATTCTCCGTCTGGGACGTTATTGGATATATATGAGAAAAACATCCCGAAGATTGATTCTCAACTGAGTTTGACCAGTTTATTCGACTTTTATTATCACTTTTTGAAGTTTTCGATCATTGCGTCAAATCTGTATGGACACGTGAGCTACACATGCTAGCCAAAGTTGCTAATTCTACAGAAGAAATGGACATTCTAAAACAAAACAACGATTTATTGTGGAACTAGGATTCCTGGCACTGCATTCTGATGAAAGTTCAAAGGTAAGGGAATATTTATGATGTTATTTCGTATTTCTGTTGATTCTGTTGACTCCAACATGGCGGAGAATGGCTGAGCGCTGTCTCAGATTATTGCATGCTGTGCTTTTTGCTAAAGTTATTTTTTAAATCTAACACAGCGGTTGCATTAAGAACCAGTGTATCTTTAATTATATGTACAACATGTATCTTTGATCAAAGTGTATGATGAGTATTTCTGTATTTCACGTTGTTATCTGTAATTACTTTCGCTATTTTGGAGCCATTTCGGAACATGGCGCCAATGTAAAACCACGATTTCTGGCTATAAATATGCACATTTTTGAACAAAACATAAATGTATTGTATAACATGATGTCATAAGACTGTCAGCTGATGAAGTTGTTCAAAGGTTAGTGATTAATTTTATCTCTTTGTGGGTTTTGTGAAAGCTATCTTTGCGGTGAAAAAATGGCTGTGTTTGTTGGGATATGGTCGTGAGCTAACATAAATATATGTTGTGTTTTCGCTGTAAAACATTTAAAAAATCTGACATGTTGGCTGGATTCACAAGATGTTTATCTTTCATTTGCTGTATTGGACTTGTGATTTCATGAAATTATATTATATGATATCCCTGTGGCGCTAGGCTAGGCTATTCTAGTCAGCGTTTCTGATGAGAATGATCCCGGATCCGGGATGGGGGGTCCGTAGTTAAGACAGCAGGTTAATTAAACCAAAAATGAAAGGAGGGATGTTGGTCGTGGAGGGCGGTTTGGGGTATAATATAATTGTGTATAATGCAAATGTCTAGCAATCCAAAGGTCGTGTGTTTGAATCACATCACAGACAACTTTAGCATTTATAATTTACATTACGGCACCAAATACTTATTTTCCACCATCATTTCCAAATAAATTCATTAAAAATCCTACAATGTGATTTTCTGGATTTTTTTTCCTCATTTTGTCTGTCATAGTTGAAGTGTACCTATGATGAAAATTACAGGCCTCTCTCATCTTTTTAAGTGGGAGAACTTGCACAATTGGTGGCTGACTAAATACTTTTTTGCCCCACTGTATATATTTTGTACCTTTGTACCTATTTAACTTGGCAAGTCAGTAGAGAACAAAATTTTATTTACAATGACGGCCTACACCGGCAAGCCCGGACGACGCTGGGCCAATCGTGCGCCACCCTATGGGACTCCCAATCACAGGCAGTTGTGATACAGCCTGGAATCAAACCAGGGTGTCTGTAGTGACGCCTCAAGCACTGAGATGCAGTGCCTTAGATGGCTGCGCCACTCAGGAGCCCCAATAGAACCACTGGAAACAAAGTCCTCCCCAAGGGAAGACACATGCCAGATCTGTTTGTTTACACTAATAAATTATGAGGTCATTGTGCTCATGCTGTGTGTCAATTTGAGTCATATAATTTGAGTGCCTTTATAGTGGAGAAGAGTTGTCTGTAAGGTATTTATCCGACATGAGCCTGCAGCTTCATACCTCAACGTCCTAATACAGATAGAGCCTCTGCTAAAGATCAATCAATAGGAGGCCATAGGATGATCTCCAAACACTTTAGCAGATTATTAGTGAGGTAAAGACCTGATGTGATTTGATGTTATCACAGGGGAGGAGGCGAGGTACACAATCAGATTACCCACTCAGTATTAAGTGCACATACAGTACTTAATCCAGTATCCTTCATCCAGTATCCCTGCACATTGCAAATATGGCATTGGAGCTGACACTGTATATACGTAGCTTCTTACTTTCTATTGACTTTTTTTGTATTTCTTGTTTTTGTTTTATCATGTCTTATTTTTAGTACTACATTGATATTGATTACTGCATTGTTGGGTTTAGAGCTTGTAAGAAAGGCATTTCACTGTACTTGAAACTTGAAACATACTGTACCCTGTACGTACACTGCAGGATGTTATTATTACTATTAGTCATCTCTATGACAAATTCAATAAAGATGTTGTGGAATCAACAAGATGTTTGAGTGGCATATTGTACGAAACTAGACACGGTACAACCTATTTAAATCTCCAGCAGCATACCACCCTGCATACCACTACTGGCTTGCTTCTGAAGCTAAGCAGGGTTGGTCCTGGTCAGTCCCTGGATGGGAGACCAGATGCTGCTGGAAGTGGTGTTGGAGGGCCAGTAGGAGGCACTCTTTCCTCTGGTCTAAAAAAATATCCCAATGCCCCAGGGCAGTGATTGGGGACACTGCCCTGTGTAGGGTGCCGTCTTTCGGATGGGACGTTAAACGGGTGTCCTGACTCTCTGAGGTCATTAAAGATCCCATGGCACTTATCGTAAGAGTAGGGGTGTTAACCCCGGTGTCCTGGCTAAATTCCCAATCTGGCCCTCAAACCATCATGGTCACCTAATAATCCCCAGTTTACAATTGGCTCATTCATCCCCCTCCTCTCCCCTGTAACTATTCCCCAGGTCGTTGCTGCAAATGAGAACGTGTTCTCAGTCAACTTACCTGGTAAAATAAAAAAAAATAAAAAAATCTTAATACTTTTTAGTCTGAATGGATATGAAGGGTTTGAGAGCTCTGTTTTTGCTTCTTTCAATTGAGATCTTCTAAGGGTCTGAAACTTAAAACCTTCCCTCTGGTTTTCCTTTAATTTCTCCGGACCGCATGGCATTCTCGGGAGGTTCTTCTAACTACCTGCCGGTGGAGGGTTGGACCAGGGAGATATAGTAGAGAACCAAGTTGTGTGAGATGTTCACTTTGTTGAATGAATAGATTTTGCTCGTTGCATATCAACTCCTTAAACAAGCCACTCAATGAGAAAACATATCGGTCACACTTTGTTTGGATAGTCCATCTGTAGATGCTCTATCGATGGTCACACCATCAACAAACTATCTGTTGATAAGCAACTGCTTGCTACGGTTAGGGATATTATAAGAGTTAAGTTTAGGGTTAGGGCTAGGTTAAAGGTTAAGTTTAGGGTTAGAATAAGGGTTCAGGTTAATAGATACTGTAGTTAGTTGAAATGTTACTGATAGTCTGTAGAGCATATACAGATTGTTACGTCCGTTGTTAAATGATGACCAAGGTGCAGCGTTGTAGGCGTACATTTTCTTTTAATTTAAATGTTCCACCAAAAACAATAAACAACTCAACGAACGTAAAGCTAGGAGTGCAACACATGCAACAAAAAAGACAAGATCCCACAACTGAAGGTGGGAAAAAGGGCTGCCCAAGTATGATCCCCAATCAGAGACAACAATAGACAGCTGCCTCTGATTGGGAACCATACTCAGCCAACAAAGAAATATAAACAGATTTCCCACCCTAGTCACACCCTGACCTACCAAATAGAGAATTTAAAGGATCTCTAAGGTCAGGGCGTGACACAAATAGACTATCCAAATGAAGTGTTACCGACAGATCAGAAAACATGTCACATTGTCCATGGAACTCGAATTGAAAATCAATTGAAAAAAACAAATAATAATAATACATAAGACTTATCATATTTTTGTTGCAATAAAGAAAATTATAATAGATAGTTCAAATTCAAAGCCATGTAATCGTACTAGCATCTTGTACTAGGCACGACTGCCAATGTTAATAATTCTGTACCGCAAGTGTTATGCCAGGTACTCTTAAGGGACACTTGATTAAGTGGTTGGATAAACCTTGTAGAGCTATGCAACCAGACTGATATGTCAGGGGAGAGAGAATGTCAGGCTATCTTTGACTTTAATGGATTCACCATGTCAGTTTGTAGGATGATTTCCCCCTAACATCAATATTGGAATCCTCTCCGAGGCTATTCATGTCTTTTCAGTGAGAGTGAGAGTGAGTGAGTGAGTGAGTGAGTGAGTGAGTGAGTGAGTGAGTGTGAGAGCGAGAGAGTGAGAGAATCTCCAGATGGATCAGAGTGTCTGTCTGGACAAACTGCTCTGTGGTCAGTCTCTTTCAGCCAACCTTCAGGTCCTTGGACACATTATGTCACTATGTATGTGTCACGATCGTGTGGAGGATTGATGGACCAAAACGCAGCTTTAGGAAAATAAGCCATCTTCTTTTATTTTAAAAGATGACGAAAAATAAACACGAAACACTTTAACAAAACGAACAAAACAACAAACGACCGTGAAGCTAAATAACGTTGTGCACTTACACACACAGGCTACAAACGTTCTGACATAGACAATTACCCACAACCAATGAGAGCCTATGGCTACCCTAAATAAGGCTCCCAATCAGAGACAACCGAAATCAGCTGTCTCTAATTGGGAACTCATTCAGGTAACCATAGACTCTCCTAGACCACTAAACATACATAGACAACACTAGACACATGTACTCCACACAAACCCATATACTATACAACAACCCCTTTACCATAAAAAACACCCAAAACCAACAAAACACAAACATTCCCCATGTCACACCCTGACCTAACTAAAATAATAAAGAAAACAAAGAATACTAAGGCCAGGGCGTGACATAACCCCCCCCTTAAGGTGCGAACTCCGGGCGCACCATTACACAGTCTAGGGGAGGGTCTGGGTGGGCTTCCATCCACGGTGGCGGCTCCGGCTCTGGTCGTGGTCCCCACGTCACCACAGTCCCTAACCACCTCCTTAGCTTCCTCAAAATGACCCCTCTCCACATTAACCCCATTGCATTAAGGGGCAGTTCCGGACTAAGGGGCAGCTCCGGACTAAGGGGCAGTACCAGGGTAAGGGGCAGTACCAGGGTAAGGGGCAGTACCAGGGTAAGGGGCAGTTCCGAACTAAGGGGCAGTACCAGGGTAAGGGACAGCCCCAGGATAAGGGGCAGCACCAGGATAAGGGGCAGCTCCGGACTGAGGAACGGCAGCTCCGGACTGAGGGACTGCAGCTCCGGACTGAGGGACTGCAGCTCCGGACTGAGGGACTGCAGCTCCGGACTGAGGGACGGCCGATGGCTGGCTGACGGATCTGGCTGCTCATGGCTAGCTGACGGATCTGGCTGCTCATGGCTAGCTGACGGATCTGGCTGCTCATGGCTAGCTGACGGATCTGGCTGCTCATGGCTAGCTGACGGATCTGGCTGCTCAAGGCTAGCTGACGGATCTGGCTGCTCATGGCTAGCTGACGGATCTGGCTGCTCATGGCTAGCTGACGGATCTGGCTGCTCATGGCTGGCTGACGGATCTGGCTGCTCATGGCTGGCTGACGGATCTGGCTGCTCATGGCTGGCTGACGGATCTGGCTGCTCATGGCTGGCTGACGGATCTGGCTGCTCATGGCTAGCTGACGGATCTGGCTGCTCATGGCTAGCTGACGGATCTGGCTGCTCATGGCTAGCTGACGGATCTGGCTGCTCATGGCTAGCTGACGGATCTGGCTGCTCATGGCTGGCTGACTGATCTGGCTGCTCATGGCTGGCTGACTGCTCTGGCAGATCCTGTCTGGTTGGCGGCTCTGGCAGATCCTGTCTGGTTGGCGGCTCTGGCAGATCCTGTCTGGTTGGCGGCTCTGGCAGCTCCTGTCTGACGGACGGCTCTAACGGCTCCTGTCTGGCTGGCGGCTCTAGCGGCTCCTGTCTGGCTGACGGCTCAGTAGGCTCATGGCAGACGGGCGGCTTTGCAGGCTCATGGCAGACGGGCGGCTTTGCAGGCTCATTGCAGACGGATGGCTCAGATGGCGCTGGGGAGACGGATGGCTCAGATGGCGCTGGGGAGACGGATGGCTCAGATGGCGCTGGGGAGACGGATGGCTCAGATGGCGCTGGGGAGACGGGCAGTTCAGTCATCGCTGTGCAGACGGCAGACTCCTGCCGGCTGAGGCGCACTGTAGGCCTGGTGCGTGGTGCCGGGACTGGTGGCACCGGGCTGGGGACACGCATCTCAGGGCAAGTGCGGGGAGAAGGAACAGGGCATACTGGACCCTGGAGACGCACATTAGGCCTAGTGCGTGGTGCCGGCACTGGTGGTATCGGGCTGGGAACACGCATCTCAGGGCTAGTGCGGGGAGAAGGAACAGGGCATACTGGACCCTGGAGACGCACATTAGGCCTAGTGCGTGGTGCCGGAACTGGTGGTACCGGGCTAGGGACACGCATCTCAAGGCTAGTGCGGGGAGCAACAACAGGGCACACTGGACTCTCAAGGCGTACTATAGGCCTTGTGCGTGGTACCGGTACTGGTGGTACCGGGCTGAGGACCCGCACATCAGGGCGAGTACGGGGAGAAGGAACAGTGCGTACAGGACTCTGGAGACACACAGAGGGCTTGGTGCGTGGTGTAGGCACTGGTGGTAATGTGCTGGAGACACGCACCACAGGGCTAGTACGTGGAGGAAGAACAGGGCTCTGGAGACACCCAGGAAGCTTGATGCGTGGTGTAGGCACTGGTGGTAATGGGCTGGAAACACGCACCTCAAAGCTAGTGCGGGGAGCAGGAACAGTGCGTAAAGGGCTCTGGGGACGCACCTTAGACCTAGTGCTTGGTGCCGGAACTAGTGGTACAGGGCTGGGGACATGCATCTCAGGATGAGTGCAAAAAGTAGGAACAGGACACACCGGGTTGTGAAGGTGTACTGGAGACCTGGTGTGTATAGCCGGCATCAAATGTTCCGGAATTTTAACACAAGTTTCAGGCTGAGTACGAGGAACTGACACAGGTGGCATCGGACAGCTAATACGCTCCTCAGGGAGAATGCATTGCATACTCTGCCAAACCAACAGCTCTCTCTCTTCACTCTCCTCCAATTTCGTCAACAACTCTTCGAATGTCTCATAATCTCCCCTTCGTTCACTCTCCTCCAATCTGTCCAATAACTCCTCGACCCACTCAGACTCACCCCTCAACTTCGCCGACTGCTCCAAGTGCCCCCCTCCAAAAAATTTTTTGTGCTGTCTCTTGGGCTTCCTCCCGTGTCGCCGTGCTGCCTCCATCTCTGCCTTGGGGCAGTGATATTCCCCTGGCTGTGACCAGGGTCCTCTCCCGTCTAGAATTTCCTCCCACGTTCAGGAGTCTTGACATTGCTGCTGTTGCTTTGTTTTCCGCTGCTTGGTCCGATGGTGGGTAATTCTGTCACGATCGTGTGGAGGATTGATGGACCAAAACGCAGCTTTAGGAAAATAAGCCATCTTCTTTTATTTTAAAAGATGACGAAAAATAAACACGAAACACTTTAACAAAACGAACAAAACAACAAACGACCGTGAAGCTAAATAACGTTGTGCACTTACACACACAGGCTACAAACGTTCTGACATAGACAATTACCCACAACCAATGAGAGCCTATGGCTACCCTAAATAAGGCTCCCAATCAGAGACAACTGAAATCAGCTGTCTCTAATTGGGAACTCATTCAGGTAACCATAGACTCTCCTAGACCACTAAACATACATAGACAACACTAGACACATGTACTCCACACAAACCCATATACTATACAACAACCCCTTTACCATAAAAAACACCCAAAACCAACAAAACACAAACATTCCCCATGTCACACCCTGACCTAACTAAAATAATAAAGAAAACAAAGAATACTAAGGCCAGGGCGTGACAGTATGCCATTAAAAAGATATGGGGAGGAAAGAGAGATGGAATAGCATTGAACTATTGCTATTATGTTTCCTAGCTGTGCTTTCTATAAATCTATCTCATGTGATATTTATATTTTTCAATCTCTATTACCGTATTGCAGAAACTATGTTAATTTAATGTTCACTAGGACTTTCTTATTCCAACCTCTACAACTTTTCCAACCTCTTCTTAGCTTTTAGATTAGTTAGGCAACTCCTCTGCTTCCCTGAGGTATCTTTGAAATGTATTGATTGCATGTCCAGGATTGTATTTATCAGGCTATGCTCTAAGTTGTGTCCAGCTCATTTGGAACTGTCTGAAAGGTGTGCTATTCCTCCCTCTCTTCCCCCTCCTCCACACTCTACTTCCCCTGTCACGAGCCTCTGGTCTGAGTGATTAAGTATCTCCTCACACTACTACATTCATTCCCAAACTATCAGTTTCACCCATTTCTCTCCTGTTCCTCTCCACTCTCCAGCATTTGTTCAGAATGGGTAAACCATCCACCTGAGCAGACACCAAGTGATTTTCACTTTCTCTCACTTTATCTCGGACTGTTGATGGAATGAACCAACCAGAAACGTCCTCAAGCATTTACATCAGATCGATCAAAGGCTTGGAGCTTACGTTACTTCTTCTCTCCTCTTTTTCACAGCTGCACATGAAGGTGCTTCTTTCTTCCCTCAAACCTACTTGTGTGTCAGCTGCTGACACATGTACCATTCCCAAATCTAAATCTTTTGGTTATATGTATTCCATATTTGAAAATAAGTTGAGTCACAAACGAAGGGTGCCCTGTGAAAGGTGAATATGAACTAATCTGCCTTTGAACAATGAATTTACATCACCATCAAAGCCTGTGTGATTAGCAAGAACAAAGCCAATTAAACTGTTCAAACCCATTCAGATGAGCTGCCTTTGTAGTACTGACTGCTCATGTCAGGTGGGGGGAAACAGGAGTGCATACAGTAGACAGGGATACAGAAAATGGTGTTTCCCCCTATAATCTCATTCAACTTTCCTGGACATGATTCACCTGTGGGAGCGGCATTGACTCTTCTTCCACTGAGTTCATGGCCACGTCAGAGATGCTGCAGTCTAGCTTAATGTGCTTTGCCCCCCCCTCCCCCCTTATTAGCTGTGGAGAACCCATTAGTGCTTTGATGAGTGAAATATCAGGCCTGTGTAGAAAGTAGTTCATTTTGATCCTGTGTCAGAGCAATATTTTCACTTTATGTTGCTACTGCGTGAAAATGATAACTGTTAAAAACCCTCTCTAAAACCCTCTCTCTCACTAGGACATAGAGACAAACTTTGTGTGACTTTTACTTCTGAGGTTGGCTACCATCCCCTGCGTCAGTCGGAACCTATTCTTCAGTGGCATAGGGCATGCCATTCCTATGTGTTAGAGACCAGGTTGCCAGGGAACAGAGGCAGCTGTCCTGGTCAGCCAATCTGTGGCCTAGCCTGGGGTTGGAGCTCCCAGTCTGCCCCAAACTCTTTACTTCTTTCCAGGATGGCAAGTTGAGACAACCTCTATAAACTCCTGACCTCCACCTCAACTCACATTTGGAACCTTTCCACATGGACAGTCCTGCCTCTGGACACCCGTCCCGTATTTAGTGCATCTTTGAACCATGTAAGTGTACTTGTAACCGGTAAGGGTTCAGTTGATGTACACTGAACAAAAACATAAACACAACATGCAACAATTTCAAAGATTTTACTGAGTTACAGTTCATATAAGGAAATCAGTAAATAAAAATAAATGAATTAGGCCCTAAATCTACAGATTTCACATGACTGGGAATACAGATATGCATCTGATGCTCACAGATACCTCAAAAAAGGTAAGGGCGTGGATCAGAAAACCAGTCAGTATCTGGTGTCACCACCATTTGCCTCATGCAGTGCAACATATCTCCTGCATAGAGTGGATCAGACTGTTGATTGTGGCCTGTGGAATGTTGTCCCATTGCTCTTAAATGGCTTGCAAAGTTGTTGGATATTGGCGGAAACTGGAACATGCTGTCGTACACATCAATCCAGAGCATTCCAAACATGCTCAATGGTTGACCTGTCTGGTGAGTATGCAGGCCATGGAAGAACTGGGACATTTTCAGCTACCAGGAATTGTGTACAGATCCTTGCGAACTGGGGCCGTGCATTATCATGCTGAAACACGGTGATGGCGGCAGATGAATAGCAGGACATTGGACCTCAGAATCTCGTCACAGTATTTCTGTGCATTCGTGTTGCCATCAATAAAATACAATTGTGTTCATTGTCTGAAGATTATGCCTGCCCATACAATAACCCCACTCTATTCACAAATTTGACATCAGCAAACTGCTCGCCCACACGACGCCATAAACGCTGTCTGCCTTCTGCCCGGTACAGCTGAAACCTGGATTCATCCGTGAAGAGCATACAGTGCCTTGCAAAAGTATTCATCTCATTTTGGCATTTTTCCTGTTTTGTTGCAGTACAACCTGTAATTTAAATCGATTTTTATTTCGATTTCATGTAATGGACATACACAAAATAGTCCAAATTGGTGAAGTGAAATGAAAAAAATAACTTGTTTAAAAAAAAATGTTAAAATTTTTTTAAATGAAAAATGGTGAGTGCATATGTATTCACCCCCTTTGCTATGAAGCCCCTAAATAAGATTTGGTGCAACCAATTACTTTCATAAGTCACATAATTAGTTAAATAACGTCCACCTGTGTGCAATCTAAGTGTCACATGATCTGTTACATGATCTCAGTATACATACACCTGTTCTGAAAGGTCCCAGTGTCTGCAACACCATTATGCAAGGGACACCACCAAGCAAGCGGCACCGTGAAGACCAAGGAGCTCTCCAAACAGGTCAGGGGCAAAGTTGTGGAGAAGTACAGATCAGGGTTGAGTTATAAAAAAATATCTGAAACTTTGAAAATCCCACGGAGCACCATTAAATCCATTAATAAAAAATGGAAAGAATATGGCACCACAACAAACCTGCCAAGAGAGGGCGCCCACCAAAACTCACAGACAAGGCAAGGAGGGCACTAATCAGAGAGGCAACAAAGAGACCAAAGATAACCCTGAAGGTGCTGCAAAGCTCAACAGTGGAGATTGGAGTATCTGTCCATAGGACCACTTTAAGCCGTACACTCCACAGAGCTTGGATTACGGAAGAGTGGCCAGAAAAAATCCATTGCTTAAAACCTGTTATGGCTGCAAGCTGAATATTGAAAAAACTGGAAAATGTGTGCACATTTTCAAACGGCCTCCTAAGAAACTTTTTATTTTCCAATATGCATATATTTACTACTGTTGGATAGATAACAGTCTGTAGTTTCTAAAAAGGTTTGAATTGTTTCTCTAAGTCGAACAGAAATATTTTTACAGCCATTTTCCCAGCCGAATTGAGTTTTCCAAAATGCGATGTGTCTCTTTAAGACCTTCTCTATAAAAGGCCCTTTGACTTAGGACCATAGGGACACGTCACAGGCGTTCGTCAGACTGTAATGCGGAAGTGAGAATTGAAAGGAGTCGAATATCTCGTCCATGGACTGAATAACACACCTTCTTGTGAGACCTGCGCAGTTAAAAAAAAATTCCGGGCGCGAAGGATAATTTGTTCTCGGCTTCTGGAACAAGGTAGATAACGTTGAATATGATGCCTGACTACGATATTATTTGATACATGTCACAAAATCATCCTAAAGTATGTTTTTTTAATATACTTTAATTATATTATTGCAATTTATTCTGGACTTTAGATGTGAAACGACGGAAGAATTTTTTGAAGAAACGCTTTCTAGCGCCGCAATGCTATCGTGCCTGCTAACCAAAGAGGGAAATAATTCGTTCTGGAACCCAACTAAAGACTCTACTGGACATTGGACCCCGTTACAACATTCTGATGGAATATCAAGAAAGATAAGACCCAATTTGGGATGCTTTTTCATATATATGTCGAACTGTTGAATGCTAACTCTGCTAACTGTGCTAGGCTAGCGCTTGACTAGAATCAATGCTGCCTTATGCTAGCTTATGTTGTTAGCTAATATAACAATATATTGTGTTTTCGCTGTAAAACACTTCAAAAATCAGAAATGTTGGCTTTATTCACACGATATCTGTCTTTCATTAGTTATCCACCATATGTTTTTCTGAAATGTTTTATGAGGTGTAATTAGTAGCCGACGTTGGTGTATGTATTTTCTCTGGCTACTCCCGGCTGGATTCAGACTCTAGCTATGTATTAGCATTTTTGGGTAGCATCAATGTAAAACTGATTTATAGCTAAAATATGCACTTTTTACGAACAAAACATAGATTTATTGTGTAACATGTTATATGACTGTCATCTGAGGTAGTTTTTTCTGGGCTCTTTAGGTTGGTTTTAGTTTATTTCGGTTGGCTTGTGCATGCTACTTCAATCATAATTCATACTTCATAATCATAATTCATACGTGTCTGTCCACTTTTGTATTTGGTGGTGAGCTAACATAAATATATGTGGTGTTTTCTCTGTAAAACATTTAAAAAATCGGACATGTTGGCTGGATTGACAAGATGTTTATCTTTCAAATGCTGTATTGGACTTGTTAATGTGTAAAAGTTAAATATTTAAAAAAAATAGATTTTGAATTTCGCGCCCTGCAGGGGTGTCATTTTCGGCCGATTTCGGGCTTGCAGCCCAAACAGGTTAAAGAAAAAAGTTGGTGTTAGCCAAAAAGCATGTGGGAGACTCCCCAAACATATGGAAGAAGGTACTCTGATCATATGAGACTAAAATAGATTTTTTTTGGCCATCAAGGAAATTGCGATGTCTGGTGCAAACCCAACACCTCTCATCACCCTGAGAACGCCATCCCCACAGTGAAGCATGGTGGTTGCAGCATCATGCTGTGGGGATGTTTTTCATCGGCATGGACTGGGAAACACGTCACAATTGAAGTTATTATGGATGGCGCTAAATACAGGGAAATTCTTAAGGAAAACCTGTTTCAGTCTTCCAGAGATTTGAAACTGAGATGGAAGTTCACCTTCCAGCTGAACAATGACCCTAAGCATACTGCTAAAGCAACACTCGAGTGGTTTAAGAGGAAACATTTAAATGTCTTAGAATGGCCTAGTCAAAGCCCAGACCTCAATTCAATTGCGAATCTGTGGTATGACTTAAAGGTTGCTGTACACCAGCGGAACCCATCCAACTTGAAGGAGCTGGAGCAGTTTTGCCTTGAAGAATGGACAAAAATCCCAGTGGCTAGACGTGCCAAGCTTACAGAGAAATACCCCAAGAGACTTGCAGCTGTAATTGCAGCAAAAGGTGGATCTACAAAGTATTGACTATGGGGCTGAAAAGTTATGCACCCTCAAGTTTTCCGTTTTTTTGTCTTATGTTTTGTTTGTTTCACACCAAAAATATTTTGCATCTTCAAAGTGGTAGTAATGTTATGAGTTGGGATTATGGTTACATTTTTAGCTAGCTAGCTACATGTCAAAACAAAAGATTCCACTATGCAAGTAACCAGTGTAAAGTACTTAAGTAAAATATACTTTAAAGTACTGCTTAAGTCGTTTTTTGGAGTATCTGTACTTTACTATTTATATTTTTCACAACTTTTACTTTTACTTCCTTACATTCCTGAAGAAAATTATGTACTTTCTACTCCATACAGTTCCGCTGACAACCAAAAGCACTCTGTCACAATGGCGTGTATAAGTGGCAGAGGAAGTCAGGCGCAGGAGAGTCAAATAGAGTGTAAAATGGAGTACTTTAATTAAAGTCCCAGTAATCTGCTCCATAACACTCACGGGAAAAAATATAAAACAAATCTGGGTACGAAGACCCGTCGCACACCTATACACAATTAACACAACACTTGACAACGAACAATCTCTGACAAACACATGAAGGGAAACAGAGGGTTAAATACACAACAGGTAATGAATGGGATTGACAACAGGTGTGTGGAAAGACAAGACAAAACCAATGGAAAATGAAAAATAGATCGATGATGGCTAGAAGACCGGTGAAGTCGACCGCCGAACACCGCCCGGACAAGGAGAGGCAACGACTTCGGCAGAAGTCGTGACATTACCCCCCCCCCTGACGCGCGGCTCCAGCAGCGCGTCGACACCGGCCTCGGGGACGACCCGGAGGGCGAGGTGCAGGGCGATCCGGATGGAGGCGGTGGAATTCTTTTAACATGGAAGGATCTAAAACGTCCTCCACCGGAACCCAGCATCTCTCCTCCGGCCCGTACCCCTCCCAGTCCACGAGGTACTGAAGGCCCCTCGCCCGACGTCTCGAATCCAAAATGGATCGAATAGCGTACGCCGGGACCCCCTCGATGTCTAGAGGAGGCGGAGGAACTTCACGCACTTCAGCCTCCTGGAGCGGGCCAGCCACCACCGGCCTGAGGAGAGACACATGGAACGAGGGGTTAATACGGTAATTAATGGGCAGTTGTAATCTATAACATACCTCGTTCACTCTCCTCAGGACTTTAAACGGCCCCACAAACCGCGGACACAGCTTCCGACAGAGCAGGCGGAGGGGCAGGTTTCGGGTCGAGAGCCAGACCCTGTCCCCTGGTACGAACACCGGGGCCTCACTGCGGCGACGGTCTGCGCCAATTTTCTGGCGCCTTATGGCACGCTGAAGGTGGACGTGGGCTGCCTCCCAAGTTTCCTCAGCGTGCCGAAACCAATTGTCCACCGCAGGAGCTTCGGTCTGACTCTGATGCCAAGGAGCCAGAACCGGCTGATACCCTAATACACATTGAAAAGGGGTAAGGTTAGTGGAGGAGTGACGTAGCGAGTTCTGGGCTATCTCTGCCCAGGGCACGAACTTTGCCCACTCCCCTGGCCGGTCCTGGCAATAGGACCGCAGAAACCTGCCCACATCCTGGTTAACTCTCTCCACCTGCCCATTACTCTCGGGGTGAAAACCTGAGGTAAGACTAACCGAGATCCCCAGACGTTCCATGAACGCCTTCCAGACCCTTGACGTAAACTGGGGACCCCGATCAGACACTATATCCTCAGGCACCCCATAATGCCGGAAAACATGTGTAAACAGGGCCTCCGCAGTTTGTAAGGCCGTAGGGAGACCGGGCAAAGGGAGAAGACGACAGGACTTAGAGAACCGATCCACAACGACCAGGATCGTGGTGTAACCCTGTGAAGGTGGAAGATCAGTCACAAAATCCACTGACAGGTGCGACCACGGCCGTTGAGGAACGGGTAAAGGTAAAAGCTTACCTCTAGGCAGGTGTCTAGGAGCCTTGCACTGGGCGCACACCGAACAGGAGGAAACATAAATCCTCACGTCCTTAGCTAAAGTGGGCCACCAGTACCTCCCATCAAGACAGCGCATCGTCCGACCTATCCCAGGATGACCAGAGGAGGGTGATGTGTGAGCCCAATAGATCAATCGGTCGCGGACAGCAGACGGAACGTACAGACGACCAGCTGGACACTCAGGAGGAGAGGGCTCTGCACGTGACGCCCGCTCAATGTCCGCATCCAGCTCCCACACTACTGGCGCCACCAAACACGACTCTGGGATTATGGGAGTGGGATCCATGGGTCGCTCCTCTGTGTCATACAGCCGAGACAATGCGTCTGCCTTGACGTTCTGGGAGCCTGGTCTGTAAGTAAGCGTAAACACAAAACGAGTGAAAAACATGGCCCACCTTGCCTGGCGAGGATTTAGTCTCTTCGCCTGCCGGATGTACTCCAGATTGCGGTGGTCAGTCCAGATGAGAAAAGGGTGATTAGCCCCCTCAAGCCAATGCCTCCACACCTTCAAGGCTTTTACGACAGCTAACAGCTCTCGGTCCCCCACATCATAGTTACGCTCCGCCGGGCTGAGCTTCTTCGAAAAGAAAGCACAGGGGCGAAGCTTCGGTGGCACACCCGAACGCTGAGAGAGCACTGCTCCTATCCCAGCTTCGGATGCGTCCACCTCTACTATGAATGGCAAAGAGGGATCCGGATGAGCCAACACAGGCGCCGAGGTAAACAGAGCCTTCAGTTTACCAAAAGCCCTATTCGCCTCGGCCGACCACTGCAAGCGCACCGGTCCCCCCTTTAGCAGTGAGGTAATGGGAGCTGCAACCTGACCAAAACCCCGGATAAATCTCCGGTAGTAATTGGCAAACCCTAAAAAACGCTGCAACTCCTTTACCGTGGTTGGAGTCGGCCAATTACGCACGGCTGTAATGCGGTCGCTCTCCATCTCCACTCCTGAAGTGGAAATCTGATGCCCTAGGAAGGAGATGGATTGTTGGAAGAACAAGCATTTCTCAGCCTTGACATATAAATCATGCTCCAACAGGCGACCAAGCACCCTGCGCACCAAGGACACATGCTCAGCGCGTGTAGCAGAATATATCAAAATATCATCGATATGCACCACTACACCCTGCCCGTTCAGGTCCCTGAAGATCTCATCTACAAACGATTGGAAGACTGATGGAGCATTCATCAACCCATATGGCATGACCAGGTACTCATAATGACCTGAGGTGGTGCTAAATGCCGTCTTCCACTCATCACCCCTCCTAATACGCACCAGATTGTACGCACTCCTGAGATCCAATTTTGTGAAGAAGCGGGCCCCGCGCATTGACTCCATTACTGTATTGATCAAAGGTAGTGGGTAACTATATTTTACCGTGATTTTATTAAGGTCTCGATAATCAATGCACGGGCGTAAACCGCCATCCTTCTTCTTCACAAAAAAGAAACTCGAAGAGGCGGGTGAAATGGATGGCTTAATGAACCCCTGACGCAGGGATTCAGAGATATAATTATCCATAGCCACTGTCTCCGCTTGCGACAGAGGATACACGTGACTCCTGGGATATGCAGCGTCTACCAGGATCTATCGCACAATCCCCCTGTCGATGGGGTGGTAATTGAGTCGCCTTCTTTTTACAGAAGGCGAGTGCCAAATCGGCATATTCTGGGGGAATGCGCACGGTGGAAACCTGGTCTGGACTTTCCACCGTAGTAGCACCAACGGAAACCCCTACACACCTACCTGAGCACTCTCGCGACCACCCCGTGAGAGCCCTCTGTGGCCAAGAAACAGTGGGGTTATGAGTAGTTAACCAGGGTAGGCCTAACACCACAGAATACGCAGGGGAATCAATAAGGAAAAGACTAATCTTCTCCTTGTGACCCTCCTGTGTTATCATAGACACAGGGGGCGGTGACCTCCCTGATAAACCCTGACCCTATTGGTCGACTATCTAAGGCATGAATAGGGAAAGGCATATCTACAGAAACAACAGGAATCCCTAAACTATGAGCAAAATTTTTATTAATGAAATTCCCAGCCGCGCCTGAATCTACTAGCGCCTTATACTGGGAATGCAGGGAAAAATCCGGAAAGGTGACAGAGACAAACATAAGTGCAGCAGAGGGCTCTGGATGAGTATGGTGCCTACTCACCTGGGGTGATGCCAGAGTGCCCTGCCTGCCTTCTCTATTCCCAGAGGAACCAACCCGGCACCGATCAGCAGTGTGATCTCTGCGATCATAGATGGTGCTCAAGCGGGTACCCCCTCCGGTCTCCCTGCGCACCATCCCTCCCAATTCCATAGGTTCGGGAGAGAGAGTGCGGGAGGATGGAACAACCAGACCCCGATCTAGACGTCCCCGAGTAGCCAGCATGTTGTCCAGCCTGATGGACATATCCACCAGTTGGTCGAAGTTGAGGGTGGTGTCTCTACAGGCCAGCTCCCGACGGACGTCCTCGCGTAGACTACAACGGTAGTGGTCGATCAGGGCCCTGTCGCTCCATCCAGCGCCGGCAGCCAAAGTCCTAAACTCCAACGCGAACTCCTGAGCACTCCTCTTCCCCTGCCTCAGATGATAGAGGAGCTCACCTGCTGCTCTGCCTTCGGATGGGTGGTCGAATACCTTCCGGAAATGGCAGATGAGCTCCTCAAAATGGTCCAACGCCTTATCCTCTCCACACACAGCGTTGGCCCACTCCAGGGCTTTCCCGGTAAGGCAGGAGACGAGGGCGAAGCTTTTCTCACGGTCTGATGGAACTGGAGAGACCGTGGCCAGATACAAGTTCAGTTTTAGGAGAAAACCCTGGCAGCTGGCAGTATCTCCATTGTATCCCGTGGGTAGGGATAATTGGATCCTGTTCTGTTCCGGAGGATAAAAAACGTTCGAAGGACTTCCAGGTGGTGGTGGAGGTACTGGACAAGCTCCCTGTCTCTCCCAGCGGTCCATACTCTGGACAATGCGATCCATGGCAGCGCACAGACTGTCAATCTCCGCCGCGTGTTCCAGGACGCGTTCCTCAACCTCCATTAGCGGAGTGCCTCCTCCTGCTGACTTCATTTTTTATGGTCAGAGATTCTGTCACAATGGCGTGTATAAGTGGCAGAGGAAGTCAGGCGCAGGAGAGTCAAATAGAGTGTAAAATGGAGTACTTTAATTAAAGTCCCAGTAATCTGCTCCATAACACTCACGGGAAAAAATATAAAACAAATCTGGGTACGAAGACCCGTCGCACACCTATACACAATTAACACAACACTTGACAACGAACAATCTCTGACAAACACATGAAGGGAAACAGAGGGTTAAATACACAACAGGTAATGAATGGGATTGACAACAGGTGTGTGGAAAGACAAGACAAAACCAATGGAAAATGAAAAATGGATCGATGATGGCTAGAAGACCGGTGAAGTCGACCGCCGAACACCGCCCGGACAAGGAGAGGCAACGACTTCGGCAGAAGTCGTGACACACTCGTTACATTTTGAATGCTTAGCAGGACAGAAAATGGATCAATTGGACTGTGTTGGAGTTTGACCCTGGCTATCCGTAAATAAAAAATTATAAAAAATTGTGCCTTTTGGTTTGCTTAATATAAGGAATTTTAAATAATTTGTACTTTTACTTTTGAAACTTAAGTATATTTAACATTTAAAACCAAATACTTTTAGACTTTTACTCAAGTAGAATTTTACTGGGTGACTTTCACTTTTACTTGAGTCATTTTCTATTAAGGTATATTTACTTTTACTCAAGTATGACAATTGAGTACTTTTTCCACCACCGCAAGTAACCATTTCAATAGAACGTTCATTATGTCACTGCGACAACTGTTGATAGACGCAGCTGGTAAATTCGCTCTGGCTGTCTACTCCGATTTCAGAGCACTCTAGTCTGAGTGTGCTAGAGTGCAGGACAACTGACAAATTTACATATGCTCAACACCCGTTGAATATGGCCAGTGTCAGTAAACGTCGACAAAAATGCGTAATTAAATTGTTGCCAGCAGCACATTTACAGTCACCAACGCTCTGGAAAAACATAAAAACAGCCTAACCAGCTATGCTAGTGCGAGTGAAATGGTGAGCTGTTCTCTTATGTGTCTGGAAGTAGCTAGCAAGCTTGCCAACGTTAACCAGTTAGCTTGGGAACTTTCTGACCTAACAACTGTTGTTGTTAGGTCAGAAAGGTCGGATCAACCCTTCTTCTCGGCCAGAGCGTCCAGTGTGCGCTCTGAACGCACCGAGAGCGAAACAGACAATTTCACAAGCTCTGAGTTTATGAATGCCCAGGGCGCACTCTGGCACTCCAGATTGATTTCACAAATACATCCATAGTATAAACCAGCTTTAATCTTGAAAACCACACCCGTCCTTAAAGAGATGGGCGGGGCTAAGGCTTAAGATGGTGTGAACGATGCTGAATGGATGTAGACAAAGAAGAGCTCTCCAGTAGGTTACCAAAAGGTTCAAGGGCCATTTTCTCAAAAGTGAGGTTACAAGTTTATCAACTTTCAAAGCAGAATTTATTTTCCATTGTTCCTCAACTGTAGTGTATTGTATACAATTTTCCAACTCGGAGTCTTTACTTTTATCCAATTTAAAAAACACAATAAAAAATGTTGCTACATAAGACCAAATCGAGCCGGTCAGTCACACCATTACTACTATGTAGCACACCAGAATACTAGCATAGCCATTTCTTTAGCTACTACCATCGTGTACTATATTAGCTTACATATGTTCACTGGCCATGTATAGCGTATGTGCCATTTCTTGCCACTGTTGTATACATTGCAAATGTTCATATTGTATACAACACTGTTTTCTACAGTTATTGGCCTGCTATTACGGCTGTGTAATGCATGCTTTTTCTCTATCTCTGTTAACTACAGAAAACCATTATACACTATTCATTACTATCAGTCCTCTTCCTATTGCTGTGTGTCTGTCTGTCTGTTCAGTGTGGCAAAAAAGTGTGAATTCTATCCTTGTCTTCTGCAAGTCATTTTCAGTCCTCTTACCGACTCTGGGACAGTTGCACTTATAATCGAAACCGGCACCTCTATCAGAGACCACCAGATGGTGGCGCTCTTTTTCATGTAACCAAGTACCTTTCCAGTGATATGCAATCAATCTCAGCAAACATTTTAATTTTTAGCTTTATTTGAAAATATATAGTGTATATAATGTGTAATAATGGGATGCAAACACAAAATTGAATACATTTCAACTCTATATCTGACAAGGTACAGGTGTCTTCTTTTTTTTTAAGCTCATAACCTTGCTTCAAAGTAGATTTGTTTAAGACTGACCCTGATTTAGCAAACTGCAGTAAAAGGTTTTAAGGGTTTGACTTGATACTCTGACAGATTTTATGATACGCATTTACAGCATTCAACAAATATCCATGACACTCCTCTCTTACTAAGTTCAATTGATTGTATAATTTACATTCCAATCTCCTCTAGCCTCATCTAAACCACTGTGTTTTACTCAGGCAAACAGGAACTTGTTCAATTGATTTTCTTCCATTATGCAGATTTTTTAAATTAGTAATCTTGTCTGTATTCTTTTTTGACTGTGTTGTTAGCTGACAGAATGCCTGTCACCATTTAACTCCAGGTGTAAACACTGACTCATACTCTGGTGTGTTTCTCAGCTCCTCACACCACCTTTGTCCAAAAATCGAGAACAATATTTCACATAATACTTAATACACATAATACATAATTCATCCTAGTACAGAGAACAAAGGGTAACCCTCAAACTCAACTCTGGACCCCGAAGCCAGTTCCACTGCATTTTTTTCATTGTTCCTCTCTAATCAGGGACTGATTTAGAAATGGGAAACCAGGTGGGTGCAATTAATAATCAGGTAGAACAGAAAAACCTTAGGCTCCGGACCTCCTAGGATAAGAGTTGAAAACCCATGGTATATAACATACAGCAGAAGTTCAGGGGTTCCCAAACTGTATTGGGCATGACATTAGAACCTGCTGCCTCCTTATGTCCATTTTGACTTCATGTAGATTCATTTAACTGCAGCTGTACCAGTCTGCATCCTAGTCACTGGTGTTTTCCAATGGGCTATTGGTGTGATGGGGCTGAGTGGTCAAGCAGTGTGGTGGGTGTTGTCCATGGTGCTGAGTGGTAAATCAGAGTGATGTGTGTTGTCCATGGTGCTGAATTGGCTAGTGGTGTGGCGGCTGTTCTCTACTCCAGTGGTTCTCAAACTTCTCCTCGGGGACCCTCAGCCATTCCATGCATTTTTGTGCATTTGGAAAGTATTCAGACCCCTTGACTTTTTCCACATTTTGTTACATTACAGACTTAATCTAAAATGGATTAAATACATCAATCTACATACAATACCCCACAGTGAAAACAGATTTTTTTATGACATTTTTGCAAATGTATTAAAAATAAAAAACTGATACATTATTTACATAAGTATTCAGAGCCTTTACTATGACTCGAAATTGAGCTCAGGTGCATCCTGTTTCCATCGATCATCCTTGAGATATTTCTGCAACTTGATTGGAGTACACCTGTGGTAAATTCAATTGATTGGACATGATTTGGAAAGACACACATCTGTCTATATAAAGTCCCACAGTTCTCAGTGCCTGTCAGAGCAAAAACCAAGCCATGAGGTCGAAGGAATTGTCCGTGGAGCTCCGAGACAGGATTGGGTCGAGGCTCAGATCTGGGGAAGGGTACAAAACAATTGTGCAGCATAGAAGGTACCCCAAAACACATTGACCTCCATTCTTTTTATTTTTTTAATTTAACCTTTATTTAACTAGGCAAGTCAGTTAAGAACACATTCTTATTTACAACAACGGCTTACACCGGCGAAACCCGGACGACGTTGGGCCAATTGCGCGCCGCCCTATGGGACTCCCAATCACAGCCGGTTGAAATACAGCCTGGATTTGAACCAGGGTGTCTGTAGTGACGCCTCAAGCACTGAGATGCAGTGCCTTACACTGCTGCACCACTCAGGAGCCCATTCTTAAAATGGAATAAGTTTGGAACCACCAAGACTCTTCCTGGAGCTGGCCGCCCGGCCAAACTGAGCAATCGGGGGAGACGGGCATTGGTCAGGAAGGTGACCAAGAACCAGATGGTCACTCTGACAGAGCTCCGGAGTTCCTCTGTGGAGATGGGAGAACCTTCCAGAAGGACAATCATCTCTGCAGCACTCCACCAATCAGGCCTTTACGGTAGAGTGGCCAGACGGAAGTCTCTCCTGATTAAAAGGCACATGACAGCCCGCTTGGAGTTTGCCAAAAGGCACCTAAAGGACTCTCAGACCATGAGAAACAAGATTCTCTGGTCTGATGGAACCAAGACCTAACTCTTTGGCCTGAATGCCAAGCGTCACGTCTGGAGGAAACCTGGCATCATCCCTACGGTGAAGCATGGTGGGGGCAGCATCATGCTGTGGGGATGTTTTTCAGCAGCAGGAACTGGGAGACTAGTCAGGATCGAGGGAAAGATGAACAGAGCAAAGCACAGAAAGATCCTTGATGAAAACCTGCTCCAGAGCACTTAGGACTTCAGACTGGGGCGAAGTTTCCCCTTCGAACAGGACAACGACCCTAAGCACACAGCCAAGACAACGCAGGAGTCGCTTCAGGACAAGTCTCTGAATGTCTTTGAGTGGCCCAGCCAGAGCCCGGACGAACATCTCTGGAGAGACCTGAAAATAGCTGTGCAGTGACGTTCCCCATCCAACCTGACAAAGCTTGAGAGGATCTGTAGAGAAGAATGAAAGAAACTCCAGAAATACAGGCGTGCCAAGCTTGTAGTGTGATACCCAAGAAAACTTGAGGATGTAATCGCTGCCGAAGGTGCTTCAACAAAGTACAGAGTAAAGGGTCTGCATACTTATGTAAATGTGATATTAAAAAAATATATATTTGCAACAATTTCTAAAAAAAGGTTTTTTGCTTTGTCATTATGGGGTTTTGTGTGTAGATTGTTGAGGGAAAAAAGGTATTTAATAAATTTTAGAATAAGGCTGTAACGTAACAAAATGTGAAAAACGTCAAGGGGCCTGAATACTTTCCGAATACACTGTATTTGATCTGTTCCAGAACTAGCACACCTGATTCATCAAGTCCTTGAATATGTGAATCAGGTGAGTTTTTCAGAGCTACAATAAAATTGTGAAACGTCTGGGGTTCCCCGATAAGAGGTTTGAGAACCACTGGTCTACTTAGCGCAGTCTACTGTACTGAACTGTCTTGTGGCGTGATGGGGGGTGCTGTCTGTGGTGCTGAACTGGCTAGTGGCGTGATGGGGGTGCTGTCTGTGGGGCTGAACTGGCTAGTGGCATGGTGGTGGGTGCTGTCTGTGGTGCTGACCTGGCTAGTGGCATGATGGGGGGTGCTGTCTGTGGTGCTGAACTGGCTAGTGGCATGATGGTGGGTGCTGTCTGTGGGGTTGAACTGGCTAGTGGCGTGATGGGGGTGCTGTCTGTGGTGATGAACTGGCTAGTGGCATGGTGGTGGGTGCTGTCTGTGGTGCTGAACTGGCTAGTGGTGTGATGGTGGGTGCTGTCTGTGGTGCAGAACTGGCTAGTGGCGTGATGGGGGGTGCTGTCTGTGGGGCTGAACTGGCTAGTGGCATGGTGGTGGGTGCTGTCTGTGGGGCTGAACTGGCTAGTGTCATGATGGTGGGTGCTGTCTGTGGGGCTGAACTGGCTAGTGGCCTGGTGGTGGGTGCTGTCTGTGGTGCTGCAGCCCTCTGCAGTGCCACAATATGCAAACGGAAGATTTATGTATAGGTTATTAATGTTTAAATGTATAGGTTATTAAAGTGTAAAATCCCATTAACTCAATTGACTATTTCATGCCACCCCACCCAGTAATAGATTAAGTCCATTCTCATGGTTATTACTGGCTCAAAGGTATATTCAGAGGCTACACACCCAGGAAAATACACAAGTCATAAAAAGCAGCTATATTCAAAACATCTTTGTCATGCATTTTATATTCACTCCATGGAGTTAGGCTTCAATAAATTAGTATTTCTCTTTCTTTTAAAACTGTGAAAGCTGGGACTTTCAATTCAAAATCAATTAGTAATGCTTTTCATTAAGGCAAAAGTCACTCAACACAGTCAATTAGCGATTTGCACGGAACCGTAGTCCTGGGCCTGATTACAGTAGAATATATTAGCATTGAAAGCTGAGGCTTCTTGGTTCTACACAATTAGATTAAACTAAATTCTGAAAATGACATTCATGTTATTTTGAGGCAAATAACCGCAATCAATAATATTGGATGTTTCTTTGTGCCAAATTAAATTGCTTTAAAAAAAGAATATGTGTCTGAACCAGGTAGAAAATGCCTGATAAAGCAGAGCACCAAACAAGATGCTTCCATCGTACATGAATTCTCAATATGTATTGCTGTGCTGTTGGGAATCTTATTGTTTTGATCACTGTTTTGTTACATAAACAGATACTTCCTAATACAGATGAAACTTATATACTTTCATATTGACTCTGAATAGTCTTCCCCATTATGTTCTGCATTCTTGTTTGTTAACACTTAATACGGATACTTAGCCACTGCTGTCAGAAAACAACAGTGCTTTTTAGCTTGGAATGTAACAGAAGTTCAGCCCTACTTTTTCAATTAATAAAAACTTTCCTTGAGAGGAGTTTGGCCTTTCTTAGTCTGATTAGTCCCAGACAGCAGTAGGAACAATCTGCTGCCCAGACCAGGGGAAAAAATATGAAAATGTATGCACTCACTACTGTAAGTCACTCTGCTAAATGACTAAAATGTAAAAATGTAAACACAGGAGACAATCAGGACTATGTCTCCAGTTACCATTTGTTCCCACTCTTAATATGTTGCTTTGTTTGTGTGTTGCATACTGTACCATTTTTGGCTTTGTAAACTTTAAATTATTGTCAAACTTTTTGGTACTGTCCTAAAGTTAGTAACTTACGGGTAAGTAGTGTTTAACCCTACATTGATTGACATTATTGTGTATCAGATAATGACCTTTAACTAATTAGTGACCTGTTTTCAGGTGACAGTCACATATGAAAAGGCCACTCTTTACATTACAAGGGGCTCAAAAGAAGAGCTGACATTTTAAGACACACATCCAAGATGGAGTAGGAACAAAACAGATTTTGGTGATATACGTGAATTTGAATGAGCTAGGTGTCAGGAAGAGAGAAGAAAATACATGTCATTGGAGAGATGTGTATCTCCGAGATACAGGGAGGCTTTTGAAGAATGCACTGATCTGCATTCATCAACGTAAACCGCATGCTAATCTCTGGTGGCATGAACAAACACACTCTAAAGTTTTTACCTCCCTCCAGCCAGAACCAGAAATGTCAATGTCAGCAAAGATAATGTAATGGCAAAACTGCTTTGAAATATTTTGTTGTGCATGGTACCTTTTAATTACGGAGTGAGGGTTAAAAATGTGCTTGTCTGTGACAGGATGCCGTGCACAATATTGAAAGGGGCATGATTCAAGCACACATGAAAGGACTTGGGGTTGTCAACGGGATTTCAGCCACTTGAGTGCTAAATTATAATACAGAAAGATGACAGGGAATTCTAGCTGCCAACCTCAATTATGAAAGATGGTCTTTTATCTCTTTCCTCACTAATTACGACCAATCCTTTACTTCAGATCCCTGCTTTTAGGCCTGTGGATACATGGTTTGCCAGCCTGGTCTCATAGACTAGACGTAACATAGTAAATGTAAATCCGGGACACTCAAATTAGTAAGATACACTATATATACAAATTTGGCTATTTCATCCACACCCATTGCTGACAGGTGTATAAAATTGAGCACACAGCCATGCAATCTCAATAGACAAACATTGGCAGTAAAATGACCCTACTGAAGAACTCAGTGACTTCCAACTTGGCAAAGTCATAGGACGCCACCTGTCCAACAAGTCAGTTTATCAAATTTCTGCCCTACCAGAGTTGTCCCGGTCAACTGTAAGTGCTGTTATTCTGAAGTGGAAACGTCTAGGAGCAACAACAGCTCAACCGCGAAGTGGTAGGCCACACAAGCTCACAGAACGGGACCGCAGAGTGCTGAAGCACGTAGCGCGTAAACATTGTCTGTCCTCGGTTGCAATACTTACTACCGAGTTCCAAACTGCCTCTGGAAGCAAAGTCAGCACAAGAACTGTTCGTTGGGAGATTCATGAAATGGGTTTCCATGGCCGAGCAGCTAAACACAAGCCTAAGATCACCATACACAACGCCAAGCGTCGGCTGGAGTGGTGTAAAGCTTGCCACCATATGACTCTGGAGCAGTGCAAACGTGTTCTCTGGACTGATGAATTACGATTTTCCATCTGGCAGTCCAATGGACGAATCTGGGTTTGGCGGCTGCCAGGAGAACGCTACCTGCCCACATGCATATTAACAACTGTAAAGTTTGGTGGAGGAGGAATAACGGTCAGGGCTGTTTTTCATGGTTCGGGCTAGGCCCCTTAGTTCCAGTGAAGGGAAATCTTAACGCTACAGCATCCAATGACATTCGAGATGATTCTCTGCTTCCAACTTTGTGGCAACAGTTTGCAGAAAGTCCTGTTTCAGCATGACAATGCCCACAAAGCAAAGTCCATACAGAAATGGTTTGTCAAGATCGTTGTGGAAGAACTTGACTGGCCTGCACAGAGCCCTGACCTCAACCCCATCGAACATCTTTAGGATGAATTGGAACGCCTAATCGCCCAACATCAGTGCCCGACCTCGCAAATGCTCTTGTGGCTGAATGGAAATCCCCTCAGCAATGTTCCAACATCTACTGGAAAGCCTTCCCAGAAGAGTGGAGGCTGCTATAGCAGCAAAGATTGAACCAACTCCATATTAATGCCCATGATTTTGGAATGAGATGTTTGAGGTGCAGGTGTCCACATACTTTTGGTCATATAGTGTATGTTACATTTGGTGTGGTTACATACAACAGAAGGTTACTTAAGGCAAAAAGGAAAGTAGGGTGGTTGGTCGGGGTGGATGGGTAGACATCTAGCAACCCAAATGTTGCGTATTCAAATCTCATCACGGACAACTTTAGCATTAGCAACTTTGTTTGCTAACCCTTATCCTAATCCTAACCTTAACCCTTTAACCTACAATGCCTTCAAAAATAATTCACACCCCTTGACCTTTTTCACATTTTGTTGTATTATCATCATCAGACTTTTGCGCCTCAACCGGATCGCCAGGCTCCCACGCCTCTGCCGGTTTGTCGGGCTTCTACGCCCCAGCCGGCTTATCCAGTGCCCGTGCCGCGGCTGGCCTATGAGGCTTGCCCAGGTGGGATGCCGGGTGGTGCCCTAGAAGGGGGGTTACTTTCACGCCTGCTCCCGCTCTCCCTCTCTGGCGCTCAAGGGCGCCAGACTGTCTATCATTACGCACACCTGTCCCCTTCATTGCGCGCACCTGCGCCTCATTGAACCCACCTGAACTCCATTGAACAGAGGCATGGGAGCCTGGCAAACCGCCTGAGGTGTGGGAGCCTGATGGCCGGATGAAGCATGACGTTGGGTGGGCGCCTACCGAGCCCACTGGGGCAAGAAAAACCTCTCGAGCCACATTGGGCGTGGAAGCCCAACGAGCTAGCTGAGGCACCCCCAGTTCCATCAACAACGGCACCCGGCCCCAACGTCACCAACAAAAAAACAGGCCTCCCTGATGCTTCCAATTTTGGGTGTCAGAATTCTGTAAGGATCAACGCTGGAGAACATTTAATACATAACGGACATGAAACAGGAGAGGAACAGTGTCTGGACAGGGGACAATGTAACAACATCAATGCTGACACAGGGATGGAACAGAGGAAACAGACAGATAAAGGGGAGGCAATCAAATAATGACGGAGTTCAGGTGAGTCCAATAAGACGCAGGTGCGCGTTACAAAGGAGACAGGTACCCTCGGGCACCAGAGAGGGAGAGCGGGAGCAGGTGTGACACCACCAGACACTGGGTGAAGAATTCACCTTTCAGCACGACAATAACCTAAAACACAAGGCCAAATCTACACTGGAATTGCTTACCATGAAGAAAGTGAATGTTCCTGAGTGGCCGAGTTACAGTGTTGAAAATCTATGGCAAGACCTGAAAATTGTTGTCTAGCAATTATCAGCAACCAATTTGACAGAGCTTGAAGAATTTTGAAAAGAATAATGGTCAAATGATGCACATTCCAGGTGTGAAAAACTCTCTACCCAGAAAGCTGTAATCGCTGCCATAGGTATTTCTACAAAGTATTGACTCAGAGGTGTGAATACTTATCTAAATTAGATATTTCTGTATTTCCTTTCAATACATTTGCAAAAATAGCTAAAAACATGTTTTCACTTTATCATTATGGGGTATCATGTGTAGATAGGCGAGGCAAGAAATCCATATAATCCATTTTGTATTCAGGCAATTTTCACACAATTTTCAGTGGAAAAAGTCAAGGGGTATGAATACTTGATATGAAGGCACTGTAACTCCTAACCCTAACCTTAACCCCTAACCCCTAGCCTAGCTAACACCTAGAAAACTTTCACGTCAGCCACCTAGCTAATGTTATCCACAACAAATTGGAATTCATAACATATCACACCTTTTGCTAATTCGTAACATATCATACAAAATACGTGATGGACATCCACAAATTAATACATACAGTAGCATACAAAACGTAACGTATTATACTAATTGGAGAGTCTCGGATTTACATTTACTATGTTACAGCTACCTCTGAGTCCGGGTAGGATTTGCTCACTTTTGAGATACAGGTAACTGCCAAAATAAAGGAAACACCATCATAAAGTGTATTAATGTTGGGCTACCTTGAGCCATAACAGCTTCCATGCACCTTAGCATAGATTCTACAAATGGAACTTTATCGGAGGGATGCGACACTATTCTTCAATGAGAAATTCCATAATTTGGTGTTTTGTTGATGGTGGTGGAAAACGCTGTCTCAGGCGCCGCTCCAGAATCTCCCATAAATGTTCAACTGTGTTGAGATCTGGTGACTGAGACCGCCATGACATATGGTTTACATAATTTTCATGCTCATCAAACCATTCAGTGACCACTTGTGCCCTGTGGATGGGGTTATTGTCATCCAATTGGGGCATAGCCAAGGTAGCCAAAATATTGGCCAAAATAATTGCCTGCCCAGCATTTTTATGTATGACCTTAAGCATGATAGGGTTTTAATTGCTTAATTAACTCAGGAACCACACCTGTGTGTAAGCACAGGTGTTCAATATACTTTGTATCACTCATTTACTCAAGTGTTTCCATTCGTTTGGCAGTTGCCTGTATATCATGATAAAAACACATTGACTGGAAGAGTTTCAACCATGAAACGAGAGGGTGGAGACTATAAAAAGATTTATGTGGGAATGGTGAGGATGATGAATGGTTGGATTTACATTTGATGGTTGATCTGATATCTTTGCCTGGTGGATGTAGGTTCTGACTCTTAAACTTCCAAATGGCTTGGTGGCCCACACGCAAGATGTAAAACTTAATCTTACTTAGCTATCTTACTAGTATGATGTAGCTCGTGTCAATGAACATCAGCAAGGCCAGTCAACGGTAATGATCATCACTGAGATAACGGTGTTGACTTGCAAGTGCTCTAAATTACATTGTGTTGGTTCAATACAATTTATCCAAACTATATTATTCTGTAATTTAACACAACTAATTTCACTTTACCGCAGGGCTGTGCAGTCATCCAACTTATGAGCTATTTTTCAAACACCTTAATTGTTTTCTAAGGACGTCCTCAAATTGTAATATATTAGGATGTAATCTAATTTTTTTTTCAATTTACTCGAGTCACACTCAGCTAGGCACTTGACAGACGCCTCTCTGGGAGCCCCAATAAATCTTTAACTTAAATAGAGTGTTAAATCACTGCCCGCCTCCTCCTCCTTCGTCACACTCCACCGATAGGGGACACAGCAAGGGGACAGTAGAATAAGATATTGTGTGTATACTGTAGGTGACATTCCAAGCGATCCAGCTCACAGGATCTATGAATATGACACAGCATCGAGTTTCTCCACAAAATGCAATTTTTTGCTTGGCAGCTCAGATAGAAAGGGGGGCTGTGATTATGTAGAGCGGCCCAGCCCCTTATGTGACTCTTATCAACACTCTATGCGAGAGGGTTAATCTTCTCAGGAATTCAGGCTTCCCTGTGTTATCGCTCCATCCCCCAACCTGTCACACTTCTGGGTAGCAGAGGTTCTGTTGATTTTACATCCTGTGGGTCTGATGTCTGATTGTAAGTTAACTCAACAGTAATGCTACTGGTCAACAACTCAAACTCCAAAAAAGTCAGATGCCTATAAAAGGGACTTCGCTTCATAGCCCTTTTCTCTTTTTTGTTCCTGACCTGCGCTGGTGAGATACCTACACTGTCTTTCTCTCTCCCCCCAGGGGCTCTTGGGGCATGACCTTTCAGGCTATGAGTTCTCTCTCTCTCTGATCATGCTCAGTATAATGCCTTGTAATTCTTGTTAATGCTTTGTAACTTAAGTTCATGCCTTGTATAATGTATCGTTCATTGTACAAAGTAATTAAATACACTCGAGAATTAAATTCTCAGACATTTGATTGCCTATTACTGTAACTCAACTGTAGTCTTGTGCATATTGCTAAATCATCTTATGGAGTCAGATAATTCATTTAATAGACTTTGTTTGCATACAAATGACATAGTCTTGTTATGGGGCGCATGTGACGTATATATAATATACACATCAAATATTACCCCACTACAATTCAAATACTGCTTTTTGCCTTTTCGCTAATGTGCCTCCGGAGAATTCAATAGATTATAATGTGACAATGCTCAATAATGTATATTATACAGTGAATGAGAGCTAATGCTTAGGCTTTAGTTCATTGGGTGAACACAGTTTTTAAGCTTGGTCAGTAAGGCATGTGCAACGGTAATTACAACCATGTTGCATTGTTGCATAAGCATTGCTACATTGCTCTGTTCATGCTAATACTGCTTAATATTTGATTCACACTAATCATCATATTGCCTTATCTGCCCTGCACATACCTGCCCTGAGTGTCCTCTTCCCTTGCAGCATCCTCTCCAGGCTAGAGTGCTGATTGCCTCAGTGTGACGATTGGCTGTGGCAAATATGGAGGCTTCTCTCCCTGGGGTGCTCATTAGCTTGGAGTATTTGTCACTAGGCCTAGGTAACACTGACAGATAAGCAAGGTTCTGCATCTATATGCCAGCAAATAAAGCGCCAGTACGCGTTTCTCAAATCTGTTGTCGTTATTGGCCAAGGAACAGAATTCATTAAAGGTTAATTCATTTTCTCAGGCATGTTGCAGTGATTATGAAAGTAGATGAAGGAATCTACTCACGTTCGACAGAAAAATATAGTCAAGGAGGGACATGTTTTTTTTTTTAAACTGCAGATCGTTATCTTTTTGGGCATCTTAGTACAAAGATACTGGTTTGAAGCACAAAAACATATTACCAATGAATTTGATTCAGAGAGCTAAGACTTGACACCAACAATTTATGATAGCATTGCAATCATACCTTTGTTATCTCCACACCACATTTTGTGACAAATTCCCTACATTTGTAAATGCATGTATATTGCATTCCCAAGCATGGGCATGGATGGCTAATTTATCAAATAAAATCGTTGTATGTCATCACACTGCAATTTCTCCTCTCCTACAAAGCCAGAACCTTTCTTCATTTTCTCTCACATTCAATGGTTACTAACAAGTCCCTGTGAGGTGGTACGTAAATTCTGTTCCCTTATCTCTCCTTCACATGGGGAGGTGAGGAACATAATTATTACAGCTGTATTAAAATGAAGACTATAAAAACACTGAGCGCTTATCTGTAAGGATGCCAGACAGTGATTCTGCTAAATGTCAGGGAATCATATCTATAGACTTCATGTAAATCACTTTGTGATAGCCTAGCCACGCACAATACCTCTCACAATTAGAAATGAACTCATTAAACATTGTAATAAGCTGGCTGACGATGGATGCCATATTCAGCTGTCAAATCACAGTTGTAAATTCCCCTCCTCATACAGGGTAGGCCTATAATCCAGACTTTTCTCATTCATTTCTTTTTTTAGGATTTCTACTATCAGTCTCATCTGACATGCTCCCATCTGAAAAAGCCTAGAGTATGGAGGAGCATGTACTCTGTGGAGTGGAGTCTCCTCAGTCATCTCCGACAGCATGTGAAATGCTCCATTAAGGATCTAATGAATCAGCACTTGAAGCGCCTGCTGTAGGCTCCCCTATCTTTAGCTGTTTATGACACACATAGATTTATCTAACTCATGACTGGCCTCTGATATACAGTCCCAATCTATCAGTGGTTAGTGAGCTTTTTATGGTGGTGCATGTGAAAGGCCCACATTATTGTGTCTGCAGTCTAGTCTGAGGTTGAAGACAAGCACAACCTTTACTATGAAAAATGGTAAACATTACGTACAACTCATGGTTTAATAAAGCCCATCCGACTCAGAGTTTAATAAATAATAATAATATATGTATTTTATATACCACATTTCATTACACAAAGATAAAGACGCTTTAACAACAGAACAAAAATCAAATGTAGGGTTTAGACACTGAGCACAGTTGACTTAACTGAAGGTGCTTTGATATTTGAGGAAATTATTTCGAAATCATGAATCAGCATAATTTTTGGGGATATTAAAACTTCTTATGGCTGGGGGCAGTATTGAGTAGCTTGGATGAATAAGGTGCCCAGAGTAAACTGCCTGCTACTCAGTCCCGGACGCTAAGATATGCATATTATTAGTATATTTGGATAGAAAACACTCTGAAGTTTCTAAAACTGTTTGAATGATGTCTGTGAGTATAACAGAACTCACATGGCAGGTAGAAACCTGAGGAGAAATCTAACCAGGAAGTGGGAAATCTGAGGTTTGTAGTTTTTCAACTCATCGCCTATCGAATATACAGTGGGATATTGGTCATATTGCACTTCCCAAGGCTTCCACTAGATGTCAACAGTATTTAGAACCTTGTTTGATGCTTCTACTGTGAAGGTGGGGGGAATAAGGGCTCTTTGAGTCAGGGGTCTGGCAGAGTGCCATGAGCTGACCACGCGCGTTCACGTGAGAGTTAGCTTGCGTTCCATTGCATTTCTGAAGACAAAGGAATTCTCCGGTTGAAACATTATTGAAGAATTATGATAAAAACATTCTAAAGAATGATTCTATACATCTTTTGACATGTTTCTACGGACTGTAACGGAACTTTTGGACTTTGTCTGCTCACGCCTCATGAATTTGGATTACTGGGCTAAACGCGCAAACAAAAAGGAGGTATTTGGACATAAATTATGTACTTTATCGAACAAATCAAACATTTATTGTGGAACTGGGATTCCTGGGAGTGCATTCTGATGAAGATCATCAAAGGTAAGTGACTATTTATAATGCTATTTCTGGCTTCTGTTGACTCCACAACATGGCGGATATCTGTATGGCTTGGTTTTGTGTCTGAGCGCTGTACTCAGATTATTGCATGGTTTGCTTTTTCCGTAAAGTTTGAAATCTGACACAGCGGTTGCATTAAGAAGAAGTATATCTCTAATTCTGTGCATAACACTTGTATCTTATATTAAAGTTTGATGACTGTTTCTGTAAATTGATGTGGCTCTCTGCAAAATTACCGGATGTTTTGGAAGCAAAACATTACTGAACGTAACGTGGCAATGTAAACTGAGATTTTTGGATATAAATATGCACTTTATCGAACAAAACATACATGTATTGTGTAAC
Organism: Salvelinus fontinalis; assembly: GCF_029448725.1. NCBI lineage: Eukaryota > Metazoa > Chordata > Actinopteri > Salmoniformes > Salmonidae > Salvelinus > Salvelinus fontinalis. The sequence continues at coordinate 22,803,859 of NC_074666.1, forward strand.
ATGATGTCCTATGAGTGTCATCTGATGAAGATCATCAAAGGTTAGTGATTCATTTTATCTCTATTTCTGCTTTTTGTGACTCCTCTCTTTGGCTGGAAAAATGGCTGTGCTTTTCTGTGATTAGGTGCAGACCTAACATAATCGTTTGGTGTGCTTTCGTCGTGAAGCCTTTTTGAAATCGGACACTGTGGTGGGATTAACAACAAGTTTATCTTTAAAATGGTGTAAAATACTTCTATGTTTGAGGATTTTTAATTATGATATTTCTGTTGTTTTGAATTTGGCGCCCTGCACTTTCACTGGCTGTTGTCATATCGATCTTAGCCGTTCTCAGCCACAAGAGGTTTTAACAAAGAAATGTCAATAGAAAACGGGTACAACGAAACAAAATGCAGCTAGTTTGCAGTCTTTCCAGCTTCAGTTAGAAGTGATTGTGCTAGCTCTGTTGTTGGTTAGCTCCTCTGAACAACAGTGTCCTGACGAGAGAGCACATTTTCTATGCCAGATGACATTGCGCATCATTGGCTCATTCTTAGGAATGTATCAAAATAAATGTCACTAGAAAACAGCTTAAACAAATGCAAATGTAGCTACTTTGCTGTTATTCTGGCTGCACTCTTTGATGTGACTGTAAGTTAGCCATTGTTGGCTAGCTAGCAAGCAAGGGATAAGAATGTTGCCTGGGTCGCGTCCATACATACAGAACAAAAAGACTGGGTTGTGTCACTGGCAACCAAACCCATTGAACGAACGACCAGCCGGCTTGGGTAGGAACCCTAGATTTGTGTCAGGACTATATCTCGTGGAAGGATGAAATAGTATGAATAAATGAACTTCTTATGGCTGCAAGGGGCAGCACTGAGTAACCTGAAAATAGGTGGCCATTTCAAACGGCCTCCTACTCAATTCTTGCTCGTACAATATGCATATTATCATTTCTATTGGATAGAAACCACTCTAGTTTCTTAAACCGTTTGAATTATTTCTCTAAGTGAACCAGAACTCTTTCTGCAGCCCATTTCCTATCCGGAAGTGAGATTTCCAAATGCGAGGTCTCTTTTCAAGAGCTTATCTATAAAAGGGCATGTCACTTGGAACCATAGAAACACGTCATGCGCCTTCTCCTGGGTGTCATGCGGAAGTGAGAGCAGAAAGGACTTGAATATCTCATTCAGGGATTGAATACAGCCTCTTGGAGTGAGAGGACCGCCATAATTTTTTTTCTCCAAGGCGCGAAGTTGGACTTTGTATTGCCTCCTGGAAAACTGTCGTTATACGTGAATATGATCTCCGGCTTCGATTTGACTTGATACATGTCACAATATCATCCTAAAGTATGTTTTTTCAATATAGTTTAATTATATTATTGAAATTTATTCGGGACTTTAGACGTGATGCTTTGGAAGAATTTTTTCAAGAAGGAGAGATTAGCGCCGCACGGCCAGTGTGCTTGCTAATTCAAGAGGGAAATAGTTCGTTCTGGATCCAAACAAAGACGGTACTGGACAATGGACCCCTTTACAACATTCTGATGGAAGATCAACAAAGATAAGGACCCAATTTGGGATGCTATTTAATATATCTGTTGAGCTGTGCTATCGCTACCGATTACTTGGAATCAATGCTGTTGTGTGTTAACCATTGCAGTGAGCTAATATAACGATATATTGTGTTTTTGCTGTAAAACACTTAAAAAATCGGAAATATTGTCTGTATTCACAAGATCTTTGTCTTTCATTTTGCTATACACCATATATTTTTCTGAAATGTTTTATGATGAGTAATTAGGTAGTTGACGTTGGTGTCTGTATTTACTCTGGCTACTCCCGTGCGATTTCTGACTGTAGCTATGATGGTAGCAGTAATGTAAAACTGATTTATAGCTAAAATATGCACATTTTTTTAACAAAACATAGATTTATTGTGTAATATGTTATAGGACTGTCATCTGAGGTAGTTTTTTCTAGGTTATTTAGGTTGGTTCTAGGTTAGTTAGGTTGGCTTGTGCATGCTCCTTGCATCCTACTTGTGCTGTGAAAAATGTCTGTCCTCTTTTTTATTTGGTGGTGAGCTAACATAAATATATGTGGTGTTTTCTCTGTAAAACATTAAACAAATCGGACATGTTGCCTGGATTGACAAGATGTTTATCTTTCAAATGCTGTATTGGACTTGTTAATGTGTGAAAGTTAAATATTTAAAAAAAAAAATAGATTTTGAATTTCGCGCCCTGCACTTGAGCTGGATGTTGTCATAGGTATACCGGCGTCGGGCTGCAGCCATAACAGGTTAATCAAAATAACCTTTTTAATTAAAATATGTCAGTCATTATTTGAATATGTTGGTAACCCGTTGTATAAAAGTGATAATGCCCTCGAAGCCGGTGTTTGGCACGGTTTGCAGGCCCATAACTTCGTCTCGGGTATAACAACACCCGTGCCAAAATCAAATCAAACTGTATTTGTCACATGCGCCGAATACAACAAGTGTAGAGCTTACCTTGAAATGATTACTTAAAAGCCAACAGTGCAGTTCAAGAAGAGTTAAGAAAATATTTACCAAATAAACTAAAGTAAAAAATAATAAAAAGTAACACAGTAACAAAACAACAACGAGGCTATATACAGGGGGTACCGGTACTGAGGTAGTGTGCGGGGGTACAGGTTAGAGTTAATTTGTACATGTAGGCAGGGGTGAAGTGACAATGCATAGATAATAAACAGTGAGTAGCAGCAGTATACAAACCAAATGGAGGGGGGGGTCAATGTAATAGTCTGGTGGCCATTTGATTAATTGTTCAGCAGTCTAATGCCTTGGGGGTAGAAGCTGTTAAGGAGCCTTTTGGTCCTAGACTTGGCCCTCGGGTACTGCTTGCCGTACGCTAGCAAAGAAAACAGTCTATGACTTGGGTGCCTGGAGTCTCTGACAATTTTAGGGGCTTTCCTCTGATACCGCCTATTATATAGGTCCTTGATTGTAGGAAGCTTAGCACCAGTGACGTACTGGGCCGTACGCACTACCCTCTGTAGCGCATTACGGTCAGATGCCGAGCAGTTGCTATACCAGGTGGTGATGCAACCGGTCAGGATGCTCTCGATGGTGCAGCTGTAGAATTCTTTTGAGGATCTGGCAAATCTTTTCAGTCTCCTGAGGGGGAAAAGGTTTTGTTGATTTGACCATGATAGATCGTTGGTGAACGTGGACACCAAGGATTTTGAAACGCTTGACCCCCTCCAATGCAGACCCTTTGATGTTAATGGGGGCCTGTTCGGCCCGCCTTTTCCTGTAGTTCTCGGTCAGCTCCTTTGTCTTGCTCACATTGAGGGTGAGGTTGTTGTCTTGGCACCGCACTGCCAGTTTTCTGACCTCTTCCCTATACGCTGTCTCATTGTTGTCAGTGATCAGGCCTACCACTGTTGTGTTGTCAGTAAACTTAATGATGGTGTTGGAATCGTGTTTGGCCACGCAGTTGTGGGTGAACAGGGAGTGCAGGAGGGGACTAAGTACACACCCCTGAGGGGCCCAAGTGTTGAGGATCAGCGTGGCAGACGTGTTATTGCCTACCCTTACCACCTGGGGGCGGCCCGTCAGGAAGTCCAGGATCCAGTTGCGGAGGGAGGTGTTTAGTCCCAGGGTCCTTAGCTTAGTGATGAGCTTCGTGGGCACTATGGTGTTGAACGCTGAGCTGTAGTCAATGAACAGCATTCTCACATAGGTGTTCCTTTTGTCCAGGTGGGAAAGGGCAGTGTGGAGTGTGATTGAGATTGTGTCATCCGTGGATCTGTTGGGGCAGTATACGAATTGGAGTGGGTCTAGGGTATCCGGGAGGATGCTGTTGATGTGAGCCATGACCAGCCTTTCAAAGCACTTCATGGCTACCGACGTGAGTTCTATGGGGGGTAATCATTTAGGCAGGTTACCTTCGCTTCCTTGGGCACAGGGACTATGGTGGTCTGGTTAAAACATGTAGGTGTTACAGACACGGTCCGGGAGAGGTTGAAAATGTCAGTGAAAACATTTGCCAGTTGGTCTACGCATGCTTTGAGTACACATCCTGGTAATCATTCTGGCACTGCAGTTTTGTGAATGTTGACCTGTTTGAAGGTCTTGCTCACATCGGCTACAGCGAGCGTTATCACACAGTCATCCGGAACAGCTGGTGCTCTTGTGCATGCTTCAGTGTTACTTCACTCGGTGCGAGCATTAAAGGCATTTAGCTCGTCTGGTAGGCTCACGTGACTGGGCAGCTCACGTCTTGGTTTCCCTTTGTAGTCCGTAATAGTTTTCAAGCCCTGCCAGGGCCAGTGTAGTAGGATTCAATCTTAATCCTGTATTGATGCTTTGCTTGTTTGATCGTTCGTCTGAGGGCATAGCGGGATATCTTATAGGCGTCCGGATTAGTATCCGTTTCCTTGAAAGCGGCAGCTCTAGCCTTTAGCTCGATGCGAATGTTGCCTGTAATCCATGGCTTCTGGTTGGGATATGTACGTACGGTCACTGTGGGGACGATGTCGTCGATGCACTTAATGATGAAGCCGATATCTTAGGTGGGAAACTCCTCCATGCATTGGATGAATCCCGGAAAACGTATTCCAGTCTGTGCTAGCAAAACAGTCCTGTAGTGTATCATCCACATCATCTGACCACTTCCGTATTGAGCGAGTCACTGGTAGTTCCTGCTTTAGTTTTTGCTTGAAAGCAGGAATCAGGAGGATAGAATTGTGGTCAGATTTGCCAAATGGAGGGCGGGGGAGAGCTTTGCATGCATCTCTGTGTGTGGAGTAAAGGTGGTCTAGAGTTTTTTTCTCCTCTGGTTGCACATGTGACATGCTGGAAAAAAATTGGGTAAAACTGATTTAAGTTTGCTTGCATTAAAGTCCCCGGATATTAGGACCGCCGCTTCTGTGTGAGCATTTTGTGTTCTTATAGAGTTGGTTGAGTGTGGTCTTATTGCCAACATCGGTCTGTGGTTGTTAATAGACGGCTATGAATAATATAGATGAGAACTCTCTTGGTAGATAGTGTGGTCTACAGCTTATCATAAGGTACTCCACCTCAGGCGAGCATGTCACATCTGCTCCTGCCACATCCCCTAGTGGACATCCGGTGTCTCCATGACCTGCAGCCATTCCCCCGCTCTCTCCCTCTCCCTCTGTGTGTGATTGTGTTGTTGGAGACAGGTGTGCTGGAGTCAGAGCAGATCCCCACCAGCTGCAACCCGCTGCAACCTGACCTCTGCAAATACTCAGTCCTGCCACTTCCACTCGGTCAGATCATGATCTCCGTTCAGTCAGTCATGCTTCTAGCTATTTGTTGTTATTTAAGATCCTGTAACCTGCTGTGCCTGTTTCCCTGTCTGATGCTGTTTATCCTCTCTCTGCAGTTTTGCCGCTCTGACTCTGGTTCCTGTCTCCTGTTCAAACATCTCACCACCCTGCTACCCTGTTCTGGATTCAGCTCACCACCACTCCCTTGGATTCCCCTCCGGACCTGTTTACCCTGTCCCAACCCAGCTCACTCCAACCTCAGCCTCCACATCTGGTTCCAACAACTCATCCAAGCTTCCCCCTATCTGCACTCCATCTCTCCCAGTGTTACAATAAATACCTTGGTATTTATTTACACAATACATTCACCCCTGTTTCCTTGTCTGAGTCTGCTTTTGGGTTTGTCACGACTTCCACCGAAGGTGGCTCCTTTCCCTGTTCAGGCGGTGCTCGGCGGTCGTCGTCGCCAGCCTACTAGCTGCCACCGGTCTTTCACACGGCAGTTGTGTTTAGGAGTACAGGTTTCTCCTCCGTGTGTAGCGTTTATTTCCCTGTGTGTGGCGACCTCGTTTGGGCGTATTCCCCCCATGTTGTTGTTGAGTTGGGACTTCTGAATAAACTATTGTGCCACTGGGACTTCCTTGCTCTCCTGCTCCTGATTCCTGCACCTCCCTCCGTAACAGGGTTCCCCTATGCTGCTCCCCCTAACAGAGCAAAATCTCGAGACTTATTTAATATTAGACATCGCGCACCAGCTGTTATTGACAAAAAGACACACACCCCCACCCCTCGTCTTACCAGATGTATCTTCTCTGTTCTGCTGGTGCATTGAAAATCCCTCCAGCTCTATATTATCCGTGGCATCTTTCTGCCATGACTCGGTGAAACAGAAGCTATTACATTTCTTAATGTCCCGTTGGTAGGATAATCATAAGTCATCAATTTTGTTTTCCAATTTATAATTTTTTATTTTATTTTATTTCAGCTTTATTTAACCAGGTAGGCTAGCTGAGAACAAGTTCTCATTTGCAACTGTGACCTGGCTAAGATAAAGCAAAGCAGTTCTACAGCTACAACAACACAGAGTTACACATGGAATAAACAAACATACAATCAATAATACAGTAGAAAAAGTATATATATACAGCATGTGCAAATGAGGTAGGAAAAGGGAGGTAAGGCAATAAATAGGCCGTGGTGGCGAAGTTATTACAATATAGCAATTCAACACTGGAATGGTATAATGTGCAAAAGATGAATGTGCAAGTAGAGATACTAGGGTGCAAAGGAGCAAGATAAATAAATAAATACCGAATGGGGATGAGGTAGTTGGATGGGCTATTTACAGATGGGCTATGTACAGGTGCAGTGAACTGTGAGCTGCTCTGACAGCTGGTGCTTAAACATAGTGAGGGAGATATGAGTCTCCAGCTTTAGTGATTTTTGCAGTTCGTTCCAGTCATTGGCAGCAGAGAACTGGAAGGAGAGGCAACCAAAGGAAGAATTGGCTTTGGGGGTGACCAATGAGATATACCTGCTGGAGCACGTGCTATGTGTGGGTGCTGCGATGGTGACCAGTGAGCTGAGATAAGGCATGGCTTTACCTAGCAGAGACTTGTAGATGACCTGGAGCTAGTGGGTTTGGCGATGAGTATGAAGCGAGGGCCAGCCAACGAGAGCATACAGGTCGCAGTGGTGGGCACTATATGAGGCTTTGGTGACAAAACAGATGGCACTGTGATAGACTGCATCCAATTTGTTGAGTCGAGTGCTGGAGGCTACTTTGTAAATGACATCGCCGAAGTCGAGAATCGGTAGGATGATCAGTTTTACGAGGGTATGTTTGGCAGCATGAGTGAAGGATGCTTTGTTGCGAAATAGGAAGCCGATTCTGGATTCAATTTTGGATTGAAGATGTTTAATGTGAGTCTGGAAGGAGAGATTACAGTCTAACCAGACACCTAGGTATTTGTAGTTGTCCACATATTCTAAGTCAGAACCGTCCAGAGTAGTGATGCTGGACGGGTAGAGGCAGCGATCGGTTGAAGAGCATGCATTTAGTTTTACTTGCATTTAAGAGCAGTTGGAGGCCACGGAAGGAGAGTTGTATGGCATTGAAGATCGTCTGGATGTTAGTTAACACAGTGTCCAAAGAAGGGCCAGAGGTATACAGAATGGTGTCGTCTCTCGCTTGCCTACGGACTCTCAAAGGCAGCCCGATCTGCGTCCTCTTTTCCTCTGTCTTTTCTTCACACAAATGACGGGGATGTGGGCCTGTTCCCGGGAAAGCAGTATATCTTTCTCGTTGTACTCGTTAAAGGAAAAAGCTTCTTCCAGTTCGTGGTGAGTAGTCCCAGTTCTGATGTACAGAAGTTATTTTCAGTCATAAGAGACAGTAGCAGCAACATTAAATACAAAATAAGTTCAAAAAAAGTTACAAACAAAGCAAAAAAACAAAATATCACAATTGGTTACGGGCCTGTAAAACGTCAACCATTCTCTTCGGCTCCATTTTTAATATATCCTCCAAACACTGGCTTCTCAAGCATTATCACTTAAATACACTATATATGCCAGAGGAACAGGTTTGGGCTGAAACTTGAGACAGACGTGTTACTCACACATGTAAACAATGATGTGTACATCATATAAAGATATCAATAAGAGATTTAAGATGGGGTTTGTGTCACGACTCTGACCGAAGGTGACTCCCCTTCCCGTTCGGGCGGGGCTCGGCGGTCGTCGTCACCGGCCTACTAGCTGCCACTGACTCTTTTTCCTCCCCCTGCTTATGTGTTTATTTGTTACACCTGTGTTGAGGTGATTTATAATTAGTGGGGATTTATTAGTCGGCCAGCCCGTACGGTTCTTTGTGCGGGATTGTTCAGCTGTATGTTGGATTCGGGAGTAGATGAACGTTTGTTTGTTTCGTTCATCAATTGTATTTTGGACTGGGTTTTTTGTCCTCCGTGTAGGGGACATTTGTTTGTTGCACCCAGTGTTAATTTGTGTGGACATTGTTTGCCAGTTGTGCATTAAAACCTCTAACGAGCCTCTACCCCGGATCCGGGAGCACCCCCCACCCCCCCCCCCCCACACTGATTAGCATCGCTAGCATAGCGTCACAATTAAATACTAGCATCTAAATATCATTAAATCACAAGTCCAAGACACCTAATGAAAGATACAGATCTTGTGAATAAAGCCACCATTTCAGATTTTTAAAATGTTTTACAGGGAAGACACAATATGTAAATCTATTAGCTAAACACGTTAGCAAAAATCACCATTTTTCTTTGTCCACCATTTTCTCTCAACACCAGTAGCTATCACCAATTCGGCTAAACTAAGATATTGATAGCCACTAACCAAGAAAAAACCTCATCAGATGACAGTCTGATAACATATTTATGGTATAGGATAGGTTTTGTAAGAAAAATGTGCATATTTCAGGTATAAATCATAGTTTGCCATTGCAGCCAGCATCACAAATCTCACCAAAGCTCCTAGAATTACTACAGACAGCAACGTGTATTACCAATTTACTCATCATAAAACATTTCTTAAAAATACACAGCACATAGCAATGGACAGACACAGATCTTGTGAATTCAGACAACATTTCAGATTATCTAAGTGTTTTACGGCGAAAACACAATAAATCGTTATATTAGCATACCACATTAGCAAACGTTACCCGAGCACTGATTCTAGCCAAAGAGAGCGATATCATATCATCGCCAAAATATATTAATTTTTTCACTAACCTTCTCAGAATTCTTCAAATGACACTCCTGTAACATCATATTACAACATACATATACAGTTTGTTCGAAAATGTGCATATTTAGCCATAAAAAAACGTGGTTATACAATGAAAATAGTAGCAAAACAAGCCTGGAAATGTCGGTCGCCATCTTTGAGTGATCTAGTTTAATCAATAGCTAATCATATACTTGACTAAAAAATACAGGGTTGACAGGAATCGAAAGACAAATTAGTTCTTAATGCAATCGCTGATTTACATTTTTTAAATTATCCTTACTTTTCAATACAGGTTGCGCCAAGTGAAGCTATAGCAAACAAGATGGCGGCATAAACGTTTAACATTTATCGACAGAAAAACGATTTATCATCATAAATTGTTCTTACTGTGAACTGTTCTTCCATCAGAATCTTGGGCAAAGAATCCTTTCTTGGGTCTAATCTTCTTTTGGTCGAAAGATGTCCACTTGTCCGTCGAAATGCCCACTAACGTACGACCGGGACCCCGAAATGTGCCCAGCGCGTCAAAGTGCACAACAAAGCAATGCCTCAAAATCGCACTAAAAGGATATAAATTGCTATACAACGGTTCAAATTAACTACCTTATGATGCTGTTAACACCTATAACGGGTAAAAACATGACCGGAGAAATATTACTGGCTACACTAATGCTTGGAAAAAGAGCAGGGCGGTGTCCACCGCGCGTCCGGCGCAGCTGGAAAAGAGTTCCTACCTACACGTTTTTTTTTTTATAGTGGCTGTGATTGCGCAATCGATACCATTCAAAGCGTCATCACGTAAAGGCATCCAGGGGAAGACGTAAGCAGTGTCCGTATCCTCATAGCATTCACAGTGGCCTTTAAACTGACTCCAGATCAGGGGCCAAAATGTGTGAAATCTGACTCCATGTCAGGGAAATTGCTGTAGAATGAGTTCTGTTCCACTCAGAGACAAAATTCCAACGGCTATAGAAACTAGAGACTGTTTTCTATCCAATAATAGTAATAATATGCATATTGTACAATCAAGAATTGAGTAGGAAGCCGTTTCATCTGTAATGCAAATTATGCTAATGAGAAAACAGCACCCCCTATAGTCGCAAGAAGTTAAAAGCACCATATTTGAACTGTCTGTTGGTCCTGCGCTTCACACCGCGCTTCACACCACCACACCACCCGACACCCAGAGCGTTACAGTTTGTCCCATGAAGATGTGGCCTACACTAATTTATCTTCTATAATATACCCCCAGGGATACACCCAATGCCGTCGGGGGTACGCCAAATAAAAATGTGATTCACGGAAAAATATAATAATAACACATATATATATATATATACAGTCGTGGCTAAAAGTTTTGAGAATGACACAAATCTTAATTTTCACAAAGTTTGCTGCTTCAGTGTCTTCAGATATTTTTGTCAGATGTTGCTAAGGAATACTGAAGTATAATTATAAGCATTTCATAAGTGTCAAAGGCTTTTATTGACAATTACATGAAGTTGATGCAAAGAGTCAATATTTGCAGTGTTGACCCTTCTTTTTCAAGACCTCTGCAATCCGCCCTGGCATGCTGTCAATTAACTTCTGGGCCACATCCTGACTGATAACAGCCCATTCTTGCAAAATCAATGCTTGGAGTTTGTCAGAATTTGTGGGTTTTTGTTTGTCCACCCGCCTTTTGAGGATTGTCCACAAGTTCTCAATGGGATTAAGATCTGGGGAGTTTCCTGGCCATGGACCCAAAATATCGATGTTTTGTTCCCCGAGCCACTTAGTTCTCACTTTTGCCTTACGGCAAGGTGCTCCATCATGCTGGAAAAGGCATTGTTCATCACCAAACTGTTCCTGGATGGTTGGGAGAAGTTGCTCTCGAAGGATGTGTTGGTACTATTCTTTATTCATGGCTGTGTTCTTAGGCAAAATTGTGAGTGAGCCCACTCCCTTGGCTGAGAAGCAACCCCACACATGAATGGTCTCAGGATGCTTTACTGTTGGCACGACACAGGACTGATGGTAGCGCTCACCTTGTCTTCTCCGGACAAGCTTTTTTCCGGATGCCCCAAACAATCGGAAAGGGGATTCATCAGAGAAAATGACTTTACCCCAGTCCTCAGTAGTCCAATCCCATTACCTTTTGCAGAATATCAGTCTGTCCCTGATGTTTTTCCTGGAGATAAGTGGCTTCTGTGCGTGCAGATGCACTCACACCTGCCTGCTGCCATTCCTGAGCAAGCTCTGTACTGGTGGTGCCCTGATCCCACAGCTGAATCAAGTAGGAGACGGTCCTGGCGCTTGCTGGACTTTCTTGGGCGCCCTGAAGCCTTCTTCACAACAATTGAACCGCTATCCTTGAAGTTCTTGATGATCCGATAAATGGTTGATTTAGGTGCAATCTTACTGGCAGCAATATCCTTGCCTGTGAAGCCCTTTTTGTGCAAGCAATGATGACGGCACGTGCTCCCTTGCAGGTAACCATGGCTGACAGAGGAAGAGCAATGATTCCAAGCACCACCCTCCTTTTGAAGCTTCCAGTCTGTTATTCGAACTCAATCAGCATGACAGAGTGATCTCCAGCCTTGTCCTCATCAACACTCACACCTGTGTTAACGAGAGAATCACTGACATGATGTCAGCTGGTCTTTTTGTGGCAGGGCTGAAATGCAGTGAAAATGTTTTTGGGGGATTCAGTTCATTTGCATTGCAAAGAGGGACTTTGCAATTAATTGCAATTCATCTGATCACTCTTCATAACATTCTGGAGTCAATGCAAATTGACATCATACAAACTGAGGCAGCGGACTTTGTGAAAATTCATATTTGTGTCATTCTCAAAACTTTTGGCCACGACTGTATTTATATATACGGTATGTATATTTTTTTGTTGATACATTTTCAAACAGTGCAATTATATTTTCCAACTGGTCTATACATTTGGGTGAGTTTTTTTCTCTCGCCTGAGTAGCCTCGTTTTACTGCCAAAAATAAAATTAAACCATCTGGTGTTCAATGAAATAACAACACAATGTCAACGACAGGTAGCCTAGTCAAATAACAAACATCCAATCACATTAACCATTTGTCTCTCGTGGGAATTTCACTAACGGTCCGTATGTAGCCAAATGTAGCTGCTGCTCATGTTGGTATCTGTCCTGATGGCGCAAAAGCCATGACAGGGAGACATAGTGGAGTGGTAACGCACGTGCAAGTAGTTGCTCCCGACGCCACTTGGGTACACTGCAGCATCCACCGAGAGGCTCTTGCTGTCAAGGGAATGCCTGACAGCTTGAAAGACGTTTTGGACACTACAGTGAAAATGGTTAGCTTTGTTAAAGCAAGGCCCCTGAACTCTCATGTATTTTCCGCATTATGCAATGATATGGGCAGCGACCATGTAACGCTTTTACAACATACAGAAGTGCGCTGGTTGTCAAGGGGCAAAGTATTGACACATTGCTTTAAATTGAGAGACGATCTAAAAGTTTTCTTTACTGACCATAATTTTCACTTGTCTGCCCACTTGCATGATGATGAGTTTCTCACAACACTGGCCTATTTGGGTGATTTTTTTCTCGCCTGAATGATCTGAATCTAGGATTACAGGGACTCTCCACAACTATATTCAATGTGCGGGATAAAATTGAAGCTATGATTAAGAAGTTGGAGCTCTTCTCTCTCTGCATTAACAAAAACAACAACGTCTTTCCATCATTGTATGATTTTTTTGTGTGCAAATGAACTCAAGCTTACGGACAATGTCAAATGTGATATAGAAAAGCACTTGAGTGAGTTGAGTGCGCAATTACGCAGGTACTTTCCCGAAACGGATGACACAAACAACTGGATTCGTTATCCCTTTCATGCCCTCCCTCCAGTCCTCTTACCAACATTTGAACAAGAGAGCCTCATCGAAATTGCAACAGGCGATTCTGTGAAAATTGAATTTAATCAAAAGCCACGGCCAGATTTCTGGATTTGGCTGTGCTCAGAGTATCCTCCCTTGTCAAATCGTGCTGTTAAGACACTGATGCCCTTTGCAACCATGTTCCTATGTGAAAGTGGATTCTCGGCACTCACTTGCATTAAAACTAAATACAGGCACAGACTTTGTGTGGAAAATTATTCAATAAGATTGAGACTCTCTCCAATACAACCCAACATTGCAGAGTTATGTGCATCTTTTCAAGCACACCCTTCTCATTAACCTTTGGTGAGTTATTCACAATTTTCGATGATCAAATAAGGTTTTATATGTAAGATGGTTAAATGAAGAGCAAAATTATTGATTATTATTACATGATTATTTGTGCCTTGGTCCTATAAGAGCTCTCACTTCCTATGAGCCGGGTTGTGACAAAAACTCACACTCATTCTTATGTTTAATAAATGTATCGTATACTGTGTGGCAGGCTTACAATGATTGCAAAAAACAACATTTGAGAGTGCGCTGACCCTGGTGTTAGAGGGGGTACTCAGCTGGAGGTTGAATTCTTTGACGGTGTACAGGACTATAACAAGTTTGGGAACCATTGCTCTATAGCAATGACTTGTCTGACCGCTCCTCGGCATAAGGCAAACCCATATTTTCTGTGGAACACTTGCATGGTACTCTCAATGTTTTGCTTTTCACAGTCATCGGGGGATTGAATGGAATTCATTATAAATGGATCAGATTTATATAACATGAAGCCAAAATTAACAGTCAGGAATCTACGAACTTACCAAAGTCATCACTGAATCACTGAATCACTTCAACCAGTCCTGATGAGAATTTGGGGCCAGAGGCAGCGATTCCGCACTTCATAGCATTTCTGGTGTTCGGCTTAATCATGTCTCCCTACTTCGTTAGATGTGCTTTTACTGTTCTGTTGTTTTAGATTGTGGATCGGTGAAAACGAACCAAATGAAATGTACCATTATTGGCTTCTAGGATCCTTGAGGTGACATCTATGCTGTCATCGTCTTCTTAGGTGTCTTCTGTTTTAGAATCCTTCATAAAAAGTGAAACAGAGGTAATCATTTGCACGTAGTCTAAGTAACTTTAATATATGGGTTTCAAAGCTCTTTATCATGTATTGGCTGGCTCACCTTACCTATACTCTTCCAGGAATCTCATTCTTAAACTCAAAAAATTAGTCACAGCACGTATCATCTGGTCTTGAGCTTGTGAGAGACCAAGCAAGCAAACCATTATGGCATAAAGCAGCCTGTGGACCATCCTTCCACAGTGTACAGAATGTGCTGCATCTTCATAGCTGTATTCCTCTGGCCCCCTTCCCCCTATTATTGTGACTTTCTATCCCAAGAAAGATAAAATGCAAATAAATAAAAAAAAACATTTAAAGACAGTTTCATAGAATTGTATTACTCTGTGTTGTTTGCTTCATGGGAAATTAAATATCTAATAACATCTATTTATCACATGGGTTGTAAAACAAGAGGTGTAGACTAACAGTGAAATGCTTACTTACAGGCCCTTCCCAACAACGCAGAAAGAAAAATTGTAAAATAATAGAAAGATAATAACACAAAGAATAAATATACAATGACTAACGATAACTTGGCTGTATACACAGGGTACCAGTACCAAGTCGATGTGAAGGGGTATTTTGGTAATTGAGGTACAGTGGCTTGCGAAAGTATTCACCTCCCTTGGCATTTTTCCTATTTTGTTTCCTTACAACCTGGAATTAAAATAGATTTTTTGGGGGGGTTGTAACATTTTATTTACATGCCTACCACTTTGACGATGCAAACAATTTTTTATTGTGAAACAAACAAGAAATAAGACAAACAGAAAACTTGAATGTGCATAACTACTCACCCCCCATAGTTAAAACGTTGTAAATCCACCTTTTGCAGCAATTACAACTGCAAGTCTCTTGGGGTATGTCTCTCTTGGGGTATGTCTCTTGGCACATCTAGCCACTGGGATTTTTGCCCATTCTTCAATGCAAAACTGCTCCAGATCCTTCAAGTTGGATGGGTTCTGCTGGTGTACAGCAGTCAAAGTCATACCACAGATTCTCAATTGGATTGAGGTCTGGGCTTTGACTAGGCCATTCCAAGACATTTAAATGTTTCCCCTTTAACCACTCGAGTGTTGCTTTAGCAGTATGCTTAGGGTCATTGTCCTGCTGGAAGGTGAACCTCCGTCTCAGTCTCAAATCTCTGAAAGACTGAAACAGATTTCCCTCAAGAATTTCCCTGTATTTAGCGCCATCCATCATTCCATCAATTGTGACATGTTTCCCAGTCCCTGCCGATGAAAAACATCTCCACAGCATGATGCTGCCACCACCATGCTTCACTGTGGCCTTGTTGGCCAGAAAACTCCATTTTAGTCTCATATGATCAGAGTACCTTCTTCCATATGATTGGGGAGTTCCCCACATGCCTTTTGGCAAACACCAAACGTGTTTGGTTATATATATCTTTAATTAAGCAATGGCTTTTTTCTGGCCACTCTTCCGTAATGGCCAGCTCCTTGGAGTGTACGGCTTAAAATGGTCCTATGGACAGATACACCAATCTCCGCTGTGGAGATTTGCAGCTCCTTCAGGGTTATTTTTGGTCTCTTTGTTGCCTCTCTGACTAATTCCCTCCTTGCCTGGTCTGTGAGTTTTGGTGGTCGGCCCTCTCTTGGCAGATTTGTTGTGGTGCCATATTCTTTCCATATTTTAATAATGGATTTAATGGTGCTCCGGGGGATGTTCAAAGTTTCGGATATTTTTTATAACCCAACCCTGATCTGTACGTCTCCACAAATTTGTCAGGGACCTGTTTGGCAAGCTCATTTCATGGTGCCGCTTGCTTAGTGGTGTTGCAGACACTGGGACCTTTCAGAACAGCTGCTGAGATCATGTGACAGATCATGTGACACCTAGATTGCATGCAGGTGGACTTTATTTAACTAATTATGTGACTTCTGAAGGTAATATTTAGGGGCTTCTTATTTAGGGGCTTCCTAGCAAAGGAGTGAATACATATGCACGCACCACTTTTCGTATTTTATTTTTTTGACACTTTTTAAACAAGTTATTTTTTTCATTTCACTTTACCAATTTGGACTATTTTGTATATGTCCATTACATATTCAAAAAGGCACTCGCACATCTGAGCAATCTTATTTGCAGGTGCATGGCAACAATTGAACAAGATGAAAGAAAAAGGGGAGCTTTTAAGCTCTGACGAAGGCCGTGTGGCTGATACAGTAAAGCTTAATAAATATCGGTGATACTATCAAGAGCAGTATGCGGTTTCCTTTTTCTTTCATTGTGTATGTCCATTACATGAAATCGAAATAAAAATCCATTTAAATTACAGGTTGTAATGCAACAAAAAAGGAAAAACACCAAGGGGGATGAATACTTTTGCAAGGCACTGTAGATATGTACATATAGGTAGGGGTAAAGTGACTAGGCAACGCGATAGATAATAAGTAGTAGCCAAAAAAAAGTCTAAAAAGTTAGCGCAAAGGGTAGCTATTTGGTTAACATCTTATGGGCAGGTGGGACGGTAGCTTCCCACCTGGCCAACATCCGGTGAAATTGCAGAGCACCAAATTCAAACTACAGAATTATAAATATTTAACATTCATATAATCACAAGTTTAATACATCAAAATAAAGCTTAACTTCTTGTTAATCCAGCTGCTGTGTCAGATTTCAAAAAGCCTTTACGGCGAAAGCACACCATGCGATTATCTGAGGACAGCGCCCCGCATACAAAACCATGAAAAACATATTTCAACCAAGCAGGTGCGACGCGAAAGTCATAAATAGTGATATAAAAAATGCCTTACCTTTGATGATCTTCTTCTGTTGGCACTCCAAAAGGTCCCAGTAACATCACAAATGGTACTTTTGTTAGATAATGTCCTTCTTTATATCCATAAAAACTCAGTTTAGCTGGCGCGCTTCAGTCAATAATCCACTCAGTTTCCCTCCATCAAAATGCATACAAAATGAAACCCAAACGTTACTAATAAACTTTTCCAAACAAGTCAAACAATGTTTATAATCAAACCTTAGGTACCCTAATATGTAAATAAACGATTCAATTTAAGACGGAGAATCGTTATTGTCTTTACCGGAGTAAAATACCAAAGAACGCGTTCTCATTCACATGCTTGGAAACACCACAGCCAAAATGGGAGCCACCTAGAAAAACTACAATTTCTGGATCATTTTTCTATAAACCAACCTGAAACTCTTTTTAAAGACTGGTGACATCTAGTGGAAGCCCTAAGAACTGCAATCTGGGAGGACTATGCCTTATAATAAAAGTGACAGCCATTGAAAATAGTGGTAGGCTGAATTTTTTTTTTTGGGGGGGGTGGTTTGTCCTCGGGGTTTCGCCTGCCATATCAGTTCTGTTATACTCACAGACATTATTTTAACAGTTTTAGAAACTTTTGAGTGTTTTCTATCCAAATCTACCAATTATCATATCCTAGCTTCTTGGCCTGAGTAACAGGCAGATTACTTTGGGCACACTTTTCATTCGGACGTGAAAATACTGCCCCCTACCCAAGAGAGGTTAACTATTTAGCAGTCTTCTGGTTTGTGGGTAGAAGCTGTTCAGGGTCCTGTTGGTTCCAGACTTGGTGCATCGGTACTGCTTGCCGTGCGGTAGCAGAGAGAACAATCTGTGACTTGGGTGGCTGGAGTCTTTGACCATTTTTAAGGTGTTCCTCTTGTTGGCAGGGAGTTCAGCCCCAGTGATGTACTAAACATGTGATAAACAGTGATAAACATGTGACCTACTCTTTAACAGTCCAAGGTTATCTCTGTGTGCTGGAAAACACCAGCAGGGGTCATAACTCATTTTTACAACTTCCACAAAATGTCACTATTGACTTGAAAAACACAGAGGACATAATTGTTCATGCCATCCAGGATCCTGCAAGGTTGGCAATCAATCACTGCTGATAAAACATTAAAAAAGATTGAGACAAAGCCAAACAATATGGATTTATTTGGCCAGACAAGACGGCCATTTCATGAGAAGATTATCAATGTTTCTGGTTTCGATATTTCATTTGGTTCTACTATAAAAGTGATTAAGCTCCAAAAAGATCTATGAAAATTATGTTTATTAAATTGCCAGCCTAAACCATTGGCAGGGAAGGACTTAATTTGATCAAATCCACACTAAAACAAGAATAGCATGTGGTAACACACTGAATAGGCTACGTTATCAGAATGTGCCCTTCTTGAATTCGTTAATCTGGTGAGGGTGTGGAAGTCAACACCCCCAAGTTTACTTTTTGTAAACCACTGGCAAACAGATGACTAGTATATAGGGTTGCAAAATTTCTATAAATTCCCTGTTTTTTCCAGAAATCCTGGTTGGAGGATAACGGATTTGCTGCTTATTCTCTTCTGATTCCAGGAATCCTCCAACTGGGATTTTGGGAAAACCAGGGATATTATTGAAAGGTCCCGTAATTTTTCAACCCTACTAAGACAACAACGTCGTCATGAACAATAGTGTAAAAGCATGAGTAGGGGACAGCAATCTGTAACGGAATTCGTCCTCCTCATCTGATGAGGAGTAAGAAATGTCGGACCAATACGCATCGTGGTGAGTATTCATATTTATTCGAATACTTTCAAGAACGAACAAAAACAATAAACTGATAAAAACAACCGAAGACGCTACAGTCCCGAAAATGTGAACACAGAACACAGGAACACACAAACAGGAACAATCACCCACAAACCACAATACAAAAATAGGCTACCTAAATATGGTTCCCAATCAGAGACAATGACTAACACCTGCCTCTGATTGAGAACCATATCAGGCCAAACGACAAACCCAACATAGAAACACAAAACATAGATAACCCACCCAACTCACGCCCTGACCATACTAAAACAAAGAAAATACAAAAGAACTATGGTCAGAACATGACACAATCAGAGAATGATTCAACTAATCTGTCCTCAACTAAATCTTTAACAAACAAGTTTCATTACATTTGATTTGGCTGAGATAACGTGTGAGTAAACATTCAGGTTGCAGTAATGTTGTAAACAAGCACAAGATAATACACTCTATTAAAATAAAGAGAAGATTAATTTAGACTAATTCACTTTGACGGCCTGTTTGCATTAATGATGATACATTATCTACACAATCTCAACGTCATGAGACAGCAATCACATTCCATTAATCTGAATCTATTACAATTACATACATATGGTAGGAAATGTTCAATTTACCAAGTTGTTTGGCGCGTTGATGATCGTGAAAAATACCCACAATCTAAAGTGCATTTGATTGGCCGTGCGTATTTCAGTTTAAAATGATGCCCTGTATATCATTTGATTAGAGTTAACGTGATGACTGTATGTATAGCCCCGGGGGAACATATTTGCTCCAATAAATAATTGCTTTAATTTATCACACTCAATGTCACTTTGTGTTAACAGTCATTAAGTAGCCCCTTAGGACTGGTGAATGGGGGAGACCAGTGGCTGCACTCAAAAGCCCAAAAATCCTTACAGATGTAAAGTAGTGGTGGATATCTCCTTGACAAGCTTTAATGGTTTATGGATATTAACATAGGAGCGGTCTTCCAGAAAGTGCTCAAACATGTCCTTTTTTTAAACTATATGTTTTTTGATAAACCTTAACCATTGCATAGATTTAGATCTTACTGTATGTTCAAAGCTTGTGTAGATTGCTTAGATTGGTTGTTGCCAATAGACAGCTCTTATGATCAACATTTTCTTTAGCACCCTTTCACTCAAGCAAGCATAATATACATTAGAGCTGTGTATCAAATCTATATACAGTAGGCCAAGGCCATAAGCATTTCAAAACAACTTAAACTAAGTGCACATGTTATACAGTGTGATACATGCTGGCCAGTGGCGGGACGTTTAAGATGAGGGAGGATGATAAACTTTTTTATGAGCATGGCCTTATTTCTTATATAGCATATTGGTTGACTGCCATTCATATTCCATTCACCCAGCTCAATGTAATATCAATAGGTTTAGGCTACTTGTCACGTGTGCTTCCTCTCTGGCATCTAGGTCACCAGGCTGCTCGTTAGGGCACACAACTGTCACCAGCGTTAGGCGCATAATGCATTCACCTGGACTCCATCACCTCCTTGATTACCTGTCCTTTATATGTCACTCCCTTTGGTTTCTTCCGCAGTCGTCATTGTTCCTGTTCTATGTCGTTGCGCTGTTCATGTTTCCTTGTTTTGTTCTTTTATTTATTCAATGTATTCACTCCCTGAACTTGTCTCCCAACTTTCAGCGTACATCGTCACAGAATGACGACTCATCAAAGGGAAGCATCAGGGAGTGTTTTTGTTGTTGTTTGTTTTTGTTTTGGGGGTGATGTTGGGTCCGGGTGTTGGAGCAGGAGCTACCTGGGAGGCCTCATCTGGTTTGTAGGCTCCCAATGCCTCAGCGAGTTCGATAGGCTCCCATGCCGAAGCTGGGTGAACGGGTTCCCGTGCCTCAGCCGAGGCAACCGGTGAGGTCTCAGCCGGCTCAAGTTCACTCCTCAGCCGGTTCCTCAGGTTTCTGCGCATCAGCAGAGGTGACCGGTCCGCTCCGGATCCCCGGGATCGTCCCTGTGGTTGGCGTCCTGCGGCTGGAGCTGCACGCGCCGGGGAGGGGGTACTGTCACTTATGCTCTCTCTCCGGCGCTCTAGGTCGTCATGCTCCCCTGCCTCAGCCAGATCGACAGGTTCCCGCGCCTTAGCAGAGGTGACCGGTCCACTCCTGATCCCCAGGATCGTCATCTTGGTCGGCGTCCTGCGGCAGGAGCCGCGCGTTGGGGAGGGTTATACTATCACGTGTGCTTTCTCTCCGGCCTGTAGGTCACCAGGCTGCTCGTTAGGGCGCACACCTGTCACCAGCGTTAGGCGCATAATGACATTCACCTGGACTCCATCACCTCCTTGATTACCTGCCCTTTATATGTCACTCCCTTTGGTTTCTTCCCCAGTCGTCATTGTTCCTGTTCTATGTCGGTGCACTGTTCGTGCACTTGTTTTGTTCTTCTATTTATTAAATGTATTCACTCCCTGAACTTGCTTCCCGACTTTCAGCGTATATCGTTACGCTACTAGATTCCAAGAACACAGGATGAGATGTTACTATCCTTTGTGCAAGCACTTCCAAGAGTTCATGAACAGTGAGACTGGTGAAATTTGGGGAGCGCATCGTCAGTAGTGTACCTTTGGTTCCTAGGGTGTTTCGGCCTTTCACACTATACACCCTCCCCAAAGGCGGCCAGCGACAGGGTGATCAATCCTACGCTTGCGTCCCATTCCCAATTAGTCATAGGAGTTGCCTTGTTGTTGATAGCCAACATCCCATGGGACTATGCATGGCAGGGGCGTCTTCCTCCCTGAGTCAAGCATTGTTGACCGCATACCTCCTGGCCCTCTCATTTCGGGGCCCAGCTGGGGTCTTTCCTCTTCATCCAGAGCCATTGACTGCTGCCTTCTGCCGCCTCTGATACAGCTTTGATTGCCGAACGCTGGCTCTGGCCCTTAATTCCCAGGTCTCTAAGCAGTCTGGTTGTAGATGTTGCCACAAAACCTCTGCAGCCCACCTCCACTGGTCGGACTTCTGTGTTCCAGCCATGATGCCGTGCTTCGGCAGCTAGATTGGCATAGCGCAGATGTTTCCGCTCATAAGCCTCATCTACTGAGTCCTCCCAGGGTACTGTGAGCTCAATGATGAAGACCTTCTTGAGCGAATGGGACCAGAGCACCATGTCAGGTCTTAGGGTGGTGGTTGCGATCTCCGGAGGAAACACAAGTTGCCGGCCAATGTCAGCTAGCATTTTCCAGTCTCGGGCCAAGCGCAGCTGGTCTCGCTCTAAAGGTGTAGAGCCGCTCTTCGGTGGTTTGGCCCCTTCGCGGACAAAGGTCGTCCGTAAGTGTTGTGATGCTGCTGGGGGTGGTAGGGAGTTGGTGGCAGCTCGCTTGTCCTCCAGGGCGGATGCAAGGTTTTTAAGGACTTGGTTGTGACGCCAAGTGTAGCGTCCTTGGGTGAGGCTTGTTTTACACCCTGTGAGAATGTGCCTGAGGTTGGCTGGCATGGAACAGAGGGCACAGTCCGGATCTTCACCATACCATTGGTGAAGATTAACTGGTGTTGGAAGGACGTCATATGTTGCTCTGATGGAAAAGCTCAACCGCCTCGCTTCCATGGCCCACAGATCCTTCCAGCTGATCTTCCTCTTCTCCACACTGTCCCATCGAGTCCATTGTCCCTGTTTGGCAAGAGAGACTGCCTTGGCCCACCTTGCAGCCTCCTCCTGATGGCGTACTTCCTGCACTACCATCTTTCGCCGCTCTGGTGCAGTGGCCTTACTCCAAGCAGCACGGCTAGTTAGCCCAAGGCCTCCTCTCCCTTGCTGAACATGACCCACAATGTCAGCATGTCTGAGGGCTGCTGTTGCCTCCTGGACTGCTTTTCCTGGCCTCCATTTGCGCCCAGTTGCCAAGGTCGGCGCGTTGTTGCTCACCACTGGGTCTCGAGATTCATTCAGTGTCATCTGGAGCCTGGTTTTTGCACACTTGAATTCCTCTGTTAGACTGGTGAGGGGCAGCTTGAGGACACCATCTCCATAGAGGCCTATGGTGGTAAGGCATCGTGGAACTCCGAGCCACTTCTTTAAGTAGCCTGTGACTCCTCTTTCCATCTTCTCCACTGTTGAGATTGGAACCTCATACACTGCTAGGGGCCACAACACCCGGGGTAGGAGACCAAACTGCAGACACCAGGCCTTTAACTTTCCAGGTAGCTGGGTGTTGTCGATGGACTGTAGGCTACTACTGATGTCTTTGCGCAGCTGTTGCACCCGGTCTTTGTCCTTCAGGCTTGCATCATACCACCTTCCAAGGCTTTTTACCGGCTGCTCAGACACTGTTGGGATTTGGTCATCTCCGATGAAGAATTTCAGGTCAGAGAGTACTCCCTTCACAATCGAGATGCTGCGTGACTTGGATGGTTTAATCTTCATACGGGCCCAGCTGATGTTCTCCTCGAGTTTTCTGAGCAGTCTCCTGGTGCATGGGACAGTGGTGGTCAATGTTGTAATGTCGTCCATGTAGGCTCTGAGTGGAGGGAGGCATAAACCAGAGTCGACTCGCTGTCCACCAGCAACCCATTTTGAGGATCTGATGATAACCTCCATTGCCATTATGAATGCCAACGGAGAAATGCTACATCCCGCCATTATACCTACATTCAGGCACTGCCATGAGGTGGTGAACTCTGAGGTGGTGAAGCAGAACTGCAGATCCTTGAAGTACGACTTCACCAGCGTTGTGATGGTGTCCGGTATGTGGAAAAATCTGAAGGCAGACCACAGGAGTTCATGGGGCACAGAGCCAAATGCATTGGCGAGGTCGAGGAAGACTACGTGGAGGTCCCTTTTCTCCACCTTGGCCATTTGGATCTGGTGCCAGATCATGCTGGAGTGTTCCAAGCAGCCAGAGAACCCTGATATGCCTGCCTTCTGTACAGATGTATTGACGTACGCATTCCTTTGCAGGTACTCGGACATCCTCTGGGCAATGACCCTAAAGAAGATTTTACCCTCGACATTCAGTAAGGAGATTGGGCGGAATTGGCTGATGTTCACTGCATCCTTCTCCTTAGGGATCAGGACCCCACCTGCCCTACGCCACACTTTGGGTATTATCTTCTTCTGCCAAGCTGTTCTCATAAGCCTCCAGAGGACCCTCAGGACGTCTGGTGCATTCTTATACACTTTGTACGGGACTCCATTTGGCCCCGGGGCTGATGCTGTTCTTGCCCGTCGAACTGTGTTTTCCACCTCTTTCCATGTCGGAGGGCTGGTCTCAATATGATGTTCCGGGGGTTCAATGGGTGGGATATCTGATGGGATGGCCAGATGTTCATGTCGCTTTGAGTCAAAGTTTGTTGTTATCAGGTGCTCCTCTAGGTCTTTCTTTGTTGTTTTTAGAGCTCCACTTTTTTCCTTCGTGAAGAGACTTTTAAGGAACAAGTTCCTCATCTTTATAGAATCGAGTTCTAGTTTGTTCTTTCTTCCTTCTGCGTTTCCGTAGGTTCTCTGCTCTACGGAGGGATGCCAACCGGGTTTTAATGTCAGCCTGAAGTGCCTCTATGCCCTCCTTTTCCACTTCCGAGGCCTTCTTCCACTGTTTCTTAACCTGTCTAGGATCAGCGTGGCGCTAGCGGCACCC
Source organism: Salvelinus fontinalis (assembly GCF_029448725.1). Lineage (NCBI taxonomy): Eukaryota > Metazoa > Chordata > Actinopteri > Salmoniformes > Salmonidae > Salvelinus > Salvelinus fontinalis. Next base: position 22,828,114 of record NC_074666.1, read on the forward strand.
CCCCCCCCCCCCCCACTGAAAAACCAGTGTCCTACCTTGAGCTGTTCTTCCATCAGTATCTTGGGCAAAGGATCCTTTCTTGGGAGAAATCGTCTTTTGGTGGAAAGCTGTCCTCTTGCCATGTGGAAATGTCAACTGCGTTCGGGATGAACTGAAAAGCGTGCCCAACTTTTCACATCGTTGCAAAAATAAATGTCCCAAAATCGCACTAAACGGATATAAATTGCTATAAAACGCTTTAAATTAACTACCTTATGATGTTTTTAACTCCTATAACGAGTGAAAAGATGACCGGAGAAATATAACAGGCTAAACTAACGCTTGGAACAGGTGCGCGCCGGGGTCCTCTAGGCTCATGACGCAGCTCCCAAAGAATGACTAGCTTCAGAGTTTTTTGATTTGTAGGGCCTGTGAACGCGCAATCGACACCGTTGGAATCGTCATCACGTAAAGGCATCCAGGGGAAGACGTAAGAAGTGTCCGTATAGTCATAGCAACGACAGTGCCCTTTTAAATGACTTCAGAAGAGTGGCCAACATTTCTCAAATCTGACTCCATGTCAGGGAAATTGCTGTAGAATGGGCTCTGTTCCACTTAGAGACAAAATTTCAACTCCTATAGAAACTATAGACTGTTTTCTATCCAATAATAATAATAATATGCATATTGTACGATCAAGGATTTTGTGGGAAGCCGTTTAAAAAATTAGCCACATTAGCATAAATAGTCTAAACAGCGCCCCCATCCCCAACAGGTTAAGCTGTCTCCTTTCTTGAACGAGGCGCTTGATTTCTTGTTGTTTTTGATTTCTTGTTGTTTCTTCTACTAAATGATACTCAAATGTTCCAGGTTGATACTCTAATGTTTTAGGTTGCTAAAAAAATTGTAATCAAGATGACATAAAGTGACATATTCAATAAAGCCTTGCACACTCTTGCCTGCATCTAGCTGGTCCATATATGTTTTTACCCCGTTTCGTTCTGTTGCTTCCGTTTAAGAAAAGCTTTTCAGCAGAATCGGCGGTATGAATACACCCCTGATCACACACAAACTCTGTTCACTTGCTCGTTGTATAATTCCGTCTCGCATCTACGCGCTTTCCTCCTCTCACCTTGTCCCTTCAATAGTGGACTTCAGTGCACAACACATCAGCTGTCTGTGACCAGGTGAAAAAAACATTCCAAACTAAACCTTCATATCATAACCACTACACACAACTTCCATCGTTGTCACCATATTAGGTAACGTCATAGTCAACATAGCTACTAGAACTAACATGTTAGTAAACCCGCTACAATCATGCAGTACAGTGTACAGTCAGCAATCAGTTTAGCAGTTACACCGGCAGGCCCGGGAGACAATAAATTCATAAAACCAAAAGGTTACCTTGACTTAGAGTTCCAGTGTTGGATAGCCATAGTCAGCTAGCTAACATAGCATCCCTCTCTGTTTGAGCCGAGTGATTGAGTAGGCTAAACTAGCTAGCTGCATTCGCTAGATATACTGAACAAAAATATAAAAACATGTAACAATTTCAAGGATTTTACTGAGTTACAGTTCATATAAGGAAATCAGTCAATTGAAATAAACTCATTAGGCCCTAATCTATGGATTTCACATGACTGGGAAAACAGATATGCATCTGATGCTCACAGATACCTTTAAAAAAGGTAAGGGCGTGGATCAGAAAACCAGTCAGTATCTGGTGTCACCACAATTTGCCTCATGCAGCGCTACACATCTCCTTTGCGTAGAGTTGATCAGACTGTTGATTGTGACCTGTGGAATTTTTACCCACTCCTCTTCAATGGCTGTGCGAAATTGCTGGAAACATGGGGTCGTCCATTATCATGATGAAACATGGGGTGATGGCGGTGGATGAATGGCACAACAATGGGCCTCAGGATCTGGTCACGGTATCTCTGTGCATTCAAATTGCCATCAATAAAATGCAATTGTGTTCATTGTTCGTAGCTTATGCCTGCCAATACCATAACCTCACCGCCAGCATGGGGCATTCTGGTCACAACATTGACATCAGCAAACTGCTCGCCCACACGACGCCATACACATGGTCTGCGGATGCGAGGCCAGTTTGACATACTGCCAAATTCTCTAAAACGACGTTGGAGGTGGCTTATGGTAGAGAAATTAACATTATATTATCTGGCAACAGTTCTGGTGGACATTCTTGCAGTTAGCATGCCAATTGCACGCTCCCTTAAACCTTGAGACATCTGTGGCATTGTGTTGCGTGACAAAACTGCACATTTTAGAGTGGCCTTTTATGTTCCTCTCTACAAGCTGCACCTTTGTAATGATCATGCTGTTTAATCAGCTTCTTGGATTGATTATCTTGGCAAAGGAGAAACATTTTAGAGAAATAAAAATTTTGTGCGTATGGAAAAATTGTAGAATCTTTTATTTCAGGTCATGAAACATGGAACCAACACTTTACATGTTGTGTATATTTTTTTGTTCAGTGTAAGTGAAAGCAAAAGTGAAAAAAAGACAACTAAATATAGCTCTCTCTCGCTCTCAATTCTCTTTCATTTTGAAATGAATTAATTTGTTGATGCTAGCTTATACTTATACTTCATTCTCTGATCCTTTGTTTGGGATGAACAACATGTCAGTTCATGCAGTTCATGGTGGACAGTTCATGGTGTATCCTGCCTGTTTGGCCCTGTCCGGTGGTATCGTCAGATGGGGACACAGTGTCTCCCGACCCCTCCTGTCTCAGCCTCCAGCATTTATGCTGCAATAGTTTGTGTCAGGGGACTAGGGTCAGTTTGTTATATCTGGAGTATTTTTGCTGTCTTATCAGGTGTCCTGTGTGAATTTAAGTATGCTTTCTCTAATTCTCTCTCTCTTTTTCTCTCTTTCTCTCTCTCAGAGGACCTGAGCCCTAGGACCATACCTCAGGACTACCTGGCCTGATGACTTCTTGCTGTCCCCAGTCCACCTGGTCGTGCTGCTGCTCCAGTTTCAACTGTTCTGCCTGCGGCTATGGAACCCTGATCTGTTCACCGGACATGCTACCTGTCCCAGACCTGCTGTTTTGAACTCTCTAGAGACAGCAGGAGCGGTGGAGATACTCTGAATGATCGGCTATGAAAAGCCAACTGACATTTACTCCTGAGGTGCTGACCTGTTGCACCCTCTACAACCACTGTGATTATTATTATTTGATCCTGCTGGTCATCTATGAACATTTGAACATCTTGGCCATGTTCTGTTATAATCCACCCGGCACATCCAGAAGAGGACTGGGCCCCCCTCATAGCCTGGTTCCTCTCTAGGTTTCTTCCTAGGTTCTGGCCTTTCTAGGGAGTTTTTCCTAGCGACCGTGATTCTACACCTGCATTGCTTGCTGTTTGGTGTTTTAGGCTGGGTTTCTGCACAGCACTTTGTGACATAAGCTGATGTAAGAAGGGCTTTATAAATACATTTGATTGATTGATTGATTCAAGAGCTTTAAAACCTGTCTAGGATCAGCGTGGCGCTAGCGGCACTCCCCCCCCCCCCCCACTGAAAAACCAGTGCCGCGAAATTCAAAAAAAATATTTTTTTAAATATTTAACTTTCACACATTAAAGTCCAATACAGCTAATGAAAGACACAGATCTTATGAATCCAGTCAACATTTCCGATTTTTAAAATGTTTTACAGGGAAGACACAATATGTAAAGATGTACATCTATTACCTAAAAACACATTAGCATATTCCACCATCTTTTATTTGTCCACCAACACCAGTAGCCATCACCAATTCGGCTAAACTAAGATATTTATAGCCCCTAACCAACAAAAAAACTCATTAGATGACAGTCTGATAACATATTTATGGTATGGGATAGGTTTTGTTAGAAAAAAGTGCATATTTCAGGTATATGGCATAGTTTACAATTGCACCCACCATCACAAATGGACTAGAATAATTACAATGAGCAACGTGTTTACCTAACTACTAATCATCAAACATTTCGTAAAAATACACAGCATACACGAATCGAAAGACACAGATCCTGTGAATACAGACAATATTTCAGATTTTCTAAGTGTCTTACAGCGAAAACACAATAAATCGTTATATTAGCTTAGCACATAGCAATTAGCAGCCCAGCATTGATTCTAGCCAAAGTGAGCGATAAAAGTCAACATCGCCAAAAGATATTAATTTTTTCACTAACCTTCTCAGAATTCTTCCGATGACACTCCTGTAACATCACATTACAACATGCATATACAGTTTGATCGAAAATGTTTATATTTAGCCACCAAAATCATGGTTAGACAATGTGAAATGTAGACAAGCTGGTAAAGAAAACGTCCTTGCGCCACTTAGACAGTGATCTACTCTTATACATAAATACTCATAAACGTGACTAAAAAATATAGGGTGGACAGGGATTGATAGACAATTTAATTCTTAATACAATTGCGTTATTACATTTTTTTATTTATCCTTACTTTTCAATACAGTTTGCGCCAAGCGAAGCTACGTCAAAAAACATGGCGTCCTAAGCCACTAAAATGTTTCGACAGAAACACGATTTATCATAATAAAAATGTCCTACCTTGAGCTGTTCTTCCATCAGTATCTTGGGCAAAGGATCCTTTCTTGGGAGAAATCGTCTTTTGGTGGAAAGCTGTCCTCTTGCCATGTGGAAATGTCAACTACGTTCGGGATGAACTGAAAAGCGTGTCCAACTTTTCACATCGTTGCAAAAATAAATGTCCCAAAATCGCACTAAACGGATATAAATTGCTATAAAACGCTTTAAATTAACTACTTTGTGATGTTTGTAACTCCTATAACGAGTGAAAAGATGACCGGAGAAATATAACAGGCTAAACTAACGCTTGGAACAGGAGAGGGTCGGTGTCTTCCACGCGCGTTACGCAGCAAGAAAAGACTTGCTAGCTAAAGGTTTTTTTCATTTGTAGGGCCTGTGAACGAGCAATCGAGCCCGTTGGAATCGTCATCACGTAAAGGCATCCAGGGGAAGACGTAAGAAGTGTCCGTATAGTCATAGCAACGACAGAGCCCTTTTAAATGACTTCAGAAAAGTGGCCAACGTTTCTCAAATCTGACTCCATGTCAGGGATATTGCTGTAGAATGGGCTCTGTTCCACTTAGAGACAAAATTTCAACTCCTATAGAAACTATAGACTGTTTTCTATCCAATAATAATAATAATATGCATATTGTACGATCAAGGATTTTGTGGGAAGCCGTTTAAAAAATTAGCCACATTAGCATAAATAGTCTAAACAGCGCCCCCATCCCCAACAGGTAGGTAGAAGGACATCCTCCGGAAGTTGTCATAATTACTTTGTAACTCTTTGGAATGGGGTGAGAACCATGAGCCTCCTAGGTTTTGTATTGAAGTCAATGTACCCAATGATGGACGCAAACTAGCTGTCCTCCGGCTACACCATGCTGCTGCCCTACAGTGCTGTTGAGGCAACTGTCAACCTTCATTGGAGAACAGTGTGTTTTAATCAATTATTTCGTGACGTGAATATATTTAGTATAGTTTTATCTAAAAAACTTTTTTAATGTTTCACAATTTGTTTTTTATTAAATTCACTGAGAAAGATGGCCCTCCCCTTCATCCTCTGAGGAGCCTCCACTGATGTTGGCATGGAACTGGTACTGAGTTGGAATTGTATTCTATGTGCATTCTAGACTACAAAATTATTATTTCCATCCTCCCCTGCCTCCCTACTCAATTTGTATTCTTAAATGTGAGGATTTGGGCTGAACGTTGTCATGAGGGACACTATCTGCCGGCAGCATTGAAAATGCCTCTAGTCTGCTTGTGAGAGCCATCTCACTGGTACTGCTGCCCTCTACTCTGCAGCTCAGCCTAAACAGCATTCCAACCCACCTCTGCTTCGAGTACACAATCTCAATGGAGCCCATGGGTCTTGAATCTTGATTATGGATTAAATATTGTCCTAAGGCTACCTGTTGAATATGTGGCACTGGTAAAATACTGACACATGAAAAGTAAAGTTGAATATGCAACATCGAATACTTCAAAGTAAGGGAGGTGTGGAAAGGGAGCAGAAGAGTACCTCATCTATAGGACAGTGCACCTTTGTGCTCACCAGGAAACTATGGTATGGAGTGGCACATAATGAGTTCCTTAGCCTGGGCCATGTGTGTCTTGGAAAGCATAGGTAATGAAGCATCACTATTCAGTCCGGGGAGCAGAGGATTCATACGGCCATGTGGGCCAGTCTCTGCCTCGGTTGTCACTAGTTACCACAGCCTCATAGTCAAAATTGCCTATATCATAAAAGTCCATTAAAACAAAAATGTGCTTTTTGGTCTTCATTTCAGGTTTGGGCTAGGCATAAGGTTAGCAGTGTGATTACGGTTATCATTAAGTTTAGGGCTAGTTTTAAAATCAGATTTTAAGAAGAGAAATTGTATAAATAGGCTTTAGCCATAATTCTGACTTTGTTGCTGTAGTAACTAGTGCCGAACCTCTGCCTCTCTAACCATGAATCATTCAGTGAGCCATAGTAAATAACAATTGCATTCTGCATGAGGAGAGCACCTGGCTGTCCGCAACTTCACAACTCAGCTTTATTGGCTCATGACATGATTCCAATGAATGTGAAGGCAGACACAGTGAAGTGCTTCTGCTTAACATGTGGAGTTCTGCTCTCAGCTCAGCGGTGGGAAGGAGATTCTGTCTGTACTCTGTACACATAACCAAGGCTGTCGAAGAGTCGAAGCTGGTTCCATATCCGTGTTATATTTAAGAGCCCGTTTGTTTTGTTTGTTTGACTGCCCTTGAGGAAGAAATACATCTGTATGTTAAATTCATTAAATGGGGTGGTCTGATTGCCACCAGTCAATTGCTTATATACTGTAGCACACACTTGCAATGCGCATTTCACACAGACGCCACACCCTGTTTTCTTCCTTTTTTGGAGTATGGCGTTGGAGCCCTGAGGGCAGCTCGTCCTAAGGAGAGAGGCTACGGAGCAGCCTGCAGCAACACAACATCATGATGTCGTTATTTCATTGGCTTAATGTGGTTTCAGAGGGCCTTTAATCTCATTAGCTTGCTTTTCACAGGAACAGTTCTCATAAGCCACCTCACACTTCCAAATCTGATTGTATCACACTGCATCACTGCTCACACCAATGATTCTAAATGTTCATAGGTGGCATCATGGAACATGTGTTTCTAGTGGTGATATGTTTATATGTATGTCTTTGATTGTAAAACTTTATTTGAATACTCCATTGTAATGCTTCACAAGGTACAATATGTTTTTACACATGACTTAAAGGTTAACGTAATGCATACTGACAGTATCTATAAAAACGTATGTCACATAACTATGTCTCATTCACGAATGTGCCTTGAAGCATGACACAAGGTACACAGTAAGGTTTCGATATGTCATGCTTCATAACACATTTATGAAGGGAATATAACAAAACTGTCAACTGAAGTATGCAAATAGCATAGTAAAGCGTGACTTGCTTATAAAGCTGATACAAGCTGATACACAGATCTTGATGTGTGTAATGAGGCGACAGTTGGACTGTTCACCCTTGACTTGCTACTCAACCTTAGGAGCTGCATGTTGTTCTTTAGGTTTCCGCTAGCCATGGATGGAGTTTTAACCTCGCCTATGATTTTGAGGAATTTAGAACTGCATTGTACAGTAACAAAATAGTGTTCCAGCCGAGGTCGGGAAATGGGATGCTTTCTATTTATACCACATGTTTTTATCTGTCTATCTGTTTGATGCAATATATAATGTTTCAATGGAACAATGTTTCATATTCCTTTACACCAAATATGTGTTAACAGCTACACCACCACTTCCATCCATCTGGACAGGGTGTGGTCTCTGCCAGTGGCGAACCGTGACTATAGGACGTAGGCCTTCAGAGGGAGTCAAAACCTTCCAATACGTTGTATCAAAATCAAAAATAACAGAAAACAAAGCATCATCGTCATTATATATTCTGTTGTCGGACCATTCTAGTTCTATTGAGGGAGGACCAATGTTTTTTGATGACATTATGAATGAATCAAACAGGCCGCGCTTCGGGCTGCTGCACACACAGAGAGAGAACTGGCACCGACATGACTGGTGACACACAGCATGAAATAATGCGACCAGCAAAACAGAAAACATACTGTTTACACAACCTATGGTAGCCTAACACCACTATCACCAATTGCAACAACAAGCGTCATATCAAAGGTGATAGCCTTGTGGTGTTGAAAGGACCAACAGGCACGGCTAATAGACAGTCGACAGCAGTCACACATAACATTAAATAATGTTAAAGAATAAGCAGCCCATTCAATCCAGTAGGCCCCAGGAAATCATAACAATACAAAAGCACAACTATTTCATGTCCAAAAATGAAATTAACAAATCAGCTATTACTTCTCATTGCAAATACATTTTATCACATTCATCACACTAACTGGTGATCTAAAATTTAAATGCAACAATGTTTCACAATCATTATTTTAAAAGAGATAGCTAACAGCCAGCTAGCTACAAAACAAAACAGTGCCACTCACCAGATGATGATAATTTGTAGACTAAGTTTGAAGGTTAATCTTGGAAAGGGTGATTCTAGCAAATTAGCAACAACATCCACCTTGAAGCTGAAAACAGCTGCTGCAGCCGCTGTCACCATTGTCACACTACTACAATAAAATTTAAATCAAATTTATTTATTAAGCCCTTCTTACATCAGCTGATGTCACAAAGTGCTGTACAGAAACCCAGCCTAAACCCCCAAACAGCAAGCAATGCAGGTGTAGAAGCTAGCTGACATTACTAGCCTTATAGTGGAAAAACTACTGCTTGCACCACTGATTATTTGCTCATGTACACTCAGTAGTGATGTGTCTTGGGCTTCAAGAAGGCCCCACTCATTGCAAGTCAAAATGTGATTGTTCATTCCACTGTCACTCCAAAATTCTGCTCTAATACAATTGAATGGCAGAGGCCTTCTGTCCAGCTTCTGAAGGCCTAGCCAATGGCTGACTGAGCTGGCTAGATTTTTCTACCTGGAGAGCACCAAATAATTTTTATTTCATTTTCAGTGTTAACCCTTCTCATTCCAACTCAAACTGAAGAGATGAACTCAGAAGATCATCAACATTATTGTGAAGATGAAATAGAAATTAAAATGAAAAAAATAAATATAGAACACATAAATCCTACAGTTCCCGACTGATCTCTGCATGCTTTAAGCCTGTGGTTGTGATGGCCACAGTTGTGCCTTATCACATATTCATGTTTGCACTCAAGTTAACATCAAGGAATTACTTGTGTTGTCACACAGCACAGGGTGACCAGATTGACCTACTGTAGTACTCTAATGCTTCAGTAGCTTGAATATTTAATCTAGGGTGCCATAGAAAGAGCAAAGTACTGTAAAAGCGCTACAAATCACGGTCATGTATGCATGGGTAGGTTCATGGCACAAGCATGTCTCCATACATTCCATTTAGGTGTGTGTCTGGGCGTTTGGGCAAAGGTCTTTGTCATGATGTAACTAACCCCTTTCTAATTTCCACTGTCCCTTTTATAGCTGCAGACTCAGCTTCTCACAGCTGCTGATGTCCAGATTCACAACCAGCTCTCAGGAAGTGGACAGGGCTTTTGGCTTTTGGCCGCCTGCTCTTTATGCCTGCCTGGGTGACTGACTGCCCAGTTACTGGAAATTATATGAACCGAGAGCAATCACAGATTTGGAGAGCTGCCACCCAGAGTCACTTAGTGGGATGCTTTCAGCATGAACCAGAGACTGTCAATAAGTAGGCCCTATTTTGCAGAGGCTAGTGCCAGAGTGAATCATAAGCAACATAATAGTGACTCAATACCAAACATCCTTTTTCATTTATTCATCCAATTTCCTTAGTAATTCACAGTACTGTATATACAGTATACTGTAGCTAGAGATAGGAAGGGTTGAGAAGTTGGCAAGTTTGAGAGTTCAGAATCTTAAAATCAATTCTCGATATTATTCAGTGTTCTTAGTCTAATAGACTGGTCTAATTAACACTGTATTCTAACTAGTTACAAAAATACTTACCTGGTTGGTTAATCCTGTGACTTTTTACATACATTGATGTATGTTTTGCCTCTGAGATTTGTTCATTATTGTTCTGTATGGCTCCTGCCTGTAAGATGGAGAGAAATTATGTCTGCCATTTCTACATGGCTCAACTGACAGTTCATGACACAGTTTATTACTCTATTTTGACAGCCAAAGGCTGTCTGTCTGCACTCTATAACTCAAGAGGGTCTTAACCGGAAAAAGGGAAGACTACATTAGAGGGCCCTTTGGGCACTCCTGAGACTAAGATGTCGTCAGTCAGGAGGACTTGGCTTTTAAGACCAATTCAACTGTGCATTTTCATTGCACTTCCTTTTTCACCCACAAACACAATCACAGTCTAATTCCACTCATCCCTTGTGCCCTCTGGTCAGACATCAAAGACACAAGATCATGGATAATCCCTATGGGGTATATTAATTGTGTAAAAGCTATCTTTATTGTAAATCCTAATGAGATGAGAAAAACAACATCCAAAATGAACATTGCATGTGGTAGAATAATTCAATTACATCCGAAATTTTATGTCGATGCCACAGAAGGTGCAGCATCAGTATAACATGGTATCCCTCTGATACACTCTTAGAAGAAAGGTGCTATCTAGAACCTTGTCACGCCTTGACCATAGTAAGCTGTTTATTCTCTGTGTTTGTTTGGGCGTGATAGTGACTAGGGTGGGTCATCTAGGGATTTGTATGTCTATGCTGGCCTGATATGGTTCCCAATCAGAGACAGCTGTTTATCGTTGTCTCTGATTGGGGATCATATTTAGGTACCCATTTCCTCATTTGTGTTTGTGGTATCTTGTCTATGTTTAGTTGCCTGTCAGTGCTAGTTGTATAGCTTCACGTTTCGGTTGGTTGGTTGTTTGGTTCAGTGAGTTTCAGTTTATAAAAATTACGCTGCGCCTTGGTCCGATCATTACAACGAACGTGACAAACCTAGAAAGGTTATTTGGCTGTCCCCATAGGATAAACCCTTGAAGAACCCTTTTTGCTTCCAGGTAGAACCCTTTTGATAAGGGTTCTAATTGAACCTTCCTTAAAAAGGAATGACAGATCTACTTATTGTACATTTGACTGAAGTATATATGTTTAAAGTAATGACTAAAGAATTCCACCCTGAAACATATTTAACGGTGTAATAATAATAATACTATAATCCAATAATGTGTGTACAACTGAACCTGGTTATGATTCTTAGAAAGCTGACAACAGGAAAGAGGGCCCTTCCAAGGCCTCTCTAATCTAGGGAGGAGAGGAATGGCGAGAAATTGCCAAGGCTGGTAGAAAAGTAATAAAACTGCGTGTGTGTGTGTGTGTGTGTGTGTGCGTAGGTGGGGGTGAGAGTTATAAAATGACCGTCTTTGCATTTTTGACTTCAGAACGTTCTCTGAATAAAGAACTAACCTTTTGCAGAATGGGGGCTTTGTCTAATTCTTCATTAACCAGGGTCTTACAAACGTCTGGGAATTGGTCAAAGCTATAGTGATAGTTGAGTTCAACCATTGGGATAAAAATTCTCGTGACACCTTTCCACAGAGGGTTCTACATGGAAACTAACCGGGTTCTACCTGGAACAGTAGAACTTAATAAACAGAGTGTATCCTTCGTCATAAAGACACGGTAAAGCCTTGAGGTGTGAGCGCTCTTTGAAGAAATTGAACCTTCCTTAAAAAGGAATGACAGATCTACTTATTGTACATTTGACTGAAGTATTTCCATGAATTACACATTTCGTAAAACCCCTGGAGTCACCAAATCTGTACGTCTCTAGTCTCAGTATGACTTCCCTGACAAAATAAAGATTTAAAAATAAAAATGTAATTCTGTCCTTATTGAAAAAACATGTATTGTCATGCCAAGGCCTTTCATTCTCATGCATGATGGTAGATTCCTTTACCCCTGATCTTGGCACTTTCAGAGCTAATTTTAATCTCACACAACCTCTCTAGAATAGGATCATATTGACCTCATTTATTCTAAAGGTTATATATGTGAGGTATACCTCTGCAGTGTACTGACATTTCAACTATGGTTTTCTACATGTACCTGGGCAACTGTGGCCCGCGACCCCTTTTGTATGACCGTGGATCATTTCCCACTACCACCACCCCAAAAAACTATTTATATAATACAGTAGATATTTAAGAAATCAGTCAGGGTCTCAATTTACTGTTGAGGATTAGAATTGTAGAACACACAAGGTGCAATTTCTACATTTCAGCAGTTTTTCTCTTGTTATTTCAGTCACTGACATTCACTCAATTAACCCGTAACAGCTGAAAATGTTTAGATTGGTAACTTAGTCTATCCAGCTATCTAAACTTGTAGTAATCATGGTTGAATTACCGACTTGAGTGCCCTCATTGATTTTGTCAGTCCCTTTGTCAGTCATGTTAAAAACTTCAAACATTTCTCTCCATCCTTTGGCAAAATGAATGGAATTGCATGAAATTTGTTTTAAAATTGCTCAATATTATCTTAGTCCATGGCAAAATATGTAGAATTACATCAAACGTTAATTAAAACTGCAACATTTTTTTCTACGACCTTGGCAAAATGTGTAGAATCGCATGAAATTAACTAGAAAACGTAAATAATTGTTACTCTCCGCTGTGGCCCCCACCCCCATCAAAGTTGCCCATCCCTGTTCTAGTGTGTCCAATCAAAACCCATATTTTGACCAATGGGTAGATAATCTTCTAAGAAAACCAATGGTCCAAAACTCATGTCTCTATCATAATCTGTTTAAAACTTATTGGAGTTTTTTCCATTGTAGGATGGTAAAAATTAAGGTGACTAAATCAATTCCAGAGAAAAAAAGGGGACAAAAATCATGAAAAGGATTTTTATTTGAATTCAGCTCATGTCATGCTATTTTAGCTATTTACGACCCGCGGAAACAACTTGGAAGAGGACAACCACAAAATTTGGCCAGAAAGCTGCACTGCTCTGTCAAACGAGCTCGGTGCTTTTTATCGGATGTATTAGGTTACGATATCTGACTTTTTTGATATAATGTTAACTTAATGTTAGAGAAAGAGCTGACTGAACGATTCAGAACATGAACAATCTTATTTGTCTTGGCAAAATATATTTTATATCATAAAGAAATTAAATGTCATCACCAAAGCACCCTACATCTTCTCTTGTTTTGTGGTGGAACACATACAAAATGTGCTGCTGCATTGGGCTTAGGTATAAGGAGTTCATGTTAGGCCCATCTATGGAGTTCCTGCTAGGGCTCCATTCCAACATGAATTCGACAAGAGTCCGCTACGCCCATATATGGAGTTCCTATCAGTCTGAGTACTCAGACTAGGCTGTAGATATACCAAACCAATCAATCAATCAGCACTTTGTGACTTTGTGCACTTTGTGACATCGGCTGATGTAAAAAGGGCTTTATAAATACATTTGATTGAGATATACCAAACAAGCTTTCACAGACTCCAAAACAATTTATACACAATGCTCTCAGCTTAGCGAAGCCTGATAAAGACAATTTGCAGTTCTGAATGCTACACTACTTTTGAAAAAAATTAGAAAATAATACTCAGCTCCAGATACAAAAACATACAAATAAAGTAAATCTTGCATGAGTCATATCAATCTCAGTACATATAGGATTATACAGTGATCTATGAAATACTAAATAGAGCATACAGTAGAACAAGGGACCCCATCTGGCGGCCAATTTTATTTGGCCTCCCAAGTAAAAAAAACTATTTGCATTCAAAAAACACTGTAAAAACACCAGCAAATCAGCTCCAAGTGATTATAATTTTGGAAATCTGTTCCAAACTATCCACAGTGATAATAGAGAGATATATGTGATCGTATACAAATTTAAACAAGGTTTGAAATGATTATTTTTTAGACAAATATGTGACTCACCACCTGGATTTGGTCTTATGTAGCAAAATTAGCAATGGTGTTTTACATTAGATAAAAGTAGAGACTCAGAGCTACAAAATGGTGTGTCATACACTGCATTTGAGGAACAATGGGAAAGTAATTCTGCTTTGAAAGTTGATCAACTTGTAAACTCACTTTTGAGAAAATTGCCTTTGAATATTTTGCTATCTAGTGAAGAGCTCTTCTTTGTCTACACCCATTCAGCATTGTTTACACCCTCTTAAGCTTTAGCCCCACCCATCTTGTCTCGCTCTTGAGGTGCACACTCGACACTCTGGCCGATTATTTGTTTACCTCTGGATAACATGAAAACAGTCTAACCAGCTCTGCTGGCAACAATTTCATTATGCTTTTTTGCAGACGTTTAATGACACGGGCCATATTCAACGGGTGTTGTACACACATCACATAACGTTAGCTAACAAACCAGCAGGCCAACATTAGCTAGTTAAACAACAATGAACAGTGCCAACAACGCCATATTGCAGGGAGCTAACCAACCATGTTCAATGTTAGCTAACTAACATTAGTCTCTAACTAGAACAGCAAACGGCTCTGGGAAACTAATAATAACGTCAGCTAGGGAGCCAGCCAGCTAATGTTAGCTAGCTAGCTAACAGTACACTTCATCTTGAAATTTAACCACTTTCTGTCAAAATTAGAAAACGTGTAATATCTGAAAATGTAGCTAGCTATCTTACCTGTATACATCATCGTGCATGGATGCGTCTCCCTGTCAGGAATGCCATTATCCTTAGTTTGAAGATGTAATCTGGAGACAGGTGTTTTCTCCATATCTTTAACTATCATACTCTAATTCCACTGATTTCAAAATGTGATAAAGTCCCCCCTTATCTCAGCTCGCTGGTCACCATAGCAGCACCCACCTGTAGCACGCGCTCCAGCAGGTGTATCTCTCTGGTCACCCCCAAAGCCAATTCCTCCTTTGGCCGCCTCTCCTTCCAGTTCTCTGCTGCCAATGACTGGAACGAACTACAAAAATCTCTGAAACTGAAAACACTTATCTCCCTCACTAGCTTTAAGCACCAGCTGTCAGAGCAGCTCACAGATTACTGCACCTATACATAGCCCATCTATAATTTAGCCCAAACAACTACCTCTTCCCCTACTGTATTTATTTATTTATTTTGATCCTTTGCACCCCATTATTTATATTTCCACTTTGCACATTCTTCCACTGCAAATCTACCATTCCAGTGTTTTACTTGCTATATTGTATTTACTTCGCCACCACGGCCTTTTTTTGCCTTTACCTCTCTTATCTCACCTCATTTGCTCACATTGTATATAGACTTATTTTTCTACTGTATTATTGACTGTATGTTTGTTTTACTCCATGTGTAACTCTGTGTTGTTGTATGTGTCAAACTGCTTTGCTTTATCTTGGCCAGGTCGCAATTGTAAATGAGAACTTTTTCTCAACTTGCCTACCTGGTTAAATAAAGGTGAAAAAAATATATATATATTATATCTGTTTGGGCTTCTTCTGGTCAATTTGCGGTCTACAATCTACTTTATCTAGTTGATGATCCCTGCAGTAGAAACTCAGTTAGTCTTATGGCTAAGAGGCTGATGCTAATTAACCGGGAAGTTTATTTTTCTCACTCTCTGCTGTGACCTTGTTAAGAAGGCTGAGGTGTTTCTTATTCAGTCCCACTTCCTGGGGACCTGCTATAATCCAGCTGTGCTAGCTGACCTCACACTGCTCAATAGGAGAGAGAGAGAGAGAGAGAGAGAGAGCAGTCCTCCACATTAGCCTGGCCATGAAAACTAATAAAAGGAATGAAGCATTAAAGTTATAAACACAAATGAAACATCACTTAATTAATGAAAGACACATACTTAATGGTATATAACATTGGTAAGACATTACAGGGAAAAGTCACGTAGGAAAACACAGGTGTGAAATCTATAAAATGTGTGTAAGTTTATATCATATTTCCTCCATTTAACATGCCAAAAGTAGTGGAGTAATTGTATAACATTAACATACCCCCCAACTGTGGCACATAGCATACGCCCACCCAATGCAGGCCCTCCTTACCACCGCATTAAGCTTTGACCTGAAATAGATCCTATTCTCATTTTAAGATTCCATCAACGATTTCACAAGTATTGCATCAGGTCGCTAGGGAAATTTACCTCAAACCATGCTGATAGCGTTTCATACAAAACTCGCCACGAGCCCTGGCAAGTGCAGCAATTCGGAGTGCCATAAGTGATTCCTTAGCATTGAGTTTGGGCACCAGAGAGAGGTCGGTCACCCTGTCCCCTTCAGTGAGAATAAATGAAAAAGAAATGGCTTCAACTCCTGTGGTCGGGCAGCCGCTAACGGTGCCCCTGGTGTGAAAAATGCCACAGCAAGACATTTTCAATGCTTTCATATCGTAAAGAGAAGACTGCTGGAATTCCCATGAGTGGAATCCAGTAACGAAGAGGCTCTTCCTCTCCTGCTCCTGCTATAGAGATGAGTCACAGTGTCTTTGGTGCTGAGAGGGTTGGAGAAGTCAATGATGAATCAGGATGCTGCAATTAAATTAACATAAATACGCAATTCATTTCTGCCTCAACAGCATGTTCCTTATCTCATGTTCCTTAGACATTGGTTCAGGTTTTTGTTAGGGTTAAAGAAACATTTATTTTCCTCTAACAAATGTTGCTGAAATAGTTCACAGTTAATAATGGACTGAAAATTGACTTGGTAAGAATACTTACCAAGACTTGAAGATTTTGTGAGGAAGATTAATGGAAAGTTGTTATGTGTGTATAAAATGTGCAAATGTATTCTCATACTCAACTTTTGGTTGTCTTGGTTTTCATACTAGTAGGCTATGTTGGGCCATCTAGCATCCCACTGGGCACAGACTTCAGTTCAACATCTAGTTTTGATTTACATTTGATTAAGTTATCAACTAACGTGAATTCGACTTTAAATCAACAGAAATGTGAACCATGTCATAGGATTTAGGTTAACATATGGGTGAAAAAATGACAACAATTCCTGAAACGTCTTTATGTTGATGACCAATCAGTTTTCCACATTGATTCAAACTCATCACCTTAATTTTTTGTTGTTGAAATGCCATGGATTTTTTGTGCCAAGTGGGAGGATTCTTCTTTCACATGGATTTTAGCTATGAAGTTTCACTGGAAGCTAGTTCAGGTGCAGGATCTTAATTTGAGCAGGTTTGCTACAGCAAGAAAATGTTCCTGCAGCAACAGGAAATGTGAATTATTATGTGGATTCTAATTAGTGGACAATTTTGTATGGGTTGATACATTACATTTCTAAGTGGAAATGACACACTTCAGAAGCTTAAATGTTGAAATGTCCTGCATTGCAGGAAAGTTATCCTGCAACAGCGTGATCAAATTAAGATCCTAGATCTGGACGTCTCTGAATGCGGTTACAGCTGTTGCATAGTGGAAGCTGCTTTATTTCTCTACCCAGCTGAATGGTTCTGAGAGCTGTTTGAACTCATTGATCAAAATGAATTTCCTAACCAAAGGCTTCACTTCCTAAGTGAGGACTGTCTCATTTGTTTCCCTCAGTTTCATTCTCACGTTGACAGCACCTTTGATTTGATCTCAGGATAAGTACCATGATTTGTTATCATTAGACCATGTTTGAGAAGCTATGAAGTGAAATGTAATTTCACCAGTGACAAGCAGTCAGGGATGGCAGCAGGAGCGTTTCTAGGATTTGAAGATATTGGGGGTTTAGCCCAAAGCCATTAGTGGGGTCCCGGTGCATCCTTCCCCCGTCTCTCTTGTCTGACCTCTTCTGTTGCTGTCTCTTGTCTTCCTTCCTCTCTCTTCCTGTCCTTGTTGTAAAAGTAAAACAAAAATGTAATATACATTTTTGATCTCACCAGCTAATTCTTTGTTTTACGTTTGACCTTTTCACTGTCCTTATTTCACCTGTTATAATTTGAGCAAATGAATACAACTTGTAAAAATCTGCAGAGCAGCTTCAAGTGATACAAGCTGTGTGCTCAACCCACCTCTGTTCTCTCTCCATCTGCCCTCTTCTCTCACTTTCACAGTGTCTTGTCTGTCGCTGTCTCAGGTTCTTGTTTGTTACTGTCTCCTTTGTCTATCATCTTCTGTTATGGCCTGTTGTGTTATTCTGGTGTCTCTCTATCGTATCCTATTCTTCTTTATACAGTGCATTCAGAAAGCATTCAGACCCCTTGACTTTTTCCACATTTTGCCACATTACAGCCTTATTCTGAAATGGATTAAATTGTTTTTTCCCCTCATAAATCTGTACACAATGCCCCATAATGACAAAGCGAAAAAACACGTTTTTAGAATGTTTAAAAATGTATAAAAAATTCAAATGTAAATAAGTATTAAGACCTTTTACTCGGTACTTTGTTGAAGCACCTTAGGCAGCGATAACAGCCTCAAGTATTCTTGGGTAGGACTCTACAAGCTTGGCACACCTGTATTTGGGTAGTTTTTCCCATTCTTCGCAGCCACTGTGTTCTTTGGGACTTTCAACGCTGCAAAACTGTTTTGGTACCCTTCCCTAAATCTGTGACTTGACACAATACTGTCTCGGAGCTCTACGGACAAGTTAACGTTAGCTAACTAACGTTACGATTTTTTTTGTTTTACGTTTGGCTACAAAGTTGCAGGTACAAACCCAACGTTCCGCATGTCTCCAACAACTGAGTATCTCCAAAGTGACTTCTGATAAAAAAGATATAGCTAAATATGCTATCTTTGTTGTTTTCTTGGTTTCAGTTATTCTAGCTAATGTTTAACGATCATCCTTCACGAAGTGAATGGCAATTTCTTTTTACAAAGATTTATTTTCAAACGTTGTGCTCTTGTGCAGTCCTTAAAAATCACACTTCACGAGCATCGCTGAGCAACTGCTTCATCAAGGCTTGGCAATGACTCTTAAGGACCGCTCTAGCACCCAAAGTTTCCTTCTTTTTAAATGTTTAGCTACCGTTACTTTTATTTTGATGTTGTGCATTTTCTACTTCGCTAGCTAGCTCTAATTCACCATCGGCAAGGTATAAACGGTATCTCTGGGACCATATTGTCTCAGAGGTACCTAAGTCAACTATAAGGTATCGATGAGGCGATGTAAGTGACGCTAGCTAGCTAGCTGGCCTATCTTTAGTGCTGAATCTATCGTTGAATAAAATTCTTATTTGTTGTAGGAGAATTGTGCGCATGCGCAATTGAACTTAGACCAGTATGATGTGGACGACAATAGCCAGGTAACGTTAGACACACTAGGTTTTCACAAGTTTGCTAGCAAAACTGTGCTGACACTGTCACCTCTACTTTGTTTCAGACGAACCTTGTGAATACCCAATTAAACTTGGACCATGATGAAGGAATAGAATGTGAGAACCAGGTAGACTCAGCTAATCATCAGGTCCTGATAACACTAACTAGACACACTTGAGTTTTCCTCAAAAGGCACATAGTCCTCAAAGCCTTAAACCTCCCGTGGTCCTCGGGTCAGGGTGACCCAGGTCCTGTGTGTGGAGGGCTCCCCGCTCTGTGCTCTGTGCTCGGTGGGTCAGAGCGACCCAGGCCCTGTGTTTCCAGGGCTCCCGCTCTGTGCTCTGTGCTCGTGTGTCAGAGCGACCCAGCCAGCCACTGGCGAGACGTATGTCGTTGAGTGTAGAGAGTCTGCAAGTGTGCCGAGTTTGCCCGTGGCTCCCCGCTCTGTGCTCTGTGCTCGGTGGGTCAGAGTAACCCACCCAGCCACTACACAGGTCCAGACATGCTCCGCTGTGTGCTAGAGAGAGCAGCCAAGTGTTATTGTGGCTCGGGTGGGGTGGGTCAACTGCACACGGCTACAAACACGCGCGCAAGCAAGCCTCGTGCATTTTCAGGTCTTGTTGTCCCGCGTAAGCGGCCGGCCGTAGAGAGGATACTAATATTGTCAGCGGCACACACACACACACACACACACACACACACACACACACACACACACACACACACACACACACACACACACACACACACACAAAGTGACCGGCGCCCCACCCGTGCCTAGTGCGCTCTTCCCCGCCGCTCAGTGCACCCGATCAGAGGAGCCAAGCGGCCAAGGCCGTGCCTTTTACGGCCGCACAGGTTCTAGAACAGATCTTGTCCAGCGTGGACGGAGAAGACAACTCAGATTCCGAGGAGGAGGAGGAAGAGGTTTCGGAAGACGAAGACGGGGAGGAATACAACCCCGAGCGCCGCCAGGTCGACAAAGCTTCTCCTGCCTCTTCTGAGGAAGAGCCCGAGGAAGCCCCCGAGGACGAGCGTGAGGAACAACGCGAGGATGAGATCTCCTCTGCGCCGGACCAAAGGGAGACGCCGTTGCTGTCGAAAAACGGCAAAATCGAATGGTCCCCTGTGGCCTACGGCCGCCTCCGCCGCCACCGCAGGGCCCGCGTGATCTGTCACGCCGGGCCGGACGAGACTCCAGGCCCCACGGCCTACGCCGCAACCCAGGCGCGCGACATCGCGTCCGCCTTCCACCTGCCTACGTAGGGCTGCTGATCCTAGCGGGCGTCTACAGGTCCCGAGGCGAGGCTGCGGCCAGCCTGTGGGACGCCGAGAGCGGGAGGACCGTGTTCCGAGCCACTATGCCGCTCAAGGTCTTTCACAGGTACTCGAGGCTGCTGCGATTCGACGACCGCCAGTCGAGACCGGCAAGACTCGCCACGGACAAACTCGCAGCCATCCGAGAGGTCAGGGACCTGTG
The DNA here is from genome assembly GCF_029448725.1 of Salvelinus fontinalis. NCBI lineage: Eukaryota > Metazoa > Chordata > Actinopteri > Salmoniformes > Salmonidae > Salvelinus > Salvelinus fontinalis. Next base: position 22,848,917 of record NC_074666.1, read on the forward strand.
GGAGGCGCGGCTGCCAGCCCGCAACAACCCGGGGCCTGACGTGACGGTGGACGAGCAACTGGTCCCGTTCAGAGGTACTGTGCGTGCGTGCGTGCGTGCGTGCGTGCGTGTGTGTGTGTCTACGTGCGTGTGTGTCTATAAAGAGGTAGTAGCTGTAGCGGCTGTAGCAGCAGCGGCTGTGGCAGCAGTAGCAGCATGTGTAACACAAAAGGCCGTTGGCCCCAATGAGACAGTAACGAGGCTAATCTCTTCTCCCCTTTCCAAAAGGCCGCTGTCCTTTCCGTCAGTACATCCCCAGCAAGCCGGCGAAATACGGCATCAAGTCGTGGGTGGCCTGCGACGCCAAGTCCAGCTACGCTTGGAAGATGCAAGTGAACACCGGCAAGGCGGCCAGCGGAGGCCCCGAGAAGAACCAGGGGATGCGCGTCGTCCTCGACCTGACAACGGGACTGAGCGGTCGCAACGTTACCTGTGACAACTTCTTCACCTCCTACGAACTGGGCCAGCGGCTCCTCACCATGGTGGGCACGGTGAGAAAGAACAAGGCCGAGCTCCCGCCCGCGCTGCTCGAGTCCAAGGGCAGACAGGTCCTGTCCTCCAGATTTGCCTTCACGCCCACCGCCACTCTAGTGTCCTACCTGGCAAAGAAAAACAAGAACGTGCTACTACAACTGCAACAAGGGCGGCGTGGACAACCTAGACAAGGTGGTCGGCACCTACAGCTGCAGACGGATGACTGCCCGCTGGCCCCAGGTCGTCTTCCACAACATCCTCGACATGTCCTCCTACAACGCCTTTGTCATATGGCGAGAGATCAAGCCTGACTGGATGCCTCCCAAGCGGAACAAGCGCAGGGTGTTCCTCGAGCAGCTGGGAAAGGCACTTGTGAAGCCGCTGATCCAAAGAAGGCAGCATCTCCCCCACAACGAAGCAGCCTCAGCACTTGTCAAAGTCCTACAGAGTGCTACGGCGGCGGCTCGTGATCCACAGCGCGAGGAGCCCGCCGCTGCCCCGGCCGCTGCCCCGGCCGCTGCCCCGGCCTCTGCCCCGCTCGCTGCCCCGGCCACCGGGGCAAGTAAGAGGAAGAGGTGTCAGCTCTGCCCACCCAAGAAGGACTCCAAGACACACACGGTGTGCTGAGGTGTAAGAAATACATCTGCAAAGGCTGTTCACACGCATACTGTCACACTTGCGCACATTGGGCCTTTAGCCAGGACGGGACAGGGTGACCCTGAGGACGCGGGGACTAGACACAATGTGAGGACGACGGGAGGGTTAACCTGTCTAGGATCAGCGTGGCGCTAGCGGCACCCCCCCCCCCCCCACTGAAAAACCAGTGCCGCGAAATTCAAAAAAAATATATTTTTAAAATATTTAACTTTCACACATTAAAGTCCAATACAGCTAATGAAAGACACAGATCTTGTGAATCCAGTCAACATTTCCGATTTTTAAAATGTTTTACAGGGAAGACACAATATGTAAAGATGTACATCTATTACCTAAAAACACATTAGCATAATCCACCATCTTTTATTTGTCCACCAACACCAGTAGCCATCACCAATTCGGCTAAACTAAGATATTTATAGCCCCTAACCAACAAAAAAACTCATTAGATGACAGTCTGATAACATATTTATGGTATGGGATAGGTTTTGTTAGAAAAAAGTGCATATTTCAGGTAGACTTCATAGTTTACAATTGCACCCACCATCACAAATGGACTAGAATAATTACAATGAGCAACGTGTTTACCTAACTACTAATCATCAAACATTTCGTAAAAATACACAGCATACACGAATCGAAAGACACAGATCCTGTGAATACAGACAATATTTCAGATTTTCTAAGTGTCTTACAGCGAAAACACAATAAATCGTTATATTAGCTTAGCACATAGCAATTAGCAGCCCAGCATTGATTCTAGCCAAAGTGAGCGATAAAAGTCAACATCGCCAAAAGATATTAATTTTTTCACTAACCTTCTCAGAATTCTTCCGATGACACTCCTGTAACATCACATTACAACATGCATATACAGTTTGATCGAAAATGTTTATATTTAGCCACCAAAATCATGGTTAGACAATGTGAAATGTAACTCAGCTGGTCAGAATTTGTCCTTGCGCCACTTAGACAGTGATCTACTCTTATACATAAATACTCATAAACGTGACTAAAAAATATAGGGTGGACAGGGATTGATAGACAATTTAATTCTTAATACAATTGCGTTATTACATTTTTTAATTTATCCTTACTTTTCAATACAGTTTGCGCCAAGCGAAGCTACGTCAAAAAACATGGCGTCCTAAGCCACTAAAATGTTTCGACAGAAACACGATTTATCATAATAAAAATGTCCTACCTTGAGCTGTTCTTCCATCAGTATCTTGGGCAAAGGATCCTTTCTTGGGAGAAATCGTCTTTTGGTGGAAAGCTGTCCTCTTGCCATGTGGAAATGTCAACTGCGTTCGGGATGAACTGAAAAGCGTGCCCAACTTTTCACATCGTTGCAAAAATAAATGTCCCAAAATCGCACTAAACGGATATAAATTGCTATAAAACGCTTTAAATTAACTACTTCATGATGTTTGTAACTCCTATAACGAGTGAAAAGATGACCGGAGAAATATAACAGGCTAAACTAACGCTTGGAACAGGAGAGGGTCGGTGTCTTCCACGCGCGTTACGCAGCAAGAAAAGACTTGCTAGCTAAAGGTTTTTTTCATTTGTAGGGCCTGTGAACGAGCAATCGACCCCGTTGGAATCGTCATCACGTAAAGGCATCCAGGGGAAGACGTAAGAAGTGTCCGTATAGTCATAGCAACGACAGTGCCCTTTTAACTGACTTCAGAAAAGTGGCCAACATTTCTCAAATCTGACTCCATGTCAGGGAAATTGCTGTAGAATGGGCTCTGTTCCACTTAGAGACAAAATTTCAACTCCTATAGAAACTATAGACTGTTTTCTATCCAATAATAATAATAATATGCATATTTAGCCACATTAGCATAAATAGTCTAAACAGCGCCCCCATCCCCAACAGGTTAAGTGTGCTGACACAGTCTGCCCTCATTTGTTTCAGGGGAACCATGTGAATGCCCAACTGAACTTGGACCATGATGAAGGAATAGAACGTGAGAACAAGGTAGGCCCAACTAATCATCAGGGCCTGAACATTATCTAGACACGCTTGACTTTCCCTCAAAAAACACATAGTCCTTAAGTTTATTGACACAATCTGTGTTTCAGGGGAACCTCGGGAATACCGGACTAGACTTTGACAATGATGAAGACATGGGTGATGATGGCCAGGTAGGTTGAATTTTTGCTTCGTCTAACCTTGTGAATATCTTCTTGTGGATTTACTACAACTACAAAATGACTTGAAATGAATGAAACGAATGGCTAATGAGGCTACCCTTTCACATACTTAACATATACTAGCTCATACAGTGGAGAGTAAGGTTTCTATATTATTTAGATAAGATAATGTAACTGCTTCTTGGCACTCAGTCTCACACTATACTAGGCATAATTTAATTTCAGGCAACATTTGAAGATACGGACACTGATGAAGACCCTTCAGACGAACAAGAGCTAGAGGAATATGATAAAACACTCTTTGCCGCATCAGGCCTTACTGTTGGTGGTGCTATTGTTCTCATCATGTGTTTTGTTGTACAATTCAATCTGTTATGGCTTGCTCTGCAAGGGCTGTTTATGTTTGTCTGTTCATTGATGCCAAACTCCAACCTGCCTACCACAAAGTACATGTTCAGAACATTTTTCAAGGTATGTACGGGTATAGTGGAGTTTTATTTAGTTTGCCCCGAATTTTCTACATACATAGGTCCTACCAATAAAATCTACATTCAGTTCTTGCCATACAGAGACAAGGTCGGACACACTGTCATTGTAATTCCAATGAAGGAACAGTTACGTGACATGTTTAAGAATAGCAATCTGTCTGGTCTTATCACATATCATTGCAATAGACAGAACAAATCTGAGGAAAACATTTGATTGTAAACAATACAAAACTTTCAAAGCATTATTTGATGTAAACAATATTTCATTGACATGGAATTCTGATTTCAAATCATCCAAGATGTCCATATGGCCTATACACATTGTTATTACTGAGATGCCCTTTATTTAAGATCCAGCGTGCTCACCTAGTTCTGACAGGGTTATAGTTCAGACCATCAAAGCCTGCTATGTCCTCTTTTCTAAAACAATTTGTGGCTGAGTGCAGATTACTTCAAGAGAAGGGTTTATCCTAGTATTGTAAGACTTCATAACGTTTTAAGAGAACAAAAGTTTTTAATTTGGTATGTTCATGCGACACAATAGCTTTCAGTATTTTTCAGAATGTGAAACAGGTAAAGGATAAATTTGGCTGTGCGTGGTGTCTTAATCCAGTTGAAGTGGTGCCCAAGGACAATGGTTTTGTGAGGGTTTATGATTCACAAGAGTACACCAAATGAAGTAAAGACATTTTCATAAGGGACGCAGAAAAAAACAGTAAGATACAACACTATAAGACATGGTGTTGAAGGTACAGCACCTCTCTTGCTTATCGACTCATTTGACATTGTCAAAGTTTTCCAGTTGATGTTATGCACTCTTAGGTGTTACTAAGTAGATGACAAACTTGTGGTTTGACTCTGACATCATATTTCCCCATGGTACAGTGGAAGAAAAGTTGGTCATGTTGACAAACGGTTGAATAGTGTAATACCGCCAAAGAATAAAACCTTTGTGGCTCAGTTGGTAGACCATGGCATTTGCAATGCAAGAGTGGTGGTTTCAATTCCCACGGAAGATCCGTTTGGGAAAGTATGAAAAATGCATGCACTCACTAATTTAAGTTGCTCTGGATAAGTGTCTACTAAATTACTAAAAAGTGCAACTCCAAGGTCAATATCTGAAAAGCTTCTGAATGAAGAAACAGGCTTTTGTTTTACTCACTCATTTGTGTTAATGGTATTCTTCCAATGGTCTATCTAAGGCACTTTCTGCTTCTAGTTAAAGGTATTGACTTGCTGCTTCTAGAATCAATAAGTCCAAATTACCTGTTGAGAGCAAATTCATTGTTGAGAACCTTTTCTCACAGAAGTCCCCAGGTTTGTATGCCATGAATCACATAACCTTTAATATTCATCAACTGTTTCATATTACGGAGTCGGTGGATAACTGAGGTCCGCTGTGGGGCACATCAAACTTTGTTTGAAACTGGGAACCACACAATATTAAAACATCCAACAAATGTGTAGAGTCACAAGCTTGATGTAGTCATTGTGTGCTATGAATATGGGACTAAATTAGTGATGCACCGATATTACATTTTTGGCCTTTACCGATATCCAATGTTTTCCATGCCAAAAAAACGGATACTGATACCGATAACCGATATTTAAAATTTTAGCGGCCTTTTAAGGATTCTAGTACAGTTAAATAGTTAACACACAGACGCAGCGGTCTAAGGCACTGCATCTCAGTGCAAGAGGCGTCACTACAGTCCCTGGTTTGAATCCAGGCTGTATCACATCCGGCCGTGATTGGGAGTACCATAGGGCGGCGCACAATTGGCCCAGCGTCGTCCGGGCCATCATTGTAAATAAGAATTTGTTCTTAACCTGATGAGGACAGAGGGCGCTGTTTTCACTTTGGGGGAAAAACGTGCCCAATTTAAACGGCCTCGTACTCAATTCTTCCTCGTACAATATGCATATTATTATTACTATTGGATAGAAAATACTCTCTAGTTTCTAAAACCGTTTGAATTATATCTGTGAGTAAAACAGAACTCATTTGGCACAAACTTCCTGACCAGGAAGTGGAAAATCTGAAATCGATGCTCTTTTCTATGTCCTGCCTATAAATGGGCATGATACCTGTTAGTATACATGCACGTCATACACCTTCCCCTGGATGTCAAGATGCAGTGAGAGAAGAAATTGAGTGTTTATCTTGGTCTGAGATGGAATACATCCTCTTGGAATGACGTGTCACCCATTTCCTGTTTTCAGGAAGGCGCGAAGTTGGACCTGGATTTACCTTCTGAATAGCTGTCGTTATAGGCGACTACTATCTCCGGCTTTGATTTTATTTGATACATGTGACAATATCATCGTAAAGTCTGTTTTTTCAATATAGTTTTATTAGATTTTTGAAATTTATTCGGGACGTTAGGCGTGTTGCGTTGTGTGCCTTTGTTCAGAAAGGAGAGCTTCGCGCCACTTGGCTAGTGCGCTTGCTAATTCAAGAGGGAAAATGGACGTTCTAAATCCAAACAACGATTGTTCTTGACAAAGGACACCTTGTATAACATTCTGATGGAAGATCAGCAAAAGTAGGACCCATTTTATGATGTTATTTCATATATCTGTCGAACTGTGTACTATTAGTTTTGCGCCCAGGTTTTGGGCACTCGGTCGACATAACGTAAGCCTTATGTGGTAATGAAGTTATTTTTAGAATTCTAACACGGCGATTGCATTAAGAACTAGTGTAGGACGTTGTGGGAAAAAGTAGCTACGTTAGCACAATGTATAACCACTGATTTCAGCTCTAAATATGCACATTTTCGAACAAAACATAAGTGTATGTATAAACTGATGTTATAGGACTGTCATCTGATGAAGCTTATCAAGGTTAGTCAAAAATTATATATCTTTTGCTGGTGTGTCACGATCGCTAACTTTTACTGCTGGGAAATGGCTTGTGTTTCTGGCTATTGTGGTAAGCTAATATAACGCTATATTGTGTTTTCGCTGTAAAACACTTAAGAAATCGGAAATATTGGCTGGATTCACAAGATGCTTGTCTTTCATTTGCTGTACACTATGTATTTTTCAGAAATGTTTTATGATGAGTATTTAGGTATTTGATGTTGGTGTCTGTAATTATTCTGGCTGCTTTCAGTGCAATTTCTGATTGTAGCTGCAATGTAAACTATGATTTATACCTGAAATATGCACATTTTTCGAACAAAACATAGATTTATTGAATAACATGTTATAAGACTGTCATCTGATGAAGTTGTTTGTTGGTTAGTTTGGTTGGTTCTTGGTTAGTTAGGTTGGCTTTGTGCATGCTACCTGTGCTGTGAAAAATGTCTGTCCTTTTTTGTATTTGGTGGTGAGCTAACATAAATATACGTGCTGTTTTCGCTGTAAAACATTTTAAAAATCGGACATGTTGGCTGGATTCACAAGATGTGTACCTTTCATTTGCTGTATTGGACTTGTTAATGTGTGAAAGTTAAATATTTCTAAAAAATATATTTTGAATTTCGCGCTCTGCCTTTTCAGTGGAATGTGGGAGGAGTTCCGCTGGCGGAACGCCTGAGCAGTAAAGGTTTTAACTGACTTGCCAAGTTAAATAAAGGTTACACACACACACACCACACTGACCAAAAAGTAATTTTGCTGGCATTTACGTATGTCCCCATTACCAGTAAAGCATAATCAAAACCTATTTATTTCACTTACTTGCTGTGCTGTTTCGTGGTTCATTTGTTCAGTCATTTCCTTCTCAACCAGGGTCTCTATGGAACGCCGTTTGGTTGCGTGTCAAAAAAGATACCACTATTTGACCTGTCAAATAAGCTTGTTGACCAATCAGGACCTGAATATGACTGCATGTCACATAATAATTTAATGCGTTCATAAATTTTTTACGTAGTTATTACACACTGATTACACTATCACTCGCATTTCATATGTCACAACGATTCATCGATACATATACTATGACGCTGGTAAAATAGTCTCGCACACCTACAGTGCTGGTCATGAAAAAATGCAAACAATGTTCTTCCCCAAAAACTAGCTCACGTAACTATATAGCTAGGTGTCATCATCTAAAATAACTCTAATTTATAAGACAGTTCTTATTTGATTAATGGTGGTCAGACCCATCTATGTGAAGCTAGCCACAATAAGGATTAGTCACAATAGTGGACTTTGCGGTTAGCCTTTAAAATAAAAGTATGGCATAATTCTACTATTTGTATTAATTTGCATCATGACATACTGTTATTTTGAAGGCAAACCGCAAATTCCACTATTGTGCCTAATCGTTATTGTGGGTAGCTTCACAACACATAACCCGGTCCGGTCGAGCCTCACTAGCCAGATGAAGCTAGCTGGCTTCTTATAACGTTAGCTTTGGGCAACAGGGTTAAGTAGCTGGCTAGCTATTTATTTTCCTGAACTGAAGTTCAATTTCAATAAGCAAACAATACTTACTCACAAGGATTCCTAAATCATAATGAAAATGACAGCAGTTTCTACTGGTCATTGTTTTCAGGCTGGTTGTGTTGATGCTAGCTAGGTACCAAGCTAAAGCTATCGACCCCAGAAGTTGCGGTCGAACAAATGATGCTTTATTACCAACGCAGTTGTCACGGATACAAGTATCCTGTGTGTGTATTTCTTTTCTCTCCTTCTCCCCTCACAGATGGCAATTATCAGTCACCAAGCAGTCGCTAATCAGAAGACACCTGCTCCTTTTCCCTTACCCTATCACATCCCCTTTCCCTTGGTTTAAAAACCCAGTCAGTTGTTTTCTCTGGAGCTCGATCTCTCTGTGTCTCAATCTCTCTCTCGTGCGCTCTCTCGCGCTCTCTCTCTCTCTCTTTTTATTGAGCTCTCTTTTGGTTTTTGTTCCTACATGTTACATTTGTCTGGAATTATGTGAGTATGTATTGTTGTTCTTCATGACTGTTTGTTTGTTGGTGGGAAAAGGGGGTACCAAGACAAGTCGCCCATGGGCATACACTACCCGTAGGTAAACTTTGTCTAAATACCCTAGTTAGAACTGTGTGGACCACCCACTGTATTTTTGGTTAGTTAGCTAGCTGTTCTTAAAGCAGGCTAGTCTAGTTTAGGGGTGTTTTTGGATATGTATTATTTCTTTCCTTGGGTCCAGCTCAGCCCCTCTTCCCACCCTCCTTTACCATGTGTTTAAAAATAAACCCTGTGTTTGGCGGTAGATTTAAGTTGTCTGTCGTTTTTGTTCTCACTGCTACTTTTTCACTGTTATAATTTGCATGAGTTATGTTACGGGTCTCGTTGCCATCCCCCCTAGACTGTAGAGCCAAAGGGATTCGTAACAGCGGTATTGTAAACATATCGTTTGGGGCCGGTATTTGCTTGTTTGCTGACTTTTTTTTGTACAGCTTTGAAAGTGCTACTGTATCTTTGTTGACACGCAAAGACCCAAACGGCGTTCCATAGTATGTATGTCATGAAGCTAATAGCAGTGATGCTATTACTGTGTAACTCCGGTAGGGCAACATCTGAAAAATAACGCACTTATTAAGTTGTACCGGTGCTTGACCAGTCAGTAAAAGCCAACATCACCCACGACAGAGAACGGTTGATTGTCAAGGGGAATGAAATCCATTATCTTGGCTTTAATGGAATACGGCTTTCAGTTGTCCCGCTGAAATTCTTACTCTTTCAAATGACTGCTCGACTTCTTGACTGCTCGATCCGCAAAGCAGACATTGTGGGCTAAGTTAGGAATACTGTGTCGCACGTGTAGCGCAAAATTATATGTGCCGTCATTACATAATTTACCTACGTTATATAGGTATGCACGGTAGCTTTGACATTGGTTTTTAACATCGGCATTAAACTAGACATCAGGCCGATACCGACGTTGGCATTTTTAGCTAATATCGTCCGATTTTGATTTGTTCACCAATATATTGTACATCCCTAGACCAAATACTTAACTTTTTAATACTTTAATAAACATTTTGCTACACCCGCAATAACATCTGCTAAATATGTGTACGTGACCAGTACAATTTGATTTGATATAAGTGAATTTGTCCCATTATTTTTTATCACCTAAAATGGGGGGACTATTTACAAGAATTGCTGTAATTTCTAAACAGTTCACCCAATATGAATGAAAATACCCTCAAATTAAAGCTGACAGTCTGCACCTTAACCCCATAGTCATTGTTACATTTCAAATCCAAAGTGCTGGAATACAGAGCCAAAACAAACAAACAAGCTAATGGGGTAAATCATCATCCTCCCTACCATTTGCCCCTAGATGCTCCACTGGCCTGCTGTTCTCATCTGTCCTCCTCCTTGGCTCATCTACAAGGTAGCAAGGTAGAGGTGCAACATCCCCACTACTAAGTGCTTGTTTAGCCAGTACATCAGCTGCCTCGTTTCCCACCACCCCCACATGGGCTGGGACTCAAGGAAACCTTGTCTGTATTCCCATCTGTCTAAGCCTGCCATGGGTTTGTAGTACCTCATACAGCAGGTCTTGTATGCTACGTGAGCTAAAGGACTGCAGACTCATCAACACTACACATAAGTCAAAGCAAATAACTACTCTGTCTGGCTTGACTTCCTCCACCCACTGCAAAACCAACTGTAGAGCCTGATGCGTCCACCTCCACTATGAATGCCAAAGAGGGATCCGGATGCGCCAGCATGGGAGCCGAGGTAAACAGAGCCTTCAGGCGACCAAAAGCTCTGTCCGCCTCAGCCGACCACCCCAGACGCACCGGCCCCCTCTTCAGCAGTGACATAATCGGAGCAGCCACCTGCCCAAAACCCCGGATAAACCTCCGGTAGTAGTTGGCAAACCCTAAAAACCGCTGCATCTCCTTTACTGTGGTTGGAGTCGGCCAATTACGCACGGCTGCAATGCGGTCACACTCCATCACCAACCCTGATGTGGAAATGTGATATCCAAGGAAGGAGACGGCCTGTTTGAAGAACAAGCATTTCTCAGCCTTGATGTACAGGTCATGCTCCAACAGTCGCCCAAGTACCTTGCGCACCAGAGACATATGCGCGGCGTGTGTAGCGGAATAGACCAGAATGTCATCGATATAAACCACCACACCCTGCCCGTGCAGGTCCCTGAGAATCTCGTCTACAAAAGATTGGAAGACTGCTGGAGCATTTTTCAACCCGTACGGCATGATGAGGTACTCATAATGGCCGGATGTGGTACTAAACGCTGACTTCCACTCATCTCCCTCCCGGATACGCACCAAGTTATACACGCTCCTGAGATCCAGTTTTGTGAAAAAGCGGGCCCCGTGAAATGACTCAATCACCGTGGCAATGAGAGGTAGCGGGTGGAGATTTTGGCGCACGGTGGAGATTTGGTCTGGACTTACCACCGTCGTTGCACCGATGGAAACCCCTAAACACCTGCCTGAGAACTCCTCTGACTACCCCTTTAGAGCCCTCTGTTGCCACGAAATCTTGGGGTTGTGACGGGCCAACCAGGGGATCTCCAGCACCACCGGAAACGCAGGAGAATCAATGAAGAGGAGACTAATTCTCTCCTCATGACCCTCCTGCGTAACCATGCCCAGTGGAGCCGTGGCCTCCCTGACTAGCCCTGACACTAATGGTCGGCTATCTAAGGCGTGCACTGGGAAGGATTTATCAATCTGAACAAGGGCGATCCCTAAACTATGCGCAAAACCGCGGTCAATAATATTCCCTGCTGTGCCTGAATCTACTAGCGCCTTATGCCGGGAATGAGGGGAAAATTCAGGAAAAGAAATTACCACATACATGTGACCAACAGGGGGCTCTGGGTGAGCCTGGTGCCAACTCAACTGGGGTGTCCGAGCAGTGCTCGACCTGGCGTCTCGACTCCCCGAAGGACCCCTCCAGCACCGGTCAGCAGTGTGCCCTCTACGACTACAGCTGGTACAGGACAGGGCTCCTCCTCCGGTCTCCCTCGCTGCAGGACCTCCTAGCTCCATGGGCGTTGGAGTGGAGGGGCTGGGGGATGAAACTGACAGGACCCGATCCGGACGTCCGCGGGTCGCCAGCAAGTTGTCCAACCGAATAGACATGTCTATCAGCTGGTACAAGGAGAGGGTGGTGTCTCTACAGGCTAGCTTCCTACGGACGTCCTCGCGCAAACTGCACCTATAGTGATCGATCAGGGCCCTGTCGTTCAATCCCGCGCCAGCGGCCAAGGTCCGGAACTCTAGGGCGAAGTCCTGTGCACTCCTCTTCTCCTGCCTTAGATGGAACAGCCGTTCACCCACTCTTGGTAGTGGTCCCTGGCCGAGTCTGGATCGTTCCATACCGCGTTGGCCCACTCCAGGGCTTTGCCTGAGAGGCAGGAGACGAGGGCGTTCACGCTCTCACCTCCCGAAGGAGCCGGGTGAACGGTTGCCAGGTATAACTCCATCTGGAGTAAGAACCCCTGGCACACGGCCGCCGTCCCATCGTACTCCCTTGAGAGTGCGAGTCGAATACCACTGGGATCAGGCAATGAAGGAGAGGGTTGTGGCACTGGCTGGAGTGTGGCTGGTGGAGGTGTAGGAAGGCCACCTCTCTCCCATCTTTCCATTGTCGCCATCACCTGATCCATCGCGATCCCCAGCCGGTGTAACACTGCCGTGTGGTGTTGAACGCGCTCCTCCATAGATGTTCGGAGCTCGTCAGCTCCTGCTGACTCCATCGATCGGGTGCGGGATTCTGTGACAATGTTGTGTTAGGAGGTAGGTGAAGGAGTCAGGCGCAGGAGAGCAGAGATGTCTGAGATGCGTGCTTTAATAGGCAAGTCCACCAAATACAGGTACGGCACAATCCAAAAGTCAAACGCCCTCGACAACAGAGACACCCGTTACTCACGCAAGGAGGAACAAACAAAGCTCCTAAATAACACGCTCTATTTAAATGCGTGAAACAAAAAAATAGGCACAACCTCACCGAGCTACATCACAAGATAAAACAATCCCACACAAACCTAGGCAGGCAACAGGGTAAATATATATACACAGAAATTAAGGCAAATGAAACCAGGTGTGAAAGAACCAAAGACAAAACAAACAGAAAAGGAAAAAAGGATCGGTGATGGCTAGTATGCCAGCGACGCCGACCGCCGAGCACCGCCCGAACAGGGAGAGGAACTACCTTCGGTGGAAGTCGTGACAGAACATGTTTCAAGTGTTTGCAGAAGGGAGAAGCAGAGATGTCCAAGTTATGGAAAAGATAATGTCATGTGCTTTAAAAGTGATGAAAGTGTGACATGTTGCAATTGTGGTGGGAAAAATGGAGCCACGTCTTTGGAAAGCCTAACAAGGGTGACAGAGAATGAGGTGGCCAAAGTCAGAGCTGTCCAAAGCATTTCATATGCAGCGGCTGTTAAAAGGGTTTAGGGTTTGAATGGTGCTCCTGAAGAGTCCATGGTGGTTGATTGGCTTTCACTGCAAGCTGCAGGGGTTGCCTTTCACCAGCAGGACCCAGATATTTTAAAGGTTAAGAAGGTAGACTTTGTAGCTATGGTGATTAATGGCACTGCCCAGGTGGAGAGAAGGTCCAGGAAAATAGATATCATTATGGATGCAGCGGAGCGTTTCCTGGGACTGAAAGATTTCTTGGTGGAGGAGTTGCATGGAGTATTGTCACAAGCCGTGCCACCCTCTCAGGCCCTAGAGCCTGAAAAGGCAGATTTCTTTTGGTTTTGTCAATGTACTATTTTTATTTGGATGTATTAAGTTTTCTCAATCACGTTTGGATTTTCTTTTTACCTTGTTTTTTCAACACTTCAATACACCTTTTTGGGTTGTGGTCTTCCAGAAAAAACAAGAGGAGAAAAAGAAAAACTTCTGTCTGCTTAGTGTCCTGTCTTCTCAGGTTGTTAGTCTGGGGTAAGATGAGATAGGGTCAAAGTAGTGGAATAAGATGGTGGGTTTTAATGAGTGTAGGGTAATTTAAACATAATTTTTTATATTTCCCCCTTTCCCATTTTGTATCTCAGTGTAAGGGATTTATACTATAGTTCAGTTGGGGGCGGTAATGCAACATATTGGATGCCAACTGCTGTTAACCTGTCTAGGACTGGGGTGCCGCTAGCGGCACACCCCCCCCCCCCCCCCCACATTCCACTGAAAAGGCAGAGTGCGAAATTCAAAAAATATATATTTTTTAAATATTTAACTTTCACACATTAAAGTCCAATACAGCTAATGAAAGACACAGGTCGTGTGAATCCAGCCAACATGTCCGATTTTTAAAATGTTTTACAGGGAAGACACAATATGTAAAGATATAAATCTATTAGCTAAACTCATTAGCATAAGACACCATCTTTTATTTGTCCACCAACACCAGTAGCTATCACCAATTCGGCTAAACTAAGATATTGATAGCCACTAACCAAGAAAAAAACTCATCAGATGACAGTCTGATAACATATTTATGGTATAGGATAGGTTTTGTTAGAAAAATGTGCATATTTCAGGTAGATGTCATAGTTTACAATTGCGCCCACCGTCACAAATGGACTAGAATAAATATATAGAGCAACGTGTTTACCTAATTACTAATCATCAAACATTTCGTAAAAATACACAGCATACACTAATCGAAAGACACAGATCCTGTGAATACAGACAATATTTCAGATTTTCTAAGTGTCTTACAGCGAAAACACAATAAATCGTTATATTAGCATACCACATATGCAAACGTTACCAGAGCATTGATTCTAGCCAAAGAGAGCGATAACGTAAACATCGCCAAAATATATTAATTTTTTCACTAACCTTCTCAGAATTCTTCCGATGACACTCCTGTAACATCATATTACACAATCCATATACAGTTTGTTCGAAAATGTGCATATTTAGCCACCAAAATCATGGTTAGACAATGACAAAAGTTGCCCAGCTGGTCAGACAATGTCGTGCGCCATATTAGACTGTGATCTAGCCGTATACATAAATACTCATAAACGTGACTAAAAAATATAGGGTGGACAGCGATTGATAGACAATTTAATTCTTAATACAATCGCTGATTTATATATTTTTTAATTATCCTTACTTTTCAATACAGTTTGCGCCAAGCGAAGCTACGTCAAACAAGATGGCGTCCTAAGCGATTAACATTTCTCGACAGAAACACGATTTATCATAATAAATTGTTCCTACTTTGAGCTGTTCTTCCATCAGAATCTTGGGCAAAGAATCCTTTCTTGGGTCTAATCGTCTTTTGGTCGAAAGCTGTCCTCTTGCCATGTAGAAATGCCCATTGCGTTCGGCATGAACTGGAACCGTGCCCAGAGATTCACAGTGTCTCAGAAATAAATGTCCCAAAATCGCACTAAACGGAAATAAATTGCTATAAAACGGTTTAAATTAACTACCTTATGATGTTTTTAACTCCTATAACGAGTAGAAACATGACCGGAGAAATATAACTGGCTTCACTAGTGCTTGGAAAAAGTGCAGGTCGGTGTCCTCCGCGCGCCTGACGCAGCAGGAAAGGAATTCCTACCTACACGTGTTTTTGTTTTATAGGGGCTGTGATTGCGCAATCGATACCATTCAAATCGTCATCACGTAAAGGCATCCAGGGGAAGACGTAAGCAGTGTCTGTATGCTCATAGCAATAACGGTGGCCTTTAAACTGACTCCAGATCAGGGGCCAAAATGTGTGAAATCTGACTCCATGTCAGGGAAATTTCTGTAGAATGAGTTCTGTTCCACTCAGAGACAAAATTTCAACGGCTATAGAAACTAGAGACTGTTTTCTATCCAATAATAATAATAATATGCATATTGTACGATCAAGAATTTAGTAGGAAGCCGTTTCAAAAATTACACGATTTACATAAATAGTGACAACAGCACCCCCTAGCCTCAACAGGTTAACTTCTTCTGGCTGCAAGCCCGACGTCGGTATACAGGTCAAGTGCAGGGTGCGAAATTCAAAAGTTATTTTTTAGAAATATTTAACTTTCACACATTAACAAGTCCAATACAGCATTTGAAAGATAAACATCTTGTGAATCCAGCCAACATGTCCGATTTCTAAAATGTTTTACAGCGAAAACACCACGTATATTTATGTTAGCTCACCACCAAATACAAAAAAGGGCAGACATTTTTCACAGCACAGGTAGCATGCACAAAACCAACCTACCTAACCAAGAACCAACCAAAGTAACCAAGAAACAACTTCATCAGATGACAGTCTTATAACATGTTATTCAATAAATCTATGTTTTGTTCGAAAAATGTGCATATTGAGCTATAAATCAGTTTTACATTGCAGCTACCATCACAGCTACCGTCAGAAATAGCACCGAAGCAGCCAGAGTAATTACAGACACCAACGTCAAATACCTAAATACTCAGCATAAAACATTTCTGAAAAATACATGGTGTACAGCAAATGAAAGACAGGCATCTTGTGATTCCAGCCAATATTTCCGATTTCTTAAGTGTTTTACAGCGAAAACACAATATAGCATTATATTAGCTTACCACAATAACCAGAAACACAAGCCACTCCCCAGCAGCAAAAGTTAGCGATCGTAACAAACCAGCAAAAGATATATAATTTTTGACTAACCTTGATAAGCTTCATCAGATGACAGTCCTATAACATCAGGTTATACATACACTTATGTTTTGTTCGAAAATGTGCATATTTAGAGCTGAAATCAGTGGTTATACATTGTGCTAACGTAGCTACTTTTTCCCACAACGTCCGGATATTTTTCTGACACTCACATATTCTGACCAAATAACTATTCATATACATTACTAAAAAATACATGTTGTATAGGAAATGATAGATACACTAGTTCTTAATGCAATCGCCATGTTAGAATTCTAAAAATAACTTCATTACGACATCCAGCTTAGTTATAGCGAGAGAGTGCCCAAAATCTGGCCGCAAACTACTAGTACAACATGTTCGACAGATATATGAAATAGCATCATAAAATGGGTCCTACTTTTGATGATCTTCCATCAGAATGTTGTACAAGGGGTCCTTTGTCCAGAACAATCGTTGTTTGGATTTAGAATGTCCTCTTCTACAGTCAATTAGCACGGAAAGCTAGCAAAGTGGCGCGAAGCTCTCCTTCCTGAACATACGCAAACAACGCAACACGCCTAACGTCCCGAAAAAAATTCAATAATCTAATAAAACTATATTGAAAAAACATATTTTACGATGATATTGTCACATTTATCAAATAAAATCAAAGCCGGAGATATTAGTCGTCTTTAACGACAGCTTTTCAGAAGGCAATACCAGGTCCCTTCTCACGCGCTCCAGAAAACGTGGTGACACGTCATACCAAGAGCTTTTATTCGACCCCAGATCAAGTTATACACTCCGTTTCTTCTCTCACTGCCTGTCGACATCTAGTGGAAGACGTATGAAGTACTTAAGTCTCAGAGCAAGTGACGTAACTGATTGAAATGCTACTAGCGCGTACCCGCTAACTAGCTAGCCATTTCACATCCGTTACACATGTATACTAATAAATATCAAGGACATTTATAGGCAGGCCCTAGAAGAGAGCATCGATTTCAGATTTTCCACTTCCTGTCAGGAAGTTTGCTGCAAAATTAGTTCTGTTTTACTCACGGATATAATTCAAATGATTTTAGAAACTAGAGAGTGTTTTCTATTCAATAGTAATAATAATATGCATATTGTACGTGCAAGAAATGAGTACGAGGCCGTTTGAAATGGGCACCTTTTATCCAGGCTACTCAATACTGCCCCTGCAGCCCAAAGAGGTTTTAAACTCCACTGAAGAAGAACACGACAACTTGCAGCAGCTGTTGAGAACATCGACTCTGGCTGCAGTCCTAACACATAAAAGCCACACCCTATCCCTTCATACCTCAAATTAAGTGGGCACTTCTGATGACGTTAAATGACGTCTGACGAGTATACACTTGCAGGGCAATGGGCGAGGGAGGAAGGAATGATTTTTAAATGGACCACCCTTGCCAGGAAATTCGTCACTTGTTCATCCCGCGATGATTGTGTTTTCAGTGCTTTATATGCACTACAGTCAATTATGATTGCATGTCTACTTAAATTAAATATATAATTATTAATATACACCTACTGTATGATAACTAGAAAATGAATTAGCTAAACAACGTTAGCCTGCCTAGCTGGAACTTCTGAAGAAAGAAAATGTTTTATTTCTATAATTTCCAAAAACATTTAAGAGACATGTTTGTGCCGTCGTGTGCATTAACAGCACTTATTAATGCACACTCATTGGTTTTTACTTAACTCCATATGCAGTCAACATACAAGTGTGAGGTTAAAGTTTTGGCAGATTTTTCTTTATGGGGAGTGGCCTGACACTCCCCATTTATGGGGAGTGTCAGGCCCCAAAGTGAATTGTACACTCGGAAACTCGACTAAAAACGAGCGCTGAGAGGCTTACATGCTGACTAGACCGGACACGTCGCGTGCGCGAGCGTCGCAAAATCAATTTTGAAATCCATGTTATTCAATTATTGTACAAACACTGCTCACGTGCGCCAACGAGCGTCTGCGACGCCAAGGGCTAAAATAGAACTCCTTTCTCCCATCTCCCATCTCCTCATTGGTTTATAGAAGCAGGTACCCACGTGCCATCTCCTCATTGGTTATACCCACACGGGTGATTGAAAGACGAAATGTTTTGCCGGTTGT
Organism: Salvelinus fontinalis; assembly: GCF_029448725.1. Taxonomy (NCBI): domain Eukaryota; kingdom Metazoa; phylum Chordata; class Actinopteri; order Salmoniformes; family Salmonidae; genus Salvelinus; species Salvelinus fontinalis. The sequence goes on from NC_074666.1 coordinate 22,867,411, forward strand.
CGTGGTAAAAGTGTCGATGCCAATCACCATATAATTTCAAAGATGAAAAAGTCTGGAAGGAGGAGAGATGACTAGAAACGATTCGGTAGGCCGTTTTATGTGTGGATTAATTGTCGGAGTAGAGGACCTTGTGCATTTCAGGTAAAATAACAACTCAATGTTTATATCCCAGGACAAATTAGCTAGCAACAGCAAGCTAGCTAAATAGGACAAATTAGCTAGCAAGTGCAAGCTAACTAGCTAAATTGCCATACATGTTTAATGCTTTTCGACCTGTCCCCAAATTAATGTCATTGGTTCAGAGTTTGTTTTGATATTTTAACCTGCGTGTCGTGATCGCGTTTGGTGTAGGGGGCCAAATACATTTATGCACGATAGCGCACACGCGCAGCCGGTCTGGGTTCCGTTTTCCGTTGCAAACTTCTCTTGCTTGGCTAATCATTTCGACTACACTCCAAGATAGTGATGGGGATTCCCCCAAGGGCATAAGGCGAGGGTAAGTGGACGAGGGTGTGTTTTTTACGAGTTTGAACCGCAGCCTATGACTGGATGTTAAGGCGCCACCGCCATGCTACGCATCCGCCATGCTACGCATCCGCCATGCTACGCATCCGCCATGCTACGCATCCGCCATGCTACGCATCCGCCATGCTACGCATCCGCCATGCTACGCATCCGCCATGCTACGCATCCGCCATGCTACGCATCCGCCATGCTACGCAGCTGCCTTGTTACAGTACGTATCTGCAACCAAGCCACACTGATGCCTGGAGGGGGATGGAAGACTGAGCCGAATGATGAGTGCTATGTTGCACAACACCTGCTATTGACCAGATAAGCAATGGTCAATTCCTGGACTGAGTGTTTGTGTGTTTCCTAGAGAATGCTCTCCAAGGCAGCATGTGCCAGCGGACGGGCAACCTACTGGCTGTGACAGCCTTCTTGTTCACCTCACCAGCAGCTGGGACTTCATCTTGGGACTAAGTCTTGTCTTTTGTCTCACGTTAATTTTTGAACGTTTGTTAACTGTCCAAGTCCTAAAATATAAAACTGTCTGTGGTGGATCGGGATCTGTAGAACCTTTGTTTTGCCTACTACATTAAGCTTGTGACTGCACAAACTTGTTGGATGCATTTGCAGTTCGTTTAGGTTGTTTCAGATTATTTTGTGCCAAATAGAAATGAAATGAATATAATGTTTCTACATACTTCTACATAAAGGTATATTTTAAATGTTCCAATGATGCCCTTTATCTACTACCCCAGAGTCAGATGAACTCATGGATACCATTTTTGTCTCTGTGTGCAGTTTGAAGGAAGTTGCTAACTCGTGCAACTACCGTTACCCATAGCCTTCCAGTCATTGTACTAACGCTAGTTATCATTGGCTCGCAAGACTACTAACTTCCTTCATACTGGACACAGACATATAAATGGTATCCACAAGTTAATCTGACTCTGGGGAAGTAAATAAAAAGCCTCATTGCCAAAATCTTGAAGTTTCCTTTTAATGTAGATCATACCATGATTACAGGTAATCCTGAATGAATTGTGAATGAGTGAGGAAAATTTGAGACTCAAGGATCATACCCCCAAGACATGCTAACCTCCCCTGTTATTGGTAATGGTAAAAACATGATCAAATATAATTTCCCCCCTTTTGCATATAATGTAAATCAGTATGTGAATTATTTTATACAGCCATTATTGCTCATCTTTATCAAGGGTGTCAATAATGTCGGACCCCACTGTATATCTTGCTAGATATGAAGTGATATGTCGTGTTTAATAACTTTAAAACAAATTATTAAAATGTTTTCTATATTAAGTTTTCACCGTATAACTAAGAGAGAGTACTTGAGTTGGATGGTGTGGCAGGTAGCCTAGTGGTTAGAGTGTTGGACTAGTAACTGAAAGGTTGCAAGATCAAATCCCCAAGCTGACAAGATAAAAATCTGTTGTTCTGCTGCTGAACAAGGCAGTTAACCCACTGTTCCTAGGCTGTCATTGAAAATAAGAATTTGTTCTTAACTAACTACGATTAATTAATGGATGGGGATGCAGGAGCCAGGTTTAATTAATGGATGCAGGAGCCATGTTTAAATATCAATCCTCTATTGAGCAGGACTAATCGTGTCACTTTATTCCATTAAACCATTCAACTCAATACAAGACACACGAGAGAGAAAAGTCCCTCAGCTTGAAAAGTTGGAGTGGTAGTACTATGATGTAACAGACTAGGTACAAATTGGCTCTCTTAGTGAGACAGGATAACTTCTGCAAGGTTTCATGTTCTGAATTATAATTATGATGTAAGCAATGCATGATTGTTGAAAAGCTCTTGTTTGAGCAGAACATCTGACGGCATGGCCATCAGGCCCTAACTGTAGATACACTTCGGTTTCACAAAGGTTCTTAGACTGTACAGTACATAGTCCTACTCACTGTGGTTTCTTCTTCTATGCAAATTACTCCAGAAGAGAGAAATGCTGTATTTAATAGACAAATTATACCATCTAACTCATTATTGGAATAATTATTTGCGGTACACTATTGTGTTTTCAACAACCACAGTGGACAATATGATCAATATTTCATATGGCCTATCATCATTTCAGACCAAGTGTCCTACAGTAACGACGAATGAATTAAAGATGGATGAAGAATGTGTTGCCCTTGGTGATACATTTCAATTAACAGTAGCTGGATATGTATGACACTTACTGCAGTGCCAGGCCATATTCATGTCACTAAACAGGAAGTGAATGATTATATCCATGAATATTACTTAAAGATGGAATGGATGTGGTGGTTTCACCATTAAGGATTCCAGCTTTAATGTTCAGGTTTGACTGTTGGCACTGATTGACTAATGGCAATGATTGGTGGGCTAGGCTGGGACATCCAACTAGATCATCCATGCTCTGCAGTGAGGACCTTGTCAATAAAGAGGTCAGACCTCTTGTTGATCAGTCTTTTTAAATGTCATTGCACACCTTAAGAACATTGTAAATGTACTAACAGCAATAACAGTAGATACAATTTTGTGATGTATTGTATTTGCCTCAGTGAAAAGCATTTTAAATGACCAGATGTCTTGTATTTACAGCATACATAATGGGGGTTCAATTATTATTATTTGAGCCATTGCAGTACAGTTGTTATGGCTAAAGCCATGGTAAAGAATAACGCAGCTAAAACGCACTTGGGATTTACTTGTGCTCTGTTTTTCTGGAGCTATTCGAATGGGGATTTCATTTCTTACTTATGTGGGAGAATCCTATTCATCCCTGGTGTCCTTGACCTTCCGGAAGGTGCTCTATCTTAATTTGACTCTGCTTCTCACAGCAGGATGACAATCCTGCAGCAACAGAAATTTAATGTGGATTACAATTAATGGACTTTTTTGTAAGGGTTGATACATTTCTCGTAAGGGAAAAATTAAGTCTGAAATTTCAAAGTGGAAATTACAAACTTCAGAAGTGTCTTAAAAAAATCCTAAAATACACAACAAATTTTACATTTTTTGCATTGCAAGAAAGTTCTGCTCCAACAGGGTGATCAAATTAAGATCCTACCTAAAGGTTCTGAACAAATCACTTATACATGCATGTCATCATGTTGTGGTTCCTTAACCATTACCATTGACAATTATGGACGTATGGATGTTTAGCTTCTGTGTGTGAAATCCTCATTGTACTTGACCAAGGCAGATGAGCTGGAGTAATCATCGTTCCTCTTCACCTCCATTCATTTTCACATCTAGCTACTGTCAATGTGTCACGTTCCTGACCTTGTTTTCCTTTTGTATAGTTGTGTTTAGTGGGTCAGGACGTGAGCTGGGTGGGAAGTCTGTGTTGTTTGTTCTATGTTAAGTGTCAGTGTTAATTGACCTTGTATGGCTCTCAATCAGAGTCAGGTGGTTGTCGTTTTTCCTCTGATTGAGAACCATATATAGGTAGGTTGTTTCACATTGTTTGTTGTGGGTGGTTGTCTTCCGTGTCTGTGTATGTTGCACCACACGGGACTGTTTCGTTTTGTCGTTCGTGTATGTAGTCTGTTCCTGTTCGTGCGTTCTTCGTATATTGTGAGTTCTCAAGTCCAGGTCTGTCTACATCGTTTATTTGTTTTGTAGTTTGTTGAAGTGTTTTCGTGTTTTGTCTATCATTTAAATAAATCATTATGTCATATAACTATCACGCTGCACATTGGTCCTCTGATCCTTCTCGCCTCTCCTCGTCTGAGGAGGAGGACGAAGTAGACGATCGTTACACAATGTCTCTTGCCCAATCAAAGGCAGATATCGAAACAAGTGAAAGTGGTACAGCAGAGAATTGTTGTAATTTTTCAAGAGTTTGCAACTACAAACTAGCGAGCAGGTCCCATTTGAGTAATGCCAATAAAATCCATGTGTCTATTATTGGTCCTGTCATGTTTCCGTAGGCCTTTACAGTATCTGTCCTGAAAATGTTTGTGTTCCTGAATGATTCATGTGTTCCTAAAATTGCTTTATGGAATACAAATGGGATCTATTTAGAAAAATGGAGATACAATTACTAGTGTTTGTTATATGCATCATTGCAAGTATATGTTAAAACCATTAACAACTATTTTACTCAAAAAGATGTCTGTGGTCTAGTGAATGGCATCTAAAATTATTTTTAAGGTTAAATATGGAATTGATTAAATATTCCTATTAGAAATGAGAATGGCTTACCAAGAACAACTTCCAAAAGGACTAATTTGAAGTAAAAAGGAGTTGGAGTGGACAAGTGGGCAGGTGTTAAGAAGCTCGGTTTGGCGGGTCATGTTTAGGAGGACGCATGACTCAACCTTCTCCTTCCGAGCCGGTTGGGGAGTTGCAGCGATGAGACAAGATTGAGTTGGAACACTCGATAAAAAAGGCAGAGTGATTTATTTTGCTCACTTTATTTCACTCTACAGGATGCGAACAGACGACTGGCGACTGTCTTCCTCAGTGACCTGATCATTGCACTTAGCTCCTATTTATGGCCTAATAGCCCATTGTGAAACAACAATGTAAAACTAGTATAATGATAATATGTTTCAAGGTAAAATAGTGTGTCTCGTTAATCAATAGGCCATGTCAAAATATACTGTACATAGGTGATATTTGGGTGTCTGAATCCGGATTCACAGAATATCACCAATGTATATTTTTACATGGCCTGTTGATTAACGAGACACACTATTTATGTAATTATTTTGTGCTATAACTTGCCATTTACCTTGAAACATATTATCATTAAAAAAAATTACAATTGTTGTGTCTCAATGGGCCACTAGGCTATAAATAGGAGCTAAGTGCAACGGTCAGGTCACTCCGGAAGACGTCAGCTTGATGTGGAAACGTCAGTACTTCTGTTCGCATCCTGTACAGTGGATTAAAGTTAGCAGTGCTCTAACTCCTTTTTACCTTGAATTAGTCCTTTTGGAAGTTTTTCTTGGTAAGCCATTCTCATGATTATTGTCATGGTTGTTGAGCAGCCCTCCTTTCCTTTGTTTGTTGAAGCGCGAAGGCCCACTTGAACTCATTCCTATTAGAAAGTTAACCTTCATTGAGTTTGCATGATTGACTTGCCTTAAGAAAAATATATTGGCTGCAAAATATTCTACATTTTTTTGTTAATCTGTTTAACCTACTGTACATTATGCCAAGAAATGTGTGAAGGTATCTAAAATACCATATTCCTCTGAATGTGATAGCAATGATGACAATGATAGCTTAGATGATACTATTTGGAAAGGAACCATATGCAGGAGGTACATTTACCATTACATTACTGCCTCTTTTTGCTATGTGCTGGCAGATGCCTAAAGCCTATAATGTAGCTGTGTTCCCATAGGTTTATTGCAGCATAGAAACTGTCAGGCGTGGACTAAAATGAATTGTGGGGTGGCAGATAGCCTAGCAGTTGACAGTGTTGAGTCAATAACCAAAAGGTTGCTGGTTGCCATCTGTGCCCTTGAACAAGGCACTTAACCCTAATTGTTCTGGATAAAATCTGAATGAATTCCTTCAGTAAAACAATATAAGAATCTTCACTGTAAGGTATTGAAGTGATCTATTGTTATAATATGTTACATTATTCAGATTTCCTGTACTAAGTATCATGTTATTGCTGTTATATTGGCTAATACTACTGGGAGTAGTGCGATTAAATTAGTTTGAAATCCAGCAACAATTGGACTAAAAATATACATTTGAAAGTCCATTTAAGTGAATGGAGTCAGTCATACCCTTCTATGAAATCAGATATGCATCATTAAACTTAATAAGTTGTCAATATCCCTCCGATTGACCTTGAATTCACAGGGTGGCGGTGCATCAGCGACCCCACATTGATTTATGTCTGTGTCAATGTGTTTCCAGCAGGTCTCGCTCATGGGTTTTGACATAATTACATCTTGCATTCACGCATTCCAGTGTGATCAAGAAAAATGAGTGGTTTGCTCTCAGCAGGTTAAACATTATATTTATCAAAATAGAAAGTGTTATTATGTTACAAAGCTGCCAGAGACAAAACAATCACCATCTGCAATGTTGACTGTCCCCTGTGCAGACTTGATAATCAATATTTTTTTAAACCTTTATTTAACTAGGCAAGTCAGTTAAGAACAAATTCTTATTTACAATGACGGCCTACACTGGACAATGCTGTGCCAATTGTGCGCCGCCCTATGGGACTCCCAAATGCATCCGGTTGTGATACAGCCTGGATTTGAACCAGGGTGTCTCTAGTGACAGTAGATGCAGTGCCTTATACTGCTGCGCCACTCAGGAACCCACAGTAAGAGGCTATATTTCCTACTCATACAAAGCAAGCTGGTGACTATACTTTTTTTAAATTGCTAGAATAAATAGCGTAACGAATGTAAGAAAAAGAATACTTTATTTGCAATATATTTATACTTTTACACAAGTAAAATAAAATGCATATCTATAGTACACAGCAACTTCAGTGAACGAATAGACAGTACTCTTTTGAGAATGCTACCCATAACCACAGCGTGACAAGAAACATTAAGTATTCGTCTTACATTTACACTTATAAACATAAAAATAGCATTTAAATCAATGTTTCACTCTAAAAAAAGATTAACAAAAATAAATGGAGAAATACGATCTATCACATCTTTGGGGTTGTCATGAAGGAAACCTCAAAACATTCTTAGTTTTAAACAGCTTGTGCTGTTTCAATGTCTTTGTAATAAACAACCACCACCATTGGCAGAGTAAACCTAGAGAGGATAGGGCCTCCCAGAATAAGTGCTTTATAGCTGGGCAGAACATACAGTATCACCTGGGAACAAATCCATTACATATATACATTTGGAATGGACATACTGTAGAAAGGCATCCATTTGTTGATTTGTCTTTTTTTTAGCTCTTCCAATTCTCTTTTCAAATTCATATCATCAGATCTACATGTAACTGACAAAATAAAGGAAACACCGACATAAAGTGTCTTAATAGGGTGTTGGGGCACCACTATCCAGAACAGCTTCATTGCACCTTGGAATATATTATAGTGTCTGGAACTCTATTGGAGGGATGCGACACCATTCCACGAGAAATTCCATTATTTGGTGTTTTGTTGAATCTACCATAAGTGTTCAATTGGGTTGAGATCTGGTGACTGAGACTGCCATGGCATATGGTTTACATCATTTTCATGCTCATCAAACCATTCAGTGACCACTCATGTACTATGGATGGGGGCATAGTGGTAGCCAAATTATTGGCCAAAATAATGGCCTGCCCAGTCATTTTATAGATGACCCTAAAAGCCAATTTATGCTTGCTCCATAAATGCAATCCGGAGGTTCCGTGCGGAGGGTGTGACACAATTGCGGAGGCTTGCGGAGGCCAAATCGAGCTCTGTACAGCATCATTGTGCGCCTCCCAAATGTTGTAACAATGCGGAGGGCTCTGTAATTCTCCGTATAGCTCTGCATTGACATGATTGGTTGACAGTAGCTGGGGGTGTGAGGTCCTATATAAACACAAACTTACTTCCTTGACAATTTCCTTCACAACAGCTCTGCTCTGCACCACAAAGTGCAAAAACTATCAATGCCCTGACTTCTGGAGAGGCCATATCACAGTAAATGCTGTACGGCCACTGCAGATGGCAGATTGATCATGCAGAGCCTTTGAGCATGACGGGATGTTAATTGCCTAATTAAATCAGGAACCACACCTGTGTGGAAGCCCCTGCTTTCAGAATACTTTGTATCCCTTATTTAGTCAAGTGTTTCCATTATTTTGGCAGTTACTTGAATGAAAGGTCTGTTCCCCTTTCCCACCCTTGGCACTTAGCAGGGCCTCCTGCACTGGCCTTACACTGGCCCATATTATCCCTCTGTTATTGTAACTTCTAACAGAAGTCTAAGGATAGCCAAAACACAGGCAGAAAGACAAGCCTCCATGCTCCAATTGTAGATCCGTGGGACTTGAGACACAGAGGGTCTGACATGTTCTCCTTTGCACACCTTTTCTTCTTTTCAGGGTCATTGGAGGGGCTTAGATCCTCTGAGGACTGGTCCAGGTTGTTAGATAATGTTCCCACTGGCCCATCGTTCAAACTCTGTTTGTTCTGGGGTTTGTTGGGGTCAACTTCCAACAGCTTAGTTTTGGAGATGTTCTCTTTCTCCTTCAGAGGATTGTTGGTGATTTGTCTGCTGTTGTAGGAGGAGGGATCTGGGAGACCCTTGCTGGAGATGATGGACGACTTGTCTTTGTCTGAGAGGCAGCACCTGGGAATACCAGCCCTAAGTGGACTTTCCGTGGTGAGTTTTCCAGATCGTGACTTGGAACTGAACACGCTAATCCAAGTATGGTCAGAGCTGTCATAGCAACCTTCCAGGTCAGGGCTCTTTAGCTGTTTCAGGTCTTTTCCGGACAGTCTGGCCGGAACATGGCACTCAAGCTCTGAGCTAGACCCTTTAAATCCCTTAAACCAGTCCCACAGGGTCCTGGCCCGGCAGTCACAGATCCACTGGTTCCCATTCAGACGCAGGTACTGGAGGGACACTAGTGGGTCCATGGTCTCCCCTGTCAACACTGTTAGATTATTGAAGAACAGAAACAAAGTGGTCAGCTTGCGCAGGTCATGAAAAGAATTGCGCTGGACGAAGGTCACTCGATTCTGATGCAGCAGCAAGCGGTCCAAGCTCACCAAGCCTCGCAGCATGTGATCCGTCACAGTCTTTATCTTGTTGTTGTGGAGGAACAGGTAGGTCAGGTTGGCCAGGTCCAGAAAAGTATCGTCATGGAGAGTCAGTAAGCTGTTGTCCTGGAGATAGAGGTGCTGCAGGGAAAATAGTCCCCTGAAAACACCTACAGGCAGCACAGACAAGCCACAGCTGTGCAGGTGCAGGGTGTGCAGTCTAGACAGGCCTCGGAAGGCCGTGGGGCTGATGATCCTCAGGTCATTGTCCCCTATGTCCAGCTCCTCCAGCCTCTCTAGGCCGTAGAAGGCACCAGCCTCGATGTGGCTGATGTTGTTGGAGTAGAGCCAGAGTACGGTGAGGTTTCTGCAGGGGCTGAAGCTGGTGGAGCGGACCACGGTAAGCTTGTTGTTCTGGAGGAAGATGCGCTGGCTGTGGATGGGGATCTCTGTGGGGATGGAGTAGAGGCCCTGCTGTTGGCAGGCCAAGGTGGGCCGCGGCTCGCTGTGGCATATGCATGGCACTGGGCAGCCCTCCACCCAACCTTCCATCCGAGGCACTGACTGAAGCCAAAGGACCAGAAAGTAGAGTTCGCCACCTGCAAAAGAGGAAAACACAAGTGGGTAATAAGAATATGTCTGGGTTCTGCTGGACTTAGAAGAAAAGCATTTGTGTTAACTTCCAAACACCCAGTCTGCTGTAAATCATGCAACATGAATAGAGTCTTGTCCTTGAGACAGAACTGAGCAATTTCCTTTAAGATAGGCCAGGTGCAAAGTCAAAATTGTCTATATTGTAAAAATGTATGAACCCAAAAAATGTGTTCTTTGTTTCTAATTTAAGGTTAGGGTTAGGCATTAGGGTTAACAGTGTGGTTAAGGCTAGGGTTAAGGTTAAGGTTATGTTTAAAAATCATATTGTATGACTTTGTTCTAGCATAGGGTTTCCCAAACTCAGTCCTGGTTGATTATTTGAATCACCTGTGTAGTGTACCCTGGTCCAGGACCAAGTTTGGGAAAGCTGATCTAGCACATACTGTAGAACATTTAAACAGTCTCTTAAAATACCTCACAGTACATTTACAAAGTTCGAATTTACCTATTAAAAGCTAGAATATATTTAAACAATGGAAAATAAAACACAATAGTAGAAGCATGGAATTCATGATTTTACATATTAAAATGTAGTGATCTTTAGATCTTTACGTTTTGGGATTTTGTTGAATGAAGCAGCAGAACACAACACCCTCTATAAAATGGCGATATTTACAATCCTTAGAAGGACTCAGTTTCGCAAGTCTAATCAGAGCAGAAGATCCTGGTTTAGTTTTCACTGACTGTGCCTCAACATTTCATCTCTGTTCAGCTCTCCAACTACTGCAGTATCACAGTCTCTTCCTCTGTTTTACTACTATATAATCGCCTTGGCATTTGCAATGATGTCTTTGAATTGAGTTTTTATTTACTACAGAAAACAACATTAGGCGAAATGGATATAATGCACTCATGATGGACTCACTCAGTCAATTCACATTAAAAAATCCACATTTCCCTGTATGAGTAAAGCATACCATATAAAGTGGATAGCGGCTGGAATACACACCAAATTTGATAGCTTTTGACTACTTAATTTTGATTCCTGTTCTGGAAGCACAGGCCAGAGAGAGAGGGAAAGAGAGGGGAGGGGTAGGGAGAGAATGCGGAAGTGGGGGGGTGGACTATTTGACAAATTAACAAAACATTAGTGGGTTGAGAAAAATTGCTCCAGACTAACAGAGCAAATCACATATGAGGATAGCTGGGATTTGCCACTTGGCCTATGCTAGAGATCTCAGAGTGGAATTTCTTGCTTCAATGCTATCTGGAGTGATGGGGTGGAGAAAGGAAAGTTGGCATAGGCTCTCACATCAGTGGTGACATCACTGGAGTGCCTACAGTAGAACTCGTGTCCAGTGCAGGATGCACTTTCCTGCTACATGTACTACACTGTAAGGCTCTCTTATAGTAAAGGACAACTCAATTTGATAAAACAGATACGATTTCTTAAACATAATATCCATAAAAAACATTAACAAACTGTGTGCTGAAAAGTCTTACATTGTGACTATGCCACCCCACCAACATATCATATGGACTACAGGTTTTTGCCATTTGATGTGCATTGTAATTTATTAGCTTATTAGAAGAAAAGAAGAGAAATGTAATATGATTTTAATAAATACCTTGGAGCAATTTAAAATGTGGGAGATTTGCGAAGGCTGTCAGACTGGCAACATGGAGGCATGTTATTTAACCAGGCTAGTTGAGAACAAGTTCTCATTTACAACTGCGACCTGGCCAAGATAAAGCAAAGCAGTGCGACACAAACAACAACACAGAGTTACACATGGAATAAACAAACATACAGTCAATAATGCAATAGAAAAAAAAGTATATATACAGTGTGTGCAAATGAGGTAGGATAAGGGAGGTAAGGCAATGAATAGGCCATAGTGGCGAAATAATTACAATATGGCAATTAAACACTGAAGTGATAGATGTGCTGAAGATGAGTGTGCAAATAGAGATATTGGGGTGCAAAGGACAAAAAAATAAATAATAACAGTATGAGGATGAGGTAGTTGGATGGGCTTTTTACAGACGGGCTATGTACAGGCGCAGTGATCTGTGAGCTGCTCTGACAGCTGCTGCTTAAAGCTAGTGAGGGAGATATGAGTCTCCAGCTTCAGTAATTTTGTTGGTGTTGGAGGCTATTTTGTAAATGACATCGCTCAAGTCAAGGTTCGGTAGGATAGTCAGTTTTACGAGGCTATGTTTGGCAGCAAATTTGCAAATAAATTCATAAAAAATCCTACAATGTGATTTTCTGGATTTTTTTTCTCATTTTGTTTGTCATAGTTGAAGTGTACCTATGATGAAAATTACAGGCCTCTCTCATCTTTTTAAGTGGGAGAACTTGCACAATTGGTGGCTGACTAAATGCTTTTTTGCCCCACTGTAGGTAGGGGTAAAGTGACTATGCATAGATAATAAACAGCTAGTAGCAGCAGTGTAAAAACAAAGGGGGTGTGGGGGGGGATCAATGTAAAAGTCTGGGTGGCCATTTTATTGATTGTTCGGCAGTCTTATGGCTTGGGGGTAGAAGCTGTTAACTTCTACTTCATCACAATCCCGGATCCGGGAGCACCCCCATCAGTAAAAAAGCTGACTAGCATAGCCTAGCATAGCGTCACAAGTAAATACTAGCATCTAAATATCATTCAATCACAAGTCCAAGACACCAGATGAAAGATACACATATTGTGAATCCAGCCATCATTTCTGATTTTTAAAATGTTTTACAGGGAAGACACAATATGTAAATCTATTAGCTAACCACGATAGCAAAAGACACAACTTTTTTTCCCCACCATTTTTTTCCTGCATAGGTAGCTATCACAATTTCGACCAAATAAAGATATAAATAGCCACTAACCAAGAAACAACTTCATCAGATGACAGTCTGATAACATATTTATTGTATAGCATATGTTTTGTTAGAAAAATGTGCATATTTCAGGTATAAATCATAGTTTACCATTGCAGCCACCATCACAACTCTCACCAAAGCAACTAGAATAACTACAGAGACCAACGTGTAATACCTAAATACTCATCATAAAACATTTCTGAAAAATACACAGCGTACAGCAAATGAAAGACAAAGATCTTGTGAATCCAGCCAATATTTCAGATTTTTTAAGTGTTTTACAGCGAAAACACAATATAGCATTATATTAGCTTACTACAATAGCCAACCACACAACAGCATTGATTCAGGCCAACAATAGCGATAACAAATAAACCAGCAAAAGATATACATTTTTTCACTAACCTTCTCAAACTTCTTCAGATGACAGTCCTATAACATCATATTAATACATATAGAGTTTGTTCGAAAATGTGCATATTTAGCGGCACAAATCGTGGTTATACAATGAGAAAAGTAGCCAAGCTGCCAACAATATGTCGGGAGAAATCTTGGGAGAGGCACCTAATCTAATCAGTAACTAATCCTAAACTTGACTAAAAAATACAGGTTGGACAGCAAATGAAAGATACATTAGTTCTTAATGCAATCGCTGTGTTAGATTTTTTAAATTAACGTTACTACGATATACAGCGTGCGTTAAAGCGAGACCGCATCGAAATTAATGGCGGAATATGAGTTTAACATTTTTTAACAGAACAACGAATTAACATCATAAATAGTTCTTACTTTTTGATGAGCTCCCATCAGAATCTTGGGCAAGTTGTCCTTTTTCCAAAAGAATCGTTGCTCGGTTGTAGATTGTCGCCTTCAACGTTGGAATTAGCAGTAAACATTAGCCATGTGGCAAAGACGTGTCCAACTCATTATAACGCAGCACTAATAAATATCCAAAAATCGCAATATAGTGATATATATATAAACTGATATAACTCGGTTTAAAATAACAACATTATGATGTCTTTAACACCTATATCGAATAAAAACAGAGCCGGATATATCTAAGGGCTATAACGGGAGCTTTCTAGAATGACATCCAGAGGTCCTTTTTGCGTCATGGCGTAGAGAAGAAAGGAAGGACCCCACGTTGCCAGCCCATTTATAAGCTCTCAGATCTGCCTAGCAACACCATTTCAATTCTCACTATTCGCTGACATCCAGGGGAAGGCGTATGCAGTGCATCTCAACCAATAGAAGACAGGCAAATTAATAAAGGGACCTCAGAACAGCCTGCAGATTTCAGCATTCTCACATCCTCATAGGAAAATTGCTCCAACTCCAGTTCTGTTTTACTCACAGATATAATTCAAACGGTTTTAGAAACTAGAGAGTGTTTTCTATCCAATAGTAATAATAATATGCATATTGTACGAGCAAGAATTGAGTACGAGGCAGTTTAATTTGGGAACAAAATTATTACAAAGTGCCAACAGCACCCCCTATTGAGAAAAGGTTTTAAGAAGCCTTTTGGACCTAGACTTGGTGCTCTGGTATCGCTTGCTGTGCGGTAGAAGAGAGAACAGTCTATGACTTGGGTGACTGGAGTCTTTGACCATTTTTAATTCCTGAGGGGGAAAAGGTGTTGTCGTGCCCACTTCACGACTGTCTTGGTGTGTTTGGACCATGATAGTTTGTTGGTGATGTGGACACCAAGGAACTTGAAACTCTCGATCCGCTCCACCACAGCCCAACATTGTGAATGGGGGCGTGTTCGGCCCTCCATTTCCTGTAGTCCACGATCAGCTCCTTTGTCTTGCTCACTTTAAAGGAGAGGTTGTTGTCCTGGCACCACACTGCCGGGTCTCTGACCTCCTCCCTGTAGGCTGTCTCATCGTTGTCGGAGATAAGGCCTACCACTGTTGTGTCGTCAGCAAACTTAATGATGGTGTTGGGAGTCGTGCTTGGCCATGCAGTCGTGGGTCAACAGGATATACAGGAGGGGACTAAGCATGCACCCATGAGGGGCCCCCGTGTTGAGGATCAGCGTGGCAGATGTGCTGTTGCCTACCCTTACCACCTGAGGGTGGCCTGTCAGGAAGTCCAGGATCCAGTTGCAGAGGGAGATGTTAAGTCCCAGGGTCCTTAGCTTAGTAATGAGCTTTGTGGGCACTATTGTGTTGAACGCTGAGCTGTAGTCAATGAACAGCAATCGCACAAAGGTGTTCCTTTTGTTCAGGTGGGAAAGAGCCGTGTGGAATGCGATTGAGATTGCGTCATCTGTGGATCTGTTGGGGCAGTATGCAAATTGGAGAGGGTCTAGGGTTTCCAGGATGATGGTGTTGTTGTGAGCCATGACCAGCCTTTCAAAGCACTTCATGGCTACTGATGGGGGGGCGGTAGTCATTTAGGCAAGTTACCTTTGCTTTCTTGGGCACAGGGACTATGGTGGTCTACTTTAAACATGTAGGTATTACAGACGTGGTCAGGGAGAGGTTGAAAATGTCAGTGAAGACACTTGCCAGCTGGCCCGCTCATACTCTGAGGACATGTCCTGGTAATCCACCTGGCCCCGCAGCCTTGTGAATGTTGACCTGTTTAACTTCTTGTCAATAGGGGGTGCTGTTAGCACTTTTTTTTTGACGTTGCCAAATTAAACTGCCTAGCACTCAATTCTTGCTCGTACAATATGCATAGTATTATTAATATTATTGGATAGAAAACACTCTCTAGTTTCTAAAACCGTTGGAATTATGTCTCTGAGTGAAACAGAACTCATTCTACAGCACTTTTCCTGCCAGGGAGTGAGATTTCAGAAATCTCGGCCTCTGTTCCCAGGTCAGTTTTTAGGTCCCTGTGAATGCTATGGGGATACAAACACTGCCTACGCCTTCCTCTAGATGTCAGTAAGTGGTGACAATTTGAATGGAGTCGATTGCGCAATCTGGGACTTTATAAAAGACCAAAGGGCGGAAGTACATTTCTTTTCTTCCCTGACCTTGACGCACGATGGACGTCGGACTGGCCTCCTTCCAAGCTTTGGTTTAGCCAGTAATATATCTCCGGTCATGTTTTTACTCGTTATAGGTGTTAAAAACATCATAAGGTAGTTAATTTAAACCGTTTTATAGCAATTTATATACGTTTAGTGCAATTTTCTGGCATTTCTTTGTGACGCACTTCCAAGAGTTGGACACTTTTCCAGTACATGCCGAACGTTAGTGGCCATTTCGACAGGACAAGAGGACATCTTTCGACCAAAAGACGATTAGACCGGAGAAAGGATACATTGCCCAAGATTCTGATGGAAGTTCAGCTAATAGTAAGAACTATTTATGATGATAAATCGTTGTTCTGTTGAAAAATGTTAAACGCATATTCCGCCATTTTCTTTGGGGTAGCTTCGCTTTGGCGCACCCTGTATTGCACAGTAAGGATAATTTAAAAAATGTAATTCAGCGATTGCATTAAGAACTAATTTGTCTTTCATTTGCTGTCCACCCTGTATTTTTTTGTCAAGATTATGAGTATTTATGTATAAGACTAGATCACTGTCCAAGATGGCGCCCGACATTTTCTGGCCAGTTTGGCTACTATTCTCATTGTATAACCACGTTTTTTTGTGGCTAAATATGCACATTTTCGAACAAACTCTATATGTATATGATGTTACAGGAGTGTCATCGGAAGAATTCTGAGAAGGTTAGTGAAAAAATTTATATATTTTGGTGGTGATAATGCTATCGCTCTTTTTGCCTTGAATCAATGCTGGGGTAATGTTTGCACATGTGGTATGCTAATATAACGATTTATTGTGTTTTCGCTGTAAGACACTTAGAAAATCTGAAATATTGTCTGGATTCACAGGATCTGTGTCTTTCAATTACTGTACGCTGTGTATTTTTAAGAAATGTTTTATGATTAGTAATTAGGTAATACACGTTGCTCTCTGTATTTATTCTAGTCGAGTTGTGATGGTGGGTGCAATTGTAAACTATGATTTCTACCTGAAATATGCAAATTTTTCTAACAAAACCTATGCTATACAATAAATATGTTATCAGACTGTCATCTGATGAGGTTTTTTCTTGGTTAGTGGCTATCAATATCTTTATTTAGTCGAATTGGTGATAGCTACTGGTGGAGAGAAAAAATGGTGGACAAAGAAAAATGGTGTCTTTTGCTAACGTGGTTAGCTAATAGATTTACATATTGTGTCTTCCCTGTAAAACATTTTAAAAATCAGAAATGATTGTTGGATTCACAAGAAGTGGATCTTTCATCTGGTGTCTTGGACTTGTGATTGAATGATATTTAGATGCTAGTATTTACTTGTGACGCTATGCTAGCTATGCTAGTCAGCTTTTTTACTGGTGGGGGTGGTGGGGGGTGCTCCCGGATCCGGGTTTCTGAGGCGGTAGAAGTTAAAGGTCTTGCTCACATTGGCTACGGAGAGCGGGATCACAGTCGTCCGGAACAGCTGGTGCTCTCATGCACGCTTCAGTGTTGCTTGCCTCGAAATGAGCATAAAAGGCATTTAGCTTGTCTGGTAGGCTCAACTCACTGCGCAGCTCTTGGCTGGGTATGCATTTGTAGTCTGTAATAGTTTGCAAGCCCTGCTACATCCGACGAGCGTCAGAGCCGGTGTAGTAGGATTCCATCTTAGTCATGTATTGACTCTTTGCCTGTTTTATGGTTCGTCTGAAGACATAGCGGGATATCTTATAAGCGCCCGGATTAGTGCCCTGCTCCTTGAAAGTGGCAGCTCAACCCTTTAACTTGTTGCGGATGTTGCCTGTAATCCATGGCTTCTGGTTGGAATATCTACATACGCTCATTGTGGGGATGACGTCATCGATGCACTTATTGATGAAGCCTGTGATTGAGGTGGTATACTGGTCATTGCCATTGGATGAAACCCGGAACATATTCTGTATTGAGTGAGTCACTGGTACTTCCTGCTTTAGAGTTTGTTTGTAAGCAGGAATCAGGAGGACAGAATTATGGTTCGATTTGCCAAATGCAGGGCGAGGGAGAGTTTTGTATGCATCTCTGTGTGTGGAGTAAAAATTGTCTATTTTTTTTTTTTCTCTGGTTGCACATGTGACATGTTGGTAAAAATGAGGTAAAACTGATTTAAATTTGCCTGCATTAAAGTCCCTCGCCACTAGGGGTGCCACTTCTGGATGAGCAATTTCTTGTTTGCTTATGGCCTTATACAGCTCGTTCTTAGTGCCAGCATCGGTTTGTGGAGATAAATAGACGGCTATGAAAAATATAGATGAAAACTCTCATGGTAGATAGTGTGGTCTACAGCTTATCATGAGGTACTCTACCTCAGGCGAGCAATACCTTGAGACTTCCTTAATATTAGACATCGCGCACCAGCTGGTATTGACAAAAAGACACACATACCCACCCCTCGTCTTACCAGACGTAGCTGTTCTATCCTGCCGATACACAGAAATCCCAGCCAACTGTATATTATCTGTGTCATCGTTTAGCCACGACTCGGTGAAACCTAATATATTACAGTTTTTAATGTCCCGTTGTTAGGATAGTCTTGAACAGAGATCATCCAGTTTATTCTCCAGCAATTGCACATTGGCCAGTAGAACGGATGGTAGAGGCGGTTTACCCACTTGCCAACGAATTCTCACAAGGCACCCCGATCTCCGCCCCCTGTATTTCTGTCTTTTCTTCACGCGAATGACAGGGATTTGGGCCTGGTCTCGGAGAAGCAGTATATCCTTCGCGTCGGACTCATTAAAGAAAGAATCTTCGTCCAGTTCGAGGTGAGTAAATGCTGTTCTGATATCCAGAAGTTCTTTTCGGTCATAAGAGACGGTAGCAGCAACATTATGTACAAAATAAGTTACAAACAATGCGAAAAAACACACAAGATAGCCCAGTTGGTTAGGAGCGAGTAAAACGGCAGCCATCCCCTCTCGCGCCATTATTAATTAACAAAATATAATCTATTTGTATTCTAGGATTTTTTTAGAGCCATTCCAACCAGACAGTTATTTCATCAACATTGCCCAACGTGTTTTGGGATGTTGGCATTGCCCATCGGTCCTCAGTGTGATAGAGGCAGGCCTTAGTCATCTAAGTTAAATATTCCTCTGGCACAGGTGCCAGCTTTGGGACTAGGAGACCTCTCAGAAGAGATGCTCACAGCTTCAGCATTATGTTCTCTATCGTAAAGGTCCCCACAGTTACAGTAATTATCCTGTAAATGAAGCCATCATCATTTCAGGCACTGAGAGGTGACTCCCAAATGAACTGCCGCCACGTAGCGTATTTACTCACTGTGAAAACGGCACGTGTGCATTTTCCGACACTAAAACGAAACCTGAAATTGTACAATGCACTCATAAAGATGTTGGTAGGTATTGACATACTGTACATGTATTTACAGTACATTCACAGAAACTCATCAACAAATGTCTTAACGGGGTTTACTTTATTATTGGTATAAAGATTTTCTGGACCCCCATTGTTTCTGAACAGCTTGGGAGTCTATGGCTATTATAGTTGGCAGCAATTCCGCTGGTTCTTTTCAGAGGGAGAAAAAAAGCATATCTTTCAGGACTGAGCCAGGCAAGAAGAAAAAGCTGATGCTTGCTAGACAGGACACCACAGTACAGACAGTCACAACAAGTCATTAAAACTGCAAAGCATTGAGATCAGCTCAGGAAGAAGTGTTTGCAGTAAATATACATAAAGTCAACTCGACACCCAAGCATACGGTATCAGTATTTAAGAAAAATACGTTTTTCAGAGTTTTTCAGAGAAAAATACGTTTCAGAGTTGATAACACATTTATTCACCTTTATTCAATCATACAAATCAGTTAGAATGAACTTAAAACTTTCAATTCCATTTTAAAACTGGTTGTTTAGATCCTGGTTGCTAATTGGGCGAGCTGTCTACCTATAGTAAACTGTAATATACCGTAGAATACTATACTACACACTACTATCCCTCGATCATGATGGAAACTCTATTCACAGTAGAATACTATAGTGAACACTACAGTATTATGTGCAAAAAAAAACTGTAGTAAATACTACAGTATCTAATTTGCATATACCATGCCCATTCCCCTCCCCCATATCACAGTTTGTACCACCCATAAGTGAGAAACCTACATGCCAAGTATAGATGATATATTGTGTTCCCTACAGATAAAATGAAAGAGCATAAGCGCTGAACTACCTGTTCAGACCTACCTACTGCTTATGGAAAATGTGCTCTTTTAGTATTTCTCTAGTAGGTTCCATCCAGGAAACAGGCTCTGCTTCAATGTCAAATATAATAATACCAAAACACTATAGTAAATACTACAGTATAATAGAGTGCAAAACACTACAATAAATACTACCGTTTAGTAAAGTCTGCAAAAACATGACAGTAAATACTACAGTACACTACAATCTGCAAAAACAGTATATTAATTACTATAGAATAATATATACTACAGTTATTTTACTACAGTATTTATACTATTGTTAACTGTAAATACTACAGTATACTACAATATACTACACTAAATACTATAGAAGGCCTAAATACTAAAGTAATGTCCGCAAAAACACTACAGTGAATACTACAGTATTTAAACCATATTATAAACTGGGTGGTTCGAGCCCTGAATGCTGATTGACTGAAAGCCATGGTACATCCGACCGTATACCACATGTATCACAAAACATGTATTTTTACTGCTCTAATTATGTTGGTGACCAGTTTATACAGTGCATTCGGAAAGTAATCAGACCCCTTGGCATTTTCCACATTTTGTTACGTTACAGCCTTATTCTAAAATGGATTAAATTGTTTTTTCCCCCTCATCAATCTACACAAAATACCATAATAACAAAGCAAAAAAAGGTTTTTACACATGTTTGCACATTTACATATATTTTTTTAAATCACATTTGTATAAATATTCAGACCCCTTAGTACTTTGTTAAAAGCATCTTTAGCTGCGATTACAGCCTCAAGTCTTCTTGGGTATGAGGCTACAAGCTTGGCACACCTGTATTTGGGGAGTTTCTCTCATTCTTCTCTTCAGATCCTCAAAAGCTCTGTCAGGTTGGATAGGGAGTGTCGCTGCACAGCTATTTTCAGGTCTCTCTAGAGAAGTTCGATTGGGTTCAACTCCGGGCTCTGGCTGGGCCACTCAAGTACATTCAGAGACTTGTCCTGAAGCCACTCCTGCGTTGTCTTGGCTATGTGCTTAGGGCCGTTGTCCTGTTGGAAGGTGAACCTTCGCCCCCAGTCTGAGGTCCTGAGTGCTCTGGAGCAGGTTTTCATCAAGAATCTCTGTACTTTGCTCCATTCATCTTTCCCTCGATACTGACTAGTCTCCCAGTCCCTGCCGCTGAACAAAATCCCCACAGCATGATGCTGCCACCACCATGGTTCACAGTAGAGATGGTGCCAGGTTTCCTCTAGACGTGACGCTTGGCATTCAGGCCAAAGAGTTCAATCTTGGTTTCATCAGATCAGAGAATCTTGTTTCTCATTGTCAGAGTCCTTTAGGTGACCTTTGCAAACTCCAAGTGGGCTGTCATGTGCCTTTTACTGAGGAATGGCTTCTGTCTGGCTACTCTACCATAAAGGCTTGATTGGTAGAGTGCTGCAGAGATGGTTGTCCTTCTGGAAGGTTCTCCCATCTCCACAGAGCAACTCTGAAATGCTGTCAGCATGACCATCAGTTTCTTCCTTCCCCAGATCTGTGCCTCAACACAATCCTGTCTCGGAGCTCTACGGACAATTCCTTCAACTTCATGGCTTGATTTTTGCTCTGACATGCACTGCCAAACATGGGACATTATATAGACATGTGGGTGCCTTTCCAAATCATGTCCAATCAATTGAATTTACCACAGATGGGCTCCAATCAAATTGTAGAAACATCTCAAGGATGATCAATGGAAACAGAATGCACCTGAGCTCAATTTCGAGTCTCATAGCAAAAGGTCTGAATACTTATGTAAATAAGCATTTTTATTTTTAATACATTTGCAAAACATTTATTATGGGGTATTTTGTGTAGATTTATAAGGAAAAACATGTATTCAATACATTTTATAATAAGGCTGTATCGCAATAAAATGTGGAAAAAGTCAAGGGGTCTGAATACTTTCCGAATGCACTGTAATATAAATATGCACTTCAGGTTTTTGTGGTATATTGCCAAAATACCATGGCTAAGGGCTGTATCCAGGCACTTGTGCAAAGGAACAACCCTTAGCCGTGGTATATTGGCCATATACCACACCCCCTCGGGCCTTATTGCTTAAGCATACCATAGTATTCATGGGGCGACCTCGGAAACAATGTTTCACTTTTGAGTTTTGATCTCTGTACCACTAGAGGCTGTGTATACACTTGACACTTACATGCGGTTGCTGCTATCAGAATACGAAGATCGCATTGAAGGTCATGACAGGTCAAGACACACAAAAGTCGCATTGTGGTCAGATTGTGTTCAGATCTGGCATATTACTTCAGGAGGTGGTCAGGGGCGCATTGTGTGTGGATTTCTTCTCAGTCTGGATGCAATCAGGCCACCTGAAAGCGCATAGAGTGGGCCACTTCATCAGCACAAATCTTGTGTTTTGGGAGCGAGAAGCATATCTTTTCATTAAAAGTTGGAGGAAATACCTTCCTAGCATGTGAGGAACGTGTTTGTTGGTTTTATAAATGCTAGCCAGCTAGCTTATTAGGAAAGCATTTTTTGGGGGGGCTGGAGATATGCTAACCTGTTCGCAATACCCTTAACTTAACTTTACTAGCTAGCTTGCTGGCTAGTTACAGAGGTTAGCTGGCTAGTTAGCTACAGTAGTTGGCTAGTGCCATCAAGTTGTTGCGTTATTATCAAATTTAGCCTGTTCCACCATTTGCAGAATGCATACTGGTATTTTAATATAGTGTGGGAAAAGGGAATCCGGACACTATAAATGCACTAAAAGAGTCAATGAAACGCAGACTGTTCCATCAACCAGATTGGAGCACATTCATAAAGTCTGATCTAACTAAGTGGATATTGCTTAAATCCGTTATGATTGATTTATTGTAAAAAGCCCACAATGTGGTTACTTAAGTCCGATTTGGATATATTTGGCTGTTTTCACTGCACAAGATTTACATAAGCGGTCCCTTTTAAGATTTAGAAGAAGTGACTGCTAGATGCTAACTCCAGTTCGTATAAACTGGTTAGCATAGCTAGCATTCAGCAATCGGTAGTCAAAGTCTTTTTTAACTGTAATGCAGTTGATTGGTAACGATGACATGAATATGTGTTGGGGTTGACAGCCATACAAGCATTAAACTCAGATTTGTATCTCAACATAATGTGAAATACACATATAAACAATAGCCTAAATATGTTAATTCCATTGTTTAAGTTGAGTTCGATTGACCTCTTTACCACGTCTATAACCCTTTTCCATAAAACAATATTCATGTGCTAGAACTAATGCGCATCAAGAAATAACGACGACAAACGTACTGGAAAACTGCTTAAATCAACTTTAGGCGCACTACAGCACATAAGATAAATCTGCTTATAAGAAGTGGTTTTAACTCCATTTTAATGTAAACTTTGCTTTTGAGAAACCGAATCAAGAGAGTTAAGGATTTATGCATGCTCAGTTGTTGGGTCTCGAGCACTGGGCGAAAGGACATTTGAAATGGAAGTTATGGAGCTCCCTTGCGTGCTTCTGTTATGTAGAAAAGTTACAGGAAACTGATATGTGGAGAATGATACATTTGCATCTGATGGCCATCACGTATAAACTCAGCAAGAAAGGAAACGTCCTCTCACTCTCAACTGTGTTTACCTTCAGCAAAATTAACATGTATAAATATTTGTGAGGACATAACAAGATTCAACAACTGAGACATAAACTGAACAAGTTCCACAGACATGTGACTAACAGAAATGTAATAATGTGTCCCTGAATAAAGGGGGGGGGGGGTCAAAATCAAAAGTGACAGTCAGTATCTGGTGTGGCCACCAGCTGCATTAAGTACTGAAGTGCATCTCTTCCTCATGGACTGCACCCGATTTGCCAGTTCTTGTTGTGAGACATTACCCCACTCTTCCACCAAGGCACCTGCAAGTTCCCAGACATTTCTGGGGGGAATGGCCCTAGCCCTCACCCTCTGATCCAACAGGTCCCAGACGTGCTCAATGGGATTGAGATCCGGGCTCTTCGCTGGCCATGACAGAACACTGACATACCGGTCTTGCAGGAAATCACAGACCGAGCAGTATGGCTGGTGGCATTGTCATGCTAGAGGGTCATGTCAGGATGAGCCTGCAGGAAGGGTATCACATGAGGGAGGAGAATGTCTTCCCTGTAACGCACAGCGTTGAGATTGCCTGCAATGACAACAAGCTCAGTCCGATGATGCTGTGACACACCGCCGCAGACCATGACGGACCCTCCACCTCCAAATCTATCCTGCTCCAGAGTACAGGCCTCGATGTAACGCTCATTCCTTCTACGGTAAACTCAAACCCGACCATCACCCCCGGGGAGACAAAACCACGACTCGTCAGTGAAGAGCACTTTTGCCAGTCCTGTCTGGTCCAGCGATGGTGGGTTTGAGCCCATAGGCAACGTTGTTGCCGATGATGTCTGATGAGGACCTGCCTTACAACAGGCCTACAAGACCTAAGTCCAGCCTCTCTAAGCCTATTGCGGACAGTTTGAGCACTGATGGAGGGATTGGGCATTCCTGGTATAACTCGGGCAGTTGTTTTTGCCATCCTGTACCTGTCCTGCAGGTGTGATGTTCGGATGTACCGATCCTGTGCAGGTGTTGTCACACGTGGTCTGCCACTGCGAGGACGATCAGCTGTGTATCCTGTCTCCCTGTTGCGCTGTCTTAGGCGTCTCACAGTACGGACATTGCAATTTATTGCCCTGGCCACATCTGCAGTCCTCATGCCTCCTTGCAGCATGCCCAAGCACGTTCATGCAGATGAGCAGGGACCCTGGGCATCTTTCATTTTGTGTTTTTTTAGAGTCAGTAGAAAGGCCTCTTTAGTGTCCTAAGTTTTCATAACTGTGACCTTAAGACACTAACAGCTTACAGACGGTTGGAAATTAACGACCGTTCCACAGGTTCATTAATTGTTTATGGTTAATTGAACTAGCATGGGAAATAGTGTTTAAACCCTTAACTATGAAGATCTGTGAAGTTATTTGGATTTTTACAAATGATCTTTGAATGACAGGGACGTTTCTTTTTTTGCTGAGTACATAGTGAACAAAAATATAAACGCAACATGCAACAATTTCAAAGATTTTGAGTTATTAGGAAATCAGTCAATTTAAATAAATTCATTAGGCCCTAATATGGCTTAGGGCAGGGGTGCAGCCATGGGTGGACCTGGGAGGGCATAGGCCCACCCAATGGGGAGCCAGGCCCAGCCAATCAGAATGAGTTTTCCCCCACAAATGGCTTTATTACAGACAGAAATACTCCTCAGGACAAGGTGAACCTGTGTAATGATCATGCTGTTTAATCAGCTTCTTGATATGCCACACCTGTCAGGTGGATGGCCTATATTGGCAAAGGCTAAATGCTCACTAATAGGAATGTAAAGAAATTTGTGCACAACATCTGAGAGAAATAATTATTTTGTGCATATGGAAAATGTCAGGGATTTTTTTTTTTCAGCTCATGAAACATGGGACCAACACTTTACATGTTGTGTTTATATTTTTGTTCAGTGTACATTTCTATGCCATTGTAGGCTACTGTAGCTTGCATTTGATTTGGAGCTGGTAAACAGATTTAATAACTAGCCTATAAATTCAGTTTATTGCTGTAGCTTTCTGTTATTATGCAATTATGAATGGCCAAGTTTAGTTTAAATGGGAAGTTATCAATTGGGAAGGGAAAGGGGATAGGGCCTATTGAAATAGCCTAGGCCTATTGAAATTACAAGTCAATCACGCAAATTGGCCTAACTATTGCATTATCCATTTATAACGGTGTGTATAACTTTTGCACAATTGCCAGAAAATATCATGCGTTTTTTTTTTTGTACAGTGTTCCTTGGGCAGAGTTTTCGAGATCCTCTGTCCAACTTTAATCACTCTTTCCTGACCGATTTATCCATAGCTATGCAAATGCCCCAAAATATAAATATTTATTTACAATCACTAGCAGTCAAAGAAATTAAATCCATTGATGGAAAATGATCTGGCGAATATAATAAGGAACAATTCTATTTTGTTTTGCGACATATGCAAATTATTTGTTAATAATATTTTTTGGGATGGCAAAAACTTTTTTAAAATTTGTTTTATGTCGCTACAGGTTACATTGACATTGCTTCTTAATTCGCTATGAAAATGGGTTAATGTGGACACGGTAGACACATTTAAATGTAGCTGTAGACTCATGACGTGTTCACAATCAGAATACAAAAGCTAAATGAACTGCCAAGTCTAGACATAGAGAGTGAATGATGCCTAGACTAGAGGAGAGGAGACAATTATTTCTGAGACAAGCGAAATCACGCATCAACGTCATTCTCATGGAAATATCCAAGTAAATGCCCAATAGAAAAAAACAAACGAAAATGCAGCTAGTGTACTGTCATTCCAGGTGCAATGTTTGACATGATTGAGTTAGCTTTAGTTGGCTATAGCTAGCAAGTGACAAGAACGTTATCCAGCCTTCATAGCAACCATATTGTTTAGAACAGACGTCCAATTTCTTTGCAAAAATAATTTACGAGTGGATCGCATCTGTAATAACATGACCAAAAGATCTAACAACCAGATTGTTGTCCAGACTATATTTTCTGGTGTAATAATGAAATGGTATGAATTTACTTATCAAAATAAAGTTAATGAAAATATGTTATTCATTGTTATTTTAATATGTTGGTAACCGTTTTATAAAAGCAATAAGAAACGCGAGGCAGTGCTGTATCATGAATACAGTTACAGGTAAATGAGTTGACTGGCCGTCCGCTATCGTGTCGGGCAGAACGCCATTTACTTTTGACTGAATTCATGATACAGCACTGCCTCTTGTGCCTTATTGCTTAAATATACTTTAGTCGAAAGCCCTGATTTGCAGAACACTAAGACAAAACCCTGTCAAATGATGACAACCAACATCTGGTAAACAGCAAATGAAAGCATGGGTGCTACCGAGTTGGTGGCAGGGGGGTTTATAAACAATATGGGGGGTATATAACTATACAGTAATTGCAGATCGGGCAGCATATTGTAACAACAATATGTCCGTGTTTAATTCAAATTGCAGGCAGGTGCAGAACATCACTCAGTCACAGACTATGCTAAAAAATATACTGCAAGAATATCCCAAATGAATTAAAGGTGTTAAGTGCATCAGTGTGCATAGACTGTGTGCATAGACATAGGTGTATCGTTGTGCGTCATCTACATTCTTGACAGACTGGTGCTTTTTTTGTCCTCTTTAACGTGTCACGAAACAGTGTGAAATTGTTTTACCTGACTGAAGTGCACGTCAACAGAAAAAAGCTAAAACAACATTTTTGGGGGGATTACATTTGCACCGACATGCAAGAGAGAGAGGGGGGCCCCAATCCATCACAAAGAAATCCAGAAAAGTTTGACTGTGCCCTTAAAGGTTTTCTTTATACGTACATGCCTGTGTTGTGGGGCCCATGTTGTGCTGAACATCCTACGGAGGGGGAAAAGGTGCTGCATTATTAACAAGCTGCTCTTGTTCGGGTGCTCCTGGGTGCACTAAGCCCTGTGGTGGAAAATAGATTCTGCAGTAAATAGTAGCGATAAGGCACGAGGCTACTGAACCCTGGCGCTCTCCACCTCTAGATCATCGCACGACGCTCTCTGGAGCTTCTCATTGCTCAGCTGATAGGACACTTCTCAGCCACAGCCTTTTATTGATCCATCACCTTTTCATTTAGAGGGCTGTCCAGTCTAAGCCCTGCCTTGCTCTCCACAGCACAGCACAGCTCCTTTGCTGGCCAGCCCAGACAGCCATCACTCTTGGTCTTGTTCCCTTCCCCTTTTCTCATCCTCTTATCTCACCGCTGCTGAACAACAATCGAAATGCAAGCGGACATGAAATTAGTTTGTGTACCTCACTCGACATGGCCCTGAAGAAAGGGGTAGGGGGTGTTGAGTAAGCCGAAGGCAGCGTCGGCGGTGATTTGATAAGTGTCTGTGTTCGACAGGCGGCAGCTGCGAAGGTGGAGGATCGCACAGCTGTAAGGGCACCTATCTGCTGCCTACCTCCACTGTTCAGGCGGTCACAGAGAGGAGTAGGAGAGGCTGAGCCCACGGTCCTCCTGCCTATCACAGACAGTCTGAGCTGCCTTGGTACTGCTGTACTGAAGGGGGTAAACATGCTTGCAGCTGGAGAACAGAGCCTGCTCTCTGATCCCCACCACAGCCTGGTGGTACTCGAATACTGGCTATGAATACTGTGCCTATTAATCAGCTGCCTAAAACCATAAAACCTGCCGTAGCAATATTTATGGAAAAAGCTTTGCTTACAATAGTGTCAGTGCATACACTTGTTTTCTTACGAAATCTGGAAGGATCTACTTGTGACTCCTGTGCCTACACTCATATGTTCCATTTGGAATGAAGACTATGATTATGTAAGCTCAACCTGCTTTTTGTTTGTTCAAATGAGTTGCTGCCTTGAATTCATCCGATTTGGATATTTTCCATGGGTACACTCCAATTTTCAAATATCTGTGAGAGGAGCCCAATTGGTATTTTCACAATGCCCAAAATCATTTCACGATTTTATTTGACAATGGGTAACAAGGGTATGCATGCTACAGCATGTATTTCATGAAAACTTCAAAGTGAGTCTGATTCTATTGGGTCCCATGTCAGGCAAACCTATTGTCTCAGCTTCCATCCTCCCATTGATAATAGAACAAAGCTCACAATGTATATTTTCTTCATGGAGGCTGAAGGGTTGAGTCATAAATCACCAGTCTCCACCTTCACTGCAAATAGTCTCACATTGCATCTATTATGTAGCTATGTTTTCCAAGAAATGTGGATCTGAAGTTAACATGTTAGCGTGCCTTTTGAATCCATCCAAAATCAAAGTTTATTGGTTGCGTACACAGATTTGCAGATGTTATCGCAGGTGCAGCGAAATGCTTATTTTTAGTTCCAACAGTGCGGTAATACCTAGCAATAAAAAATACGAAATAATAATAATACTAATATCAGAACGAGCAATTGTTCTTCTGTCTCGTGGTTGTTGGTAATCAGGCCTACTGCTGTTGTGTCGTCAGCAAACTTGATGATTGAGTTGGAGACATGCATAGCCATGCATTCATGGGTGAACAGGGAGTAGGTTCCTGCTATGCATGCCTTGCATAAATACACAAATAAAAAAAGTTACAGAGAAAGATGCCATACAGCAGAGAAAAAAGGAAGAAAGTGATTTCACACAGATGTGACGTTGCATCTTAACGGCCCTCATAAAACCCCTGCATATCTTCCATAGTTCTTCCATATTATTATTATGTGGCTTAGCCTATATATTGTGGGATTTGTATGTCACATACACTGAGTGTACACAAACATGTACGAAACATTAGGAACACCTGCTCTTTCCATGACAGACTGACCAGGTGAACCACACCTGTTATATCCACTTCAATCGTGTGTATCAAGAATGCCACCCAAAGGACATCCAGCCAACTTGACACAACTGTGGAAAGCATTGGAGTCAACATGGGCCAGCATCTCTGTGGAACGCCTTGTAGAGTCCATGCCCTGACGAATTGAGGGCAAAAGGGGGTGCAACTCAATATTAGGAAGGTGTTCCTAATGTTTTGTACACTCAATGCATAGACACACTGTCACGCCCTGGCCTTAGTATTCTTGGTTTTCTTTATTATTTTAGTTAGGTCAGGGTGTGACATGGGGAATGTTTTTGTTTTGTTGGTTTTGGGTGTTGTTTATGGTAAAGGGGTTGTGTATAGTATATGGGTTTGTGTGGAGTACATGTTTCTAGTATTGTCTATGTATGTTTAGTTGTCTAGGAGAGTCTATGGTTACCTGAATGAGTTCCCAATTAGAGACAGCTGATTTCGGTTGTCTCTGATTGGGAGCCTTATTTAGGGTAGCCATAGGCTCTCATTGGTTGTGGGTAATTGTCTATGTAAAACGTTTGTAGCCTGTATGTATGTGCACAACGTTTGTAGCTTCACGGTCGTTTTGTTGTTTTGTTAGTTTGTATAGAGTTTTGTGTCGTGTTCATCTTCGTGTTGTTAAATAAAAGAAGATGGCTTATTTTCCAACTGCTGCATTTTGGTCCGTCAATCCGCCACACGATCGTGACACACACAAATATTAGTAATTGTGTTAGATCATTAAATTCTACTGATCAAACAACATTATATTCAGATATGAATAAACTCTGTCTGTATAAAATATTTTATGTACTTTGGCAGATTGAATTTAAGCTGTACATTGCCAAGCGTCTATGAATCAGCAACGACAACTTGATAAGCATCTCACACTCTCCATTTCTCTCTGCTTCTCTCCATCCCTCTACCATCCCACCCTCGGTTTCTTACCTCCATAAGTCTCCTCTACCTTCCCACTCTGAGTGTCCTTGCATCTATCATCTGCCCTCCCCCTCCTTTCCTTTCATCTTTGTGTATTCACAACCACAAACTCAAGAGGGAAATCTGTTTGCACATGGGCGCCTTTGACGATCTGAACTGGGATCTCCTCTGCCTGCATGTCTCTACCGCCCCCCCTCTTCTCTCTCTCTCTCTCTCTCTCTTTATCACTTCCCCCCTCTCCCTCTCTTCCCCACTCCTCTCTATCACACACTCCCCTCTCCCACTCCTCTCTCTATCTCACACACACTCCCCTCCCTCTCTCTCACACACACTCCCCTCCCTCTCTCTCACACACACTCCCCTCCCTCTCTCATCAACTGCTGAAGATGTCACACATTGTATTCACCAGAGGAACACACAGTAGATGAGCTATCTGTGAAAGTAGCCCCAACGCTACACTGCTGCATGTATGCATCTAATGATCAGAACAGTACAGTGTCAGAGCATAGCACCCCTCAATGAATACTAATTTAAACACTAAATGATTGTGTAGAGCCATATGCGCGATGTGCCCGTAGAATCTTATTCCCCATACACATTATGCAACTTTCTGATCACCCAGTTTTAATTTGCATACTAGTTTAGGCTATACGGTATAAGCCAAAACTCTTAGAAAAGGGTTCTTCAAAGGGTTCTCCTATGGGGACAGCCAAAGAACGCACAGTTGTGTCAAGTTGCCTGGATGTCCTTTGGGTTGTGGACCATTCTTGATACACATAGGAAACTGTTGAAAAACCCAGCAGCGTTGCAGTTCTTGACACACTCAAACCAGTGTGCCTGGCACCTACCACTATACCTCGTTCAAAGGCACTTCAATATTTTGTCTTTCCCATTCACCATCTGAATGGCACATACACAATCCATTTGTCAATTATCTCTAGGCTTAAAAATCCTTCTTCAACTAGTCTCCTCCCATTCAACTACATTGATTGAAGTGAAAATAACAAGTGACATAAATAAGGGATCATAGCTTTCACCTGGATTCACCTGGTCAGTCTATGTCATGGAAAAAGCAGGTGTTCCTAATGTTTTGTACACTCAGTGCGCATTCTCAGAAAACAGTGCAAATACAGTTGATCTGCCTCTCGCGAAGCCTGCAGTCTAGAAACTGATGTTCTAAACCATATTATGGGAAAACATCAAAGTGAGAAGGTAATCCTTTTGGAAAAAGCTCCTGACTGTGAATACATGGAAAGGTGCACCTGTAAACTGCTTTAAGCTATGCTATCATAATGTTTTATTCTGTAAACATGTGGGTGACCTGGTGTCTTTGTTCCTCAAGTGATTTATGATCGGGACTTGAAACATCGCTGACAGAACTGCCTGGCAGTTCAAACTCACTTAATTATGCCATTAGCTCCAGTCAACATAGCAAATGGGTCATCCCACTGAAATGGAGAGAGAGATAGAGAGTAGGTGAAGAAAGGGAGTCTGTAGTAAAACAACTATTTGAGACTGCCAGGCTTAAAAAGCTACAGAACTGATGACATAATTGTCCAACACAGTTATCACCATGACATAAACAATAATGACAGGAACTGACTTAGTTAGGACACAAAGAGTTATGTAGGTAACCTAAGCTTCAATAAGTCAGCTAAACTATGAGTCTGCCAATTTCAAAAAGTCCATAGTTATCTAAAAGGAAACAACCCCAAAAAATGAATCCGCACAACACAAATGAACATTGCAAACTCAAGACAAGCATCTGCTATTTACAGCTGATAATGTGTGTCCAAAATATTATCACCCCTTTGGAAAAGCTTCCAGTTTACTGTAAGACATTGAAGAAGAACCGCAAAATCTAAGACGAAAACTAATTTAGGAGATTGTCTATTTTAAACTGAACCCCAAAAAGGGGAAGCAGGGAAGGAAGAAGGAAAACAAACAATGGCTGAAAATAGTTTAGAAATTTGTTCCTTTGTGTGGCATTAATCCACATGCAAAGCAAGATTGTCTTCTGTGTTGGGCAACTTGTCCTTCTGTAACCGATGTGAAATGGCTAGCTAGTTAGCGGTGGTGCGCGCTAATAGCGTTTTATTTGGTGACGTCACTCGCTTTGAGACCTTGAACTAGTGGTTCCCCTTGCTCTGCAAGGGCCGCAGCTTTTGATGAGCAATGGGTAGCGATGCTTCGAGGGTGACTGTTGTTGATGTGTGCAGAGGGTCCCTGGTTTGAGCCCGGGTATGGGCGAGGGGACGGACGTAAAGTTATACTGTTACATTGATGCTGTTGACCCGGATCACTGGTTGCTGCGGAAAATGAGGAGGTCGAAAGGGGGGTGAGTGTAACTGATGTGAAATGGCTAGCTAGTTAGCGGTGGTGCGCGCTAATAGCGTTTCAATCGGTGACGTCACTCGCTTAGAGACCTTGAAGTAGTGGTTCCCCTTGCTCTGCAAGTGCCGCGGCTTTTGTGGAGCGATGGGTAACGATGCTTCGTGGGTGACTGTTGTTGTTGATGTGTGCAGAGGGTCCCTGGTTCGAGCCCGGATCGGAGCGAGGGGACGGACTAGAGTAATACTGTTACACTTCCACGAGACAGGATTTGCTGAAGATGGGTTTTTTTGAGAGGAAGATGCTCCGAGTCCTCTGGCCAACAGGGATAAATACAAGAACAGAATGCCGCCAGACAGACTAGTGGAAAACAGACAGCAGAGATCCAATGTAAAAGGATTTGATCCGTTCCCTGTCAGATAAAGCTTGATCATATTAATGCACCATACTGTGGTCCACCCCGTCAATATAGTCTATTGGATTATAAGTCGCGTTTAAAGTCATTGGAGCTCCATTGGAAACTCAGATTCTTCCCAATCCATTCTTAGTGTTCCTGACTGAGAAGTGAGCAGCGATATCACTATCATGATGTCCCTTCTATCAATAGAGCCTGCTAACATACAGTAGAGGTTGCTTTGGGTAAATCTCATAATATCTGACCTAATCACAATTCCACAAAAATGTGGTTACGGAGCAGAGGGATATTAGAGAGGGCAGGAACAGTGATTCACTACAGCTTGCCTTATTTTAGCTATGGAAAATGTTTTACTGAGGAAGATAAAGGATAGAAAACTCAATGCTGATTAGTTTACACATAAACACAGTTCAGCAGGTCTCTTGAGCAGCCAGATTGAAATAACTGTCCATTGAGTGATAAGCAAAGCTGTATTTCTGTGAACAATGGACTCAGTATTGCGTTTGTATGGTTCTTGACATATACAAAGTAGGCCTAAGGCAAGTGTCATGACGTTGCCTGCGTGGGTATAGCAAACCCCATCCCCCTCTCCCTGCCTCTCCCTTTCCACCACAACCCATGCGGTGATCACAGAGAGATGTCGTAAATTCCTGAGAATCTCCCCACCACAAACAGTATTAAGACAGAGGGTAAACTTTCAGGACAAAGGAATTCTCTTCCACCTCACAGAACTTGAGGTACGAACATATTTCACGTTCCTGCCAAAGTAGGAAAGATTGGTGAAGATCCTAGCTATTAACCTGTCCATTTGTCCCCATGTGGGAAACTCAGGAGAGACTGTGGGACCACATTACCATACCGCTGTTTATATAATAACCTCAGATTTGAGGTTTACATCTGTTTGTTGTATAAAATGAATGAGTGAGTATGATACTGTTTGTATAATTGTGTAATATGATTTTGTACTGTTTAATTAAGAAAAATACAAATACCTTTTTGATTTGAACTAAATCCAAGGACCGCCCTGAGCCCAGTATGGGTCAGAGACCATGGGACCACCCCTCTCTGCTATCTGAATAAAACCCAACTCCTAAGAAATTCCCATTAAGACCATGTTTCTCTCAATCACGAGAGGACAAAGGTTGCAGACCAGCTTACCTCGATAACGAGAGGGCCAAGGTTTGAGACCAGACTGCTGAATCTTTTAACCATCCCACGTGGTTAAAACTCTTATACGAATCATAACAAGTCTTTGATATTGACTTCTAGTCTGCAGCTAGGAATTCGGTATCATTGAACGCGAAGAAAGACAACCGCTGAAACATCCATTCTATAACGAATGTCACTCTGAACTCTCCACAATAACTCCAACAAAAACGAACTTCTCTCCAACGATCAAGACGACACACACACTGAACGTAACTATATATATATTGATTGCAATTGTTCCCGAATGAGTGAGCGTTCATGTGTAAGGATTAGCATGTCAATTGTTATAGTTATGGACTCTGTAGTGAATTATTAGTCGAATGCAACTTTCCCTTTGTCTAACAGCCGCCATGCCGGTTCAGCCCACTAGGATATATTGCTCCCATCATTTCATGTAACTATTTTAAGTTTGTTTGTTTGTTTATGCATTTCTGTGAATTAATTAGTTAGTAATAAATAAATGATTTAAGACAATTGATGTATGGATGACTCATAGTGAAGACTGGGTTCGTGCAGATAATCAACGATTTACGACGTTTGGAATGAGACTGACGAGGTAGAGTAAATAAATCATTAATTAGAAGACTATTGATCAGATATGAAAATATTTGAAAGGTTATATTGGGAAATTATAACTTTGTAATCTAATAACTTTCCCTGGTGCCCTCGAATTCATAGTTAATTAGTTACGTTATTACTCAAGTGATAGCGTAAGCCCTAATTACAGGAATAAATGATAAAAACTATAAGTCTTCAATTTAACGATAGCAAAGACACGACACAAGCTACCAAAGTAGAACAGACACCTGATATGTTGTCATTCCTGCTAGACCTGCTGAGACTAATCTAGAAAGCTACAGTTGAAGTAAGAAGTTTACATATACCTTAGCCAAATACATTTAAACTCAGTTTTTCACAATTCCTGACATTTAATCCTAGTAAAAATTCCCCATCTTAGGTCAGTTAGGATCACCACTTTATTTCAAGAATGTGAAATGTCAGAATAATAGTAGAGAGAATTATTTATCACATTCGCAGTGGGTCAGAAGTTTACATACACTCAATTAGTATTTGGTAGCATTGCCTTTAAATTTGTTAACTTGGGTCAAATGTTTTGGGTAGCCTTCCACAAGCTTCCCACAATAAGTTGGGTGAATTTTGGCCCATTCCTCCTGACAGAGCTGGTGTAACTGAGTCAGGTTTGTAGGCCTCCTTGCTCGCACACGCTTTTTCAGTTCTGCCAACAAATTTTCTATGGGATTGAGGTCAGGGCTTTGTGATGGCCACTCCAATACCTTGACTTTGTTGTCCTTAAGCCATTTTGCCACAACTTTGGAAGTATGCTTGGGGTCATTGTCCATTTGGAAGACCCATTTGCAACCAAGCTTTAACTTCCTGACTGATGTCTTGAGATGTTGCTTCAATATATCCACATAATTTTCCTAACTCATGATCAACATGATGCTGCCACCCCCGTACTTCACGGTTGGGATGGTGTTCTTCGGCTTGCAAGCCTGCCCCTTTTACCTCCAAGCATAACGATGGTTATTATGGCCAAACAGTTCTATTTTTGTTTCATCAGATCAGAGGACATTTCTCCAAAAAGTACGATCTTTGTCCCCATGTGCAGTTGCAAACCATAGTCTGGCTTTTTTATGGCGGTTTTGGAGCAGTGGCCTTTTCCTTGCTGAGCAGCCGTTTAGGTTATGTCGATATAGGACTCATTTTACTGTGGATATAGTTACCTTTGTACCTGTTTCCTCCAGCATCTTCAGAAGGTCTTTTGCTGTTGTTCTGGGATTGATTTGCACTTTTCGCACCAAAGTACATTCATCTCTAGGAGACAGAAAAAATCTCCTTCCTGGGCGGTATGACGGCTGCTTGGTCCCATGGTGTTAATACTAGCGTACTATTGTTTGTACAGATGAACGTGGTACATTCAGGCGTATTGGAAATTGCTCCCAAGGATGAACCAGACTTGTGGAGGTCTACAATTATTTTTCTGAGTTCTTGGGTGATTTATTTAGATTTTCCCATGATGTCAAGCAAAGAGGCACTCAGTTTGAAGGTAGGCCTTGAAATACATCCACAGCTACACATCCAATTGACTCAAATTATGTCAATTAGCCTATCAGAAGCTTCTAAAGCCATGACATAATTTTCTGGAATTTTTCAAGCTGTTTAAAAGCACAGTCAACTTAGTGTATGTAAACTTCTGACCCACTGAAATTGTGATACAGTGAATTATGAGTGAAATAATCTTTCTGTAAACAATTGTTGGAAAAATGACTTGTGTCATGCACAAAGTAGATGTCCTAACTGACTTGCCAAAACTATAGTGTGTTTACAAGAATTTGTGGAGTGGTTGAAAAACAAGTTTTAATGACTCCAACCTAAGTGTATGTAAACTTCTGCCTTTAACTGTATGATAGACAGGGACACAACACTGAGTTGTACAGAGGATAGATATTACTGAAACCATGCTATTATATATGTGGGAGTGTTGGGCAGTATCCATATTTTCACACGTCATACCGTTTCTGTACCATACAGTATACATTATTACCTGAAGTGCCCACAAGGGGCGCTATTTATTAAACGGTATTGAAAATCATACCATCGGTATTTTGAAATACCCCAGTAGACAATACAAATGGTATATTGCCCAAGGCTAATATGCAGTGACAAAAACTTGAGAAGTTTTCATTCTGTCCTCTAAATTGTCATGGTAAATTGCAGCTCTTGTTAAGGGCAGGCTAAAAGTGTGGGCTAGATAAAGAGAGGGGCATCATTATTATATGTGACCCACCTGGATTCGGTCCTATGCTGCAAAATTTGAAGTAGTGTATTTTACATTGGCTAAAAGTAGAGACTCCAAGCTAGAACATTGTAAATCATACACTGCAGTTGAGGAACAATGAAAAAGTTATTCTGCTTTGAAAGTTGATAAACTTGTAACCCCACTTTTGAGAAAATGTCCCATGAATGTTTTGGTACACCTACTAGAGTAGTCTATGTTTACACCCTTGCAGCAATGTTCACACCCTCTTAAGCCTCAGCCCCACCCATCTCTTTAAGGATTCAGTGTAGTAAAAAAAAACAAAGATTTCAAACAAAAAGTGGTGAACGTAGTAGAAAAAAGTAGTAGTAAACATTAAATGGATCTAGTCCTTGGCCTATATCCTAATCTGACTTTGGGGCAGGTCATGTTGTTCTTCACATTACCATCTCTGGTAAACACACACTATATCAAATGACATCTACGTTTATTTGCCACATGCACAGGACACAGAAGGTGTAAAGGGTACAGTGAAATGTTTACTTGCATAGTGGAGTCTTTTGTTTCGACATGTAGCTAGCTAGCTAACTAAACAATAAACCATAATCCCAACTCTGATGCCGCGTTCAAAACAACTGGGGACAACTCAGAATTTCATTTCGGGACCTCGAGCCTCTTTCTAGAGCTCCTACAGAGGTCATACATGTAATGTTATCTAGCGAGCCAGCCAGCTAAAGTTAGCTACAGTAGATCGCTAACAGTAAGCTTTAACTTGCAATGAAAATAACTTTCTGACAAAATTAGAAACATATTATATCTGAAAATGTAGCTAAACTCTTACCCGTATACATGGAAGAACGCTTCTCCCTCATGTATGCCATGGTTGCCCTTAGTTTGATGTGATCCGGAGACAGGAGTTTTACACAACAGCCTTCTTTCTGTGTTCTCTTTTTGGACTCTCTCTGCATTTGGCAATCATCTCTGCTTCCACCGGTCAAAGAGAGTGAACATGGCACGATCATCCTCCAGAAAGTAGTCCATCACAACGTTTTCACACTGTGCTTTGTCGATAGCGCTATTACC
Organism: Salvelinus fontinalis; assembly: GCF_029448725.1. Classification (NCBI taxonomy): domain Eukaryota; kingdom Metazoa; phylum Chordata; class Actinopteri; order Salmoniformes; family Salmonidae; genus Salvelinus; species Salvelinus fontinalis. The sequence continues at coordinate 22,905,489 of NC_074666.1, forward strand.
TTCAGGGCAGCAATGTTGAGAACAGTAGCTACATTTATTCAGTTCTTCATTATATATATTTATTAAAGCCGTGGAAAACAGGATTATCCACCCATATTTAGCAGCTCATGTTATAGACAGAAGCATGCTACATAGCAGACCAATCCGAACTCATCTCTCGGCATGTCCAACTCATCCATTATCTCAGCCAATCACGGCAAGCAGGAAGGTTCCTGTATTTTTCGAGGCTTAGCCAACTATGCTCGTTATTTAGCAATTTGATTCGTATTTACAGATGGCAAACAAGTTCGTTATTAAGGCACATGAAAGTTCACATGTTCCATTTGTGCCCCAATTTTTTTTACAGAAACTTCAAATGCCTCTCCTGTGAAGTAGTGACGTGCGACATATGACCTATTTTCTTCAGAATTTTCCTTTGTCTACACCCATTCTTTGAAAAGTGTCACGTGTGCTCCCTCTCTGGCCTCTAGTTCACCAGGCTGCTCGTTATGGCGCACACCTGTCACCATCGTTACACGCATCTGCGTGTCATCACTCACCTGGACTCCATCCCTTCCTTGATTACCTGCCCTATATATGTCACTCCCTTTGGTTCCTTCCCCAGGCGTCATTGTTTCTGTTTCCTGTCTGTGCGTTGTTCGTGTTTCTTGTTTTGTATTATGTTTCATTTATTTATTAAAACACTCACTCCCCAAACTTGCTTCCCGACTCTCAGCGCACATCGTTACAGAGAAGGAGCTTTTGAGCATCCTCTGTTCTCTAGCCGAACCTGTCTCCCAGAGAAGCCTGAGATGTCCCACTCTCTCTCAAGCTATGTTTGTGCAGTATTTTTAGGGAGGAATTCATTAAAGTGAAAAACAAATGCTCTGGCATTATTTATAACATGCATTGTCAGGACTGTCGGTATAGAGATCCCTCTGCATGGGCTGGAAAAGGAATGTGGTTGGAATAAGAACCCCAATTCTGTCTAAGTTTTTACATTAATGGAGATTAAGATTACTAACATTTTCTTCTCCCACCATACAATCTATAGTTTCCTCATGCTAGCTTTAACAGCAGTTGTCCATACTAAACAGTTAATTGATAGAGTACTCTAGCAGGAAAATATTGGATAGCTCATTGGGGCGCTAACACATCATGGCGTAGAAATGGACCATGCTTGTGGCCTTCCTGGTTCATGGAGTTCAGCAAGTTATTCAGCAAGTATTCTCGGGAGAGACAGAGTGATGCCATCTTTTTTCATGCGTCCATACAGCACAATGCAAATCTACAGGTACAGTAACTGCCAAAATAAAGGAATGGGCTGAGGTTGGGAGCAACCCAGCCGGTCGCTGTCAAGAGGACTTGCTTTGTGCACAGGTGGAACAGGCCGCAACAAAGGATCTCACATCCTCAATCATGTTGGGCAACCAGAATTTCTGCCTCAGGAACTCCAGTGTCCGATTAACCCCTGGATGCCCAGTTAATTTAGAGGAGTGTCCCCATTGTAGAACTCTAGAATAGGCTGATTGCGGAAAATAAAGTCTGTTAGTGGGACCCCTGCCGGGGTCAGGTTCTCAGGTCTGGGCTTGTCGTACCATGGTCTCAATACTCCATATCACAGGGGCCACAATGCGGGAGCTGGGGATGATGGGATCGGAGTCCCTCTCCTCATTAAAGACATCATGTTGGCGGGACAGGACGTCTGGTTTCTGATTCTTGGATCCATGGAGATAGGCTAGTGTGAAAACAAACTGTTAAAAACAGCCTACCTAGCCTGGTGAGCGTTCAACCTCTTGGCTTCTTGAATGGAGACCAAGTTCTTATGGTCCATCCAGATCACAAAAGGATGAGGTAACCTCCGCAGTAGAGATTCAGCAACCTTCACACATTCACCTGTCATGCTCCTGTGGGCTCAGGTGTGTGCGTCTCAGCTGCATGGGCTCCACAATGTTGGCTTCGGGGGGCTTGGGGTTCTCAGGAAACTGGGATACTGGGGTATTGTCAAAAAGGCGCTGTCTCACGTTCTTGGAGGCGGTTTTCGATCCTGATTGCCAGTGTTATCAGGGACTCGAGGTCTTTTGCCAGTTCCCGAGAGGCCAGTTCATCCTTGATGGAGTTAGACAAACCCTGGTGGAAAGCGGTAACCAGGGCCTCCGTATTCCACCCACTCTTGGCGGCGAGGGTGCGGAACTCAATGGCCAGGTCAGCCACTGGTCTACCCCACTGGTCTACCCCTGTTGAACAGTCGGCTGGCAGCTTCTCGTCCGCCGACTGGGTGGTCGAAGACTAGTTGCAGCTCGGCAGTGAAGGCTAATACGGAGCTGCAGGATGGTGGCTGTTGTTCCCACAACGCTGTTGCCCACGCCAGAGCCTTGCCCGAGAGTAGAGAGATGTAGGCGATCATGGCCCGATCGGTAAGGAACGAGGAGGACTGTAGCTCAAACACCAGAGAGCACTAAGTTAGGACCCCCTTGCATCCTCCCGGGTGGTCATCATACTGCTCGGGGGCTGAGATCGTGGGTTCCTGGTGCAGGTTCCCTGGAGGAGCTACGGCAATGCTTATAGCCCTGGGCGATGATACTTGGACATTGGCTCCTCCTGGGTTGAAGTTGGACTATGGTTGGAGGGAGTTAGTAAGTGCCCAGAGGATCTCTGATATTTGGGAGAGTTGTTCTTGCTGCTGCCCCAGCAGTGCCCCTTGGTGGGTTACAACCTTCTTGATCTGGGTGAACTCTGCTGCGTCCATGTTTAGGCAGAAGCTTGTTGTGACAAGTTGAGGTTGGACCCAGGCGCAGAGAAGAGACCAGACAAGGAATTAGTGGTTAAAGATAAACATAATACTTTACTGATAAACGGTAAACAAAGGATCACAGTAACACTGGGAAAACAACAAACACTAAGTCTTGAAAACTCACTCAGGAGACAAATGCACACGGCAAACAATTCAAGCTTCTGCAAAGGAAACCAGAAAACACACATCTGTGTCATTAATGTCTCCAGGGCGGTCTCTGCCGCCCCATGACAATACCCCCCCCCCCCCCTTCTAGGAGTGGCTCCAGTCGCGGAGCCAGGGCAACCACCAAGTAGTTGATTGATGTCCCGAACCGGTCCCGGATCCAGGATGTCTGGGTAGGCACCCACGCCCGCTCCTCGTGGAACCATGACAGCATGTCTCCTTCTTCACATCTTTTCATCATACCTGACTGGTAGTGTGCAGGCTTTTCTTACACTAACTTCTCTCACTGAATTAATTTATGCACTTGTCAATATTCAGAGAAGCTCACAGCTTCACGGCTTAACCCATTAGGACTATGTATAAATGACTGAGCTATGGTGCAAACTCCAAATGTTCGATTTTTCCATTGCATCAAAATGTAACACCATTGTATTTCAGGCAGGAATTCAATACCCTTGTCTGTACAATTTGCCCTGAATCTATCCTACCACACCCAGAAATCTGCTCCTTTTATTCTCTGTTCCCAATGCACTAGACGACCCGTTCTTATAGCCTTTAGCCGTACCCTCATCCTACTTCTCTTCTGTTCCCCTAGTGATGTAGAGGTTAACCCAGGCCCTGTGTGTCCCCAGGCCCTCTCATTAATTGATTTCTGTAACCGTAAAAGCCTTGCGTTCATGCATGTTAACATTAGAAGCCTCCTCCCTAAGTTTGCTTTACTCACTGCTCTAGCACTCTCTGCCAACAATGATGTCCTAACCGTTTCTGAATCCTGGCTTAGGAAGGCTACCAAATATTCTGAAATTTCCATCCCCAATTACAACATTTTCCGTCAAGATAGAACTGCTAAAGGGAGCGGAGTTGCAATCTACTATAGAGATAGCCTGCAGAGTTCTGTCATCCAGGTCTATGCCCAAACAGTTCGAACTTCTACTTTTAAAAATCCATCTCCCCAGAAATAAGTCCCTCACTGTTGCCGCTTGTTATAGACCCCCCTCAGCTCCCAGCTGTGCCCTGGACACCATATGTGAATTGATTGCCCCCCATCTATCGTCAGAGTTCGTACTGTTAGGTGATCTAAACTGGGATATGCTTAACACCCCGGCCGTCCTACAATCTAAGATAGATGCCCTCAATCTCATACAAATTATCAAGGAACCTAACAGGTACAACCCCAAATCCATAAACATGGGCACCCTCATAGATATCATCCTGAACAACTTGCCCTCTAAATATACCTCTGCTGTTTTCACCCACGATCTCAGCGATCACTGCCTCATTGCCTGCATCCGTTATGGGTCCGCGGTCAAACCATCACCCCTCATCAGTGTCAAACGCTCCCTAAAACACTTCTGCGAGCAGGCATTTCTAATCGACCTGGCCCGGGTATCCTGGAAGGATATTGACCTCATCCCGTCAGTAGAGGATGCCTGATTGTTCTTTAAAAGTGCATTCCTCACCATCTTAAATAAGCATGCCCTTTTCAAAAAATGTTGAACTAACAACAGATATAGCCCTTGACCAGCACAAAAAACATCCTGTGGCGTACTGCACTAGCATCGAATAGTCCCCGCGATATGCAACTTTTCAGGGAAGTCAGGAATCAAAATACACAGTCAGTTAGGAAAGCAAAGACTAGCTTTTTCAAACAGAAATTTGCATTCCGCAGAACTAATCCCAAAAAGTTCTGGGACACTGTAAAGTCCATGGAGAATAAGAGCCCCTCCTCCCAGCTGCACCCTGCCCTGAGGCTAGGAAACACTGTCACCTCCGATAAATCCACGATAATCGCGAATTTCAATAAGCTATGGCCCAAGCCCCCCCCCCCCCCCCCTTCCCCGCTTCTCCTTCACCAGAATCCAGACAGCTGATGTTCTGAAAGAGCTGCAAAATCTGGATCCCTACAAATCATCCAGGCTAGACAATCTGGACCCTCTCCTCATATAATTGCCAGCAGCATACTGGTGGCAATTATACTGGTGGCAACCAGCAGCATACCACCCTGCATACCACTACTGGCTTGCTTCTGAAGCTAAGCAGGGTTGGTCCTGGTCAGTCCCTGGATGGGAGACCAGATGCTGCTGGAAGTGGTGTTGGAGGGCCAGTAGGAGGCACTCTTTCCTCTGGTCTAAAAAATATCCCAATGCCCCAGGGCAGTGATTGGGGACACTGCCCTGTGTAGGGTGCCGTCTTTCGGATGGGACGTTAAACGGGTGTCCTGACTCTCTGAGGTCATTAAAGATCCCATGGCACTTATCGTAAGAGTAGGGGTGTTAACCCCAGTGTCCTGGCTAAATTCCCAATCTGGCCCTCAAACCATCATGGTCACCTAATAATCCCCAGTTTACAATTGGCTCATTCATTCCCCTCCTCTCCCCTGTAACTATTCCCCAGGTCGTTGCTGCAAATGAGAACGTGTTCTCAGTCAACTTACCTGGTAAAATAACGGTAAATAAATAAATAAATTAAAATTATCCGCAGCCATTGTTGCAACCCCTATTACTAGTCTGTTCAACGCCTCTTTCCTATCGTCTGAGATTCCTAAAGATTGGAAAGCGGCCACGGTCATCCTTCTCTTCAAAGGGGGAGACACTCTAGACCCAAACTGTTACAGACCTATATTCATCCTGCCCTGCCTTTCTAAAGTCCTCGAAAGCCAAGTTAACAAACAGATCAACTACCATTTCGAATCTCAACGTACCTTCTCCGCTATACAATCCGGTTTCCGAGCTGGTCACGGGTGCACTTCAGCCACGCTCAAGGTCCTAAACAATATCATAACCGCAATCGATAAAAGACAGTACTGTGCAGCCATCCTGTTGTTTTTCAACTCTTAATGATCAGCTATGAAAAGCCAACTGAAAATTATTCATGATTATTATTTGACCATGCTTGTCACTTATGAACATTTTTGAACATCTTGGCATAGTTCTGTTATAATCTCCACCCGGCACAGCCAGAAGAGGACTGGCCACCCCTCATAGCCTGGTTCCTCTCTAGGTTTCTTCCTAGGTTTTGGCCTTTCTAGGGAGTTTTTCCTAGCCACCGTGCTTCTACACCTGCATTCTAGCTGTTTGGGGTTTTAGGCTGGGTTTCTGTACAGCACTTCGAGATATTATCTGATGTACGAAGGGCTATATAAAATAAAATTGATTGATTGATTGATCTTCATCGACCTGGCCAAGGCTTTCGACTCTGTCAATCACCATATTCTTATCGGCAGATTCAACAGCCTTGGTTTCTCAAATGACTGTCTCGCCTGGTTCACCAACTACTTCTCAGACAGAGTTCAGTGTGTCAAATCGGAGGGCGTGTTGTCCTGACCTCGGGCAGTCTCTATAGGGGTGCCACAGGGTTCAATTCTTGGGCCGACTCTTTTCTCTGTATACATCAATGATGTCGCTCTTGCTACTGGTGATTCTTTGATCCACCTCTATGCAGACGACAACATTCTGTATTCATCTGGCCCTTCTTTGGACACTGTGTTAACAAACCTCCAAACAAGCTTCAATGCCATACAATGCTCCTTCCGTGGCCTCCAACGACTCTTAAATGCTAGTAAAGCGAAATGCATGCTCTTCAACCGATCACTGCCCGCACTCGCCCGCTTGACTAGCATCACTACTCTGGACAGTTCTGACTTAGAATATGTGGACAACTATAAATACCTAGGTGTCTGGCTAGACTGTAAACTCTCCTTCCAGACTCACATTAAGCATCTCCAATCCAAAATTAAATCTAGAATCGGACTTCCTATTTCGCAACAAAGCCTCAGTGATATAATTTACAAAAGAGCCTCCAACAATACTCAGCAAATTGGATGCAGTCTATCACAGTGCCATCTGTTTTGTCACCAAAGCCCCATATACTACCCACCACTGCGACCTGTATGCTCTCGTTGGCTGGTCCTCACTACACATTTGTCGCCAAACCCACTAGCTCCAGGTCATCTATAAGTCTTTGCTAGGTAAAGCTCGGCATTATCTCAGCTCACTGGTCACCATAGCAACACCCAAAAATCGCTGAAGTTTGAGACTTATATCTCCCTCACTAACTTCAAGCATCAGCTGTCAGAGCAGCTTACCGATCGCTGCAGCTGTACACAGCCCATTCAACCAACTACAGTTGAAGTCGGATGTTAACATACACCTTAGCCAAATACATTTAAACTCAGTTTTTCACAATTCCTGACATCAGACATCAGACATCAGAGGAAACGCCAAACACCTGCCTCTAATTGAGAGCCATACCAGGCAACCCATTAACTTCTTGCAACTATAGGGGGTGCTGTTTCAAATTAGCATAATTGTCTCTACAGATTAAACTGCCTAGTACTCAATTCTTGCTCGTACAATATGCATATTATTGTTATTATTGGATAGAAAACACTCTCTAGTTTCTATAGCCGTTTGAATTATGTCTCTGAGTGAAACAGAACTCATTCTACAGCACTTTTCCTCCCAGTGTGTGAGATTTAGACATCTTGGCCTCTGGTTCCAGATCAGTTTTAAAAGTCTCTGTTAATCCTATGAGATACAAACACTGCCCACGCCTTCCTCTAGATGTCAGTAAGTGGTGACAATTTGAATGGAGTCGATTGCGCAATCATTGGCTCTATAAATGAAAAATACCGGAAGTAGCCTTCCTTTGGACACTGCACTCAACGCGAGAAGGATATCTGACTGGCCTTTTTCCAAGCATTGGTTTAGCCAGTAATATAGCGGTCATATAGCGGTCATCTTTTTACTTGTTATAGGTGTTAGAAACATCATAATGTAGTTAATTTAAACCGTTTTATAGCAATTTATATCCGTTTAGTGCGATTTTGAGGCATTGCTTTGTAATAGACTTTGAAGCTCCGGGCACGTTTCGGGGTCCCGGTCGTACGTTAGTGGGCATTTCGACGGACAAGTGGACATCTTTCGACCAAAAGAAGATTAGACCCAAGAAAGGATTCATTGTCCAAGATTCTGATGGGAGAACAGCTCATAGTAAGAACAATTTATGATGATAAATCGTGTTTCTGTCGATAAATGTTAAACGTTTATGCCGCCATCTTGTTTGCTATAGCTTCACTTGGCGCAACCTGTATTGAAAAGTAAAGATAATTTAAAAAATGTAAATCAGCGATTGCATTAAGAACTAATTTGTCTTTCGATTCCTGTCAACCCTGTATTTTTTCGTCAAGTATATGATTAGCTATTGATTAAACTAGATCACTCAAAGATGGCGACCGACATTTCCAGGCTTGTTTTGCTACTATTTTCATTGTATAACCACGTTTTTTTATGGCTAAATATGCACATTTTCGAACAAACTGTATATGTATGTTGTAATATGATGTTACAGGAGTGTCATCTGAAGAATTCTGAGAAGGTTAGTGAAAAAATTAATATATTTTGGCGATGATACGATATCGCTCTCTTTGGCTAGAATCAGTGCTCGGGTAACATTTGCGTATGTGGTATGCTAATATAACGATTTATTGTGTTTTCGCCGAAAAAAACACTTAGATAATCTGAAATGTTGTCTGAATTCACAAGATCTGTGTCTGTCCATTGCTATGTGCTGTGTATTTTTAAGAAATGTTTTATGATGAGTAAATTGGTAATACACGTTGCTGTCTGTAGTAATTCTAGGAGCTTTGGTGAGATTTGTGATGCTGGCTGCAATGGCAAACTATGATTTATACCTGAAATATGCACATTTTTCTAACAAAACCTATCCTATACCATAAATATGTTATCAGACTGTCATCTGATGAGGTTTTTTCTTGGTTAGTGGCTATCAATATCTTAGTTTAGCCGAATTGGTGATAGCTACTGGTGTTGAGAGAAAATGGTGGACAAAGAAAAATGGTGATTTTTGCTAACGTGTTTAGCTAATAGATTTACATATTGTGTCTTCCCTGTAAAACATTTTAAAAATCTGAAATGGTGGCTTTATTCACAAGATCTGTATCTTTCATTAGGTGTCTTGGACTTGTGATTTAATGATATTTAGATGCTAGTATTTAATTGTGACGCTATGCTAGCGATGCTAATCAGTGTGTGGGGGGGGGGGGGGGGGGGGGGGGCTCCCGGATCCGGGGAAGAGGCTCGTTATTCAACCAACATAGAAAACACATAACATAGACTACCCACCCAAACTCACGCCCTGACCAATTAAACACATACCAAACAACAGAAAACAGGTCAGGAACGTGACAGAAATGTCAGAATAATAGTAGAGTATTATTTATTTCAGCTTTTATTTATTTCATCACATTCGCAGTGGGCCAGAAGTTTACATACACTCAATTAGTTTTTGGTAGCATTGCCATTAAATTGTTTAACATGGGTCAAACATTTTGGGTAGCCTTGCACAAGCTTCCCACAATAAGTTGGTGAATTTTGACCCATGCCTCCTGACAGAGCTGGTGTAACTGAGTCAGGTTTGTAGGCCTCCTTGCTCGCACACGCTTTTTCAGTTCTTCACACAAATTTTCAATGGGACTGAGGTCAGTGCGTTGTGATGGCCACTCCAATACCTTGACTTTGTTGTCCTTAAGCCATTTTGCCACAACGTTGGAAGTATGCTTGAGGTCATTGTCCATTTGGAAGACACATTTGCGACCAAGCTTTAACTTCCTGATTGATGTAATGCGAGGTTGCTTCAATATATCCACATAATTTTCCTGCTTCATGATGCCATCTATTTTGTGAAGTGCACCAGTCCCTCCTTCAGCAAAGCACCCCCACAAGATGATGCCTCCACCCCTGTGCTTCACGGTTGGGATGGTGTTCTTCGGCTTGCAAGCCTCCCCTTTCCCCTCCATAACAATGGTCATTATGGCCAAACAGTTCTATTTTTATTTCATCAGACCAGAGGACATTTCTCCAAAAAGTACAATCTTTGTCCCCATGTGCAGTTGCAAACCATAGTCTGGCTTTTTTATGGCGGTTTTGGAGCAGTGGCTTCTTCCTTGCTGAGCGGCCTTTCAGGTTATGTCGATATAGGACTCATTTTACTGTGGATATAGATACTTTTGTACCAGTTTCCCCCAGCATCTCCATGTGGTCCTTTGCTGTTGTTCTGGGATTGATTTGCACTTTTCGCACCAAAGTACGTTCATCTCTAGGAGACAGAACACGTCTCCTTCCTGAGCGATGTGACGGCTGCGTGGTCCCATGTTGTTTATACTTGCGTACTAGTGTTTGTACAGATGAACCTGGTATCTTCAGGCGCTTGGAAATTGCTACCAAGGATGAACCAGACTTGTGGAGGTCTGCATTTATTTTTTGAGATCTTGGCTGATTTCTTTTGATTTTCCGAATGATGTCAATCAAAGAGGCACTGAGTTTGAAAGTAGGCCTTGAAATACATCCACAGGTACACCTCCAATTGACTCAAATGATGTCAATTAGCCTATCAGAAGCTTCTAAAGTCATGACATAATTTTCTGGAATTTTCCAAACGTTTAAAGGCACAGACAACTTAGTGTATGTAAACTTCTGACCCACTGGAATTGTGATACAGTGAATTATAAGTGAAATAATCTGTCTGTAAACAATTGTTGGAAAAATTACTTGTGTCGTACACAAAGTGGATATCCTAACTGACTTGCCAAAACTGGTTTGTTAACAAGAAATTTGTGGAGTGGTTGAAAAACGAGTTTTAATGACTCCAACCTAAGTGTATGTAAACTTCCGACTAACTGTACCCACCTCATCCCCATATTTGTTTTTGTTTTTCTGCTCTTTTGCACACCAGTATTTCTACTTGCACATCCTCATCTGCACATCTATCACTCTAGTGTTAATTGCTAAATTGTAATTACTTTACCACTATTGGCTTATTTATTGCCTTACCTCCTTCCTTCATTTGCACACACTGTATACAGATTTTTCTAATGTGTTATTGACTGTATGTTTGTTTTTCCCATGTGTAACTCTCTGTTGTTGTTTTTGTCGCACTGGTTTGCTTTATCTTGGCCAGGTCGCAGTTGTAAATGAGAACTTGATCTCAACTGGCCTACCTAGTTAAATAAAGGTGGAATATTTTTTTTTAAGTCTCAAGCTCACGAAGGTATATTAAATTGCTACTGTGCTGAGTTTTGTAGACGTTTTGGTGTATTGCACTTGTTTAAAATAGCAAGTTTAATGTTGTGAAGCTGACAGATGTAAGCCTTAGTTATTATTATGTTTTTAAGTTAAAGGTTACTCTTCTACCATACTGAGTGGGTATGCAAATGCTTGGTGCACTCTGACCGGATCCATGGTAGAATAATAAAGAACAGTTTTTACTTTGAAAAACCTGATGGCATCATGTTTTATCTCTGAAAGTTGTAGGAGCACTTTCTTTGTACATCATAATATCTCAACACGAGTTCTGGCTCCAGTTTTATGTCTGTGTTTATAGTTATATACATATGTCCATAGTTTATACACACATTGTCCACATACCAACAGCATGGGCTCCGTCTGTTCACATGGAGGTAGGAGGGAAAATATGCCAATGCACCCATGATGAGTGATGGATCCGAGCAAGGGTAGCATTCCAGAGAGACATCAGAGACTGTAGCGTTCTTTGTTTCACGGAAACATGGCTCCCTCGAGACATGCTATCGGAGTCGGTACAGCCACCTGGTTTCTTCACTCATCGCACCGACAGAAACAAGCATCTCTCTGGTAAGAAGAAGGGCAGGGGTGTATGCCTTATGATTAACGAGACGTGGTGTGATCATAACAACATACAGGAACTCAAGTCCTTCTGTTCACCTGACTTAGAATTCCTTACAAACAAATGTCAACCGCATTATCTACCAAGAGAATTCTCTTCGATCATAATCACAGTCGTGTATATTCCCCCCCAAGCAGACACATCGATGGCCCTGAAAGAACTTCATTCGACTCTATGTAAACTGTAATCCACATATCCTGAGGCTGCATTTATTGTAGTTGGGGATTTTAACAAAGCTAATCTGAAAACAAGGCTCCCCAAATTCTATCAGCATATCGATTATCGACAGACATATTCAATCAATCCTTATCCCAGTCTGCTGTTCCCACATGCTTCAAGAGGGCCACCATTGTTCCTGTTCCCAAGAAAGCTAAAGTAACTGAGCTAAATGACTACCGCCCTGTAGCACTCACTTCCGTCATCATGAAGTGCTTTGAGAGACTAGTCAAGGACCATATCACCTCCACCCTACCTGACACCCTAGACCCACTCCAATTTTCTTACCGCCCCAATTGGTCCACAGACGAAGCAATCGCCATCACACTGCACACTGCCCTAAGCCATCTGGACAAGAGGAATACCTATGTAAGAATGCTGTTCATCGATTACAGCTCAGCATTTAACACCATAGTACCCGCCAAACTCGTCATTAAGCTCGAGACCCTGGGTCTCGACCCCGCCCTGTGCAACTGGGTCCTGGACTTCCTGACGGGCCGCCTCCAGGTGGTGAGGGTAGGTAACAACATCTCCACCCCGCTGATCTTCAACACTGGGTCCTCACAAGGGTGTGTTCTCAGCCCTCTCCTGTACTCCCTGTTCACCCACGACTGCGTGGCCATGCACGCCTCCAACTCAATCATCAAGTTTGCAGACGACACTACAGTGGCAGGCTTGATTACCAACAACGACGAGACGGCCTACAGGGAGGAGGTGAGGGCCCTCGGAGTGTGGTGTCAGGAAAATAACCTCACACTCAATGTCAACAAAACAAAGGAGATGATCGTGGACTTCAGGAAACAGCAGAGGGAGCAGCCCCCTATCTACATTGACGGGACAGTAGTGGAGAGGGTGGAAAGTTTTAAGTTCCTCGGTGTACACATCACAGACAAACTGAAATGGTCCACCCACACAGACAGCGTGGTGAAGAAGGCACAGCAGCGCCTCTTCAACCTCAGGAGGTTGAAGAAATTCGGCTTGTCACCAAAAACACTCACAAACTTTTACAGATGCACAATCGAGAGCATCCTGTCAGGCTGTATCACCGCCTGGTACAGCAACTGCTCCGGCCATAACCGTAAGGCTCTCCAGAGGGTAGTGAGGTCTGCACAACGCATCACCGGGGGAAAACTACCTGCCCTCCAGGACACCTACACCACCCAATGTCACAGAAAGGCCAAAAAGATCATCAAGGACAACAACCACCCGGGCCACTGCCTGTTCACCCCGCTATCATCCAGAAGGCGAGGTCAGTACAGGTGCATGAAAGCGGGGACCGAGAGACTGAAACAGCTTCTATCTCAAGGCCATCAGACTGTTAAACAGCCACCACTAACATTGAGTGGCTGCTGCCAACATACTGACTCAACTCTAGCCACTTTAATAATGGAAAAATTTATGCAATCAATTTATCACTAGCCACTTTATATAATGCTTACATACCCTACATTACTCATCTAATATGTATATACTGTACGCTATACCATCTACTGCATCTTGCCATCTTGATGTAATATATCACTAGCCACTTTAAACAATGCCACTTTATATAATGTTTTCATACCCTACATTACTCATCTCATATGTATATACTGTACTCTATACCATCTACTGCATCTTGCCTATGCCGTTCGGGCATCACTCATGCATATATTTTTTTACGTACATATTCGTATTCATTCCATTACACTTGTGTGTGTATAAAGTAGTTGTTGTAAAATTGTTAGATTATATTACTTGTTAGATATTAGTGCATGGTCGGAACTAGAAGCACAAGCATTTCGTTACACTCGCGTTAACATCTGCTAACCATGTGTATGTGACAAATACATTTGATTTGATTTGGATGTCACATCATGTCAATACAAAGATAAGTAATTCAAATGTTTTTTTATTGATTATTATGATTGCTGGCTCTGCTCCAATCACTGAATACTGCCAACTTGCACAGCCATGACAATAATCACAATAACATACAGGCTCTAGTTTATTACTGCTTTTATTTAAAAAAAATGTTTACATCAACAATCAATAAATTGTTCAGGCAACAACCCTCATGTAAGCATTTATTTTTTGCAGCTCGTCATTTTCACACCTAGTCAGTAATTATTGGCTTTATTAAAAACAGCTGATGATTGCTTTAACTACAGGTTTGACTTGCTGAGGGTATTATGAAACCTAAAAGCTTCATCTGCAAGGAAGGCAGATGACCCATTTTCAAACCTTCTACACTGAGAAAAAACACTGAAATATTGTTAAAGCTCTGCATTGTCTCTATCGATCAATTCTATGAAACTTTCCACAGAAATATGCCTACAGAATCGTAATTTTCGTGAATGTTTGCAGTCTAAACCTATACAGTCGTGGCCCAAAATATTCTGAGAATGACACAAATATTAATTTCCACAAAGTTTGCTCCTGCAGTGTCTTTAGATATTTTTGTCAGATGTTGTTATGGAATACTGAATTATAATTACAAGCATTTCATAAGTGTCAAAGGCTTTTATTGACAATTACATGAAGTTGATGCAAAGAGTCTATAATACACTGCTCAAAAAAATAAAGGGAACACTTAACAACACAATGTAACTCCAAGTCAATCACACTTCTGTGAAATCAAACTGTCCCCTTAGGAAGCAACACTGATTGACAATAAATGTCACATGCTGTTGTGCAAATGGAATAGACAAAAGGTGGAAATTATAGGCAATTAGCAAGACACCCCCAAAAAAGGAGTGATTCTGCAGGTGGTGACCACAGACCACTTCTCAGTTCCTATGCTTCCTGGCTGATGTTTTGGTCACTTTTGAATGCTGGCGGTGCTCTCACTCTAGTGAGACAGAGTGAGACGGAGTCTACAACCCACACAAGTGGCTCAGGTAGTGCAGTTCATCCAGGATGGCACATCAATGCGAGCTGTGGCAAAAAGGTTTGCTGTGTCTGTCAGCGTAGTGTCCAGAGCATGGAGGCGCTACCAGGAGACAGGCCAGTACATCAGGAGACGTGGAGGAGGCCGTAGGAGAGCAACAACCCAGCAGCAGGACCGCTACCTCCGCCTTTGTGCAAGGAGGTGCACTGCCAGAGCCCTGCAAAATGACCTCCAGCAGGCCACAAATGTGCATGTGTCAGCATATGGTCTCACAAGGGGTCTGAGGATCTCATCTCGGTACCTATTGGCAGTCAGGCTACCTCTGGCGAGCAGAAGGAGGGCTGTGCGGCCCCACAAAGAAATGCCACCCCACACCATGACTGACCCATCGCCAAACCGGTCATGCTGGAGGATGTTGCAGGCAGCAGAACGTTCTCCACGGCGTCTCCAGACTCTGTCACGTCTGTCACATGTGCTCATGTGCTCAGTGTGAACCTGCTTTCATCTGTGAAGAGCACAGGGCGCCAGTGGCGAATTTGCCAATCTTGGTGTTCTCTGGCAAATGCCAAACGTCCTGCACGGTGTTGGGCTGTAAGCACAACACCCACCTGTGGACGTCGGGCCCTCATACCACCCTCATGGAGTCTGTTTCTGACCGTTTGAGCAGACACATGCACATTTGTGGCCTGCTGGAGGTCATTTTGCAGGGCGCTGGCAGTGCACCTCCTTGCACAAAGTCGAAAGTAGCGGTCCTGCTGCTGGGTTGTTGCCCTCCTACGGCCTCCTCCACGTCTCCTGATGTACTGGCCTGTCTCCTGGTAGCGCCTCCATACTCTGGACACTACGCTGACAGACACAGCAAACCTTTTTGCCACAGCTCGCATTGATGTGTCATCCTGGATGAACTGCACAACCTGAGCCACTTGTGTGGGTTGTAGACTCCGTCTCATGCTACCACTAGAGTGAGAGCACCGCCAGCATTCAAAAGTGACCAAAACATCAGCCAGGAAGCATAGGAACTGAGAAGTGGTCTGTGGTCACCACCTGCAGAATCACTCCTTTTTGGGGTGTGTCTTGCTAATTGCCTATAATTTCCACCTTTTGTCTATTCCATTTGCACAACAGCCTGTGAAATTTATTGTCAATCAGTGTTGCTTCCTAAGTGGACAGTTTTATTTCACAGAAGTGTGATTGACTTGGAGTTACATTGTGTTGTTTAAGTGTTCCCTTTATTTTTTTGAGCAGTGTATTTGCAGTGTTAACCCTTCTTTTTCAAGACCTCTGCAATCCGCCCTGGGATGCTGTCAATTAACTCCTGACAGATGGCAGCCCATTCTTGCATAATCAATGCTTGGAGTTTGTTAGAATTTGTGGGATTTTGTTTGTCCACCCGCCTTTTGAGGATTGTCCACAAGTTCTCAATAGGATTAAGGTCTGGAGAGTTTAATGGCCATGGACCCAAAATATCGATTTCTTGTTCCCCGAGCCACTTAGTTATCACTTTTGCCTTATGGCAAGGTGTTCCATCATGCTGGAAAAGGCATTGTTCGTCACCAAACTGTTCCTGGATGGTTGGGAGAAGTTGTTTTCGGAGGATGTGTTGGTACCGTTCTTTATTCATGGGTGTGTTCTTAGGCAAATTGTGAGTAAACCCACTCCCTTGGCAAAGAAGCAACCACACACATGAATGGTCTCAGGATGCTTTACTGTTGGCATGACACAGGACTGATGGTAGCGCTCACCTTGTCTTCCCCAAGACAAGCATTTTTCCGGATGCCCCAAAAAATCGGAAAGGGGATTCATCAGAGAAAACGACTTTACCCCAGTCCTCAGCAGTCCAATCCCTGTGCCTTTTGCAGAATATCAGTCTGTCCCTGATGTTTTTCCTAGAGAGAAGTGGCTTCTTTGCTGCCCTTTTTGACACCAGGCCATCGTTCTGCTGCCATTCCTGAGCAAGCTCTTTACTAGTGGTTCCCCGATCCCGCAGCTGAATCAACTTTAGGAGACGGTCCTGGCGTTTGCTGTACTTTCTTGGGCGACCTGAAGCCTTCTTTAGAACAATTGAACCGCTCTCCTTGAAGTTCTTGATGATCCAATAAATGGTTGATTTAGGTGCAATCTTACTGGCAGCAATATCCTTGCCTGTGAAGCCCTTTTTGTGCACAGCAATGATGAAGGCACGTGTTTCCTTGCAAGTAACCATGGTTGACAGAGGAAGAACAATGATTCCAAGCACCACCCTCCTTTTGAAGCTTCCAGTCTGTTATTCAAACTCAATCAGCATGACAGTGATCTCCAGCCTTGTACTCGTCAACACTCACACCTGTGTTAACGAGAGAATCACTGACATGATCTCAGCTGGTCCTTTTGTGGCAGGGCTGAAATGCAGTGGAAATGTTTTTTGGGAATTCAGTTCATTTGCATGGAAATGAGGGACTTTGCAATTAATTGCAATTCATCTGATCACTCTTCATAACATTCTGGAGTATATGCAAATTGCCATCATACAAACTGAGGCAGCAGACCTTGTGAAAATTAATATTTGTGTCATTCTCAAAACCTTTGGCCACGACTGTAGTACTGCTTATAATTATTGAACAAGAATTGCACTTTCTTGCATCAATCGCACCATCATCAGAGGATGGACTGTTGAGTGAAAATTCTGAGAGTTGTCATTGGAGCTACATAAAATTAGCAAAAAAGAAACATCCTCTCACTGTCGACTGCGTTTATTTTCAGAAAACTTAACATGTATAAATATTTCTATGAAAATAACAAGATTCACCAACTGAGACATAAACTGAACAAGTTTCACGGACATGTGACAAACAGAAATGGAATAATGTGTCCCTGAACAAAGGGGGGGTCAAAATCAGAAGTAACAGTCAGTATCTGGTATGGCCACCAGATGCATTAATTACTGAAGTGCATCTCTTCCTCATGGACTGCAACAGATTTGCCAGTTCTTGTTGTGAGATGTTAGCCCACTTTTCCACTAAGGCACCTGCAAGTTCCCGGACATTTCTGTGGGGAATGGCCCTCGCCCTCACCCTCTGATCCAACAGGTCCCAGACGTGCTCAATGTTATTGAGATCCGGGCTCTTCGCTGGCCATGGCAGAACACTGCCATACCTATCTTGCAGGAAATCACACACAGAACGAGCAGTATGGCTGGTGGCATTGTCATGCTAGAGGTTCATGTCAGGATGGGCCTGCAGAAAGGGTACCACATGAGGGAGGAGGATATCTTCCTTGTAACGCACAGCATTGAGATTGCCTGCAATGACAACAAGCTCAGTCCTATGATGCTGTGACACACCGCCCAAGACCATGAGGGACCCTCCACTTCCAAATCGATCCCGCTCCAGAGTACAGGCCTCAGTGTAACGCTCATTCCTTCGACGATAAACACGAATCCGACCATCACCCTTGGTGAGACAAAACCGTGACTCGTCAGTGAAGAGCACTTTTGCCAGTCCTGTCTGGTCCAGCAATGGTGGGTTTGAGCCCATAGGCGAAGTCGTTGCCGGTCATGTCTGGTGAGGACCTGTCTTACAACAGGCCTACAAGCTCTCAGTCCAGCCTCCCTAAGCCTATTGCGGACAGTCTGAGCACTGATGGAGGGATTGTGCGTTCCTGGTGTAACTCAGGCAGTTGTTGCCATGCTGTACCTGTACCGCAGGTGTGATGTTCGGATGTACCAATCCTGCGCAGGTGTTGTTACATGTGGTCTGCCACTGCAAGGACGATCAGCTGTCCGTCCTGTCTCCTTGTAGCGCTGTCTTAGGTGCCTCACAGTACGGACATTGCAATTTATTGCCCTGGCCACATCTGCAGTCCTCATGCCTCCTTGCAGCATACCTAAGGCACGTTCACGCAGATGAGCAGGGACCCTGGGCATCTTTCGTTTTTTTTTTTCAGAGTCAGTAGAAAGTCCTCTTTAGTGTCCTAAGTTTTCATAACTGTGACCTTAATTGCCTACCGTCTGTAAGCTGTTAGTGTCTGTTCCACAGGTGCATGTTCGTTAATTGTTCATGGTTCATTGAACAAGCATGGGAAACAGAGTTTAAACCCTTTACAATCAAGATCTGTGATGTTATTTGGATTTTTACGAATTATCTTTGAAAGACAGGGTCCTGAAAAAGAGACTTTTATTTTTTTGCTGAGATTACATTGGAAATATGTGGGAGGTGTTTTGGGGTAGATAACATATATGGATGCTGCTAGACAAAATTGAGTATTCTTAATCTGGCATGAATGACGTACTACACGTGTACAGAGGATCCCAACTACAGCACGTGTAGTACTGTAGTTGGGATGTTTCATGGGATGCATATACAATGCAGAGGAGAGGTATGAACCATCACCTTCAAGCTCTTCTGAAAACCCCATCAGCGTCAGAATAACAAAGTAGCTAGTAGCTGTGCAACCTTTTGAGTCTGTGCCTTTCTTCAGAATAATTATGAACATAAAATATTCTCAGTTGACATTACAAATTCTCTTGTCTGGGAAAGTATTGCAAACTTCAGGGCCTGCTATCAGCAAGGATAGATAGCACTTACAAGTTGAAAGTCTTAATGCTGCATTACTTATTTATTGAAACACTGATTATTGGCTTACTGGTACATGCTCCTATGTCATCAATGTCATAATAATCATCAAATTCTCACAGACCCATTTACAATCACAAAACGCCTCATTGCATCACAGAGCTCTGCCTAAAATAACATGAATGGACCATAAACCAAAATTTGTTCTAAATTAAACAGAAGTTACAGATTAAGCAAAGTAAATCCCATCGGTTTAATTCGAACTCCATTGAGTAGCAATGTTCAGTGTATGTGGAAACCATTCACAGCACAGTCAATGGTCTGTGACTTCACGCTACAATACCCAAGCAAATAAAGGAGAAACACAGGTTTAACCATGCAGGTGTGTGTGATATCTAGTTGATGATGTACATTTTCCACACCCTAATTCCCCCCAAAAATGCCTTGTACCATTTGGCTCAATTATCAATCAACCAAGCCATTCCTCCCTTCCTCTGCAACAAGCATAATAATGAGAAGAACATGCACCAATAAACCACCACTATACCCTCCACCCTCCCAGACACGTTCATGGTAGATACCGCCCGTCCGTGTCCACGACTGATTGAACCATAAAGTCTCCAGCGAGCTAATGGAAGGGGCCCACCCACAGCATGCTCACACACAGGAATGGATTCAACCCTTCTGCAATTAAAGCTAATCTGAGGCCAAAGGCGTAGCCTAATGGATTTCAATAAAGGAGGCTGGCTGCACCAGACAATTGGGATGTTGATTTATGTGTGCTGAGCTGTAGAGGGAAAGTGGTTGATGTACAGGAAGCACTGTGAGGAGCTGTGAACATCTCAGTGGTTGTTTCTCCAAGAGGGATATCATGCACTGCTGAGTGTAAGGACTACAGGCTCAATCTTTCAAATGTGATGGGTTTGGGGATGGATTGACCTTTACACTGACTAGATTCCTGTTTCCACTCAACATACCATATCATATGAGCATTTGTCTGATCTTTAAACCTGACCAAACACAGCAGAGCCATAACAAAGGATTTACGATTATTTTATTGGATAGCAAAGGATTCGTGCCTTGTTCTCATTTGCAAAACCATTCTATATTTACAGTGCAGGCTGTTCAAGGTCTTTCCTCCAGTAAGTAAGAATGAAAAATACACAGTACACCACTTACATGATTTATAAACAATTGCCAGTGGATTCCAGATTATTACTCTCTTCCTACAGACAATGGTGTAACTGTGCACACTTATAGGACACAGAAACAATAGCTATACCTGTCATGCTTGTCATATTACATAATACCACAAACACAATGTCTATACAGACATATATCACAACCTCTTGATAACCAGCTATCCATTCCTCCTGCATCCTCTCTGTCTTTTATCTCATCATCTTTGCTCTTGCTTCCACACACACACCAACAGGCACGACAACGCCTCTTCCCCCTCAGGAGGCTGGAAAGACTGCAAGGCACTACAGAGGGTAGTGCATACGGCCCATCACTGGGGCCGAGCTCCCTGCCATCCAAGACCTCTGTACCAGACAGTGTCAGAGAAAGGCCCTAAAAATTGTCAAAGACTCCAGCTACCCAAGTCACAGACTGTTCTCTCTACTACCGCACGACAAGCAGTACTGATGTACGTACCAAGTCTGGAACCAACAGGACCCTGAACAGCTTCTAACCCCAAGCCATAAGACTACTAAATCGTTAACCAAATAACTACCCAGACAATCTGCATTGACCCTCTTTGCACTAACTCGTTAGATTCATCACATACGCTGCTACTACTGTTTATTATCTATCCTGTTGCCTAGGCACTTTACCCCTACCTATATGTATATATCTACCTAAATTACCTCATACCCCTGCACATCAACTTGGTACTGGTACTCTGTGTATATAGACAAGTTATCGTTACTCATTGTGTACTTGTTCTTCATGTTACTATTTGTTCTATATGTTTCTCTCTGCGTTGTTGGGAAGGGCTAGTAAGTAAGCATTTCACTGTTAGTCTACACCTGTTGTTTACGAAGCATGTGACAAATAACATTTGATTTGATGGTTTTCACCATCTGCTCTCAAGTATTCTCTATGTCTCTAATGAGTCTAATCCAACACCCTATTTGCAATATCTCGCATATTCTCTCTCTCTCTCTCTCTCTCTCTCTCTCTCTCATTCACACACACTTCACACCCTAGTTTCTTGCTGTCTAGATTTCTAGCACACACTTAGACACTTCCAACCTATGCTCTCTCCCTCTCTCTATTCTTTCTCTGCTTCCTTTGAGCTATGGATCGTTTAATGTATTTTCATCACACTGGGCATTTGGTTGGGATTATTATTCATTATTCAGGACTGTTCTCCTCTACCCCCCAGCTGGTGTGATAGACAGGGATCCAGCTTGGCAGCCTCCCTCCCTGGGTCTGGTGGTGAATCACACTTTATGTATAGTGACCTGGGCTCTCCAGGAATTAACATTTAAGAGGCATATAGTGGCAGCCCACATGCACAGACAGAAAAAGAACGAAGACAAAAGTAGGCATGCACTCACTCATACAAACAAGAAACCAGATTATTTAATTGCTATTAGGTAAGGCAAACACCCCGCCCAATCCCCAACCCCCCATTCCCCAAATCCCCACTGCGTGACTAGATGCGACTTACAAAATGAGCAGTGAACACTGATAAATCATTTTCATGAGCTCTGGTGGTCTTCGCCAACACTTAGGATGACATGGGTGATTGGTCACGGTGCACAATAGTCAAAGGCGCTGGTAAAAAAAAAAAGAGAGCGATAGAGAGAGAAAGCGTAGTGCAAACAGAACCCCCCCCTTTTTTATCTGACAAATGGAGCCCTTGGGATGTCACGTGTTTACACATTGATTATTTTGGGGTAACTATAAAACAACATTACATGTTTACTATGCATGTTTTATTTGTTCCAACTATCATGCAACAGTAGGCTACAAAATTATTTTAAAAGATAAACGTCGAAAAATACTTTGCTTATTATATATCTATTAGCATACATTGCCATGTTACAGGCTATATCTTCTCATTTAAACAAGTTCAGTACACATTAAGTAGGCCAAGGCTATACATCAATACGTTGTGTTCAGACTTCAGCAAGCACTGATATTTATATAATATTTTTCTGCAAATCAACATAAAATCGTCTGCAAATTGAATCAGAGTATGCTAAACCAGTAAAAGACTAACAAACAAGCAAACACACGACACATTCGGATCTGATGTAAACGTATCCCATACGTACCTCGGATAAAAACGGACTTCATTTTGGAGATAGAATCCAAAAGAAGGCACCTCTTGTGTGCGTGGTAAAATACTTGTTCTCTGCTTGAAAAGCAAAGACCCTGTTCAGAGGGATAGCAGTGGAAAATCCAGGGCACCGTCCATTAAAACTTTAGCCCAAGGTTTTAACATAGAAGCGAGATGGAGAACGCAGTCTCCTCTTCGCGCCACGCTCAGTCATTTGAGAGGTGCGCAGGGAACAAAACCTCCGATTTACATCCGAATACAGGCAACCCAAAGGAACGTATCCAAACGGACCACATAAACGCACGGATGGCAGTAATCCAATGGGCTACAGAATTAAAACCAGCAGCTGTCCACGGTTAAGAACAGTCATATATCCAATCATCCTTCGTGTGGTTTCCAACGCAGAGTTATCCTAGATGAGTAGTTCATTGTCGGTTAGCTTGTGAGGGTGGGGATCCAAAGACCTGCGCATCTCTAGCAGCTTAGAACAAGACAGGGCAGTGGGGAGATGCAGGCGCGCGGGCGTCTTTTTGAGCCAGAACGTGAGGAGGCAACTGAGATCATGGACTCATTGACACAGGCAGCCCAATTCGGATATTTTTTCCCACTAACTGGTCTTGACCAATCACATCTGATCTTTTGACATCTGATCTATTTCAGAGCTGATCTGATTGGTTAAAATACCTATTAGTGAAATAAATATCTGAATTGGGCTGCTTGTGTAAACGCAGCAAATATGTTGGTGTTGCTGAACTTCTCTGTACTCTTTGATCACAACCCATATCGTGGGACAACAACCACATACACGCAGAACCGATGATCGCAACAAACGACATCCACTTGGCAAAAACTGGTTGTATCAATGTTGTTTCCACGTCATTAAAAAAACACACAAAGAAACAATATGATGACGATGAATCAATGTGGAAAACTGATTGGATTAGTGAAAAGACTACTATTTTTTTACCCAACTTTTAACCTAAATCCAATGGCATGGTGACATTTGTTGTTGATTTAACGTTACATTCACGTTGACAACTCAACCAAATGTAAATCACAACTAGACGTTGAAATTATGTCTGTGCCCAGTGGGTAATACGCATCTCAGGACCGTTATGTGATGGACAGCAAACAAATTGTATATTTTTATTTTGTGATAGGTGTTGGTAGTGCTCTTGATTTATCTCGACCCGTTTAATTGATTGTAACACTGCATAGAAAATGAGCTTATATCATAGGCTAGTCGTAATGATAGGTGAGAATGAGATCTCCCTATCAGGCTATTCTAAATTAAGAGAGAGAGACGCCTCCCAGCGGTGGTGTGAACACTCAAGTTACCGCACCTCCCTGACTTTACTGTCTCAACAAGCCTATATTATATAACTACTGTATTATACATGTTGCTGTAAAAAGCACACCATTTAATAGAAGCCTATCAGTCGGTGTTTAATGAAATGTCTGTAAAACACACTTCAACAGAAATGTATGTTTTTGCCTTTTCCACCTTGCCTCATTGTGTTTATGCTAATCAGCACCATGGACAGCGCACATATCCACCGCGCTCTTTCCCTCTAGACGAGTAAACTTGAGCCTATCCTGCAGTAAGGAGTGCAGACGAGAACACTGGCTGTTGCAATTACCTGTCCTGTTTACATGATAGATGGATGATCTGGCTCCATGTGTTCAATGACCACTGTGTGCAAGTAACAGCAGGCCTAGCTCATGCAATGGAAATTAGCGCGTTGTTTACTAAACAGAACACTATTTTGCTCCATAGAAAACATAAACTCATCAAAAAAAGAAATGTCCTCTCACTGTCAACTGCGTTAATTTTCAGCAAACTCAACATGTGTTCATACAAATATTTACACAACAAGATTCAACAACTGAGACATAAACTGAACAAGTTCAACAGACATGTGACTAACAGAAATTTAATAATGTGTCCCTAAACAAAGGGGAGTCAAAATCAAAAGTAACAGTCAGTATCTGGTGTGGCCACCAGCTGCATTAAGTACTGCAGTGCATCTCTTCCTCATGGACTGCACCAGATTTGCCAGTTCTTGTTGTGAGACGTTACCCACTCTTCCACCAAGGCACCTGCAAGTTCCCAGACATATCTGGGGGGAATGGCCCTAGCCCTCACCCTTCGATCCAACAGGTCCCAGACGTTCTCAATGGGATTGAGATCCGGGCTCTTCGCTGGCCATGGCAGAACACTGACATTCCTGTCTTGCAGGAAATCACGCGCAGAATGAGCAGTATGGCTGGTGGCATTGTCATGCTAGAGGGTCATGTCAGGATGAGCCTGCAGGAAGGGTACCACATGAGGGAGGAGGATGTCTTCCCTGTAACGCACAGCGTTGAGATTGCCTGCAATGACAACAAGCTCAGTCCAATGATGCTGTGACACACTGCCACAGACCATGACGGACCCTCCACCTCCAAATCGATCCCGCTCCAGAGTACAGGCCTCGGTACAACGCTCATTCCTTCAACGATAAACGCGAATCCGACCATCACCCCTGGTGAGACAAAACTGTGACTCGTCAATGAAGAGCACTTTTTGCCAGTCCTGTCTGGTCCAGCGACGATGGGTTTGTGCCCATAGGCGACATTGTTGCCGGTGATGTCTGGTGAGGTCCTGCCTTACAACAGGCCTACAAGCCCTCAGTCCAGCCTCTCTAAGCCTATTTCGGACAGTCTGAGCACTGATGGAGGTATTGTGCATTCTTGGTGTAACTCGGGCAGTTTTTGTTGCCATCCTGTACCTGTCCCGCAGGTGTGATGTTCGGATGTACCGATCCTGTGCACGTGTTGTTACACGTGGTCTGCCACTGTGAGGACGATCAGCTGTCCGTAATGTCTCCCTGTAGTGCTGTCTTAGGCGTCTCTCTAATGAATGTGCCTGTCACGGCATTCATCAGAAGAAGAAGAGGAATCGTCAGACCAAAATGCAGCGGCGTACGCGTTCATCTTTATTCGCTTAACTGACTGAACACTGAATACAAAATAACAAAAAGAATAGCCGAAACAGTTCTGCAAGGTGCAACCAACACTATACAGAAAATAACCACCCACAGCTAACAGTGGAAAAACAGGATACCTAAGTATGGTTCTCAATCAGAGACAACGAAAAACAGCTGTCCCTGATTAAGAACCATACCCGGCCAAAGCATAGAAATACAAAACCTAGACATACAAACATAGAATGCCAACCCACATCACACCCTGACCAAAAAAAAATAGAAACATACAAAGCAATCTACAGTCAGGGCGTGACAGTGCCATCCCACTGTACAAAAAACTGGTTGAATCAATGTTGTTTCCACGTCATTTCAAACCCAGAAATGTCAATGTGATGATGTTCAATCAACGTGGGAAACGAATTGGATTTGCAAAAAGTAATCCATTTAATTTAATTTAATATTTTTTTGACCCAACTTTAAACCTAAATCCAATGACATGGTGATGTTTTTTGTTGATTTCACCTTGAATTCACGTTAGTTGACAATTCAACCAAATGTAAATACAAAACTAGAAGTCTGCCCAGGAGGATAGAAAACAAAAACACAAATCTGTTAAGGTCAGTAATTTGTGCAAATCTCTGCATTCATAATCTGCCTGTCACACTTGGCATCCATTCACATGAAACAGACATTCTTTATTCCTTCGTGGCTGGGACCTCTGTTCCCAACAAGATCTCATAGTCTCATTTCAGGATTCAACATTTGTCACATTTTGGAGGGTTAAGTTTGGGCATCAATTCTGACTGGTTAAGGTAAGGGTTAAGGTTTAGGATAGGGTTAAAGCAGTAAAAATATAATGGTTGAGTATAGGCATTAATTCTGACTGGTTAAAGGTGCAATATGCAGAAATCACAATTTCCTGGTTGCTACAATTCTAATTGTTCTCCCAATTTCAGCTTTTCTGACATAACAAGCTATGTATAGTGTAGAG
This sequence comes from Salvelinus fontinalis, assembly GCF_029448725.1. Lineage (NCBI taxonomy): Eukaryota > Metazoa > Chordata > Actinopteri > Salmoniformes > Salmonidae > Salvelinus > Salvelinus fontinalis. Next base: position 22,932,035 of record NC_074666.1, read on the forward strand.
AATCATTGTACCGAATCATACCGAAATAACTTTTCAATAACCAGAAATATAGTATTTTCAGCTGTTTGAAGCTGGTGTACAAAACTGAACGTAAAAGACACAAAAACAAAACTTAAAAACAGGAAGCATTGAAATAGCTAACATAGAACAGATCGACCGCTTCTTAGACTTGCTTTCAATGAGAATGACAGATATATAACTCACATTTCTATGTGAATTTGGCCTGTTCACCCTAAAAGTTACATAATGCAGCTTTAATTAAGGTAAGGGTTAATGTTTGGCATAGGTTTGAAAAATTTTTAAAAAAGAGTGCTTGGCACTGGGATTGAACCCGCAATCCTCGGAGCCGGAGCGCACAGGCAATAGGAACTCACGTTGCCCCCAGTGGATGGTATTGAAGGAATCTCCCGATGTCCTGGATACCTGGCCGAACGTTGAATACTGAAGTCTATCTGGTGTGATCTAGCTACACTTCCCTACTTATGAGATATGGCTAATTTGCCTCTGGAGGCTGAGAAAATGCTGCACTCCACTGCATTGTCTTTCAGAGAGAAACACAAACCTCATTAACATCTTGCAACCGGGACAATGTGAAATTGCTTATGTTAAGCTGCAATTACATGGCATCCTACTCTTTTTACTCACACTCACATTTCATCATTTAATTGGATTTCCTAACACTTCCTGCTGTTTGCAGGCTGCAGGATGGAGGGGTGTAAGTGTAAGTCTCTCTAAAATGCATGTCTAAATCTGCCTACCCCTAACACTGTGAATAAGAACTTTTGTCAGTAACTCAGTATAATGTGGAAGTAAATCTACCTGTTATACATGTTCCTATGATTGTCAGGGTTGGCAATCTGTTTATTAACCAATACATTTTACCTGAAGTAATCGTGTATCCAATTGACTTGCTCCTGCCATACAGTACAGCTATGACTGGGCTGTAAAGTATTTCCTTCACATTACAACCAGACAACAAGCACAATGATGCAACATGCTCTTCTGCTTCTTGCATACACACGTTTATATGAAGCTTCATGAAAACTTAGTAGCTTATAAGCGGTCTATAATATTGGTGAATGCTCATGGCATGTTTGCTCTGGTCATCGGCTGTGTTTGTACCATCCCTTTGACTCCTGTTCCACCCTGATGTTGAGCATTAGTAAACAACAGCCTTTGCCAGGTCATTTTTTCTGCTGCATTAAGTAATGATGCCTTAGTGAATTAGGCATGTTCCCTCATATGCCTATGGAGTTTTTATAAAGAAGCCAACATGTGAAGGTATGCATGCCCTGTCTGACGTATTACAGATATATAATAAAGTATCGTAATATGCTGCAGGCATTTATCAAAATACAATCACTTTATTAAATGCATCACTTTATGCTGTTGATATTTTTCTGTTCAGAAACATACATTTTTTTTTTAAGTCCACACTTAAGACATGTTATATAAATCTTCTGTGCTCTGTCTTTTGGTATTAGGCTTACTGTGAGCTGGGAGATACAGACAGTTCTGTGTTTCTCTAAACTGGTTGGTTTGTACAAAACAAGTACAACAGATCTGTTTACTCTATTTACTGTGCCTCAGAAAATTCTAGGTCATATTTTCTGCAAAATGACTGAAATTATACATCAATACAAGGAAGGTAATATAACTGTTACAAGTTTTGGCCTGAGGCAAGAAGACTTTATGGATTTTGAATCAGCTTATATATCTAGCTGAGAATTCTCCTCGGCATCACAAAAACAAGTTATCTTTATGTACATATACAATCTATCCACAGAGCTCTACCCATCTCCCACTCGCTCCCAATTATATATGGAGCCTGTAATTAAAAGATGCAAATCACTGTGGGTGTTTCAACTGTCAGGGAAGGGGGTGAAACAGGAAGGGCTTTGTGATTCAGACCTTCTGAAGTACCTGTGACACACGGTTTGTAGTCAGTTGATTAATTCTATGCTCCGTGGACTCATTCACTACACTTTTAGAAAGCTTTCCGGGTCTATTTGAAGACCTCTCCAAAAACCCTTTACATTTCACCAAGATGCCCTAACCCTACAGAAATATGCACCTTTTATGGCACAGACATGTACTGCAACATCAGGTTCCAACAACAGACTTTTATTTAAAATCATAAATCATCCTAATACTGTCTTGGTACTGTTGGAAAGAGCTGTGAGCAGGTTCAGCAAAGGTCTCTTAGGACAGGCAATATTCTGTACAGTAAACTTGAGCAGGAGCCATATGATGGACCCTCCAGCACCACAATCTATGTTCTGATTAGAACTTAGCAGAGATTGAGTGATGTAACAACTCTGTTTGGAGATGTGTAGGCAGCTATTCATATTCTTGAGACAGTGTTCCGGAGCAGGAACCCAAAGCTTCTTAGCTGTGGGATGAAAAAGTCAATATGAACATGAATTAATGATTCCTAAGCTCATCAGCAGCGCAGTGCTCACCAAGGCCGACATTTTGTGTACAGTCATTAATTACCTCTGTGCATACATCAGGCAGGAAGGAACACATTCGTGTTTGACATTGTGGGACTTCCAATATGGGTGGAAGACACTGATGGGCCCCAAGTCCAAAGAGGAGAAAGCTTGCCATCTGCCAATGAAAGAGAGTCAATGACAGTCACATCTGCTCTTTTCACCAGTTTGGCATTAGCGTCAGACATCTATGCAGGAGACACACAGACACAAAACATTTAGCAAAATGACTGAAAACGTATTTGTCATCTTATTACCCGTGATACTTTTTCAATAAGCTAAAAATTCCTCCTGCAGGATTGATGCCCCTTATTGAACAAAACATAGCTCAAGTTTTAAACGCATTCATTAAGTGAATGGTAACAGACCCTTTCTGCCTTCAATAGACAATAAGAATGAACACAAGAATAGGAAGACCTTTCAGCATTATTAATAATCACCTGTTCCTGCTATTCAGGAGTACAAAATATAAGTAATCCAAACAAAAATTAGAGTGTTATGATTGAGAAGTAATGCTCAAAGTACAACTTTATGATTAAAAATGTATTCTTAAAGTAAAGGGTTATGATTAAAAAGCAATGCTCAATGTACAGGGTTATGCTTGAAAATAAATGCTTAAAGTGCAGGGTTATAAGTGAAATGTAAGGTTAGGTTTCACTATCACCAGCACGATGACAAGGATTTAAGTATAGCACAGGAGTGCATTTCTATTTCAACTCAAAAAGTAATGAAAAAAGGAAACTCAGAGTGATGCATCAACCTCACATATCCACATTTATAAAGCAATGGTTCAACATAATTACCCTTGTAGAAGTCATTGCCCTTGTGAATTATCCTCTAATACTGAAAATGTACCACAAAGCAAAATATAACATTTTATACTTATTGCCACTCAAAATGGGCAAATGTCCACATTTCAACAAGGGCTAGAACAGTGAAGGTAAGGTAAATTTCAGCTATTTCTCAACCCTGACATAGAAGTGACATTGACGTGTGGCCTAGCGGGCACCTTTCTCACAGTACATCACCTTCGTCAAGGTGCTTTGTCTATATTTGTTGACCGACCTTTCCTACATTCAGATAAATTGGAAAGGTATGGTGTTCTCTGACAGGGTCTCTTTTAAACGTTCAAGACAATGACAAGACTGAGTCTCTCCAGCACATTGCATTACCATATATAATACTGTACTGTATATTAATACAAAGACATATGATTAATCTCTTCCATTGCTACAGTATCGTGTATTACATGTATTTGAAAGTGTAAATATCCCAGGTAAAAAAACAGAAATCATATATCATATTTTAACAGCATGATTACTGTCTCAGTGGTTACTAGAAAGAGCAGAAAGAACGTTAACAAAAAAGCCATTACGTTGTCCTGTAGAGGGCTCTCTCTGGATGCTTAGCTGACTTCTGATGAGCAATTACATCCTCAGGTTTCTTCTCTGTTGGTACAGCATTTCGAAAAGCAATGGGGGGAAAGAGAGGGAAATGCTTATGGATCATTATTTTCATAGATCTACTGCAGATGGGATTTTCAGTCAAGTCTTGTCTACCTACTCAAATAGCTTGCTCTTGCCTGGGTTGCTCTTTGGGGGGAGGGGGGGGGGTGAAGAAGTCACGTCTCACCACCAATCTGACATTCCTCAGAATTCACATCCACCTTAGCTGGGTCAGAAGCAAGCAGACCTGTAACGATAGGTGAAGAAGGGAGAAGGCCAAACACGCAATAGAGTACTTTCTCCAATCTGTGCCTGAGGCACCTACACTCCAACACCACCATATTATGTGTCATCCTATATCTTGTCTAATATAGAGGTGACTGCAGTCTGAATGGCCCTAATAATGTAAAATGAAAAAAGCGGTCTCAAAAGTCTGACAACTGTTGTGCGATCTGAAGCTCACACTTTGGTTCTCAGTGTTAAATCGCTCTCTCTCTCTCTCTCTCTCCTCTCTCTCTCATCCTCTTCTCTCTCTCTCTCTCTCTCTCTCTCTCTCTCCTCTCTCTTCTCTCTATCTCTCTCCTCTCTCTCTCCTCTCTCTCTCTCTCTCTCTCTCTCTCTCTCTCTCTCTCTCTCTCTCTCTCTCTCTCTCTCTCTCTCTCTCTCTCTCTCTCTCTCTCTCTCTCTCTCTCTCCTCTCTCTCTCTCTCTCTCTCTCCTCTCTCTCTCTCTCTCTCTCCTCTCTCTCTCTCTCTCTCTCTCTCTCTCTCTCTCTCTCTCTCTCTCTCTCTCTCTCTCTCTCTCTCTCTCTCTCTCTCTCTCTCTCTCTCTCATTTTATGTGTGTGGGCGTATGTAGTGTCAGTGTAAGTACTGTCCATTCGGAAAGTATTCAGACCCATTTACTTTTTCCACATTTTGTTACGTTACAGCCTTATTCAAATTTGATAAAATATTAGAGTCGTTGTCCAGTTGGAAGGTGAACCTTTGTCCCAGTCTGAGGTCCTGAGCGCTCTGGAGCAGGTTTTCATGAAGGATATCTCTATAATTTTATCCGTTCATCTTTTCCTCGATCCTGACTAGTCTCCCAGTCCCTGCCGCTGCAAAACATCCCCACAGCATGATGCTGCCACCACCATGCTTCACCGTAGGGATGGTGCCAGGTTTCCTCCAGACGTGAAGCTTGGCATTCAGGTCAAAGAGTTCAATCTTGGTTACATCAGACCAGAGAATCTTGTTTCTCATTGTCTGAGTCCTTTAGGTGCCTTTTGGCAAAGTCCAAGTGGCCTGTCATGTGCACTTTACTGAGGAGTGGTTTCCAACTGGCCACTCTACCATAAAGGCCTTATTGGTGGAGTGCTGGAGAGATGGATGTCCTTCGGGAAGGTCTCCCATCTCCACAGAGGAACTCTGGAGTTCTGTCAGAGTGACCATCGGGTCCTTGGTCACCACCCTGACCAAGGGCCTTTCTCCCCCGATTGCTTAGTTTGGCCGGGTGGCCAGCTCTAGGAAGAGTCTTGGTTGTTCCAAACTTCTTCCGTTTAAGAATGATAGAGGCACATTGTTCTTGGGGACCTTCAATGCTGCAGACATTTTTTGGTACCCTTCCGCCGATCTGTGCCTCGACACAATCCTGTCTCGGAGGTCTACGGACAATTCCTTCAACCTCGTGGCTTTGCTTTTGCTCTGACATGCACTGTCAATTGTGGGACCTTATATAGACAGGTGTGTGCCTTTCCAAATCACGTCCAATCAATTGAATTTACCACAAGGGGACACAAATCAAGTTGTCGAAACATCTCAAGGATGATCAATGGAAGCAGGATGCACCTGAGCTCAATTATTAGTCTCATAGCAAAAGGTCTGCTATTTTTTTATTAAATAGCAAAATTCTATGAAAACCTGTTTTCGTTTTGTCATTATGGGGTATTGTGTAGATTGACGAGGGACATTTTTTATTTAATCCATTTCAGAAAAGGCTGTAGCATTACAAAATATGGAAAAAGTCAAAGGGTGTGAATACTTTGCGAATGCACTGTATGTGTGAGTTTGTGGGTAGAGTCCAGTGTGTGTGTATAGAGTCAGTGTAAAAGAGTTAGCGCAGAATAGGGTCAATGCAGGTAGTCAGAGTAACCATTTGATTAGCTATTTAGCAGTCTTGTTTAGCAGTCTTATGGCTTGGAGGTAGAAACTGTTCAGAGTCCTGTTGGTTCCGAACTTGGTGCATCCTTACCGTTTGCCATTCGATAGCAGACAGAGCAGTCTATGGCTGGTGGCTGGAGTCTTTGAATTTGGGGGGGGGGGGCTTTCACTGACAGCGCCTGATATAGAGGTCCTGGATGGCAGGGAGCTCGGCCCCAGTAATGTACTGGGACATACTCACCACCCTTTATAGTGCCTTGCGGTCGGGTGCCTTTCAGTTTCCGTACCAAGCGGTGATGCAGCCAGTCAAGATGCTTTCAAGGGTGCAGCTGTAGAACTTTTTGAGGATCTGAGTGCCCATGCCAAATCAGCTTGCTGAGGGGGAAGAGGCGCTGTCATGCCCTCTTCACAATTGTGTGGGTGTGTGTGGACTAGGTTAATTCCTTAGTTATGTGGACACCAAGGAACTTGAAGTTCTCGACCTTCTCCACTACAGCCCCATCGATGTGGATGGGTACATGCTCGACACTCCATTTCCTGTAGTCCACAATCAGCTCCTTTGTCTTGCTGACATTGAGGGATAGGTAGTTGTACTGGCACTACACTGCCAGGTCTCTGACCTCCTCCCTATAAGTTGCCACATCGTCGTCTGTGATCAATCCTACCGCCGTCGTGTCATCAGCAAACTTGATGATTGGGTTGGAGATGTGTGCCGTCACGCAGTTGTGGGTGAACAGGGAGCACAGGAGGGGACTAAGTCCACACCCCTGAGGATCCCCTCTGTTGATGGTCACCGTGGCGGATGTGTTGTTGCCTACCCTCACCGTTTGGGGGCGGCCCATCAGGAAGTCCAGGATCCAGTTGCAGAAGGAGGTGTTCAGTCCCAGGGCTTGGGGATGAGCTTAGGGAGGACAATGGTGCTGAGCTGTAGTCAATGAATACCATTCTTACATAGGTATTCCTTTTGTCCAGGTGGATGAAGGCAGTGTGCTGTGCAAAAGCGATTGCGTCATCTGCGCATCTGTTGGGCAAAACGTCATTACAGGACTAAGATCGAATCCTACTGGTGCTCTCATGCATAGTTCAGTGTTGCCTGTGTAGAGGGAAGGATTTTTCAGCAGAATTGTCCAATATTAAACCGGAAGAAAAAACATTCTGTACAAAAATTTGAATTAGAATATAGAATTAGAAAAACTATATTTGGAAATTTGTCTAAGGCTTCAGTACATAAAAACAGATATTATGTAATATGCGCACGTTTTCTATCAACGGAAGGAGGAGATTAAGCTGCACCCACTGCAAGTTACATTAAATCTCTAGCATAAACACATGGGGAGTTATTCTATATTCAAAATGGCCCGTGACGTGTGACGTGAGGGCGCATCAATTGACTACACCATCAGGAGCACATCATACTCGAGATCATTAAATAAACTTTACAAAAGTGCAAGTGCAGTTCCAAGTTAGTATACTTTACATCATCACTGGTCTAAAAGCCATAATCAACATAAAATGTATAATTAAAATAAATCATCATAATTAAATCATTAAGACTGAAGGGCACCTGGTCATCTACATAATTCAATAATTCATATGTACGTACATCATGATCCCAAAAAATTATATTAAAGGGATAATCCATCCCCAGCAATCAAAATCATAATATTCCTGTCAATTTGGTGAAAGTCTATGTTCTATTAGTGAGTAAAATTCTCCCTATGATTTAACTTCTAAGGGGTCTGTCTTTGAAATCAGGAAATCATTTAGGAATGCATTATAGCTACACTACATGACCAAAATTATGGGCACACCTGCTCGTCGAACATCTCATTCAAAAATCATGGGCATTAATATGGAGTTGGTCCCCCATTTGGTGCTATAATACCCTCCACTCTTCTGGGAAAGCTTTCCACTAGATGTTGGAACATTGCTGCGGGGACTTGATTCCATTCAGCCACAAGCTCAATAGTGAGGTCGGGCACTGATTTTGGGCGATTAGGCCTGGCTCGCAATCGGCATTCCAATTCACCCAAAGGTGTTCGATGGGGTTGAGGTCAGGGCTCTGTGCAGGCCAAGTCAAATTCTTCCACCAATCTCGACTAACCATTTCTGTATGAACCTCGCTTTGTGCACACGGGCATTGTCATGCTGAAACAGGAATGGACCTTCACCAAACTGTTGCCACAAAGTTGGAAACACAGAATCGTATAGAATGTCATTGTATGCTGTAGCATTAAGGTTTCCTTTCACTACAACTAAGGGGCATAACTTGAACCATGAAAAACAGCCAAAGACCATTCTTCCTCCTACACCAAACTTTACAGTTAGCACTATGCATTGAGGCAGGTAGCGTTCTCCTGGCATCCACCAAACCCAGATTAGTTCGTTGGACTGCCAGATGGTGAAGCGAGAACTGCAACACTGCTGGGTTTTTCACGTTCAACAGTTTCCCGTGTGTATCAAGAATGTTCCAGCACCCGAAGGACATCCAGCCAACTTGACATCACTGTGGGAAACATTGAAGTCAACATGGGCCAGCATCCCTGGGGAACGCGTTTGACACCATGTAGAGAACTGAGGCTGTTTAGAGGGCAAAAAGGGGTGCAACTCAACATTAAGAATGTGTTCCTGGTGTTTTGTACACTCAGTGTATTTAGCTAAGATGTGCTAAATCTAAAAAGTGTACCAAATGATTCAACAAAATGTATCCTTCAAGTACCATCTCGCAATGCTCCCTGCGTATCTGTGGGAAACGTGGGGAAGGCTGTTGTTGCCATAGCAACATAATGTGCACTTGCTCTGGGCAGAGAGGAACTGCATGTTGAATTAGTGAAATAGACTCCTAAATTGACAGTGCAGTTTGTTTAGGCAATTGTACAGCTAGCTAGCTAATTCACATGCTGATATGTGATTGATCTAGCCAGCCCCGAGAGAGCATTGCATTGTGGGTTTTGTAGTCGACATGAGCTGCAACAGATTTCCACAACGATTTTCACATGTTGCTACCAACCTAGTCTCGGTTAGTAAAATTCTCTCGCGAAAGTATGTCATTTCCTGTTTTACTTCTGGGGAGTATGGCGTTGACAATTGCGATTACCTTTTTGCAAAGAAAAGAAGCGAAGTCTCCTCCCTTGCAAACGGACTCTCTCTGCCAAACCCTTCTCTTCTGTTAATTTCACCCATGTTTATAATGAGCATATTTTAGCTTTCATACATTTTTCTGAATCAGAAAATGTTGACTTTGTGGCTGTGGAATCTTGTGGAAACCGTATATCATCAGCACACAGGCTTGAAATCACTGCACCAGTTTAAGCACTGCCTTTGCCCAATCCTGATTCGTGCAAATAATCAATGATAAAAACCCCAAACCAGGAACTACTGCTGCTCATAATCACATAATTATATGTGTGCCTTGATAGATTCTCGTTCTTTCATCTGTCCATGAGAAATTACTACCAACCTTGTTCAACAAAATTAAACATTTGTCCACAAAAAATATTGTTTTCGCATATTTGTGTTATTTAACACTGTTTAACACTCTTAATCATAGGAATTAGTGTTTTGGGGTGGATTATCCCTTTAACATTGACAATGACATGTTCATAAATATCAATGGAGTAGGTACCTCTCCAGTAAACCACTAACTGCCTGGCAAAGAGCCTTTGTAATACCAAATTCACTGTCAGGCCATTTTAGTAGTTGCACACTTCTAAATAGTGTGTCAGTGTTCTCTCAGCAGTCAGTGTCTGTCTCAGTAGCAGCTTGGCTGGTGAGTGTCTTCACACAACACGAACATTTGATCCCAGCTGTAATTGATATTCATCTAATCCCTCCTCCAATTCCAGGCGGTTAGACATGCTAAAATCATTGCATCCCTTCTGCTCATGCTCTAAAGCCTTCTCCTGCTTGGCAAATTGATGTGTGTCCCGGAGGGCCTCGATACACATTAATCTGCTTAATCCAAATGTAATTGCTGCATGCTTCCTCTTCTCTTCAGAACGGCTCTGACGGGTTTACTGAGTGGTGTTCATCATAACGCAGGGCATTATTTCCCTGTCTGTTCTGTTGTAGGAGAGAAGGCTCATTGTCACCTTCACAGTTCACACCCTAACTGCTGGTCTGGTAAGAATTCCAGGGGATGGAATGTTGGATACATACACTCATATGCTACTTTTCGACTGGTAACACCAGTGTTACACTAGGGCATAGACCCTTAAGCTGTACTAGGGAAGTTGTGTTTCTAATGCTAGGGCTGTCAGTGAGGAGAATCAACAGGTGTTAAAGTTTACAGCTAACCAACGTTATTTAAATGAAAGCTGAAAAGTACCAGTGACATGGCTTTGGCCCAAAGTGAGGACCGGTCCGCCTGTGGTAAATCCTGTATGGAAATGTGCCAATAGAGTGTATTACAGAGGAGGTTGATGGGAGTTGAAGTAGGAAGTTACATACACCTTCGCCAAATAAATTTAAACTCAGTTTTTCACAATTCCTGACATTTAATCCCAGTAATAAGTCCCTGTCCTAGGTCAGTTAGGATCACCACTTTATTTTAAGAATGTGAAATGTCAGAATAATTGTAGAGAGAATGATTTATTTCAGCTTTTATTTCTTTCATCACATTCCCAGTGGGTCAGAAGTTTACAAACACTCAATTATTATTTGGTAGCATTGCCTTTAAATGTTTTAACTTGGGTCAAACGTTTCAGGAAGCCTTCTACAAGCTTCCCACAATAAGTTGGGTTGATTTTGGCCCATTCCTCCTGACAGAGCTGGTGTAACTGAGTCAGGTTTGTAGGCCTCCTTGCGTGCACACGCTTTTTCAGTTCTGCCCACGAATTTCTATGGGATTGAGGTCAGGGCTTTGTGATGGCCACTCCAATACCTTGACTTTGTTGTCCTTAAGCCATTTTGCCACAACTTTGGAAGTATGCTTGGGGTCATTGTCCATTTGGAAGACCCATTTGCGACAAAGTTTTAACTTCCTGACTGATGTCTTGAGATGATGCTTCAATATATCCACATCACTTTTCATCCTCAGGATGCCATCTATTTTGTGATGTGCACCAGTCCCTCCTGCAGCAAAGCACCCCCACAACATGATTACATTTACATTTACATTTAAGTCATTTAGCAGACACTCTTATCCAGAGCGACTTACAAATTGGTGCATTCACCTTATGACATCCAGTGGAACAGCCACTTTACAATAGTGCATCTAAATCTTTTAAGGGGGGGGGGGCAGAAGGATTGCTTTATCCTATCTTAGGTATTCCTTGAAGAGGTGGGGTTTCAGGTGTCTCCGGAAGGTGGTGATTGACTCCGCTGTCCTGGCGTCGTGAGGGAGTTTGTTCCACCATTGGGGTGCCAGAGCAGCGAACAGTTTTGACTGGGCTGAGCGGGAACTGTACTTCCTCAGTGGTAGGGAGGCGAGCCGGCCAGAGGTGGATGAACGCAGTGCCCTTGTTTGGGTGTAGGGCCTGATCAGAGCCTGAAGGTACTGAGGTACCGTTCCCCTCACAGCTCCGTAGGCAAGCACCATGGTATTGTAGCGGATGCGAGCTTCAACTGGAAGCCAGTGGAGAGAGCGGAGGAGCGGGGTGACGTGAGAGAACTTGGGAAGGTTGAACACCAGACGGGCTGCGGCGTTCTGGATGAGTTGTAGGGGTTTAATGGCACAGGCAGGGAGCCCAGCCAACAGCGAGTTGCAGTAATCCAGACGGGAGATGACAAGTGCCTGGATTAGGACCTGCGACGCTTCCTGTGTGAGGCAGGGTCGTACTCTGCGGATGTTGTAGAGCATGAACCTACAGGAACGGGCCACCGCCTTGATGTTAGTTGAGAACGACAGGGTGTTGTCCAGGATCACGCCAAGGTTCTTAGCGCTCTGGGAGGAGGACACAATGGAGTTGTCAACCGTGATGGCGAGATCATGGAACGGGCAGTCCTTCCCCGGGAGGAAGAGCAGCTCCGTCTTGCCGAGGTTCAGCTTGAGGTGGTGACCACCCCCGTGCTTCACGGTTGGGATGGTGTTCTTCGGCTTGCAAGCCTCCCCCTTTTACCTCCAAGCATAACGATGGTCATTATCGCCAAACAGTTCTATTTTTGTTTCATCAGACCAGAAGACATTTCTCCAAAAAGTACGATCTTTGTCCCCATGTGCAGTTGCAAACCGTAGTCTGGCTTTTTTATGGTGGTTTTGGAACAGTGGCTTCTTCCTTGCTGAGCGGCCTTTCAGGTTATGTCGATGTAGGACTTGTTTTACTGTGGATATAGATACTTTTGTACCTGTTTCCCCCAGCATCTTCACAAGGTCCTTTGTTGTTGTTCTGGGATGGATTTGTACTTTTCGCACCAAAGTAAGTTAATCTCTAGGAGACAGAATGCATCTCCTTCCTGAGCGGTATGATGGCTGCGTGGTACCATAGTGTTTATACTTGCATACTATTGTTTGTACAGATGAACGTGGTACCTTCGGGCATTTGGAAATTGCTCCCAAGGATGAACCAGACATGAGGAGGTCTACAATTTTTTTTCTGAGGTCTTAGCTGATTGTTTTTTATTTTCCCATGATGTCAAGCAAAGAGGCACTGAGTTTGAAGGTAGGCCTTGAAATACATCCACAGGTACACCTCCAAATGACTCAAACGATGTCAATTAGCCTATCAGAAGCTTCTAAAGCCATGACATAATTTTCTGGAATTTCCAAGCTGTTTAAATGCACAGTCAACTTAGTGTATGTAAACTTCTGACCCACTGGAATTGTGATACAGTGAATGATAAGTGAAATAATCTGTCTGTAAACAATTGTTGGAAAAATTACTTGTGTCATGCACAAAGTAGATGTCCTAACCGACTTGCCAAAACTATAGTTTGTTAACAAGAAATTTGTGGAGTGGTTGAAAAACGAGTTTTAATGACTTCAACCTAAGTGTATGTAAACTTCCGACCTCAACTGTATGTGAGGATGGGCTCATTGTAAAGACTGGAAATATAATTAATGGACCGGTTCAGGCACATCAATCGTATGGAAACCACATGTTTGAATCTGTTCCATTTATACCATTCCATCCATTACAATGAGCCCATCCTCTTATATCTCCACCCAGCAATCTCTGGTGTATTAGTGATGTTGACTGCTCTGCCTGAAAGATTAGTTAAATAAGTAAATGAGCAAGAAATAAATACAATGTTCTGTTAATGTTGTGCTGAGCATATTTAAATGCTGAATTTCTGTTCCTGTTTTGGAATCTCTCAGAATTATGAATGGCCCAGAGAGAAGGAGAGCACATACACTCCCCCCTCCTTTGCTGACTCTAGCAGAAAGTCCTACATTTTGATGATTTTGTGTATAATCATGTTGAAGCCGGATGTTGACCCACAATCGATAACAGGTCAGGAGATGATTGATGGCATAATGTTTTCACATTTTTACAAAGCCATTTATTATTCTGAGTTGCCTGGCTGTAGGTCCACATAGCATAAGTGCTTCCACTTTCGCTTTCAATCAAGTTTTGTACTCAACTCTTCCTTCATCTCAAGTGTACTGTACCTAACAACAAAAACCATCTCTAGAATTATTCCCTGTCAAACTATGCTTTCCTCTCCCCTTTATATTTATATCATTAATCAAATTTTGAGAAGAACATTTCTTAGGAAAACAAGATAGAGGGTAAAACGAGTGAACAACAGCAATAGGGATACTTCATAGGCCTTGACTTACTGAATACGATTGATATGTGATGATAGTGTGTCTTGGGTTGAGGAGGTGAGATATATTGTCACCATTGGCCTATGCAGCAAGGCTGAGAGCAGAGCAGCAAAGGACGTCTCCAGGCTCCCCGGCCGGGCCTCCACACCCACAGGAGCTCATTAGAAGTTAATGAATCAACACTATTGATCCGTTGTCACTTCCCTGTGCTGGTGCCTGAATGGAGCTAAGGGTTCACGTTTACCATGGCATGCTCCACAGGGATGAAAGACCCCTGTCTGCAGGCTCCTTGACCTGACCTGAAGGGCCTGGGCCGAGTCAGGATGGCGCCAATTTAAACTCTTTACCCCCAGTAACTCCAGCCAACCGCTTCTCTAATTCTATTTATTTCCCTCTCTCTGTCTCCCACTCACTTGCTCAAGGTAACTACTATGATAATGATGCCATTTCCAACATTATTATTCTGTTTGTAGAATAGTTTTTGTGAGTACAAAACTGAGAATAATTGGGCTCTATATAAGATGAAGAAATGTGTATACTTTGTTCTTATTGCATTCTATTAGGTATATTCATTACTAAGAACTATATTAAATTGTATATTGAATATACAGTTGAAGTCGGAAGTTTACATACACCTTCGCCAAATACATTTAAACTCAGTTTTTCACAATTCCTGACATTTAATCATAGTAAAAATTCCCTGTCCTAGGTCAGTTAGGATCACCACTTTATTTTAAGAATGTGAAATGTCAGAATAATAGTAGAGAGAATGATTTATTTAAGCTTTTATTTCTTCATCACATTCCCAGTGGGTCAGAAGTTTACATACACTCAATTAGTATTTGGTAGCATTGCCTTTAAATTTTTTAACTTGGGTCAAACGTTTCGGATAGCCTTCCACAAGCTTCCCACAATAAGTTGGGTGAATTTTGGCCCATTCCTCCTGACAGAGCTGGTGTAACTGAGTCAGGTTTGTAGGCCTCCTTGTTAGCACATGCTTTTTCAGTTCTGCCCACAAAATTTCTATAGGATTGAGGTCAGGGCTTTGTGATGGCCACTCCAATACCTTTGCTGTCCTTAAGCCATTTTGCAATAACTTTGGAAGTATGCTTAGGGTCATTGTCCATTTGGAAGATCCATTTGCAACCAAGCTTAAACTTCCTGACTGATGTCTTGAGATGTTGCTTCAATATATCCACATCATTTTTCATCCTCATGATGCCATCTATTTTGTGAAGTGCACCATTCCATCCTGCGGCAAAGCACCCCCACAACATGATGCTGCCACCCTCGTGCTTCACGGTTGGAATGGTGTTCTTCGGCTTGCAAGCCACGCCTCCCCTTTTTCCTCCAAACATATCGGTGGTCATTATGGCCAAACATTTTTTGTTTCATCAGACCAGAGGACATTTCTCCAAAAAGTACGATCTTTGTCCCCATGTGCAGTTGCAAACCATAGTCTGGCTTTTTTATGGCGGTTTTGGAGCAGTGGCTTCTTCCTTGCTGAGTGGCTTTTCAGGTTATGTCGATATAGGACTAGTTTTACTGTGGGTAAATATGCTTTTATACCTGTTTCCTCCAGCATCTTCATAAGGTCCTTTGCTGTTGTTCTGGGATTGATTTGCACTTTTTGCATCAAAGTACATTCATCTCTAGGAGACAGAATGCGTCTCCTTCCTGAGCGGTATGACGGCTGCGTGGTCCCATGGTGTTTATACTTGTGTACTATTGTTTGTACAGATGAACGTGGTACCTTCAGGCGTTTGAAAATTGCTCCCAAGGATGAACCAGACTTGTGGAGGTCTACAATTTTTTTCTGATGTCTTGCCTGATTTCTATTGATTTTCCCATGATGTCAAGTAAAGAGGCACTGATTTTTAAGGTAGTCCTTGAAATACATCCACAGATACACCTCCAATTGACTCAAATGATGTCAGTTAGCCTATCAGAAGCTTCTAAAGCCATGACAATTTTCTGGAATTTTCCAAGCTGTTTAAAGGCACAGTCAACTTAGTGTATGTAAACTTCTGACCCACTGGAATTGTGATACAGTGAATGATAAGTTAAATAATCTGTCTGTAAACAATTGTTGGAAAAATGTCTTGTGTCATGCACAAAGTAGATGTCCTAACCGACTTGCCAAAACTATAGTTTGTTAAAACTTCTTCAGGCTGCAGGGTGAATATTGAAAAAAATGGAAAATATGTGCACATTTTCAAACGGCCTCTTAAGAAATTTTTGATTTTACAATATGCATATATTTACTACTGTTGGATAGATAACAGTCTATAGTTTCTAAAAAGGTTTGAATTATTTCTCTAAGTCGAACAGAAATATTTTTACAGCCATTTTCCCAGCCGAATTGAGATTTCCAAAATGCGATGTGTCTCTTTAAGACCTTGTCTATAAAAGGTCATTACACTTAGGACCGTAGAAACACGTCATACGCCTTCATCAGGGTGTAATGCGGAAGTGTGAATTGAAAGGAGTCGAATATCTCGTCCATGGACTGAATACCACACCTTCTTGTGAGACCTGCGCAGTTAAAAAATAATTCCGGGCGCGAGGCAGAATTTGGTCTCGGCTACTGGAAGAAGGTCGATAAAGGTGAATATGATCTCTGACTTCGATATTATTTGATACATGTCACAAAATCATCCTAAAGTATGTTTTTTCAATATACTTTAATTATATTATTGCAATTTATTCTGGACTTTAGATGTGATGCGACGGAAGAATTTTTTGAAGAAAGACAGATTAGCGCCGCACGGCCATTGTGCTTGCTAACCAAAGAGGGAAATAGTTAGTTCTGGAACCCAACTATAGACTGTACTGGACATTGGACCCCGTTACAACATTCTGATGGAAGATCAACAAAGATAAGGACCCAATTTGGGATGCTTTTCCATATATCTGTCGAACTGTTCAATGCTAACTGTGCTAACTGTGCTAGGCTAGCGCTTGACTAGAATCAATGCTGCCTTATGCTAGCTTATGTTGTTAGCTAATATAACGATATATTGTGTTTTCGCTGTAAAACACTTCAAAAATCGGAAATATTGGCTCTATTCACACGATATCTGTCTTTCATTAGCTATCCACCATATGTTTTTCTGAAATGTTTTATGAGGTGTAATTAGTAGTCGACGTTGGTGTCTGTATTTTCTCTGGCTACTCCCGTCTGGATTCAGACTGTAGCTATGTGGTAGCATTTATGGTAGCATCAATGTAAAACTGATTTATAGCTAAAATATGCACCTTTTATGAACAAAACATAGATTTATTGTGTAACATGTTATATGACTGTCATCTGAGGTAGTTTTTTCTGGGTTCTTTAGGTTGGTTTTAGTTTATTTCGGTTGGCTTGTGCATGCTACTTGAATCATAATTCATACATCATAATCATATTCATACGTGTCTGTCCACTTTTGTATTTGGTGGTGAGCTAACATAAATATATGTGGTGTTTTCTCTGTAAAACATTTAAAAAATCGGACATGTTGGCTGGATTGACAAGATGTTTATCTTTCAAATGCTGTATTGGACTTGTTAACTTCTACTGCCTCAGAAACCCGGATCCGGGAGCACCCCCCACCCCCCACACACTGTTTAGCATAGCTAGCATAGCTTCACAAGTAGATAGTAGCATCTAAATATCATTAAATCACAAGTCCAAGACACCAGATGAAAGATACAGATCTTGTGAATAAAGCCACCATTTCCGATTTTTAAAATGTTTTACAGGGAAGACACAATATGTAAAGATGTACATCTATTACCTAAAAACACATTAGCATAATCCACCATCTTTTATTTGTCCACCAACACCAGTAGCCATCACCAATTCGGCTAAACTAAGATATTTATAGCCCCTAACCAACAAAAAAACTCATTAGATGACAGTCTGATAACATATTTATGGTATGGGATAGGTTTTGTTAGAAAAAAGTGCATATTTCAGGTAGCTGCCATAGGTTACAATTGCACCCACCGTCACAAATGGACTAGAATAATTACAATGAGCAACGTGTTTACCTAACTACTAATCATCAAACATTTCGTAAAAATACACAGCATACACGAATCGAAAGACACAGATCCTGTGAATACAGACAATATTTCAGATTTTCTAAGTGTCTTACAGCGAAAACACAATAAATCGTTATATTAGCGTAGCACATAGCACATAGCAGCCCAGCATTGATTCTAGCCAAAGTGAGCGATAAAAGTCAACATCGCCAAAAGATATTAATTTTTTCACTAACCTTCTCAGAATTCTTCCGATGACACTCCTGTAACATCATTTTACAATATACATATACAGTTTGTTCGAAAAGGTGCATATTTAGCCATACAAAACCGTGGTTACACAATGAAAATAGTAGCAAAACAAGCCTGAAAATGTCGGTCGCCATCTTTCAGAGTGATCTGGTTTAATTAATAGCTAATCATATACTTGACTAAAAAATACAGGGTTTACAGGAATCGAAAGACAAATTAGTTCTTAATGCAACCGCTGATTTACATTTTTAAAATTATCCTTACTTTTCAATACAGGGTTCGCCAAGTGAAGCTATACCAAACAAAATGGCGAAATGTGCGTTTAAAATATTTCGACAGAAACACGATTTATCATATTAAATATTGCTTACTTTGAGGTGTTCTTCCATCAGATTCTTGGGCAATGTATCCTTTCTATGTTATAAACGTCTTTTGGTCGATAGATGTCCTCTGTCCTTCGAAATGTCCACCACCAACGACCGACACCCCAAAACGTGTCCAAAGTTTCAGAGTGCACAACAAATAAATTCCTCTAAAATCGCACTAAACGGATATAAATTGCTATAAAACGGTTCAAATTAACTACATTTTGATGTTTTTAACACCTAAAACGAGTGAAAACATGACCGGAGAAATATTGCTGGTTAGAAAACGATTTGGAACGAGGCAGGTCCGATGCCCTTCACGCTTCAGGCGCACGACGAGAAAGGGCGGTCTCTATACATTTTGGTCTTTTATACTGGCTGTGAATATCCCATCGATTCCATTGAAAGCGTGATGACGTACAGACACCCAGAGGAAGACGTAGGCAGTGTCGGTTTCTTCATAGCATTCACTGTCGCCTTAAAAACAGACCCCAGATCAGAGGTAAAAAAAATTGAAATCTGAACCCTGTCATGAAAAGTGCTGTAGAAATTGTTCTGTACAACTCAGAGACAAAATTTCAACTTCTATAGAAACTAGAAGGTGTTTTCTATCCAATAATAACAATAATATGCATATTGTACGATCAAGAATTTAGCACGAGGCAGTTTAATTTGGAGACACAAATATGCTAATGCGGAACAGCACCCCCTATAGTTCCAAGAGGCTAATGTGTGAAAGTTAAATATAAAAAAAAAATAGATTTTGAATTTCGCGCCCTGCAGCTGTTGTCATTTTCGTTCCGACGTCGGGCTTGCAGCCCAAACAGGTTAACAAGAAATTTGTAAAGTTGTTGAAAAAAACAGTTTTAATGACTCCAACCTAACTGCATGTAAACTTCCGACTTCAACTGTACATTTAATACGTGTACATTTAATGACTGTTGTTATAGATAAGAGTGTGATTAAAACTTCATACATGCTGTACATTAAGGCTAATGTTCTATCTAGATAATAGCAGAAAATTAAACTGTTATTTTCTACTCTCTTGTAATATGCCTAGCCTCAAGAGTCAAGCTTTTGATTTTTTTGTAAATCATCAATCTACTGGCTTTCATGTTGTGATCATCAGAGGGAACTGTCAAAGAATATGAACTCCTTATTCTTCATCTCGACATTTTGCCTAATTAGTATAAACATTCTCTCCTATGAATCATTACTTCACTTTAATGTTACTGTCAAAAATACAGATATCAAAAGTTCTATTCTATTCTTTGCAACTAAAGTTAATGTTTTTAGAGAGATGCTGAGAACTATGTTTTAACTAATCACTTTCATGTGCAAGCTCAAATATCAGTTATGAAACTGTTTTCAGGAATACATAGCAGCTCTGGTCTCTAGACTATCCCTTGGTATGTGGTCTATTCATGGTTGATGATGATGACACAGGTAAACCTGCTTCACCAGAACACTTGGTGTCAGTGTAGCTGTCAAAACAAACAGTGAGACAGCGCATTCAGCCATCAGTGAAGAACAGCACCAGAGATTGGAAGAAAAAGGTAATCACCCACGTAGCAAATACCTAGCAAAACTCAAGGATTTTTCACAGATCATTTGTTTTCCAGACTGGTTAGGTACTGTTATATTTTTCTGATAGTTTAAGACAATGTGCAAAGAGCCATACTCCCTGTGGTTCAGCTCCCTCATGACCAACTCTCTGACCATGACAATCCGTAGAAACGCGAATATTCCCAGTAGATACCCTACACCATTTCTGGTACCTAGTATGAGAAGGACAGATGCTATTTAAATATTTTCTGTAAAAAGAAGAATGTAAAATAGCATCTATTATTCTCATACAAACATGGGAGTGTTTCCATTGGTATCCTAAGTAATGCACCATCTCCATCTCTGTTGAGCTATTCAAAATATTAGATTATTATATTTCCAGATAAAGCTCCAACAGATGATTTGCATTCATTTATTTAGGTTTGTGATTCTCACACTATATTGGAAAATTATTCAGCTACTACTGTAGATAATAAGGGTCTTATTCAAGAAATATTTTTGTTGAGAGTGTTATCTTATTTTTTTATGGCATACCTATTCTGTCAGAAGGTGAGTGTAGCTGGTGCATGAAGTCCGGCACAGGAGAGCAAAATGAGTGAGCAACGTACTTTACTCAAAAAATAAAGGCACAAGGAAAACAAATACACTTGACCAATAACCAACGGTAAATATCATGCACGGGTGAACTAAGCACCCGTCGAAAAACCAGCCATCATGAACCGAACTGAACATAGGAATAATCACGCACAACAAACATGGGGGAAACAGAGGGTTAAATACAAGAACATGTAATTGGATAATGAAAACCAGGTGTGTAGAAAATAAAGACAAAACCAATGGAAAATGAAAGATGGATCAGCGATGGCTAGAAGACCGGTGACGTCAAACGCCGCCCGAACAAGGAGAGAGACCGACCTCGGCGGAAGTCGTGACATATTCACTTTGTCATATGGCATGCTGACATGTAATTTATTGCCCTTAAGATATTTGCCTTATCTTATGAGACTGTATTTCTCCATATTTGGGGCAGACTATATGAATATGATTCTTGATTGGTCTGGTATGGTATTTATATTCTTTACTGGTACACAGATTTATACAGCACTCCTCTACTGAGCTAATAAAATAGGTGCCTGGGACGAACTCATGATCCAGTCCATCTCTACAGTAGAGTACAGGGCAGTGGTAGATAGAACCAATAGATCCAGTCTCAGGACAAAATAATTAATTCGGTGCAAGATATCATCATGGCGTACCACAGTTTTGTGAGCCCACCCCACCCCTCCCCTCCCACCATTTTGCAATTTTATAGCCAACATCATGCTATTCTAAAGAACGGTGCCAGAGGGGATAGCTGCCATTTTACAGGCTCCTAACCAACTGTGCTATTTTGTGTGTTTTTTCGCATTGTTTGTAACTTATTTTGTACATAATGCTGCTGCTACGGCCTCTTATGACCGAAAAGAGCTTCTGGATATCAGAACAGTGATTAATCACCTCGGACTGGACAAAGATTTCTTCTTTAATGAGTATAACGCAAATTATACACTGCTCAAAATAATAAAGGGAACACTTAAACAACACAATGTAACTCCAAGTCAATCACACTTCTGTGAAATTAAACTGTTCACTTAGGAAGCAACACTGATTGACAATACATTTCACATGCTGTTGTGCAAATGGAATAGACAAAAGGTGGAAATTATAGGCAATTAGTAAGACACCCCCAAAAAAGGAGTGATTCTGCAGGTGGTGACCACAGACCACTTCTCAGTTCCTATGCTTCCTGGCTGATGTTTTGGTCACTTTTGAATGCTGGCGGTGCTCTCACTCTAGTGGTAGCATGAGACAGAGTCTACAACCCACACAAGTGGCTCAGGTAGTGCAGTTCATCCAGGATGGCACATCAATGCGAGCTGTGGCAAAAAGGTTTGCTGTGTCTGTCAGCGTAGTGTCCAGAGCATGGAGGCGCTACCAGGAGACAGGCCAGTACATCAGGAGACGTGGAGGAGGCCGTAGGAGGGAAACAACCCAGCAGCAGGACCGCTACCTCCGCCTTTGTGCAAGGATGTGCACTGCCAGAGCCCTGCAAAATGACCTCCAGCAGGCCACAAATGTGCATGTGTCTGCTCAAACGGTCAGAAACAGACTCCATGAGGGTGGTATGAGGGCCCGACGTTCACAGGTGGGGGTTGTGCTTACAGCCCAACACCGTGCAGGACGTTTGGCATTTGCCAGAGAACACCAAGATTGGCAAATTCGTCACTGGCGCCCTGTGCTCTTCACAGATGAAAGCAGGTTCACACTGAGCACATGAGCACATGTGACAGACGTGACAGAGTCTGGAGACGCCGTGGAGAACGTTCTGCTGCCTGCAACATCCTCCAGCATGACCGGTTTGGCAATGGGTCAGTCATGGTGTGGGGTGGCATTTCTTTGTGGGGCCGCACAGCCCTCCATGTGCTCGCGAGAGGTAGCCTGACTGCCATTAGGTACCGAGATGAGATCCTCAGACCCCTCGTGAGACCATATTCTGACACATGCACATTTGTGGCCTGCTGGAGGTCATTTTGCAGGGCTCTGGCAGTGCACCTCCTTGCACTAAGGCGGAGGTACCGGTCCTGCTGCTGGGTTGTTGCCCTCCTACGGCCTCCTCCACGTCTCCTGATGTACTGGCCTGTCTCCTGGTAGCGCCTCCATGCTCTGGACACTACGCTGACAGACACAGCAAACCTTTTTGCCACAGTTCGCATTGATGTGCCATCCTGGATGAACTGCACTACCTGAGCCACTTGTGTGGGTTGTAGACTCCGTCTCATGCTACCACTAGAGGGAGAGCACCGCCAGCATTCAAAAGTGACCAAAACATCAGCCAGGAAGCATAGGAACTGAGAAGTGGTCTGTGGTCACCACCTGCAGAATCACTTCTTTTTTGGGGGTGTCTTACTAATTGCCTATAATTTCCACCTTTTGTCTATTCCATTTGCACAACAGCATGTGAAATTTATTGTCAATCAGTGTTGCTTCCTAAGTGGACAGTTTGATTTCACAGAAGTGTGATTGACTTGGAGTTACATTGTGTTGTTTAAGTGTTCCCTTTATTTTTTTGAGCAGTGTATATTGTTTCTCCGAGACCAAGCCCAAATCCCTGTCATTCGCGTGAAGAAAATATGGAGGTACAGGAGGTGGTGATCGAGGTGCCTTGTGAAAATGAATTGGCGAGTGGGTAACCCGCCTCTACAATCTGAACTATTGGTCAACGTGCTGGTGCGTGATGTCTAATATTAGGGAAGTCTCGAGGTATTGCTCATCTGAGGTAGAGTACCTCCTGATAAGCTGTAGACCACACTATCTATATTTTTTTGAAGACCGTCTATTTTTGTCACATGTGCAACCAATGGGAAAAAATTCTGGACCACCTTTACTCCACACACAGAGATGCATACAAAGCTCCCCCTCGCCGTCCGTTTGGCAAATCTGGCCATAATTCTATCCTCCTGATTCTTGCTTACAAGCAAAAACTAAAGCAGGAAGTACCAGTGACTCGCTCAATACGGAAGTGGTCAGATGATGCTGATGCTTCCGCTTCGCTCCACAGGTAGTATCACATTTCATTTCATTTCATTACAGTACAACGGTTTGATTTGTTTGATCTTAGCTAGCTACATAGCCGTCTTTGTATCAAAGATAATTGTGTAGTTAGAGCAATTATCTAGGTTAGCTAGCCAGCTATTTTCGTCCTTTTAACGTAACGTAACGTAATCAACACTGCTAGCTAGCCAGCTAGCCACCGAATAGCAGCACTGTAGAAACTATTACATTCAACGGAACAACGGAACGACTTGATTAGTGTAGTGTTAGCTAGCTACATAGTTGTCTTTGCTGTCTTTGTATCTAAGATAACTGTGGAGTCTAGAGTAATTATCGGTTAGCTAGCCAGCTATTTTCGTCCGCCGCGCTGCCGTTCTCCTACCTAGTCAACACTGCTAGTCAACACTGCTAACACTGCTAACACTGCTAGCTAGCCAACTTCTACCGAATAGCAGCACTGTAGAAACTATTACATTACAACGGAACGATTTGATTAGTGTAGTGTTAGCTAGCTAGTGTTAGCTAGCTACATAGTTGTCTTTCCTGTCCTTGTATCTAAGACAATTGTGTAGTTTAGACTAATTATCTAGCCAGTTACCGAGGTTACCTAGCCAGCTATCGAGGTTACCTAACCAGCTACACTTTCAAACAAAGTCAACAACGCAGCCACTGCTAGCTAGCCTACTTCAGCAGTACTGTATCATTTTAATCATTTTAGTCAATAAGATTTTTGCAACGTAAGCTTAACTTTCTGAACATTCGAGACGTGTAGTCCACTTGTCATTCCAATCTCCTTTGCATTAGCGTAGCCTCTTCTGTAGCCTGTCAACTATGTGTCTGTCTATCCCTGTTCTCTCCTCTCTGCACAGACCATACAAACGCTTCACACCGCGTGGCCGCGGCCACCCTAAACTGGTGGTCCCAGCGCGCACGACCCACGTGGAGTTCCAGGTCTCTGGTAGCCTCTAGAACTGCCGATCTGCGGCCAACAAGGCAGAGTTCATCTCAGCCTATGCTTCCCTCCAGTCCCTCGACTTCTTGGCACTGACGGAAACATGGATCACCACAGATAACACTGCTACTCCTACTGCTCTCTCTTCGTCTGCCCACGTGTTCTCGCACACCCCGAGAGCTTCTGGTCAGCGGGGTGGTGGCACCGGGATCCTCATCTCTCCCAAGTGGTCATTCTCTCTTTCTCTCCTTACCCATCTGTCTATCACCTCCTTTGAATTCCATGCTGTCACAGTTACCAGCCCCTTCAAGCTTAACATCGTTATCATTTATCGCCCTCCAGGTTCCCTCGGAGAGTTCATCAATGAGCTTGATGCCTTGATAAGCTCCTTTCCTGAGGACGGCTCACCTCTCACAGTTCTGGGTGACTTTAACCTCCCCACGTCTACCTTTGACTCATTCCTCTCTGCCACCTTCTTTCAACTCCTCTCCTCTTTTGTCCTCACCCTCTCACCTTCCCCCCCTACTCACAAGGCAGGCAATACGCTTGACCTCATCTTTACTAGATGCTGTTCTTCCACTAATCTCATTGCAACTCCCCTCCAAGTCTCCGACCACTACCTTGTATCCTTTTCCCTCTCGCTCTCATCCAACACTTCCCACACTGCCCCTACTCGGATGGTATCTCGCCGTCCCAACCTTCGCTCTCTCTCCCCCGCTACTCTCTCCTCTTCCATCTTATCATCTCTTCCCTCTGCTCAAACCTTCTCCAACCTATCTCCTGATTCTGCCTCCTCTACCCTCCTCTCCTCCCTTTCTGCATCCTTTGACTCTCTATGTCCCCTATCCTCCAGGCCGGCTCGGTCCTCCCCTCCCGCTCCGTGGCTCGACGACTCATTGCGAGCTCACAGAACAGGGCTCCGGGCAGCCGAGCGGAAATGGAGGAAAACTCGCCGCCCTGCGGACTTGGCATCCTTTCACTCCCTCCTCTCTACATTTTCCTCTTCTGTCTCTGCTGCTAAAGCCACTTTCTACCACTCTAAATTCCAAGCATCTGCCTCTAACCCTAGGAAGCTCTTTGCCACCTTCTCCTCCCTCCTGAATCCCCCCCCCCCTCCTCCCTCTCTGCAGATGACTTCGTCAACCATTTTGAAAAGAAGGTCGACGACATCCGATCCTCGTTAACTAAGTCAAACGACACCGCTGGTTCTGCTCACACTGCCCTACCCTGTGCTCTGACCTCTTTCTCCCCTCTCTCTCCAGATGAAATCTCGCATCTTGTGACGGCCGGCCGCCCAACAACCTGACCGCTTGACCCTATCCCCTCCTCTCTTCTCCAGACCATTTCCGGAGACCTTCTCCCTTACCTCACCTCGCTCATCAACTCATCCTTGACCACTGGCTACGTCCCTTCCGTCTTCAAGAGAGCGAGGAGGACACAATGGAGTTGTCAACCGTGATGGCGAGATCATGGAACGGGCAGTCCTTCCCCGGGAGGAAGAGCAGCTCCGTCTTGGCGAGGTTCAGCTTGAGGTGGTGATCCGTCATCCACACTGATATGTCTGCCAGACATGCAGAGATGCGATTCGCCACCTGGTTATCAGAAGGGGGAAAGGAGAACATTAATTGTGTGTCGTCTGCATAGCAATGATAGGAGAGACCATGTGAGGATATGACAGAGCCAAGTGACTTGGTGTATTGCGAGAAAAGGAGAGGGCCTAGAACAGAGCCCTGGGGGACACCAGTGGTGAGAGCACGTGGTGAGGAGACAGATTCTCGCCACGCCACCTGGTAGGAGCGACCTGTCAGGTAGGACGCAATCCAAGCGTGGGCCGCGCCGGAGATGCCCAACTCGGAGAGGTTTGGAGAGGAGGATCTGATGGTTCACGGTATCAAAGGCAGCCAATAGGTCTAGAAGGATGAGAGCAGAGGAGAGAGAGTTAGCTTTAGCAGTGCGGAGCGCCTCCGTGATACAGAGAAGAGCAGTCTCAGTTGAATGACTAGTCTTGAAACCTGACTGATTTGGATCAAGAAGGTCATTCTGAGAGAGATAGCAGGAGAGCTGGCCAAGGAGCTGGCCAAGGACGGCCTCGTGTTGAGAGTTTCAGAGTTTCTAACCATTTCAACGTGTGGACCATGGTCTCACGTCTTTCTAGTCTAAAGGAACATGAGTTTTACTTCTTCTTCACCTCGTGTTGGTTCAACATTTCAACCATTTCCCACATGTAGCTAACGCTCCACACTTTTCTGGTCTCATTGGTGAGGTTATCTTCTTCACCTCGTGTTGAAATTGAAAGTTTCAAACCATTTAAGACATGTAGCTCTCTCCTAATGTTTCCTGGTCTGCTATGTTAATTCTTACCCAGTCCTTTTGTAACGGCTGTCTTCGGGTGAAAGAGAGGAGGACCAAAATGCAGCGTAATGATAATCCATATTTTAATTAGTATATTTAAAACGACGAACAAAAACAACAAACTGACAGAAGGAACCGAAAACGCTACAGTCCTGAACATGGGAAAACAGAACAGATGAACACACAAACAGGAACAATCACCCACAAACAAACAGTGAAAACAGGCTACCTTAATATGGTTCCCAATCAGAGACAATGACAAACACCTGCCTCTGATTGAGAACCATATTAGGCCAAACAACAAACCCAACATAGAAACACAAAACATAGAATGCCCACCCAGCTCACGTCCTGACCAACTAAACAAATACTAAACAAAGGAAATAAGGTCAGGAACGTGACAGTACCCCCCCCCCCCCCCCTCCCCAAGGTGCGATCTCCGGCCGCAAAACCTGAACCTATAGGGGAGGGTCTGGGTGGGCATCTGTCCACGGTGGCGGCTCTGGCGCCCACCATAGTTAATTCCCGCTTCCGTGGCCTCCTCTTAACGGCGACCCTACAAATTAACCCCACTGGACTGATGGGCGCCTCTGGACGGAGGGGCAGCTCCGGACTGAGGGGCAGCTCCGGACTGAGGGGCAGCTCCGGACTGAGGGGCAACACCGGACTGAGGGGAAGCTCCGGACTGAGGGGCAGCTCCGGACTGGACTGAGGGGCAGCTCCGGACTGAGAGGTAGCTCCGGACTGAGGGGCAGCTCCGGACTGACTGACGGCTCTGGCAGGTCATGGCTGACTGACAGCTCTGGCAGGTCATGGCGGACTGACGGCTCTGGCAGGTCATGGCTGACTGACGACTCTGGCCGGTCCTGGCTGACTGACGACTCTGGCTGGTCCTGGCTGAATGACGGCTCTGTCAGCTCCTGGCTGAATGACGGCTCTGTCAGCTCCTGTTTGGCGGGCGGCTCTGGCGGCTCCTGTCTGGCGGGCGGCTCTGGCGGCTCCTGTCTGGCGGGCGGCTCTGGCGGCTCCTGTCTGGAGGGCGGCTCTGGCAGCTCCTGTCTGACGGACGGCTCTAGCGGCTCCTGACTGACGGACGGCTCTAGCGGCTACTGACTGACGGTCGGCTCTGAAGGCTCAGGACAGACAGGCGGCTTTGCAGGCTCAGGACAGACGGGCGGCTTTGAAGGCGCAGGACAGACGGACGGCTTTGAAGGCTCAGGACAGACGGGAAGCTCAGATGGCGCTGGGCAGACGGCAGACTCTGGCCTGCTGAGGCGCACAGTATGCCTGGTGTGTGGTGCCGGAACTGGTGGTACCGGGCTAGGGACACGCACCTCAAGGCTAGTGCGGCGACCTGCAACAGGGCGTACAGGGCTCTGGAAATGCACAGGAGGCTTAGTGCGTGGTGCCGGAACTGGTGGTACCGGGCTGGAGACACGCACAACAGGGCGAGTGCGTGGAGGAGGAACAGGGCTCTGTAGACGCACAGGAAGCATAGTGCGTGGTGTTGGCACTGGTGGTACTGGGCTGGGGCGAGGAGGTGGCCCCGGATATACCGGACCGTGAAGGCGTACTGGAGCTCTTGAGCACCGAGCCTGCCAAACCATTACCTGGTTGAATGCTTCCCGTAGCCAGGCCAGTGCGGGGAGGTGGAATAACCCGCACTGGGCTGTGCTGGCGAACCGGGGACACCATGCGTAAGGCTGGTGCCATGTACACCGGCCCGAGGAGACGCACTGGAGACCAGCTGCGTTGAGCCGGCTTCATGGCACCTGACTCGATGCCCACTCTAACCTGGCCGATACGTGGAGCTGGGATGTACCGCACCGGGCTAAGCACACGTACAGGGGACACCGTGCACTCTTCCGCATAACACGGTGTCTGCCCGTACTCTCGCTCTCCACGGTAAGCCCGGGAAGTTGGTGCAGGTCTCCTACCTGACTTCGCCACACTCCCCTTTAGCCTCCCCCCCCCCCCCCCCCCCCCCCAATACATTTTTGGGGCTGACTCCCAGGCTTCCAGCCTCGCTTCCGTGCTGCCTCCACATACCACTGCCTCTCGGCTTTAGCTGCCTCCAGCTCTTCACGAGGGCGGCGATACTCTCCAGCTTGAACCCAGGGTCCCTTACCGTCCAGAATTTCCTCCCATGTCCAGAAGTCCTGAGTACGCTGCTGCTGCTGTCGCTGCTGCCCGTTACCACGCTGCTTGGTCCGGGTTTGGTGGGTGATTCTGTAACGGCTGTCTTCGGGTGAAAGAGAGGAGGACCAAAATGCAGCGTGATGATAATCCATATTTTAACTAGGATATTTAAAACGACGAACAAAAACAACAAACTGACAGAAGGAACCGAAAACGCTACAGTCCTGAACATGGGAAAATAAGGTCAGGAACGTGACACCTTTTAAGCACTCTGGTCAAAAAGGGTGGTTCCATCACACTGACAAGCTCTCTCACCTCACCTGGGGCGTGGCTACTTAATGTGCAAAGTATTCTCAAAGCAATTATCTTAGAAAACTAAAATCACATTCCTATCTTAACAAAAATACTATCACAATGTGTCATACTGTCTACACAATGCATTGGATGGAAACTTTTCCTCTAGAGATTTACAGCAGGATATGAAGGGTGACCATCCAGCAGCTCACACTCTCCTCTCTGTGGGAGAGAGGCCGGGTTACTGTCACCCCCCACTCCCCAGTTGACATCAGCAAACTGCTTGCCCACACAACGCCATACACGTGGTCTGCGGTTGTGAGGCTGGTGGACGTATTGTCAAATTCTCGAAAACAACGTTGGATGTGGTTTCTGGTAGAGAAATTTGTCTTGCAACAGATCTGGTGGACATTCCTGCAGTCAGCATGCCAATTGCACGCTCCCTCAAAACTTGAGACATCTGTGCCACTGTGTTGTGTGACAAAACTGCACATTTTAGAGTGGCCTTTTATTGTGCCCACGACAACGTGCACCTGTGTAATGATCATGCTGTTTAATCAGCTTCTTGATATTCCACATTTGTCAGGTGGATGGATTATGAAGGCAAAGGAGAAAGGCTCACTAACAGGGATTTAAACAAATTTGTGCACACAATTTGAGAGAAATAAGTTTTTGTTCGAATGGAACATTTCTTGGGTCTTTAATTTCAGCTCATGAAACATGAGACCAAAACTTTACATGTGTTTATATTTTTGTTCAGTCTACAAGCAGTTTCCTAGTTGCTAAACATTTTGGACCACAACCTGGGGTGTAATTATTAGTTCAAACTGTAGCAAACAGTTGCGTTTTGCTGCGAAAACAAGAGTTTCTATTGGACAAATGTAGTTTTGTTATTTTTGCTTCCATTTGGTTTTGTTTGGTTCCTAGTGAATACAAGTCTGGTTAGCACCTTCCTCTCTAAGTCCTCCTGACTTCAGAGTCTGGAATTACTTTTTGATGTAGTCGCCACAATGCATCAAAAATGAACAGGGGGCTGTGGTTTTACAGGTTTGCTCTCTTTTCTCACTCAAACACTGACATGTAGCCACACACAGCCCCCAAGTGTCACCCCCTTCCATTACAGCAGTTGCATTTTCAGATACAAACAAGGAAAGCTCTCAAACCCCTCAGCGTACAACCTATTGCATTTACAGAAGCCTCCATTCATAACAGTCTGTCACAGCTCTCCTTGCGCTGTGATCCACGTGGGTCACATCAGCCAGGCTAAAGCCTCATTCACATTTCCCATTTTTTTATTTAACCTTTATTTAATTAAGTAGGCAAGTCAGTTAAGAAAAAATATATTTTTACAATGACAGCCTACCCCGGTCAAACCCTAACAACACTGAGCTGATTGTGCTCCGCCCTATGTGACTCCCAATCAAAGCCGGTTTATATACAGCCTGGAATCAAACTAGGTCATTTAGTGATGCCTCTTGCACTGAAATGCAATGCCTTAGACCGCTGCGCCACTCAGAAGCCCAAAAGTACTCAATTACGTTGCACCAGATGTCATGCATTTCAATGGGCAGGTCCACAGCAAAGTGGAAACGCAACACCCCCTTGCAGTTGAAGGCTCTGTTGCGAGATGGACACGTCACACAGGAAGTTACCAAACAACAGAAGATGGCTTTATAGGATAGCTAGAAACTTGTAAACAATGACCCATTCCTATAAGTGAGTACTATTTTAATAGTAATTTTAAATAATACACATTGGCTGTTAATTTGTCAATAGGGGGGTGCCATTTCGACTTTGTAAAAATTTGTTCCCAAATTAAACTGCCTCTTACTCAATTCTTGCTCATACAATATGCATATTATTATTACTATTGGATAGAAAACACTCTCTAGTTTCTAAAACCGTTTGAATTATATCTGTGGGTGAAACAGAACTGGACTTAGAGCAATTTTCCTATGTGTATGTCAGAATGCAGAATTTTGCTGGCTGTTCTGAGACCTGTGTATTAATTTGCCTGTCCTCTATTGGTTGAGATGCACTGCATACGCCTTCCACTGGGTGTCAGCGAATAGGGGGAGTTGAAATGGAGTTTCTACGTAGGTCCCAAAGGTTATAAATTGCTTGGAACCGAAGTGTCCCATCTTTCCACTCTTCGCTCTGACGCAGGAAGGGTCTTGGCATGTCATTTTAGAAGCTCCCATATTAGCTCCTAGATATATCCGGCTCTGTTTTTATTCGATATAGGTGTTGAAGACATCGTAATGTTGTTATTTTAAACCGAATTATATCAGTTTATGTCAGTATATTGCAATTTTCGGGTATTTATTTTCGTGACGTTTTAGGAAGTTGGGTATCTCTGGCCCACATGGCTATTGTTTACTGCTAATTGCAACGTTGAAGACGACGTTCTCCAACCTAGCAACGATTCTTTTGGACTAAGGACACATTTCCCAAGATTCTGATGGGAGTTCATCGAAAAGTAAGAACTATTTATGCTGATAATTCATTGTTCTGTTGAAAAATGTCAAATGCATAAGACGCCATTTCCTGCAGTGTAGCCTTGCGTTATCGCAGCCTGTATTGCGCAGTAAGGTTCATTTTAAAAATGTAATTCAGCGATTGCAAGAACTAATTTGTCTTTCAATTACTGTCCAACCTGTATTTTTTTTGTCAAGTTTATGAATAGTTTTCGATAAGAAAAGGTGCCTTTACAAGATGGCGCCGGACAGATTGCTTGACGTTATGGACACTATTGTCATTGTATAAGCACGATTTGTGCCGCTAAATATGCACATTTTCGAACAAACTCTATATGCATTGTGTAATATGATGTTACAGGACTGTCATCTGAAGAATTTTGAGAAGGTTAGTGAAACAATTAATATATTTTGGTGGTTTATACGTTATAGCTATTTTTGCCTTGAATCAATGCTGTTGTTATGTTTGCTATTGTGCTAAGCTAATATAACGCTATATTGTGTTTTTGCTGTAAAACACTTGATAAATTGGAAATATTGTCTGGAATCACAAGATGCCTGTCTTTCAATTGCTGTACACTATGTATTTTTCAGAAATGTTTTATGATGAGTATTTAGTTATTTGGCGTTGGTGTCTGTAATTTTTCTGTCTGCTTTCGGTGCAATTTCTGACTGTAGCTGCAATGTAAACTATGATTTATACCTGAAATATGCAAATTTTTCTAACAAAACATATGCTATACAACAAATATGTTATCAGACTGTCATCTGATTAAGTTGTTTCTTGGTTAGTGGCTATTTATATCTTTATTTGGTCGAATTTGTGATAGCTACTGATGTAGTAAAAAACTGATGGAGTAAAAATAGTGGTGTCTTTTGCTAACGTGGTTAGCTAATAGATTTACATATTGTGTCTTCCCTGTAAAACATTAAAAGAATCTGACATGTTGGCTTGATTCACAAGATGTGTACCTTTCATCTGGTGTCTTGGACTTGTTAATGTGTGAAAGTTAAATATTTTAAAAATATATATTTTGAATTTCGCACCCTGCACTTTGAGCTGGCTGTTGTCATAAGTGTACCGACGTCGGGCTTGCACGCCAAACAGGTTAAATTGATAAGACAGGAGAATACTCCAGATATAATAGACTAACCCTAGCCCCCCGACACACCCCCGGGCAGGGCCAAACAGGCAGGATATAACTCTACCCATTTTGCCAAAGCACAGCTCCCACACCCCTAGAGGGATATCTTCAACCATCAACTTATTATCCTGAGACAAGGCCGAGTATAGCCCACGAAGATCTCCCCCACGACACGAACCCAAGGGGGGGTGCCAACCCGGACAGGAAGATCATGTCAGTGACTCAACCCACTCAAGTGGTGCACCCCTCCTAGGGACGGCATGGAAGAGCACCAGTAAGCCAGTGACTTAGCCCCTGTAATAGGGTTTAAGGTAGAAAATCCCGGTGGAGAGATGGGAACCGGCCAGGCAGAGACAGCAAGGGCGGTTCGTTGCTCCAGTGCCTTTCCGTTCACCTTCACACTCCTGGGACAGACTACACTCAATCATAGGAGCTACTGAAGAGATGAGTCTTCAATAAAGACTTAAAGGTCGAGACCGAGTCTGCGTCTCTCACATGGATAGGCAGACATTCCATAAAAATTGAGCTCTATAGGAGAAAGCCCTGCCTCCAGCTGTTTGCTTAGAAATTCTAGGGACAGTAAGGAGGCCTGCGTCTTGTGACCGTACCGTATGTGTAGGTATGTATGGCAGGACCAAATCAGAAAGATAGGTAGGAGCAAGCCCATGTAATGCTTTGTAGGTTAGCAGTAAAACCTTGAAATCAGCCCTAGCCTTAACAGGAAACCAGAGGCTAGCACTGGAGTAATACGATAAAAATGTTTGGTTCTAGTCAAGGTTCTAGCAGCCGTGTTTAGCACTAACTGAAGTTTATTTGTTACTTTATCCGGGTAGTCAGAATGTAGATAATTGCAGTAGTCTAACCTAGAAGTTACAAAAGCATGGATACATTATTCTGCATCATTTTTGTACAGAAAGTTTCTAATTTTTGCAATGTTATGTAGATAGAAAAAAGCTGTCCTTGAAACAGTCTTGATATGTTCGTCAAAAGAGAGATCAGGGTCCAGAGTAACACCGAGGTCCTTCACAGTTTTATTTGAGACGACTGTACAACAATCAAGATTAATTGTCAGATTCAACAGAAGATCTCTTGTTTCTTGGGACCTAGAACTAGCATCTCTGTTTTGTCCATGTCAGGACCCGGTGTGAGAAACAGTCACTAATAGTCGGCAGAACCCAGAAGATGAGGCAGACACAGTAGTACTAGAGACGGTGGTTTAATAAAGGAAAAAGATCTTCAGGCAAAAAATATAAATCCACGACGTCAAAAGTAATGCCAAAAGAAAAAAATTATATCCTCCAAGATACAAAGAAAATCCACAAAGTGGTAAGAACAGCAGGGAAAAAAACAAACCTCAAAAGAAAAATAAAAAATAAACAAGAACAAAACCAGAGTACCTCAGGAAAATCCAACTTGAGAAACAAATGGTCACAGCATGGCTGGGGCTGGGTGCTAACATACAAACACAGAGCAAAGAACTGAGGAACACTAAGGGTTTAAATACCTACAAGGAAATGAGGCACAAGTGCAAATAATAACTAGAACAAGGGAAAAACAAAAGGTTAAAAAAGGCGCAATGGGGGCATCTAGTGACCAAAACCTGAATAATCCTGGCCAAAACCTGACAGTCCAAGTTTAAAAGTAGAACATTTGCAACCATCCACTTCCTTATGTCTGAAACAAAGGCTTCCAGGGAGGGCAGTTTTGGGGCTTCACCATGTTTCCACGAAATGTATAGCTTTGTGTCATCCGCATAGCAGTGAAAGTTAACATTATGTTTCCGAATGACATCACCAAGAGGTAAAATATATAGTGAAAACAATAGTGGTCCTAAAACGGAGCCTTGAAGAACACCGACATTTACAGTTGATTTGTCAGAGGACAAACCATCTACAGAGACAAACAGATATATTTTCGACAGATAAGATCTAACCAGTGTCCTCTGGTGGTTAGCTAGCTAACTTGTGGTTTTCCTTAATTCTCCATACTGGCCAATAATTATAACGGCGATTCTCATCCAACCATATACTCATATATTGTGACCCTGGCCTGAGAGGATGGAAGTTCAACATGTAGCTAGATGTAGTATGCTAATGTTAACTAGCTGGCCTGTCGTAGGAAGTTAGGCTAGCAAGCAAGTATTTTAGCCAGGTTGCCTTGGACAACAAAAACTAAAGGTGTGTACTATATGACAGTCATAGACTGTTTAGGCAACATGAAGGAGGAGGATGACAATGGCATTTCTCTACAAGTAGGTTGAGTCAACATATTTTTTCTACTTGCACGCTTGCACACACACACACACCACACACACACAAATAAATCAGTACCATGGACAGCCACATCATATGTAGACAAAATCGTTGTTGGCATCTTTTAGTTATCACTGTATTAGACTAAGCATAGGTGATTAGATGATGTTGAAATGTTGAAGTTGAAAAGGTGCTGGAATAGTGGAGGCAGACCCTGTTTTCATTGCGACTTGCGGTAACTCTCCACGGTTCTAAATCAATAGTTTTTTAGTAGTCCGAAAATTTCTGAAACATTACCTTGCTTGATCATGATGTAGGTAATGTAACTGTGTTACATGCAATATGTTTTGTGGACTTCACCGGACAGATGTTGCTCTCCGGTTCTGTAATGAAACAAATGTGTGGTTGAATTTATTCTGCCTCTGTGTCCACTTATTGTCTCGGCCTTAGGCCTATATATTACAGTGTCAAGACATATGAACTAACAGGTTATAGCGCAAACAATGCTATTATCACAACAAATAGGATGTAATATGTTTTCTTTTCCTGGATTGGCTTCCCCGGTGATTTTACCTACGCACCGCTACTGTGGCTGACAAGCAAAACATTTTGGGAGTATGTCAACAATCGACTAATGAAACAAATACCAAAAGATAGATTTGGGGTGGAATTTGGAAACATAATTCCAATTTTGACATTATGAAATATTGTGTGTAGGCCAGTGCCAAAAAATCTCACTTTAATCCATTTTAAATTCAGGCTGTAACAAAACAAAATGTGGAAAAAGTCAAGGAGTGTGAATACTTTCTGAAGGCACAAAATTGCACCGTATTTAAAGGGATGGCTTATGTACAGACAAACACATTAAATGACTATTCAGTTTTGGATTATTTGCTCACGAGTATAATTCATTGGCTGCTCCCTTCTGTTGACCTGGATGTAATTATGTGATCCTTCCCTAACCCATAGGAAGTCCCACCTAGTTATCTACTTCAAAATGTTGAAAGTCCTCAATGGCGCTGCCCTGCTAAAATAGGTTTTTGGGCACTGAAGTCTTCTATCTCTATGCTTCTGCCCTTACTGACACACGCACTCCCTATTTAACTCAAACCAGGAAGTGAGTGACTGATAAATTCAAGTTCAACAACTGCAGATTTAAGTTGATCTTGATCTGGACATAACAGAGCTCAGAGACACAGCTTTCAGCTTTCCTGCTAAAAACAAATGAGCCCAGTCTGAGTTAAGACACTTAGCTACAGAGCCAAGTTCAAAGGCACTGCACACCTACATCTGTCATGAGATAGACAGGCTAATTAAAGCCTCTGTAGATTAATTGGAGAAGTGATGTGGAATTAAACTCCACTCGCCATCTCCTACAGGATCCGAAACAGCCAGGAAGTGCAACTTAGAACAAGCTTCACACAGAGACCTGGTGCAGCTAGCTGTGGTCCCACATCCAAACAATCAGCAAGCAACAGGAAGGTGTTGGAACAAGTCTTGGGTATAAATAAATCAAATATGTTAAAGATGTTGAATGCATCGCACAAATTTCACATTCTCTGCACGCCTTTCCTTAACTTAATGAGTTAAATTGTGTGAATAATTATCACTTGGAAATTGCTTTGTTTGGAGCCAAACAAGGCGATACTAAAGCAATTCTCCACCCCATTCCACAGCAATTAGGCTGAGCCATAGCACCATTAGGCTGAGCCATACACTAGCACCAAATAGGTCATAAGGTATAGCTGTAAAGGAGCTCTTTAATGTTCCCTCTAACTGCAGAAGGTTTGGAAATGTAGCTGGGCCCTATGAATGCCTCATGGTGCCAAAATAAATAATTCACAGGCAATTATCTGAGGAGTCAATTATCCCCCTCCAGACAGTTAAACTGTGTCATCAGACATACACTGAGTATACAAAACATTAAGAACACCTGGCCTTTCCATTACATAGACTGACCAGGTGAATGCAGGTGAAAGCTATGATCCCTTATTGATGTCACTTGTTAAACCGACTTCAATCAGTCTAGATGAAGCGGAGGAGTGTCACGACTTCGGCCGAAGTTGATACCTCTCCTTGTTCGGGTGGTGTTCGGCGGTCGACTTCACCGGTCTTCTAGCCATCGCCGATCCATTTTTCACTTTCCATTTGTTTTGTCTCGTTTTTCCACACACCTGGTTTTCATTTTCCCAATTACTGGTCATGTACCCTCTGTTTCCCCCATGTCTTTGTGTGTGATTGTTATTTGTTCAAGTCGGAATGTTCCGGCTGGTTTGTACCGGGTGCTGTTTATCACCCATGTTTTGTGCCAACCGTTCTTTTTGCACTTTGTAAATTGTTTACTTTGTGCTGTCGAGTAAAGTGCGTTGTTTCACTCGTCTCTGCTCTCCTGCGCCTGACTTTCTACACCAGCTACACCCACCAGCCTGACAAGGAGACAGGGTAAAGAATGTTTTTTAAGCCTTGACATGGATTGTGTATATGTGCTTTCAGAGGGTGAATGGGCAAGACAACATTTTAAAGTGCCTTCGAATGAGGTAAAGTAGTAGGTGCCAGGCGCACCGGTTTGTGTCAAGAACTACAACGTTGCTGGGTCTTTGATGCTCAACAGTTTCCTATGTATATCAAGAATGGTCCACCACCCAAAGGACATCCAGCCAACTTGACACAACTGAGGGAAGAATTGGAGTCAACATGGGCTAGCATCCCTGTGGAACGCTTTCAACACCTTGTTGTAACGGCAGCCTTCCCTCTCTTCACTAGAAGAGGGGGTGTAACAGGGATCAGACCAACACGCAGCGTAGCCAGTGCTCAACATGTTTAATACGAACGATAAACGTGAACACTTAACAAATACAAAATAACAAATGTGGCAAACCGATACAGTCCTAGCTGGTGCATAGAAAACACAAAGACAGGAAACAACCACCCACAAATCCCCAACACAAAACAAGCCACCTATAAATGATTCCCAATCAGGGACAACGATTGGCAGCTGCCTCTGATTGAGAACCATATTAGGCCGAACACAGAAACAGACAAACTAGACACACAACATAGAATGCCCACCCAGCTCACGTCCTGACCAACACTAAAACAAGCACAACACACAAGAACTATGGTCAGAACGTGACACTTGTAGAGGCCATGCCCCGATGAATTGAGGCTATTCTGAGGGCAACGGGGGGTGCAGCTAGGACTGTTATGAGGTTTCAAAGCCTTCTTTTCCAATGTTCGCAAAGGCCAGTTCAGTACTATTATTCAGGGACAGCTGTTTCCATGACCTGCTCAGTATCAGAATCCATTTCATACAATTTAGATGAATTAAAGTATCACATTTTCCCACTGTGCTCCGGCCATAGGAAACTTATAGCGGGTATAATGCTATTCGCCATTGGGATCACGATGGGACTGAAATGAGAGCTCTGCCTGTAGTGTTTATGAGGTTTCACAAGCACACACACATACACACACTCATGCACACACACATGACACGATAACACACACACATACAAATATACACCCGCACACTCTGTGTCATCATGCTACCCTAAACATTATCGCCTGGATTGACTGAAGCCAGTTGTTGCTGTTCATGACACTTCCACACCTTGTCAGTCACACAATAATGCAAGATGGTGCCAACAGAGATGGTTGCTTCGCTTCAAGTCCTTTGGAAACTATGCAGTAATTCATTTTTTAATGTATTATTGCTTACATTGTTAGACCAGAAAATCTCAAGTGTATTACATACAGCCAGGAAGAACTATTGGATATAAGAGCGACGTCAACTTACCAACATTACGACCAGGAATATGACTTTCCCGAAGTGGATCCTTTGTTCGGACCTCCAACCTGGACATTGGATCTAATCCCAGAGGACGACCAAAAACAACATCCTCGCCGCAGACGGAGCGGCCTCCTGGACAGACTTAGAAGGCGAGCACACCATCCATCGCTTTCGAGTATATT
Source organism: Salvelinus fontinalis (assembly GCF_029448725.1). NCBI lineage: Eukaryota > Metazoa > Chordata > Actinopteri > Salmoniformes > Salmonidae > Salvelinus > Salvelinus fontinalis. The sequence goes on from NC_074666.1 coordinate 22,971,205, forward strand.
ACTCGCCAATGTCCAGTCTCTAGACAACAAGGTGGACGAAATTAGGGCAGGAGTTGCCTTCAAGAGAGACATCAGAGATTGTAACATTCTCTGTTTGCGACAGAAACAAACATCTCTCTGGTAAGAAGAAGGGCGGGGGTGTATGCCTCATGATTAACGACTCATGGTGTAATCATAACAACATACAGGAACTCAAGTCCTTTTGTTCACTTGACCTAGAATTCCTTACAATCAGATGCCGACCGCATTAACTCCCAAGAGAATTCTCTAAGGTTATAGTCACAGCCGTGTATATCCCCCCCAAGCAGATACCTCGGCGGCCATGAAAGAACTTCACTGGACTCTATGTAAACTGGAAACAGTATATCCTGAGGCTGCGTTTATTGTTGTTGGGGATTTTAACAAAGCTAATTTGAGAACCAGGCTAACTAAATTCTACCAGCACATTGATTGTTGCACCCGCTCGAGCAAAACACTGGACCACTGCTACTCTAACTTCCGCGATGCATACAAGGCCCTCCCCTTCCCTCCATTCGGAAAATCTGACCATGACTCCATCCACCCTCCTATAGGCAGAAACTCAAACAGGAAGCGTCCATGCTTAGGTCTATCCAACGCAGATCTGACCAATCGGATTCCATGCTTCAAGATTGCTTCAATCACGTGGACTGGGATACGTTCCGGATAGCCTCAGACAATAACATCGACATAAACGCTGACTAGGTGAGTGAGTTTATTAGGAAGTGCATTGGAGATGTTGTACCCACTGTGACTACTAAAACCTTCCCTAACCAGAAATCGCCGACTGATGGCAGCATTTGCGTAAAACTGAAAGCGCGAACCATCGCATTTAATCATGGTAAGGCGACTGGAAACATGACAGAAAACAAACAGTGTAGTTATTTCCTCCGCAAGACAATCAAACAAGCAGTATAGGAAAAAAAGTAGAGTCCCAAGTCAATGGCTCAAACACGAGACGTATATGGCATGGTCGACAGACAATCACGGAAAACCAGCCCCGTCGCGGACATTGACGTCTTGATCCCAGACAAATGAAACAACATCTTTGCGCGCTTGAGGACAATACAGTGCCGATACGGCCCGCTAACAAAGACTGTGGGCTCTCCTTCTCCGTGGCCTACGTGAGTAAAACATTTAAACTTGTTAACCCTCGCAAGGCTGCCGGCCCAGACCGCATCCCTGGCCGCGTCTTTAGAGCACGCGCAGACCAGCTGGCTGGTGTGTTTACGGACATATTCAATCAATCCCTATCCCAGTCTGCTGTCCCCACATGCTTCAAGATGGCCAACATTGTTCCTGTTCCCAAGAAAGCTAAGGTAACTGAACTACATGACTATCACCCCGTAGCACTCACTTCTGTCGTCATGAAGTGCTTTGAGAGACTAGTCAAGGATCAGATCACCTCCACCCTACCTAATACCCTAGACCTACTCCGATTTGCTTACCGCCCTAATAGGTCCACAGACGATGCAATCGCCATCACACTGCCCATCTAGGCAAGAGGAATACCTATGTAAGAATGCTGTTCATTGACTACAGCTCAGCATTCAACACCATAGTACCCTCGAAACTCATCATTAAACTTGAGACCCTGGGGCGGCAGGGTAGCCTAGTGGTTAGAGCGTTGGACTAGTAACCGAAAGGTTGCAAGATCAAATCCCTGAGCTGACAAGGTAAAAAATCTGTTGTTCTGCCCCTGAACAAGACAGTTGAACAAGACAACCCACTGTTCCTAGGCTGTCACTGTCAGTAAGAATTTGTTCTTAACTGACTTGCCTAGTAAAATAAAAAACACTGTGTCTTGACCCCACCCTGTGCAACTGTGTCCTGGACTTTCTGATGGGCTACCCCCTGGGTGGCGAAGGTAGGAAACAACATCTCCACCCTGCTGATCCTCAACTCTGGGGCACCACAAGGGTGCATTCTCAGCCCTCTCCTGTTCACCCATAACGCCTCCAACTCAATGATTGAGTTTGCAGATGACACTACAGTGGTAGACTTGATTACCAACAAAGATGAGACAGCCTACAGGGAGGAGGTTGGGGCCCTTGGAATGTGGTGTCAGACAAAATATCCTCTCACTCAACATCAACAAAACAAAGGAGATGATTGTGGACTTCAGGAAACAGCAGAGGGAGCACCCCCCCTATCCACATCGACGGGACAGTAGTGGAGAAGGTGGAAAGTTATACGTTTCTCTGTGTATACTGACCAACTGAAATGGTCCACGCACACAGACAACGTGGTGAAGAAAGTGCAATAGCACCTCTTCAACCTGAGGAGGCTGAAGAAATTTGGCTTGTCACCTGAAACCCTGCACAACGCATCACCGGGGACAAACTACCTGCCCTCCAGGACACCTACAGCACCCGATGTCACAGGAAGGCCAAAAAGATCGTCAAGGACAACAAACACCCGAGCCCCCTGCCTGTTCACCCCGCTTTCATCCAGAAGGTGAGGTCAGTACAGGTGCATCAAAGCTGGGACAGAGAGACTGAAAAATTGTTTCTATCTCAAGGCCATCAGACTGTTAAACAGCCATCACTAACATAGAGAAGCTGCTGCCAACATATAGACTCAAATCCCTGGCCACTTTAAAAAATTGATTTAATAAAGGTATCACTAGTCACTTTAAATAATTCCACTTTAATATGGTTTACAGGGTACATTACTCATCTCATATGTATACACTGTATTTTAAACCATCTATTGCATCTTGCCTATACCACACGGCCATCGCGCATTCATATATTTATATGTACATATTCTTATTCCATCCCCTTACATTGTGTGTATAAGGTAGCCATTGTGAATTTGTTAGATTACTTGTTTGATATGACTGCACTGTTGGAACTAGAAGCACAAGCATTTCTCTACACTCGCATTTACATCTGCTAACCATGAGTATGTGACCAAAAAAAAATGATTTGATCTTGTCAGTCATATCCTGTCAGTCACATCGTCTCAGGGAGCAGAGCTCAGATTGGCTCACATTACCCACATTTCTCTCTCTCTCTCTCTCTCTCTCTCTCTCTCTCTCTCTCTCTCCTCTCTCTCTCCTCTCTCTCTCTCTCTCTCTCTCTCTCTCTCTCTCTCTCTCTCTCTCTCTCTCTCTCCTCTCTCTCTCTCTCTCTCTCTCTCTCTCTCTCTCTCTCTCCTCTCTCTCTCTCTCTCTCTCTCTCTCTCTCTCTCTCTCTCTCTCTCTCTCTCTCTCTCTCTCTCTCTCTCTCTCTCTCTCTCTCTCTCTCTCTCTCTCTCTCTCTCTCTCTCTCCTCTCTCTCTCTCTCTCTCTCTCTCTCTCTCTCTCTCTCTCTCTCTCTTTCTTTCTTTTTGCAAGCTGCTGGGTTTGACTTGACTGACATCTTGTGGTTGTATAACACTTTACCATTGTGGACATGGACTAACGGCAATGTCCCAAAAAAGTCAGGGCTTGGCATGATTTACATCGTCACAATTCACGTATAGTTGGACTTCAATAAAGAATATGCTCATTATGAAGGGATTGTGAATACTGTCTGCCAGTAATCTGCTGTAGTCGGAGAACGTTTGTCAGAAGAGAATACAATAAAAAAGCGTTCCAACACTCCTCTCTCTGCATAACACTTTTTCTCTCACTGCCATCTGTGAGTCTCTTTGTAATCTGCCATAGAACTGTGTGTGTGTTTGTGTGTGCGTGAGTGCGTGTTTTGTACACTTGATTTCTATTATAGCTGCTCTCACACTGTGCACCATCATGTTAACTACAAAGCTAGAGAACATGTTCCACGCTGACAGCATGAAACACTGTTCTGATACATGATACACTGTACACTACAATGTTGTGTAATAAATACTGAATCCCATTTCAGCCCACATACATCACTCTCAGACAGCCCTGTCATTCTGTCTTTATCAGTTGTCCCCTGCAATCCACCAACTCCAAATCTTCACCGAAAATAGATTTAGTACACAGACATTACTTGAACCACTGGTGCATGCAATAACTTCTCCATGGGTGACTGAGTGTGATGACTTACAAAGGACAACTTACACATTAAAGGTCGCTCCATGATGATATCTAACTGGACCTGATTTGAATTGTTATGCCCCCATGCACCGCACTGAAGCTATTATGACAAAGCTGTGCAGGTGCATGTGTGGTACGATGGTTGGGGTAGATTAGAATGCCATGGAACATTTAGTAATGCTGCACAGCAGTGAAATAATGGCTCTGTGTACTGTCTCTACCAGCTGCTGCTGTCTGTGTTTGATTGGCAGAGACAGATCGTGTTTGCCCTGTTTGTTGTCATGGCTTTGTTGTCAAGGAGATGTCTGAAGGCTAGAATCATGTCTGGAATAGAGAGATAACAAGGTCTCTAGTCTAGACTAGCTCTAGAGAGCAATACAAATGAAATGTCAGATGTTATTTAAATCATCAAAGGATGATTCGTGTGGACCTAATTCACAATTGAAACCAACCAAAATGTTGGCCATGGCCGCTTACTCAATCATTTTTTTAGAAGAGAAATCGTCATTTTACATTCACATGGCTAACACTGTCTACAGATTGTGGCCAGAACATCGTAAATAAATCCCAAATAAATTAATGTTCCTGATGGACTGGACATTTTTGTGGAATGGGCTAACATATAACTAGGGCCAGACAGGAGATGTACTCTAAACACAAAGTAATTGGTTCCAGTAACCAGTTACACACATAAGCAGGCTTATTTTAACTTCCAAACTTACATGACAATCTCCAATAAGTGGCTGCATGGGCACATGTTCATCAACAGAAGACAAAGAGCGGGAAAGACTACAAAGATCTGTGTATGTGTAGGCCTAACTCATTGTTACCTCACTCAATATGCCAGGGGTGGTGGAGGAAATGCCAGATGGGCTGGTCCATTTCCAGCCCAGTGGGCATGTCTAACTTGTTTTTTTGTGCAAAATTATCATTATCTGGCTAATACTGGGGGTCTCAAGGAAAAAATTGCCCGGGTGGTCTAGAGGGCCGGTGTGGGGGCCTCAAGGAAGAAAATGGGCCGGTGTGTTACAGTAGAAATGCCAGGGTCGATTTCTGTTCCCAGTCCGACTCCAGGTGACCAGGTTGGACACGCCTGTGTAATGCTTCAGCGACATTGATGTGAAAGTATTACAGAATGTGTTCCATTCACTGGACAGGTAATATACATCAAAACCACACAAACAATGCATAATTTACACATTAATTTGAAAATCACTACATACAGATGGTTTTATAAGACTTTTATTTATTGTACATCTTTTCCTCATATGAAACATGAGCTTGGTGATACAGTATGTGATTGGCAGATTATTTGATAAACGACCTACAATACAATTCATGTGGTTCTGATTTCCAAAACACACAGATACAGTTGAAGTCGGAAGTTTACATACACTTAGGTTGGAGGTATTAAAACTCATTTTTCAACCACTCCACTAATTTCTTGTTAACAAACTATAGGTTTTGCAAGTCATTTAGGACATCTACTTTGTGCATGACACAAGTAATTTTTCCAACAATTGTTTCCAGACAGATTATTTCACTTATAATTCACTGTATCACAATTCCAGTGGGTCAGAAGTTAACATACACTAAGTTGACTCTGCCTTTAAACAGCTTGGAAAATTCCAGAAAATTATGTCATGGCTTTAGAAGCTTCTGATAGGCTAATTGACATCATTTGAGTCAATTGGAGGTGTACCTGTGGATGTATTTCAAGGCCTACTTTCAAACTCAATGCCTCTTTGATTGACATCATGGGAAAATCAAAAGAAATCAGCCAAGACCTCAGAAAAAAATGGTATACTTCCACAAGTCCGGTTCATCCTTGGGAGCAATTTCCAAATGCCTGAAGGTGCCACGTTCATCTGTACAAACAATAGTACGCAAGTATAAACACTATGGGACCACGCAGACGTCATATCGCTCAGGAAGGAGACGTGTTCTGTCACCTAGAGATGAACGTACTTTGGTGCGAAAAGTGTAAATCAATCCAAGAACAACAGCAAAGTACCTTATGAAGATGCTGGAGGAAACAGGTACAAAAGTATCTATATCCACAGTAAAATTAGTCCTATATCGACATAACCTGAAAGGCCACTCAGCAAGGAAGAAGCCACTGTTCCAAAACAGCCATAAAAAAGCCAGACTACAGTTTGCAATTGCACATAGGACAAAGATCATAATTTTTGGAGAAATGTCCTATGGTCTGATGAAACATAAAAAGAACTGTTTGGCCATAATGACCACTGTTATGTTTGGAGGAAAAAGGGGGATGCTTGCAAGCTGAAGAACACCATCCCAAACATGAAGCACGGGGGTGGCATCATCATGTTATGGGGTGCATTGCTGCAGGAGGGACTGGTGCATTTCACAAAATAGATGTCAGGAAAATGATGTGGATATATTGAAGCAACATCTCAAGACATCAGTCAGGAAGTTAAAGCTTGGTCGCAAATGGGTCTTCCAAATGGACAATGACCCCAAGCATACTTCCAAAGTTGTGGCAAAATGGCTGAAGGACAACATTGGAGTGGCCATCACAACACCCTGACCTCAATCCCAAAGAAAAACATTTGGGCAGAACTGAAAAAGCGTGTGCGAGCAAGGAGACCTATAAACCTGACTAAGTTACACCAGCTCTGTCAGGAAGAATGGGCCAAAATTAACCCAATTTATTGTGGGAAGCTTGTGGAAGGCTACCTGAAATGTTTGACCCAAGTTAAACAATTGAAAGGCAATGCTACCAAATACCAATTGAGTGTTTGTAAACTTCTGACCCAATGGGAATGATGAAAGAAATAAAAGCTGAAATAAATCGTTTTCTCTAATATTTTTCTGACATTTCACATTCTTTAAATAAAGTGGTGATCCTAACTGACCTAAAACAGGGCATTTTTACTAGGATTCAATTTCAGGAATTGTGAAAAACTGAGTTTAGATGTATTTGGCTAAGGTGTATGTAAATTTCCAACTTCAACTGTATGACAGTTGAGGCAACAACAGTACTGAATTGACAACTCAACAAAGCACTTATCATTTGAGAATACAGGAGGTCCATTTCTCATCAATACCCTGAAAGATTAGATGTTTTCCTTTCTAAAAAGGGCTACTGCTGGGTGATTTAAAAAGTAATTGTCAAATGATCAATAGTATAATTCTCTTAGCAAAAATGATTTTATATAATTTACAATATGTAGAATCTATGAGAACAAAAAGGTTAAAAACTTTCGTGAAACATCACAGCACAGTTGAAAAATATATGGCAAATAGAAATCCAAACTTGATGTTCAGAGATAGGTGGGAGGGGTTGAGTGGAGCTGAAGGATGGGACTAAAAACAAACAAAAGACAACTATTGTAAAATATACTGTGTCCGTAAAATGTATAAGTATGTTGCCCAGTGGTTTACTCCAATTAGGTTAGGGGTGGTAGGGTTAGGGGGAAATAAGAAAGGAAAATATATTTTTTTAAATATATATTTTATATACAGTACCAGTCAAAAGTTTGGATACCCCTACTCACCTACTTTTTCTTTAGTTTTTACTATTTTCTACATTGCAGAATAATAGTGAAGACATCAAAACCATGAAATAACACATATGGAATCATGTAGTAACCAAAAAAAGTTTCAAACAAATCCAGAATATTTATATTTCAGATTCTTCAAAGTAGCCACCCTTTGCCTTGACAGCTTTGCACATTGTTGGAATTCCCTCAAACAGCTTCATGAGGTAGTCACCTGGAATGCATTTCAATTAACAGGTGTGCCTTCTTAAAAGTTAATTTGTTGAATTTCTTTCCTTCTTAATGCATTTGAGCCAATGAGTTGTGTTGTGACAAGGTAGGGCTGGTATAGCCCTATTTGGTAAAAGACCAAGTCTTTGCTCAAATAAGCAAAGAGAAATGACAGTCCATCATTACTTTAAGACATGAAGGCCAGTCAATACAGAAAATGTCAAGAACTGTGAATGTTTCTTCAAGTGCAGTCGTAAAAACTATCAAATGCTATGATGAAACTGGCTCTCATGAGGACCGCCACAGGAAAGGAAAACCCAGAGTTACCTCTGGTCTGATGAGACCAAATTTGAGAATTTTGGTTCCAACCGCTGTCTTTGTGAGATGCAGAGTAGATTAACTTTTGATCTCTGCATGTGTGGTTCCCACCGTGAAGCATGGAGGAGGTGTGATGGTTCTTTGCTGGTGACACTGTCAGTGATTTATTCATAACTCAAGGCCACAGCATTCTGCAGCGATACGCCATCCCATCTGGTTTGCACTTAGTGGGCTATCATTTGTTTTTCAACAGGACAATGACCCAACACACCTTTAGGCTATGTAAGGGCTATTTGACCAAGGAGAGTGATGGAGTGCTGCATCAGATGACCTGGCCTCCACAATCACCTGACCTTACCCCAATTGAGATGGTTTGGGATGAGTTGGACCGCAGATTGAAGGAACAGCAGCCAGCAAGTGTTCAGCATATGTGGGAACTCCTTCAAGACAGTTGGAAAAGCTTTCCAGGTGAAGCTGGTTGAGAGAATGCCAAGCATGTGCAAAGCTGTCATCAAAGCAAAGGATGGCTATGTTGAAAAATCTAAAATATTAACTATTTTTTGGTTACTACATGATTCAATGTGTTATTTCATAGTTTTAATGTCTCCATTATTATTCTACAATGTAGAAAATTGTAAAAATTTTAAAAAAAAACTTGAATGAGTAGGTGTGTCCAAACTTTTGATTGGTACTGTATATATTTATAAGGAAATATATGGTGGATTGGAAATGATGCAGACATGTACAATGGAGGCCACAACTTGCAATATTAAAGCTGATCCGACCCCTCAAGAAAAAAGGGCTATTTTGATCACCTTTAACTAATTATCAGCAACAAACATTGCATAGCTCAAGATTAAAACTATCATGCTTTATAAAATAAGACAGTAATATCATCATACTGTACGACCTTGTGTACATCAGTTTTATATATTTCTATTTAAATCATTTAAATATTGGTTTTAAAATCAGCAAAGCTAGAACCCTGTACAAAGTGTTTACAAATGACCAATCATCCACAGTTCAGTAAAACATAGATGCAAAGGACAACTTTAAACATTACATGCTAACAAACAAGGGTTCCAAAGCAGTCTAAGAAAATGATAAATAACTACATTTTTACAAAACCTACCGTTCCTGAACATGGAAAGGAAACAAAGACACTGGACACATTAAAAAGATCCTTAATAAATTCAGGAAAATCCTGTCGACAACTACAGTTATATTGATATGACTCTATAAGCAGTGGTAACAAATCACACACTTTCCATGCCAGCTTAAGAACTACAGCTCAACTTTAAAAATGGCCAATAAGCCACTGAATAAGCTGCTAAACCGCAGTGGATAAGAGATATACTTATATAAAATAAGGACACCTCTGGCAGCAATAGATCAAAAGGCAGAGCCAGTCAGAGGGTCTTTTGGCATTAGGAGAGTATCTTAGTACTAGACAAGCCTACCTACAGTACATTCTAAAGCCATGGGGGTGAATCCTAACGTCCAATTCAGTCAATGTTTCACTTTAGGCTCCCATTGACATCAGAGCATAACCAAGTGAAAATTCAACTGAAGTGGAAGTTAGTATTCACCCCATTGTGCGCAGGGCAGGTTTGGTTAAGACACTGGAATGTTTTAAAGTAGCAGAGTGCTGGTGTGCCAGACAGTCAGCTCAGTCAGTACACAGGCTTGTAGAGGATCTGTCCATTGAGCAGCCTGCGTTTGAGTTCCTTCCACAGCAGGCTGCGCTCCCTCTGGGATCCCTTCATAAAGCCCCTGTTCTCCAGGGCACGGCGAGACAGGTAGGGGATGACCTCGTTGACTGGGCCGTAGGGGACGTATTTGTACACTGGGAATCCAGCCTGGCCTGTTCTCAGACACAGAGAGAGTGGGAGATGTTCTGTGACTGGAGAAGTAACAACCACTGGCAATGTGTTTCACGCAAGCACAGAAAAACATTGGAACCTAATTACATGTACAGGTATGGAAGGTATTTTTGTCTAAAAGTTAGTCTCTAAACTAATTTTCTAAATCAATAAAAAGCTAAATTATATAATAACAAAATGTGTAAGAACTGTGTGAACCCCTATTGATCTACACAGTAAAGATAGCTATGGTATGGTATCAGGTGACTGATGACGGAGTGAGACCCTGAGGTTGATTGTTTCGCACAAGATTTCTGACCAAAATGCCAATCAATAAATCTTGAACTCCAAAAAACCCATTAGTATTATGCAACACCTATCTACAGTTCTGAAGGTGTTGAGATTACAGTACCTAGTGGGAAGCTGATCTGATCACACATTCCGAGCAGCTGTCCAAAATAGACCTTGTTCTCAGTGGGTGACAGACCCATCTGGTTCATCCTGCAGAGAGACAACACAGACAGAATGTAAATATTTTTTAAAAACTTAACACTGTGCCTAAATAGACATCACCTCACTGATATATGTATTTACGTTTTAGTCATTTAGCACATAATCTTATCCAGAGCGACTTACAGGAGCAATTAGGGTTAAGTGCCTTGCTCAAGGGTAAAGAAAGATTTTTTTTACCTAGTCGACTCAGGGATTCGAACCAGTGACCTTTCGGTTACTGGCCGAACGCTCTTAACCACTTACTACATGCCCATTGATATAATACATTTGGTTTCTGTGAAGGGGTTTTACTACTGATTTGGTGCTTTGTGTTGAAAAATGTATGTAGAAAAAGTGTAGTAACTAGTCTAACCACCTCTTGATTTGAATAAAGCCCAGAGGCTGGTCTTACTTCTCCAGAGTGAATTTGACAGTGTCCTCGTTGTGTGACGCCACCATGACATTAGCCTTCCTGTTGTGCTCGATCTCTTCCAACACAAACTCTAAACATCTTTGGAGAATCAGGGAAAGACAAGGAACTTTGGCTATTCCATTCAGCTGATATGATAACTTCATCACATAATGCATCCAAATTCAACTATGTAAATACCCACTTACTAAAGTCACGCATAACACCAATGGTTATGATCTTAGGTCAGTTTTGCATTTTACACACGAATGGATTGGGGGTCGGGGAAGCTGATCCTAGATCTCTACCAAGGGGAAACTTCACCCCAAAGCACAGAAGGAGGTCTTACTTGTGGTACATCCGGTTGGTGGCCTCGTAGTCTGGGTTAATGGGGTCTTCATAGCCGATCTCCTCCGCCCTGCTCCTCTCCTGGTACATGTAGGCCCCGCGGACCAGCTTGGCCCCAAAGTACCAACCTTCACGCCGGGACAGCTCCACGTCCACAGACACATTGTCATAGGCTTCCTTTACAGGTAGTAAAGGGTAACACAATTATATAACGCTATGGTTAACACCAGAAATCTTGACATTTTTGGCACCAGGCTGTCCATAACACCTCTTATAAAGGGTAGGTAAGTAACACAATTGTGTTTAAATAATTTCATTTCAGGTTTATGTCAAAAAACAAACATGGCTATGGAAGGTTTATATGGATCATATACTAGGTTGGGCTTTTATGAGTCAAATATGGAAGGCTTACAAAACCTGTTTCACTCTAAGTGTATGACAAGTCTATACATAACAGGGATCCTCCCTACATACATATTATATGAGACTGTACATGTAGTCACATACACATGGTTAGCAAATGTTATTGCAAGTGTAGTGAAATGCTTATGCTTCTAGATCCGACAGTGCAGCAGTATTTAACAGGTAATATCTAACAATTCCACAACATAACCTATTATCTAATATCTAAAAAATCCTAATACACAATTAAGTAAGGGAATGGGATGAGAATATATAAGTATAAAATATATGGATGAGCAGTGAGAGCGACTAAGATGCAATAGATAGTGAAGGATACAGTATACACATGAGATGAGTAATGTGAGATATGTAAACATTCTTAAAGTGGCATTATTAGGTGACTAGTGTTCCATTTATTAAAGTGCCCAATGATATCAAGTCTGTAGGTAGGCAGCCACCTTTCTGGTTATTGTCTTTTATGATCTTTTTTGCCTTCCTGTGACATCGAGTGTTGTAGGTGTCCTGGAGGGAAGGTAGTTTGCCCCCAGTGATGCATTGTGCAGACCGCACAACCATTTGGAGAGCCCTGCGGTTTTGAGCGGTGCAGTTGCCGTACCAGGCGGTGATACAGTCAGACAGAGTGCTCTCAATTGTGCACCTGTAAAAGTTAGTGAGGGTTTTATGTGACAAGCCACATTTTTTCGGCCTCCTGAGGTTGAAGAGGCGCTATTGCGCCTTCTTTACCACACTATCTGTGTGCGAGGACCATTTCATTTTGTCGGTGATATGTACACCGAGGAACTTAAAACTTTCCACCTTCTCCACTGCTGTCCCGTCGATGTGGATATGGGGGTGCTCCCTTTGCTGTTTCCTGAAGTCCACGAAGTCCACATGACTTTTGTTTTGCTGACATTGAGTGAGAGGTTATTTTCCTGACACCACACTCTGAGGGCCCTCACCTCCTCCCTGTAGGCCGTCTCGTCGTTGTTGGTAATCAAGCCTACCACTGTAGTGTTGTCTGCAAACTTGATCATTGAGTTGGAGGCGTGCATGGCCCCATGGTCATTGGTGAACAGGGAGTACAGGAGGGGGCTGAGCACGCACCCCTGTCGGGCCCCAGTGTTATGGATCAGCGAAGTGGACTACCTTCATCACCTGGGGGCGGCCCGTCAGGAAGTCCAGGACCCAGTTGCACAGAGCGGGGTCGAGACTCAGAGCCTCAAGGTTAATGATGAGTTTGGAGGGTACTATGGTGCTGGATGCTGAGCTGTATTCAATGAACAGCATTCTTACATAGGTATTCCTCTTGTCTAGATGGGATAGGGTAGTGTGCAGTGTGACAGTGATTGCATCGTCTGTGGACCTATTGGGGTGGTAAGCAAACTGGAGTGGGTCTAGGGAGTCAGGTAGGGTGGAGGTGATATGATCCTTGACTAGTCTGTCAAACTTCATGATGACAGAAGTGAGTGCTACGGGGCAATAGTCATTTAGTTCAGTTACCTTAGCTTTCTTGGGAACAGGAACAATGGTGGCCATCTTGAAGCATGTGGGGACAGCAGACTCGGATTGATTGAATATGTCCGTAAACACACCAGCCAGCTGGTCTGCGCATGCTCTGAGGACGTGGCTAGGGATGCGATCTGGGCCGGCAGCCCTGCGAGGGTTAACACGTTTAAATGTTTTACTCACGTCAGTCACGGAGAAGGAGAGCCCACAGTCTTTGGTAGCGGGCCGTGTCAGTGGCACTGTATTGTCCTCAAAGTGCGCAAAGAAGTTGTTTAATTTGTCTGGGATCAAGACGTCGATGTCAAAGATGGGGCTGGTTTGATTGATTGTCTGTCGACCCTGCCACATACGTCTCGTGTTTGAGCCGTTGAATTGCGGCTCCACTTTGTCTCTATACTGACACTTTGCTTGTTTGATTACCTTACGGAGGGAATAACTACACTTTGTATTCAGTCATGTTTCCAGTCACCTTGCAATGATTAAATGCGGTGATACGTGCTTTCAGTTTTGCGCAAATGCTGCCATCAATCCACGGTTTCTGGTTAGGGAAGGTTTTAGTAGTCATAGTGGGAACAACATCTCCTATACAGCTTATATGTCAATGTTATTGTCTGAGGCTACGCTGAAATCGATATGCTGATAGAATTTAGGGAGCCTTGTTCTCAGATTAGCTTTGTTAAAATCCCCAACTACAATAAATGCAGCCTCAGGATATATGGTTTCCAGTTTGCATAAAGTCCAGTGAAGTTCCTTGATGGCTGTCTTGGTATCCGCTTGCGGGGGGATATACACGGCTGTGACTATAACCGAGGAGAGTTTTCTTGGAAGATAATACGGTCGGCCTCACCTTAAGATAGCACTGGTAGGTGTTGAAGATGATGGGCTTCTCTCTGTTGAAGATCCTCTGCATCTCCAGGGTCAGTCTGCTGATGGCCGGCTGGAAGTACGTCTGCTCAGCATCCACCATCAGCCTCACCCCGTTCTCCACCGCATGCTGGGATAAAGGGAAGGACAAAAGCTTTTTGTTAACTTCTGTCAGTTAGCATCAACACCCGGTCAGCTCCAGAAAAGTGAGCAGAAAATGTTGTTGAGCATCTGAAACCCTTCAGTGATCTTGCTCCTACCTAGGCTATAGAAACGTATGAGTCTAAGCCTTCTATTTCAGAGCATGTTACATTTGACATTTTAGTCATTTAGCAGACTGTGCTTTCCAGAGCCACTTACAATTACTGCATTCATCTTAAGATAGCTACGTGAGACAACACATATCACAGTCATAGTCGTAGCATGTTGAGGTCTTTGGCCATCTTGTGTTGCCATGTAGTCCAGCCATGCTAATGCAATCTCAAGGGACCAAGGTATTATTTGTATCTATAGAGACTCACTTAAGAGCAAACAGACTTTGGATACAACACGTCATAGTAGACTCTTGGTCCTGTTGGAGCAGTGCAACTACAATTCAAACACAACCTTTCCCAAAAATGATGACACACTGCTGAAGTAAATCAGAACATTTGTAATAAGAATAAACAAAACTATTGCCAAAAGGTTTATTTCCAATAAACTCCCGTATGGCCTGCTCACTGAGGCAGGGCTGAGAGTAAGAGAAGATTCTTGTAAAAATCTGATATATACTACATTCCATGGTTCAATTAGAATATGAATATGTGGACAACTACAAATACCTAGGTGTCTGGCTAGACTGTAAATACCTAGGTGTCTGACTAGACTGTAAATACCTAGGTGTCTGGCTAGACTGTAAACTCTCCTTCCGGACTCATATTAAGCATCTCCAATCCAAAATTAAATCTAGAAATCGGCATCCTATTTCGCAACAAAGCCTGATTCACTCACGCTGCCAAACATACCCTCGTAAAACGGACTATTTTACCGATCCTCGACTTCGGAGATGTAATTTACAAAATAGCCTCCAACACTCTACTCAGCAAACTGGATGCAGTCTATCACAGTACCACCCGTTTTGTCACCAAAGCCCCATATACCACCCACCACTGCGACCTGTATGCTCTCGTCGGCTGGCCCTCGCTACATATTCGTCGCCAAACCCACTGGCTCCAGGTCATCTATAAGTCTTTGCTAGGTAAAGCGTCGCCTTATCTCAGCTCACTGGTCACCATAGCAACACCCACCCATAGCACGAGCTCCAGCAGGTATATCTCACTGGTCATCCCCAAAGCCAACACTTCCTCTGGCCGCCTTTCCTTCCAGTTCTCTGCTGCCAAAGACTTGAACGAATTGCAAAAATCGCTGAAGTTGGAGACTAATATCTCCCTCACTAACTTTAAGCATCAGCTAGCTGAGCAGCTTATCGATTGCTGCAGCTGTACACAGCCCATCTGTAAATAGCCCATCCAACCACCTACCTCATCATCATATTGTTTTTATTTATTTTTGCTATTTTGCACACCAGTATTTCTACTTTCACATCATCATCTGCACATCTATCAGTGTTAATTTGCTAAATTGTAATTACTTCGCTACTATGGCCTATTTATTGCCTTACCTCCTTACTCCATTTGCACACACTGTATATAGATTTTTATATTGTGTTATTGACTGTACTTTTGTTTATCCCATGTGTAACTCTGTGTTGTTGTTTTTTGTCACACTGCTTTGCTTTATCTTGGCCAGGTCGCAGTTGTAAATGAGAACTTGTTCTCAACTGGCCTACCTGGTTAAATAAAGGTGAAATATATATATTTTTTATAAAAATGAATATGTGAATATCTGGGTTAATATACTGTTGTTAAATTTTAAAGCCATGCTAGTTAACAGTGCCTATGTTTCACTCAAAAATCCCCCCACCTTGGCCAGAACATCCACTCTCTGCAGCATCCTCTTCATCTGTTTCTCCTCTTCAACAGTGAACTTCCTCAACAGAGGCTCCAGCTGACCAGTCTAGAAAATCAGAAGACACATTTCATTTAGTCAACCCTGACCTAAACTATAAAATGCATGTATGTATATGTATGCATATACTGTATGTACACTGCATGGATGGATGGATTTGTGCAGGTACATAATGCACTTCATGAGTTTCTGTGTACAAACACATTCAGGTAGATATCCTACAGTACTATGCCTGTATGTTAAATATTACAAGGATATGTCAATTTATGTGTGTGGGCGTGCATGTGTAATATGTGGCTAGCTCGCCTCAACATTGGGAATGACGAGCAGGTTTGAGATCGATGTTCGGTCATTAATCAAGCTGTTCCAGTCCAGAAGGTCTATCGTTCTGGTGGACATGATGTAAATTACATATTCAAAGTCAAATTCAGTCCTGTATGCACATCCTATCTATTGAATAGTTGATTGTTTGTGTGCTCATGATGCATTCCAGGTTCAGCCTCTTACCCTGATGAGCCCAGTTTCTCTCCAGTAAACCAGTTCTCAATGTCAACTTTATTTCCAACCCCCAGCTTTGTCAAACTTTCCTGTAGCAAACAGAAGTACAGTATTATAGAGCCATTATTGCATGGAACTCCCATTTCATATGTTCAAATGAACAGCAAACCTGGTTGAAAACAAGATAAAGCAACACCTAACAGCACAACGCCTCTCCCCAATTTGACCTAGATATTTTGTATGTATTGATATGTAGGCCGTGTGTGCCGTTTAAAAATGTACAGTATGTAGTTCTGTCCTTGAGCTGTTTTTGTTTTTTAATATTCTGTATTATGTCATCGTTCATGTTTTGTGTGAACCCCAGGAAGAGTAGCTGCTGCTTGCGCAACAGATAAATGGTGATCCTAATAAAATACCAAAATTGGATTCCATTTTTTTAATGAATATCAATAACTATTAACGATGAAACATAGATAGATAGGAAATTAGTATCAGGAAAAACAATTAATAAATGTTTCATCATTTTGGTATGGTGTTTTCACAGGTGTTTTTGTCTCAAAGGAACCATAAGGCTCTCACAGATATGAAGTATGTTAGATCTAGGTAGTCTTCTTAGTAGCAGAGAGTCGGTTTGGGTGATTTCTAGCTGGTAAACTGCTTGAACTTAGTCACATCTCCACTTTGACTGTTGCTCTAGGTGACACGCACCTTCAGCTGTTCCAGTTCCAGTTTCTGCTCCAGTGCATCCATGCCAGACTTCCCCTGCTGTGCTGCCAGCAGGTTGAAGAACCTCCTCCATTTCACCAGCACCTCTGAGAACTGGAGCTGGAGAGGGGAGGAAACAGGTCATAACACCAACAAACAATCAAACAAAAAAAGCTGCACTCTGTCACGATCACTGCCAATGTTAAATCAAGGGCTAAAAGAGAGAGTCTAACAGGCAGAGGGTGTCTAACTCACCAGGAACTGTGGGCGGCCCAGGGCAGTCATCTTAATGGCAGAAAATCCATCTACAGAGGCCCCCCCTGAGAGTCAGAGATACAACATAACATTTAGTACAGCAATAACATGATTGATAAATATATCATAATAATCATATCAAGCATAATATCTGCAAAAAAACAATTTTTTGACTCATTTAATTAATTGAACTCACTGCATTTGATTGCGTTCTCACCTGAGGCTTTTATGCAGTTGAGGAAGGTCTCCATCTGGTTGTCACACTTGGCCTCATCAGCATAGAAGTATGTCCTGGCACTGACCACACCCCCACGACGGTCCCCAAACTGACGGTGGGCCTTGTACTTCTTCTCACGGTGGTCAACGCCTAAAGTCAGAAAACATAATGTCGTCTAATGTAACAAGACTTTCCTCTAGACTCAAGGATACTCACACAGAACACGGAGGGAAAGACAAGAGAAGCCTTTCCAAAGGAATGACCCTCACTAAACAATCTAGATCTAAATTGGCATAGATACCTAGAGATCGGTTTTTCATAAAATTAAAAATTGTGACAGATATTAGACAGGCATGTGCCTCTTGGTAAGGCAACACATCTGCAGATATATATATATATATACACACACATATAAAGTTTGTACACACCTGCTCACTCAGGGGTTTTTCTTTCTTTATTTCTTAAATTTTACCCCCTTTTCTCCCCAATTTTCGTGGTATCCAATTGCTAGTAATTACTATCTTGTCTCATCGCTACAACTCCCGTACGGTCGGGAGAGACGAAGGTCGAAAGCCACGCGTCCTCCGAAACACAACCCAGGCCTCCAACCCGGAAGCCAGCCGCACCAATGTGTCGGAGGAAACACCGTGCACCTGGCTCCCTTGGTTAGCGCGCACTGTGCCCGGCCCGCCACAGGAGTCGCTGGTGCGCGATGAGACAAGGATATCCCTACCGGCCAAACCCTCCCTAACCCGGACGACGCTAGGCCAATTGTGCGTCGCCCCACGGACCTCCCGGTCGTGGCCGGCTGCGACAGAGCCTGGGCGCGAACCCAGAGCCTCTGGTGGCGCAGCTAGCGCTGCGATGCAGTGCCCTAGACAACTGCGCCACCCGGGAGGCCCCCCGGTTTTTCTTTATTTGAACTATTTTATACATTGTAGAATTATAGTGAAGACATCAACTATGAAATAACACATATGGAATCATGTAGTAACCAAAAAAAGTGTAATACATATTTTTGGGGTTTGTTTACGTAGCCACCCTTTGCCTTGATGACAGCATTGCACACTCTTGGAATTCCCAAACCATCTCAATTGGGTTGAGATCAGGTGATTGTGGAGGCCAGGTCATCTGATGCAGCAATCCATCACTCTCCTTCTTATTCAAACAGCCCTTACACAGCCTGGAGGTGTTAGGTCATTGTCCTGTTGAAAAACACATGATAGTCCCACTTATCGCAAACCAGATGGGATGGTGTATCGCTGCAGAATGCTGTGGTAGCCATGCTGGTTAAGCGTGCCTTGAATTCTAAATAAACCATAGACAGTGACACCAGCAAAGCACCGCCACACCTCCTCCATCCTTCACTGTGGGAACCACATATGTGGAGATCTGTTCACCCACTATGTGTCTCACAAAGACACAGCGTTTGGAACCAAAAATCTCAAATTTGGACTCGTCAGACCAAAGGACAGATTTCCACCGGCCTAATGTCCATTGCTCATGTTTCTTGTCCCAAGCAAGTCTCTTCTTCTTATTGGTGTCCTTTAGTAGTGGTTTCTTCGCAGCAATTCGACCATGAAGGCCTGATTAACGCAGTCTCCTCTGAACAGTTGATGTTGAGATGTGTGTTACTTGAACTCTGTGAAGCATTTATTTGGGCTGCAATCTGGGGTGCAGTTAACTCAAATGAACTTATCCTCTGCAGCAGAGGTAACTCTGGGTCTTCCTTTCCTGTGGCGGTCCTCATGAGCGGCAGTTTTTGGTTTTTGCGACTGTACTTGAAGAAACTTTCAAAGTTCTTAATTTTCCAGATTGACTGACCTTCATGTCTTAAAGTAACGATGGACTGTCATTTCTCTTTGCTTATTTGAGCTGTTCTTGCATAATATGGATTTGGTCTTTTACCAAATAGGGCTATATTCTGTATACTACCCCTACCTTGTCACAACACAACTGATTGGCTCAAATGCATTAAGGAAAGAAATTCCACAAATTAACTTAACAAGGCACACCTGTTAATTGAAATGCATTCCAGGTGACTACCTCATGGAGCTGGTTGAGAGAATGCAAAGAGTGTGCAAAGCTGTAATCAAGGCAATGGGTGGCTACTTTGAAGAACCTCAAATTTAAAATATATTTTCATTTGTTTAACACTTTTTTGGTTACTACATGATTCCATGTGTGTTATTTCATAGTTTTGATTTCTTTCCTATTATTCTACAATGTAGAAAACAGTACAAATAAAGAAAAACCCTGGAATGAGTAGGTGTTTCCAAACTTTTGACTGGTATTGATATATACACTGCTCAAAAAAATAAAGGGAACACTTAAACACTGTGAAATCAAACTGTCCACTTATGAAGCAACACTGATTGACAATAAATTTCACATGCTGTTGTGCAAATGGAATAGACAACAGGTGGAAATTATAGGCAATTAGCAAGACACCCCCAATAAAGGAGTGGTTCTGCAGGTGGTGACCACAGACCACTTTTCAGTTCCTATGCTTCCTGGCTGATGTTTTGGTCACTTTTGAATGCTGGTGGTGCTTTCACTCTAGTGGTAGCATGAGACGGAGTCTACAACCCACACAAGTGGCTCAGGTAGTGCAGCTCATCCAGGATGGCACATCAATGCGAGCTGTGGCAAGAAGGTTTGCTGTGTTGTCAGCGTAGTGTCCAGAGCATGGAGGCGCTACCAGGAGACAGGCCAGTACATCAGGAGATGTGGAGGAGGCCGTAGGAGGGCAACAACCCAGCAACAGGACCGCTACCTCCGCCTTTGTGCAAGGAGGAGCAGGAGGAGCACTGCCAGAGCCCTGCAAAATGACCTCCAGTAGGCCACAAATGTGCATGTGTCTGCTCAAACGGTCAGAAACAGACTCCATGAGGGTGGGATGAGGGCCCGACGTCCACAGGTGGGGGTTGTGCTTACAGCCCAACACCGTGCAGGACGTTTGGCATTCGCCAGAGAAGACCAAGATTGGCAAATTCGCCACTGGCGCCCTGTGCTCTTCACAGATGAAAGCAGGTTCACACTGAGCACATGTGACAGACGTGACAGAGTCTGGAGACGCCGTGGAGAACGTTCTGCTGCCTGCAACATCCTCCAGCATGACCGGTTTGGCAGTGGGTCAGTCATGGCGTGGGGTGGCATTTCTTTGGGGGGGGGCGCACAGCCCTCCATGTGCTCGCCAGAGGTAGCCTGACTGCCATTAGGTACCGAGATGAGATCCTCAGACCCCTTGTGAGACCATATGCTGGTGCGGTTGGCCCTGGGTTCCTCCTAATGCAAGACAATGCTAGACCTCATGTGGTTGGAGTGTGTCAGCAGTTCCTGCAAGAGGAAGGCATTGATGCTATGGACTGGCCCGCCCGTTCCCCAGACCTGAATCCAATTGAGCACATCTGGGACATCATGTCTCGCTCCATCCACTAACGCCACGTTGCACCACAGACTGTCCAGGAGTTGGCGGATGCTTTAGTCCAGGTCTGGGAGGAGATCCCTCAGAAGACCATCCGCCACCTCATCAGGAGCATGCCCAGGCGTTGTAGGGAGGTCATACAGGCACGTGGAGGCCACACACACTGAGCCTCATTTTGACTTGTTTTAAGGACATTACATCAAAGTTGGATCAGCCTGTAGTGTGGTTTTCCACTTTAATTTTGAGTGTGACTCCAAATCCAGACCTCCATGGGTTGATAAATTTGATTTCCATTGATAATTTTTGTGTGATTTTGTTGTCAGCACATTCAACTATGTAAAGAAAAGAATATTTCATTCATTCAGATCTAGGATGTGTTATTTTAGTGTTCACTTTATTTTTTTGAGCAGTGTATATAACTGCCCCTGGTGAGCACATTAAGTAATACTGTATACCCCGGTATGGTACAAAAACAGTATGAGTATGAAAATCTGGATACCGATCAACCCTACATACTTGCCCTCATTAACCCCTCCAGACTAAATCCAGATCAAACCTGCTCCCTCAACCATGCAATCTCATGTAACAAACATCATGTAAGACCTCTATATTAACCCTTAAATGGCCGCTGGCATAGACCCAGAAAGTTAGCATTCAGGAACATTGCTGAACCGACAGACATTTTGGCAATGCGCCCCCACTGCTTCCACACGCACAGTTATGTGCCCCGTATGAAAGGGGTTCCACCTCCCACCAACCAGATGGCCTGATACATCAGTAATGAAACATTTATGTAAAGTAACATTACTGTGGTCATGCTCCTGCGTTACAAAGAATTCTGTAGCTGGCACTGCAATAAATTATGAAGTGCATAAATAACCAATCAATTACAACAAAACTCACAATCATAACCAAATAAATGAATTGTAAATCAAACTGAAAACTCATTTTGAATTGTTAATCCGTTTCAGTCAACAAATACACACCTGGACTTTCTTTCTCAGCTTCAGACACACAGGCACTGAAAGAGAGGAAACATCGAAATAACATGACAACAATTGAGAGATACTTATATCAAGTGTTCAGGTGTTTAGTACCAAATAAGACATTGGAAATAATGTTGAAGTAAGTAGATGGGGAGGAAAATGGGGTCCCAGTAATGAACTGGATTATGACTCATTTCATAAATCAAGGTCATGCACTGAAGATTATCACAATTTGTGGCAGCAGCCCCCCAAGAAGCTGTTAAAATCAGTTCCAGCTCTGCGTTTCATAACCACAGAGTGTGTGCCAATATGTTGACTGTACTATATATATATGGTACGCACGACAGCGGGATTGGGGGGAGGGTGTTAACATTATGTAGAAGTGCAAATGTCTTGCTAGTTGATCTCTTGTGCCGTCGTGGACTTCTGATCACTGAGACTGTTGACTGTTTCAAAAGCTCACAGCCTAGGTTAATCCAGAAAGATCCAGTCCAGAACCGAACCTAATACACAAGCTTGAATAACATAAAGGAAATTGATCTCTCATTAGCACATTTATGTATTTTTTTTTATTACCCTTATTTTACCAGTTAAGTTGACTGAGAACACATTCTCATTTTCAGCAACAACCTGGGAAATAGTTACATGGGAGAGGAGGGTGGATGAATGAGCCAATTAAAAGCTGGGGATGATTTGCTGGCCATGATGGTTGGAGGGCCAGATTGGAAGGACACCGGGGCTAACACCGCTACGCTCACAACAAGCGCAATGGGATCTTCAGTGACCACAGAGAGCCAGGGCACCTGTTTAAGACAGAACCCTACACAGGGCAATGTCCCTAATCACAGCCCTGGGGCAATGGGATATTTTTTTAGACCAGAGAAAAGAGTGCCTTCTGATGGCCCTACAACACCACCTCAAGCAGCATCTGGTCTCCCATCCAGGGACTGACGATGATCAACCCTGCATAGCTTCAGAGGCAAGCTAGCAGTGAGATGCAGGGTGGTATGCTGCTGGCATCTTTCCGTGCTGTTGGTTGTTTCAGTGATTGCCATGGCTTAATGTTATCAAGGGGTAAATATTTGCACAGGCTAACTGCACAAATTGCATGAAAGTTTTAACATCAATTAGTTGAGTCTGGAAGTTTGAAAGTAATAGACTTCAGAAAATCGTTTAAAGTATGTACTTTGCCAACCTTGATTCAAAAATAAAAGGTTGATTACAACTCTGGTACACTCTCACAGTGATTCATTCACAATGAGTCCTCTTCCTCTCTGGTACATCCAATTATTAACAAGAGAGAAGAGGATGTTGTGTGTTACTCCACCAACGTAGGCTGGCTTCAAAAGTCCTAATTAGTCTGCTGTGGAGAGTTCCACAGAAATGAGGTAGGGTCAGACTGTTACCAAGTTGGTCTTTAATGGTGTCACTAACCTTTTCACTATCCTTCCCATCTACCACCCCACCCTCTTCATTATTCAGCCTATTAGTTCAGCTTGAATGTGTGCATAGTCAGGCTATAAGAAAATCCCTAACCAAACAAGGGAAGGCTGTTTCTCAAAACACATGAAAACATAACACGCCCTGGGCCTCTTTTGAAAGGGTGCATCAAGTAACAACAGGGCTGGCTTGTCTCAATCCACTGCATGTGACTGCATTCTCAAAGGGACTGGAATAAACATGCTTCTTCAGCTAACAAATCAGGAGAGAGCCTCGAGGGGTATGTCGAAACTAACCAATGGTGGCCGGGTAGTGCTGGGAAATGTCAGATGCTGAAAGTGATGCATCGCTTACAATCCATTTGAGACCATGAAAAATGGGATGGGCATATTTTATGCTGAGAAGTTGTAAACACAGGTTTTTATGAATATGAAACATGAGTAGGCCTGTGTGTTTTAGAGGGGGAGAGTGTGTTTGATAGGGGAGATAGACATAGCAGGGAGAGCCCACAATCGGAGAAAAGTGCAACATATGGAACTGACCATATGGCATGTTCCCCAATAGTATTGGATCACCTAGTATTATTTTGATTGTAGCCTTTTGCCATAGGTCAATTGCAGAAAATGTTTACCTAGTGACTACTGAGGTAAAAGTATAGGCATCTCACGCTATATCACATTGCTACAAATAATCAATGATTCCTAATAAGTTATGAATCTAGAAAATGTGAAAGCTTGTATTTGTAATGTGGATACTGCAAGAGTCCTATATCCTCTATTAGTGTTACTTCAGCTGGGGTTGTGACTAATGAGATACAGACTACTACAGCAGACTAGAATGGCAGAGACTACTTACTCCATCTCCTTCTTCTCTGCCTCCTCCTGGGTCAGGTCCTCCTCCACACTGTAATCCAGGACTGACCCCACGCCGAAGGCCTGGTTCTTATGGATCAGAGGCTTGATTGAGTTGTGGTCCTCCCCGGCCACAAACTGTCCATAGAACGTCATCTTCATCAGCCTCTCAAACAACCGCTGGCCAAATACCTTCTTGCTAAGGTCCATCAACTATGGACAGAGCAAATAATCCACTGCGTTAGACCCACAACTCGCCAGTAAGAGTAGTGTTCCTTTTAATTTGATCCCCCCCCCCAGGAGCTGATCTATGAAAACCACCACCTTCGACTTTCATTTCAGTCACAAGATTCAATACAAATGGTATGATAAGATAGTTTTGATAACACCTGCGTCAGTCACAGCGGCTGTGCAGACAGTCAGCCAGGCTAATGATAATAGGCCTAAACTACTTGTGCACCTGGAAATGTTAGGCTGTGAAATGAATGTAAGCTGTTCTTCTGCAAGCATGTTGAATAATGGCCCTTTTGACAGTCAGAAATGTCCATTACGTTATCTGATATATGACAGTTAGCCTACTAACCACACCTGTAAAAACTAATCAAAGGAATGTAGCAAAAACAATCTAATCAAAATAATGTCCCTACCTCCTTGTTCTTGTCAACGAGGAAGTCGAATGTGCAAAGCTTGAAGACCAACAGACTTCTAAGCAACTCAATGTTATTTTTACTTTTGTAAGCTTCATGAGTATTGTTAAAGTCGATTTCGATCTTCTGTGTTTGAGCATCGGTGGTATTTTTTGACTGGATGCTGAGGTCCGCTTGAACAGCTTTCACCACAGTGCACTCATCAACTTGCTTCTCTTTCCCTCCTTCAACCTCATCACGTTGCGTGGATGCGACCGTGGAGCGAAATCTCCCGTGAGACAAGCATATTCTCTTGATGTTGTCGGAACTTAACTTGACTAGAGCTGGTACTACTTTATTGTACGACATTTTTAAAAATGTTATTTACTTTTAGTATTTAAATTCGTTCAAACTAGTTTTATTGCGTTTAAGGGCGCGTGGATCCACCACTTTTCGTTCCTGGCTAGACTGAAAGCCAGAATAAGTTGTTGCACAGCGTTTATAACCCAAGGTACGTATTTAGTAGGCACGCCTACTCTGACGCATCTGGCAGGAACTCCGCGTAGTGAGGACTCCCCAGTCAGTAAAACCCGTTTCCCCTTGCCCCCTCCCCAGTCCCCACCGTTGTTGTGTAAACAATTTTTGGCAAGGTGTGCTAGTGTGTTTGACTTAATGGTATCTCCTGCCTGAAAGAAAGTACAGCAATCAATGGGTTTATTTATCCTACAATTCAATACTGCCTGGGAGCCAGATTTATGCAACCATTCTGTCACAAAGTTTTTTTTTTTGAGTTAACACTTCACCCAAGTCAATACATATGCCTACAAGGCCCAAAGAAATGTTGAACTAGTTGTCATCCATCCGACCATAGACATGTGTGTGTACTGTGAGAATGTGCTACTTCCTATTTTCAACAACAGAGAGAGCCATTGACTAAGTACTGAATCTGCCTAGTAACTGACCAGGTTTTCATATGGTAGTCAGTATTACTGGAGGGTGGGGAGTTGGTGATGTACTTGCATTGGGGAGGTCCCAGAGAGGTTTACAACTTTTCCCATTACTTCTTCATACCGAATTTGCAAATTGTCATTGAAGCACAGACTTTGGGCTAACAGCCTACCGGTAGGCTACTTAATTTACTAGAGCATACTGCCACCCTCTGGATGTGTAACTTTTTGGACAACATAGAAAAACTGTTTCAGTGCTTTTTGGAAGAAAGTCAGACATAAGTCCACGGGAAAGCCCTTGGAGGGATGGTGTTCATCACACCATGGAAACAACCAGAAATTTCTTTGTAATTGTGCTACTAAATGTCTTCTTTTTTTGGATTTACAGCCAAGAACTAAATCCCAGAGGTAGAAATGTATGCGAAGCTGGGTAAGTGATTGTGTCCCTGTTTTCAATACGTTTTAGGCTTGACATTGATGGACAAAACTATTACCAAAAAGTATAGTTTTAACCTGGTTTTGAGGCTATATAATGTTTGTTTACATTTACTCTATTTACAAACATTGGAGTAAAACAAGCTTATATTTTGGGTTCTGGTGGCTGTACGACAGCTGAACTAAGCTCCTGAGGCAATAATACGTTATATTCTTCAAGAATCAATGGGTACATGTCATTCATTTCTAAGTCCAAAAATGGATGTAGCAACTGCAGATTGCCCCTTTTAAATGTAATTTTGACATTTATTTAAAGCATAAATTCCTGTGAAAGGTAGTGTTAATGTGTTAACACTAGTCATTTTCACATACAGCCAGTCCAGGTAGCCTACTACTCAGAACTACGTAGGCTACGTCCAGAGAGAACTTAGTACACAAATGATCTCATTATTGATACATATTTGCCTTTCATCCTCCCTGTAGAATGTCCGTCCCAGTTCTAGGGACCTGACTGTAGGGGTAAGTGTGACTGCCATCACAACGGGAGTTGCGAGGATGTCATTGGGCCTGCACCTGTAACCCGAATCGCTGGGGGCCAAACTGTGAGAGAGCCTGCAATTGCCAGAAGGGCCAATGCAACCAGAAGACAGGCGCTTGTACGTGCTACGCAGGCTTCTGGGGCTCCCAGTGCTCCAACAACTGTCACTGCAGCATCAACTCTGTGTGTGATGTGGGAACGGGCCAGTGCCACTGCAACCCCGGCTGGTATGGGAGGAACTGTGGTGCTCAGTGTGCCTGCAACGGTTCTCCGTGTGACCAGCTCACCGGGCGCTGCAGGTGTCGACAGCGTTTGTGGGGTACTCACTGCGAGCGCATGTGCCAGTGTATCCATGTACGCTGTAACTAGGCGGATGGATCGTGCACCTGCAGGCCAGGATTCAGAGGGAAGTTTTGCAGTGAGCCGTGTCCAGCTGGGTTCTACGGACAGAATTGCAGAAACAGGTTTGTGACACAGCTGTGTTGGACAAAGATAACTTAGTTGGAACCACAGAGGTTAATTAGCTGGATAAGACACACATGTCTTTGCTCTTTTCTCTTTCAGTCTGCTGTACTGTGCCCATTGTGGTAGACATGTGGTGAAGCTGTCAAATTGAATGTGATTGACAAACTGTTTTGAGCTGTGACCCACCTACAGTTTCTTGGCCAGCTAAAGCTGTTGGCACCCAAAACCAATACCTATGGCCACAATCCAGTTTCTAGCAACAAGGGTACTAGCCTTGGCTGAAAGCCTGTGGCAGATGCTATAAGGGAACCAACCATTTGGAAACACTAGTTTAGCATGAGTATGACTGTTATGAATTGAGTTAGTCCATGCTATTCATGTTGTGTTATTATGTTACTGAGGACTTGGTCTTACTGTTCTTCCAGGGGCCTGTTGCACAAAACTAGGATAAGGGATTAAGCCAGGATATCTTGGTGATCCTGGCTCAATTGATTCGTAATCCGGTTGCACTAAAGATGGATAGGGGGCAGGAGGATATGTTATGGTATAAATTACCATGGAGATTTATTCTGTGGAGCTAGCCTGCTCCAGACCAGGCTAAATTCCAGGATCTATTTAATCTCATCCCTAATGTCAGTCAGCAGTCACCACAAATGGAAACCAATAGTTATTTCACTGCTCACTATACATTGTTATCACATATAACTAGACCCACTGTCATTATTTAAACGTTTGTGATCATTAATTTCAATGATTTTGGATAAAAAATAATTTTTAGATGATGTTGCTATCATTAGATAATTTACAGTTTCCCATAGACTATAAGGCTATATATAAAATGATAGAATATTAGGGCCACAGAGGGAAAAAAAACACAAGTAATAATATTGTAACCAGTTGTTTTAAAGGAGGACAGTTGTTAAAATGACAGATGTGGGGCATTTCGTGAAATTGTACTTCAGTATGGTTTCGTAAACAAAGACATGCTGATGTGCCAGAATATTAAGTATCACATTGTCATAAGTATCAACACTGTAAAAACAATATGTAGCTTTTCTGCAGAAAGAACCAGCCTCATAAATTTATGACTTTATCCTTTTTCTTCAGTGTGGCCCTAGTACTCTGTCATATAAATACACATTCCATATGAATATAAAAACACAATGTGTAACATTATGTTCCTTTATTGAATAAGGACAAAACAAAGCAGGTAAACCATCAGCTCCTTTCGAAACTGAAGTCACAGTGACTCTACAAGATGGAAAGCACAGAATCCAAGCATATTATACAAAATGATACATACACATTCAAAGGTCTGTATATAACACACCCTGCATGTCTGCACACTAAAATAAATGCAGGACAAATCCATACACATCAACTGAACAGACAAATGAATGGATGCAGTAGCCTCCCTGCAGCCTTGTATTACACATAGTATACCGCACAAACATCATAAGAGGCCAAATTCGTAAAAAAACGAACCCAAAAAAAAACAAATTCCTCTGCCACCGCAGGACATATTTAACCAAAATTGAAAGCACACATACTAACTAAAATAATTCAACACATATTGGTCCCTCAGCAGCCGACCACTGTCGTCATCAGGGAAGATTGCCGGATTGTCCCAGTCCATGGCTGGTGGCACTCTGGGGGCCCTCTCCTTCCTCAGGCAGGCCACATTGTGGAGGACAGCACAAGCCACAGTAATATCACATGCCCTAACAGGGCTGACCCTTAATTTGTGAAGGCAGTGAAAGCGTGCCTTCAGGAGGCCAAAGGTCATTTCAACTCTGGCCCTGGTCCTGGCATGGGCATGGTTGTAGGCCTGCTGTGCTTCCTGGGGGTCTGTGAAAGGTGTCAGGAGAAAAGGCTGGCAGCCATACCCCCTGTCTCCCAGCAACACACCAGAGAATTCACCTGTCAACACAAAATCTCATCATTACCACCTCATAAACACAGTGATATTCTTGACACAGCCATGATGGTTATAAATAGGGGTTGTGTGGCTTACCTTGTGATAGGCACTGACAGATTTCAGAGGTCCGAAAGATTCTGGAGTCATGGACTGAGCCAGGCCATTTTGCCACAACATTGCTGATCACACAGTCAGCATTGCAGACCATCTGAAATCATAAGATGAGGAATATTACACCAATCAATGCACATCACTGGCAATGCAGAGTGTTCGTCAATGGACAATATCAAATGTTGTTATGTTATGTTATGTTCACCTGAACATTAATGCTGTGAAAGGATTTCCTATTCACAAAATCGGCCTCATGGGCACCTGAGGGGGCTTTTATCCTTATGTGTGTGCAGTCCACTGCACCAATGACATTGGGGAAACCTGTCACACAAAGTAATGAGTATCCTACTATGTGTTAACAGTTGTCCTGTAATTTGTAGATCCTCTTACCTGCAATCCTATAGAACTCCTCTTTGATGTCACAGAGTCTTCTGTGGCCAGGGAAGGAGATGAAGACATCTGCTAATGCTTTGATAGCCAGACACACACTCCTTATTGTGCGGCAAATTGTGGCCTTGTTCAGCTGTTCTACATCCCCCACTGAATACAGGAAGGCTCCACTAGCAAAAAGGCGAAAGGCCACACAAACCATTTGCTCCACACTCAGTGCATGGCTCCGTGCAGTGCGGTGCTTAATCCTGGGACCCAGTAGTCTGCATAGATACCTGATGCCATCTGCAGAAAACCTGTATCTTTCATATAGATGGTCATCAGGGAAGGCCAGTGGGTCCAACCAGTCCATGAAGACCCTTTCTCACCTGAAGGCTCTCCTCAGCGCTCTCCTTTACTCCTCAGAGTAAATAGTACTTTCACAGTCTTAACATAATACCTCATGCCTTCTGGAATCCAGAGAGATGGTCTCCTCCTCATCATCGTCGTCTCCATCATGTGCTGTTGCTGCTGCACTGGGGCCTTCACCCTATCACATTTAAATCGGATTCATATTGAAGCTAGTAGACAAGACATGCCAGGCCTACAGTATGCCTTTGATGGAGTACTCACTGGATCAGCATCGTCTGGTGCTTGTGCTGGTGGCTCTAACAGGAACACAGTGCTGCCAGACACTGCAAGGCAATAGGTAAACCAAAGTCAGACAGTCCAAATTGATTCAATATGAATGTGGTTGTATCCCATGTAGAGATGGAAGGACATGCCTTGAATGAAGCGGGTGGCATCTTGGGAGGAACCTATGCTCGTCTCTTTCCCCCCAGGGATCCCCTCTAAGACGGGCCTGCCTTTATTTAGCTCCAAGGCCATGTCCTCTGCTGGGGTAAGGTCAGCCTTTGGTGACCCACCACCCGTGCCTTGTCTGTGGGTATTCTTTTTCACTGCTAAAACAGTACAGACAATGTGTGAGCAGGCACCTTCTGGGTACAATATATGCTTGTGCTTTGTTAAATATTAGTCAGGGACCATACCATTCTGCAGAATGTTCTTGTATTTGATTTTGACCTGCTGCCATGTCCGTTTTGGCCCGTTCATGTTTAATCTACACACACACACACACACACACACACACACACACACACACACACACACATTTAATGGAGTCACACTGCAAAAAATTACTTGGTATTTTTGTCTTGTTTTCAGTAAAAATATCAAAAAAATTATCATAGCTTTATACAGTGTGATGGAGTTACTTTACACAATTTCACTCATATCTGCAGTGCATTTCAATTAAAAATGTAACCGTTTCATAATTACAGTACAACTGCATTTTTGGAGATGTGATTTAAATATTTGAATTGTAATTGTGATGTTTCAGCGGAGCGGTGACTGTGTAATTGTGCACTACTTACGCATTCAGGCGGTCTGCAATACTTTGCCACGCTTTTTCTCTTTGCTTTATCACTGTGGCGGTGTTGCCTTTCTTCTTAATTATATCTTTTACCTCCTCGTATGCCTCCATGAGGATTTGTGCTTCCGACGGGGAAAAGTACGCGGCTCTAGTTGCCATGGTAAATCAATTAATCTGTGATCTGTGGCGGGGTCTATTTGAGTGAGCCGTGAGCGCGCACCTATCCAGGATTGGTTTCACCTGGCTTAATGAATCCGTGTCTGCTCATCCTGGCTTGGTCTTTGTGCAACCAATTAAGCCTGGACGCACATGTTTTGGCTTCATTGAGCTCAGCTGAGTCATTTATCCCGGATGTCTTAATTCTACTTTTGTGCAACAGGCCCCAGGTGTGGACACTGTAAAGGCCAACAGCCCTGCAAGGTGGCAGAGGGACGTTGCGTTGCATGTGAACGCGGTTGGAATGGCACCAGGTGTGACCAGATGTGTGCTCCTGGGTTCTTTGGTGGAAACTGCGAGGACGTGTGCTCACCCTGTAAAGATGGACACTTCTGCAACCGCATCGACGGCAATTGCCCCCACTGCAACCCTGGTTGGATGGGTGATCGGTAGGAATATGATTATGAGCTTCCTGTCACATTCATCATCTTTAATAAATAGATCACTAGTCACTTTAATAATGCCACATTAATAATGTTTACATATGTTGCATTACTCATCCCATATGTATATACTGTATTTTTATACCATCTATTGCATCTTGCCTACAAGTGTGCCACTCTGTCATTGCTCATCCATATTTATATGTATGTATTCTTATTCCATCCATATACTTAGATTTGTGTGTATTAGGTAGTTGTTGTGTAATTGTTAGATTAGTTGTTAGATATTACTGCACTGTCGGATCTTGAAGCACAAGCATTTCGCTACACTCCCAATAACATCTGCTAACCATGTATATGTGACCAATAACATTTGATTTGATTTGAATAATCAAATGTAGATGATTGTAGAGAAATTATGAGAAGGGAATTATATCATCTCTGAGTTTTTTCAACCATTTTTGTCTTTACAGATGTGAGCTCAAGTGCCTGAATGGAACCTATGGAGAGAACTGTGTCAATAACTGCAACAGCTGTTTCAATGGGATGTGTCACTTCGCTACAGGAGAGTGTCTCTGCGACCCTGGCTTCTCTGGTGCCTAGTGAGTGCAAAACATTTCAACATGCAAAAATATTGCAAAGAGCATATTGCCCAATGAAGTTTTCAGCCGTGTTGTTTGCCTCTCTTTCCTATGCAGCTGTAATGTGAGCTGTTCAGAGGGTCAGTATGGGGTTAACTGTGCCCAGATCTGTTCCTGCCATGACAACAACTGCAACACAGTGACTGGAGCATGCAACCTACGTAAGAACCTTTCCTTAAACAGATGTATCTTATGTGATGAGGGAAAAAAGAGTACTGTACATGTATGCTTTTTCCAGAAAGCTTATTGGTAACGTATGTATCCGCCATAAAAACACTTAGGGACAATATTTATTTTAGAAAATATGTTTATTCTGTGGGAATGGTGACAGATTAGTGACCTCTGCTCTTTGAACAGAGCCTAACCAGAGGATGGGTGTGATGGCAGCAGGGGTGCTGGTCCCCTGTCTCCTCCTCCTGCTCCTCTCCTTGTTGTGTTGCTGCTGTATCTGTAGACAGAACAAACAGAACGAGAAAGTAAAGTGGATGGAAAATGAAAACACAGATTCATTGTTTGTATTGGGCACAGTACATCATGAGATATTGTCACATTGGTTGGATTTAAACTCAGACTTTACTGCTTGTTTTGTTTGTCTGGTGTTTGCTTTTAGCCCTGAGAAAAAATCCAAAAGAAGCCTCTGTGGAGGGTTTACACGAATCAGCTCTAAGCTTCCTTGCATCCCACTGAGACGGCAGAAGCTACCCAAAGTTGATGGTACGTACTACTTGCACAAACTCATTTGCATTTCTGTCATACTTGTTGTTCAATGTTTAACATCCATGTTAATGTGTGTTTTCACCGGGTTCTCGTGATTGATGATAAACCAGCCAAATCCCAATATATTCAAAGTAGCATCCTTTATCCTTGGTATTTTGCTTTGCTTTCTCTCTGAATGGCTGTGACAGTGAGCTCAGTGTCTTATCATTGTCAACAGATAAGTTCAAATGTTTAGTGAATGTAGGTTCTAAGGGTTAGAAGCTCTGTTTCTGTTCTCCACAGTGTCCCACCATGACTCTGAGAATACTTTCAACTGTAGTTTCATCGAGCCCCCCTCCGCAGTGGAGCAGCCCACCACCTGCAGGTCTTCCCAAGCCTCCTCTTCCGTAGAGACCACAGAGGATGGACATGTCTATGCTGTCCCTGACGGTGAGTGTCACAAACTAAATCTTCCCTGTCACTCCTGGATGATACTGCATGCTGCATTAAAACCCCATCTGTTGTGTGGTGGTAGGGTAAGGGGTGGTGGTAGGGTTAGGGGAAAATAACAATATATACAGTATCAGTCAAAAGTTTGGACACACCTACTCATTCAAGGGTTTTTCTTTATGTTTACTATTTTCTACTAGCAAATGAGTTTGTGCAAGTAGTACTATTGCTTTTACTACTATATGGAATCATGTAGGAATCATGTAGTAACCCAAAAAGTGTTAAACAAATCAAAATAGATTTTAGATTTTAGATTATTCAAAGTAGCCACCCTTTGCCTTGACAGCTTTGCACACACTTGGCATTCTCAACCAGCTCTACGAGGTAGTCACCTGGAATTCATTTCAATTAACAGGTATGCCTTGTTAAAAGTTAATTTGTGGAATTTCTTTCCTTCTTAATGTATTTGAGCCA
Organism: Salvelinus fontinalis; assembly: GCF_029448725.1. Taxonomy (NCBI): domain Eukaryota; kingdom Metazoa; phylum Chordata; class Actinopteri; order Salmoniformes; family Salmonidae; genus Salvelinus; species Salvelinus fontinalis. The sequence continues at coordinate 23,005,257 of NC_074666.1, forward strand.
ATCAGTTGTGTTGTGACAAGGTAGGGGTGGGCCAAGTCCATATTATGTGTCACACCCTGACCATGGAGAGCCAAAGGCTCTCCATGATGTTTAGGTCAGAGCGTGACTAGGGGGGTGTTCTAGTCATTTTGTTTCTATGTTTTGGGATTGAGTATGGTTCCGAGTATGGTTCCCAATTAGAGGCAGCTGATTATCGTTGTTTCTAATTGGGGATCATACTTAAGGGTTCCCTGTTCTCACCTGCTTTGTGGGATATTGTTTTTGAGTGAGAGCATGTTGCACCTCAGTACTGCACGGTCGTTGTTTGTTTCTTGGTTTGTTTTAAGTTTCACTAAAAATAAAGATGTGGAACTCCAATCACGCTGCACCTTGGTCCGTCTCTCCACACGTTTGTGACATTATGGCAAGAACAGCTCAAATAAGCAAAGAGAAACGACAGTCCATCATTACTTTAGGACATGAAGGTCAGTCAATATGGAACATTTCAAGAACTTTCAAAGTTTCTTCAATTGCAGTCGCAAAAACTATCAAGCGCTATAATGAAACTGGCTCTCATGAGGACCGCCATTGTCTGGAAGACCCAGAGTTACCTCTGCTGCAGAGGATAAGTTCATTAGAGTTAACTGCACCTCAGATTGCAGCCCAAATAAATGCTTCACAGAGTCAAGTAACAGACACATCTCAACATCAACTGTTCAAAGTAGACTGCATGAATCAGGCCTTCATGGATGAATTGCTGCAAAGAAACTACTGCTAAAGGACACCAATAAGAAGAAGAGACTTGCTTGGGTCAAGAAACACGAGCAATGGATATTAGACAAGTGGAAATCTGTCCTTTGGTCTGACGAGTCCAAATTTGAGATTTTTGGTTCCAACCGCCGTGTCTTGGTGAGACGCAGAGTAGGTGAAAGGATGATCTCTGCATGTGTGTTTCCCACCGTGAAGCATGGAGGAGGAGGTGTGGGTGTGCTTTGCTGGTGACACTGTCTGACATTTATTTAGATTTCAAGGCACCAGCATGGAAGTGGTACACCATCCCATCTGGTATGCACTTAGTGGGACTATCATTTGTTTTTCAACAGGACATTAGCCCTTACATAGCCTGGAGGTGTGTTTTGGGTCATTTGACCAAGAAGGAGAGTGACGGTGCTGCATCAGATGACCTGGCCTCCACAATCACACGACCTCAACCCAATGGTTTGGGATGAGTTGGACTGCAGAGTGAAGGAAAAGCAGCCAACAAGTGCTCAGCATGTGGGAACTCCTTCAAGACTTCTGAAAAGCATTCCTCATGAAGCTGGTTGAGAGAATGGCAAGAGTGTACAAAGCTGTCATCAAGGCAAAGTGTGGCTACTTTGAAGAATCTCAAATATAAAATATGTTTTGATTTGTTTAACACTTTTTTGGGGGGTTCATACATGATTCCATATGTGTTATTTCATAGTTGAGATGTCTTCACTATTATTCTACAATATTAGAAAATAGTTAAAATAAAGAAAAACTCTTCAATGAGTATGTGTGTCCAAACTTTTGACTGGTACTGTGTGTATATATACATGTGTATATGTATTTAAAAAATATATATATGGGGGATTGGAAATGATACAGACAATTACATTGATGGAAGCCACAATCTATATGTACTATTAAAGCTGATCTACCCCAAATACACTTACTAATCTGCTGCCATGTCATCCATTTAAGGCCCTAGTTTCAAGAGTAAACATCAACAGGAAATACAGCACCTAAAACATTCCCAGAGCATACTATTTATTTCCTCAACATCTCAGGTTTGAAAGGGGAGTCTGATTCTGCTTATCGTTTATTTATTTGAAAAGAACATGATTGTCGTTTGAACTCTCTCCTCTCTCTAGAACCTGGAGAACAGAACAAAAATAAAGGGAACAGAATCAACACAAGAGACGAGAGTACTGGCTGATTATGATGATATCTCTGAGGTAGACACATTGCCGGAGAACATGGACATGACTATGCAGGTCTCAGTTAACACCAGTGAGCTGCCACTCCAGAAGTCCTCAGAGAATGATGGCTCCTGCAGTGGCACAGAGTCAGCCAACAGCATCCCCCTCCGGGCCCATGCTCCGCAGCCACCCCAGCAGTCCAGCAAGGAGAACAGTGTAGGGTCAAACACTGTCAAAGGTAATGGAAAGCCTATAGCTGCTGAGAGGGTTCAACCTCGACCACCAGACCCCTCCACAAAGCCAAAGCTATCCTGGGTCCATGCATCTCCTGGGCCGAAACAGAATAATATAAGTCAGGAAAAGACTGTGGCTGAGGAGAAAACGAGTTCCAGGAAGAAAGCCAGCAAGCATCAAGCTCCCAATGCAGCAGAGTCTGCAAGTACATATGGGGCTGGCTTCCAAGGGGAGAAGAAGCCAACTAAAAGTAGATCAGGTATGTTGCAGATAGAGCACATCAACAGGGCAGTGCAGAGTGTCCTCAGGAAAATGGGCAACTTCCGTGCTGACCGGAAGCCTGAAATCCCCAGAGAGTCCACAGAGAAGAGCCCCAGTTTATCCCTAAACAGGGAGGTTAACCAACTGAACATACACTCAAAGGCAGACTCTCTCTTAGCTGCTCAGCTGAAGGAGAAGACTCAGAGCCTGAACAGGAGTGAGACCGGCTGCTGTGAGGAGAGCCTGTCTCACCTCCAGGCCCATAGAAAAAATCCCACCTCGCCCCAAAAGACCACGGGCAACCAGCCTGGAGCAAAGGCTCTGCTTCCCACATCCGCTAGTTCACAGAAGCCTCTGCCAGATACGCCATCTAAAGAAGCCAAAATTCCAGAGAAACAGGACTGTAACCACTCTGAAAGCAGTTCAGAGAAGGGAGACTCCACAGGAAAGAAGGCCCCAATGACAAAGCCTCCTCGAAAAAAAAAACAAGGAAATATAGACTCAAAAACAAAGACTATTACTCCAAGGGTTGCAGTGACGCCACCTCAGGCTGCAAGTTAGTGTGGTCAGTGTTGATGATTTTAAATTCTGAGAAAACAACGCACATGTTCAGATGTCTGAAATATTTTTTGGGACACATTTGTTTCATTGTGTTTTGCACCAAATCAAATATCGATGGAATATTTTCCCTTCTGTGGGTGTTTTTCATCTTGAGAAATGTTGTGATATAATGCAGTATTCTTTATATTTTAACTTTTTATTTTCCTTCACCATAGCTATTCTCAAATCAATGTATTGTATAACAGTGAGTGCTAGGAGGTCTGAATACTTATTTACCTTGATCAATTGTCATTTTTGTACCCAACATTTGCTAATTTGTTCATATTGAATAAAACACCACAAAAACCTGGATTTTGCATCTCCTAAATGTTTTAAGTTGGAAAGCCGATCCCACTGCCCAGAACTGTGAAGCCACATCAGGGCCTCAGACAAACAAGAGGTGTATTGTGTTGATGGTAGAACAGTTTGGGGTCTGTGTTGAGGGCCCTGTGGCTGTCTGACACATGTGCTGCAGTTGTGTGTGCAGTTTTTTGGGGGAATGGTAGACTTTGATGCAGCTGTAAAGGCTACAGAAGATCAGATGGTGTTTAATTGATTACAGACTGTTGGTGCCAGTCATCCTGAATCCATGCTGTGACCTGCTTAGACAGGAACATCCCTCATTTGCTCTCAGGACTCTCAGACAAAGCAAAGACCCATTTAAGAGCAACAGGGTCCTGAAAATAAGTTATTTAACAAAGTCACACAGTAAGATTGGCAGATGACCAGCTGCCTTGTTGTGAAAGGTAGATCATATTGAACACATTGATGCTTTCATGACATGAATGGGTGCATGGCTGCATGCATAGGTGCTATTGCATCATTCTTTCATTCTGGAAGTTTTACTGTGGAAAAAGTATGGGGCCTAGTGGTGGGATGAGGACTAGAATTATGTTTTGACTGCCTGTTTAAACATCTCCCTGGAGCTTGGTCCATAACGGAATGCCAAGCATTGAGAAGCAACTGCCAACTCAACCATGTCCCAGAATACTATTGGGAGACAGTGGCTACCAGAGAGACATCCTATGAAAGCATTAACATCTGGTAGCCATTACGTCGCTGGAGTTGAGGAAAAAAGCTAATATTTTCTGCTAAGCAAAGCAGAAAACCTAGAGTGATATAACACCTAAATGTCAGAATGGCCTAATTGGAAAACTAGACCACAGTAACAAACATAAGTTACCTAAATATGGTTGAAATTGTTGTCTTAATGTCTTTTGAATGCCAAGACGGTACAGGATCATTCATTGATAATTGTATTTTTCTGAAATTTTGCATAAATTAATATTCTTTGGATATGGGCCATGGTTCCAAAAGGACTGTATATCACACCGCAAGCAATTGGCAGGACTTTTCTATGGGCATGATTACCTGTTTAAGTGTCTAGTCTATACTCACTGTGTGTAACGGTTTTCTTCCTCCGAAGAGGAGGAGCAGGGATTGAACCAAAATGCAGCTTCTTGATATGACATGATTTATTTAAACAAGACGAAAAAAACAAACTACACTTGAATAATTAACAAAACTAATAAACGATGTAGACAGACATGGACACGAACTTACATATAACGTGAAGAACGCATGAACAGGAAACAGACTACATAAACCGAACAAACAAACCGAAAACAGTCCCGTGTGGCGCAATGTACATAGACACAGGAGACAACCACCCACAACAAACAATGTGAAAACACCTACCTTAATATGGCTCTCAATCAGAGGAAATGAAAACCACCTGCCTCTAATTGAGAGCCATATCAGGTCACCCTTTAACCAACATAGAAACACATAACATAGACTACCCACCCAAACTCATGCCCTGACCTTCAAACACATACAAAATAACAGAAAACCGGTCAGGAACGTGACACTGTGGTATGAATGGGACATTGTGGACCTTCTGTGTAGGCTACAACATGTTCTTTTCATTTACTGTTTGCTGAAACAGGAATGGAAAATGCAGACATCATGACATTTCACGATTGGAAACAAACACAGCCATAAAACGACCCAGACATGATCAGAGTTTTAAGATGTGACTAGGGTTTTAAAAATCTGGTAACTTTCACCAAATTCCCAGGTTGTCAAAAAATCCTGATTGTAGGATTGTGGAAATCATGCTTATTCCCTCCTGATTCCATTATTTTTAAACAGTTCCTCTGGCTGCTACTAATCTTGATAAAAAGTAATTCCATCAAAACGATTTTGAGCTAAATGTATCACACAGTACCAGTCAAAAGTTTGTACACACCTACTCATTCAAGGGTTTTTCTAATCTTTACTATTTTCTACATTGTAGAATAATAGTGAAGGCATCAAAACTATAAAATAACACATATGGAATCATGTAGTAAAAAGTGTTAAACAAATCAAAATACACTACCGTTCAAAAGTTTGTGGTCACTTAGAAATGTCCTTGTTTTTCAAATGAAAGCAAAACAAAATAGTCCATTAAAATAACATCAAATTGATCAGAAATACAGTGTAGATATTGTTAATGTTGTAAATTACTATTGTAGCTGGAAAACGGCAGATTTGTTATGGAATATCTACATAGGCGTACAGAGGCCCATTATCAGCAACCATCACTCCTGGGTTACAATGGCACATTTTTGTTAGCTAATCCAAATTTATTATTTTAAAAGGGTATTTGATCATTAGAAAACCCTTTTGCAATTATGTTAGCACAGCTGAAAACTGTGTGCTTATTAAATAAGCAATAAAACTGGCCTTCTTTAGACTAGTTGAGTATCTGGAGCATCAGCATTTGTGGGTTCGACTACAGGCTCACAATGGCCAGAAACAAAGAACTTTCTTCTGAAACTCGTCAGTCTATTCTTGTTCTGAGAAATTAAGGCTATTCCATGTGAGAAATTGCCAAGAAACTGAAGATCTCGTAAAACGCTGTGTACTACTCCTTTCACAGAACAGCGCAAACGGTCTCTAACCAGAATAGAAAGAGGAGTGGGAGGCCCCGGTGCACAATTGAGCAAGAAAGAGGACAAGTACATTAGAGTGTCTAGATTGAGAAACAGACGCCTCACAAGTCCTCAACTGGCAGCTTCATTAAATAGTATCCGCAAAACACCAGTCTCAACGTCAACAGTGAAGAGGCGACTCCAGGATGCTGGCCTTCTAGGCAGAGTTGCAAAGAAAAAGGCATATCTCAAACTGTCTAATAAAAAGAAAAGATTAAAATGGGCAAAAGAACACAGACACTGGACAGAGGAAGATTGGGGAAAAAAGTGTTATGGACAGACAAATCTAAGTTTGAGGTGTTCGGAGACACAGAAAAAATGAAAAGATGCTGGAAGAATGCTTGACGCTATCTGTCAACCATGGTGGAGGCAATGTGATGGTCTAGGGGTGATTTTGGTGGTGGTAAAGTGGGAGATTTGTACAGGGTAAAAGGGATCTTGAAGAAGGAAGGCAATCACTCCATTTTGCAACGCCATGCCATACCCTGTGGACGGTTCTTAATTGGAGCCAATTTCCTCCTACAACAGGACAATGACCCAAAGCACAGCTCCAAACTATGCAATAACTATTTAGGGAAGAAGCAGTCAGCTGGTATTCTGTCTATAATGGAGTTCCCAGCACAGTCACCGGATCTCAACCCTATTGAGCTGTTGTGGGAGCAGCTTGACCGTATGGTACGTATGTCACGTTCGTTTAGAGATGGATTGTACCAAGGTGCAGCGTGGTAGGCGTACATCTTTCTTTTATTAAATGACACAGAAAAAACAACAAAAATACAAAACGAACGTAAAGCTACATGCAGCGCAGAAAACAACTACACACAAACAAGATCCCACAAACTAAAGGTGGAAAAAAGGCTGCCTAAGTATGATCCCCAATCAGAGACAACAATAGACAGCTGCCTCTGATTGGGAACCATACCTGGCCAACAAAGAAATAGAAAAACTAGAATGCCCACCCAAATCACACCCTGACCAAACCAAATAGAGACATAAAGGCTCTCTAAGGTCAGGGCGTGACATCGTACGAAATGCCCATCAACCTAATCAAATTTGTGGGAGGTGCTTCAGGAAGCATGGGGTGAAATCTTTTCAGATTACCTCAATAAATTGACAACTAGAATGCCAAAGGACTGCAAGGCTGTAATTGCTGCCAATGGAGGATTCTTTGACGAAAGCAAAGTTTGAAGGACATAATCATTATTATTTAAATTATCTATAACCTTGTCAACATCTTGACTATATTTCCAATTCATTTTGCAACTCATTTCATGTATGTTTTCATGGAAAACAAGAACATTTCTAAGTGACCCCAAACTTTTGAACAGTAGTGTATATTTTAAATGTTAGCTTCTTCAAAGTAGACACCTTTTGCCTTAATGACAGCTTTGCACACTCTTGGCATTCTCTCAACCAGCTTCACCGGGAATGTTTTTCCAACAGTCTTGAAGGAGTTCCCACATATGCTGAGCAATAGATGGCTGCTTTTCCTTCACTCTGCAGTCCAACTCATCCCAAACCATCTCAATTGGGTTGAGGTCAGGTGATTGTGGAGGCCAGGTCATCTGAGGCAGCAATCCATCACTCCCCTTCTTGGTAAAATAGCTCTTGCACAGCCTGGAGGTGTGTTGGGTCACTGTCCTGTTGAAAAACAAATGATAGTCCCACTAAGCGCAAACCAGATGGGATGGCGTATCGCTGCAGAATGCTGTGGCAGCCATGCTGGTTAAGTCTGGGTATTTTACCAAATAGGGGTATCTCTGTATACCACGCCTACCTTGTCACAACACAACTGATTGGCTCAAACACATTAAGTAGTAAAGAAATTCCACAAATGAACCAATAACAATGCACACCTGTTAATTGAAATGCATTCCAGGTGACTACCTCATGAAGCTGTTTGAGAGAATGTCAAGAGTGTGCAAAGCTGTTATCAAGGCAAGGGTGGCTACTTTGAATAATCTCAAATATATTTTGATGTGTATAATGCTTTTTTGGTTACTACATGATTCCATATGTGTTATTCCATAGTTTTGATGTCTTCAATATTATTCTACAATGTAGAAAATAGTCAAAATAAAGAAAAACCCTTGAATGTCCAAACTTTGGACTGGTACTGTATGTATATACAGTTGAAGTCGGATGTTTACATCATTAAAACTCGTTTTTCAATCACTCCACAAATTTCTTGTTAACAAACTATAGTTTTGGCAAGTCAGTTAGGACATCTACTTTGTGCATGACACAAGTCATTTTTCCAACAATTGTTTACAGACAGATTTCACTTATAAATGTAGACCGCCACAAGTCTGGTTCATCCTTGGGAGAAATGTCCAAATGCCTGAAGGTACCACATTCATCTGTAAAAACAGTAGTACACAAGTATAAATACCATGGGACCACGCAGCCATCATACCGCTCAGGAAGGAGACGCGTTCTGTCTCCTAGAGATGAACGTACTTTGTTGCGAAAAGTGCAAACCAATCCCAGAACAGCAAAGGACCTTCTGAAGATGCTGGATGAAACAAGAGTATCTATATTCACAGTAGAACGAGTCTTATATCGACATAACATGAAAGGCCGCTCAGCAAGGAAGAAGCTACTGCTCCAAAACCGCCACAAAAAGCCAGACTACGGTTTGCAACTGCACATGGGGACAAAGATCGTAGTTTTTGGAGAAATGTCCTCTGGCCTGATGAAACAAAAATAGAACTGTTTGGCCATAATGACCATCGTTATGTTTGGAGGAAAAAGGGGGAGGCTTGCAAGCCGAAGACACCAGCCCAACCGTGAAGTACGGGGGTGGCAGCATCATATTGTGGGGGTGCTTTGATGCAAGAGGGACTGGTGCACTTACCAAAATAATGGCATCCATGAGGAAGAAAAATGATGTGGATATATTGAAGCAAAATCTCAAGACATCAGTCAGGAAGTTAAAGCTTGGTCGCAAATGGGTCTTCCAAATGGACAATGACCCCAAGCATACTTCCAAAGATGTGGCAGAATGGCTGAAGGACAACAAAGTCAAGGTATTGGAGTGGCCATCACAAAGCCCTGACCTCAATCCCATAGAAAATTTGTTGGCAGAACTGAAAAAGCGTGTGCGAGCAAGGAGGCTTACAAACCTGACTCAGTTACACCAGCTCTGTCACGAGGAATGGGTGAAAAATTCCCCCAACTTATTGTGGGAAGCTTGTGGAAGGCTACCGGAAATGTTTGACCCAAGTTAAACAATTTAACGGCAATGCTACCAAATACTAATTGAGTGTATGTGTAACGGCTTTCGTCGGTGGAAGGAGAGGACCAAAGCGAAGCGTAGTTAGTGTTTATCTTAATTGAATAAAAAAAAAAAAAAAACAGAACACTTCAAAATACAAAAACAACAAAAGTGAAAACCAAAACAGTTCTATCTGGTGCAGACACACAAAGACTGAAGACAACCACCCACAAACCACAATAGAACACAGGCTACCTAAATATGGTTCCCAATCAGAGACAATGACTAACACCTGCCTCTGATTGAGAACCATATCATGCCAAACGAGAAACCCCACATAGAAACAGAAAACATAGATCATACCCACCCAACTCACTCCCTGATCACACTAATACAAAGAAAATACAAAAGAACTATGGTCAGAACGTGACAGTATGTAAACTTCTGACCCACTGACCCATGTGATGAAAGAAATAAAAGCTGAAATAAATCATTCTCTCTACTATTATTCTGACATTTCACATACTTAAAATAAAAGTGGTGATCCTAACTGACCTAAGACAGCGAATTTTTACTAGGATTAAATGTCAGGAATTGTGAAAAACTGAGTATAAATTTATTTGGCTAAGGTGTATGTACATTTCCGACTTCAACTGTATATTTTTATATATAGGGAAGCCTTAAGATAAATCATCCACTAGTTTAGAAACATTTTGTATTGTTTTTGAGTAAAGTAGTAATATGTTAGGTTAGTATGTTGGTGGAAAGATGCCCCTCCAATGTGGCCCCTTTATGGTTGATCATGTTTCTAGCTGTAATTGTTTATTTTTTTATTTTTTTATTTAACCAGGTAGGCCAGTTGAGAACAAGTTCTCCTTTCCAACTGCGACCTGGCAAAGATAAAGCAAAGCAGTGCGACACAAACAACACAGAGTTACACATGGGATAAACAAACACACAGTCAAATAACACAATAGAAAAATCTATACACAATTTAGGCACTGGCTAGCCCAGTTAGCTACCTAGCAACCTCACTAGCAGAATGTCTGAAGATAAATAAATGCTAGCCAGCTAGTCAGCATAAGCTAATATCTGCTAGCATAGCTACTTTCTTTTCAGATGTGAGTTTTCAAGAAATTATCTGATTGTCACGATCGTGTGGGGGAGAGACGGACCAAAACGCAGCATGTGGAAAATAAGCCATCTTCTTTTTTCATTATTTTGAAGAAGGTAAAACGAAACACTTACAAACTAACAAAACAATAAACGACCGTGAAGCTATGAACGTAGTGCACACACAGGCTACAAACGTATAACATAGACAATTACCCACAACAAACTAAAGCCTATGGTTACCTTAAATATGGCTCCCAATCAGAGACAACTGAAACCAGCTGTCTCTAATTGGGAACCCATTCAGGCAACCATAGACTTTCCTAGACAACTACACACAAACATAGACACAGCTAGACACATTCACTCAACACAAACCCATACACTACACCCAACACCCCCTTTACCATATAACCACCCAAAACCGACAAAACACAAACATTCCCCATGTCACACCCTGACCTAACTAAAATAATAAAGAAAACAAAGAATACCAAGGCCAGGGCATGACACTGATTGTGGTGGCTATGGCGAAGAGGCGCTTAGTAGTTCCCTGAATATTATTGAAAATGGGTAGGGCATTAAGGCAGCTGCCCATGCTTTTAAAGTGCCACCCAAAACCCTGAGGCGCCACCGAGACAAGCAGTTCAAAAACCCAGGCTACAGCTATTTGGGTGGGTTACCAGTCTTCACTGGCTCTTTCGAATGTGACCTGGTGAATCAACCTCCGCCACAACCTCCACCCCACAGCCTACCCAGCACCCACAGGTCTCCAGTGACCTTGCTCCGAATGTTGGTAAGAAAAAGAAACGTCAGCACACATTTTAGGAAATATATAGTAGCATATAGAGTGATTATAAATGTGTTTATTGAACCAATACTCATGAGTTCTGTTGTTGTTTATTTGTTTTTGTTTAAAGTACCAGTTCTACAACAACAAACAGAGGTAGGGGTCATATTGGGGTGGACCCCCGAGCCAAGGATATACGAGGCGAGGAAAAGAAAGGTTGAGCCGGCTACAGTCCTGACAGCTTCACCCCACAAGAGGTTCCTGGAGGACAAGTCAAGAAAGAAGAAAGCAAAGGGAGAAAGAACCCTGTATCGCTGAAGAAATCTGTGACACTAAAAAAGGTTCCTCCAGGTTCAAAAACCACAACAAACACCCTAAAAGAATGGGATGCAGAATGCTTGTTCTGTAAAGGGCTCCTCTCCGTGGGGACTGGATACAGAGCGAGCAGTGTCAGGTGGACTCACGAGCTATGCTCAAATTTAACTGGGGTGGATTAATTTGCGACCTCTGTGTCAATACAAAATCTGGGAAAATGCCATCGTGTTAAGTTATTGTTATGAAATGTTTAATATGCGTGTGTGTGTGTATCTGTGTGTGTGTGTCTGTGTGTGTGTGTATCTGTGTGTGTGTATCTGTGTGGGTGTGTAATCGATATTGAATCAGATATATTCCAATGAATTTCTTCCCAAAAAATCTAATTATTACAAACTATTGAAAACTATTGAATTTCATTTTACTGACTATGAGTTTAGTTTAACTGTACATAATGTAGTGTAAGGAAAAGGTCAAAGAAGAAGGAGAATTTATTTGCAGGTGAGGTAAAAAATAGGGACACTTCTGTGAAATCCTATGGCATAATCTTCTATTGGGCTAAGTATCTTACCCCGATTACACACACATTTTAGCTTGGCAAAATTCCCCTGTCCTAAAAAATGTATTGTATTAAATAACTAAAAATCTGTCAACTGTAGCCATTTATTTTCCTTTGTTGCGTTACCCTAAGCATGGCCATCATCCACCTGCATTTTTTTCTCTCCAAATGTTGCTTTTTTTGTGTCAGAAATTAGATATTGATCTTAAGGGGGTGAGCTGAGCTGTGAATGGTCCTGGTGCACCAAAAGGTGTCAAGTGAAGCCAGTTTGGATTTGTCTTCAGACCAATCACATCACATCAGAAGCCAAACGTCATTGACAGAAAAAAAACTTGAATTGTTGCATCTTGTTGTGTTGTTCTTCGGTGGCTAACTAGCTAGCTAAAATTGTCCCTTTCCTAAATTAGCCATGGATGGAGATAGGGATTTGGACTTGTAGTTTTACTTAATTCTCGTTACTGGCCAATGATTATAATGACGATTCTAATCCAACAATAAATTAATACACTGTGCCCATGGCCTGAGAGGATGGAAGTTCAATATGTAGCCAGATGTAGCATGCTAATGTTAACTAGCTCACCTGGTGCATCATTGCCCATGAAAGGAAGTTAGCCGAGCAAGCAAGCATTTTAGCAAGTTGCCTAGGACAACAAACACTACAATTGTGTACTGATGACAGAGTTATAGACCGTTTAGGCAACATGAAAAAAGAAGTTGGCATTGGTGTTTCTTTACAAGTAGGGTGAGTCAACATGTTTTTTCTACACACAAACACACAAATCAGTACCATGGACAGACACATATTTAGCTTACGTTGATTGTACTAAATCGTTTTTGGTATATTTTATTTGTCGTTGTATTAGACTAAACAAAGGTGATTAGATGATGTTGAAATGTTGAAGTTGAAATGGTGCTGGAATAGTGGAGGCAGCTCCTGTTTTCTTTGCGACTTGCTGTAACTCTCCATGGTTCTAAATCAATAGTTGTTTAGTAGTCTGAAAATGTCAGAAACATTACCTTGCTGTAGGTAATTTTTAACCTTTATTTGACTAGGCAAGTCAGTTAAGAACAAATTCTTATTTACAATGACGGCCTGCACCGTCCAAACCCAGCCGATGCTGGCCCAATTGTGCGCCGCCCTATAGGACTCTCAATCACAGCTGGTTGTGATAAAGCCTGGATTTGAACCAGGGTGTCTGTAGTGATGCCTCAAGCACTGAGATGCAGGTTTATGACCACTGTGCCACTCAGGAGCCTGTGTTACATGTAACTGTGTTACATGCAATATGTTTTGTGGATTTCACAGGACAGATTTTATTGTTGCATTTCCTTTAAAACAGCTCATATATTTTTGCACATCATTTTATACACATAAAAACGGCATAAAAGCATAAAACACAGCATTTCAGTATTACAAACAAGTTTGTTAAAAAGTACATGTTGTTAAAACCAATAAAAACAACCAGAAATATGTAAAACATCAAATTCTGTAAAAGCCATTTAAAATGTGTATAAATGAATTAACAAAAGTAAAACATTTTTAAGACATGGAAAACATGTAAAAAGTAACTTTGTTAAAAGACTGTCTTCGGTCTTTTGTACAGGACCGGGGTCCGAGTCCTTATCAAACTCGCCTCCTCCTGCTCCTCCGAATAAATTTCCGTCCTGTCCGTCGGGGCCCAAAGGAGATCCCTCCCCTAGGCGCCGCAGCGCTGTCAGGCCGTGGCCGCCAGGACCTTGGGTGTTGTGGGGGACCCTTCGTCTGGGGTCGAGGCCCCCTTTCTTCTGTACCACCCCAGGGCTGCCGTGGCTACCATGGCTACTGCCTGGGGGGCGGTCTCTACTCGTTTCACTACCAGCAGGTTGTGGGAGGACCACAGTGCTTCCTTCAGACTCGTGAGGGTGGACCAGAGCTTGGTGAAGGCCTTCGGTGGAATAGGCCTTCGGCCCACCCCATACAGCATGAGCTGGGGCGTCAGGTCCTCCCTTGCTGGCAGACACGGGGAGATCAGGGGGCCTGCTTCCTTCCACAGGTCCCTGGCGGCTCTGCACTCCCAGAGCAAGTGCCTCACCGACTCATCTTGGCCGCAGCCTGGTCGGGGGCACGTGGATGTCCTCACCATGCAACGAGAGTGCATAACGCCCCTGACCGGAAGGAAATCGTGGACGACCATCCAAGACAGGTCCCGGTGACGATTCAGCAGGACAGATGTTGCCATCTGATTTTGTAATTAAACAAATGTGTGGTTGAATGTATTCTCCCACTGTCTAATTATTGTCTCGGCCTTGTGCTTATATATCACGGTGTCAAGCAGTGGAGGCTCCTCAGAGGAGGAAGGGGAGGACCATCCTCAGAGAATTTCATAATAATAATAGTAAAACATTTAAAAAGTTATCCTTTTTTGATAAAACTATACTAAATATATTCACGTCACCGAATAATTGATTAAAACACACTGTTTTACAATGAAGGTTTACAGTAGCCTCAACAGCACTCTGTAGGGTCGCGCCATGGTGTAGTCGGAGGACAGCTAGCTTCCGTCCTCCTCTGGGTACATTGACTTCAATAAAAAACCTAGGAGACTCATGGTTCTCACCCCCTTCCTTAGACTTACACAGTAATTATGGCAACTTCGAGAGGACGTTCTCCAACCTAACAGAGCTCTTGCAGCATGACCTGGCATGTTGTCCACCCAATCAAGAGATCAGATAATGAATCTAGTATAAGCATAAGATACAGCTAACTAGCACTGCAGTGCATAACATTTGGTGAGTAGTTGACTCAAAAAATGCCACAATAGTTGAACAGTTAACAAATTTCTTTTTTCTTTAAATAAAGAAGCAAGAGAGATTTTTTGTTGTTGTTGCTTTCACTTACTTAGCTAGCTAGCTAGTTTAGCCTACTCAAACTGAGGGATGCTATGTTAGCTACAGTTGCTGGCTATGACTATCCAACACAACACTGGAACCCTTCCAATTCAAGGTAAGATTTTGGTTTACTATTTTAATGCCAGTGGGGCTCGTCGGTGTAACTGCTTATTGAACTGCACACTAACGTTACTGCATGATTGTAGCAGGTTTACTAATGCGTTAGTTCTATTAGTTATGTTGACTATGACACTACTTTAGCTAACATAGTGACAATGATGTAGGAGAGCACATAGATGTGAGAAGGAATACTACGTGGCTGCTATGAAAGTGAACTATGTTTATGTGTGATCAGGGGTTTATTCATTCCACCAATTCTGTTGTAAAACATTTATGTAACAGAATTAAACGGAACAGGGATAAGCATACCTTACACCCTAGATCAGCTAGATGCAGGCAAGTGCGCGCAAGGCGGGATTGAATGTGTCAGTGTCAAATTTCTATCGACCTGTGTGCACCTACATGATAAACTTTCATTCATAGGCTAGGTTGATGGGTATAGGGACAATTTGAGTATCATGTAGTACCCTAAACCTATTGATGTTACATTGAACTGGGTAAATGGAATATGAATGACAGTCATCCAATATGCTGTAATAGAAATAAGGCAATGCTCATGAGACAAAAAAAATCATCCTCCCTCATCTTAAAACGGCACCTGCTGCCAAAGCATATGAACTAACAGGTTACAGAAAAAACAATGCAATTGACACATATTTTGTAATATTGCTTTTTTGGGGGTGGGGGCCTTGCTTGCTTTCCCGGTGATTTTACCCACGCACCGCTACTGCCGACCTTGGATGTGGGATATAAAGTATTACATAAACAGGACATGGATAGAATAATGCTGGATGGATTCGCCATATAGAGGAAATGGCTCCATCTTGTGTTCCCAACATAGAGCAGGACCTGGTTGTCACACTTGTGACCAGACATTAATGACACTTTCAAAACTGGGAAAAAACAAGCTTCTACTGGAAAAATCGATTTGGATGTGTCATCCAACTCAATATTCCAACTCAGACCTCTTTCTAGAGCTCTGACGTCATATGACCTCATATTTTCCCAGCTGTTTTGAATGTGGCATCAAACCAGAGATACAATCCCTCAGATTACATAGTCAAATTTTGATAAACTCCCATATCTATTGGGTGAAATATCAGTGTGCCATCAGAGCGGCAAGATTTGTAACCTGTTGTCATACGAAAAGGGGAACCAGTGAAGAACAAACATTTCTCTCCTTTTGTATTTTTAACTATTTGCACATCGTTATAACATTGTACATAAGACAATGTATGATGTTTGAAATGTCTCTATTCCTGTGACACTTTTGTGAGTAATGTTTACTGTTAATTTGTTTATCTATTTCCCATGCCAATAAAGCCCTTCAAATTGATACTGTATATAATGGCGAGATGGTCTTGTCTCCACCCCAACAATGGGAGTTGTCATCCCAATGGCAGGCGGTCTGCTAATCATGGTCAGATAGACAAGTGAACCCTCTTGCCTCTTCCTCCCTGCCATTGACCACTTCTCCCAGTGAGGGGAACGTAGGACAGCAATGCCTTGTGAAAGAAGGGCTACTGATAACTTGTATTGAGTATTCTGGGAGAAACCGTTTGGTTCTTACTGGGGACTGACTGAAGGGCAGTGCCCACTTTTGACATCAACTGTATTAGACTTGTGGATTGGTGCTATTCTTCAAGTTTGAGTTGTTTCTGTCAACAAGTTACACAATAGAACTTTGATACAGTGAGTTATTTTGTACAATGGAATGCCACTAAAGTATCATCAGTCATGGCAGGGAATAATATTATCCAACAAGAGAATGTCAAGAAATGCTTGCTAGTTTTCTGATTCTACAATTCAAAACGTGTAGGTTTATGTTGAGTTTATTAACAGTTTTAACGTATCAGTACATGTACAAATTGTGAGGAACAGGAGGGAATGACAATAACAATTGATAGGAAACACATCCATGATTTTCTGAGTTTTGACAAGTCTAACGCCCATGAAGTTCCTGGTAGCCAGTAGTCAGCCTCGTCGTGACAGATCAATGTCCATGCAGCTGATATTCCATGAAGACCGACTCAGGGGAATAGAACACTAAAGAGTGGCGTTAGCTTCTTTTCCCCCGGAACATCGTCAGGGCACTTCTATTCCTCCTCTGTTTCGTATTGGTGTTTGATGTGTTTCCATAGTTTCTACAAACAAAACACAACATTGAAAGTTGAATTATATGTGCAACGACCTATGATGCATCCTTCCTATGAAGATTTAAATTAACTAGCTAGCTAATCAAATAGCCAATGGACATTTACAACTAGCTAGCTAGGTTAGCTAAAAGGCAGGCGGTCGTTTGTCCTTAGCAAGGTCAGACGTATGCTGCGGGAAGATCTGTCAGTAGACTTACCCCCCGATTCAATTGCTCGAATATGGCATCGCCTCCCTGGTCAAACATTCGTTCAAAAAACACTGCTCCGACCATGATGGTAACGGCAAAAGTAGATGTTCTCCTGAAGAGCAAATTGTAGACACCTTTAGCGAGCGACATGTCAACTGATGGTGATTTCGAGAAAGGAGGAAATGACGACATATTAAATTAAACCGAAGTATGATGGGAAAAGTAGTTCTAAACATGTGCGTCATATCAATGTGCGCCAAAGTAAACGTGAAAACAAAATACTGACGATATAACATACATGGTCTTTGAAAGTAAACACTTACATACTTACTTATCATACAAATATAATGATGGCAAACTGCGGAGTAGCTAAGCTGGATAGACAGCAAACCCGCTAGAGTAGATCTAACCTGTAGTTGCAGTTACTAGCTGTTCGAGGTCGTCAATAATTACCACAGCCACAAAGTGGTACTTATTTCTAAACCCCGCCTGTTTCTACAATTAATCTTGTTAAAATATGATTTTGAACCTAACCTTAACCCCAACGACGCTGCTAAAGTTATGCCTGTATTCAATGGAGAGATACAGCATATCAGCTAGCTGGCTGGCCTTTGCCATCTGCTTTGGTGGCGCCATTGAGAGGAGTGATTACTGGGGTAGAGGTAAATGTGAAAGTTGACCACATGAAGGGGAAGATTCCCGGTGTTTGTGATGCTCGTCGTTTGGTGCGACACGGACAGGGTGGTGTGAGTGGTGACGGGGGCGTGAGAGTCGTTGTCTGTCCTTTTGAGTTTTGATGTTGAGTCAACAAAGTGATGTTAGGATATATAAGTTATCCTGTACGAGCTTTTGTGCCAAATACATCACGTTTTTACAGGTGTCAAGCTTATGGGTATGTGGTAGCAGTGTATAGGAGGGGGGTTCCTAGGCGTGAGAAGTGTGCATAAGGGCATGAGACAAAGGAATGTGTAGCATTGGGGAAAGTAGTGGTATGTGTTAATAGTAGGTGTGCCAGTGTAACGGATGTGAAATGGCTAGCTAGTTAGCGGGTGCGCGCTAGTAGCATTTCAATCAGTTATGTCACTTGCTCTGAGACTTAAGTAGGGTTTCCCCTTGCTCTGCAAGGGCCGCGGCTTTTGTGGAGCGATGGGTAACGCTGCTTCGTGGGTGACTGTTGTCGATGTGTGCAGAGGGTCCCTGGTTCGTGCCCGTGTCGGGGCGAGGGGACGGTTTAAAGTTATACTGTTACACCCATGAGGCCGGGAATCAGAAATGTCCGGTGCGAGAGAGGCATGTTGAGATTTCCAGGGTTAGAGTAGTGCAGAAGTTGTTGTATGCTGAGGCAATGAAGAATGTAGAGTGGAGTGTGAGTAGTAGAGCTATACCAGTACAGAGGCGTAGGCCAACAAGTGAAATACAGTTCCAGTCAAAAGTTTGGACACACCTACTCATTCAAAGGGGTTTTCTTCCTTTTTACTATTTTCTAGATTGTAGAATAATAGTGTAGACATCAAAACTATGAAATAACACATATGGAATCATGAAGTAACCAAAAAAGAGAGAATACCAAGAATGTGCACAGCTGTCATCAAGGCAAAAGGTGGTTAGTTTGAAGAATCTCAAATATAAAATATATTTAGATTTGTTTAACACTATTTTGCTCACTACATGATTCCATATATGTTATTTCATAGTTTTGATATCTTCACTATAATTCTACAATGCTGAAAATAGTTAAAATAAAGAAAAACCCTTGAATGAGTAGGTGTGTCAACTTTTGACTTGTACTGTATGTTTTAGTAAGAATGGATTTTTAGCATTTATAGCAATGGTTATCAACTGTACTGCAGGGATGGAACAGAAGTCACAGAAAATAGAGGTTGTGGTGGCAGCTGCAGAGAGGTATTTGGGTGTGCAAGACTTGACGTCAGAAGAGTTACAGGGTGTGTTAAATGGTGGTGTCCCATCCTTTCAGGCTGTTGGTCTGAGGTAGAACCAAATGGATTTAAATAGTGGAGTAGGGTGGTGGGTTTGGTAGGGTAGTGTTAGAATGTAGGGTATTTATTTATTGATATATATATATATATATATATATATATACACTGCTCAAAAAAATAAAGGGAACACTTAAACAATACAATGTAACTCCAAGTCAATCACACTTCTGTGAAATCAAACTGTCCACTTAGGAAGCAACACTGATTGACAATAAATTTCACATGCTGTTGTGCAAATGGAATAGACAAAAGGTGGAAATTATAGGCAATTAGCAAGACACCCCCCTCCGTCTCATGCTACCACTGGAGTGAGAGCACCGCCAGCATTCAAAAGTGACCAAAACATCAGCAAGGAAGCATAGGAACTGAGAAATGGTCTGTGATCACCACCTGCAGAATCACTCCTTTTTTGGGGGTGTCTTGCTAATTGCCTATAATTTCCACCTTCTGTCTATTCCATTTGCACAACAGCATGTGAAATTTATTGTCAATCAGTGTTGCTTCCTAAGTGGACAGTTTGATTTCACAGAAGTGTGATTGACTTGGAGTTACATTGTGTTGTTTAAGTGTTCCCTTTATTTTTTTGAGCAGTGTATATAAATAATTAAGCAAAGTATAACAGAGTTATACTCCAATCTAGTAGGTGGTGGTACCACTTGCTAAATGTTATGTTAGCTGAATACTATGACTGAGTGTCCCAATCCTCACATAAAAAGGTTTGTATTGCTTATTTCTTTATAGCTAGTAACATTAGACAAGGAGGGTCAGTTCATTGGTCAACCATGGTGGCTGGAGTGAATGTAGGTTCTAGACCGAGATGCTATCATGGCTGTATGCCCTTGGGTTCTCAAACTACCCTTTCTCCAGCCCTGATTTAGCTACCTAAAGTCTTGATGAGCAGGGGGTTGGAGGATTAGTAGCCTATGCAATCAGGTGTGTAGAGAGTAATGTTGGCACGAAAGCCTGCACACCCAGTAGCTCTACACAAGAAGGGTTTGCCAACCCTTGACTCACTGCAGGGTAAGCACTTGAAGGTCTTGGCACTTCGATTGGGGCCTGTAATGTGACGGTCATATTTTCAATCATTGGGCTTGTTCGACATTGCATTCAACAGGGCCATCACCTGACTGATCTACAAATCACCTTGCATCAAAAATAACAACTCATTATTATTTGTAGATCAGTCAGTCCGTCACAATTTATGATACATCATGGTTTTGATGCTCTTGAACACAGCCATTGTTTGGTTTCAGAGATATGAGGTGACTCTAGCTGACTGAACTGAAGACAGAATCTTAACTATGGGGAAGCGGTATTACTGTGACTACTGTGACCGGCCCTTTCAGGACAACATGCACAATAGGGAAAAACACATGTAAGGTGTTCAACACCACAGACCTAAAAAAGCCTGGTTTGACCATTTCAGAGGTAAGAAATGTAATTTCCCAAGAGTTTCGGTCCAACATAGTTGAGGCCTCGGTCTGAAGAAACATTGTGTTGGTGCGCTCAAGTGTGTAAAAAGTTAAAACTATACGTTCATGGAGACTTGGTATAAGATGCTTTTAGAAAAAGGGTTGTCTATGGACTGGTAGAAAAATTAGGGAATGATGGCTATCACTTGGCTTACTTTTCCCATCAATGCACTTTTGAAGAACAGATGAAGAAACTTCTTGATTTAAAAAGGCTTTATATACTTGGCATTTTGGCAGACAGCAGGACCAACATCAAGTTGCCAATGTGTTTTCAGAATCACATGTATTGTCCTACATTAGGAAAATCTTGGCATAGCTCACACATTTCATACACAAAACATATAGATAACGATTCAAGAAACTAACACAGACATGAATAGTACTCCCCCACCTGCCCATACGATGAAGCTACATGGAATTTGCTTAGGCTTAGTTTCCTGCATCAGATCAGGGTGTAAGGTTTGACACAGTAACCAATCAGAAGACGTAATATAATTACAAAAGAACAGCAAAAAGAGATGGTTGGGGTTAAATTCAGATGGATGTGATCAAATGCAATTCAGTTCAAGTCCTTTTCTAAAAAGAATTGACAGTGACCTTATCTCTGCAGTTGTTTTTATCATCTGACATACTTATGGTAATAGGCTGTAGATTTTAATGTACACATTGACAACACTTCTCCCATCACAGATACAGCAGCTATCCTGTATGATGAACGGACTAAGAAACCATGCAGGAGGTTTCTAAAGACTGGTAAAGACTACAATTAAAGATACAAGGAACATGTCGTGTGAATTAAAGACCCTTACGATTTATCTGTGTAATGCTTATATTTTTGTCCTTTGCATCAGGCCAGTGTGTGTTCGGCAACAACTGCAGATTCTCTCACATGTCAGAGGGACATGGAGATCAAGCTGATCCTAACTGTTATAGGCCTATTTCTATTTGGACCTGTTAATCAAAAGTGTTGGAAAAACTTGTCAATAATCAACTTACTGACTTTCTTGACGTCTATAGTATTCTCTCTGGTATGCAATCTGGTTTCTGCTCAGGTTAAGGATGTGTCACTGCAACCTTAAAGGTCCTCAATGATGTCACCATTGCCCTTGATTCTAAGCAATATTGTGCTGATATTTTTATTGACTTGGCCCAAGCTTTTGATACGGTAGACCATTCCATTCTTGTGGGCCGTCTAAGGAGTATTGGTGTCTCTGAGGGGTCTTTGGCCTGGTTTGCTAACTACCACTCTCAAAGAGTGATGTGTATAAAATCAGAATCTGCTGTCTCAGCCACTGCCTGTCACCAAGGGAGTACCCCAAGGCTCAATACTAGGCCTCACGCTTTTCTCAATTTACATTTTTACAACATTGCTCAGGCAGTAGGAAGCTCTCTCATCCATTTATATGCAGATGATACAGTCTTGTACTCAGCTGGCCTCTCCCCAGATTTTGTGTTAAATGCTCTACAACAAAGCTTGCTTAGTGTCCAACAAGCTTTCTCTACCCTTGACCTTTGTTTTGGAGGTGTTCAGAACAAGGTTATGTGGTTTGGTAAGAAGAATGACCCTCTTCCCACAGGTGTTATTACTACCTCTGAGGGTTTAGAGCTTGAGGTAGTGACCTCATACAAGTACTTGGGAGTATGGCTAGATGGTGCACTGTCCTTCTCTCAGCACATAACGAAGCTGCAGGCTAAAGTTAAATCTAGACTGGATTTCCTCTATCATAATCGCTCCTCTTTTACTCCAGCTGCCAAACTAACCCTGATTCAGATGACCATCCTACCCATGCTAGATTACGGAGTTATAATTTATAGATCGACAGGTAAGGGTGCTCTCGAGTGGCTAAATGTTCTTTACCATTTGGCCATCAGATTTACCACCAATGCTCCTTATAGGACACATCACTGCACCCTATACTCCTCTGTAAACTGGTCATCTCTGTATACCTGTCGCAAGACCCACTGGTTGATGCTTATTTATAAAACCCTCTTAGGCCTCACTCCCCCCTATCTGAGATATCTACTGCAGCCCTCATTCTCCACATACAACACCCGTTCTGCTAGTCACATTCTGTTAAAGGTCCCCAATGCACAAACATCCCTGGGCCGCTCCTCTTTTCAGTTCGATGCAGCTAGCGACTGGAACGAGCTGCAACAAACACTCAAACTAGACAGTTTTATCTCAATCTCTTCATTCAAAGACTCAATCATGGGCACTCTTACTGACAGTTATGGCTGCTTTGTATGATGTATTGTTGTCTCTACCTTCTTGACCTTTGTGCTGTTGACTTTGCCCAATAATGTTTGTACCATGTTTTTGTGCTGCTACCATGTGTTGCTACCATGTTGTCATGTTGTGTTGCTACCATGCTGTGTCGTCATGTTTTGCTGCCTTGTTATGTTGTCTTAGGTCTCTCTTTATGTAGTGTTATGACTCTTGTTGTGATGTGTTTTGTCTTATATTTATATTGAATACATTATTTAAATCCCAGGCTCCCGTCCCTGCAGGAGGCCTTTTGCCTTTTGGTAGGCCGTCATTGTAAATAAGAATTTGTTCTTAACTGACTTGCCTAGTTAAATAAATAAATAAAATGGAGAACCTAAGAATGCAGATTGAAGGTCGGTTGTTTCCACAAGATGGCACTGTCTGCCATGGACATGGTCCTCAAATGAAGGGTAGTCAGTTATGAGCAATGGCGTCGTCGTCATTTTAGTTATGCCTTGCATGATGATAACATTTTTAAGAGGTCAAATTTACATCATTATGGTGGTAAGTTACTCTGGTGTTTGAATTATGAACATGCAATGCTCCTCTTCATTTAGGTGGTTCAATGAAATCCCTCATAGTAAGCATCGTTACTAATTTTATTCGGAATTCAAAGTTACCATGGTGCTTGTGTTAATTAGCTCCATATTAAGTGGTGCAGTCTGAACTCTAGATGAAAGATGGAGCAGAGAGGACCCAGAGCACAGAGCATCCCCTGAGCGGAGCATAGAGGAGATTCTCACCAGGAGGGAGAAGAGGAGAGCCGCCCTCAGCAGTGGAAGGTACAGTACGAATAAATGGTAAAAGGCTGTCAGTACTTCCTGTGCATGCTAGTGGTAAAATTTTATTTTCACTTGCACAGCGTCATATTTGATACCATCAGTGCAAAGATAGCTTTTCCTCTTTTTCCTTTCCCTAAAATGGTTCATCTGTTTTACTCCCTACAGTGTTTTGAAAGAGGAAGATGATGACAATCAACCAGAGAATGATATACCGCCACATTTCCTCACAATTCCTGACCTCCCTCCCTCACTTCTGTCCCCTCCCCCTAGTGGATGGAAAGTCTGGCTGAACTGAATGGGGTTAATTAAAGGAGATTCACCATTGTATTTCTCAAAGTTACACTTGGTGATGCAAGAACTGATCATTTCTTTTTATTAGGCCTCAAAGTTTTACTTGATGAAGGTGAGTGAATTTTTTATCTTCATATTTTAATTGAGTTTCTTCATTCGTCTACATTAGTCTTATGAATTATGTGCATGCAGACTTGTTGAGTAAGTCCTTGGATTCAAGAAAATGTATTATGAATTATACATTTGCAGAATGTGAGGTTGTAATGCTTTTGAAATGATAACCTCAGGAAAGCAGCAGTACTGGAGTGGCTACCACATTTAGAAAAAAAACTATGTGATTTCCTTCCCTCCACCTATTCTTTATGATGAAAAAGTGGTTTGTGTATTTTGAGAAGATTTATTTTGAGTGGATGGAAGTTACAGCTTTACCTCATCACTGACGTTGGCCACATGCACAAAAGATGGTGTCCATATTTGTAAAAACACATTTTTTGTGTCCCTATCTTCAGGTAATAAAATAGTGTTTCGCCACGTTTAATTTTTAAGGGATAATAGAACAAGTGCTATTCAGGACCTTACTTCACTGTGTAATTGGAGCCCTGTCAGTATGTGCCACACAACTGAGGGCCAGATAAGACAGTGCTTTGACAGGATGTCACATCACCATGTGATGGCGACCCTTTGCCTGCATCATCTGCCTCTCCTGTGACACTAACACAGATTAAAACCCAAACCGCTACACCCTAGAATAACATTTTCAATTGGTTTCAGATTGGCTCTGAGGGAGATGCCAGGACAGGGATACTTTGCTGGTTGGTTGGCCAGCAGTGTGAGTACCTCCTCTACTCTGAATATTATGGCCATTCTGGCTGTATTACATCTCTGGGCTCTGTGATTAAAAACTCACATGGCCAATTTTGAAGCAGGACTACAGTTACTGACTTGTCTCAAGGCCTTAGTAAGCCCCCACCGAGAGCCCTGATAAGTTTCCCTGAACCAGGCATAAAATAACTCAACATAATTAAGTTGGTATTTACACTTGTAGTTTTGCATTTATTCAAAGTATTCACCAAAATGTACTATGTACAGTCATTGTACCAAACAAAATTCTAAGTAGAAAAGTTTGTAGCTATTAATAGTAGCTTTTTGCTACCATCCAACCATTAGTATGCAGCTTGCATTGGTTGATTAATTGCCGGTATACTGTGCTCTTTATATCTGCTCTGCTTCTCTTTACCATCCTCACTGCTCTTTAAGACCTTAACCACCTCCAATGAGAAGTTGCTGTGCTGAATACTGAGTCCATTCCCTGCTGAAATGTGACACATTAACAACGGTCTCTCTCGGCTCCGCAAGAGAATTACAAGCAGAGTCCCAATGTACGAGTGGCACAGCGGTCTAAGGCAACGAATCTCAGCGCAAGAGTTGTCACTACAGTCCCTGGTTCGAATCCGGGCTGTATCACCTCTGGCCATGATTGGGAGTCCCATAGGGCGGCACACAATTAGCCCAACGTCATCCGGGTTTGGAATGGGTAGGCCGTCATTGTAAATAAGAATTTGTTCTTAACCGAGTAAAATAAAATAAATAAATGAATACAAATGTACATCGAGTCTGTCTTCCTTGAATCCGTGATAAAAATCTGTCACCTGTGTCTTGGAAATATCTCAGTAGGCTATTTTGTAACAGGTTGTTAGTGTAATTGTGTTTTACACAGGTGTTACTGAAAGCAGTTTGTATTTTTTGTTATTCTACAACAGTCCCCCTCCCTACTGATGTTCCATTGTTGACTATGTGCTGTAGGCACCTGGCAGTAGTAGAGGTCCTTCACTGTGAGTTGGTTTGTTTTTCACAGTCCAATCATTCAAGTACTGCATTTGGCTTTTATGGGCTTGAGGTTAAATGCAGAATAAAATCCCCTAACAGCAAATCAACACTACAATTTAACTTTGATTTGCAACACACAGTAAGAGAAATGGCTCCCCAGCAGCAAGTCTTCAGCTTCTCTGCTGAATGCATATGCAGCAGGAACTGATGAGATTCAGTTGCCAGCACATGCCAGGCAGGTCAAACCTCATTTCACTGATTGGTCATTAATCATTAATGTCATATTTGTATTGCTATTTAATAGATATCACCCTAGTAGATAGCTTGGAAT
This sequence comes from Salvelinus fontinalis, assembly GCF_029448725.1. Taxonomy (NCBI): domain Eukaryota; kingdom Metazoa; phylum Chordata; class Actinopteri; order Salmoniformes; family Salmonidae; genus Salvelinus; species Salvelinus fontinalis. The sequence goes on from NC_074666.1 coordinate 23,031,541, forward strand.
TAGGTTCAACATATGGAATTGTCATGATTGCTTCTTACAGTGTGTGTCATGTAAGAATATCCAGTTCTAGAAAATGGCAATGTAAAACAACTGGAAATTCATATTTGGTAAACATTCATATCTAATAAACATTCAAATTCCTTGTTTGGAATTGAAAGGTTGATTTAAAAAAAAAAAAGGGAAAAGGAAGGTTGATTTTTGCATTATGCAGCAATAATGGTTGTAAAGATGCAGTGGGGTAATAGATCATATATTCATAGTGTATGCAGCTGCTTGTTGGACCTGTCATTGGTATGCAGTACGAGATGCATTAATTATTATTAACGCTGGGCACATTCTCCCCTTCCCGAGAAAAGCACCAAAAGTTGTAACATTTAATTAAGACGAGCAAGGTTCTGCATTGCCTTTTGGGGAACGGGTGCCAGGCTTACCACAAATTGCTCTCAGTAATTTAGCAACTGCAGGCACTATTCCAAACTTAGATCCTGTTTTAAAACCATCCAACCATTTTAGCTTTCTCTTCTAACAAATGTAAATACTTAAAACAGCTTGGCAAATCTCAGGAGAATAACATGTTGTATGAATGTTCAAAACGTAACTGTTGAGTCTTACTCTATCCACACAATATTATAAACAAAATGTGTTCCAGTGATATTTTTGTCATGGTCTGGAAAGCGGCCTAGATGTTTTCAAAGGCATGTAGATATTATTGGATTTTGTGGTTCCTAGAATATTATTTATTTAAACTCTTTGCTGTGGTGGTATGTGTTACAGTCTATGAAGGGCGATGTGGAGTTAGGATACCGGATATGCAAAAGAAAAAGTTGGAAAAGGAATAAAGGCATAGATTACCATCATTACGTTTTAATTCGTTTCTGCATATCTGCACTGCTCAAAGAAACCCATTTGAAACAGCACCACTTTTTATTTAGATCCATTGCATAATCATTTCAGTTTATTGCATCTTTGGCTATTTACCATCGTTAAAAAAATAAGTTCCTGTGAAAAATGTAACAGTTCATTTCTGTCCTTCTCCCAGGGGATAAACTAAACAGCCGTCAATATGATCCAAAGTCGATCTGAATTGTCCCCCCCCCCCCCCCCTTTGAGAGATCTTTGGCCAGCCAGCAACTAGTGTCTGCCAAAGTCCCCTTAGAGGAATGTTATAGACAGTCTACAAGACTCTTATGAGATGGAGGTCCTCAAGGGAGAAAGGAAGTGCCTTCCCTGGGTGTGAATCATAGACCTGTCACTGTCAGAGGGGTGAAGAGAAGACATGTCTTGTTTGGGACTAAAGTTCAGTGAGTGCCTCCATGTCAGATCCTCTCAGGTCATCAGCTTGTCAAGACACGATATCATCAAACAGGAGTCTGACATGTAAACAACAAGAGATATGGGAACCCTTTGGGCAGTAGCTTTGTTTTCATGTTGCATGGTTTCATGGAAAATGGAGCTGCGTGATCAAATGGATCCTTGCCATTACTGTGCATTGATTAGACTTGATGTTACATTCATGCTGATGTAATGTTAGTGCCTTGAGAGGTTGGCTGTCAGCTTATTATATCATCTCTTGAAGATGTATTTATATATATATATAACTATATGTTGTATTGCTGATTCTCTTCAGATAACACATAACTTTATCATTCCCCACTTGAGTACTCACTGTCTTTTATTATTTGATTCCTGTTAGTAAACAGGGCAGAAAGAACTGCCATTATGTATTTGTCAGACCCCAGAGGCTATGTATGGTAATTTCAGGCAGGTTTGCTGGTATCTCCCATATAAATCATTTATGAACAATTATATGATCAACTAAAACAGCACTTGCAATTCACAATTCACTATGGTAATTCTGAGGATATAGAAGTTCCTAAAATGGCCTCAAATGTATGACTTCCCATGGGATTATTCTGGTATGTGTAACGGATGTGAAATGGCTAGCCAGTTAGCGGGTACGCGCTACTAGCATTTCAATCAGTTACGTCACTTGCTCTGAAACCTAGAAGTAGTGTTGCCCCTTGCTCTGCAAGGGCCGTGGCTTTTGTGGAGCGATGGGTAACGACGCTTCGTGGGTGACTGTTGTTGATGTGTGCAGAAGGTCCCTGGTTCGCGCCCGTGTCGGGGCGAAGGGACGGTTTAAAGTTATACTGTTACATTGGTGCCGTGACCCGGATCACTGGTTGCTGCGGAAAAGGAGGAGGTTGAAAGGGGAATGAGTGTAACGGATGTGAAATGGCTAGCCAGTTAGCGGGTACGCGCTACTAGCGATTCAATCAGTTACGTCACTTGCTCTGAAACCTAGAAGTAGTGTTGCCCCTTGCTCTGCAAGGGCCGCGGCATTTGTGGAGCGATGGGTAACGACGCTTCGTGGGTGACTGTTGTTGATGTGTGCAGAAGGTCCCTGGTTCGCGCCCGTGTCGGGGCGAGGGGACGGTTTAAAGTTATACTGTTACATATGCTCAGAAGAAAGTGAAATGGGCCAAGAACATTGAGATTCTGATTTCCAACACCATTATTTTTCCACCCAGTCTGTCTCCTTTTCCACCTCTTTCTGGTTTACTGAACATTTGGACCTGTCTAATGATATCTGCTACTACTCCGTATCTAAAGTTTTCCTGTCTACTCATGCTGGGATTTGAGTCCCAGGGAACCAGAGCTACTGATGTCTGTCTGAAGGTAGGGCCAGCATCTGGCCCGTTGGGATTCCACCATAGAGCTACAGCCATAACACTGATGGTGCTACAGAAATCAGCTGAAAGATTCACATTCAAACTTAATTAGAATGCAGCTTCACATTTCTGTATCATTTCCTTATTTCTATCAAATTCTAGTAGATTTCGAGGCAGTCTTATATGAATGTGTGTATCACCTGTTGTCTCACAATATGATACACACCAACAATCACTAGCCTTCAATTGCACACACTACATCTTAAAACATTACAATATTTATGTCTGTTCCCTTAAAAGGTTACAGTATCCGTACGATAGGAATAAAAACATTTGACAAGGTTATTTATGTTTGTGTTTATTGGACAACATGCTCCCAGTCATCACTTTTATAAATGTATATTTGATGTGGTGATGGGTACATACTGTATGTGCATTTACATTTACCTTTTAGTCATTTAGCAGACGGTCTTATCCAGAGTGACTTACAGGAGCAATTAGGGTTAAGTGCCTTGCTCAAGGGCACATCGACAGATTTTTCACGTAGTTGGCTCAGGGATTCAAATCCCTTACTGGCCCAACGCTCTTAATTGCAAGCCTACCTACCGCCTCTGCACCTACAGAGCATAGGAAGAGTTTACTAATGCTGAAAGAATGCCATAACCAAAGGCGACATTAGACAGTTCTAGGACACCTAAAGGTTCACATTAGGGATAATTTCTGTTCACCATATACAGTTGAAGTCAGAAGTTTACATACACCTTAGCCAAATACATTTAAACTCAGTTTTTCACAATTCCTGACATTTAATCCTCGTAAAATTCCCTGTCCTAGGTCAGTTAGGATCACCACTTTATTTTAAGAATGTGAAATGTCAGAATAATAGTAGAGAGAATGATTTATTTAAGCTTTTATTTCTTTCATCACATTCCCAGTGGGTCAGAACTCTACATACAGTCAATTAGTATTTGGTAGTATTGCCTTTAAATTGTTTAACTTGGGTCAAACGTTTCCGGTAGCTTTCCACAAACTTCCCACATTCCTCCTGACAGAGCTGTAACTGAGTCAGGTTTGTAGGCCTCCTTGCTCGCACACGCTTTGTCAGTTCTGCCCACAATTTTTCTATGGGATTGAGGTCAGGGCTTTGTGATGGCCACTCCAATACCTTGACTTTGTTGACCTTAAGCCATTTTGCCACAACTTTGGAAGTATGCTTGGGGTCATTGTCCATTTGCAAGACCCATTAGCGACCAAGCTTTAACTTCCTGACTGATGTCTTGAGATGTTGCTTCAATATATCCATATAATTTTTCTTTCTCATGATGCCATCTATTTTGTGAAGTGAACCAGTCCCTCCTGCAGCAAAGCACCCCCACAACATGATGCTGCCAACCCCGTGCTTCACGGTTGGGATGGCGTTCTTCGGCTTGCAAGCCTCCCCAATTTTACCTCCAAACATAACGAAGGTCATTATGGCCAAACAGTTCTACTTTGTTTCATCAGACCAGAGGACATTTCTCCAGAAGTACGATCTTTGTCCCCATGTACAGCTGCAAACCGTAGTCGGGATTTTTTATGGCGGTTTTGGAGCAGTGGCTTCTTCCTTGCTGAGCGGCCTTTCAGGTTATGTCGATATAGGACTCTTTTTACTGTGGATATAGATACTTTTGTACCTGTTTCCTCCAGCATCTTCACAAGGTCCTTTGCTGTTGTTCTGGGATTGATTTGCACTTTTTGCACCAAAGTACGTTCATCTCTAGGAGACAGAACGCGTCTCCTTCCTGAGCGGAGTGACAGCTGCATGGTTCCATGGTGTTTATACTTGCGTACTATTGTTTGTACAGATGAACTCGGTTCTTTCAAGCGTTTGGAAATTGCTCCCAAGGATGAACCAGTGGACCAGTGACTTGTGGAGGTCTGAATTTTTTTTCTGAGATCTTGACTGATTTCTTTTGATTTTTCCCATGATGTCAAGCAAAGAGGCACTGAGTTTGAAGGTTGGCCGTGAAATGCATCCACAGGTACACCTCTAATTGACTCAAAGGAGGTCAATTAGCCTATCAGAAGCTTCTAAAGCCATGACATCACTTTCTGGAATTTTCCAAGCTGTTTAAAGGCACAGTCAACTTAGTGTATGTAAACTTCTGACCCACTGGAACTGTGATACAGTGAATTATAAGTGAAATAATCTGTCTGTAAACAATTGTTGGAAAAACTACTTGTCATGCACAAAGTAGATGTCCTAACCGACTTGCCAAAACTATAGTTTGTTAACAAATTTGTGGAGTGGTTGAAAAATGAGTTTTGATGACTCCAACCTAAGTGTATGTAAACTTTCGACTTCAACTGTACCTGTATATTGTGTTAATTTAGATTTGCAAGATGTTCATCTCTGACCAATACATTTGTTTCAAGTTATTTTTCGATCAAGAATAGTTGGTCCATAAAATATATTATTCTGAAATGATTGATATGTGGATTTCCTCCTGTGTTTGACACAAAGTATCAGAGCTGCACTATGTTTGACTTGATGACAATCACAGTCACATATAGAGAACCAAACTTCTACATATGACACATTGAGGGATATGAGTAAAACATCTGATCAGCTCTCAACAAACTGTACATGAACAGATTCTCCTCAGTAATTCAATGTAACATTGTTCATATACAATATCATTGCTTTAATATTTTTGTATGTATTGTCTATTACACTGGCTATGTCACATTTGCACAAATGCATGTAGTCATATAGTTAATTCTCATATACACTGATTGTACAAAACATTAAGAACACCTGCTCTTTCCATGACATATAGACTGACCAGGTGAAAGTTAAGATCCCTTATTGATGTCACTTGTTAAATTAACTTCAATCGGTGTAGATGAAGGGGGGAAGACAGGTTAAAGAAGGATTTTTAAGCCTTGAGGCAATTATGACATAAATTGTGTGTGTGCCACTCAGAGTATGAATGGGCAAAATAATAGATTGAAGTGCCTTTGAACGTCAGGTGCATTGATGTGTGTCAAGAACTTCAGGTTTTTCACGCTTGACAGTTTCCCGTGTGTATCAAGAAAAGTCCACCACCCAACGGACCAGTCAACTTGACACAACTATGAGAAGTGTTGGACTCAACATGGGCCAGCATTCCTGTGGAACGCTTTGGACACCTTGTAGAGTCCATGCCCTGACGAATTAGGGTTGTTCTGAGGGCAAAAGGTGGTGCAACTCAATGTTAGGAAGCTGTTCTCAGTGTTTGTACACTCAGTGTTTGTAAATATGAACAGATAACCAAGCAACATTTTGTCATCCTCAGCAAAGTAGAGGGTAATTCCACGTTAACAGAACGATGCTGAGACTCAGATGTTTCACTTTAAAATGTATATCAAACAAAAATCAATGATTGCAAAACATACAACTTTATCCTCAAGGACTACTTTTAACAAGTCTGAAAAGTTTCAGCATCACTTTGTACCTTATAATTGCCCTAGACTATTGCACGATCCATTATCTTTCACTTTACTTTATATAGTATTATCTGGTATGTTATAGTCTTAATACAAAATATATAGCATTTCATCAAAACGATAATTCAATTCTTAATATACAGTACCAGTAAAAAGTTTGGACACAGCTACTCATTCAAGGTTTATTTTTTATTTTTTACATTTTAGAAGAATAGTGAAGACATAAAAACTATGAAATAACACATATAAAATCATGTAGTAAGCAAAAAAGTTTAAACAAATCAAAATATACACTGCTCAAAAAAATAAAGGGCACACTTAAACAACACAATGTAACTCCAAGTCAATCACACTTCTGTGAAATCAAACTGTCCACTTAGGAAGCAACACTGATTGACAATAAATTTCACATGCTGTTGTGCAAATGGAATAGACAAAAGGTGGAAATTATAGGCAATTAGCAAGACACCACCAAAAAAAGAGTGATTCTGCAGGTGGTGATCACAGACCACTTCTCAGTTCCTATGCTTCCTGGCTGATGTTTTGGTCACTTTTGAATGCTGGCGGTGCTCTCACTCTAGTGGTAGCATGAGACATGCACATTTGTGCCCTGCTGGAGGTCATTTTGCAGGGCTCTGGCAATGCACCTCCTTGCTCAAAGGCGGAGGTAGCGGTCCTGCTGCTGGGTTGTTGCCCTCCTACGGCCTCCTCCACGTCTCCTGATGTACTGGCCTGTCTCCTGGTAGCGCCTCCATGCTCTGGACACTACGCTGACAGACACAGCAAACCTTTTTGCCACAGCTCGCATTGATGTGCCATCCTGGATGAACTGCACTACCTGAGCCACTTGTGTGGGTTGTAGACTCCGTCTCATGCTACCACTAGAGTGAGAGCACCGCCAGCATTCAAAAGTGACCAAAACATCAGCCAGGAAGCATAGGAACTGAGAAGTGGTCTGTGGTCACCACCTGCAGAATCACTCTTTTTTGGGGGGTGTCTTGCTAATTGCCTATAATTTCCACCTTTTGTCTATTCCATTTGCACAACAGCATGTGAAATTTATTGTCAATCAGTGTTGCTTCCTAAGTGGACAGTTTGATTTCACAGAAGTGTGATTGACTTGGAGTTATATTGTGTTGTTTAAGTGTTCCCTTTATTTTTTTGAGCAGTGTATTTCAGATTCTTCAAAGTAACCACGCTTTGCCTTGATGACAGCTTTGCACACTCTTGGCATTCTCTCAACCAGCTTCATGAGGACTGATTTTCCAACAGTCTTGAAGGAGTTCCCACATATGCTGAGCACTTGTTGTCCTGCTTTTTGTTCCCTTTGCGGTGCAACTCATCCCAAACCATCTCAATTGGATTGAGGTCGGGTGATTGTGGAGGCCAGGTCAACTGATGCAGCAATCCATCACTCTCCATCTTGGTCAAATAGACCTTACACAGCCTGGAAGTGTGTTTTGGGTCATTGTCCTGTTGAAAAACACATGATTGTCCCACTAAGTGCAAACCTGATGGGATGGCGTATCGCTGCAGAATGCTGTGGTAGCCATGCTGGTTAAGTGTGCCTTGAATTCTAAATAAATCACAGACAGTGTCACCAGCAAAGCACCGCCACACCATCACACCTCCTCCTCCATGCTTCACGGTGGGAACCACACATGTAGAGATCTTCCGGTCTACTACTCTGCGTCTCACAAAGGCATGGCGGTTGGAACCAAAAAATTTACATTTGGACTCATCAGACCAAAGGACAGATTTCCACTGGTTTAATGTCCATTGCTCGTGTTTCTTGGCCAAAGCAAGTCTCTTCTTCTTATTGGTGTCTTTTAGTAGTGGTTTCTTTGCAGCAATTCGACCATGAAGGCATGATTCACGCAGTCTCCTCTGAACAGTTGATGTTGAGATGTGTGTTACTTGAACTCTGTGAAGCATTTATTTGGGCTGCAATCTGAGGTGCAGTTAATTCTAATGAACTTATACTCTACAGCAGAGGTAACTCCGGGTCTTCCTTTCCTGTGGCGGTCCTCATGAGATCCAGTTTCATTATAGCGTTTGACAGTTTTTGCGACTGCACTTGAAGAAACTTTCAAAGTTCTTGAAATGTTCTGCATTGACTGACCTTCATGTCTTAAATAAATGATGGCTTGTGCTTTCTCTTTGCTTATTTGAGCTGTTCTTGCCATAATATGGACTTGGTCTTTTACCAAATAGGGCTATCTTCTGTATACCACCCCTACCTTGTCACAACACAACTGATTGGCTCAAACACATTAAGAAGGAAAGACATTTCACAAATTAACTTTTACCAAGGCACACCTGTTAATTGAAATGCATTCCAGGTGACTACCTCATCAAGCTGGTTGAGAGAATGCCAAGGGTGTGCAAAGCTGTCATCAAGGCAAAGGGTGGCTACTTTTTTTTGCAGAATCTCAAATATAAAATACATTTTGATTTGTTTAACACTTTTTTGGGTTACTACATAATTCCATTTGTGTTATTTCATTATTTTGATGTCTACACTATTATTCTACAATGTAGAAAATAGTAAAAATAAAGAAAAACCATTGAATGAGTAGGTGTGTTCAAACTTTTGACTGGTACTGTATGATTAACACTGATTCTTAAAAAGAAACATGACAAAAGAGTAATACGTAAAATTGAAGTAAATGGCCATTAACACATTAATTGTGTTAGAATGGTATTCCAGTTTCAGTAAACCTGGAAATCATACATTAGAACCCTGGTTTAAAAAAATATTGTATGTTTACATTCTTGATATCATCATCTTTGATATATCGTGTCTCTTCTTCCATTAAGAAAATATAACCAAGTCAAAATCTAAACAATAGCTGAATGTTGTTTTGGTGGACCATGTCAACAGCCAAACAAAACAACCTTGATATCCATGATATGTTTCAATATCCTTCACAGCATACCGTAAAACCTGTTACTCACAGGACATAAATATTTACAGAAAACTGTCATGTACCTTTTTGCAAGCACTAAAATTTGCATAATAACTGTAATAAATACATCAGACTTTGAAGTAAAACCACCACAGAGGAAGTACACAAATTGTATTACTTGGTATTATTTACATGTACTTTACATGTGCTGTGTGTTTAGAAGGAGAACTGGGGTGAGCCAGCAGTTGGAACAGTGGTTCAATAGCTAGGGATTGGCAGATCCCATCTTAGGTTTGATAATGATAATTAATATATTATCTGTGTCTAAGAAGTTCACCAAAATCATATCTCCCCATTTCCAATCTCATTCGCTTCTTATCACATTTTCTTTAGCGACTGCCATTGGCTACATGCTATGCAATGGCAGAATGTAAAAATGTAAATAGTAAAGTAAACAACAGATAACCCCCAAAAATACATAAGTAGTATTTCAAATTATTTGTACTTATACTGAACAAAAATTTTAACGCAACATGTGAATTTTTGGTCCCATGTTTCATGAGCTGAAATAAAATATCCCAGAAATGTTCCATATGCACAAAAAAGCTTATTTCAATCAACTTTTGTGCACACATTTGTTAATATCCCAGTTAGTGAGCATTTCTCATTTGCCAAGATAATCCATCCAGCTGACAGGTGTGGCATATCAAGAAGCTGATTAAACAATATGAATATTACACAGGTGCACCTTGTGCTGGGAACAATACAAGGCCACTCTAAAATGTGCAGTTTTGTCACACAATGCCACAGATGTCTCAAATTTTGAGGGAGCTTGCAATTGGCATGTTGACTGCAGGAATCTCTACCATAAGCTGCCTCCAACATCATTTTAGAGAGCATGGCAGTACGTCCAACCGACCTCACAACCGCAGACCATGTGTAACCACGCCAGCCTAGGACCTCCACATCCGGCTTCTTCACCTGCGGGATCATCGGAGACCAGTTGCCCGGACAGCCAATGAAACTGAGGAGTATTTCTGTCTGTAATAAAGCCCTTTTGTGAGGAAAAACTCATTCTGATAGGCTGGGCCTGGCTCCCCAGTGGTTGGAGAGCTCCCTATGCCCTCCCAGGTCCACCCATGGCTACACCCCTTGCCCAGTCATGTGAAATCCATAGATTAGGGCCTAATGAAATTATTTAAATTCACTGATTTCCTTATATGAACTGTAACTCAGTAAAATCATTAAAATTGTTGCATGTTGCTTTTATATTTTTGTTCAGTATAGTTTCACATCATCCAGCGGGACTGCAGTAGAGAGAGTAAGCAGTTTTAAGTTCCTCGGCATCCACATCACCGAGGACTTGACATGGACCAACAACACCACCACAACATCGCCTCTACTTCCTAAGGGGGCTGAAGAAATTTGGCATGCCACCCTGGGTCCTCTCCAAATACTTCTGCTGCACCATTGAGAGTGCCCTGACTGGTTGCATCACGGCCTGGTACGGGAATTGCTCCATCCACGATCGCAAGTCCCGTGGTGAAGACGGCCCAGTACATCCCTGGGACCGTGTTCCCACCCATCCAGGACATCTACTTGAAACGGTGCCTGTATAGTAATGTTTTATTATTTCTTATTGTTGTTGTATTGTCGAGAAGGAACTTGCAAGTTAGCATTTCATTGGACAGTGTATACCATGCGTATCCTGTACATACGACCAATACATTTTGAAACTTAAAACTAGTTACTTTACATCACTGAATGCCCATTTGTCCAGTTGACGGTTTTAGTAACGGGTTTGGTCTATGCTCTGGCTCGAAATGGATCTCAGGACAGAAGGGTAATTGAATGTACAAAACATTAAGGACACCTGCTCTTTCCATGACTGACTGACCAGGTAAATCCCAGGTGAAAACTATAATCCCTTATTGATGTCACTTGTTAAATCCACTTCAATCAGTGTAGATGAAGTGGAGGAGACAGGTTAAAGAAGGAGCTTTTAGCCTTGAGACAATTGAGACATGGATTGGGTGTGTACCATTCAGAGGGTGAAAGGGAAAGACAAAATATTTAAGTGCCTTTGAACTGGGTATGGTAGTAGGGGTCAGGTGCACCGGTTTGTGTCAAGAACTGCAACGCTACTGGGTTTTTCACAATCAACAGTTTTCCGTGTGTATGAAGAAAGGACATCCACCCAACTTGACACAACTGTGAGAAGCATTGGAGTCAACATAGGCCAGCATCCCTGTGGAACACTTTTGACACCTTGTAGAGTCCATGCCCTGATAAATTGAGGCTGTTTTGGGGGTGCAATTTAATATATCGAAGGTGTCCTTAATGTTTTGTACACTCAGTGTGTCTCTGAATCAAAGAAAATCCATGTCATTTTGGTTCTTTTTTTCAGTTTAATTTGTCTCTGCTTAGTCATTGGATTGAGTGTGAAAGGACAATGAAGAAAACTATTTTCCCCTCTGGTAGTGAAGGACTTTCTACTTCATACCTCTACGGAGCATCTGGTTAGCTGCAATAAGCATTACACTGATGATAAATGCAAAGGCAAAAGCACAAATCAGACTCTTCCGCACACAAGTGTGCTTCACCTGTTGTGTCGGGCTCGCTGTGAAGAGAGAGAGAAAAATAGAGAGACAATGACAGAGAGATAAATCTATCAGGAAAACAGTACACAATATATTGTACTCCATCGATTACAAGCCTTCGTAAGACGGTGGCATGAATTTTGCTCATTAGAAATATTGCATAGCTGTATTTATCAGCAATGTGTTAAACAAGATTGTGCTGGCTGAAGCTCTTACTGTCAATGTCCACTTGGCACACTTGGTTGTCCAGGTGGCTCTCTTCGGTCATGATGATGTTCTCAATGTCTTTCATGGTGAGGTGGTCACAGAACGTGTCATACAGCAGCCTCTTCAGCTCATCTACCGTTAGCTTCGACATGTCACACTGGGGGATAGTACCAGACACGAACACTAACTAGGTTTCCATCCGACAGATTTTCATGCGAATATCCAAAAATACACATAAAAAATATGCAAATGTTCGACCAGTGGTGTGTTTCCACCAAAGGTACTTGTTGCGGATAACAATCAGTGTGTGATGAGGTAATGCACACCAAAAAAGTTACGTTTTCATGTACCGAATAAAAATGTTGATATATCGTGTCAAACATTTTCCACACCACCAATAGTTTTATCACAAAAACTGTTGTGTTAAATAGCACATGTGCCTACTCTGGTCTTGGTACATGTGCTCTAGCCAACAACAGATACAGTGCGGGTAGGCTAGTCTACATGATGAGATTATTATGGATAAGAGTGACAATATTTTTTATTTGTCAAACAGCAGTAAAGCAACGATCATCATGTCACCAGAATAAGACCCTCAATATTTATTGGAAAGGAGCATTAAGCTCATCCACTTACACGTTCACCACCCTGTGAAGGTCATCTGTAGCCTAATAAACTGCATGCTCCCCGACGAGTCGTACTGGGAGGACCACACAACATTTCATCATGTGACTCCAAATTTACCTCGATATAATTGTTATTATATCAATATTTGCGCATATAAGCGTTTCCACCGACATTTCTCGCATAATCAACTTTACAGACACAAAAAGATTTCACCTTGTCTATTGTAATTTGTTTTGACAACATTTGGACATTTCCTGACAAATTTCCATCAGGCCTGTCGTGACATTTTTTATCCGACATGTACTTTACCCGCATAAAAAGGTTGTACGGAAACTTGGTTACTGACCACAACTACAGGTGTCTCTCTGCATATTAATGTTTGAGCAAGGTTACACAGGGGAGTATTTCTATGTTAGACAATTATAAGAGGTGCACGGGTTTCTATCTCTACACAGACACATGGAAGTAAATCAGAGGAGGCTGGTGGAATGAGCTATAGGAGGACAGGCTCATTGTAATGTCTGGAATGGAATTAATGGATCTGTATCAAATACATCAAACACATGGAAACCACATGTTTGATTCTGTTCCATGTATTCCATTCCAGCCATTACAATGAGCTCATCTTCCTATAGCTCATCCTGCCAGCCTCTTCTGGTGTGAATTACTGTTATGAAGTTTAAATTCATGAACAGCCCCCTGACTATTATGACTTCCAATGTCATGATCCAGTCATCACGGAGTGATGAAGAATTTAAACAACAAATTTAAACTAAGAAAGTGTTTGTATTAATTGTCTGAATATTGGAAAAATTGAATAGAAATTTGAATCTCAGGGGAACGATTGCAATGGCAATCAGGAATATTCATAACCACAGTGGAATCGGCCTCTCTTTAATGACTCATTTAGCTCCTATCATGTTTTTATGGTAATTCTAATTAGACTGACTGTGGTTTATTATCACAAAAGCTTTAAAAGCCCTCAGGAAAATCATCTCACTCTGATGAGGAAATATTAAGCCATAATTAACTCTGAAAAAGAAAGAAGAGAATGAGACTGCACAGATGAGGCTTTTGATAGTGATACTAGTGATACTTTACCTTCCAAAATACAGAGTCAAAGTTCGCCCCATGGAACTTATCAGGCATCCCAGCAGCAATAAGTTTTGGTCCAAGCAGTGCAACAAATTCGTCAAAGTCAACCTGGCCATCACCTGCAGGGACAGGAGAGTGGATGTTTAGTAAATAGTTTTGTCAGCCAGACACTTTTACACATGTAATGGGGCCAATGGTTTATCTTGAATTATCCCAGTAAACCTAATTTAAAATTGCGTATGTTTGTAACTCACCATCAATGTCCAGCCTTTGGATAATAATCTCCAGCTCCACCTCATTAGGCATGTATCCCAGCGACCGCATGGCCACCCCCAACTCCTGCTTTGATATGTAGCCGTTTCCATCTCTGTCAAACACCTTGAAGGCCTCGCGGATCTCTGTGGGGAAATGGAGGGTAGAAGGGCTGAGACTAGTCTGATAATCTATTTCTAATGCACTGATAATTTGTAGTTCACATTTCCCCACCACACAACAGAGCTGTCCTGACCTCTCAAACCACTCATAGAGAACTGCATAGTCACTTCACCCCTACCTACAAGTACAAATTACCTCTAACCTATACCCCCTATAGCCTCATTATTGTTATTTTATTGTGTTATTTTTTACTTTAGTTTATTTGGTAAATATTTACTTAACTCTTCTTGAAATGCACTGTTGGTTAAGGGCTTGTAAGTAAGCATTTCACGATCTACACTTGTTGTATTCGGCGCATGTGACAAATGTACAGTTTGATTTGATGTGTTAATAATGCTGACTCAGAGTTCTGTGGCATTATGTTCACGTAAATAATGCTGACTTAGAAATATGTGGCATTATGTTCACGTAAATAATGCTGACTTAGAAATATGTGGTATTATGTTCACGTAAATAATGCTGACTTAGAAATATGTGGTATTATGTTCACGTAAATAATGCTGACTTAGAAATATGTGGTATTATGTTCACGTAAATAATGCTGACTTAGAAATATGTGGCATTATGTTCACGTAAATAATGCTGACTTAGAAATATGTGGTATTATGTTCACGTAAATAATGCTGACTTAGAAATATGTGGTATTATGTTCACGTAAATAATGCTGACTTAGAAATATGTGGTATTATGTTCACGTAAATAATGCTGACTTAGAAATATGTGGTATTATGTTCACGTAAATAATGCTGACTTAGAAATATGTGGCATTATGTTCACGTAAATAATGCTGACTTAGAAATATGTGGTATTATGTTCACGTAAATAATGCTGACTTAGAAATATGTGGTATTATGTTCACGTAAATAATGCTGACTTAGAAATATGTGGCATTATGTTCACGTAAATAATGCTGACTTAGAAATATGTGGTATTATGCTCATATCTTATTGCGGCTATTTGGCTGACATTTTCAATGCTCAGCCGAATTTGTAGGGCTTTAAATCTATGAGTGTTTGTTTGTATCAAACAGCAGAGGGACTGACATTTTACATCTGTGATGCCAACTGTATCTTATTCACTTCAAACAGAATACTGTAGCACAAGAGGAGAGGCTACAAGCCTAATATCAGTAGCTAGGGGTTATGGAATAGTTTCCATACCAGATCTGGAGGGTTGCAAATAAACAAAATGCTCATCAATATGGTAAGGGGCTTTATATGTTTGTTTGGATAAGGCTTGTAATATCTTTGACCTGGAGTTTACTTAGATACAGTATATCACCACTGAGGTTTTGAGCCATCTTTCCAGGCTCGGTAAAAGACAACAGATCAGAATCAGCTAGTACAAACTGAGCATATTGTGCATACAGTCATAAGATTTCAGCACGTCACTTCAACAATACTGTGCTCAAATGAGGTATACCGCTTTCCTTCCACCTTCAATTAATTTCAAACGCTAAACTCAACCTGCGCATAATCCATGCAAATGCCACTTTAAATCCACATTTGGTGGTGAATAGTCCTTCCAGTGACAAAGAGGCTTTAAATATTGCACTTACCAAATTGTAACAAGACTCAAGGGGTTTGAAAATGACAAATTAAGTGGATAATGTGTTTCGAGGAACTGGTTTTTATATTCCCCTGCTGAACGTATAATCCAAGGAGGCTGTTACTTAAACAGTATAACAATTGAATGGATCCTACATCAATGGTAGCTGAGTGGCCATAGGCCATTTATATTTAGTGAGTTGAGGCAAAGTCCAAAGGATTTGCAGATTTCACTATGGCTTGTTTGTACTCACATCACATACAAAGTATCCAATAAATATTGTATTGTTATATGTATGGGATCTGAATTACAATATGCTAGTGAAGTAATTATCTGTAGAAAAACACAACTTCATTTTTTGACAGGAGAATTGCAATATAAATAGCATGCAAACCAATTAGCCTACACTCAAATTACTTTTGTTGTGATGAATAATTTGAGCACTTGTGTGCATGTGTTAACCTTCTGTTCAATGCAATTGATAAAAGGCATATCGGAACCTTGGTGTACTGTGGCCAGGGTCAGACTGGCCCTACTGCTCTGGGACACAACAGCAGGATTAAGACAAATCACACAATACAATTACAGTGAGTGCTGTTATAACTGCTATGTTTCCCAGAAAGCACATCAATGGAAATCGTGATTAATGATTTCTATAACTGTCAAATGAATGAGAAAGTTGTTCAGCATTCACATCCTATGTATAATGGAGATTAATAAGGTTATCTCTTTCCGTACCAAGTAGTTTCATGGGTGTCTCTAATCTTGGCAGTATCAGGAAGATTGATAAAAATACCAGGGCCTCAATGTAATAAACTGTTTCTGATAATAATTCAATTTTCACCACATCCAATGATATTTCTAAAACTAAAAGCATTGTATTTGGAACAAAACACCATAAACCTCAACTAAACCATAAACCTCAACTAAACCTTGTAATAAATAATGTGGAAATTGAGCAAGTTGAGATGACTAAAAAGCTTGGAGTAACACTAGATTGTAAACTGTCATGGTCAAAACATATTGATGCAGTAGTAGCTAAGACGGGGAGAAGTCTGTCTATAATAAAGCGCAGCTCTGCCTTCTTAATAGCACTATCAACAAGGCAGGTCCTACAGGCCCTAGTTTTGTCGCACCTTGACTACTGTTCAATCGTGTGGTCAGGTGCCACAAAAAAGGACTTAGGAAAATTGCAATTGGCTCAGAACAGGGCAGCACGGCTGGTCCTTGGATGTACACAGAGAGCTAATATTAATAATATGCATGTCAATCTCTCCTGGCTGAAAGTGGAGGAGAGATTGACTTCATCACTACTTTTATTTATGAGATGTATTGACATGTTGAATGCAACGAGCTGTCTGTCTAAGCTACTGGCACACAGCTCAGACATCCTTGCATAGCCTACAAGACATGCCACAAGAGGTCTCTTCACAGTCCCCAAGTCCAGAACAGACTATGGGAAGCACACAGTACTATATAGAGCCATGACTACATGGAACTCTATTCCACATCAAGTAACTGGCGCAAGCAGTAAAATTCGATTTAAAAAAGATTTAAAAAACACCTTATGGAACAGTGGGGACTGTGAAGCAACACAAACATTGGCACAGACACGTGCATACACACACACGCACGCACACACACACACAGACACAATAACATACGCACTATACATACACATGGATTTAGTACTGTAGATATGTGGTAGTGGTGGAGTAGGGGCCTGAGGGCACAAAGTGTGTTGGGAAATCTGTGAATGTATTGTAATGTTTTTTTAAATTGTATAAACTGCCTTAACTTTACTGGACCCCAGGAAGAGTAGCTGCTGCTTTGGCAGGAAGTAATGGGGATCCATAATAAATACACATAGAGATACTCAGTTCTAACAATATGATGTGTGAATCAATAACTCTTACATCTTCTTCCGCTGTGTTACAGTCCTCTGACAGTCCCCAAGCCATTGTTAAGTGTGTTCTATGGGAAGGGGACAGCTAGGCTGATGTTTGTTACTTTATACTTCATCTCCCCCCAGCGTGGCTCTGGTTGTTTGATCTGCTGTCAGGGTATCACCTTTTTATTTTATTGTTTCAGTAAAAGAGAAATCCTCCTCCTTCTCCCTCTCATGGTATCCCTTCCGGTTTCAATTCTCTGCTGTGTCAGATTAACATCCCATCAGCTCTGACAGAGAGATGAGGTCACATTGACCTGGCCATCAGACATCTTTCTGCCCCTCTCAAAGCCTCACAATGGTCCTCTGTAGCTCAGTTGGTAGAGCATGGTGCTTGCAATACCAGGATAGTGGGTTTGATTCCTGGCATCACCCATGTAAAATGTATCACTGTAAGTTGCTTTAGAGAAAACTCTCTACTAAATGGCTTATGATATTATTATAATAGCAACACATGTATTACTTCCACCTGATCAATGGGTGTGATTGAACAATTGTCTTTTAGCTCATATAGTGCCAACTTTTACTGTTGATATACACTCATTGGCCAGTTTATTAAGTACACCCATCTAGTACACCCCTCCACTTGGGGCTCATGAGTGGTACAGCAGTCTAAGGCACTGCATCTCAGTGGTAGAGGTGTCACTACAGACCCTGGTTCAATTCCAGGCAGTATCATAACCTGGCTGTGATTGGGAGTCCCATAGGGCAGCGTTCAATTGGCCCAGTGTTGTCCGGGTTAGGGTTTGGCCAGAGTAGGCTGTCATTGTAAATAAGAATTTGTTCTTAACTGATTTGCTTAGTTAAATAAAGGTCAGACCCCTCTTTGCCTCCAGAACAGCTACAGATATGCTGTGGCGTTCAAACGTTGCTCAGTTGGTATCACGGGACCATACCACTACACCACTGCCATCAGCCTGTACACCAGCCAGGAAGGGGCCATTGACTCATGCTGCTTATGCCAAATCCTGACTCTGCGGTCAGCATGACGCAACAGGAACTGAGATTCGTTGGACCAGGCAATGTTTTCCACTCCTCAATTGTCCAGTGTTGGTGATCGCGTGCCCACTGGAGCCGCTTCTTCTTGTCTTTAGCTGATAGGAGTGGAACCCTGTGTGGTCTTCTGCTGTAATAGCCAATCCGTGACTAAGACCTACGAGTTGTGCGTTCCGAGATGCCGTTCTGTACACCACTGTTGTACTGAGCCCATTACTTGCCTGTTTGTGGCACACCTGTTAGCTTGCACGAATCTTGCCAATTCTCCTTCGAAGTCTCTCAGCAACAAGCTGTTTTCGCCCACAGGACTGCCGCTGACTTGATGTTTTTTGTTTGTCGCACCATTCTCGGTAAACCCTAGACCCTGTCATGCGTGAAAAGCCCAGGAGGCCGGCCGTTTCTGAGCTACTGGAACCGGCGCGCCTGGCACCAACGATCATACCACACTTAAAGTCGCTTAGGCCCGTTGTTTTGCCCATTCTAACGTTTAATCGAACAGTAACTGAATGATTCGATGCCTGTCTGCCTGCTTTATATAGCAAGCCACAGCAATGTGACTCACTGTCTGTAGGAGTGAACCATTTTCATGAACGGGGTGGTGTACCTAACAAACTGGCCACTGAGTGTATGACGCCATCAGGCTGATAACTGCAATGCCCCTTGGAGTGTTGTGGCTGTAGAGACAGCCACCAGTGACTGAGCATTATTGGGGCAGCGATTAATCACTTTTTCACCTATTTGTTTTCTCTTTCAACACAGCCATATTTTATATAGATGTTATGATATGTTAATTGTCAATGCTGAATATTACGAATCAGCTCCAAGTATATCTTGGCTCTCTATCAGATTTCTTTAATATGAGTGAGAGAGGTTGAAGGTCATAGATTCTTGAAGGTCGTAGTTTTAAGTCTTAGTCCTTGATTTAATGTAAAGGTTATGGCCACCAAATTGCTCCTATGCCAAGAAGAGTTATACTTTGAAATCTTAGCTCCCTTGGCATATCATTTATTTTACATGTTCAGAACTTTTTCAAAGTCATTCAAAACTTTAGTTTTCCACAGTTAGTTTAAAAATCCACAGTTAGTTAACAAATGAGTTAAATTCATGATCTGTTTCTTTGAGAATTGAATACTACAAAGCCTGGCTCGTCGCCTGCGCATGTCCATTTTCTTCAAAGTAATTGCACAACTGCAGATATTTGACTGGAGTTGAAGTCTCACGTCGACTATCATTATTTATGCTCACAATACACATCTGATCTGTGGAATTTCTGACAGTCCTGAGCAACGGCAGGACCCTGAACACACACCGAACAACGTTCCATTATTGAAGATATAAGTCAATTCCTTCATTTCCACCTGGTGGAAGGCTACTTTAAAAGATTCAAATCTAGATGTGTATTAAAATCTCCTCAGTCAATCTGCTTTGTAGAGCAGAAAGAAACCATCTCTGGTGTAGTGTGCCCAGCCCTGAAAGGGGATCTCTACAGGGGTCTGTCTGCTCCGTTCCCCCTGAACAAAAGGTCACCTATGAGCCAGAGCCCTATTCCTCCCCAGTGCCTCAGGACCATAGTTTCCCTCTCTGAGGAGGACCGTTTTTTCTGTCTCACTCTGTAGGTAGGTCTTGTATGGGTGATATAGCTCTATTCTGCACTGTCCCAATGCTTTCCCAACAAATGACTGACAACAATCAAACAAAAATGAAAAACCACAAGACTGTGTGGTTCCAACTGACTGACAATTGTATTTGCTGAAGCTGGTTTCAGATATTCAATTTTAAGCGACCTGCTCATCCATTTCATGAGAATTCTCTCTCTTTCAAAAGGCTTGTCTTTTTATCATAATATAGCTGAATTGGCACTGTGACATTGGTTCTGCATTCAGTGAGACTGCGGCTGAGAGAGAGAGAGAGAGAGAGAGAGAGAGGGGGGGGGGGGGGGGGGGAGGGTTACCAGAGATCCCTCCTCTTCAGATAGCTTACTGTGAGCCTGGAGCTCTCCAAGAAATTATCACAATCTCCAGTCATGACTTGATCTTTGTTATGACATTTTCAATAATTCAGCTTGAACAAATAACTAATCTTGCGTTATCTATTCAGCTTTACAGACTCTACAGGAAACTCTGCTTCTTCTGATGTGCCAAGGGAATTGCAGTAGAAGCTGTCTGCTACAGATTTAGGAACTTAATTTGACCTATATTGTTACAGCAAAATAATCCTGCAGCAACAGGATTTGAATGTTTAGTCCATAATGTTGCTTGATCGGTGGTTAGGCTATCAGCAGGTTAAAAGTAGGCTACATGAAAAGTGCACTACTGTTAATACTGTTAAAAACCGTGTTTTAGTGTGGGTTTTCAGTGAATCTATGTAAATCACGAAGCTCATCTGCATTTCCTGCAGTGCAGGAAAATTCTCAGCAACAAAAGAGTGATCAAATTAAGATCGCTATATACCAGAGGTGAACTCTACACAGTAAGAGGTAAGGTGATGGAAACCATCTTATAGTTCACACTATTCTGGGACCCTGCAGATTCAACACTGTGGGAAAAGCCTTCCTGGTACTCATTTAAACAGCTGGTGAGTCCACGAGGACACCACTGCTTACCATATATCCACATTTGGCATTGGATTCCCCATTCTAGGAATTGACCCACCTACATACAGTAGGGTAACAGTATTTGATGAGAACAGCACTGTATACTACAGTGTTCTAATTTGTTCAAACAATCTTCAAACAATGCCATGCCACTTTCTTTATAGCAATGCTTTCTCAATGAAATATAATTCTGATGATTCTTTCTATTGTGGGTACGTTCGTAAATTCACACTGGAGTGTAAAAAAGCGCTCAGAGTGCACTCTGGGCATTCGTAAATTCAGAGCTTTGTCAGATTGTCCTTTGAAAATTCAGAGCGTTTCGCTCTCTACGCATTTAGTGAGCACACTGGACGCTCTAACCAAGGAGTAGGGTTGATCCGAGCATTCTAACCTCACAACGGCAGTCAAGCACCCAAACTAACTGGCTAAAGTTAGCTAGCTTGCTATCTACTTCCAGACATAAAATGAGAGAACACGTCAATGAGCTGCTGGCAACAATTTAATTACGCTTTTTTTGCAGATGTTTACTGACACCGGTCATTTTTGATGGATGCTGAGCGTTCCTAAATTCATCAGTTATTCTGCGTTCTGGCACACTCAGAAGAGAGTGCTCTGAAATCGGATTAGATAGCCAGATGGAATTTTACGAACAAACCCTATGTATGAACTCTATTATAGCCCAATTAGAGTCCAGTGTCTGTTCAACTGTGTGTTAGGTATTATGTGTAAATCAGCTGATGGGGAGCATTGCTGTCATACAGAGGGTTATGGGTCCCTGTCAAATGTTAGCATTGTATCAAATTTATTAGCTAATTCATTTTCAGAGTTACAGTAGTCAGAGACCTCATCTCTTTATATGAGGTGCTAATATCTTCCCAATTGTAACCATGTATGAAGACAGCTTTGCATACAAAGTGGAAAGTGATCTAAGTCCTACAACAATGTCTTGTGTCTGGGGGATTCTCTGACATTCTGTGATCTATAAAGAACGTTTGTGAGCTCTGTCAGTTGTGCATTGAGAAACGGGAAGAGAGGTGGAGACTGAGACATGGGATCTCACTCTAAGGAAATCAGTGCTCCGTGGTCTTATCTTGCTCGGCAGACTTGTTCAAGGGCGAGAACTGGCAGTCCTAAAATACTTTCCTGACTATGCCATAGCTGTCGAGGTGCACTTGAATTAACTGTTTCAGTCTGATTATTTTGAGGTGTTGACTCTTGTTCGTAGGGAATATTTATTGGGAAGAATAACAAAAAGTGCCATTCGCTGTAATCCCCTTTAGTTCCCTGATGATGAATATAGTTACACCTCCTGACAACATATTTAATAACCTATTTTCAATAAAAAAAATTATGCATTATTTTGTTAATAATTTTTCTATCATATAGCAACTGTAACAATTGTAATTTTGGTGAGAAAATGGAAATTGATACAATTATTATTATAGCACTTTGCAGTATCATCAAGGCGCACAAAGGTTTTTAATATTGAAACTTGGACAGTGCAGTATTACAGTGTAATCAGTCCCAGAAACCAGTCACCCAGCCAAAAAACAATTACTTTATAAGGCAGACAAAAAAAGACATTTGAGATTGTCCGGGTATCTATTTGGTTAACTATTTAGCAGATGGCGGACTGAAGATGGAGGTGCAGAATGCCTCATGAGATATTGCAATATTCATTATCTCTAAAACGGACCAAATAGTAGCACTACACTGATCCATTTGCTCGTGGGCAATAACATTCAAACTGGATAATAACCCGAAAAAAACGTATAAGGACAGAGAAGTTCATTGATAAATATTACGAACGCATTGTCACGTCTACTCCCGCTCCACTGCTTAGGCGTTTAACGTCGCCGGTTTACTAACCACCGGTCCTAGCAACCCATCATTACGCACACCTGGCAACTCGCATTACGCACACCTGCGCCCCATAATTAGGCACAACTGGACTTGATCAATACCCTGATTACTCCTCCTTTATTTAGCCCTCATTTGTCATCAGTCTTTAGGTGTTATTGGTTGTCTCTCATGTTCAGTACGCTTCCCATGTTTGATCTTTTGTATGTTCCCATGTGTTGGGACGTAGATGTGGCCCTCGTCAGGCTCTGGAAAGGGAAACTGCTTCTGCTACCTGCCCTCCAGAACGCATCTATGTCCCCACGGGGGTGAGAAATCAGCTGTTGACCTGAGCACATACATCCCTTGCCGCCGGACACCCAGATATCACCCACACCATCCAATCCCTCTCTGAGAAGTACTGGTGACCCACCTTGGCGCAGGACGTCGCCCACTATGTCAACTCATGCTCCATATGTACCCAATCCAAATCTCTAGCAGGGAAACTACTTCCCCTTCCCGTGCCTCAGCAGCCTTGGTCACATCTGTCCATAGATTTTGTTGCTGATCTTCCTCCGTCTGATGGTTTCACCACTGTTATGGTTGTTGTGGACAGGTTCTCCAAATCCTGCCATTTTATCCCTTTTTCTGGTTTCCCTACCGCTTTCCAGGTTGCTGAGGCGTTGTTCCAACAGGTTTCCTGGCACTATGGCCTTCTGGATGACATCATCTCCAACCGTGGCCCCCAATTCACGGGTATGGAGAGCTTTCATGGAGAAGCTGGGGGTCACGGTCAGCCTCACATCCGGGTACCGGCCTCAGTCCAACGGCCAGGTGGAGAGGCCCAACCAGGAGCTGGGGAGGTTCCTTAGGAGTCACTGTCAGGACCAGCAGGGGGAGTGGGCCCGGTTCCTTCCCTGGGCGCAGTACGTCCAGAACTCACCTCGTCACTCCTCCACCGGGCTGTCTCCCTTCCAGTGCATCCTGGGGTACTAGCAGGCCCTGGCCCCGTGGATCCAGAGCCCGACCGAAGCAGCAGACGAGTGGTTCCGGCATGCAGAGGAGGTTTCACGCTGCCCACGTGAGGCTCCAACGCGCCGTCCACCGACAGAAGTAGGAGGCGGACCGCCACCACAGTGAGGCTCCTGTATTCCGTCCTGGTGATTGTGTCTGGCTCTCCACCAGGAACCTCCCGCTCCGCCTGCCCTGCTGGAAGCTGAGCCCCCGGTTTGTGGGTTTGTTCAAAGTACTCCGGAGGGTCAATGAGGTAACATACCGTTTGCAGCTCCCCACTGACTACCGGATCTCACCCTCTTTCCATGTGTCCCGCCTTAGGCCGGTGGTTCCTAGTCCCCTGGCTGATGCCATCTCCCACGATATCCCTTCGCCACCACTGGACATCGAGGGAAGCCCTGCCTATGCCGTCAGATCCCTCCTGGACTCCCGACGTTGTGGGGGTCGACTACAGTACCTAGTGGACTGGGAGGGGAACGGTCCAGAAGAGCGGTGTTGGGTTCCGGTGGACGACATTCTAGATCCCAACAAAATTTGAGATTTCCACCTTTGCCATCCAGATCGGCCCACTGTCACGTCTACTCCCGCTCCACCGCTCCGGTGCTCGACGTCGCCGGTTTACTAACAACTAACCATCAGTCCTTAGGTGTTATTGGTTGTCTCTCACGTTCAGTACGCTTCCCATGTTTGTTCTTTTGTATCAGTTCCGTATTAACCTCACTTTCTGCACCTGCTTTTTGACTCCCAGCATATACGTTACATGCAGTTGAGGTCAAAACATGTCAGAGAGGAACCAGGGAAAAAAATTATGAACCAAACTCCAAGAGAAAACAACGCGATTCCTCGACAGACACCATTGGCTTTTCACCACCTGGTACGGTAAGAGTGGAAACCGACCTGATAAAATCAAGAAATTATAAATTGGGAGTATTTGAACTTGTCAGTAAAAAAATAAAGGAGAACGAGTGACGAAAAAGCTGCGACAATGGAGAAAGAAAGAAACAAGCTAAAAGATACAGTCAATACTGTTGAATCTGATGTTAATGAACTTAAAAAGGAGAACATGTTTCTAAGAGAAGCCTTACATGGAATACAGACTAGATCCATGCGAGAAAAACTGGTGCTTAAAGAAAATGAGGGTGAAAGATCCTGAAAGCATGGGGAAAGAATTCCTCCTTGAAGCGCTACAGATCCCATGCGATACTGTTGACAAAATCAAGCCTTACAAAAAAAAAATGCAGTTTTGAAACTGCAGTAAAATTGCAGTAACTACAGTCGACTGTAGTATTTTGGACGCAGTAATTGCAGAATAACTGCACTGTACTGCAGTTAGTTCTACTGCACTCTAACTGCAGTTATACTGCAAAATTACTGCAGTAAAAAAACTTTGTTATTTGGATGCAATATTTGCAGCACACTGAAGTTAGACTGCACTCTTACTGCATTTATCACTGCAGTTATACTGTACTCTGACTGCAAACGTTTTTCGAACACGTACACCGTTTCGGATAGAGAGGACAACGATACCAGTGCCCAATCGTTGCCAAATTTGCATTCTTAAAGATAAAATAATGGTTAAAAGCCTGGGCAAAAAACTCACTGGCACGAAAATAGGAATGAATGATCAGTTCATGAAGGAAATTGCAGAACGGCGCAAAGTTCTGTACCCAGTTTTCAAGGTGAATAGACTTATAGGGAAATGTGTTGCTCTCGTAGTCGATAAACTGTACATTGATAACCAACTGTTCCGAGACACCAAGACTACTCCATGGCTATTCTAAATAATACAAAGTTCGAAAAGAGGAGTTGAATAATGGAACGCCCAATACTATCCACGGTAGGAAATGTAATCAAGGAAAAAACGGAAAACAAGAAAATACAACAATTGATAAAGAAATAAACTACAAATCCACTCTATCAATCAAGATAGCATGTTGTAAAATAATTTGTATTTGACTTTCTATTCATATTATTTAGAAATAGATAAAAAAAACAGCATTAGAAGAAAGGATAATTATTTAAATAATACATATTTCAAAAATAATGAACTGGAACACATAAGTACTTAAAAGCCCCAAATTAGGTAGGAATAAACATGGTAGAGATAAAAAAAAAAACACAGCAAACATAGGACATAGAAGGCACAGTATGTGGGTATGTGTGGGTGTATTGTGATGGAAGATGGGGTATATGTTTTTGTGTTTGGAAAAGTCTGGAGTTAAGTGAGTGAAAAAGGAAAATTGTTGCAAATGCCAGAGCCCATGTGTGTCTGCGAGCAGGAGTAGTGACAGAGAGAGTTTTCAATTTTGTGCAGATATGGGATATACATTTTAAAATAGATTATAAATATAGTTTATTGTTTTAATTTCTTATCATGACGGAGCAGTCCCCAACCCTGTACCCTAGACACGCATCTGAGTGACCCACACACTAAGGAGAAATCCTTATCTGTTTAATAGGCCTACTGCAAGTAGCCTATATGCAGCCAAGACAGAAAGATTAACACGGTCAGAGACCCACTAAAGCAACACTGCCCCCTCAAGAGTCTGAGCCTGCCTGGCAAGGTTGGTCCTATAAAGCCAAAGCCCCCGGATATGTGAGCATAATATACAAGGAATTTTTCAAAGCTGCTAATGAGAACCTTGATGACCTTTTACCTAGCTGGTGGGGATTCCGGTGGGGTGCCCCCACACAGGTAGTAGCAGTACTGGCTACACTAGCTGCAGTAACCCATGGGGAGGGGGTCACAATCAGAGAAGGGGCTAATTATTGTGGCGCTGGTGGGACAAAATAATCAAAAGGTCTGACTGCACAGAGATGCTTGGTAAAATGGTCACAACGGGGGACCAGTGTGTGTGTGTTTCAGGGTAGGGGGGTGTATCTGAGCACCATCAGCTAAGACTTGACACTGGTTAATCAAATCTCCCCATTCTTGCTCAATTTTGCGTGCCTTCTCAAACAGCTACAACTGTATATGCATTCGCACATTAAGCGTTCTCTTGAGTTGGGCTCGGGATGAAATAATTGTTAAACATCTGAGCTTGTGGTTGTTTGTAGGGGAAGGGTGGTGTGTGTGTGTGTGTGTGTGTGTATGTATGTGTGTGTGTGTGTGTGTGTGTGTGTGTGTGTGTGTGTGTGTGTGTGTGTGTGTGTGTGTGTGTGTGTGTGTGTGTGTGTGTGTGTGTGTGTGTGTGTGTGTGTGTGTGTGTGTGTGTGTGTGTGTGTGTGTGTGGGTGTGTGGGTGTGTGTGTGTGTGTGTGCTTGCGTGTGTGCGTGCGTGTGTGCGTGTGTATCCCACATCTGTTGCTATGGGGTTATAATGTTAGGGACAATACAGGATGAATTACAATAATTGAATCAATAAATCAAATGTATTTATAAAGCCCTTTTTACATCAGCAGATATCACAAAGTGCTATACAGAAACCCAAATAGCGAGCAATGTTGATGTAGAAGCACAGTGGCTGGGAAAAACTCCCTAGAAAGGCAGGAACCTAGGAATAAACCTAATGTGGAACCAGGCTCTGAGGGGTGGCCAGTCCCCTTCTGGCTGTGCCAGGTGGAGATTATAACAGTACATGGCCAAAACAATAATTGCTTGCCAAAAATGCTTTTTTTTTAATGCCAATCCTGGTTATAGGTAACAATCCTTCGTATGAACTGCCAACATTATTACGCATATTATTCGCCAATTGTGGAAATTAATTTAGATAAATATTTTTTTAAATAACGGTATACAATACAATCGAGGTAAAGGCGTTGGAAATGTTTTTGGCAGTTAATCTGCTTCTGTTCTGTGGGTGGCGCTATGTGCTCTTTTTAATGGGTCCTAATCTCTCAAAGGACCTAGGATACAGATTGACAGGGGTGGTCTGCCAGTCACTGGGACGACAATCCAACTTGGGATGGCGGGAGGTTTTAGCAGTGCAAATACAATGGTATAGCTATATGGGCAACCAATCATTATGTTACTTTTTAATGGTAAGTTTCCAAACATATATTATGATAAATAGAATTTAAACTTGTATCTCATTATGGTGAAATAAGTATAGGCAGGTATAATTTTAATAGCTTTGCAGATAATAAGAAAAGACAACCAGTATTTACATGGCTAAAAGAGAAGGAATAAAATATCCATTGTTTACAGGAAACTCATTCAACTATTTTAGATTAAGTTGTGTGGAGAATGGACTGGTGGGACGAAATTTACCTCTTCCATGGGCGAAAGGGGTGAAGATATGAATTTACAATCAATTTGATCCGAATGTGCAAATTGTTCAAACAGATCCACAAGGTGGATGGATTTTCTTTATATATTTTTTGGTATTTTACCCCTTTTTCGTGCTCGGGAGGCAAAGGTCGAGTTAAGCGTCCTCCGAAACATGACCCGCCAAACCGCGCTTCATAACCCAGAAGCCAGCCGCACAAATGTGTCGGAGGAAACACAGTTCAACTGACGACCAAGATCAGCCTGCAGGCGTCTGGCCTGCCACAAGGAGTCGCTAAAGCGTGATGAGCCAAGTAAAGCCTCCCCAACCAAACTCTGGGCCAATTGTGCACCGCCCTATGGGACTCCAGTTTCATGGCTGGTTGTGATAGAGCCGGAATTGAACCCGGGTCTGTAGTGACACCTCTAGAGCTGCAACGGAGTGCATTAGACCGCTGCGACACTCGGGTGGCAAAGATGGATTATTTTAATCTTTAAAGCTCATTAATCTATACGGTCCAAATAATGATGATCCAAGCTTCTTTGAAAATACCATGCCTTCGGAAAGTATTCAGATCCCTTGACTTTTTCCACATTTTGTTAGGTTACAGCCTTATTCTAAAATGTATTAACTCATTTTTTCTCCTCATCAATCTACACACAATACCCCATAATGAAAAAGCAAAAACAAAAAAATAAAAAACGTAATATAACATTCACGTAAGTATTCAGACCCTTTACTCAGTACTTTGTTGAGGCACCTTTGGCAGCAATTACAGCCTCGAGTCTTCTTGGATATGACGCTGCAAGCTTGGCACACCTGCAGGGATTTTCTCCCATTCTTCTCTGCAGATCCTCTCAAGCTCTATCAGGTTGGATGGGGAGTGTTGCTGCACCGCTATTTCCAGGTCTCTCCAGAGATGTTCAAGTCCGGGCTTTGGCAGGGCCACTCCTCCGTTGTTTTGGCTGTGTGCTTAGGGTCGTTTTCCTGTTGGAAGGTGAACCTTCGCCTGAGATCCTGAGCGCTCTCGAGCAGGTTTTCATCAAGGATCTCTCTGTACTTTGCTCTGTTCATCTTTGCCTCGATCCTGACTAGTCTCCAAGTTCCTGCCGCTGAAAAACATCCCCACAGCATGATGCTACCACCACCATGCTTCACCGTAAGGATGGTGCCAGGTTTCCTCCAGATATGACGCTTGGCATTCAGGCATAAGAGTTTGTGGTTTCATCAGACTATAGAATCTTGTTTCTCATGGTCTGAGAGTTTTTAGGTGCCTTCTGGCAAACTCCAAGCGGGCTGTCATGTGCTTTTTATTGAGGAGTGGCTTCAGTCTGGCCACTCTACCATAAAGGCCTGATTGGTGGAGTGCTGCAGAGATGGTTGTCCTTCTGGAAATGTTCTCCCCTCTCCA
This sequence comes from Salvelinus fontinalis, assembly GCF_029448725.1. Taxonomy (NCBI): domain Eukaryota; kingdom Metazoa; phylum Chordata; class Actinopteri; order Salmoniformes; family Salmonidae; genus Salvelinus; species Salvelinus fontinalis. The sequence continues at coordinate 23,061,110 of NC_074666.1, forward strand.
CAGAGGAACTCTGGAGCTCTGTCAGAGTAACCGTCAGGTTCTTGGTCACCTCCCTGACCAAGGCCCTTCTCCCCCGATTGCTCAGTTTGGCCATGCGGCCAGCTCTAGGGAGAGTCTTGGTGGTTCCAAACTTCTTCCATTTAAGAATGATGGAGGCCACTGCGTTCTTCGGGACCTTCAATGCTGCAGAAATGGTATGGTACCCGTCCCCAGATCTGTGCCTCAAAACAATCCTGTCTCGGAGCTCTACGTACAATTACGTTTTTTCCTCTGACATGCACTGTCAACTGTGGGACCTGATATAGACTGGAGTGTGCCTTTCCAAATCATGTCAATTGAATTTACCACAGGTGGACTCCAATCAAGTTGTAGAAACATCTCAAGGATGATCAATGGAAACAGGATGCACCTGACCTCAATTTCATGTCATAGCAAAGGGTCTGAATACTTATGTGAATAAGTTATTTCAGTGTTTTATGTTTAATACAATTACAAACACTTCTAAAAACCTGTTTTCACTTTGTCATTATGGGGTATTATGTGGAGATTGCTGAGGATTTTTTCTTTATTTAATACATTTTAGAATAAGGCTGTAACGTAACAAAATGTGGAAAAAGTCAAGGGGTCTGAATACTTTCCGAAGGCCCTGTATATATAATAATTTATCAAGCCTACAAGCAGTGGTGAACCGTCATTCAGGGCAGGTTTTTAGCAAATACTTTAACTAAAATACTTTTTTTGGAGGGGGGGGGGGGGGGGCTTGCCTGTTAGCATGTTATTGTGGCATTAATAAGTGTCACATATCAGTTTGCAAACAATGTAAAAAATAATATATACAGTATCATTGAGTTAATAAACCCGCATACAAACATGGTCTCTTTTTTGTTTTCTTGAGTAAGGCAGCTCCAAAATTCAGGTGTTTCAGCCTAGGTCAGTGCTTTCTGTGGTGGTGGGGAAAGCCAGCAGAAAATACGGAGCGTTGCGCCGTGATTGGCTCAGTGTTCTGTCACTCATGGGGACTTTACGTCACTGCCAAGTGTAAGAGGAGACATTGAAAATTCTATCCCATTGGCTGCTGCCATAGAAGTGCCCATCCAAGAAGGCTCAAGGTCATTGGCCACAGATAAAATTACATCAAATCACTTTGACTGGACCGATCATGTCAACATCATACTTTCACAATCTTAGCTAGCAGTCATCATCATGAATCAAGTCGACAATCTACTTGCAAATCCTTTTTAATCCTTGTCATATGAAGAGAAATAAGGAAGAAAAATTATAGATAAAACGTATCGGTGCTCATCGGCCATTGGACATAAATATGACACAACACGTTGGAAATCCCAAATTCAACTAGTGGTTTGGAAGGAATCAGTGACAGTGGTTGTGTGTTCTGGGAAATGTTCTTGTTACTTACAACATCATGCTAATCACATTAGCACACATTAGCTCAACCGTCCAGAGGGTGGGACACCGATCTGTAGAGATCCTTAAGAGGTTTTTAACCTCATCACACTACAAACTATCACCCTTCTGCACTTAAATAAATCATGAATATCATGGATATAATGGAACTAGTGGATATATGGAGGGTTAAATATCCTGAAATAGTCAGATATAAATGGTGGAGGCTCAATCAAGTTAGTCGTATTGAATACTTATGTCATTTTCGCTGGCACCAAAAGTAAAAAAAAGTCTTGACAGGAGACAGAATGCAGTCGGATATTGGACACTTTATCAAGGCCTATTGGATGACAGCTTGTTTTTAATCAGGACAGAAGAATTTATAACTGACTTTTTCCGACATAATATATTGTAGGTACAGCAGATCCCCTTACTGTATGGGACACTTTTAAATGTGCCTTTAGAGGCCATGCAATGCAATACTCATCTTTAAAACAAAAGCAATTTAAGTCATAATAATTCATATTAAGAAAGGAAATAGAGGGACTAACAGTACAGATAGATACTAACAAAAACAGTGCCATAGAGGCACAGAATACATTTGAGGAAAAAAAAAAGAAATGGATGAACTTATTCAAGAAAGATCAAGTGTAATATATTATAGTCTGGGGAAACTCCAGGGCTGGATGGCATACCAGTTGAGGTATACCAAACCTTTTTTGATTACTCAGAAGACTGTTATTAGCATGTTTTAACTACGCCTATCAAAATGGTAGATTATCAGATACTCAACAAGAAGGTCTGATTTCATTATTACTGAAACAGGACCCAAGTGGTAAATATAAAGATCCAGTCCATCAGAATAATCGGAGTCCCCTTACACTTCAGTGTTGTGATGCAACAAATTATAGAAAAGTGCATATCGCATAGAATTAAAAAGGATATTATTCATCCTAATCAGACAGGTTTTTTACATGGACGATACAGTACATTGGAGATAATATAAGACAAGTACTGGAAACAATAGACTGCTATGAAAAATCTGGAAAACCAGGCCTGGTATTCATAGCGGACTTTGAAAATACTTCTGATAAAGTACAATTTATATATAAATGCCTGGAATATATCAATTTTGGAGAATCTCTTATACAAATGGGTTAAAGTATAGCAGCCGCAGGTGTAAAAATAGTAAATAATGGGTACTTCACAGAAAGTATTAAACTGTCAAGAGGTGTCAGAGGAAGAAACAGACTGTTCTCATAGACTGTTCTTTTTGCTACAGCATGGCAAGCGGTACCGGAGTGCCAAGTCTAGGTCCAAAAGGCTCCTTAACAACTTCTACCCCCAATTCATAAAACTGCTGAACCAGACTATTTGCATTGACACCCCCACTCCCTTTGTTGTTTCACTGCTGCTACTTGCTGTTTATTATCTATGCATAGTCATTTTACCCCTACCTACATGTACAAATTACCCCGACTAACCTGTACCCTCACACATTGACTCGGTACCAGTACCCCCTGTATTTTGCCTCATTATTGTTATTTTATTGTGTTGTTTCTTTTCTTTTTTACTTTAGTTTATTTAGTAAATATTTTCTTAACTCTATTTTCTTAAAACTGCATTGTTGGTTAAGGGCTTGTAAGTAAGTATTCACGGTAAGGTGTTGTATTCGGTGCATGTGAGAAATAATATTTGATTTGATTTGATAAATAGGACTGTGGAATTATGTCACACATGCGGCTAATGTCACGTTCCTGACCTATTTATGTTAGTTGTTATGTGTGTTAGTTGGTCAGGACGTGAGGTTGGGTGGGCATTCTATGTTTTTTGTTTCTGTGTTGGTTTTGGGTTGCCTGGTATGGCTCTTAATTAGAGGCAGGTGTTTGGCGTTCCTCTAATTAAGAGTCATATTTAGGTAGGCGTTGTCACAGTGTTCGTGGTGGGTGATTGTCTCCTGTGTTTGTGTATGTCGTTGCGCCACACGGGACTGGTTTCGGTTTGTTTGTTAAGTGTCATTTATGTGTAGGCTTTTTCCCTGTTCGTGCGTTCTCGTGTGTTATGTGAGTCCGTCGTTCAGATCTGTTCTACACCGTTTATTTGTTTTGTTAGTGTATAGTCAAGTTCGTGTTTTTTTCCGTCTTGTCATTAAATTCATTATGTATTCAAACTCCACTGCGCCTTGGTTCAATCCCTGCTCCTCTTCGGATGAAGAAGAGGAGGACAGCCGTTACAGAATCACCCACCACTCCAGAGCCAAGCAGCGGAGGCAAGGGAAAGCTCGACAGGGCAACAAGGATTTCTGGACTTGGGAGGAAATATTGGACGGGAGAGGTCCATGGGCACAGCAGGGAGAATATCGCCGTCCCAAAGCTGAGCTGGAGGCACGGAGGAGAGCAGAGGCTACCGGAGAGAGGAACCGGAGCTATGAGGGAACGCGTCTGGCACGGAAGCCAAAAAAAGCCCGTAAGTAACACCCAAAAATTTCTTGGGGGGGGGCTAGGAGGTAGTGGGCCAAGGGCAGGTAGGAGACCTGCGCCCACTTCCCAGGCTTACCGTGGAGAGCGGGAGTACGGGCAGGCGCCGTGTTACGCAGTAGAGCGCACGGTGTCTCCTGTACGAGTGCATAGCCCAGTGCGGGTTATTCCACCTCCCCGCACTGGTAGGGCTAGATTGAGTATTGACTGGTCTCCAGTGCGTCTCCTCGGGCCGGCATACATGGCACCGGCCTTACGCATGGTTTCCCCGGTTCGCCTACATAGGCCGGTGCGGGTTATTCCACCTCCCCGCACTGGTCGGGCGACCGGGAGCATTCAACCAGGTAAGGTTGGGCGGGTTCAATGCTCAAGAGTGCCAGTACGCCTCCACGGTCCGGTATTTCCGGCACCACCTCCCCGCCCCAGCCTAGTACCTACAGTGTCTACACTACGCACTAGGCTACCAGTGCGTATCCTGAGCCCTGTTCCTCCTCCACGCACTCTCCCTGTAGTGCGTGTATCTAGCCCGGTGCCTCCAGTTCCGGCCCCACGCACTAAGCTACCAGTGCGTCTCCAGAGCCCTGTACAAACTGTATCTTCTCCCCCTACTAATCCTGATGTGCTTGTCCTCAGCCCGGCATCACCAGTGCCGGTACCTCGCATCAGGGATAGAGTAGGCTTTGAGAATACAGTGTGCCCTGTCCCTGCTCCCCGCACTAGTAGGAAGGTGCTTATCCTTAGCCCGGTGCCTCCAGTTCCGGCACCACGCACCAGGTCTACAGTGCGCCGTATCCGGCCTGAGCCATCCGTCTCCCCAGCGCCATCTGAGCCATCCGTCTCCCCAGCGCCATCTGAGCCATCCGTCTCCCCAGCGCCATCTGAGCCATCCGTCTCCCCAGCGCCGTCTGAGCCATCCGTCTGCCAGGAGCCTGCAAAGCCGCCCGTCTGCCATGAGCCTGCAAAGCCGCCCGTCTGCCATGAGCCTGCAAAGCCGCCCGTCTGCCATGAGCCTACAGAGCCATCCGCCAGACAGGAGCCGCTAGAGCCGTCAGCCAGACAGGAGCCGCTAGAGCCGTCAGCCAGACAGGATCTGCCAGAGCCGCCAACCAGACAGGATCTGCCAGAGCCGCCAACCAGACAGGATCTGCCAGAGCCGCCAACCAGACAGGATCTGCCAGAGCCGCCAACCAGACAGGATCTGCCAGAGCCGCCAGCGAGCCATGAGCAGCCAGAGCCGTCAGAGAGCCATGAGCAGCCAGAGCCGTCAGAAAGCCATGAGCAGCCAGAGCCGTCAGAGCGCCATGAGCAGCCAGAGCCGTCAGAGCGCCATGAGCAGCCAGAGCCGTCAGAGCGCCATGAGCGTCGAGAGCCGTCAGAGCGCCATGAGCGTCGAGAGCCGTCAGCCTGCCATGAGCGTCGAGAGCCGTCAGCCTGCCATGAGCGTCGAGAGCCGTCAGCCAGCCATGAGCGTCGAGAGCCGTCAGCCAGCCATGAGCGTCGAGAGCCGTCAGCCAGCCATGAGCGTCGAGATTCGTCAGTCAGCCATGAGCTGCCCTTCAGCCTGAAACGGCTAGATACCCAGAACTGCCCATCAGTCCAGAGCTGTCTCTCTGTCCGGAGCTGCCTTTCAGTCCGGAGTTGCCCCTCTATCCTGATCTCCCTCTCTATCTTGATCTACCTCTATATTCTTATCTATCCCTCTGTCTTGATTTATCTCTCTGTCCCGGTGCTGTCCTTATTAGTGATGTTATTAAGAGGATTTTGTGGGGGTAAAAAGAGGGTGGACATTCTTAGAGGGAGGAAGCTAGGATGGATTATGGTGGGGTGGGGACCTCGCCCGGAGCCTGAGCCACCACCGTGGTTAGATGCCCACCCAGACCCTCCCCTAGACTTTGTGCTGGTGCGTCCGGAGTTCGCACCTTATGGGGGGGGTAATGTCACGTTCCTGACCTATTTATGTTAGTTGTTATGTGTGTTAGTTGGTCAGGACGTGAGGTTGGGTGGGCATTCTATGTTTTTTGTTTCTGTGTTGGTTTTGGGTTGCCTGGTATGGCTCTTAATTAGAGGCAGGTGTTTGGCGTTCCTCTAATTAAGAGTCATATTTAGGTAGGCGTTGTCACAGTGTTCGTGGTGGGTGATTGTCTCCTGTGTTTGTGTATGTCGTTGCGCCACACGGGACTGGTTTCGGTTTGTTTGTTAAGTGTCATTTATGTGTAGGCTTTTTCCCTGTTCGTGCGTTCTCGTGTGTTATGTGAGTCCGTCGTTCAGATCTGTTCTACACCGTTTATTTGTTTTGTTAGTGTATAGTCAAGTTCGTGTTTTTTTCCGTCTTGTCATTAAATTCATTATGTATTCAAACTCCACTGCGCCTTGGTTCAATCCCTGCTCCTCTTCGGATGAAGAAGAGGAGGACAGCCGTTACAGCTAACAAAATATATGGAAATGTCTGCTCTACTCAAAATTACAACCAACTAATTGCAGCATTACCACAAAAATGGAAGAAGCAAGTGGAAGGGGGCAAAAGTAAAAATGTACAGCTGATTGACAGCAAATTAATTGCTCAAAGCGATGATGGAATTTTAGGGCGAGACAGCTTGGCCAGATCTGGGGCCAGGGTGTCTAACCAAGAGCAGAAACAGAAAATAGGGTTTTCATTATCCGCATAAAAGACTGATCTGATTTTCATCTCTTTTTTGTTACAACTTTTTTGTTACAACAAAATCTCTGTTAACTTCCAGGAAACTTATGAAAACACATTTATTCTAATTAATGTGTATCTTGTCATTGCAGGAACCACCAAACTGCTCTTTCAGACAGGAGGAAGGCTACAATATTCTGACAGGGTTTCGTTTTTTACCCAATGCCAGATCTCTTTAATGATTTGTCTGCTTAGATGCACCTATGTGAACTTTAGAATTTGGCTTTTCAAAATGAAAACATCCCTCATGAACTCAAGTCCACAGTCCATTCATCCTGGAGTAGTAGACAAAGCATAGTCTCAAGTTTATATTTGGTTCTATATTTATATTTGGGTTCTATAATCTCATCACCCAGGACCAAATATCCTGTGCAAGACTGGGTTCTATATTACCCAAACCCATAGGTTCTCTATGATTTGCAACCTCTATAGCCAAACTAACGTAAACTAGAACAGTGATGCGTCAATGCCGATCAATCCCTAACTCTTCTCTAAGGTTTTTATTATGCTGTTGATTGTTTTAATTCCTATGTATTTAGTTCAATTTCAAATCTCCATGCGCAACTTGTTTTCAGAATTCACAATGCAGCTTCTCTCATTGTTATCTGGTCCTTCCAAGTAGTAGTCACTCCTCCCTGCCCCATACCATCGCCTGCTGTCAATCATCAATGACCTTCATAAAAACAGTCAATGACATTCATATTTTCCCTTTTAATTTGCAGCCGGGAGTCATGCTCATCATCAGCAGTCATCACATATTGTGAGTTCCAATACCATACCATGTACACAGTGCAGACCAATGGACCGAAATGCACCATTTCCTTTACTTCAGGGTTAGAGAGGCCCCTCCCTCTAACGTCAGAATGGACATGCATTGTATTCTAATGACTGTTGTCTTCTGGAAGTGTGAAGAAGTAAATAATTGGCTAAAATTGTTTTCTTCTATTTGGATTCTAAGTACTTGGTTTTCTGTGTTTCAAAGATGGATAAAGCAGACATACACAGGTTATATTTAAATATTCAAATCAAATCTAACTTTATTTGTCACATCAAGCCCTTAATCAACAATGCAGTTCAAGAAAGAGTTAAGAAAACATTTACCAAATAAACTAACGTAAAAAATAATCAAAAGTAACACAATAAACAACAATAACGAGGCTATATAGAGGGAATACCGGTACCGAGTCAATACGTAGGGGTACAGGTTAGTCGAGGTAACTTGTACGTTTAGGTAGGGGTACGTTTTGTACACGTTGGCTTGTCTTAGCTACAGTACATCCTCTCAGGAAAATCTGATAGCATTTCCTAGGAAATTCTGGTGACATTTTTGGATTCATCCTGCTACACAGTTACACTTTGTGATATCCTCTTTCTCCTGATTCTTACTCTATATGTCCCCCCCCTGCAGCACCAACGCATTAATGATAGGTAGTGGTTTGCGATCCATAGGTAACCGCTCTGTCCCGCTCCCCTGTATCCCGTTTCCCAGAGCTGAAGATCCGAATGAATTTTGCGCATGTGTTTCTTTACCTCTACTTTATGCACACATTTTTGTGGTCACCCTCCCTTCACATTTCTCACTGTCAATCCTGAATGAACATTTTTCAGGTTTAACGGGTGAGACGTCCATGCAGGATCTGCATACCAACCATTTTATCTCAATCAGTTTCATGGGGATATGCATTTAGATCTTATTGAGTTATATAGTGTTGTTTCGAAGCAGCCTACTTTGTTGTTTGAATTGTGTAAAGTGACTGAATTTTAGGGCAGATGGTGTTAATAAACTGTAGCATAGCCTACCTGTGTTTTGTTTCAAAGCACATATTTCGCCTAGTGGCATGGCTGTTGAGTTTCGGCTACATGAGAGAAAAATTTGACCATCATGCTGTAATTTCATAAGAAATTAGGTGGTGTTTTATTGTTTTACAGTAATGTTAGACTATGCTATTATATTCTGTTATTTTATGTAAAATACTATCATTATGTGATCTTGCAGAAATTGATTCAGCTTTGATATAACTTTATTAAATGAGCACCATTCGCCAGAGTCGCCTGTTCTCTACGAATAGAGCAGAGACTGTGCATAAATAGAATCCCAAACATGTGCAGAAGCTTCGGGACCTTTAGCTGTCAGGAAGAAGGGTCCAGAAGAGTAAGATCCGCAGCTACTCTGTTGATGATAAGTCATAACTTTACTGAATTAAATCAGAAAAGTTATTAGAGTAAACAGATAGACAAAGTCTGTGGATGCTGGGTGGCCTGTATAGGAAATAGCTTGCAGTAAACAAAATGCAGGGGCTTCAATACATATGAATCAGAATAATGGAGTGAATTGAGTGATTGCTGTGAGAGATATATCTGTATACACATCTTTACTCACAGGCAGTCTGAATCGCCCATGTTTGGCAAGATAGATTAATAAAGAAGGAATATTGAGAGTGCGATAGAGAGAGAGATCATTAACTGCTTGACATAACTAAGATTTGGGAGATGTAGGTGCAACAAGACTTCTGTGAAACAGGATTGCATGAAGTCAATTTAAGTATAATGAAATACAGGAATAAAGTATCAGACAACGAATACAACAACAAAAAATGGAGGTACAAAGACCTGAATATTGTCTAGCAACGCTCAAAGCAACAATGAAACAAATATTATCTAGCAACATTCAAACAAATATTGTCTAGCAACATTAAAGCAACATTCAAACAAATATTGTCTAGCAACATTAAAGCAACATTCAAACAAATATTGTCTAGGAGCATTCAAGCAACATTCAAACAAATATTGTCTAGCTATATTCAGCATGCTTTTCCAGGCCTGCAAGCCTTAGAATAATAATCATAGTACATATTCAGATTTGCATGCATACTAGCACCCATTCTCTTTGTCTGTCACATGCTGCAGGATGAAGGATTTAAATGATCAGGATTTCAGTTATTTTGCGTTTGGTAGAACTACCATCAAAACAGGATCATTATTAACAACAATAACAACACTTTGGTGCCCACTGATGTCTCGCAACCCAACGTGGTGAAACGTTACACTACTTTGATCCCCCAATTGTAACAGTTGTGCACATGTAAGTTGTTTTATGAACAAATTAATGGGTCAAGAACATATGTTATACAATGGTTTGGTCTAATCCTGAATACTGATTGGTTAAAACCGCATTCCAGCTGGTGTCGTTTCCACAAGTTGCCACCGGCTAAATCTATGATGTTAAAATCCCTATTTACTCTGTGCAATCCACTCAACGCAATCCACTGTCTCATCAGCCCAGACAGGCAATTTATAAACTTGATCTCCACTATAAAAAGCATCTAGACATTATCTCACATTTCTTTTAGACTAACATTTTTTTTTCAACAGCAGAGATTTGCAAAAACCTTGCTGTCTGTCTCTCCGACTTTGTCAACATTGTTTCAATATTCAAATTTGATCTCCTGCTGTCCCATAATAATGAATGTGTCGGGAGTCTGAAAAAGACAGACAGGCAGGGAGCATTTCTCAGCCAGTCGAAATCATGAATCAACTGGCATCATTTCTACAGATATACAGTTGAAGTCGGAAGTTTACATACACCTTAGCCAAATACATTTAAACTCCGTTTTTCACAATCGCTGGCATTTAATCCTAGTAAAAAATCCCTGTTTTATGTCAGTTAGAATCACTACTTTAATTTAAGAATGTGAAATGTCAGAATAATAGTAGAGAGAATTATTTATTTCAGATTTTATTTCTTTCATCACAATCTCAGTGGGTCAGAAGTTTACACACACTCAATTAGTATTTGGTAGCATTGCTTTTAAATTGTTTAACTTGGTTCAAATGTTTCGGTAGCCTTCCACAAGCTTCCCACAATAAGTTAGGTGAATTGTGGCCCATTCCTCCTGACAGAGCTGGTGTAACTGAGTCAGGTTTGTAGGCCTCCTTGCTCGCACATGCTTTTTCAGTTCTGCCCACAAAATGTCTATAGGATTGAGGTCAGGGCTTTGTGATGGCCACTCCAATACCTTGACTTTGTTGTCATTAAGCCATTTTGCCACAACTTTGGAAGTATGCTTGGGGTCATTGTCCATTTGAAAGACCCATTTCTGACCAGTTTTTAACTTCCTGACTGATGTCTTGAGATGTTGCTTCAATATATCCACATAATTTTTCTGCCTCATGATGCCATCTATTTTGTGAAGTGCTCCAGTCCCTCTTGCAGCAAAGCACACCCACAACATGATGCTGCCACCCCCGTGCTTCACGGTTGGGATGGTGTTCTTTGGCTTGCAAGCGTACCCCTTTTTCATCCAAACATAATGATGTTCTCTATGGCCAAACCGTTCTATTTTTGTTTCATCAGACCAGAGGACATTTGTCCAAAATGTACGAACTTTGTCCCCATGTGCAGTTGCAAACCGTAGTCTGGCTTTTTTATGGTGGTTTTGGAGCAGTGGCTTCTTCCTTGCTGAGCGGCCTTTCAGGTTAAGTTGAAATAGGACTCGTTTTACTGTGGATATTGATAATTTTGTACCTGTTTCCTCCAGCATCTTCACAAAATCCTTTGCTGTTGTTCTTGGATTGATTTGCACTTTTCGCACCAGAGTGCGTTCATCTAGGCGACAGAATGCGTCTTCTTCCTGAGCAGTATGACGCTGCGTTGTTCCATGGTGTTTATACTTGCATACTATTGTTTGTACAGATGAACGTGGTACCTTCAGGCGTTTGGAAATTGCTCCCAATGACGAACCAGACTTGTGGAGGTCTACATTTTTTTCTGAGGTCTTAGCTGATTTCTTTTGATTTTAATATGATGTCAAGCAGAGGCACTGAATTTGAAGGTAGGCCTTGAAATACATCCACAGGTACACCTCAAATTGACTCAAAGGATGTCAATTAGCCTATCAGATGCTTCTAAAGCCATGACATAATTGTCTGGAATTTTCCAAGCTGTTTAAAAGCACAGTCAACTTAGTGTATGTAAACTTCTGACCCATTGGAATTGTGATACAGTGAATTATAAGTGAAAAAAATCTGTCTGTAAACAATTTTTGGAAAAATGACTTGTGTCATGCACAAAGTAGATGTCCTAACTGACAAGCCAAAACAATAGTTTTGTAGCTGTGTCGTTGGCTTGCTCCTCTGAACAACAGTGTCCTGACGAGTGAGCACATTTACTATGCAAGGCAAAATCGCGCCTCATTAGCTCATTGTTATGGGTGTATCCAAATAAATGTCACTAGAAAACAGCTTCAACAAATGCAAATGCGGCTAGTTTGTTGTTATTCTAGCTGCACTTTTAGACATAGTTGGCTAGCTAGCAAGCAAGGGATAAAAACGTTGCCAGCCAGTATGGCAATTGAACATTTAGAACTAACGACTGGGTCACATCCATAGATACAGAACAAAAAGACTGAATGACTGTGTCGCGTCTCCAGCAACCCTAGATTTGTGTCGGGATTAGATCTAAGTGGAAAGATGAAATTGTATGAATAAATTCATCAAAATTAAGTTTTTAATGAAAATATGTCAATCATTATTTGAATATGTTGTTAACTCGTTGTATGAAAGGTATAATGCCCTCGAAGCCGGTGTTTGGAGGATATATTGGCACGGTTGCCGGAGTTCGAGTTCATCTCGGACCTAACAACACCCGTGCCAATATATCCTCCAAACACCGGCTTCTCTGGCTTTATCACCTAAATAGAGAATATTACAGCAGGCCCAAAAATGTGAGTACATTTAAGTTGTAATTGCTGCTCTTGTTTGAGACCATTCTGATGTGCAAACATTTAGCCCCGTATCTGTGAGGTGCTCTCCAATTTGCTGATTCATTTTATGTGACTCATTTTATGGTCAAGTCTAAGGTCATTCTCTTACCCTGGCTGGATCAATCCGCCACATGTAGAATGGATTTCGGCAAGACATGAAACAATACAGATGTAAGATTTTAATTTGAGCCAGTTTTCTACAACAGGAAAATAATCTTGCAGCAACAGCAATTTAAATTATTATAAATAATGGACATGTTTTTAGGGGTTGATACATTTTTTGTTGATACAATAATGGACATTTTTGTAGGGGTTGATACATTTTTTGTAAGTGCAAGTCAAGTCTGATATTTCAATGTGGAAATTACAAACTTTATAAGCATTTTTAAGCCTCAAATACACTATAGGTTTGCATTTCCTGCTGTGCAAGAAAATTCTCAGCAACAAAAGCGTGATCAAATTAAGATCCTACATCTGTAGATATAACAATCATGACTCACCTTCCACCTCATCCTCAGGCAGGTTAATGGGGGTCCGGTATGACAGGATATCTGGAATAGTGCAAATTCCCCTGTACATCAACCTGGTGGTTCGCACTGGCATTCGCACTGGCATTTCTGCGAGGGAAACTCTGTGTCGCGATCTTCATAGGCTATAGCTCACTGTTTGCTGAATAAAACTTTACTATAGTCCACTTTGGAGAACAAACATCTGTTAGGTTATGTCACTTGATATCTTCTGTTTTTTGGTGTAGCCTGTTGACAAAACAGTAGCGGAATCGAAGCACGTGAAGTCCCCGACAAGTGGCAGGTGTCTCTGCCTTTGGTTTCATGCATGTAATGGCTGGCTATACAACAAGAATGCTTGTGTATATATGTCACGCCAACTTCGCAATACAATTACCAAAGGATATAAGTACTACATATAGTGCTGAAACTATGTTATTGTCTCAAATAATGATCCACCTAAGCATAGCGAATATCTGTGTTACACCAAAACCTCCAATTTAAAATCACATATTGTATTCCGCATATCTGGGAATAAAATAATGATACAAAAAAACTATACATAAAAACAGAACTTGTGAATTACAAATCCGAGTCGAGCGCATATTTTTGTGTTAAATCATAGATCAACGTAGGCTAACGCCGGTTTCCTCACACGTTCCTCTCCTGTTCCTTTATCTTCACTTCTTGAGACCAGTCGATACAACTGTAAGTAACCATTAGCCAAAAACAGCTGCAACCAGTAGCTTATTGAACAGATTCTCATCGGTAAGGTTCTCAGTGAAATTAACACGTTTTTTTTGGCGGCAAAAAAAATAGACAAAAGGAATGTATAGCCTAACAACTAAATGGCTGCAAAACTAAAAACAAGAGTTGTCATGATATTCAATAATCAATGGATTTCCTGGTCGACCCACTGTCTCTTTATTCTGATGGAGGAACACTCCGTGTATAGGTTGATCCTTGAGCCGTCTGCTCTGCACACTGTTGTCTCATTTTGGTTCCCTCAATCCAAGCTCCCCACGGTTTCTAGTGATGACAACCCCATCCACCTCCCCCTTCACCGTAGACTTTATATATTATCTTATTGAGCACAAAACGTGTCTCTCAAGGTTGACATTGATGACTGACTCTTTTTACTATTTAGTGAAGCTTGAACATGATGGTCACTGTATCTTGTACTAGGGCACGTAATGGTAAATGAATAGATGAACGTAGATAGAGAAATAATATTATAGTCTATCTATTTAAGGATGTAGTTTTTTGCTAAAGCTGTATATAGTAATACATATATATTATCTTTTTACTTGAAATGTGCAAGAGCTGATCCCGAGGAACAACAGATGATCTTCAGTTTGACTTTATTGGACGATAGCTACTGTGGTAGGAAGGTCAAAGCTGCGCGCCGTAATACGATTCCAGCACCAAGGACAGCGCGTTCTAACGTTCATGCACTTTACTGCCTCCTCTTCCTCATGTCAGTCTGACGTCGTGGCGCCAAACGCCTCCATCATTTCCTTATGGAGTTCTTCAATATGTGATTTCAATTAAACATCACTCAATGAAGCATATCACTCAAGTCTGTAGATGAAACTAGAATTATTCACAATTTCAGTGTGTGTGTGTGTGTGTGTGTGTGTGTGTGTGTGTGTGTGTGTGTGTGTGTGTGTGTGTGTGTGTGTGTGTGTGTGTGTGTGTGTGTGTGTGTGTGTGTGTGTGTGTGTGTGTGTGTGTGTGTGTTTATTTTTATGTACTGCTTGTTTGTTGGCTATGTGTCAAGATTCTTCACATAGTTGAATGAGAATCCTGTGGTGAGGGCTCTGAATGGTTTCTCTGGGCTGTTTTCGTGCTGGTTTGGCTGACAGTTCTATTCCTCTCTGGATGCTGGGGGATTGTCTCCCTCTGCTGCACCTGGGCCCCTCCCTGAGCCTCTGTCTGAGCACTGCCTGGGCTCTGACAGCAGCAGGCTTTATGAAAGCTGAATAACAGGCACCTCTCATTCCAAACCGATCCACAGTACAATGGATGTGATGGTTCAGACCCTGACTCATCCTCTCAAACCCAGAAAGACAGGCTCAGCTTTAATGATTTTTCTAACACAATGCCATGAGAAAGCCATGGTTTGATAATCACATCCAAAATGCCCCCACACTGCACAGTACGTGTCTTGTTTACAAAGGCATCCTTGCATGTTTGGTGAGTGAGTGCATCACCTTTAAATATGTATTGATTCTCAATGTCACAGCTGCCCTGCTAGGATAAAATATGCTGAAAACCTGTTGTTTATTCACTGTGTGGGCACGACACTGCATGAGCTTTTTTGTGTCTGTATGTTTGTGCGTGTGTATGTGTGAGGGAGGGAGTGGGTTTAGGGCAAGCCAGAAAAGGTGCCCCTCAACAGCATACAAACCCTTGTGCACGGGCAGTACTAGAAGGTCAGACATCTATACAGCATTTGACGTCTAGAATGCTTTTATCCAACAGCCAGCATGGGTTCATCTTTTGTTCATGTAAAATCTATAATGGTCTCAGACCATAGTTAGAGACCAAGAGGTGAAAGAATCTGTCGATATAACCACTTTCTGCTATTTTCATTTATTTCCTTGCTTGTACTACACACAGGTGAAACACAACACTCTGTCCCTCTTTGTAAGAGTAAACCAATGCACTTAGATCCCCTAAAACTTGTCAGTATCAATTTTAATAGTGTCAGAACTTCAATAGTGTGATAGAGGTCACAGTGAAATTATGTAGTCGTGTTAAAACAACAGAAAGAACCCCATTTAAAATAACTTCTAGTGCTACTTATTCATTTGGTTTGCTTATGGCTGTTTCAGAGTGAACATATTAGATATAAAACATTCTGCGTTGGGAGCAAACCTCCATTAAGGGATTTCAGCCTCATCTTTATGCCTTGGCAGGGCAAATTAAGTACAAATGTTCTTAGTCAACCACTAGATGAGGGATCGGATTTGATGGCTTGAAATCTTTTGATGTTTCATGTCTTTTGCCTAAAGCTATCAACCTTCCCAACTTCTGTACTGAGTGTTTGAAATGCACTGCAACTCGTACTGGAAATGCTAGTTATCACAGGGGAAAAGATTTCTTGTTGTAGGTTAAAGAAGTTTGAAAATGGATTGAGATGTCCCATTTATTACATAAGATCATATACAACACACAACAAACTAATAGTAATTATTAGGTCAAATCTATTGGTTGTAAGTTTGTCATTTAACTATTCAGCACACACACGCACCCATAGCCGATGACAAAGAGTTATGTCAGTTGTTACCAACAAATGCTCTGATGTGAATAAGAATGGCCTATATCTATTAGAGAAATAAATCAATGTGGACTCCATTCAATTTCTTTCCACCTATGTTGTTCTGGTAAATAGCTCATTGATTGAGGTTGAAGAAATTCCTGTAAAATACCTATTTGATGAGATTTTGTTAAAACCAGAAAAAAAATCAGCTGTTAAACAAACAAACTAGAACAGATTTTCCCTCCATGAAAAACGCAATCTGTAAAACTAGCAGAGCAGAAAGAAGTCCTCCAAAATCTCATCAACGGGACCTGCATTGCAACAGGTTCATGGCCGATTCTATTGGCAATATTGATTTCTTCTGTAATTGACTGGAGGACCCTCAATTTCACAGTGTACCTGTCAGCATGCATGTGATCCAAATGGAACCTGGTCCCTTATCCAAGTAACACACCCCCAAGGCTTATCCCATGGCAGAGTATGTGACAAATCTTATCTTGAATTGGTCTACCAGTACCCTTGTAGTGAGTAATATTTATCATATACACAGTCTGAATCACAATTCAAGAAGATCATTATCTCTTCCACTGCACAATCATAACATTGTCATAGAAGTGGCACAACTGACCAAATACAGCCGTGTTTGAAGTAATTTGTTGACTGGCAAAACTACCCATTTTTGTTGTAACATAATCCAGATATCCAACCCTGAATCAGCTTTTTGTTTACAACAAAAGTGAGAGAGAAAAGATAAAAGTGGTTTTATTTGAGAAGATTTAAGAGACTTTTGTATTTTGGACTTTTATTTGCTTTGGTCTTTATTATCCCTCAGTCTGGATTAAACCATTAATAACCTGAGAGCAGATCATCTGAATTGATGATTCCAATTAGATTTCCCGAATGCACTTTTGCATATCTATGGGGCAATAATCATGATATTGCGGTGGGGTAGACACCAATGAATTTCATTTAGATTCTGATTTGTTTGTGTTGAACAAATGTTCCTCAGATTTATGATACCATTAAGCAGCATAATTAACATTCCTTAAATAAGCATAATGAAAAGCTATAATTTCCATTACTATTGTCTCGCTTTACACACGGAATTCTAACTCACGGTTGTTGCTTGGGTGAATCTTGTGATCATCACCAGTTTAATCAGCACTTTAAACAGTTGACCCACAGGATGTCTTGCTCTAACATTGCCAAGGAAGAATGCCAGGGTGTTCTTTTCCTGTGGCGCACTCTATTACTTCTACCTAATTTCACCAAACAATAACATTTTGGGGTGACAAGGGGTTTCACCTGTAGTTATTATCAAGATATTTGTTAGCTAAGTGCGAAGAGAGACCTTATACCTCCATACTTATACCTCTCAACACAGAGTAAGGTGGTTTGGGACAACAGCCTGTTAACTTCAATCACTCCGTGTTTGTAATCAATGTGGCATATGCAAAACGACCATCTTACTTCCTATTTTACGAATGCTCTTGACTTGCCTAGAGTGTTTTAGAGAAATGAGGCACAAGGATTTTTGCCCTTTGTACCACCGTACGTATACCTCTCAATACAGAGTAAGGTAGTTTGGGACAACAGCCTATTAACTGCAATCAGTCTATGTTTGTAATCAATGTGACATTGATAAACTAACTAGCAAAATAACCAGCTTATGTATGCTCTTGACTTGCCTAGAGTGCTTGAGAGGAATGAGGCACAATGATGTTTGGATACAATTGTATATATTTTGGACTTTATTTAAATAGGTATTCTACTTTGAAATTATAATTTCTTGTCCAACCTGAACAATAACGTATACTCTTACAGAACCTGTCTTTCTAAGAAGAACTAATGATACAGTATGTACACAGCACATCAAAGAGCCTCTTTAATGACTCAGAAATGCACTGAGAATGAAATCCAGAGCTTTCAGCTCAATTCTCTAAACCAAACAATCATCAGGAAGGAAATGTACTTATTTTTCTTGCCCATTCAGTCTTTACTTTAGTATGGGAGCGTGGGACTATTTCTCACCGGGTAGGTTGTCACAGCGCTCATAATTAAACATCTTGATGGTGCTGTCAGCATCGCAAAACTTTTTAGATAGAGACAACTTTCTGCTTTTCATGACCAAAGAAACATTTATAATTGTTTTTGTTTATGTCTATACTGTCAAACTGTCATTAAATCACACAGGCAGCCAGTTTAATGAGATAAATGTGAAATGTAAGCTTCTGTATGAATTGTCATGCCGAGCCATGAGAATACAGACTCTTCAGGAAGTTTTGCATGAGCATTAGCTGTACATCTCATAGATACCGTCAGTCAACTGCACACAAATTCACTTGCTTTGCCTCCAAGATTACTCAGAATAAGCTAACATGTTCATGAAGTGAGAGTAACATAGGTTCATCATATCTTCTTATGAGAGGTTTTTCATGTGGCACCTGTCAGCCAGTCAGGAGAAAAATATCCTCACCAAGAACATCTGATGCAGTATGCAAAAGAAGGCAACATGACACAAGTTGAAAAACAGATTATGTAATATAGGGCCTTGAGGTTTTTCTGGAGTTTTTTTTCCGATTGCTTCCCAGTTGAACGATGCTCTTCTGAATAAAAATCAAATCAAACTTTAATTGTCACATGCGGCAGAATACAACAAGTGTAGACCTTACCTTGAAATGCTTACTTTTACAAGCCCTTAACCAACAGTGCAGTTCAAGAAGAGTTCAGAAAATATTTCCCAAATATTCTAAAGTAAAATATAATAAAAAGTGAATAAAATAACAATAATGAGGCTATATACCGGGGGTATCGGTACCGAGTCAGTGTTCGGGGGTACAGGTTAGTTGCGGTAATTTGTACATGTAGGTAGGGGTGAAGGGTGTAGGGGTATTTGTACATTTGTATTTATTATGGATCCCCATTAGCTGCTGCCAAAGCAGCTTCCTGGGGTTCAGCAAAATTAAGGCAGTTTATACAATTTTAAAACATTACAACATATTCACAGATTTCACAACACACTGTGTGCCCTCAGGCCCCTACTCCACCACTATCACATATATACAGTGCTAAATCCATGTGTATGTATAGTGCGTATGTTATCGTGTGTGTGTGTGTGTGTGTGTGTGTGTGTAGCGGTTGTCGTCGGTACCCCCCCCAAGGTGTGGACTCCGGCCGCAAAACCTGAACCTATAGGGGAGGGTCTGGGTGGGCATCTGTCCGCGGTGGCGGCTCTGGCGCTGGACGTGGACCCCACTCCACCATTGTCTTTGTCCACTTTCTTAGCGTCCTTTGAGCGGCGATCCTCGCCGCCGACCTTGGCCTGGGAACCCTAATAAAGGGCCCCACTGGACTGAGGAGCGCCTCTGGACTGGGGGGCGCCTCTGGACTGAGGAAACTGCTCCGGACTGAGGGGCAGCTCCGGACTGAGGGGCAGCTCCGGACTGAGGGGCAGCTCCGGACTGAGGGGCAGCTCCGGACTGAGGGGTAGCTCATGACTGAGGGGTAGCTCATGACTGAGGGGTAGCTCATGACTGAGAGGTAGCTCATGACTGAGAGGTAGCTCAGGACTGAGGGGTAGCTCATGACTGAAGGGCAGCTCCGGACTGAAGGGCAGCTCCGGACTGAAGGGCAGCTCATGACTGAAGGGCAGCTCATGACTGAGGGGTAGCTCTGGACTGAAGGGCAGCTCAGGCAGCTCCTGACTGGCGGGCGGCTCTGGCGGCTCCTGACTGACGGACAGCTCTGGCGGCTCCTGACTGACGGGCGGCTCTGGCGGCTCCTGACTGACGGGCGGCTCTGGCGGCTCCTGACTGACGGGCGGCTCTGGCGGCTCCTGACTGATGGGCGGCTCCTGACTGACAGGCGGCTCTGGCGGCTCCTGACTGACGGGCGGCTCTGGCGGCTCCTGACTGACGGGCGGCTCTGGCGGCTCCTGACTGACGGGCGGCTCTGGCGGCTCCTGACTGACGGGCGGCTCTGGCGGCTCCTGACTGACGGGCGGCTCTGGCGGCTACTGACTGACGGGCGGCTCTGGCGGCTACTGACTGACGGGCGGCCCTGGATTGCGATGACGGACCACACCGGGCTATGCACACGCACCGGGGACACCGTGCGCATCTCTGCATAACACGGTGCCTGCCCGGTCGCTCTCTCTCCACGGTAAGCATGGGGAGTTGGCTCAGGTCTCCTACCTGGCTTAACACCACTCCCCGTGCGCCCCCCCCCAAGAAATTTTTGGGGCTGCCTCTGGCTTCCAGCCGCGCTTTCGTGCAGCCTCCTCATACCACCACCTCTCCGCTTTCGCTGCCTCCAGCTCAGCTTTGGGGCGGCGATACTCACCAGCCTGTACCCAGGGTCCCTTACCATCCAGAATTTCCTCTCATGTCCAGGAGTCCTGTGTACTTTGCAGCTGCTGCTGCTGCTGTCCTTTACCACGCTGCTTGGTCCGGTTTTGGTGGGTGGTTCTGTAACGGTTGTCGTCGGTGGAAGGAGAGGACCAAAGTGCAACGTGGTTAGTGTTCATCTTATTTAATAATAATCCAAAACTAAACACTTCAAATACAAAACAACAGTGAAAACCGAAACAGTTCTATCTGGTGCAGACACACAAAGACTGAAAACAACCACCCACAAAACCCAACACAAAACAGGCTACCTAAATATGGTTCCCAATCAGAGACAACACAAAACACCTGCCTCTGATTGAGAACCATATCAGGCCAAACACAGAAATAGGAAAACATAGAAATACAAACATAGACTGCCCACCCCAACTCACGCCCTTACCATACTAAATAAAGACAAAACAAAGGAAATAAAGGTCAGAACATTACAGTGTGTGTGTGTGTGTGTGTGTGTGTGTGTGTGTGTGTGTGTGTGTGTGTGTGTGTGTGTGTGTGTGTGTGTGTGTGTGTGTGTGTGTGTGTGTGTGTGTGTGTGTGTGTGTGTGTGTGTGTGTGTGTGTGTTTTTATGTTGCTTCACAGTCCCCGCTGTTCCATAAGGTGTTTTTTAATCTGTTTTTTAAATCTAATTTTACTGCTTGTGTCAGTTACTTGATGTGGAATAGAGTTCCATGTAGTTATGGCTCTATGTAGTACTGTGTGCCTCCCATAGTCTGTTCTGGACTTGGGGACTTTGAAGAGACCTCTACGCATAGATAATAAACAAATGCTTCCTTTCCAAAGTTATTTTCCTATACCTTTTATATATTTTTCTTATACCCTGCAATGCAGTCAACATCCAATCTTGCCAGTGTACAGAAGAGCGGTACAAGGATGATCCTGTGGTAGTTGAGCAGAGTGCTCTATTCCAGCAGGAATGTGACATAACTCATCAAATCAAATTAAACCAAATTATATTTGTCACATACATGTGTTTTTCAGATGTTTTTGTGGGTGTAGCGAAATGCTTGTGTTTCTAGCTCCAACAGTGCAGTAATATCTAACAACTAATATCTAACAATTTCACAACAATTACACAAAATACACACAAATCTAAGGTAAAGGAATGGAATTAAGAAAATATAAATATTTGGACGAGCAATATCAGAGCGGCCTAGACTAAGGTACAGAAGAAAAGGACAGAATACAGTATATTCAGTTGAAGTCGGAAATTTACATACACATAGGTTGGAGTCATTAAAACTCGTTTTTCAACCACTCCACAAATTTATTGTTAACAAACTATAGTTTTGGCAAGTCGGTTAGGACATCTACTTTGTGCTTGACACAAGTAATTTTTCCAACAATTGTTTACAGACAGATCTTTTCACTTATAATTCACTGTATCACAATTCCAGTGGGTCAGAAGTTAACATATACTAAGTTGACTGTGCCTTTAAACAGCTTGGAAAATTCCAGAAAATGATGTCATGGCTTTAGAAGCTTCTGCTAATTGACATCATTTGTTACAATGTTACATTTACATAATTATTCAGACACTTTACTTAGTACTTTGTTGAAGCACCTTTGGCAGAGATTACAGCCTCGAGTCTTCTTAGGTATGACGCAACAACATCAGCCACGCTGACCATGTATACGGAAGCCCCTCAGGGGTGTGTGCTTAGCAGGAGTTGGAACCAAAATTATTTTCCAATAGTTTCATTCTGAATAGAACCACAAATTTTTTTGTTCCGTTCCACTGTTCTGACCAACAAAATAAAGTTATGTTTTTTTATTTACATTTAGCAACATCTCAAGACATCAGTCAGGAAGTAAAAAATTTGTCAAAAATGGGTCTTTCAAATGGACAATGGCCCCAAGCATACTTCCAAAGTTGTGGCAAAATTGCTTAATGACAACAAAGTCAAGGTATTGGAGTGGCCATCACAAAGCCCTGACCTCAATTCTATAGAAAAATTGTGGGCAGAACTGAAAAAGCGTGTGTGAGCAAGGAGGCCTACAAACCTGACTCAGTTACACCAGCTCTGTCAGGAGGAATGGGCCAAAATTCACCCAACCTATTGTGGGAAGCTTGTGGAAGGCTACCGAAACGTTTGACCGAAGTTAAACAATTTAAAGGCAGTGCTACCAAATACTAATTGAGTGTATGTAAACTTTTGGCCCACTGGAAATGTGATGAAAGACATAAAAGCTGAAATAAATCATTATCTCTACTATTATTCTGACATTTCACATTCTTAAAATAAAGTGGTGATCCTAACTGACCTAAAACAAGGATTTTTTACTAGGATGAAATGTCAGGAGTTGTGAAAAACTGAGTTTAAATGTATTTGGTGTATGCAAACTTCCGACTTCAACTGTACATATGAAATGAGTAATGCAAAATATGTAAACATTATTAAAGTGACTAGTGTTCCATTTTTAAAGTGGCCAGTGATTTGTAGTGTATTGGACAGCAGCTTCTAATGTGTTATTGATGGCTATTTAACAGTCTGATGGCTTTGAGATAGAAGCTGTTTTTCAATCTCTCAGTCACAGCTTTGATGCACCTGTACTGACCTCACCTTCTGGATGATAGCGGGGTGAACAGGCAGTGGCTCAGGTGGTTGTTGTCCTTGATGATCTTTTTGGCCTTCCTGTGACATCGGGTGCTGTAGGTGTCCTAGAGGGCAGGTAGTTTGCCCCTGGTGATGAGTTGGGCAGACTGCACCACCCTCTGGAGATCCCTGCGGTTGCGCGCGGTGTAGTTGTCGTACCAGGCGGTGATACAACCCGACAGGATGCTCTCAATTGTGCATCTGTTAAAGTATGTGAGGGTTTAAGGTGCCAAGACAAATTTCTTCAGCCTCCTGAGGTTAAAGAGGCTGTGTTGCACCTTCTTCACCACACTATCTGTGTGGGTGGACCATTTCAGATCGTCAGAGATGTGTACGCCAAGGAACTTGAAGCTTTTCACCTGCTCCACTTCGGTCCCGTCGATGTGGATAAGGCCGTGCTCCCTCTAAAACAGCTCTTTTGTTTTGTTTACGTTGGGTGAGAGGATATTTCCCTAACACCACACTCCCAGGGCCCTCACCTCCTCCCTGTAGGCTGTCTCGTCATTGTTGGTAATCAAGCCTACTACTGTTGTGTTGTCTGCAAACTTGATGATTGAGTTGGAGGCGTGCATGGCCACGCAGTCATGGGTGAACAGGGAGTACAGGAGGTTGCTGAGCACGCATCCTTGTGAGGCTCCAGTGTTGAGGATCAGCAAAGTGGAGGTGTTGTTTCCTACCTTCACCACCTGGGGGCAACCCTTTAGGAAGTCCAGGACCCTGTTGCACAGGGTGGGGTTCAGACCCAGGCCCTTGAGCTTAATGATGAGCTTGGAAGGTACTATGGTGTTGAATGCTGAGCTATAGTCAATTAACAGATTTCTTGCAAAGGTATTACTCTTGTGCAGATGGGATAGGGCAGTGTGCATTGGTGATTGCATTGTCTGTGGATCTATTGGGGCGGTAAGCAAATTGTATTTGATCTAGGGTGTCAGGTAAGGTAGAGTTGATATGATCCTTGACTAGTCTCTCAAAGCAATTAGGCTCCAAGTTATAGAGCTGATTTGTATGAGCTGAGTCAATATTGGGGACAGAGGGTTTAACAATCTTCCTCTTCTCAAAGAAGTCTCTCTTGATAGAAAAAAATCACTCAAAGAGTCAAACAGACCCTCCAGCTTGAATAGGAAACAATTCATATGTCATCAAATGATGTTCTTCTTAAGCATTACTTTATGCAGCCCCTGAGCATGACTTAATGGGTGTCACAAGCAATAATGACACAGCAGTTTGTGGTGATAAATGATGCAGCAGTAAACCCTTGTGAGTCAGCCTACAGATGATCCTGTCATTGTTAGCTTGACTATGGTGAAATATTGACAGCATTATAGCCCTATAAACTCTAAACTTTGACAGCATGAGGTAAAAATACAGTAAGATTATTGATGGACGGTTCTAATCAAATACAAATGATGGGTCAAACATTGCATTCATGTGCATATTGATTTCAAGTGATTCACTTGAAGACCCAATTAAAACCAGTTTATTCAGAGCAGAGTATGTCGGTGGGAAAAGAGAAAGAACAGCCAATATGTGACCGACCACCTCGATTTGGTCTTACATAGCAACCTTTGAAATTGTGTTATTTACATTAGATAAAAGTAGAGACTTAGAGCTAGAAAATGTTATATCATACACTACAGTTGAGGAACAATGGGAAAGTAATTCTGCTTTTAAAGTTGATAATCTTGTAACCCCACTTTTGAGAAAATGTCCCTTAAATTTTTTGGTACACCTACCTGGAGAGCTCTTCTTTGTCTACACCTATTCAGGATCGTCTACACCCTCTTTAGCACCACCCCTCTCTTTATGTATCACACGTGAGTAAGGTAGTATAGTAAACAACCAAAGATTTCATGACTAAAAGTGGTGAAAGTAGTATCCTACAATAAGCAAAAACTCCAGGTAAAAATAAACTGTATCTAGTCCTTAGCCAATATCATAATCTGACTTTGGGGCAGGTCATGTTGTTCTTCGCATTACCGTCTCTGGTAAACACATACTATATCAAATAAAACCATTGTTTATTTGTCACATGCATAGGATATAGAAGGTGTAAACTGTACAGTGAAATGGTTACTTGCATATTTGCATAGTAGCAATATCAAAAATAGAAAGTGTCCAGAAAAAATATTGTATAAATATTTTATAATTATTAGATGATGCTTACCCAGACACACATGTGTAAATTGGTGTGTCATGTGAAAGAAATGCTATAACCACCCCGCAGCCACATCTACTGTACCACTGATTAACAAATAGTGTTTGCAGGGAAATATGTAAAAAAATAAATAAAAAAATAAAGGATGAAGATAAACTGTCAAAGATTCTCTTTCAAAGCCTTGTTTACTTGAGTGTCTGTGGAAGATTGTGGAAGATCTGAGTTTATTCTTGCAATATGTTGTTAAAGGATGTACATAGGCATTACAAGTTAGGGTGTTTAGGCAGAGGCGTTATCAAACAAGTGGGTGAGTGGGTACTGTATATTACTGAAGGTGTGAGACTGACCTTGAACTAACCTGCCTTGTTTTCTTCCATCACCCTCTGCACACTGACTGGCAGAGCCATAAGGGACTCCAGCTGGCCTGGATCACTTTCTTCCTGATCTGATTACCCTGCAGTACTGTTACTGTAACTCAATCAGAGCCTAGGCCCAATGTTTGCCTGGTATACATCAACCTTTTCTACCCCTTTAGTAAAGATCGCCCATGACGTTAATATACCTGTTGTATATCCTGCTGGTTTTTTAACGCATCTGTTGGGAGTGGTCTTCATTTTAATTTATATGTGGATGTTAGCACCGCAGCTATGCTGAAATGTAAATGTAATTAGTGTGAATGAAAATAAGCAAATACTCAATCAGAGGTTAACCCATAATATGATTACTATTTACACTATTCAGCCATATGATGCTTCAAGTGTGATCAACTGTATACTTGATTGTTGGATTGAATAGTTTATTGATGAGTTGATTGATTGATAGGCAGGGATATTGTATTTACTTAAAGGAGAGAGGGAGTGAAGGCATACTGCTGTTGCAGTTTTAACAAGGTGATTTGCAAGACAGAGTTGGACATCTCAAAAAGTGGCTAAATTACAGTAATGTCTCATCCTTTAGTGTGCTCTCACAGCCAACCATAGTTCAATTAGAAGATGTTGATGGAAGATATTCCCTACATGCATCAGTGTAGGCAGTATTAAAATCTCTACAGGATCGTTGTCCCTAAACCGGGACAGTTGTTGCTCATTATACGATAATGTGACTAGAATGACAACTTTCCGGGACATAGACATGCCCTACATGGCAGAAACCTTACATTGTTGTTAATCTAACTACAGTAGCTATTACAGCAAAAAAATACCATGCTATTGTTTGAGGATAGTGCACAACAACAAAACACTTATCACGGCAACTGGTTTGATACATTCACCTCTGAAGGTAAACAATGTATTTACATTCAGTAATCTTGATTTGTCATCCTGAGGGTCCCAGAGATAAAATGAAGCATAGTTTTGTTTGATACAATCTATTTTTATATTCAAATGTAGGAACTGGTGTAATGGGAATTTAATGTTTGTGTTTTTCTTAGTGGCTGACTGAACGAATCCTCACTATCAGTAGCTGCATTTTGGCAGTATGCCCAGACAATTTGGCAGTACGCCCAGACCTTGTTTTGAGAACGAAAGATATCTCAGATTCAGGGTCTCAGCTTAGAGAGAAGAAGCCTGGCGAGGAATTGGTCTGTCACATGAATGAAACAAAACGGTAAAGATTAATTAATTATGCTAAATCATGCAAATATAACTTCTCTGTGTATAGCAGGTCAAGAACCAGGAGGACGAGGAAAGAGAGGCTGGGAACGGTAGGAGCTGACAGGAAAAATGCTGGTTAGCTTGAATGACCAAGACGAACTGGCAACAAACAGACAGACAGAGAACACAGGTGTAAATAGACAGGGGATGATTGGGAAGATGGGCGACACCTGGAGAGGGGTGGAGACAAGCACAAGGACAGGTGGAACAGACCAGGGCGTGACAAAGGGAGATTACCGAGTGTGTTTGTTTGTGTTTGTGTTTGTTACTAAGTGAATGTGGATGTGAAAATTGTGTATGGTTGTGAGTGTGGAAAGGACGTGTTAATCTGATTGAAATTTGGAAAATAAGATGATTGACTGAAATTTGGTTGTTAAGCTCATTGGAATTTGGATTAAAAAATGATTGATTGAAATTTGGATGTTATGAGATTGAAATGTGGATATTAAGCTGACTGTACAGAGTGAACGAGAGCTGTCAGGCAACTAGCTTCAGTGTGAAAGAGGATTACTGAGTGCGTGAAAAAATGGATACCCCAACCAGTTCTGTGCGAACTGAGTTTTTTGTTTTAAATATCTTTAAATAATGTCTGAGGTACAGGAAAACAAACACTCACTCAATAAGGCTGGCTGACCTCTGACCTCTGTTCTGACTTCCTGGTGAGGCCTGATCACCCTCACTAAAAACACAGGAGACATTGTTTTGTTTTTTATGGGCTATGTAAAAACAAATAATTAGGAAAAAGTTTATAATTTATCAATGATCCTATGTGTGATTCGGACCACGAGAAGGACAGAGAGAGAGCTGTCTCTGTTCTATTTTACCATTACCTTATGGGATACAATTGTTTCCTTATGGAGTTATCAAGAGATTGTTTGATTTGTTATTCTAATTTGTTTCTTTTTGATTTAACAGGCAGTGTTGTTGTTTTTTTGGGGGGATGCATGAATTATGTCAGTCATGTGTCCAAAGGGGGAATTACTGGTCCCCTGGGGCCCTTTGGTAAATATGCAAATGTTTTTTCTTCATGCCTGCCTGTAAAAAGAAAAAAGAGATGTTGGTAATGGATGACAGTTACTCTAAATTCATTTAAGTTTTCCACCACCTTGAGTGATAGATGTGTATTGCTGTTGTTTTCTTTTATTTGTTTTTGTCTTGCTTCAATAACAAATCTCACCAGATTGGGTCTGCTGGATGGTTGGGATTTCCCCCTAAGGAATAGTCCTATGACTCACTGACCTGTAACTCTTCATTGAGATCGCCAAGATGATAGGGGAGTGTAAGCCAATTGAGGGGGGGGGGGGGGGGGGGGGGGGGGGGGTTGGTTTCAACTGTGTGTTGTTATTCTAAACTAAACTGTTGTTCTGGGTTGTCCTCTCTCGAGGTTATGGCGAAGGTGACCACAGATGGTATCTAGATGCATGGAAGATAATTCGGTCAAGAACAGTGTGAACCTCAACACCCCCTTTAACCGGCTGAAAATGGCGAAATGACGTTCAGTATGGTCCTTCACCACTTCTAACGTGAGACCTGAGTCCGAGCCAGCAACCGGTACACAGCATACAGTCGACACTATCAAATGCCTTTTCTCTTATGTGACATGGGTCCATGTGGAGTGAGCATGGAGAGAGATCCAGTCCTAACTTCTCTCATGCTGCTGGTG
Source organism: Salvelinus fontinalis (assembly GCF_029448725.1). Classification (NCBI taxonomy): domain Eukaryota; kingdom Metazoa; phylum Chordata; class Actinopteri; order Salmoniformes; family Salmonidae; genus Salvelinus; species Salvelinus fontinalis. Next base: position 23,089,693 of record NC_074666.1, read on the forward strand.
TACTGGTAGGAAAATGGACAGAGACATAATGGACTGTAAAGGACGGTGGCGGCTCAGGTGAGAGACATTATCAAGGGCCATCCACTTTGAACATGTGACATTAAAAGGACAAACTGACAAAAGGAATACCTACAGTGTATTTGGAAAGTATTCAGACCCCTTGACTTTTTCCACAGAGTACACATGTTACGTTTCAGCCTTATTCTAAAATGGATTAAATAGTTTTCCCCTCATCAATCTACACACAATACCCCCATAATGACAAAGCAAAAACAGGTTTTTAGAAATGTTTGCATATTTATCTTCTCTTTTTTTTTAAATGTTACATTTACATAATTATTCAGACACTTTACTCAGTACTTTGTTGAAGCACCTTTGGCAGAGATTACAGCCTCGAGTCTTCTTAGGTATGACGCAACAACATCAGCCACGCTGACCATGTATACGGGGGCCCCTCAGGGGTGTGTGCTTAGCAGGAGTTGGAACCAAAATGATTTTCCAATAGTTTCATTCTGAATAGAACCACATTTTTTTTGTTCCGTTCCACTGTTCCGACCAACAAAATAAAGTTATGTTTTTTTATTTACATTTAGCTTCACCAATCAGTGAGGATAGAACAGGCAAGCTTGTTTTTTACATGCATGATGGACAGACAAGTGTTGTCTATGGCACGAGATGCAACTGAAAATGTGTGGGTGAGGAGAGAGCGAGATAGGGTGAGGAGGAGGCTTGTGGCGCTGGGCATCTTGTTATGACATGCATTATCTGTATTAGGTCCACAGAATCATACCTAGAAGGAGCGGCTTTCTTTGGAGGAACTTTGAATGGCCTTTGACTTCGCTAGCTACCAAGTTTGTGTATGCAGAGTGGTACCAGAATTAAAAACGTGAAAGCTAGGCCCATAGTATCCTTAAGTAACATTGAAAAAGTGAATCCATTCTTCTCTAGCTAATTAAAAATCTCTCTCCCTATTTTCTGAATCACTCTTATAACGTCAGCCTATGTTTAGCCCTAACACGCACACACACTGGCAGAGATGTTAAACTTGCAGGCATACGCTGGAATATGTTTCTGAGTGACAGAATGAGGGCTTTGCATAGGCGCGTTGTTGCATTTTGTTGTGTGACTAGAAAGAAAATGCATGGAACATAATATAACATTATTAACCGGTTCAACTGGGTGGCCTCGTACGACTCCGACACCATCATCAAGTTTTCAGACAACACGGCAGTTGTAGGACTGATCACCGATGATGATGAGGCAGCCTATATGGAGGATATCAGAGATCTGGTAATGTGGTGCCAGGACAACAACCTCTCCCTCAACGTCAACAAGACAAAGGAGCTGATCGTGGACTACAGGAAATCGAGGGGCAAGCAGGGGGCTGAAGTTGAGCAGGTGGAGAGTTTCAAGTTTCTCGGTGTCCACATCACTAAGGATTGAACATGGTCCACACACACCCACACAGTTGTGAAGAGGGCACGACAGCGCCTCTTCCCCCTCAGGAGGCTGCATCACCACTTGTTACGGTAACTGCAAGGCTCCCCGACCGCAAGGCACTACAGAGTGTGGTGAGCACGGCCCAGTACATCATTGAGGCCGAGCTCCCTACCATCCAGGACCTCTATACCAGGCAGTGTCAGAGGAAAGCCCCAAAAATGGTCAAAGACTCCCAAGGTATAGACTTTCTTTCTGCTACCGCACGGCAAGCGGTACCAGTGCACCAAGTCTGGAACCAAAAGGACCCTGAACAGCTTCTACCCCAAGCCATAAGTGTGCTAAACACGACTGCTAAACAGCTCATCAAATGGCTACCCGCTTCTGCTACTGTCTATCATACATCCTGTCACTCTAACCCTACCGATATGTACATAGCTACCTCAATTACCTCTACCCCCCTGCACACTGACTTGGTACTGGTACTCCCTGTAAACAGCTATGTTATTTTTTCTCGTTAATCTTATTCACTGTGAATTTATTCCTCATGTCACCTCTTATATATTACATTTTATTTTTTTATCTTTAACTCTGTATTTATTTTAGGACCCGTAAGTAAGCATTACACTGTTCCTCTACACCTGTTGTTTACAAAGTATGTGACAAATCAAATTTGATTTGTTTTAGTATAAGCTGTGCCTTGACGATACACTTCCTGGACTGTATCACTATGTCTGATCACAGAGACTTATCTTTCCCTCCTATGCACAAACTCAGGTAGAGAGGAAGATGGGGAGAGAGCGAGGGAGAGAGGGAGGGAGAGAGGGAGGGAGAGAACACCACTGTAGCGCAGGAGAGCCAAGGTCATTCAGATAGAGACACTCTACATCAGCCACCAGAGCCAGACTTACATTAAATAACTGTAAAGGCTTTCACTTGGCAGCTATGACATAGCTTTGTGTGGATGTTTGAATCCTGGATGAATGAAATTAACATTGCTCTAATATTGGAAAATAGGGCTCTCTCTTTCACACACACACTGCCTGCTGCACTTGTACATTACCAGGTGATATACAATGCATTTCCTGGCTGTATTGCAATTAGTGTGTTAGTTTATAATATTTAGATTAATAGCAACAGGATGTTGATATGTCATATTCAAAGTGTAATGAGACTGGAATTACATGAGTATTTAATCAACTAGGTGATGAAGGGAAGTATAGCATGAGTTGTATGTATCCAGTGTCAGATCGATGCCTTGAATTTGACAGAAGACATTTGACTCACAGACTGCCAGAAGGTATTCACATTGCAACCTAATCCCTAACCCCTCACTTTTATTGAGGCAAAACATGACAAGATTTTGTTTTATGCGTGTGCCTGTGTGGCTATAAAAAAAACTCTAAACCTGCCTTCTTCAAAAGAGTAGAAAATCCAAAATAGCAATGCAGCCTTCCTATTAATTTGAAAAGGGTGTTTTTTTCTGTTTGTGAAGCCACTCTGTATCCAATTAGGTTACCTTCTGGAGCTTTCCAGCATACTCACTGGGAAAGGCAAAACAGCATAGATACATAAATTACACAGTCCTTTTCTGCTGTGCTCCTGGCACTTCGCAGCAATGCAAGCGATCAGAAAGATCTTCAAAAAGTGCAACCGAGGGTTCAATCTATTCAAAACAATGACCTTCTAGATACAGAACACAAATATACTTGAATATCAGCTAATAACTCATGCCGGTCATTTGCTGGATTGAGTAACATGAGTACAGTGGACGGCATTTTAAGCAATATTATCACAATTTTTTCGATTTTGGCTTAATAACTTTCACCGACTAGCCTGAGGGGAATTCAGATTATTATTCAAGTCTAGAAAACATGTTAAGTTATGCAAGTCAGTGGGTAAGTAATTCAAGTCAGTGGGTGAAATTCTGAGTAAAATCCATTGACTGGTGCAGCCAGGGAACAAGCACACCTCGTTTGTACTGTTTGAATGATCTCAGTGTTTTGTCACAGATCTTAGACACCAGATAGTGTTTTTCCCCCTCAAACATTGAACAGATGAAAGTTGTAAAGGATGAACAACAATGAATCATCCATTAGGTGGTATAGAATGCACAATGTTAATGAGCAAGTTTGTGAATATTCAACGACAAATAGAGATTCCTGACGAAGACAGATCGTTATCATAAGAGGAGAAATGATGACTGAGGATAAGCAAGCACAATGCACTCTTTTCACCACACACTCATTTGGAAACAAAAGAAGGAACATTTCAGTTCAAGATGACCTAGAAATGGTTCCAAAGTTGCATATCCTCAAAAAATGTATTATTGCTTGTACGTTTGGACCTATCAGCATTCTAATGAAAATATATTTCACACTTATCATGCATACCCATTATGAGTCTGTGAATAATATAATAATTACCAGTTCAGTTTTTTCCCTTTTTGATCATTGAATCCTGTGACAATGGCCTTTCGCAAAGACCGATAGTCTGATTGAAATCTGATTGGAATGTAAAAGTTTCCATAAGTTAGAATGTATAAACCAAAGGGCAAAACGTGATTAATTTAAAAGTATTCAGAAAGACAGTGGAGTGCCTCTAGTGAACACACCATTGTGAAATGAAATGGTTCAATGCATTCAGAAAGTATTCAGACCCCTTCCCTTTTCCAAAATGTTTTATGTTACAGCCTTACTTTAAAATGTATTAAATACATGTTTTCCTCATCAATTTACACATGATACTCAATAATGACAAAGCGAAAACAGATTTTTAGAATTTTTTTACAAATGTATTAAAATAAAAAACAGATATGTTATTTACATAAGTATTCAGACCCTTGCTTTGAGACTAGAAATTGAACTCAGGTTCATCCTGTTTCCATTGATCATCCTTGAGATGTTTCTACAACTTGATTGGAGTCCACCTGTGATAAATTCAATTGATTGAACATGATTTGGAAAGGCACACACCTTTCTTTATAAGGTCCCACATTTGACAGTGCACGTCAGAGCAAAAACCAAGTCATGAGGTTGAAGGAATTGCCTGTAGAGATCTGGGAAAGGATTGTGTCGAGGCACAGATCTGGGGAAGTGTACCAACATGTTTTTGCAGCATTGGAGGTCCCCAAGAATACAGTGGCCTCCATCATTCTTAAATGGAAGAAGTTTGGAACCACCAAGACTTCCTAGAGCTGGCCGGCCAGCCAAACTGAACAACCTGGGGAAAAGGGCCTTGGTCAGGGAGGTGACCAAGAACATGATGGTCACTCTGACAGAGCTCCAGAATTCCGCAGTGGAAATGGGAGAACCTTTCAGAAGGACAACCATCTCTGCAGAACTCCACCAATCAGGCCTTTATGGTAAAGTGGCTGGATGGAAACCTCTCCTCAGTAAAATGCACGACAGCCCGCTTGGATTTTTCCAAAAGGCACCTAAAGGACTCTCAGACCTTGAGAAACAAGATTCTCTGGTCTGATGAAACTATTTGTCCTGAATGACAAGCGTCACGTCTGGAGGAAACCTGGCACCATCCCTACGGTGAAGCATGGTGGTGGCAGCATCATGCCGTGGGGATGTTTTTCAGTGGCAGGCATTTGGAGATTAGTCAGGATCAAGGGGAATATGAACGGAGCAAAGTACAGAGAGATCCTTGATGAAAACCTACTCCAGAGCACTCAGGACCTCAGAATGGGGGCGAAGGTTCACATTCCAAGGACAACAGGACAACAACGCTAAGTACAAAGCCAAGACAACGCAGGAGTGGCTTCGGGACAAGTCTCTGAATGTCCTTGAGTGGCCCAGCCAGAGCCCGGACTTGAACCTGATCGAACATCTCTGGAGAGGCCTGAGGATAGCTGTGCAGCGACACTCCCCATCCAACATGACTGAGCTTGAGAGGATCTGCAGAGAATAGGGAGAAATTCCCCAAATACGGGTGTGCCAAGCCTAAAATCCGGTTTATGCTTTGTCATTATGGGGTATTGTATGTAGACTGGTGAGGGGAAAAAACGATTTAATCAATTTTAGATTAAGCCTGTAACGTAACAAAACGAGGAAAAGGTCAATGGGTCTGAATACTTTCCGAATGCCCTGCAGGCATGTAGCCGGTGTTAAAATAAGATGTATTTTTTTAAATCAATCAAAGTGTTGCATTATTTCCTGAGATGATGGGAGCTGTCACACTGAAATACATCTCCATTACCGTGACTGCTAATAGGCCAGCCTCCTCTTTGACACGCCAATAGGGCCATAGAATGATAAGCGTTTGGCAGTTGTGACAGAGATAAATTATTTTGGAGAGAGGTGAAAGGACAGGATGGGAATAATGAAAGAATGGAAACAGGAGACATTAAGATGAGTCACTTCATACCAGTCTGACTGATATAAGGAAAAATTCAATCTCAATGGCATCCTTGTGGGATTCTCTGTGAAAGTGCTGTGAGTGTCAGTAAATCACATCCAAATAATTATATTTCCACAAAAATGGTTTTCAGATGGTAGACCCTGCTCTCTCAGTGACTCATACTTGGAAGATTCTATGGTGACTTAAGTAGGAATTCCAAGTAGAGGCTCTGAGTCAGGTTAGTGTCATTGTGTGGACAGTTATAATTTACTATTCATGTACAGTTATTCAGTAGTGGATCTCCAGTAGTGTGTCTCTACTATTATTAACTCACTGTGAGAAGGAAGAGGACACTCAACTATTCTACGCTATTATGTTAGGACATGACTATTATTCACCATCTGCAAGGATGGCCGATGAAGAGTTAAATGTGTGTGTAGTATGTGTGTGTTAAGCTTGCAAGAGGGTATCTCAGAGTGTTTGTGATCAAACTTGTAATGGCCATCTTATCTGGTTTGGCTCATCCTGAAACCCATTGTCTATAAAAATGGATTTGCATGATACACGGGCTTTTGCACCAGCTTATGTTTCAGGATGAGATTGAGAACAACTCATGCATAAGGATTATAGTATAGAATTGAAAATGTATTGAATTTCATTCTGCTGGCCCTCCGTGTGGCGAAAGATATGATACGCCTGGTTTTACATTAGTATGAGATCTGTCACTGAGAGTTATCCCAGGGTAGCTGGCTATAACTGATCTGCCGTGTTACCGTTTCATTTGAACCTTTGCACATTACTTACACATCACCAGCTCATGAATATGTATCATCATGCCCCTACAGTTCTTGGAGAACATCCCAGCTAGCACATAATGTTCTGAGAACCATATGTTTCTTAGAGCTTGGTGAGAGCGTGGTTGTTCTAGATTTATTTTTCATACAACCTTCCCATAACGTTTCCTACAGGCTTCCTCAAGGTTCTATTTAAAGCAATGTTCTCAAATTGTTCAGAGAACATTAAGAAACAATGTGGGAATTTCAGAACTTCAGAATAACGTTTTCTATAGTTTCCTCATGGTTCTATTTAAGGTCATGTTCTCAGAATGTTCAGAAAGTGCTATCTTTAATGGGAATTTCAGTACTTCAGAATAACGTTTTCTATAGTTTCCTCATGGTTCTATTTAAGGTCATGTTCTCAGAATGTTCAGAAAGTGCTATCTTTAATGGGAATTTCAGGACTTCAGAATAACGTTTTCTATAGTTTCCTCATGGTTCTATTTAAGGTCATGTTCTCAGAATGTTCAGAAAGTGCTATCTTTAATGGGAATTTCAGTACTTCAGAATAACGTTTTCTATAGTTTCCTCATGGTTCTATTTAAGGTCATGTTCTCAGAATGTTCAGAAAGTGCTATCTTTAATGGGAATTTCAGTACTTCAGAATAACGTTTTCTATAGTTTCCTCATGGTTCTATTTAAGGTCATGTTCTCAGAATGTTCAGAAAGTGCTATCTTTAATGGGAATTTCAGGACTTCAGCATGATGTTTTTTGCATGTTTACTCATGGTTCTATTTGAAGTCATGCTCTCAGAACATAAAGAACACTTTCCATAAGAACCACAAGAAAACATTAGTCACGTTCAATGAACGTTATTTAAAAACATATACATTCCGTTCTCAGCATCAACAAAACTCTCTATCCTCTATCTTGTTAAGTTTGTTCAGGTATGTGTCCGCATCCCCTAATTGGCCACACCTCTTAATGAGTCATTTCCTTTGAAATAGGGTCTGATTGAATAGACAAAAAATAATTAAAAGCTTTCTTTTGGCACGGTGGACTAATTCCATGAATATAGAGCAGAAGATTATAGGTTAAAATCTCACTAATGCCACAATAAAAAATGATGTGTTTGCATGAGTCATGCCTAAACAAATTAATTTCCATGTGTCCTCTATCTGTGATTGGAGTTCAAAACAGTAAACTTAAACTAGCAGCGTTATTAGAAGTCTTTTTGAAAGATGTTCTCAGAACATTATTTAATTACCTTCAAATCATTTACATTAATAAAACCTCCCAGCAAAAATGCCAGGGAATGATAGAAAAACTTTATTAGAACCTCCCTGCAACCTAAAAATGAGCGTTCCCAAAACAGGTGACATTTTCACTTCTGTTCTCAAAACGTTTTAAAGTTCAGGGAAATTATTATGGCTTTGTTGCCAGAACCAATGGGAAACCAAAAATGTATGTTCCCACAACTTCCAAGGAACCAGAGGTGCTAGCTGGGATTCCTCTTTTTTTCTCTTTTTTTATAAACTTGTGTTTTGCAATGATTGTTGCAATGATTGTTTCAATTGCTTTATCATTCTGTTGCATCCTACATGTAGTTATTTTAATTTATCTGTTTATCAGTAGGAAGCCGAAATAGGTATTTATCAGCTCACAGTTATGTTTTCATTTAAAAGCATTGTTATTTGATATGATATTGTTATTTACTTTTACAAAGATCTTGCAGTCCTTTCAACCTTGATTGGAGAGCTGGTATTTCCACAGGTGTCCACTGACCAACTAATCAACCATTATATCATTGTCTGGGTTCCCCTGCACTGATAGACTGTCTATGCACACTCACAGGACTACACATTCAGTCACACTGACACTCCAACACACACATAACATGCACACACATTTATACTGACTATACACACGCATACACTCACATACAATCTTCATTTACACTGCAGCTACTCTATCATCCATCCCGATGCCTAGTCACCTTACCCCTATACATATCTACCTCTATTACTCCAGTGTCCCTGCACATTGTAAATAGGGTATTGAAACTGACCCTGTATATAGCTTCTTACTTTCTTCTGTTCTTCTTATTTCTTCTGTTTTTTTCTTCTACCTTATGTTATTTGTAGTACTAAATCGATATTGATCAATTAATTGTTGGGATTGGAGCTTGCATGAAAGACATGTTACTGTACTTGTGCATGTGATATTAAAACTTGAAACTTTCTGACGAAGAAGTGCCACTCCTAGAAGCGCCACTCCTAGAAGCGCCACTCCTAGAAGCGCCACTCCTAGCCCCTCTCACCAGAGGAGGACAAGACTCAGCCAGAGTAGTATGATTACTGGAGACCCAGAGTGCACTTGGCCTTGAGCATGGGGCAAACAGCCCAGTCTCTGCCTGCACTCTGCAGCACAATTTATACACATCCATAAAGTCAGATAAACACACAGAGGCACATATTCAAACACGTGCGAGCATGCACACACATTTATGAATAACCTAATTTGAAAGACCACACAGAGTAACTTCACAAAGACTAAAGAGTTGGTTGCAGTGGCACAGCCTGGGGTGAAAAAAAGTGCAGCATATACAGTTTAGGAGAGTGTAATCGCAACCTGCATAGGGGATGGAGGGTCACTAGCCATGGGAGGGGCCATAAAGGAAACTCCGCAGATTGTTTTGTGATTACATTTTAATCATGTCACACTACTCACTTCACACTCCCAACTGCATTTAGATCTTATCCATTTACTATTCATTCAGTTCTTTCCTATATCTCCCTCAGCATGTATTATTCAGAGGTAATTAAAACTGTCTAATGGTGCCATAATAGCCTCCTCATGTACAAGAAAGGGTTCCAAAAGCATTCTTCGGCTGTTTCCATAGGATAACCCTTTTTGGTTCCAAGTAGAAACCTTTTTGGTTCCAGGTAGAACTCTTCTGGGTTCCATGTAGAACCCTCTGTGGAAAGGGTTTTTACATGGAACCCAAAAGGGTTCTACCTGAAATCAAAAGAGTTCTTCAAAGGGTTTACCTATGGGGATAGTCAAAGAACTGTTTTAGGTTCTAGATAGAACTGTCACGCCCTGGATATAGAGAGAGTTTTTATTCTCTATTATGGTTAGGCCAGGGTGTGACTAGGGTGGGCAGTCTATGTTCTTTTTTCTATGTTGGTGGTTTCTATGTGTTTGGCCTGGTGTGGTTCCCAATCAGAGGCAGCTGTCTATCGTTGTCTCTGATTGGGAGCCATATTTAGGTAGCCTGTTTTCCAATGTGTGTTGTGGGTGATTGTTTTCTGTTTAGTGTATGTTCACCTGGCAGAACTGTTTCATTTTCATTTTTTCCTCGTTGTTGTTTTGTGTAGTGTTCAGTTAACCATTAAAATGACGAACACTTACCACGCTGCATTTTGATCTTCCCCTTCTCCAGACGACAATCGTGACAAGAACCTTCTTTTCTAAGAATGTACATTATGGGATTGATGGGAGGCTATCTGCATGCATATCATCAGCCACACTGACTGTATGTTCTCCTTCATTGTCTTTGTATGAAAAGTAGCATGGACCTTCTTCCAATTACAACACATTGCCATGCTGAAGTAAGACCACTGTAGAGATCTGGAGACAGTTCAGTTGAACTAGTCACAAGTTGATTAACACATACTGTTAGCCTGGTTCAGTCAATAAATTCAAGTGAGTGTATCAAGCATATGACGGCTCACTCTTCACATTCACAGATCATGCCATGGCAAAAGAATGTGCCAAGAGATGGTGGTGAAACATAACTCTTAAGTTACCTGTTGCTGCAGCAGATGGCAGGCTTTGTCATTAACCCAAATGCAAGGAATTAACATGGCTTCCTGATTAGACATTCATCATGGATGTTCATGACTAATGGCTGTGTAATTAATTTGTTCCTCCGTCCTGCGAGGACAGATAAAAGGCCAACAAAGGCAGAACGAGCTTGTGGATATCTTCCTGTGTTAAAGTGATATATTAAAATATAACAAATTCATAAATTCTTGAACCCAGGCAGAGAGGAGCTAATGAGGGATGTGTGATTTCCTAATTGCCGCTCATTAGGCTGCTTTTAAACTAAAATACAGGCACATCAGTATTAAACCTTTTGGTTGTTATCTTCTTTCTTTCAATGGAATTGTCTTACTATCTGTTCTGTGATGTTTTTGAAATGAGTTAAAGGAAATTATAAATAAATAAATGGCTCTGGTTCCTCTAGTGAGGTTGAGAAGATGATTTCACACATGACGATATGTCAAGACAATCAATTGACACGGTCCTTTGATTAATCGAATGCCTAGGAAATCTCAGCCATCCATGTAGCATTCTAGGCGGTCAGAGGAATGTGTTATCATGAGATAAGTGGGACTTAGACATCCTGTCAGTCTCACATGTCATTGTCCATGATTTACAGATAATCCATGTTATAACTTTTCTACTATTGTCAGTGGAAATTTATAAAGATAATTTAGCTTGATACTGTAATCAGGATTCTGAAGGAGTTCTTCCTCACTAACTGTTCAAACGGAGTCCATTACCTGATCAGTTATTAATGGAGATGTATTAATATTAGATATGTGTTTAGTGGATTGCTGAATTGGCTGTGTGGCATCAGGGTGTGAATCAAGCAGCTGAGAAGAGATGTGTTCAGGGAAGTTCATTCCTTTACATCTGCATGTCTTCTTCTTTTCACCGCCGATTGGTACTTAAGTGGGCAAAGGGTACTGGGAAGACGATAGGGCTCTAAGTCAGTTCTCTCCAAGTGTGAACTATATCAAATCAAAACACATTTGATTGGTCACATACACTACCGGTCAAAAGTTTAGGGTCACTTAGAAATGGTCCATTAAAATAACATCACATTGATCAGAAATACAGTGTAGACATTGTTAATGTTGTAAATGATTATTGTAGCTGGAAACGGCAGATTTCTTAATGGAATACCTACATAGGCGTACAGAGGCCCATTTTCAGCAAACCTTAATCCTGTGTTCCAATGGCATGTTGTGTTAGCTAATCCAAGTTTATCATTTTAAAAGGCTAATTGATCATTAGAAAACCCTTTTTCAATTATGTTAGCACAGCTGAAAACTGTGTGCTGATTAAAGAAGCAATAAAACTGGCCTTCTTTGGACTAGTTGAGTATCTGGAGCATCAGCATTTGTGGGTTCGATTACAGGCTCAACATGGCCAGAAACAAATTACTTTCTTCTGAAACTCGTAAGTCTATTCTTGTTCTGAGAAATGAAGGCTATTCCATGCGAGAAATTGCTAAGCAACTGGACATTTCTAAGTGACCCCAAACTTTTGAGTGGTAGTGTACACATGGTTAGCAGATGTTAATGCGAGTGTAGCAAAATGCTTGTGCTTCTAGTTCCGACAGTGCAGTAATATCTAACAAGTGATCTAGCAATTCCACAATAACTACCTAATACACACAAATCTAAAGGGATGGAATAAGACCGAGCGGCATAGGCAAGATGCAATAGATGGTATAAAATACAGTATATACATATGAGATGAATATGTAATATATGTAAACATTATTAAACTGGCATTATTAAAGTGACTATTGGTCATTTTGTTATAGTGGCAAATGATTTTGAGTCTGTATGTGGGCAGCAGCCTCTTTGTGTTTAGTGATGGCTGTTTAACAGTCTGATGGCCTTGAGAAAGAAGCTGTTTATCAGTCTATCGGTTCCAGCTTTGATGCACCTGTACTGACCTTGCCTTCTGGGTGGTAGCGGGGTGAACAGGCAGTGGCTCGGGTGGTTGTTGTCCTTGATGATCTTTTTGGCCTTCCTGTGACATCGGGTGCTGTAGGTGTCCTGGAGGCCTTTTAGTTTGCCCCCGGTGATGTGTTGTTTAGACCGCACCACCCTCTGGAGATCCTTGCAGTTGTGGGCGGTGCAGTTGCCATACCAGACGGTGATACAACCCGACAGGATGCTCTCAAATGTGCATCTGTAAAAGTTTGTGAGGGTTTTAGGTGACAAGCCACATTTTTTATCAATGACCACTCAGATGAGTGGCATCTCCGTCATCATGTTGTCAGCAAGGCCCAAGCTGGTCATGAAAGTGCAAACGCTATCCCTCTAATTTATCTCTCCATCAGGGATGAATGCCTGGTACAGGCAACCTGAATGTGAAAACATCCTGACAGGTGGAAAAGAGCTCTAAGGAGACCCTTCATGTTCAATAGCCAGACCCTCATGGAATGCTGGTCTCGTAGAGGCATTTGGAAAGTCTGCCTGGAATGAGAAACATGTTCCTGGATCTCTACCATTCTCTCTCTCTCTCCATCTCTCTGAGTCTTTCACCCTCAGTGTATCTTGCCTGCCAGACTTTATGGAATATATTCAGTATTCAGAGACAAGGAGCCGACAAAATGAAGTAGGTTGTTTGAGGGAACTTCTTGGTAACCTACCTCAAGGTATAGACACCTCAAAGTTAAATTGTTTGTTTTATTTTGAAATTGGCTCAATTTGTGTGTTTTTTTCAAGTTCAGTTTGTTTTGTTTCTCTGAGCAGCATTTGTTTGGTTCAGAGACTAAGATTTGTGCTTGTTTATATGTTGGTTGGTGAATGAACCCTACATAAAGATATGCATTTGTGTGCGTGCAAGTGTTTGTCTGTGTTTGCCTGTATCTAGATGTAGCCTATAAACAGCTGTTTTCCCATCTCTACCTGTGACAGTGACAGATTTCTGTGTGACTCCTGCAGGTGATCTCCACAGCCTCGCCACTCATCCCTACCATGTCACACAGCTAACACTCAGTCTCATCAGGTATTCATGGCAGCATGCTGGACATTAGTGCCGTATGAAGACTCTCAGTGCTTCTACTCCTATGGATCCTCGCTAATTGGTGTGTAGGAGACTCTATTTGCTTTATGAATCTCCCCCAGCCCATTTGATAGCCCAGCCCAAGTCATGAATGTGTAAGGACCGATGCCGGAGAAGAGAAGCAGGTACGGGGAGTTGAACATTTAATGAGGAACAGACATGGAACAAGACAGGAAAATCTTCAGCACACGGGTAACACAACGACATATGAACATTAATGCTGAAGCTGGGAACAGAGCGGGGGAACAGACAGATATAGGGGAGGTAATGACAGAGGTGATTGAGTCTAGGTGAGTCCAATAATTGCTGTTGCGCATTACGGGGGATGGCAGGTGTGCGTAATGATGGTGGCAGGAGTGTGTAATGCTGGGGAGCCTGGCGCGGGGGAAGAGCGGGAGCAGGCGTGACACTTTTGAGATTTAGAGACTACAAAAATAATACAAGGATTTCTCTTGTACTCTGATCATTTAATTACAGTGTTTGTGTCAGTGTCGGTGGGGATGCTCATATGCGGCCAAGGGTCAGGCTGGACATTCAACTAGTATTCCTGTCACATCCACACATTGAGGAGGCCATTAACCACTGAGAGTGACACAGTGGTAGGCTGTCTCTGTCGAGCCATTGGACGCCTGTGTGTGACAATCAATCATGGTAATAGGCACAACAGACTGACAGATGCCTGATGGGTGTTGAAACTAAATACGCTGTCATTGGGCCAGGAAAGGGAGCCAAGCTTAATTAACCAGCCTCCCCAAAGAGTCAGATCTAAATTCACTTCTCCCTGGTTCCTGCTATGCTTGTCTGTTTTCTGATGGACTTGAGGAATATATTCCTGGATGGTTAGCTAATAACTCTATTTCCTCCAGTGTGTTTAATTCCCCGTGTTTTATGTTGTTTTCACATTTTCAAGTGTTTTCATGAGTTAGGGAAGGAAAAGTTTGCACACCTTGAAGTGTTTGGCGAAGCATACTGAATAATTGAAAACAGAAACTCTTGCACACTGGCTGGCATCAGTTTAAAACAATGTTTTGGTCAGTAAACCTTCATAAGGGTTCACAAGTGTTAGTGTTTCAAGTTTAATGAGAACATACAGAACTGTGGGCCAAATTCAATTCGTCCTGGGGTAGGCTATGTCCTGGATAAGCCATGTTATGCTTGTTGCACATTTCGATTCATGTAGCTCGCCAAAACAATGTCTACAGGGTGAAACAAAAAACATGAACAGCAAGTCAATATAAACCTGCTTTCTCGTAACACAGCAAGAACTGTCATCGACTTACAATGTTATAGGTTACAGCTTTTAATTGGCCTATGGGTTAGTGTTGAGCAACTGAGAGTGTTGGCCTCTGACAGATGCTACTCTACACAAGGTTGTGTATAATGGCTTTACCTTTTTTACTTTTTGGTCTGCATATTGGGACATCTTGGCATGAACATTCTCTTAACCTGTCTAGGATCAGCGTGGCGCTAGCGGCACACCCCCCCCCCCCCACTGAAAAACCAGTGCCGCGAAATTCAAAAAAAATATTTTTTTAAAATATTTAACTTTCACACATTAAAGTCCAATACAGCTAATGAAAGACACAGATCTTATGAATCCAGTCAACATTTCCGATTTTTAAAATGTTTTACAGGGAAGACACAATATGTAAAGATGTACATCTATTACCTAAAAACACATTAGCATAATCCACCATCTTTTATTTGTCCACCAACACCAGTAGCCATCACCAATTCGGCTAAACTAAGATATTTATAGCCCCTAACCAACAAAAAAACTCATTAGATGACAGTCTGATAACATATTTATGGTATGGGATAGGTTTTGTTAGAAAAAAGTGCATATTTCAGGTAGATGGCATAGTTTACAATTGCACCCACCATCACAAATGGACTAGAATAATTACAATGAGCAACGTGTTTACCTAACTACTAATCATCAAACATTTCGTAAAAATACACAGCATACACGAATCGAAAGACACAGATCCTGTGAATACAGACAATATTTCAGATTTTCTAAGTGTCTTACAGCGAAAACACAATAAATCGTTATATTAGCTTAGCACATAGCAATTAGCAGCCCAGCATTGATTCTAGCCAAAGTGAGCGATAAAAGTCAACATCGCCAAAAGATATTAATTTTTTCACTAACCTTCTCAGAATTCTTCCGATGACACTCCTGTAACATCACATTACAACATGCATATACAGTTTGATCGAAAATGTTTATATTTAGCCACCAAAATCATGGTTAGACAATGTGAAATGTAGACAAGCTGGTAAAGAAAACGTCCTTGCGCCACTTAGACAGTGATCTACTCTTATACATAAATACTCATAAACGTGACTAAAAAATATAGGGTGGACAGGGATTGATAGACAATTTAATTCTTAATACAATTGCGTTATTACATTTTTTAATTTATCCTTACTTTTCAATACAGTTTGCGCCAAGCGAAGCTACGTCAAAAAACATGGCGTCCTAAGCCACTAAAATGTTTCGACAGAAACACGATTTATCATAATAAAAATGTCCTACCTTGAGCTGTTCTTCCATCAGTATCTTGGGCAAAGGATCCTTTCTTGGGAGAAATCGTCTTTTGGTGGAAAGCTGTCCTCTTGCCATGTGGAAATGTCAACTACGTTCGGGATGAACTGAAAAGCGTGCCCAACTTTTCACATCGTTGCAAAAATAAATGTCCCAAAATCGCACTAAACGGATATAAATTGCTATAAAACGCTTTAAATTAACTACTTTGTGATGTTTGTAACTCCTATAACGAGTGAAAAGATGACCGGAGAAATATAACAGGCTAAACTAACGCTTGGAACAGGAGAGGGTCGGTGTCTTCCACGCGCGTTACGCAGCAAGAAAAGACTTGCTAGCTAAAGGTTTTTTTCATTTGTAGGGCCTGTGAACGAGCAATCGAGCCCGTTGGAATCGTCATCACGTAAAGGCATCCAGGGGAAGACGTAAGAAGTGTCCGTATAGTCATAGCAACGACAGTGCCCTTTTAAATGACTTCAGAAAAGTGGCCAACGTTTCTCAAATCTGACTCCATGTCAGGGAAATTGCTGTAGAATGGGCTCTGTTCCACTTAGAGACAAAATTTCAACTCCTATAGAAACTATAGACTGTTTTCTATCCAATAATAATAATAATATGCATATTGTACGATCAAGGATTTTGTGGGAAGCCGTTTAAAAAATTAGCCACATTAGCATAAATAGTCTAAACAGCGCCCCCATCCCCAACAGGTTAAGAATGTTGCTTCCTGGGCCTCCCGGGTGGCGCAGTGGTCTAGGGCACTGCATCGCAGTGCTAACTGCGCCACCAGAGTCTCTGGGTTCGCGCCCAGGCTCTGTCGCAGCCGGCCGCGACCGGGAGGTCCGTGGGGCGACGCACAATTGGCATAGCGTCTTCCGGGGTAGGGAGGGTTTGGCCGGTAGGGATATCCTTGTCTCATCGCGCTCCAGCGACTCCTGTGGCGGGCCGGGCGCAGTGCGCGCCAACCAAGGGGGCCAGGTACACGGTGTTTCCTCCGACACATTGGTGCGGCTGGCTTCCGGGTTGGAGGCGCGCTGTGTTAACCTGTCTAGGATCAGCGTGGCGCTAGCGGCACACCCCCCCCCCCCCCCCCACTGAAAAACCAGTGCCGCGAAATTCAAAAAAAAATTTTTTTTTAAATATTTAACTTTCACACATTAAAGTCCAATACAGCTAATGAAAGACACAGATCTTGTGAATCCAGTCAACATTTCCGATTTTTAAAATGTTTTACAGGGAAGACACAATATGTAAAGATGTACATCTATTACCTAAAAACACATTAGCATAATCCACCATCTTTTATTTGTCCACCAACACCAGTAGCCATCACCAATTCGGCTAAACTAAGATATTTATAGCCCCTAACCAACAAAAAAACTCATTAGATGACAGTCTGATAACATATTTATGGTATGGGATAGGTTTTGTTAGAAAAAAGTGCATATTTCAGGTAGATGGCATAGGTTACAATTGCACCCACCGTCACAAATGGAATAGAAAAACTACTTAGAGCAACGTGTTTACCTACTTACTAATCATCAAACATTTCGTAAAAATACACAGCATACACGAATCGAAAGACACAGATCCTGTGAATACAGACAATATTTCAGATTTTCTAAGTGTCTTACAGCGAAAACACAATAAATCGTTATATTAGCTTAGCACATAGCAATTAGCAGCCCAGCATTGATTCTAGCCAAAGTGAGCGATAAAAGTCAACATCGCCAAAAGATATTAATTTTTTCACTAACCTTCTCAGAATTCTTCCGATGACACTCCTGTAACATCACATTACAACATGCATATACAGTTTGATCGAAAATGTTTATATTTAGCCACCAAAATCATGGTTAGACAATGTGAAATGTAGACAAGCTGGTAAAGAAAAAGTCCTTGCGCCACTTAGACAGTGATCTACTCTTATACATAAATACTCATAAACGTGACTAAAAAATATAGGGTGGACAGGGATTGATAGACAATTTAATTCTTAATACAATTGCGTTATTACATTTTTTAATTTATCCTTACTTTTCAATACAGTTTGCGCCAAGCGAAGCTACGTCAAAAAACATGGCGTCCTAAGCCACTAAAATGTTTCGACAGAAACACGATTTATCATAATAAAAATGTCCTACCTTGAGCTGTTCTTCCATCAGTATCTTGGGCAAAGGATCCTTTCTTGGGAGGAATCGTCTTTTGGTGGAAAGCTGTCCTCTTGCCATGTGAAAATGCCAACTGCGTTCGGGATGAACTGAAAGCGTGCCCACCTATTCACAGCGTTAAAGAAATAAATGTCCCAAAATCGCACTAAACGGATATAAATTGCTATAAAACGCTTTAAATTAACTACCTTATGATGTTTTTAACTCCTATAACGAGTGAAAAGATGACCGGAGAAATATAACAGGCTAAACTAACGCTTGGAACAGGAGAGGGTCGGTGTCCTCCACGCGCGTTACGCAGCAAGAAAAGACTTGCTAGCTACAGGGTTTTTTCATTTGTAGTGCCTGTGAACGCGCAATCGACCCCATTGGAATCGTCATCACGTAAAGGCATCCAGGGGAAGACGTAAGAAGTGTCCGTATAGTCATAGCAATGACAGTGCCCTTTTAACTGACTTCAGAAGAGTGGCCAACATTTCTCAAATCTGACTCCATGTCAGGGAAATTGCTGTAGAATGGGCTCTGTTCCACTTAGAGACAAAATTTCAACTCCTATAGAAACTATAGACTGTTTTCTATCCAATAATAATAATAATATGCATATTGTACGATCAAGGATTTTGTGGGAAGCCGTTTCAAAAATTAGCCAAATTAGCATAAATAGTCTAAACAGCGCCCCCATCCCCAACAGGTTAAGAAGCAGTACGGCTGGTTGGGTTGTGCTTCGGAGGACGCATGGCTTTCGACCTTCGTCTCTCCCGAGCCCGTACAGGAGTTGTAGCGATGAGACAAGGTAGTAATTACTAGCGATTGGATACCACGAAAATTGGGGAGAAAATGGGATAAAAATTTAAATAAATAAAAAAAATAAAAAAAAATAAAAAAGAATGTTGCTTCCTGCACAAAACAGTGAACTTGTGCATAAACCGTTAGCCCTTGGGTATCTTGTCTGCCACTAAAGTCAATTATGTATTATGTATGTATGGAATTACCATTCCACCTATTCCACTTCAGCATTTACCATGAGCCTGTCCTGCCCAATTAAGGTGCCACAAACCTTCTGTGGAAACTTTGAGTCCAAGCACTCATGGGGGATTTCCTCAAACTACCATGCCTTCACAAGGGCGTAATAAGCAGCATGTAAAAAAGCCACGTCATCTCATGGCCGCTTGGCTAAACCAACAAGGCTCGTCATTTAACAGATGGCAAAAATGTTTGGTATTAAGGCACGTGAAAGTTCACATGTTCGAGAAAGGATTTCTGACCAAAAAAAAACATTTTGATCAAAAACAATGTTGAACTTCAAACGGCTCTCATGTGAAGTCGTGACTTATGACATATGCCTAGTTTCCTGAAGCGGATGACAAATATAAACATAACATGTAAAGTGTTGGTTCCAGGTTTCATGAGCTGAAATAAAATATCTTAGAAATGTGTGCACAAATTTGTTTACATCCTTGTTAGTGAGCATTTCTCCTTTCCCAAGATAATCCATCCACCCGACAGGTGTGGCATATCAAGACGCTGATGTGTTTTATCACACAACACAATGCCACTGATGTCTCAAGTATGCTATTAGCATACTGACTGCAGGAATGTCCACCAGAACTGTTGCCAGATAATTGAATGTTCATTTCTCTACCATTAGCCGGCACCAATGTCGTTTTAGAGAATTTTGCATTACATTCAACCGGCCTTACAACCGCAGACCACGTGTAACCACGCCAGCCAAGTACCTCCACATCCGGCTTCTTCACCTGCGGGATCGTCTGAGACCAGCCATCTGGACAGTTTATCCTGTCTGGGACTGGGGTTCCGCTAGCGGAACTCCTCCCACATTCCACTGAAAAGGCAGAGCGCGAAATTCAAAAAAAATATTTTTTAGAAATATTTAACTTTCACACATTAACTTTTACTGCCTCAGAAACCCGGATCCGGGAGCACCCCCCACCACCCCCCCACTGACTAGCATAGCTAGCATAGCGTCACAAGTAAATTGTAGCTTCTAAATATCATTAAATCATACGTCCAAGACACCTAATGAAAGATACAGATCTTGTGAATAAAGCCACCATTTCAGATTTTTAAAATGTTTTACAGGGAAGACAAAATATGTAAATCTATTAGCTTACCACGTTAGCAAAAGACACCATTTTTCTTTGTCCACCATTTTTTCTCAACACCAGTAGCTATCACCAATTCGGCCAAATAAAAATATTGATAGCCACTAACCAAGAAAAAACCTCATCAGATGACAGTCTGATAACATATTTATGGTATAGGATAGGTTTTGTTAGAAAAATGTGCATATTTCAGGTATAAATCATAGTTTTCAATTGCACCCACCATCACAACTCGACTAGAATAAATACACAGAGCAACGTGTATTACCTAATTACTAATCATAAAACATTTCTTAAAAATACACAGCTCACAGCAATGGAAAGACACAGATCTTGTGAATTCAGACAATATTTCAGATGTTCTAAGTGTTTTACAGCGAAAACACAATAAATCGTTATATTAGCATACCACATGTGCAAACGTTACCAGAGCATTGATTCTAGCCAAAGAGAGCGATAACGTAATCATTGCCAAAATATATTAATTTTTTCATTAACCTTCTCAGAATTCTTCAGATGACACTCCTGTAACATCATATTACAACATACATATAGAGTTTGTTCGAAAATGTGCATATTTAGCCACCAAAATCATGGTTAGACAATGAGAAAAGTAGCCCAGCTGGTCAGAAAATGTCGTGCGCCATATTAGACAGTGATCTAGTCTTATACAGAAATACTCATAAACTTGACTAAAAAATACAGGGTGGACAGCGATTGATAGACAATTTAATTCTTAATACAATCGCTGAATTACATTTTTTAAATTATCCTTACTTTTCAATACAGGTTGCGCCAAGCGAAGCTATACCAAACAAAATGGCGGCATAAGCGTTTAACATTTTTCAACAGAAACACGATTTATCATAATAAATTGTTCTTACTATGAGCTGTTCTTCCATCAGAATATTGGGCAATGAATCCTTTCTTGGGTCTAATCGTCTTTTGGTCGAAAGCTGTCCTCTTGCCATGTGGAAATGCCCACTAACGTTCGGCATGAACTGGAAACGTGCCCAGCGGTTCAAAGTGTCTCAGAAAGAAATGCCTCAAAATCGCACTAAACGGATATAAATTTCTATAAAACGGTTTAAATTAACTACCTTATGATGTTTTTAACACCTATAACGAGTAAAAACATGACCGGAGAAATATTACTGGCTAAACAACAGGTTGGAAGGAGGCGAGTCCGACGTCCATCGTGCGTCAGGCGCAGAGACGAAAAGAAAGCTACTTCCGGTCATTGGTGTTTTATACAGGCCCTGATTGCGCAATCGACTCCATTCAAAGCGTCACCCCTTACTGACATCTAGAGGAAGACGTAGGCAGTGTTTGTATCCTCATAGCATTTACAGGGACCTTACAACTGACCTGGGAACAGGGGCCAAGATTTCTGAAATCTCACTCCATGTCAGGGAAAGTGCTGTAGAATGAGTTCTGTTTCACTCAGAGACATAATTCCAACGGTTATAGAAACTAGAGAGTGTTTTCTATCCAATAATAATAATAATATGCATATTGTTCGAGCAAGAATTGAGTAGGAAGCCGTTTAAATTGGACACGTTTTCCAGAAAAAGTGACAACAGCACCCCCTGTCCTCATCAGGTTATGAAACTGTGGGTTTGCACAACCGAAGAATTTCTGCACAAACTGTCAGAAACCGTTTCAGGGACGCTCATCTGTGTGCTTGTTGTTTTCACCAGGGTCTTGACCCGACTGCAGTTTGGCGTCGTAACTTCAGTGTGGAAAACGCTCACCTTCAATAGTCACTGGCACGCTGGAAAAGTGTGCTCTTCGTGGATGAATCCCGGTTTTAACTGTAATGGGCAGATGACAGACAGCAGTGTATGGCGTCGTGTGGGCGAGTGGTTTGCTGATATCTTCACGCATGAATACCGGTTTCAACTGTAACGGGCAGATGGCAGACAGCAGTGTATGGCATCATGTGGGAAAGTGGTTTGCTGATGTCAACGTTGTGAACAGAGTGCCCCATGGTGGCGGTGGGATTATGATATGGGCAAACATAGGCTACGGACAACGAACAGAATTGCATTTTATTTTGGAATGCTCTGGATCAATGTGTATTCCCGCCAATGTCCAGCAACTTCGCACAGCCATTGAAGAGGAGTGGGACAACATTCCACAGACCACAATAAAAAGCCTGATCAACTCTATGCAAAAGAGATGAGGCCTAATGAATTTATATCAATTGACTGATTACCTTATATGTAGTGTAACTCAGTAAAGTATTTGAAATTGTTGCATTGCTGCGTTCATATTTTTGTTCAGTGTACTTTCAAATGGTTTGTTTGGAACTGTTTGGTTCACTGTGATCAAGTCTGAGCAAAAACAGAACCCCTACTAAGCTAATAGAACAGAGGAGAGCTTACAGTCCCAAACGTTTCTATGATCAATGCAGTGTGTATCTGGAGTCTTGGTGCAGGGAAGCAGCAGAAGAAAGAAGCTGGCACAGGGGAACTATCACAGAGAGTGTTGAGAGTCTGGTCACAGCTGTATTGCTTTGAGAGGCTGGATCAATACCATTTCTGAGACCAATTTTACAGTTCTGTGGGTCAGTCACCTCTCAAGTAATGAAGCTGTTCACTTCTCAGCCACAGAGGAGAGGCATTGATGACATGAGGTTACACACAAGAGTGATCTTTAAGATCTGCATTTCATAAATTGTATCAATACTTTACTTTGTTCTACGATTTCTGTATAGATGAGTGGCATAAAAGGTGGGTTAGGGGTAGGGTACTGGGGCCAGAGGTTCGGGGTAGAAATTAAGTTAGAGATAGTGTAACAGTTAAATGGTTTTTAGATTGGAATTAAAGATCAAAGCTTTACTCAAAGCACTGACATCAGCAGACAAAGCCAGTAAGTTGGAAGAGCTGCGGCACTAACGGCACATAACATATCCAGACCACGGTTTTGATGGCAATAGTGATGACTGGGTATGGGGCTCAGGAGTCAGCCTGGGAGTCATGGTCTCTCCTGGGAAGTTCAAGTGAGGGCACAGAGCAAACTTTTCTTCCAGCCAGGTAGCCGCTGTAGCAAATCTCAGCCAGTCAAGAGTTCAAGAGCAGAAATGAAGCCAGATGGTCACAATAATGTCAGACCAGATTTGAAAGCCAGTGTGAGTAAGATGCCCAAAGTTCCTTGTGGTTGATGAAAACTGTTTCGACAATCAAATCAAATTATTTTAATTTGGTATTTTTTACAAACTTTGTTGCTTGAAGGCTGGTTGTATTATTATAATTGTTATGTGTTTTTCCCCTGTGAACATGTTTACCAACCTGTTCTGATTTACAGGTAAAGTCACATAACCCTGAATAAAGTTTGAATTCCCTCAGGGAATTTGGATGTCAAGTCCTTGTCATTGTCTATTACTGGAAGCCTGTCTAGTGTCTGTCACCCGGATGTCCATCAGAGTGTAACAGGACGTGACATGGCCATGAAATTGTCTGTTCTGGGGCGATGGAGATGAAAGACCATGTCATGGGACACTGAACATTTCAGTTACATTGCAAATAGTCAGTCCACCTGGTAAGATTCCAATGTATGGGATTGTGGGGGGCATAAAAACATGCAATGAAAATAGATTTGCCTTATAAAATGATGCAAAGTATGGAGGAATGTATACCAGCACACACATTCACTGAAAAGACGTATTGGAAAACGGTAATATTCTCCTCATCATGTGTAGTGCATGGGTCACCAAAATATATAAACGTTAGAATATGATGTTTTTGAATAACTTGAGTCAGGTAAGATATGTGGATATGGATATGATTTGGAAGCTAACCAATC
The DNA here is from genome assembly GCF_029448725.1 of Salvelinus fontinalis. NCBI lineage: Eukaryota > Metazoa > Chordata > Actinopteri > Salmoniformes > Salmonidae > Salvelinus > Salvelinus fontinalis. The sequence goes on from NC_074666.1 coordinate 23,113,782, forward strand.
ATTAAGAGGCAAGCTAACCGCAACAGTAATCTCCCTGATGATTTCCCAAGTGTAATGTCCTTCGAGTGATAATCATATTGGACCTATTTTCTTATTCCATGTATCCAAGTCTCTCAAATACACACGCAATTTCATGGAAATTAAGAGGATGGGTGCCTTTTGAAATGTAAATTGGGTATGCAGATTTGGACTGAATCAAAGTCTGTCTCCCCAGCTGACATCGAGTGGAATAAGCTTTTCATGACCCATTACGCCTGTGCCAGTTGCAGACTACAGTCTCATTAAGGATGGGTTACAACTCCAGGACAGTTTTATTAGAGAGGAGGGAGCATCATAATCGTGACTTATGAAAACAAGCCACAAGCTTGAAAAGTTATTCTTCAGTCATAGTTGACAGGTATGGCCCAACAGAGATTCAAGCCCAGTGCCACGTGTGGAATACTAATGTTGACCCAACAGCTTTCTGTGGCTTTTGAGAAGCTTATAAAGAAGGCATCCTCCTGCTGTAAACCAAACTCAATGGGGTAAGCCTAGAGGCTATCAAGGATGTCTTCAATCTGCCATACTGTTAATAAAAGTAGTGTCTTTGTTTTGCAGACTGGTTGTGTTCCCTACAGGTTAAGTGATAGGCATCATAAAGCCATTGCCATTTGAAAATGTTTGTCTCTTAATTTTTTATTGAATGCATGTATTCTATTTGCATTTGTGTGATGTCAATGACAAGAGACAATGAGATGCTGACATTTGATGTTGAATTTAATACAGAGTGACACTAACATCCATGAAACATAATCGTTTCATGAAGTTCATCCTCAATGTTCATTTGTCAATATATCGCATAATAGCAAATCATTAACATTCAAGGCCAGATTAGTCTCATGAGGATGTTTGGACACTATGGTGAAAGGGCAAGTAAGGCTGATCTGTCCCTCATGTTAGACAGACGTAGGGTGTTAGGTTGGAATGTTATTGAAGCTAGCCACCCCAGACCCACTTAAACCCTCAACCTCAGACCTGCCTTCTGCAGTTGTACTTGAACAGGAAATCAAATCATATTTTATTGGTCACATACACATGTTTAGCAGATGCAGATGGGTATGGGGAAATGCTTGTGTTTCTAGCTCCGACAGTGCAGTAATATCTAACAAGTAATATCTAACAATTTCACAACATATACCCAATACACACAAATCTAAGTAAAGGAATGGAATTAAGAATATATAAATATATGGACGAGCAATGTCAGAGCGGCATAGACTAAGATGCAATAGAATAGAATAGAATAGAGTATATACATATGAGATGACTAATGCAAAATATGTAAACAATATTAAAGTGACTAGTGTTCAATTTATTAAAGTGGCCAGTGATTTCAAATCTATGAATATAGGCAGCAGCCTCTGATGTGCTAGTGATGACTATTTAACAGTCTGATGGCCTTGAGATAGAAGCTGTTTTTCAGTCTCTCGGTCCCAGCTTTGATGCACCTGTACTGACCTCACCTTCTGGATGATTCACCCCTGTGAACAGGCAGAGGCTCGGGTGGTTGTTGTCCTTGATGATCTTTTTGGCCTTCCTGTGACATTGGGTGCTATAGATGTCCTGGAGGGCAGGTAGTTTGCCCCCGGTGATGCGATGGGCAGACCGCACCACCCTCTGGAGAGCCCTGTGGTTGTGGGCGGTGCATTTGCCGTACCAGGCGGTGATTCAGGATGCTCTCAATTGTGCATCTGTAAAAGTTTGTGAGGGTTTTAGGTTCCAAGCCAAACAAACACAGTCAATGTCGATGCGCTTCATTCCATTTCCATTGTGAAGAGATGCAGCAATAAATCTTATCCTGTTAAGGAAATCTCCATCTTTTTTTATGCACTTAGCGCACTTGACTTGCTAAGATGTTTCCTAATGAATGGCCTGTGATTAATTTAGCAGGGCATAGTCATCCTGCGATACTCACTGAGAGTGACGACGGTTGGTCGGTTTGACACTTGATATTCCAATCATGCCACTCTGTTTTCTTCTCTGTGATGTAGAGATATCTGAACTACACGACTGAATGCTTCCCTGCATCAATCTATCAGCAGATATGGCCTAACTGGGTTCTGGTCTGTGTGTGTACGTGTGAGCTTATTGGCACACACAACACTAAAAGCCAACTCAAAATATGGTTCTTCCACAAATTTTTCTAAGAATAATTATGTGAGAAATCAGTAGACCATATAGGCATTGTGACATGCCGCAAGTTGATTACAAAGGCCAGTTGCCTCTTATGAATGTCAAACACAGAGTTTTGATGATGGCGAAAGGTTCTTTCACTTTGGTCATTCTAATTCATCTTTGTTAGGTTTCAAGGTTTATCCATAAATGAAATAGACAGCTCATTGTTCAGAAAAGAAAAGGCCACTTCACTTTTAAGTTTGTCTTTTGAATGAATGGCCTTCATTCAAAAGAAGCAGGTCCAATACTGTGTATAATACCTTAAGGTGTGGACATTAGGTATGTATCACCTCAGTATAGAGTGAGTAAATTAGGATAATTGCTATGAGTGTGTCGGAACTACGGCTCTGGCATCCCAAACGGTAACAGAGTATAAATCACTTTTAAAAAAGGCTGTTCTCTGCCAACATCTTACCTCATGCCCATAAAACTTCACCTGTCTCAGTAGTCCAATAAAATTCCTCTCTAATTAGATGATAATATCTTCTTCTTTTATTTAAGACCTAGGCTAGATTACTTTTAAATGAAACCCTTGTGAACTGTGCTTGGAATAAATCCCTGTTGTTTTTAATTAATGCATTATTAATCTGTTATTATGAAATGAATTATTAAATGCTTAGTTTATAGGTTTTAACTTCATCTGTTTGTCAAATGATCTGATAACAAGAATTACTTTGGCACTGTTTGAAGTTTGTTATGGCAAAAGGTGAAACACTGGACATAAAGATGTATGACCATTAAAGTTAGACCTTGGCCTCTTGACCTCTACGTGCTCTATTCAGTCTGTATCACTTGCAGATTGCACAATAGAAATGAAAAAGTAATTTCCGATTGAGCAGACAAATGCAGCGTTTACTGTGAATGCAGTCTCTGCTAACACATTGCCTTTAAATTTCAATCACGCTGTAACGCTGAACTTCTGCGATATGGATTGAATAGAGCCTTAGGACTCTGCACATTACTCTTCTAGGTCTAGCCATTACCCAACAAGGGAGGATGAGGATTCTTGAGGGAGTTAACCATCATGGCACTCAATCAACCGGCCCCTCCCTTATTTCCAAACGGCTTCCAGAACATCCTGTCTGTGCCATGGAAGGTATACCAGAAGTAGGTCAGGTAAAATCTCCACTCTGTACTAATGAATTCCCTCAGCATTGAGTTACCGTTACCGTTTTAGAAGTGCGCAATTTAAATGACTGGGCTAAAGCACGATGGGGAGCCGTAGTTAAAGCAGAGACAATCTACAGGTAGACGGGAGGACAGGAGATTACCAGAAGCGAGGCACTCTAAGAAACTAATCTGCCTCTGCATGCCAGACAAGCCTTGTGATACCTGGTGAATAGGCACAGAGGGAACGAATGTGCATTGAGGAGATTAATATTGCAGTCCCAAGGAAAGTCCAGACTGTTCATGAGCAGTATTTTAATAGCCCACATATATCCAATTCAGGCAGCTGTTATACAGTTATAAATCTTCCGCCTTGGCCAAAAGAATGGCACATCTTAATTGACAGGGCAGTATGCAGAGAATGTAAACATCTGCAGGTCAGAAAATCCCACTGCTGCACAGCGCTTAATATTATTGTGAGTATGTGACCAAGAAATACATACAGCGCCTTCAGAAAGTATTCATACCCATTGACTTATTTCACATTGTGTTGTGTTACAGCCTGCATTCAAAATTGAATACATAGATTTTTATTTTTCACCCATCTACACACAATACCCCATAATCACAAAGTGAAAACGTGACATTTTTGCAAATGGATTGAAAATGAAATACATAAATATCTAATTTACATAAGTATTCACACCGCTGAGTCAATACTTTGTAGAAGCACCTTTGGAAGCAATTACAGCTGTGAGTCTTTCTGGCTAAGTCTCTAAGAGCTTTCCACACCTGGATTGTGCAACATATGCACATGATTATTTTCAAACTTCTTCAAGCTCTGTCAAATTGGTTGTTGATCAATGCTAGACAACAATTTTGAAGGTCTTGCCATAGACTTTAAAGCAGATTTAAATCAAAACTGTAACTCGGCCACTCAGGAACATTCACTGTCTTCTTGGTAAGCAACATCAGTGTAGATTTGGCCTTGCGTTTTAGGTTATTGTCCTGCTGAAAGGTGAATTCATCTCCCAGTGTCTGATGGAAAGCAAACTGAACAAGATTTTCCTCTAGGATTTTGCCTTGCTCCATTCAGTTTCTTTTTTATACTGAAAAACTCCCCAGTCCTTAATGATTACAAGTTTACACATAACATGATGGAGCCACCACTATACTTGAAAATATGGAGAGTGGATTTGCCCCAAACATAACACTTTGTATTCAGGACAAAAAGTGAATTGCTTTGCCCCATTTTTTGCATTATTACTTTACTGCTTTCGTGACGTTGTATTAGTTAATGTGGCGACTGTTGCTCATCGAATGATTACACGTTTCTAATTACGTGATTAACTGAATCAAGCAATTATTAACTCATTAACCTGGGGCACCATGGGAAAACTAGTTTTTATTGAGTTTCTATTTCCCAAATTAACTCAAAGAATATCAGAATATCGATTTTACCACAGCCGCTAATTAACCAGTTGCCTCTAACAGTCTCGTTCTGAACGTCGTATAGCCCGGGATTCTGCACGGACCCAGGTCTCACTAATGAATTCGCACCACACCAATCTTAGTTGAATGTTTATTTACTAAAAAGCTAAAATGATGATAAAAGATACACATACACAAAAACACATTCTAGGCTATTGATTAGAACTTAGTATAACGGGCCAACACACTAGGGCGCGTGCTACCCAAAATGGGGATTTAAAAGAGAGAGAAAGAGAGAAAGTACACAAGAGGAATATACATTTGGGTGAAATTGTCAGCTATGCTCATTCTAACCCTAGCCTTGCCCCAAACTGCCGCTGTTATGAGTCAGAATATAAGGATGTAATTACTTGTGGAGGTTCTCCGTGGATTTTCCCGCGTGGACCGTTCAAGCTGCTCAATGACGCACTTCTCCTGCGCACCTCTCTAGGTGTCCTCACGATGTCCGTGTCCTTTGGCTTTACTGGCCTGTTCCTTTGTTCTCGCTCTGGAAGGGGTCTTCGGAGGACAGATAGCTCTGTAGCTCAGAGCTCACAGCGTAAAGATGAAAGAGTGTAGATACCACCATTCGATTCGATGGGGAGTGGAGGCTAGGTGGTTCGGCTTGAATACACCCGCTTAGACACGCTACTCATCCATAGCTTGGGTAGAAAAAGATTTCTTTGTCTTCAAACTTGTTGCGTTTTGGGTTCGTTGACCTTTTAGACCTTTGGCTGCAGCTCGGGTCACTTAGTCTAATCTGTTAATTCTGCACTCACAGGTTTTATACCCTCGGGTCAGAAGTGGGCGTAACCGCCTTCAGGGCAATTCTCTGGGCGTACCAAGTTTGAGGGGCAAGGTATAGATTTTACTCAAATCCAATTTTAGACAACTAACTTCACATTTCATCTCTACCGAAACATTCTCTTTGATTTGGACATTTTCCACACAACGTACAATGTATAAACATCAAGCATATACGAGGAAAACTCTTAACGTTACAATGTTATCATAATAACGTAATCTATTAACCTTTAATAACAAAACAAAAATGACATACATTTTCATATTCCATCTATCGTCATGACCACCATTGTAGTTGACGGAAACCATTGTTCCAAAGTCCCTTTATTGCATGTTTAAAGTTCTGAGGCTGGTTCTCCATAGTGAGAGGGAATGTTTTCTGTGGCCTCAGAATTACCATGGGCGTGAGGGGTCATAAAACCCCCACATCTTCAGACCCCTAGATCTCTCCTCCTCTGTTGGGGTTGAGAGATAATCTGTAGGGTTGTGGTCTCCTGTAACCTGACCTGATCAGGACAGTCATGACACTGCCTTTTTGCTAACATGATTTAGAATATTTGTATTCTGTACAAGATTCCTTCTTTTCACTCTCTCAATTAGGTTAGTATTGTGGAATGACTACAATGTTGTTGATCCAGCCTGAGTTTTCTTCTATCACAGCCATTAAACTCTGTAACTGTTTTAACCCTTTACAGTCTAAGCCCTGTCTAAGCCTGGGGAGGGGGGTTCTACTAAACTATATGGAATTATTTTAAGAAGGTCATACCAAGGTGTCACGCCCTGATCTGTTTCACCTGAACTTGTGCTTATCTCCACCCCCCCACCAGGTGTCTCCCATGTGTCACCATTATCCCCTGTGTATTTCAAATCAAATCAAATTTTATTTGTCACATGTGCTAAATACAACATGTGTAGACCTTACAGTGAAACACTTACTTACGAGCTCCTAACCAACAATGTAGTTAAAAAAAATATGGATAAAAATAAGAAATACAAGTAACAAGTAATTAAAGAGCAGCAGTAAAATAACAATAGCGAGACTATATACAGGGGAGTACCGGTACAGAGTCCATGTGCTGGGGCACCGGTTAGTTGAGGTAATATGTACATGTAGGTAGAGTTATTAACCTTTCTCGCCCAGGGGTTCCGCTGGCGGGACACCCACAACATTCCGCTGAAAAGGCAGCGCGTGAAATTCAATTTTTTTTTTTAGAAATATTTAACTCACACACATTAACAAGTCCAAATGAAAGATAAACATCTTGTGAATCCAGCCAACGTGTCCGATTTTTAAAATGTTTTACAGCGAAAACACAACATATATTTATGTTAGCTCACCACCAAATCCAAAAGAGCACAGACATTTTTTCACAGCAAAGATAGCTTTCACAAAACCCACAAAGAGATAAAATTAATCACTAACCTTTGAACATCTTCATCAGATGAGTCATATGACATCATGTTACACAATACATTTATGTTTTGTTCGATAATGTGCATATATATATATTTAAAAAATCTCAGTTTACATTGGCGCGTTACGTGCAGTAATGTTTTGATTCCAAAACATCCGGTGATTTTGCAGAAATACTCATAATAAACATTGATAAAAGATGCAAGTGTTATTCACAAAATTAAAGATAAACTTATCCTCTATGCAACCGCTGTATCAGAATTCAAAATAAACTTTACGGAAAAAGAATAATCTGAGAACGGCGCTCAGAGCACAATCCAGCCAAAGAAATAGTCGCCATTTTGGCGTCAACAGAAGCTACAAAAACACTATAAATATGCACTTACCTTCGAATAACTTCATCAGAAGGCACTCCCAGGATTCCCAGTTCGACAATAAATGACTGAAAAGTTCCATAAAGGCCATCATTTAGCCACTTGTTGTTAGCATGTTCAGCCCACGAATCCATTTTCATGACGCACGAGCAATAACTCCAGACAAAAACTCAAAAAGTTCCTTTACAGGTCGTAGAAACAAGTCAAATGATGTATGCAATCCATACTTAGGATTTGTTTAAAGTGATGATAACAACAGAGAGGGAGGGAGCAATGCAAATAGTCTGGGTAGCCCTTTGACTAGATGTTCAGGAGTCTTATGGCTTGGGGGTAGAAGCTGTTTAGAAGCCTCTTGGACCTAGACTTGGTGCTCCGGTACCGCTTGCCGTGCGGTAGCAGAGAGAACAGTTTATGACTAGGGTGGCTGGAGTCTTTGAATATTTTTAGTACCTTCCTCTGACAGCGCCTGGTATAGAAGTCCTGGATGGCAGGAAGCTTGGCCCCAGTGATGTACTAGGCCGTTCTCACTACCCTCTGTAGTGCCTCAAGGCGGCGCAGCTTGCACCTGAACATCTTCCAGTGGGCTTGGGTAAAGCCTTGGATCTCTCCACTGTCCCCGCGGAGTATCAGGACCTCTGGGAGGTTTTCAACAAGGCCCGCGCCACATCTCTTCCTCTGCATCAACCCTATGATTGCGCCGTTGACCTCCTCCCAGACACCACACCACCTCGTGGTAGGTTATATTCTCTATCTGGTCCGGAGACCAAGGCCATGGAGGAGTACATTGAGAACTCTCTGGCTGCTGGGAGCATTCTTCCTTTGTCCTCCCATGCCGGTGCAGGGTTCTTCTTTGTGGCGAAGAAGGACATAACCCTGTGCCCGTGTATCAACTACCAGTTCCACAATGACATCACAGTAAAGAACCGTTACCCGCTACCGCTACCACTCTTCTCCTCGGTGTTCGAGCCTCTCCAGGGGGAAACTGTATTTTCGAAGTTGGACCTTGATAATGGTAGCGAGTGGTTTGCAGAAGAAGATGTCATCCTTAATTGACCCCCCATAAACGTAACGGACATATACCAGGAGCTGTGCCGTGCCCACCATGTCTGTTCACGCATCCAGCTGTAACACATATAATTCACTGGCTTGTATGCAAAGCAGTAATTGTTTCAAAACATCTCCTGCCATGTCACTGATGCGTCATGAAACAGTGTTGTTGGATGAAGACATTGTCTTTATAGTTTTTTTGGCCTTTTCCCCCAGCATTGTCCCAGCCGGAATGAAGTCCTCCACAATAGTATGGGGCTTGTCTGTCCTAGCCACTCGGTAGCTCACCATATAAGACACTTCTAGCCCCTTCTTATTAATGGTATCTGTTGCTTTTATGCGTGTCTTCCTACATGTATACATGTCGTCTTTATTCTCGCTCAAAAAACTAATGTGGCTTATTTTTCAAATTGTCGTGTTTCGTTTCTAAATGTCTGCACAAGGTTTCCTGCGACAGAGTAATGGTTAATGTGATTGGATATCCATTATTTGACTAGGCTACCTGTATTTAACATTGTGTTGTTATTTCGCTGAACACTAGATGGTTTCATTTTATTTTTGGCAGTGACACGGTGCTACTCAGGCGAGAAAAAAACCTCACCCAAATGTATTGTAATGAAAATATAAATGTATTGTTTGAAATTGCGAAGAACAATGTGAATCACATTTTTATTTGGTGCACCCCCGACGGCATTGCACGTACCTCTGGGGGGGGGGGAATACCTGCTCTAAGGTAACCTGCCATCCCGGCTCCTGCCGAACCCTGGCCTTCCTCTGACACCGCTTTGGTGGCCCACTATGGTTTCTGACATCTCCTCATTCGTCGCCGCATGCACGGTATGTGCTCAGAATAAGACTCCTTCAACCAGTCCCCATTCCTCATCACCCCTCTTCCCATATATCCCTGGACTTTGTCACTGGTCTACCTCCGTCTGATAGCAACACCACCATCCTTACAGTGGTGGATAGGTTTAATAAAGCGGCCCATTTCATCCCCCTCCCCAAGTTACCTTCAGCAAAGGAGACGGCCCAGCTCATGGTGCAGCACGTCTTCCCGAATCCATGGACTTCCTGTTGACATAGTCTCCGATCGTGGTCTTCAGTTCTCGTCCCAATTCTGGAAGACATTCTACACCCTCATTGGGTCATCGGCCAACCTGTCCTCCGGGTTCCATCCTCAATCCAACGGCCAGTCGGAGCGTGCCAATCAGGACCTGGAGACGACTCTTCGGGGCCTCATCTCGGCCAACCCCACCACCTGGAACCAGCAACTTGTGTGGGTGGAGTACGCTCGGAACACCCTTCCCAGCTCAGCCACTGGCTCTCGCCCTTCGAGTGCTCCCTGGGTTATCAGCCCTCGCTCTTCCCCGAGCAAGAGGAAGAGGTCAACATACCCTTGGACCAGATGATCATCTGCCGCTGTCAGCTTGGTCCACTCTTCTCAAGACCACTTCCATGTATCGTCGACAAGCGGACCGCCACCGGACCCCAGCTCCTCGCTATTGTCTCAGGCAGAGAGTATGGCTGTCTACGCAGGATCTGCCCCTCCAGGTAGAGTCTTGTAAACTTTCTCCCCGTTTTATTGGTCCATTCCCCAAAGTCTTTAGCCCCTCTGCTGTTTGTCTTCTGTTATCCCGTACCCTCCGTATACATCCTACTTTTCATGTGTCTAGAATTAAACCGTTGTCTCACAGCCCTTTGTCTCCTGTTTCCCGGCCCCCCCCCCCCCCCCCCCCCCTACTATCAAAGCGTCGTAGCAGAAGAACAGACACTAGTATGAATTGAAGCCATGTTTTTATTAAGCCATGAAATGGTCACCGGGATTTTCTCCCACTGAAATCTAGTTGATAAATTACAGCCTCGAGCCAGTAATCTATCATCTGGATTTCACATGTGGTCTACTACAGTGCACAGAGAGACCAGCGAAAGACAGGAAGGGAGCTTGGTCACCTGCAGACCGTGGCTTATCAGGAACAGGACTTGCATGTTGGAGAGATAACAGTTCCACCAAAGGGATTTTTAAGAAGGCAGGATTTTTTTTCCTGAGTCACCAACAATGTCCCATTTATTCTTTGAAGAATATTAGCCAGATAATCATAATGTAGTGCAAATTTTTTTTTGACAGGCTGACTAGGATAAAGGAGATACTCACTTTGGTTAACTAATCCATTCACACTGACCTTTCCCTGCTGTTCTCTCTGTGTGTGTGTGTGTGTGTGTGTGTGTGTGTGTGTGTGTGTGTGTGTGTGTGTGTGTGTGTGTGTGTGTGTGTGTGTGTGTGTGTGTGTGTGTGTGTGTGTGTGTGTGTGTGTGTGTGTGTGTGTGTGTGTGTGTGTGTGTGTGTGTGTGTGTGTGTGTGTGTGTTGCTGTCACAATTAGGAAAGATTCCCATGAATGTCCGTGCTATACATCAAGGACAAAATGCAAATGTCCACGGGAGTGATTATTAATTTATGCAGCATTGGCAGACTAATAAAACAAATACATCACCTACAGTATTCTCATAAATATAGTCTTTCTATGACTGAAAGTAATTTTTCATGTAGCACACCGCATAACATTTCCTTTCCTTCTACTCAGTCTGTAAAGCCATACTGAAAGTGACATTTTATTTTAAGCTTGCCTGTTTAACATTTGTTTGATTTTGCAGTGAGGAGGTCTGCTGTTTCCCCGAGGCAGCCCTTCAGACTCTGAGAGCCCATTTGAGAAGTGATTACCTTTTGACAGCTCTGCCCTGGCGGGAGAGTCGTGCTGGGATCCAGCGGGGTGAACACAGTGTAGGCGGGTGTGCGTTGGTGACAGGTCGTAGCCTGAGCTCCAGACACCCCGCAGAGGGCTTTCACTCCTCCCTAATTACCCCAAACTCCATTACAGGTGTCTGCAGGCAGGGCAGCAGAAAGCCCCCTAATTCTTCTCCTCTCAGGCATCCTGTGAGCATGGGGAAAGTATAGGGCTGCATTAGCAGGGCTGAGAGAAAGAATCAGAACAGGGAGCACAACTTCCACATTACATAACGCCACAAGCAGCCACAGTCATCCATACGGATTTTCAGTGCCTACTTTAAATGGCACTGAGGAGAACATACTGTTTAGAAGAATATTTCCTCCCGAAAGCTATTTATGTGGCCAGAAATGTCACTCTTTTTCAAATTTACACAGTGGGGTTCAGGTGGAGTTGAGATTAGGTGTTTAATTCACAAGGCTACAAAAAAACAGTAGCTATGCTTCATTAAGGGTATGAGTCAGAAACCCTGTCTTCAAATAGCAGAGGGTATAAATAACACCTGTATCATCTGCATGGCATTCTCAAAACTGGCACAAAATAATCCTTTGCTCCTGAGTCTGGGTGTCTCTTTCCCAATGACAGTCTGTCACTCCAACAAGATCTCATGGTTTGACACGGTCTGACATCAGTACTCAACGTTTGCCCAGGGGGGAGGACATTGCTTTTGGATGGTTAAGTATAGACATTCATTCCGATTGGTTAAGGCTTAAGGTTTGGGATAGGGTTAAAAAAAATAAAAATAAAAAGGAGAATACAAACGAGTGCCTAGCACTGGCATTGAACCTTCAATCCCTGGAACTGGAGCTCATGGCTTGCGCCCAACCGCCATCCCCCGTCCACAAACCCCTAGCAAGCCGCGAGCCTACTTGATGGTAATAGCGCTCCCCGTTGCCCCTAGTGGTCGGTAAAAAGCATCGCCCGACGTCCTGGGGACCTGGACGAACATTGAATATTGCATTGGATATGTTGTGACCTGGCTGGTCACTGTCTGACAGCTTCCCAACAAGTAGCCCTCTGCTGAGGAGACAACAGTGTGAGCACCTGATTCAGGTGTATACCAGGGATGAGGAGAGATGTCTGTAGTTAGGTATACAGGTTCTCCTAGAGGTGAATGTCTCCTCTCATGCATTCTCCGGCTAGACAGGCTCTTATTGGCTCAGCAGGGAAGCTGTGATTGGACTTTCTCAGTCTTTCTCAGTATCTGCTGTCAGCAACAGTCACAGGTGCTACTTTTATTGGCAGGCAGTGTGTGCGTGAGTGGTGCGTGTGGGTATGCCTGTGAGTGAAAGTTTGGGGTATATCAATCCGTTACCAGTCAGTGAGTTGCCGATTTAAGAGCAGTACATCACCAACGTAGCGTTTCATAGCTGTCTACCACCCATGCTCCTGCCAGTCTGGTTATAATAAATGAATTACACATTATGTAATAACACAAGTGAATGGGGCATGAATATCTGACGATGTTCACCCCTGCTGTGCTGCTATTTAGTAGCATAACATGGCCATTTTCATTGAGGTAGACATTTACATCTTGCCCCATGCTGGTTATGCACCCCCCCAGGTTTTTGATAATTGCAGACAATGTGTGACGTCTCTACACCCACTGCTACCAGTGCTTGATAACCATGACCAGTCTCTTTGCTTTGATCTGTGTTTGGATCTGGTAGTCAGTACAATATTGTGCTTCCATATGGCATATTATGTAACAATAACTCATTGCTCACTGAGGTATTGTGTGTACAGAAATGTGAGTATTCTAAAAGTAAACTACAACAGAAAATACGGGGCATTTCTTGTTGCAGTGTGAACAGCACTTTTTATTTATTTTACCTTATTATACAGGTTTTTTCTCATTGAGATAATATCTCTTTTCCAAAAGAGACATGGTCCAATAGCAGCAGGGGGAACAACGTTTCAGACAAAACAACTTACATACAGTAACACAACATTAAACAAATCTATAAACACACATACAGTACAACAATTACATATTACATTAAAAACACAAAAATCTTGACTAAAAACAATTACACTCTTCTATGATATATACATCGATCAAGTGTTTAAACTCCAACGAAACTAGATCATCACATTTTAAAATGTTCAGGAGAGAATTCCAGGACCACGGTGCTAAGTAACTAAAACTATTTCTACCATGACCTGTTCTAATTTTTGGTACTGTTAGAAGCAAATCAGAATGGGACCGTAATTTATATTTATTTACTGACCTGACTAAAAAAGGACAGAAAATGGCATTTTACCCAATATGGCATTATAAATCAGTGTTTAAGCCTACGCACGGTCAATGATGACCAGCCAACAGCGCTGTAGAGATCACAATGTGTTAGACGTTTCTGATTTATTCATTTACTGGAACAATAATATGAAAAGCGTTGGGTATGACTGAAATAAGAGGATTGACGGTGAAATACTAACTCAGAAAACCGTGTGAGCCAAATATATTTGAGAATTTCTGCCCCTGGAGCCTGATTTAATGGAAGTGTAATTGATGTGAGATGGAATTGATGATTTGTCAGGTTTGTGTTTGTCAATCTTCTTCAATGTCATACCTGGTAGGGCGCCTGATATGCAGAGGTTGGCATAGACTCTGTGAAAATGTGTGGCAGGTTGTTAACCATCCCGAAAAGATCTGGTTGACCTTGTCTTTGTGATCTAGGATGAACTGATATTGTTTGACCTGAGGAGAGACTGTGGTCTGTCTGCAATTCTTTATGAGTGATGGAATTACGTTTCTGATATGAAGTGCAACGCAATGCATGTCTGTCTAAAAGAAAATGTGATTACAAATGGTCAATTGAAACTGACCTTGAGCTAAATTCTGTTAGTGGCATCTACATAGGGAATTAAAAAGGTACACTCAGCTGTTTCTAAGCCATACAGTAAATGATATCAGTGAAATCCCTGACTTGATTATTTAGAAGGATACATACATCTCAGCATGGATATTTTTTATATACAATTTCCTAGATACTAACACATACTGTATTACACATTTTTCTACAGGCAGAGTTGCCTTGTTATAAACTCAGCAAAAAAAAGAAACGTCCTCTCACTGTCAATTGCGTTTATGTGTAAATATTTGTATGAACATAAGATTCAACAACTGAGACAAAGAAATGGAATAATGTGTCCCTGATCAAAGGGGGGGGGGGGGTCAAAACCAAAAGTAACTGTCAATATCTTGTGGCCACCAGCTGAATTAATTACTGCAGTGCATCTCCTCCTCATGGACTGCACCAGATTTGCCAGTTCTTGCTGTGAGATGTTACCCACGATTCCACCAAGGCACTTGCAAGTTCCCGGACATTTCTGGGGGAAATGGCCCTCACCCTCACCCTCCAATCCAACAGGTTCCAGACGTGCTCAATGGGATTGAGATCCGGGTTCTTTGCTGGCCGTGGCAGAACACTGACATTCCTGTCTTGCAGGAAGTCACGCACAGAACGAGCAGTATGGCTGGTGGCATTGTCATGCTGGAGGGTAATTTCAGGATGAGCCTGTAACGCACAGCGTTGAGATTGCCTGCAATGACAACAAGCTTAGTCCGATGATGCTCTACCTCCAAATCGATCCCGCTCCCGAGTACAGGCCTTGGTGTAACACTCATTCCTTCGACGATAAACGCGAATCCGACCATCACCCCTGGTGAGACAAAATCATGACTGGTCAGTGTAGAGCACTTTTTGCCAGTCCTGTCAGGTCCAGTGACGGTGATTACTCGCAATACTAAAATGTCTCCAGCATGTTTTGCAATCTATAACACTAGTATTGCGAGGCTGCCATTGGCAACCGCTGCTGTGGACATAATTTTAAGTACAACTCACTTAACAGGTGGAAGTGAAAATGGCAGGCTTTTGGCACAATTAATTTAAGGCTAAAGATACAATTAAGTGTAAAATGAGAGCAGACACTCTTACCGATACTGCAAATGGCTGCTTCAAATCCTTAATAATGGCTCTGCAGCAGTAAACACAGACATGGAGTCGGGGGAGAGTAAGGAACAGGTGGCGTATATTGTGGTCACCTTTGTTCTGCCGGTTTTGATTTGATAACGGTTTGACAGTTGGGCCTGCCCATGGGGCTCTGAGTCAGGGCTGCAAAGGGGAAGAGGTGAAGGCTACAGATGGACCCAGCACTCACCAGGGGTTCATCGACCATCTGTACCTCTCCTTCACAGGAGTGACAGATCCAGAAGAAAAAGGCAGGTGTAAATCTAAGGAAGGGTGAGAAGACAGGGTAAAGGAAAGAGACACAAAGACAGGGCGGTAGGTGGCGGTAGGTGGCCTTGTGGTTAGAGCATTGGGCAAGTAACTGAAAGGTTGCTGGATCAGATCCTCGAGCTGACAAGGAAAAAAATATGTCGTTCTACCACTGAACAAGGCAGTTAACCCACTATTCCCCGGTGGGCCGTCATTGTAAATAAGAATTTGTTCTTAACTGACTTGCCTAGTCAATAAAACAAATAGACAGGCAGCAGCTCTAGGGAAGAAGTTAAATGTGTATTCACTGAGTATACAAAACATTAATGCTCTTTCCATGACATACTATCCAGGTGGAAGCTATCATCCCTTACTGACGTCACTTGTTTAATCCACTTCAAACAGTGTAGTTCAGTGGTTCCCAAACGAGAGGTTGCAGCCCCATGTGGGGTTGCCTGGTATGAAAATGGGTTTGAGTCACGTTCGTCGTAAGGATCGGACCAAGGCACAGCGTGAGTAGAGTTCCACATATTTAATAAAGAGAAACTCATAAACAAAATCACAACCGAAACGTGCCGCTACTGATGTGCACAAAGGCAACTATACGTAAACAAGATCCCACAACACAAACAAGGAAATGGCTACCTAAATATGATCCCCAAGCAGAGACAACGATAAACAGCTGTCTCTGATTGGGAACCATATCAGGCCAACATAGACATACAATACACCTAGATGACAACACCCCTAGACATACAAAACCCCTAGACATACAAAACCCAGCGTACCCACCCTAGTCACACCCTGACCTAACCAAAATATAAAGAATAACAGAGATATCTAAGGTCAGGGCATGACATCGAGGGAGAATTGACAAAATCCTGAAGAAAATAATATGCAGTACCAGCCCAAAGTTTGGATACACCTACTCATTCAAGGGCTTTTCTTTATTTTTACTATTTTATATATTGTAGAATAATAGTGAAGACATCACAACTATGAAATAACATATGGAATCATGTAGTAACCAAAAGTGTTAAACAAATCAAAATACAGTATATACAAAATTAATTATAAAATCATCTTTGTATCTCAAAATCATTGTAATGTGGTTAACCTTAAAATTGTAAATTAAAATGATTCAAATCTAAAAGATATAATTCAACCAGAGAGCGCCCTTACGTCATTGGAAAAGGCTACACTTTATTATTATTCTACCTTTATTTCAACAAGGAACACATACTGAGACCATGGTCTCTTTTACAGCTGGGCCCTGCGTGTTCATGTTACACATCCCGTTTAGGTACAATGATTAAGAAATTACACAAGACACAAAAAACAATCACAGAAGACAAAAAAATACAACAGCAGTTTGTTACATTTACACATACAGTTGAAGTCAGAAGTTTACATTCACTTAGGTTGGAGTGATTAAAACTTGTTTTTCAACCACTCTACTAATTTCTTGTTAACAAACTATAGTTTTGGCAAGTCGGTTAGGACATCTACTTTGTGCATGACACAAGTAATTTTTCCAACAATTGTTTACAGACAGATTATTTCACTTATAATTCATGTATCACAATTCCAGTGGGGCAGAAATTTACATAGACTGTGCCTTTAAACAGCTTGGAAAATTCCAGAAAATTATGTCATGGCTTTAGAAGCTTCTGATAGGCTAATTGACATCATTTGAGTAAATTGGAGGTGTACCTGTGGATGTACACTGCTCAAAAAAATAAAGGGAACACTTAAACAACACAATGTAACTCCAAGTCAATCACACTTCTGTGAAATCAAACTGTCCACTTAGGAAGCAACACTGATTGACAATAAATTTCACATGCTGTTGTGCAAATGGAATAGACAAAAGGTGGAAATTATAGGCAATTAGCAAGACACCCCCCAAAAAGGAGTGATTCTGCAGGTGGTGACCACAGACCACTTCTCAGTTCCTATGCTTCCTGGCTGATGTTTGGTCACTTTTGAATGCTGGCGGTGCTCTCACTCTAGTGGTAGCATGAGACGGAGTCTACAACCCACACAAGTGGCTCAGGTAGTGCAGTTCATCCAGGATGGCACATCAATGCGAGCTGTGGCAAAAAGGTTTGCTGTGTCTGTCAGCGTAGTGTCCAGAGCATGGAGGCGCTACCAGGAGACAGGCCAGTACATCAGGAGACGTGGAGGAGGCCGTAGGAGGGCAACAACCCAGCAGCAGGACCGCTACCTCCGCCTTTGTGCAAGGAGGTGCACTGCCAGAGCCCTGCAAAATGACCTCCAGCAGGCCACAAATGTGCATGTGTCTGCTGGAATAAAGACCTCCTCCATTCCTGCCATTATTGAAAGAGATTGTGATACCTCACATCTCAAAATAGGGCTACTTAATGTTAGATCCCTCACTTCCAAGGCAGTTATAGTCAATGAACTGATCACTGATCATAATCTTGATGTGATTGGCCTGACTGAAACATGGCTTAAGCCTGATGAATTTACTGTGTTAAATGAGGCCTCACCTCCTGGTTACACTAGTGACCATATCCCCCGCGCATCCCGCAAAGGCGGAGGTGTTGCAAACATTTATGATAGCACATTTCAATTTACAAAAAAAACAACAGAAGTTTTCATCTTTTGAGCTTCTAGTCATGAAATCTACGCAGCCTACTCAATCACTTTTTATAGCTACTGTTTACAGCCCTCCTGGGCCGTATACAGCGTTCCTCACTGAGTTCCCTGAATTCCTATCGGACCTTGTCATCATAGCAGATAATATTCACATTTTTGGTGACTTTTTTTGGGCTAGGGTCACTCTGTTATATCTGGAGTATTTCTCCTGTCTTATCTGGTGTCCTGTGTGAATTTAAGTATGCTCTCTCTAATTCTTTCTTTCTCTCTCTGAGGACCTGAGCCCTAGGACCATGCCTCAGGACTACCTGGCCTGATGACTCCTTGCTGTCTCCAGTCCACCTGGCCGTGCTGCTGCTCCAGTTTAAACTGTTTTGCCTGCGGCTATGGAACCCTAACCTGTTCACCGGATGTGCTACCTGTCCCAGACCTGCTGTTTTCAACTCTCTAAAGACAGCAGGAGCGGTAGAGAAACTCTGAATGATCGGCTATGAAAAGCCAACTGACATTTACTCCTAAGGTGCTGACCTGTTGCACCCTCGACAACCACTGTGATTATTATTATTTGACCCTGCTGGTAATCTATGAACATTTGAACATCTTGGCCATGTTCTGTTATAATCTTCACCCGGCACAGCCAGAAGAGGACTGGCCACCCCTCATAGCCTGGTTCCTCTCTAGGTTTCTTTCTAGGTTCTAGCCTTTCTAGGGAGTTTTTCCTAACCACCGTGCTTATACACCTGCATTGCCTGCTGTTTGGTGTTTTAGGCTGGGTTTCTGTACCACACTTTGAGATATCAGCTGATGTAAGAAGGGCTTTATAAATAAATTTGATTAGGTGGATAAAGGCTTGCTCTGAGAAGTGTTTGTAGTTTCTCTTTAGAATTATACGGGGGTCAGGGTTTTTTAGCCTAGTGTCTCTGATACATGCAATAGGGCAGTGGTCACTGATATCATTTGAAAATAACCCACTTGCTATATGTTTGTGAGGTGTATTTTTTCAAATCAGGTATATTAATGTAGATTTTTCAGAGTCTTTTGGATTAGGACGGGTAGGTATAGTTATTCGTTGAGTAAGATTTAGTTTGTTACAAATGTCTTTTAATTTAAGCAATGCTAGCATCAGCCAGTCCAGATTGAGATCTCCAATAATCAATCATTCAGAGTTTGCATAATTAGACATTAACTTAAACAATTTGCATAGAGCAGATACCGGAGCTGAGGGTGGGCGATAGAGCAGATACCGGAGCTGAGGGTGGGCGATAGAGCAGATACTGGAGCTGAGGGTGGGCGATAGAACAGATACCGGAGCTGTGGGTAGGCGATAGAATAGATACCGGAGCTTAGGGTGGGCGATAAACTCCCACTAGCGTTAATAGTGCATTATGACCAAGGACCACATTTAGAACTAAGCATTCATACGGTTTCAGAAAATAAGTTGAAATGGACATATGGCAATACCTCCACCTCTACCCACTCTGTCTGCTCTGTAGA
Organism: Salvelinus fontinalis; assembly: GCF_029448725.1. NCBI lineage: Eukaryota > Metazoa > Chordata > Actinopteri > Salmoniformes > Salmonidae > Salvelinus > Salvelinus fontinalis. Next base: position 23,133,332 of record NC_074666.1, read on the forward strand.
CATTGTACACAGCTAACAGAACATCTGAGTCTACCTCTACCCACTCTGTCTGCTCTGTAGACATTGTACACAGCTAACAGAACATCTGAGTCTGGAACAGAGACACAGAGCCAGGATTCAGATATAATCAATATGTCTATCCTGACTATCCTACCGATCCTCGACTTCGGCGATGTCATTTACAAAATAGCCTCCAACACTCTACTCAGCAAATTGGATGCAGTCTATCACAGTGCCATCCGTTTTGTCACCAAAGCCCCATATACTACCCACCACTGCGACCTGTATGCTCTCGTTGGCTGGCCCTCGCGTCATATTCGTCGCCAAACCCACTGGCTCCAGGTCATCTATCAGTCTTTGCTAGGTAAAGCCCCGCCTTATCTCAGGTCATTGGTCATCATAGCAGCGCCTACCCATAGCACACGCTCCAGCAGAAATATTTCACTGGTCACCCCCAAAGCCAATTCCTCCTTTGGCCGCCTTTCCTTCCAGTTCTCTGCTGCCAATGACTGGAACGAACTGCAAAAACCACTGAAGCTGGAGATTCATATCTCCCTCACTAGTTTTAAGCATCAGCTGTCAGAGCAGCTCACAAATCACTGCACCTGTACACAGCCTATCTGTAAATAGCCCATCTAATTACCTCATCCCCATACTGTTATCTATTTGATTTATTTTTGCTCCTTTGCATCCCAGTATCTCTACTTGTACACTCATCTTCTGCACATCTATCACTCCAGTGTTTAATTGCTATATTGCAATTATTTCGTCACTATGGCCGATTTATTGCCTTACCTCCGTTATCCTACCTCATTTGCAAACACTGTATGTAGACTTTTTCTACTGTATTATTGACTGTATGTTAGTTTATTCCATGTGTAACTCTGTGTTGTTGTTTGTGTTGCACTGCTTTGTTTATCTTGGCCAGGTCGCAGTTGTAAATGAGAACTTGTTCTCAACTAGCCTACCTGGTTAAATAAAGGTGAAATTAAATGAATACATTTTAAAAAATGTCAGCATGTGATTGTGAGACCAGTATTTCAATAAAATCTAACTTTTGGATCAAGATTCTAGCATTCAAATGAATAATTCCAAGGCCACTGTTTCGAGAGCTCATATCAGATGGAGCATTCAAGGTAATATTAGATGAGCGATGCTTCCTCGTGTAGCTACTGACAGGCCTGAGTTGGATGGAGACGAGATTACTTCTAACAATACCCCTCTGCCTGTACGAGGAAGTGGCAACACGGTACCTTGACAATAGTGTAACAATAACATAAATCCATCAAACGTTTCATCCATGTTAGCAGCACCTGTAGAGCTGTTTAAAGCTGGGAGGGGAGCAATGAGTATAGTCTGATGGGTAATTGACCAATTCCGCACTTGAATCATTCCCACGGTGAATGACTAGGCCTGCTATGAAACTACACACTATTGCAGAGAATTTGATATTACCGGCCACAATTGATACATCAATACCTCTCCAAATAGACGTTAGCTGTGACGGCCGAGATGCCCATGCATTGACTGTTGTTCTCTATACATGTCGGGGGATGCTTTTCACAAGGACATATTGTTCTGTCTCACGATTCCCTAGCATGAAAGGGCACAGGGGATGTTCAGTGTGCTGAGTGGCTATATTGATGAAGAACAGATTCCATGGGGTCAAATGGTGGACTTTTGCACAGATGGGGCTCCATCTATGGTGGGACGGTGGGCAGGCCTCTGCACTCTAGTTATGAATGTGTCTCCCTCTGCCATATGGACGTATTGTATGATACACCGAGAGCAACTGGCGGCAAAAGAGCTGAGCACAGAACTCGGAGATATACTGCAGCAGGTAACTTAGATTGTAAACTACATCAAACCACATCAACTGCACATCCACTGCACACCCGTTTGCAAAACTATGTGGAGATATGGGATCAGAGCATGACAATGTTTTATTTCATACCGAGGCTTGGTGGATATCGAGGAGGAGTGTTAGAAAGATTTTTCACATTGAGAGAGGAACTGTTGTCATTCACAATGGATAAAAAAAAGATTTGTTGTCTTTCTGTGTAATGAAAAGAAAACGTGTCTCCTTACCTATGTAACAGACACATTTCGGAAACTGAACGAACTGAACACAAGCATGCAGAGGAAATACAAAAACATTCTACAGATGAGTGACCGAATCAGGGGATTCAGAGAAAATAAATCTTATTGGAGAGAGTCTTTCAAAAGCGAACCATGCCCCCTTCCCTCGGCTGGGCATGTTTCTAACAGAACACAGCATCAGTAAGTGTCCCACACGAGTGATGACTGCTCACCTCCAACGCTTGGAAGAGCACTTTGGGACCTCATTCCCAATCTGTTTGCCTGTGATCCTGGCTCAGTTGACATGCCGGTAAGTGAAATCGAACAGCTGATTGAGCTGTCATGTGACAATGCATTCACGAGTCACTACAGAGGAGTTTTAGTTCCTGACTCATAGGGAATACCCCGCCGTCTGCCTCTGAGCATTAATGCCGCGTTCAAAACAACTGGAAACTTGGGAAAGATCATTTTGAATGGTCATGCAACTCGGAATTCCAACTTGGGAATTCAGACCTCTTTGTAGAGCTCCGGCTTGAAGATCACTGACATCATTTGACTCAGTGTGCTCGTCTGCATTAAAACCAAATAGCCTTCCAGGTTGGATGTGACAACAGAGATGAGGTGCGCACTGTCGACCAAGCCCCCTGACTTTGAGAAGCTCTGACACAACATGCATCAAGCACATTTAATTCGTTGTGGTGAGATATGTGATGGTGAGTTGAGAAGACAATCAGAAATACTGTTCAAATGTTTTTCTATTGACTGCCATAGCCCCAAATAAAAAAGTAAACATTGGCTGTTAATTACCTTTTTTTTTTACATGGTTGGGGACGTGAGAATTTTCACATATGAAAATGGGGTTGTGGGCCAAAAAGGTTTGGGAACCCTTGGTATAGATACAGGGCAGGAAACAGGTTAAAAAAAGATGTGTAAGCCTTGTGTAAGACAATTGAGACAGGGATTGTGTATGTGTGCCATTCAGAGGGGGAATGGGCAAGACAAACTATTTAAGTGTCTTAAAATGTACGGTAGTAGGTGCCAGGCACACAAGTTTGTGTCAACAACTGCACTGCTGCTGGGTTTTTCACGCTCCACAGTTCCCTGTGTGTATCAACAATGGTCCACCACCCAAAAGACATCCAGCCAACTTGACACACAACATGTGCTTCCCTGTGGACTGCTTTCGAGTCATGTAGAATATATGAGAAGATGTTCTTAATGTTTGGTATACTCAGTGTATGTTCCCGAATGGCGCAGAGGTCTAAGGCACTGCATCTCAGTGCAAGAGGCGTCACTACAGTCCCTGGTTTGAATCCAGGCTGTATCAAAGCCGGCCGTGATTGGGAGTCCCAATTGGCCCAGCGCTGTCTGGGTTTGGCTGGGGTAGGCCGTCATTGTAAATAAGAATTTGTTCTTAAACTGACTTGCCTAGTTAGATAAACAATTAAAAGTTCCTTAGGCAGTAACCTATGCTGCAATGTTATTTTAGCACAGAACAAATGCATCTTCCCCTATCTTTCACTTTAAGCACATTTTACTGTCATTTGTCATCACTTGCAGTACTTGAGCAGTGCAAAACATTTAATCAGTGCTACTGAATACATTGACATGATTCAATCATAGGTGATGATAGTATTTCTCCTTAATTGGAAGTATTTCAAGGATTTTGACAATGAATCCCTTTATCTACTTCCCCAGAGTCAGATGAACTTGTGGATAAAAATGTTATGTCTCTGTGCCCAGTATGAAGGACGTTAGAGGTAGTTTCGCGAGCCAATGCTAACTAACATTAGCGCAATGACTGGAAGTCATACTAGCATGCTAGCAGTTACCATAGACTTCCAGTCATTTCACTAACACTACTTAGCAATTACATTAACTCTCGTTAGCAACTTCCTTCAAACTGCACACAGAGACATAAAAATGGTATCCACAAGTTAATCTGACTCTAGGGAAGTAGATAAAGGGCTTCATTGACAAAATCTTTAAGTATCCCTTTAAGATATTATATGGATGTCAAAAACCTGCATCACAATAAATAGATAACAGTTCCTCAACAATGCACCATGCTTTAACTCATCGATGATGGCAATGACGTTCACTAACTGCTTGCCTCAATTTTCATTTAATGCTTGAAAATTATTCAGATAGTATTGCTAATTTGTGAATGATGAGTTGTTATCGATGAGAATCCACTAACTCTGTTCTTTCCCAGAGTTAGACTTCCTAATTATATTGTCCTGTCAGTAGTATACTGGATATGATGCTACAGTAAAACACCCACAGAAGACCACTACAAAGTTTCGGGAATAGTCACACATGTAATTTAACTGCAATATATTTAGTACACAGACAACGTGCTCCAAGTGTGTTGGCCAGATTGAATATGTGAATATGTTAATGTGACATATCCCTAATGTGGCTGTTTATGGCGAAAAATGATGCCATTCGCACTGTTTTCATGTTTCCATTGGCAGCATCTGGGGAGAAAATCCTTTCCTTCATAGATTGGATTAGCCTGAGCAACATAGCGTTTCTAACTCTAATGAAAAATAAGAGTCACATTTTTCCCCCACGTCATGCTTCTCCAAATCTGTCTTGCATTGTAAGAATTCCACTTCTTTCTGTATAAAATGGGAACTTAAGCATGACGTTTGGAATGAAATATGCCAGTTACAGACTCAGGAAGTGTTAATCCGTCTGTACATTGCTGCACACAGAGGTACGCAAGCTACCATGAGTCATGTTTTACAGACTGTGGGTTCCCTCTGCGCATCGTTGGGGCTATTCTCACAATCAAGCCATTGTTAAAATACAGCTATTTAATCCAATGGTTAGAGGACCATTGCTGGCAGCCATAATGGAATCTGTTTCTCTCTCCCTGTTATTATCAACAAGCTGTGGAACCATGCAAAGCATTTCCATGACACAAACAGCCTTTGGATTTTGTCTTTTTCATGTCCTCTCTTTGATGAGATAATGTCCTCTCTTTCGAGTCCTCTCTGCCTACAAATAGTCAACAGTTTGTGAAGGGGATTTCTATAGATTTGATTGTTTTCTGACGAACTAAGTCAAGCAGTTGACATACTGTACTAAAGCACTATTGTATAACACTATGAGTAATACAGTACGTAAATAGTATGTAACCTATTAACCTTCTATAAATGCATTTCCAAAGCAAATACATTAATCATTGTCGATCCATCAATTCTGTAAACATTTCCCCCCCTCTGATGTTGTTGTCGAGTTGAATAAAATTGCCATTTAGAAAACACTAGTATGTCCAGAGCTCAGCTGGGTGCACTGCAGTTTGTAGAACAAGATCAAAACTGAAAGCGCAAACCACTGCATTTAACCATGGCAAGGTGACTGGGAACATGGACGTGTACAAACAGACCAGCTATGACCTCTATAAAGCAGAACGATAGTACAGGGACAAAGTGGAGTAGCAATTCAAGGGCTCAGACTTGAGACATATATGGCAGGGTCTACAGACAATCACAGATTATAAAGGGAGAACCAGTCACGTCGTGGACACTGACGCCTTGCTCCTGGACAAGCTAGACACATTCTTTGCCCGCTTAGAGGAAAACAACATTGAGCCGCCGACGTGGGATCCCAAAGCTCCCGAGGACTGTGTGCTCTCGTTCTCCGTGGCCGACATAACTGTTAACCTTCGCAATGCTGCCGGCCCAGACGGCATCCCAAGCAGCGTCCATCAGATCATGGGAAAACCAGCTGACTGGAATGTTTACTTCCATATTCAATCTCTCCATATATCAGTCTGTTGTCCCTACTTGTTTCAAAATGTCCACCATTATTCCTGTACTCAAGAAAGCGAAGGTAACTGAACTAAATGACTATCGCTCCGTAGTACTCACTTCTGTCATCATGAAGTGCTTTGAGAGGCTAGTCAAGGACCATATCACCTCCACCTTACCCAACACCCTAGACCCACTACAATTTGCATAAAGCCCTAACAGATCCACGGACAATGCAATCGCCATCGCACTGCACACTGCCCTATCCCACCTGGACAAGAGAAATACGTATATAAAAATGCTGTTCATCAACTTCAACTACAGCTTAGCCTTTCCACACCACAGTGGCCTCCAAACTCATCACTAAACTCAGGGGAACTCACCTGTGGAACTGTGGCAACAACACCTCCGTCACGCTGATCCTCAACACGTGGGCCCCAAAAAGGTGCATGCTCAGCCCCCTCCTGTACTCCCTGTTCACCCGTGACTGCGTGGCCTCGCACGTCTCCAACTCTATCTTCAAGTTTCCTGACGACACAACAGTGATTTGCCTGATTACCAACAACGATGAGACAGCCTACAGGGAGGTGAGGGCCCTGGCGTAGTGGTGCCAGGAAAATAAGATCTCCCTCAACGTAAAAAAAACGAAAGAACTGGTTGTGGACTACAGGAGACAGCAGATGGAGCATGTCCCCATCTACATCAACGGGGCCGCAGTAGAGAGGGTCAACAGCTTCAAGTTCATTGCGTGCACATCACTGACAACCTGAAATAGTCCCTTCACACAGACAGTGTGGTGAAGGAGGAGCAACCCGGTGTCACAGGAAGGCCCAGAAAATCATCAAAGACCTCAGCCACCCGAGCCAGGTCCTGTTCGACCCGCTAACATCTAAAAGGCGATGATCGTACAGGTGGATCAAAGCTGGGACCGAGAAACTGAGAAACAACTTCTGACTCCAGGATATCAGACTGTTAAACATTCACCGCCCCGACACTGCCCTGAACCTTAGTCAATGTTCTACCCGGCTACCTTAGAGATTGCTGCCCTATGTACATAGTAGGAGAGGGAGTTTTCAGTATAAAAAAAGAAACGGAATGGAGCTAAGCAAAGGCAAAATCCTAGAGGAAAAGCTGGTTCAGTCTGCTTTCCACCAGACACTGGGAGATGAATTCACCTTTCAGCAGGACAATAACCTGAGAAAAAATAAGAAACCGCACTGTGCAGGTTTCTTATTTTTTCTCATGTTATTCAACTGTTAACATGCTCTGGAAAAATAGACAGCTCAGATGTGCGTGTGCTGGACAATAATCTAAAAGGCCAAATCTACACTGGAGTTGCTTACCAAGAAGACAGTGAATGTTCCTGAGTAGCCGAGTTACAGTTTTGACCTAAATCTACTTGAAAATCTATGGCAAGACCTGAACATGTTTGTCTAGCAATGAACAACAACCAATTTGACAGCACTTAAAGAATTTTGAAAAGAATAATGGACAAATGTTGCACTATCCTGGTGTGGAAAGCTCTTAGAGAAAGACTCACAGCTGTAATTGTTGCTAAAGGTGCTTCTACAAAGTATTGACTTAGGGGTTTTAATACTTATATAAAAGAGATATTTCTGTATTTAATGTTCAATACATTTGCTAAAATGTCTAAAAACATGTTTTCACTTTGTGGTTATGGGTTATTGTGTGTAGATGGGTGAGAGAATTATTATTTTTGAATTCATTTTGAATATTGTTAACACCTATGTGAGAATGCTATTCACTGACAACAGCTCAGCGTACAACACCATAGTGCCCGCAAAGCTAATCACTACGCTAAGGACCCTGGGACTAAACACCTCCCTCTGCAACTGGATCCTGGACTTCCTGAGGAGCCACCCCCAGGCGGTAAGGGTAGGTAACAACACATCCGCCACGCTGATCCTCAACACGGGGAACCCTCAGGGGTGCATGCTCAGTCCCCTCCTGTACTCCCTGTTCACTAGTGACTGCATGGCCAGGCACGACTCCAACACCATCATCAAGTTTGTCGATGACACAACAGTGGTAGGCCTGATCACCGACAACGATGAGACAGCCTATAGGTAAGAGGTCAGAGACCTGGCCGTGTGGTTCCAGGATAACAACCTCTCCATCAACGTGATCAAGACAAAGGAGATGATTGTGGACTACAGATAAAGGAGGACCGAGCACGCCCCCATTCTCGTCGATGGGGCTGTAGTGGAGCAGGTTGAGAGCTTCAAGTTCCTTGATATCCACATCACCAACAAACTATCATGGTCTAAACACACTAAGACAGTCGTGAAGAGGGCACTATTTCCACTCAGGATACTGAAAAGATTTGGCATGGGTCCTCAGATCCTCAAAAGGTTCTACAGCTGCACCATTGAGAGCATGCTGACTGGTTGTATCACTGCCTGGTATGGCAATTGCTCGGGCCTCCAACCACAAGGCACAACAGAGGGTAGTGCGTACGGTCCAGTACATCACTGGGGCCAAGCTGCCTGCCATCCATGACCTCTATACCAGGCGGTGTCAGAGGAAAGCCCTAAAAATTGTCAAAAACTCCAGCCACCCTAGTCATAGACTGTTCACTCTGTTACCGCATGTCAAGCGGTACCGGAGCGCCAAGTCTTGGTCCAAAAGGCATCTTCACAGCTTCTACCCCCAAGCCATAAGACTCCAGAACAGCTAATCAAAGGGCTACCCAGACCCCTCTTTTACACTGCTGCTACTCTCTGTTTATTTTCTATGCATAGTCACTTTAACTCTACCTACATGTACATATTACCTCAATTACCCTGTGCCCCCACACATTGTCTCTGTACTGGTACCCCCTGTATATAACTTTGCTATTGTTATTTTACTGCTGCTGTTTAATTATTTGTTAATTTATTTTAAATGTTTTACTAATCAATTTTTTACTTAACACTTATTTTTTCTTAAAACTTCTTAAAGCATTGTTGGTTAAGGGCTTGTCAGTAAGCATTTCACTGTAAGGTCTACATCTGTTGTATTCGGCACATGTGACAAATTTGATTTGATTTGAGTCTCAGACCATGAGAAACAAGATTCTCTGATCTGATGAAATCAAAATTGAACTCTTGACTGAATGCCAAGCATCACGTCTGGAGGAAACCTGGCACCAACCCTACGTTGAAGTATGGTGGTGGCAGCATCAAGCTGTGGGGATGTTTTTCAGTGGCAGGGACTAGAAGACTTGTCACGATCGAGGGAAAGATGAACCGCACAAAGTACAGAGTGCCTTGACGAAAACCTGCTCCAGAGCACTCAGGTCCTCAGACTGGGGCGAAGGTTCACATTCCAGCAGGACAACGACGCTAAGCACACAGCCAAGACAACGCAGGAGTGGCTTCATGTCTCTGAATGTCCTTGAGTGGCCCAGCTAGAGCCCGGACTTAAACCCAATCGAACATCTCTGGAGAGACCTGAAAATAGCTGTGCAGCGACGCTCCCCATCCAACCTGACAGAGCTTGAGAGGATCTGCAGAGAAGAATGGGAGAAACTCCCGATGTACAGGTGTGCCAAGTTTGTAGTGTCATACCCAAAAAGACTCCAGGCTGTAAACCCTGCCAAAGGTGCTTCAACAAAGTACTGACTAAAGGGTCTGAATACTTATGTAAATGTGATATTTCTTCTTTTTTTAGATACATTTGTAAGAATTTCCAAAAACCTGCGTTTGCGTTGTGATTATGGGGTATTGTGTGTAAATTGATGAGGGGGAAAAAAATATTTAATCCATTTTAGAGGCTGTAACGTAACAAAGGGGGGAAAGGGAAAGGGGGGAAAAAGTCAAGGGTCTGAATACTTTCCTCAATTCACTGTATAAAATTGCTCGTTCTGATATTTCTTAATTAACAAATGTCTGTATATTTGCAAAAAAAATATTTCTAGCTATTACTACACTGTTGTAATTACAGCACTCTCTGGCGCTCAAGGGCGCCAGGCGGCCCATCATTACGCACACTTGTCACCATCATTACGCGCATCTGCGCAATATAGGACTCACCTGGACTGACTCCATTACTTTGTTGATTGTCCCTCTATATCTGTCTGCTCCTCAGTTTGTTCCCCCTGTCAGCATTGATGTCATTATGTTTACCCCTGTCCAGACGCTATCCTTGTTTGTCTCTTGTCTATTATCCATTAAATGTTCACTCCCTGTACTTGCTTCTCGTCTCCCAGTGTCAGTCCTTACAGAATGCTGACACCACAATTTGAAGCATCAGGGAGTTTTGTGTTTTTTGTTTTTGTTGGTGACGTTGGGTCCGGGTACCGCTAACTCAGCTGGCTTCTATGCCTTAGCTGGCTCGAGAGGTTTCCTTGCCTCGGTTGGCTCGGCAGGCTCCCATCCCACATCATGCCTCAGCCGGCTTGTCGGGCTCCCACGCCTCAGCCGGCTCATCGGGCTCCCATCCCACGTTATGCCTTTGCCAGCTCGTCGGGCTCCCGCGCCTCGGCCGGCTCGTCGGGCTCCCATGCCTCGGCCAGCCCGTCAGGCTCGCCCAGGTGGGACGCCATCATTACGTGCATCTGCACAATATAGGACTCACCTGGACTCCATTACTTTTTTGATTGCCCCTCTATATCTGTCTGCTCCTCAGTTTGTTCCCCGTGTCAGCATTGATATCGTTACGTTTTCCCCAGTCCAGACGCTTTCCTTGTTTGTTTCTTGTCTATTACCCATTAAATGTTCACTCCCTGTACTTACTTCTCATCTCATAGCATCGGTCCTTACAGTTGGAGCTAGAAACACAAGCATTCGCCACACCTACGTTAACATCTGCAAATCTGTGAACGCAAACAATAAGATTTGATTACATTTTTTATTTGATTCGATTTTGATCAACATCATTGATTGTTTATGTTTGAGTGAACTACTTTGCCCTGAAAACCTTGAATAATCAAACCTGATATCTTCCTGACTTTTCAACCACAAGTGAGAGGGGCATTTGTCTGTTGCGATCTTATACTACTGTATATTCGTATTAATATACAGTACAATTAATGTGAAAGGACAATCATAAAAAATGTATGATGTTTTAGTTGCCATTGAGATAATCAATTTCAAATAAGTGTTTTCCGCAAGGGTGTAACTTCGTGCTGCACATTTGGGGGGGGGGGGGGGGGGTAAATGCGGTATGGGGGCAGATGGTTGTTTTTGAAGGGAAAATACATAAAAAAATGTACTGATAATTTTGTAAATATACCCTAATCATAACTGAAATAGCAATATTTTTATATATTTCTTTAAACTTTACTCTTAACAGTTCAGATACTCACCACCACACCCCTTCTTTAACTACATTTAAATGCCATAACCTATTATTCTATTTTTCTACCCTTCACTATGCTTGGCTTGTACATGGTCTTGAATAGAAAATGTATACCCAATTAACTTAAAAGGAGTTGAGGCAATCAGAGTGTAACCAGAAATGTCTTACTTGGTTACACAATTTAATTGTAGTATTTAATTCATAAAATAATTCAGTGACATTCAAAATATAATTCTTCAATATGGAATAAAATGCTATAGGAAAATAGACTTCAAAATAAACCAATCAATATGGCATCACGCTCAAGAAATAGATGTAAAAAAGACATAGCAACAACTCATTGTCATTCACCATCAAGTAAAAAAACATACACATTCAATAACAGTCAATAACCGGTTGCAACCTTATACATGGTACAGAGAGGGGTCAGATCTTCAGTCTCAATTAACTTAAATGCAACAAATACCATTTTACGCCTGTCACTGCCAGCAATAACATTCTGGCATATTGTTTCCATATCTATGCTATCCAGCTTCTCCTGGTGAATATGACAGAAAGCAACATGGTTCAATCTGCTTTGTCATTGTTGAGCGCAGCCACGTCTTCAACCTCCTGAGGACACTAAAGCTCCTTTCTGCTTCAGAGGACCAGACACGTACGACAAGGAGCAACCTGACCAGAGCTTCAACATCGGTAAATAAGCCATGAACTTCTACTGGCAGTCCTTTTAGAATTTCTGCAGCCTCTGCACTAGAACTGAGTAGTTGAGTAAAAACATGGGCAGTTGCACTGCAAGAGAGTGGGTATTAACATCTGGATATTGAGCTACCATAGATTTAATCTGTTCAGTGAGTAGTGTTCTCCAGTTTCAAGGGTCAGTAGACCATCTTGTTGAAACCTCTCATTAAACTGTTAATCGACCGCATCTCCTACCTTATAGAACTCTATTCTCTAGTGTTCCATGGGAGATTTTGGTTTATAGACATTTGCCTTATAACTCAAATTCTCACCTGATGACCTGTTCGTCCTCTCCCTGCTTCAACATGGGTGGTGCTCTCCCTCTCACTCTCTCTGCTGCGTGTCTCTGGCCCATGCCATGACAATCAAATTAAATCCGAATAGAGGCAATACCATTTGTTATATCACTTGGGCTACAGTCAGAAAAGATGAGAAGTTGAAAAGATAGTGCCATATAAATCAAATTCTCACCTGATGACCTGTTCGTCCTCTCCCTGCTCACTCTCTCCCTCTCTCTACTTCCTGCCTTTGACCCCTGCAATAATCATATGACCAAATACCATTATCATCTGACAAAAATAGCTGTCCTTAATTATGGTGTTAGCTTATTAACATTAATTTGATTCTTTTTTTATTAGCAGAATTATTTATTTACTGGCTGGTAATTATGTATAGCTAGCTAGCTGATGACACACTAGTCCTTTATTGTAATGAGTGCGCTGAGAGTCGGGAAGCAAGTACAGGGAGTGAGTGTTTTAATAAATAAACACGAAACACAAACAATGCGCAAACATGAAACAGAGTCAATAACAGCTGAGGAAAGAAACAAGGGTGACAGATATGGGGAAGATAATCAGGGAGGTGATGGAGTCCAGGTGAGTGTCATGAGGCGCAGGTGCACTTGACGATGGTGACAGGTGTGCGGGATAATCAGCAACCTGATGACCTAGAGGCCGGAGAGGGAGTATACGTGAAGAGGGAGTATACGTGACAATTAAGAATTGTACAGTGTACGGTGTAGTTAGCTAGCCAGCTATTTAGCCATTCCTTCATAACTTACAGTTCTCTGCAGCCTAATCTTATGTCCTGCACTTTTCTCTTATTTGGTGATGGCATCTCCATTAAGGGCACTACCCACTGGGCACAGTCGTCAGTTCAATGTCTAGTTTGATTTACATTTGATTGAGTTGTCAACTAACGTGAACTCAACGAGAAATCAATAAAAAATCTCTGGGAACTAAAAATATATATTTTGAGGAATATTTTGAGGAATTTAGTCGGGGTCTCAACTTACTGTTTAGAGTTATTATAATAGTTCAAAGAATGTGCAATTAAAAAATGTGGTTGTGCATCAGCAGTCACTCAATTAGCCCATGTCAGCAAATTGTATTTATTTATTCGAAAGTTCGTCTAGCGGCCAGCAATCGAAACTTGTAGTAAGCATGGTCGAATTACCGACCGGGCTGTGGCCCATTGATCATCAGTTATCATATTAAAAACTGCTAACTTTTTCTCCATCCTATGGCAAAATGTATAGAATTGCTAGAAATTAGCTGTAAAGCTGCTGATTTTTCTCTCCACCCCATTGGAAAAATTTGTAGAATTGCAGCAAACTTGCTTTAAAATGAAAACATTTTCTCTATGGCAAAACGTGCAGAATTCCAGGAAAAGTATCTTTGCTGTGGCCCCCACCCCCATCAAAGTTTCCCATCGCTGATCTAGAGGGTGACTCTCCGCTGTAACGAGGGGGGCCGCTAAAATGTTTTACTCGCAAAGTGGGGTAAGCAGACCCATGAGCCACTGCGGCCCCTCATTTCCTTTTTACATTTAACCTTTATTTAACTCATGATGAGTTCCAATGTTTTGTGGCCCCCGCCCCCATCAAAGTTGCCCCCCCCCCCCTCAACTCATTCAGTTAGTAGTCAAAACATCAATATCACAACCCAGCAGAGTTTATAAATGGGAGTGGTTTTGTCATTGCCTGCAATCATTACTCTGGATAGAAGATATTTCATGCCTCAGAACTATACCTTCATTACCTTTTAAAAAAAATGTATTTCCCAAGCCTGAAGAACAAACAGAATTTTACCTCAATTATAAAACCATAATTTGCTCAAACGGACTCATTTTGGGTGTTCTGTTTGACAGCGGGCAATCGGTCAACTTGCCATGCATCTCACACCACATCTGACCCTGTATGAGACGAGGTGAACGACAGTGAGAGTTAGAAAGAGACCGACAGAAAGAGAGAGACATGTTCTATGTCTCATCACCCCCAGGACGTCCGCTATCTCCGAACAGCTGTTGTCTGAGAGCTAGAGGCAACACTGCGGCGTCCTGTCAACTCCTTCTCCTGTGAAAGCCTTGTGCATGCGAAACAGTTACACGCTGCCCTCTCGCTCTCTACCTCCGTCACTCTCTCCCCCATCTCTCTCTCCGTCTTTCACTACCTCCCTCCCTCTCTCTCTCCGTCTCACTCACTCACTCACTCACTCTCTCTCACCCTCCTCTTTAATGCTCTGCACCTTCAAATCTAATCCAATCAAGCTTTATTTCTATAGCACATTTCAGACCTGAATGCAACGTAATGTGCTTCACAGGAAAAAACAAATAAAAAACAATGAAAATAAAAACAGAAATGTACCACACAACAAACATAAGAGGATTAAAAACAAAAGAATAACAATAAAAACTGACAGATTAAAAAGTACCCTAAGGAAAAGCAAAGCTAAAAAGATCTCTTAAGATCTCTTTTTAAATATGTCCACAGTTTCGGCCCCCTTCAGGTTCTCTGGCAGGCTGTTCCAGAGGCTGAGGGCATAGTAACTGAAGGCTGCCTCTCCATGCCTCTTGGTCCTAGGCTTTGGATCTTAGCACACATGCACTCACTCACGCACACACAATACATTCATGCTACACACACACATCACAATTGCTGCTACCAGACTTATTTACCATTGCAAATATTGCAGAATTTAAACACTTGCCCCCCAATCCAACCTTCCTCTGATACATGTGTAAATATTGTACTATAAATTGTGCCTTCCTGTATTATACTTACGCTAAAATGTTTATTCTATTCTACTGAGCCATTTACTTTATGTTCATATTCATATATTTTATTATTTCTTATTGTTGTTGCATTGTCGAGAAGGAACCCGCAAGTAAACATTTTTTGGGATGGTGTACTGTATACCATGTGTATCCTGTACATACGACTAAGAAAACTTGAAACTTGCCTCTTAATATGTGCACCTCCACTTTCTATTGCATAAGCTTTGTCTCTGTGCCACCTTTTAAACAATCTTCTCATATCTCTCTCTGGGCACATTCTATGAGTTCACATTCTCTCATTATAGACACAGACGGCGCCATCTTGCCGAAGAACATGGCTGACGTTTTACATTCTCCCAACCAATTGTACTATTTTGTTATTTTTTTGCGTTTTGTGTAACTTATTATTTTACTTATTGTGTACATAATGTTGCTGCTACCATCTCTTATGACCGAAAAGATCTTCTGGACATCAGAAAAGCGATTACTCACCACGGACTGGAAGAAACTTTTTCCTTTAACGAGTCCGACGAGAAGAATGTCCTGCATTCACTGGACAGGCCCAGATCCACGCCTTTTGCGTGAAGAAAAAACGCCGAAAAAGGGGACCAAATCTGGGATCCTTCTGAGAATTCGGAGACCAGCGAGTAAACTCCCAATGCCTTCCATTCTTCTTGCTAGCGTGCAATCATTGGAAAATAAAATTGATGACCTACTATTAAGATAATCCTACCAACGGTACATTAAAAACTGTAACATCTTATATTTCACTGAGACATGGATGAACGAAGATACGGACAATATAGAGCTAGCGAGATTTTCCATGCACTGGCAGAACAGAGACGCTACCTCTGGTAAGACGAGGGGTGGGGGTGTGTGTCTTTTTGTCAATAACAGCTGGTGAGCAATGTATAATATCTCAAGCTCGAGTCTAATATCAAGCAATGTCTAATATTTCAAGTCTCAAGGTATTGCTCGCCTCAGGTAGAGCTGCAGACCACATTATATACCAAGAGAGTTCTCATCTGTATTATTCGTAACCGTCTATTTACCACCACAAAACAAAGCTGGCACTAAGAGCGCTCTCAACCAACTCTATAAGGCCAAAAGCAAAGAAGAAAATGCTAACCCAGAAGCACCGCTCCTAGTGGCCGGGGACTTTAATGCAGGCAAACTTAAATCGGTTTTATCACATTTTTACGAGCATGTCACATGTGCAACCAGGGGAAAAAAATCCTAGACCACCTTTACTCCACACACAGAGATGCATACAAAGCTCTCCCTCGCCCTCCATTTGGCAAATCTGACCACAATTCTATCCTCCCTATTCCTGCTTACAAGCAAAAACTAAAGCAAGAAGTGCCTGTGACTCGCTCAATACGGAAGTGATTTGATGAAGCAGATTTTACACTACAGGACTCATCCAATAGCATTGAATACACGACCTCAGTCATCGGCTTCATCAATAAGTGCATTGATGACGTCGTCCCCAGTGACTGTACGTACATATCCCAACCAGAAGCTATGGAATACAGGCAACATCCGCATCGAGCTAAAGGCTAGAGCTGCCGCTTTCAAGGAGTGGGAAACTAATCCGTACGGTTATAAGAAATCTCGCTATGTCCTCAGATGAACCATCAAACAAGCAAAGCGTCAATACAGGATTAAGATTGAATCCTACTACACCGGCTCTGACGCTCGTCGGATGTGGCAGGGCTTGAAAACTATTACGGACTACAAAGGGAAACCCAGACGCGAGTCTACCAGACGAGCTAAATGCCTTTTATGCTCGCTTCGAGGCAAGCAACACTGAAGCATGCACGAGAGCACCAGCTGTTCTGGATGACTATGTGATAACGCTCTCGGTAGCCGATGTGAACAAAACCTTTAAACAGTTCAACATTCACAAAGCAGTGGGGCCAGACGGATTACCAGGACGTGTACTGGATCAACCTCAAGTGCCTTCACTGACATGTTCAACCTCTCCCTGACTGAGTCAGTAATACCTACATGTTTCAAGCAGACCACCATAGTCCCTGTGCCCAAAGAAGCGAAGGTAACCTGCCTAAATGATTACCGCCCTGTGGCACTCACGTCGGTAGCCATGAAGTGCTTTGAAAGGCTGGTCATGGCTCACATCAACTGCATCCTCCTGGACACCCTAGACCCACTCCAATTCGCATACCGCCCCAACAGATCCACAGATGACACAATCTCAATCGCACTCCACACTGCCATTTCTCCCCTGGACAAAAGGAACACCTATGTGAGAATGTTGTTCATTGACTCCAGCTCAGCGTTCAATACCATAGTGCCCACGAAGCTCATCACTAAGCTAAGGACTCTGGGACTAAACACCTCCCTCTGCAACTGGATCCTGGACTTCCTGACGGGCTGCCCCCAGGTGGTAAGAGTAGACAACAACACGTCTGCCATGCTGATCCTTAACACTGGGGCCCCTCAGGGGTGAAAACTTAGTTCCCTCCTGTATTCCCTTTTCACCCACGACTGCGTGGCCAAACCCGACTCCAACACCATCATTAAGTTTGCTGACAACACAACAGTGGTAGGCCTGATCACCGACAACGATGAGACGGCCTATGGGGAGGAAGTCAGAGAACTGGCATTGTGGTGCCAGGACAACAACCTCTCCCTCAATGTGAGCAAGACAAAGGAGCTGATCGTGGACTACAGGAAATGGCGGGCCGAACAGGCCCCAATTAACATCGACGGGGCTGTAGTGGAGGGGGTCGAGAGTTTCAAGTTCCTTGGTGTCCACATCACCAATAAACTATCATGGTCCAAACATACCAAGGCAGTCGTGAAGAGGGCACAACAAAACCTTTCCCCCTGAAAAGATTTGACATGGGTCCACAGATCCTCAAAAGGTTGTACACGCTGCACCATCGAGAGCATCTTGACCGGTTGCATCACCAAATGGTATGGCAACTGCTCGGCATCTAACCGTAAGGCGCCACAGAGGTTAGTGCGTATGGCCCAGTACATCACTGGGGCCAAGCTTCCTGCTATTCAGAACCTAAATAATAGGTGGTGTCAGAAGAAAGCCCATAAAATTGTCAGAGACTCCAGTCACCTAAGTTATAGACTGTTTTCTCTGCTACCGCACGGCAAGCGGTACCGGAGCGCCAAGTCTAGGACCAAAAGGCTCCTCAACAGCTTCTACCCCCAAGCCTTTAGACTGTTGAACATTTCATAAAAATCGCCGCCGGACAATTTACATTGACCCCCCCCTCCCTTTTGTACACTGCTGCTACTCACTATTTGTTTGTTACCTATGCATAGTCACTTCGCCCCTACCTACACGTACAGATTACCTCAACTAGCCTGTACCCTTCCACACTGACTCGGTACCAGTGCCCCCTGTATATAGCCTCGTTATTGTTATTCTTATTGTGTTACTTTTTATTATTACTTTTTATTTTAGCCTACTTGATAAATATTTTCTTCTTCTTGAACTGCACTGTTGGTTAAGGGCTTGTAAAGTAAGCATTTCACTAAAAAGTCTACACTTGTTGTATTCGGTGCATGTGGCAAATAAAGTTTGATTTTGAATTGAACAAAACATATGACAAGGATCATCAACTAGATTCAGCCGCAGGCCAATTTTTTCTTGAGCGGATGGTCAGGGGACCGGAACATAATTACAAATAATTTAAAGACCGCAAATCAAATCAAATCTATTGGTATTGGTCACATACACATATTTAACATATGTTATTGAGTGTGTAGCAAATGCTTGTGTTCCTAGCTTCAACAGTGCAGTAGTATCTAACAATTCACAACAATACACACAAATCTAAAAGTCAAATAATGGAATTAAGAAATATATAAATATTAGGATGAGCAATGTCTGAGTAGTATTGACTAAAATACAGTAGAGTACAGTACATACATATGAAATGAGTAAAACACTATATAAAATTATTAAAGTGACTAATGTTCCATTTAAAGTGACCAGTGATTCCATGTCTATGTACATAGGCAGCAGCTTCTAAGGTGCAGGGTTGAGTAACCGGGTGGTAGCCGGCTTGTGACTGCTATTTAACAGTCTGATGGCCTTGAGATAGAAGCTGTTTTTCAGTGTCTCAGACCCAGCTTTGATGCACTTGTACTGACGTCGCCTTCTGGATGATAGCGGGGTGAACAGGCCTTGGCTCGGGTGGTTGATGTCCTTGATTATCTTTTTGGCCTTCCTGTGACATCGGGTACTGTAGATGTCCTGGGGTTGCAGGTGGTGCAGTTGGTGTACCAGGCGGTGATACAGCCCGACAGGATGCTATCAGTTGTATATCTGTAAATGTTTGTGAGGGTCTTAGGGGTCAAGACATATTTCTTCAGCCTCCTGAGGTTGAAGAGGCGCTGTTGCGCCTTCTTCACCACACTGTCTGTGTGGGTGGACCATTTAAGAATGTCAGTGATATGTACGCCAAGGAACTTGAAGCATTTCCCCTTCACTGAGGTCCCGTTGATGTGAATAGGGGCATGCTCTCTGTTGTCTCCTGAAGTCCACGATCAGCACCTTTGTTTTGTTGATGTTGAGGGAGAGGTTATTTTCCTGGTACCACTCCACCAGGGCCCTCACCTTCTCCGTGTAGGCTGTCTAGTCATTGTTGGTAATCAGGCCTACTACTGTTGTGTCGTCTGCAAACTTGATGATTGAGTTGGAGGCGTGCCTGGCCATGCAGTCATGGGTGAACAGGTAGTACAGGAGGGGGCTGAGCACGCACCTTTGTGGGGCCCCTGTGTTGAGGATCAGCGTAGTGGAGGTGTTGTTTCCTACGTTCACCACCTGAGGGCAGCCTTTCAGGAAGTCCAGGACTCACGGCGGGGTTCAGACGTCCAGGACACAGGGCATGGTTCAGACCCAGGGACCCGAGCTTAATGATGAACTTGGAGTTGAAGGCTGAGCTATACTCAATGAACAACATTCTTACATAGCTTTTCCTCTTGTCCAGATGGGATAGGGCAGTGTGCAGTGCAATGGCGATGTCATCATCTCCAGATCTATTGGGGTGGTATGCAAATTGAAGTGGGTCTAGTGTATCAGGTGAGGTAGGGGTGATATGATCCATAACTAGCCTCTCAAAGCACTTCATGATGACAGAAGTCCACGATCATTTCCTTTGTTTTGTTGACGTTGAGGGAAAGGGTATTTTCCTGGTACCACTCCACCAGGGCCCTCACCTTCTCCCTGTAGGCTGTCTAGTCATTGTTGGTAATCAGGCGATAGTGATTTAGTTCAGTTGCCTTTGCTTTCTTGGGTACAGGAACAATTGTGGACATCTTGAAGCAAGTGGGTACAACAGACTGGGATAGGAAGAGACTGAATATGTCCGTGAACACTCCAGCCAGCTGGTCTGCGCATGCTCTGAGGACGCGGCTAGGGATACTGTCTGGACCGGCAGCCTTGCGAGGGATAACACGCTTAAATGTCTTACTCATGTCGGGCACGGAGAACGGGAACCCACAGTCCTTGGGAGCGGACCGCGTCGGTGGCCCTGTGTTATCCTCAAAGCGGGTGAAGAAGGTGTTTAGCTTGTTCAGGGGCACGATGTCTTAGTCTGCGACGTGGCTGGTTATCCCTTTGTAATCCGTGATTGTCTGTAGACCCTGCCACATACGTTTTGTGTCTGAGCCGTTGAATTGCGACTCCACTTTGTCTCTGTACTGATGTTTTGCCTGTTTGACTGCCTACGGAGTTAATAATTACACTGTAATTATGCGGTGGTTTGTGCTTTCAGTTTTATGCACATGCTGCCATCTATCCACGGTTTTTGGTTTGGGTAGGTTTTAATAGTCATAGTGGGAACAACATCCCCTATACACTTCCTGATGAACTCAGTCACCATGTCAGTGTATACATCAATGTTATTCTCAGAGGCAACGCAAAACATATCCCAGTCCACGTGATCAAAACAATCTTGAAGCATGGATTCTGATTGGTCAGACCAGCGTTGAATAGCCCTTTGCACGGGTACTTCCTGTTTCAGTTTCTGCCTATAGGAATGGAGGAGCAGAATGGAGTCGTGATCTGATCTGATCTGATTTGCCAAAGGGAGGGCGGGGGAAGGCCTTGTAGCCATCCTGGAAGGGAGAGTAACAATGGTCTAGAGTTCTTGTTGCGCGAGTACTACAGGCAATTTGTTGATAGAACTTCGGTAGCGTTTTCCTCAAATTTGCTTTGTTAAAATCCCAAGCTACAATACATGCGGCCTCAGAATATGTGGTTTCCAGTTTGCATAAAGTCTAGTGTAGTTCCTTGAGGGCCGTCGTGGTATCGGCTTGAGGGGGAATATACACGGCTGTGACTTAAATCGAAGAGAATTCTCTTGGGAGATAATATGGTCGACATTTGATTGTGAGATATTCTTTGTCGTGAACAAAAGGACTTGAGTTCCTGTACGTTATCGCAATCACACCATGAGTAGTTAATAATGAAACATACACTACTTCCTTTCTTCTTCCCAGGAGGGGTTCTTTATTCCTGTATGTGCAATGTACTGAGAACCCAGAAGGCTGTATTGATGGGACAGTATATCCGGAGAAAGCCATGAATCCGTGATACAGAGTATGTTACAGTCCCTGATGTCTCTCTGGAAGGAGATCCTCGCCCTGAGCTTGTCTACTTTATTGTCCAAGGACTGAAAATTAGCGAGTAAAATACTCGGAAGTAGTGGATAGAAGTGGTGGATGTGCACGCCTCCTGAGTCGGACTAGAAGTCCACTCCGAATACTTCTTCACCGTCGGCGACGACTTGGAGCAGCTTCTGGGATAAATTCAATTACCATGGGAGGTACGAACAAAGGATACAATTCGGGAAAGTCATATTTCTGGTCATAATGCTGGTGAGTTACAGACGCTCTGAGCTGGTGAGTTACCGACGCTCTGATATGCAAAAGTTATTTTCGGCTGTATGTAATAACACAAAAAACATACTGGGTAAATAATGTATGAAATAACACACACAAAAACAAAATACTGCTAAGTTACTTAGGAGCTAGAGGCAGTGATGCCATGTCTGTTGACGCCATCTTAGCATATTTTGTTATCCAAACAGAATTCCAAAATCCAAATCACTTCGAGATGATTTCCTGGTATTTTTAAAGTATTTTATGTCCAACAATAAATAAATAAAATACATATGTATTATAATTATTGTTTTATTTAGTGCTTGAGCCAGACATGTGAAGGACAGAGAACAGGACACAAAGAGGTAATACAATGACTTGCAAAAGTCTTCACCCCCTTGGCATTTTTCAACCTGGAACCTTACAACCTGGAATTAAAATAGATTTTTTGGGGGGGTTGTATCATTTGATTTACATAACATACCTACCAATTTGAAGATGCAAAATATTTTTGATTGTGAAACAAACAAGAAATAAGACAAAGCAACGGAAAACTTGATGATGATGATGCCACCACCATTCTTCACTGTGGGGATGGTGTTCTCGTGGAGATGAGAGATGTTGGGTTTGCCCCAGACATAGCGTTTTCCTTAAGCTCTATTTTAGACTCATCTGACCAGAATACCTTCATCCATATGTTTGGGGAGTCTCCCACATGCCTTTTGGCGAACACCAATTTTTTTCTTTAAGCAATGGCTTTTTTCTGGCCACTCTTCCGTAAAGCCCAGCTCTGTGGAGTGTACGGCTTAAAGTGGTCCTATGGACAGATACTCCAATCTCTGCTGTGGAGCTTTGCAGCACCTTCAGGGTTATCTTTGGTCTCTTTGTTGCCTCTCTGATTAATGCCCTCCTTGCCTGGTCCGTGAGTTTTGGTGGGCGACCCTCTCTTGGCAGGTTTGTTGTGGTGCCATATTCTTTCCATTTTTTAATAATGGATTTAATGGTGCTCCGTAGGATGTTCAAAGTTTCTGATCTTTTTTTATAACCCAACCCTGATCTGTACTTCTCCACAACTTTGTCCTTAACCTGTTTGGAGAGCTCCGTGGTCTTCATGGTGCCGCTTGCTTGGTGGTGCCTGTCACATCTGCTCCTGCCACGCCCTCTAGTGCTCATCCTGTGTCTTCTTGACCTGCCGCCACTCCCACAGTGCTCTCTCCCTCTCCTTCTCTCTGTGTGGGTGGAGACAGGTGTGCTAGAGTCAGAGCAGATCCTCACCAGCTGCAACCTGTTCCATAATCAAGACCTCTACATATACTCAGTCCTGCCTCTTCCACACTGCCAGATCGTAATCTCTGCCCAGTCAGTCCATGTTTCTAGCCATTTGTTCCTGTTGTCCTTGTTTTCCCTTGCTTGAAGCTGTTTCCTCTCCACTATAGTTCTGCCCGCTCTGACTCTGGTCCCTGTCTCCAGTTCGACTTCTCGTCAGTCCTGCTACCCTGTCCCAACACCTCTCGCTCCAGCCTCAGCCTCTGCACCTGGTTTCCGGCAACCCGCTCAAGCTTCCCCTGGCCTGCACTCAATCTTCCCCCAGTGTTTCAATAAATACTTTGGTTACCTCATCCCAGTATCCTCATCTGACTCTGCTCTTGGGTTCACCTGTTCCGGTCCATGTGACAGTGCCCCTTGCTTAGTGGTGTTGCAGACTCTGGGGCCTTTCAGAACAGGTGTGTGTATATATATACTGAGCTCATGTGACAGATCATGTGACACTTAGATTACACACAGGTTGACTTTATTTAACTAATTATGTGACTTTTGAAAGTAATTAGTTGCAACAGATCTTATTTAGGGGCTTCATAGCAAAGGGGGTGAATACATATGCACGCACCACTTTTCTGTTGAAATTTTTTTTGAATTTTTTTAAACAAGTATTTTTTTTCATTCGACTTCACCAATTTGGACTATTTTGTGTATGTCCATTACATGAAATCCAAATAACAATCCATTTAAATTACAGGTTGTAATGCAACAAAATAGGAAAGATGCCAAGGGGGATGAATACTTTTGCAAGGCACTGTACCACTCATTTAGCAGACCAGATTGATTGTGTATTAGGCAGCACCTTTAATAAATTTCCCTATATAAGAAAATTAATAAACATGTCCTAAACTGATTGACCTGTGAAGCTTGTAATGTTCTCGGCTCCCCTCAGCTGTCAGAAGCAATTTGCAAAGAGGAGAATTAGGCAGTGTCAAACTATTCTCCGGTCTCCATGGTACCAATTTAAATGGCACGGACTACACCAGTCATGCATATGTATGAAGTTAAAATACAAGACACCAGATATTGACTATAACCACTAGTGTTCATTTCACCATTTGTTTTACACTTTTGGGGACTTTTCTGTTCTTGTTTTTTATACTGTGTCTCTCCATACAAGTGTTAAGGTATTGCATGAAATTTGTTAGGAATGCTATATAAAGTCACTGTCAGCAAAAAGTGGTGTAGTTGTAGTAGAATATGAACTCATCTGATTTCATGAGTTTGGATCTGTTCAAAGCTCTCCTCAGGACACAGGAGGTAAATATTTCAATGGAAACCCTGTGCTGTCTCAGAATGAGATGGAAGAGGGTAAATACAGGGATTTGTGAACTTTCTGTTAACCTACCAGATGTGTCTGGGTTGGGTGTCTGTCTGCTGAGAAGATTACAGTCTTGAGTCAGGCTGTAATCTCAGGACCGTGACATTGTGTAATAGCTCCCACTATAGAGGTTTCAGATTTTCAGATGGGCTTTTTTAAATCCAAGTGTATGAGATTTTAGATAGCGAGCAGGCAGAGTTATCTTTGTCAGAACCACTACATTTACAATGCACTCACGCTGTTGCTTGCTGTTTGATATTTGTACAACATCTCCTGTCAAAAAAATTAAGTGTTCAAAATCTAATTAATAAAGAATTCAAATCATATCTCTCCCTGTGGAGAAACTGTTGCCAATGAAGCTAGACACAACACGGCACTAAGTGTGCACCTGTTTCTTAGTCAGTTAAGTGGCAGCTTGACTAATTCATTTGAGACCATTTAATGTGGATGAGAAACAGCTTAAGCTGGATGCGTCAGTGACTGAAACCACCAGCATTAGTAGCCATTATCTAAAACCCATGTGCATTCCTAAAAAGATGGTAGACACACACAGCGACAGATATTCACCTTGTCAGCTCGGGGATTCGATCCGACAACCTTTCAGTTACTGGCCCAACGCTCTAACCACTAGGCTACCTGCCACCCCGCAACTACAGCCCACAACATGCTTATAACACAACATGTGTACAGAGCTGCTGTACAACAAACATTATGTCTTTGATAGAGCATGGCGCTTGCATCGCCGGAGTTGTTGGTTCGATTCACATGGGGGACCAATACAAAAATATATGCACTACTGTAAGTCGCTCTGGATAGAGAGTGTCTGCTAAATGACTAAAATGTTAAGCAAAAATGTAAAATGTAATAAAATACATACACAGTGCCTGGTGTGCCTCTGTGAAAATGGTCTTATTGAATGGTCATATTAAATCTCTCCTTATGTCAGTCTGTTGTCCCCACTTGCTTCAAGATGTCCACCAATGTTCCTGTACCCAAGAAAGCCAATGGAACTGAACTAAATGACTATGTTTATTATATATGCATATATAACTATACATTCATGTACATAGTACCTCAATTGGCCCGGACCAATCAGTGCCCCTGCACATTGGCTAACCGGCCTATCTGCATTGTGTCCCACCCACCTCACGCCAACCCCTCTTTTACGCTACTGCTACTCTCTGTTTATCATAAACGCATAGTCACTTTAAGCATATCTAAATGTACATACTACCTCAATCAGCCCGACTAACCGGTGTCTGTATGTAGCCTCGCTACTGTTATTTTCCATTGTCTTTTTACTCATTCTTATTTCTTTACCTACCTATTGTTCACATAATACCCTTTTTGCATTATTGGTTAGAGCCTGTAAGTAAGCATTTCACTGTAAGGTCTACACCTGTTGTATTCGGCGCACGTGACAAATAAACTTTGATTTGATTTGATCGCCATGCAGCACTCACTTCTGTCATCATGAAGTGTTTGAGAGGCTAGTTAAGGACCAGAGCATTCTGGCAGGCTGTATCGCCGTATGATACGGCAAATGCACCACCTACATCCGCAGGGATCTCCAGAGGGTGGTGCGGTCAGTCCAACGCATCACCGGGGGCACACTGCCTGCCCTCCTGGACATCTACAGCACCTGGTGCCACAGGAAGGCCAAGAAGCTCATCAAGGACATCAGCCACCTGAGCCACGGCTTGTTCACCCCGCTACCATCTAGAAGGCGGAGACAGGACAGGTGCATCAAAGCTAGGACCGAAAGACTTTGAAACAGCTTCTATCTCCAGGCCATCAGACTGTTAAACAGTCATCACTAGCCGTCCTCCGCACCGGTACCCTGCCCTGAACCTTAGACACTGTCACTAGCCGGCTACCACCCGGTACTCAACCCTGCACCTTAAAGAATGCTGGCCTATGTACAGTGCATTCGGGAAGTATTCAGACCCCTTGACTTTTTCCACATTCTGTTACATTACAGCCTTATTCTAAAATTGATTAAATAATGACAAAGCAAAAGCTGGTTTAAAAAAAACTGAAATATCACATTTACATAAGTATTCAGACCCTTTACTCAATACTTTGTTGAAGCACCTTTGGCAGCTATTACAGCCTCGAGTCTTCTTGGGTATGACGGTACATGCTTGGCACACCTGTATTTGGGGAGTTTCTCACATTCTTCTCTACAGATCCTCTCAAGCTCTGTCAGGTTGATGGGGAGCGTCGCTGCACAGCTATTTTAAGGTCTCTCCAGAGATGTTCAATCGGGTTCAAGTCCAGGCTCTGGCTGGGCCACTCAAAGACATTCAGAGACTTGTCCCGATGCCACTCCTGAGTTGTCTTGGCTGTGTGCTTAGGGTCGATGTCTTGATAGAAGGTGAACCTTCACCCCAGTCTGAGGTCCTGAGCACTCTGGAGCAGGTTTCCATCAAGGACCTCTCTGTACTTTGCTCCGTTCATCTTTCCTTCTATCCTGATTAGTCTCCCAGTCCCTGCCACTGAAAAACAGACCCACAGCATGATGATGCCACCACCATCCTTCACCGTAGGGATGGTGCCAGGTTTCCTCCAGATGTGATGCTTGGCATTCAGGCCAAAGAGTTCAATCTTGGTTTCATCAAACCTGTTTCTCATGGTCTGAGAGTCCTTTAGGTGCCTTTTACTGAGGAATGGTTTACGTCTGGCCACTCTACCATGAAGGCCTGATTGGTGGAGTGCTGCAGAGATGGTTCTTTCTGGAAGGTTCTCCCATCTCCACAGAGGAACTCTGGAGCTCTGTCAGAGTGACCATCGGGTTCTTGGTCACCTCCCTGACCAAGGCCCACCTCCCCCGACTGCTCAGTTTGGCCGAGCGGCCAGTTATAGGAAGAGTCTTGGTGGTTCCAAACTTCTTCCATTCAGAATGATGGAGGCCACTGTGTTCTTGGGGACCTTCAATACTGCAGACATTTTTTGGTAGCCTTCCCCAGATCTGTGCCTCGACACAATCCTGTCTTGGAGCTCAATGGACAATTCCTTCAACCTCGTGGCTTGGTTTTTGCTCTGACATGCACTGTCAACTGTGGGACCTTATATAGGTGTCTGCCTTTCCAAATCATGTCCAATCAATTGAATTTACCACAGGTGGACTCCAATCAAGTTGTAGAAACATCTCAAGGATGATCAATAGAAACAGGATGCACCTGAGCTGATTTGAGTCTCATAGCAAAGGGTCTGAATACTTATGTAAATAAGGTAGTTCTGTTTTTTATTTTTAATGCTTTTGTAAACATTTCTAAAAAAATCTGTTTCCGCTATGTTATCATGGGGTATTGTGTGTATTGTATTTATTTAATAAAAAAATAAATATATTTAATCAATTTTAGAATAATGCTGTAACATAAAAGAATGTGGAAAAAATCAAGGGGTCTGAATACTTTCTGAATGCACTGTACATAGAGTCATTGAACACTGGTAATTTTAATGTGTACATACTGTTTTACCCACTGTTTATGAATATACTGTATTCTAGTCATGGCTCATCCTATATAACTACAGCTGTACACACCTTTTTCATTCACATATTGTCCATATTGTCTATACACACTATGTATATACACTGAGTATACCAATCATTAGGAACACCTTCCTAATATTGACAAGGTGTCTAAACCGTTCTACAGGGATGATGGCCCATGTTGACTCTAATGCTTCCCACAGTTGTGTCAAGTTGGCTGGATGTCCTTTGGGTGGTGGAACATTCTTGATACAAACGGGAAAATGTTGAGCTATACCCCGTTCAAAGGCACTTAAATATTTTGTCTTGTCCATTTACCCTCTGAATGGCATACATACACAATCCATCTCTCTGTTGTCTCAAGGCTTAAAAATCCTCCTTTAACATGTCTCCTCCCCTTCATTTACACTTCTTGAAGTGGATTTAACAAGTGACATCAATAAGAGAACATAGCAGGTGTTCCTTAATGTTTTGTATACTCAGTGTAGATATATATATTTTTTTATATATATTTTTTTTTTATTCCAGGCTCTGACATTGCTCATGCTGATATTGCACATTCTGATAAAAAAAAATTTTTTTTTCATATTACATTTTTTTATTTGAGATATTACTGCATTGTTGGAGCTAGAAACATAAGCATTTCACTGCACCTGTGATAACATCTGCAAATCTGTGTACCCGACCAATAAACTTAATTTGATTTGAAAAAGGTCTGACAGTGCAACAATGCCATCTACAGATATTTGGTAAGTAATGGGTCCCAGGAAATGCTTTTTATAGTTAAATACCTGCTGCCACCATGTGGTATCCTTCAAGAAATACAACTTGAAACAGAGAATTGTTATTTTATTTAATTGAATCTTTATTTAACTAGGCAAGTCAGTTAAGAATAAATTCTTATTTACAATGACCGCCTACCAAAAGGCAAAAGAACTCCTGCTGATATAAAAAAATTATAAAATATAAATATAGGACAAAACACACATCACGACGAGAGACAACACTACATAAAGAGAGAGCTAAGACAACAACATAGCAAGGCAGCAACACATGACAACACAGCATGGTAGCAACACAAAATAACATCAACATGGTAGCAACAGAACATGGTAGCAACACAAAACATGGTACAAACATTATTGGGCACAGACAACAGCACAAAGGGCAAGAAGGTAGAGACAATAACACAAAACACAATGCAGCCACAACTGTCAGTAAGAGTGTCCGTGATTTAGTCTTTGAATAAAGAGATTGAGATAAAACAGAGCGTTGGGGACCTTTAACAGAATGTCACTGGCAGAACGGGTGTTGTATGTGGAGGTTGAGGGCTGCAGTAGATATCTCAGATTGGGGAAGTACAGAGAAATACAGAGAAAAAGTGTGGTTATTTTGTTTCTCCCTATTATTAAAGCGTAAAAAAAATGTATTTTTGAAAAACACTAAACATCTATTTTATATCCTTCTAAAATAAAGGATTCTGTTATAAAGGGGTTACTAGATTATTTAATAAACTAATCTCACAAGTGTATCTGTTCCAAAGACGATACATTGTCAATGATGACGGCAGCATATCAGGGTCACCACAGTTCCCAGATCCTCATTCACTGTGACAGTGCATTTTGAGTGGTGTGAAGCCTGAGCAATAGAATAAGTTGTGGTTTCACATTAATAAATCAACTCATCAGATTTTGTTCAATAGTGGAAACATAAAATGAATAATCATCAATCGTTCAAGCTCTGAATGCTGAAATATACCTTGGTAACCAGTTTATAATAGCAATAAGGCACCTGGGGGGGTTGTTGTAAATGGCCAATACACCACCGCTAAGGACTGTATCCAGGCATTGCCTAAAAACAGCCCTTAGCCATGGTATATTGGCCATATACAAAACGTCCTCGGGCCTAATTGCTAAAGTATAGGCCATATAATGGTTATTGCCTATTGCACCCCAAATACTCAAGCAACTAGGCTATCAGTCAATTCAAGTCTCAAACTACCCAATACTGTGTAGATGACAATGTGAAGTTTTTTACTCGTGAATCCTTCAATTAGACCTAGGCCTACTTATTTTTTTCTTTACTCGTGAAAATGTTTTTGTTCATGTAGTGTATGTCTGCAGAAGCTAACACACAAAAAAATTCTCAACAGTTTTGGCGTGATTATGACCGAACAGCATTGTTTTTCAAAGGAGCTTTTCTTGAGATATTAGCACGAGCGCATTGGCCATCACTAGTGAGTAGCCTATGCTTCATCTTCATCAGTGGGTGAGTCAGTGAAACTAGAAAGTTTATTTTGTAGCCTTTATATCTATATATATATAGATATAAATATACAGTGCATTCAGAAAGTATTCAGACCCTTTCCCTTTTTCCACATTTTGTTACGTTGCAGACTTATTCCAAAATGTATTAAATAAAAAACTTTCCTCATCAATCTACACACAATACCCCATAATGACAAAGCAAAAACAAGTTTTTAGAAATGTTAGCAAATTTATTTAAAATAAAAACAAAAATACTTTATTTACATAAATATTCAGAACCTTTGCGATGAGACTCGAAATTCAGCTCAGGTGCATCCTGTTTCCGTTGATCATCGTTGAGATGTTTCTACAACTTAATTGGAGTCCACCTGTGGTAAATTCAATTGATTGAACGTGATTTGACAGTGCATGTCAGAGCAAAAACCAAGCCATGAGGTTGAAGGAATTGTCCGTAGACCTCCGAGATAGTATTGTGTCAAGGCACAGATCTGGGGAACGGTAACAAAACATTTCTGAAGCATTGAAGGTCCCCAAGAACACAGTGGCCTCCATCATTCATAAATGGAAAACTTTGGAACCACCAAGACTCTACCTACAGCTAGCAGCCTGGCCAAACTGAGCAATTGGAGGAGAAGGGCCATGGTCAGGGAGGTGACCAAGAACCAAATGGTCACTCTGACAGAGCTCCAGAGTTCCTCTGTGGAGATGGGAGAACCTTCCAGAAGGACAACCATCTCTCAGCACTCCACCAATCAGGCCATTATGGTTGAGTGGGTAGACGGAAGCCACTCCTCAGTAAAATGCATATGACAGCACGCTTAGAGTTTGCCAAAAGGCACCTAAAGACCCTCAGACCATGAGAAACAAGATTCTCTGGTTTGATACAACCAAGATGGAACTCTGTGGCCTGAATGCCAAACATCACGAATGGTGGTGGCAGCATCATGCTGTGGGGATTTGTTTCAGTGGCAGGGACTGGGAGACTTGTCAGGATCGAGGGAAAGATGAACAGAGCAAAGTACAGAGAGATCCTTGATGAAAAAATACTCCAGAGTGCTCGGGACCTAAGACTGTGGCGAAGGTTCACCTTCCAACAAGACAACGACCCTAAGCACACAGCCAAGACAATGCAGGAGTGGTATCGGGACAAGTCTCTGAATGTCCTTGAGTGGCCCAGCCAGAGCCAGAGCCTGGACCTGAACCCAATCTAACATCTCTGGAGAGACCTGAAAATAGCTGTGCAGCGACGCTCCCCATCCAACCTGACAGAGCCTGAGAATATCTGCAGAGAAGAATGGGAGAAACTCCCCAAATACAGGTGTGCCATGCTTCTAAAGTCATATCCAAAAAGACTCGAGGCTGTAATTGCTGCCAAAGGTGCTTCAACAAAGTACTGAGTAAATGGTCTGAATACTTATGTAAAAGTGATTTCATCAGTGTGGAATGCTCTATTTTACTATTGCAGCACCCAAAGAAAAGAACACAGTTGCACAGGACTTAAATAGGTAAGACTACAAGGTGTGCATTGAAGAAGTATCGACTGATACTGACTCAATGTATTCGGAGGTAGGCCTATACTCCACCAAAACTCCATTGAGATGTAGGCTATATCGTGGAGTGGAGTTTAGTCAGCTGTGAACGCAGCCCATGCAATACTTTTTCTTTTTTTTTGGAATGTAGTAGGCCTACCCACCGTAGACAACTACATGAGGACACCAAGGTCCGGACCTCAGTAATTTGGGGTCACTTAGAAATGTCCTTATTTTTGAAAGAAAGGCACATTTCCTGTCCATTAAAATAACATCAAATTGATCAGAAATACAGTGTAGACATTGTTAATGTTGTAAATGACTATTGTAGCTGGAAAAGGCAGATTTTTTTATGGAATATCTATATAGGCATACAGAGGCCCATTATCAGCAACCATCACTCCTGTGTTCCAATGGCACGTTGTGTTAGCTAATCCAAATGTATCATTTTAAAAGGCGAATTGACCATTAGAAAACCCTTTTGCAATTATGTTAGCACAGCTGAAAACTGTTGTGCTGATTAAAGAAACAATAAAACTGGCCTTCTTTAGACTAGTTGAGTATCTGGAGCAGCGGGATTTGTGGGTTTGATTACAGGACTAAAATGGCCAGAAACAAAGAACTTTCTTCTGAAACTCGTCAGTCTATTCTTGTTCTGAGAAATTAAGGCTATTCCATGTGAGAAAATGTCAAGAAATTGAGGATCTCGAACAACGCTGTGTACTACTGCCTTCACAGAACAGCGCAAACTGGCTCTAACCAGAATACAAAGAGGAGTGGGAGGCCCCGGTGCACAACTGAGCAAGAGGACAAGTACATTAGAGTGTCTAGATTGAGAGACAGACGCCTCACAAGTTCTCAACTGGCAGCTTCATTAAATAGTACCCACAAAACACCAGTCTCAACGTCAACAATGAAGAGGCGACTCCGGGATGCTGGCCTTCTAGGCAGCCCAAACTCTTGAACGGTAGTGTACAGCAGCCAAGGTGATAATGGCTGGGGTCATTTTTGCTTGTTTTTTCTGTTCTCCAAATATAACTTTTTTATTTGTATAGAAATGTACAAGTTGAAGCTCATTTACTACACTTCTATACAATAAAAAACTTCGGACCTCACAAAAATTCTAACCACTACTACACTGTAGCCTAAGTAGGCCACTGCTGACAGTAATAAGAGAACATTCGGAACCCACTACGGTGTTTCCGGTGCCAAGTTCCTGGTCATGTTGCAGCAGTAGGTAGGAGGGAGATTCAAAGATGTGAGAAGTGTGCAGGAGGGCTTGTGACAAAAGAGTGTGTAGTTTCAGGGAAAAGGCTGGGAGTTTCAAAATAGTAGTGGTGGCCATGTTGCCGGGGATCAGAAATGTCCTGTGCGAGTAAGACAGATTGAAGTTTCCAGGGTGAGAGGAGCGCAGAAAGTGTTACATGCTGAGGCAGTGAGGAAAGTAGAGGATGGTGTGTTAAAGGAATGGGAAAGTAGGTCAGTACAGAGTGACCAGAACAGTTTGTGCTTTAGTAAGGTTGGCTTCTTGGAATTTATTGCTATGGTCATTAATTTTACCGCACAGATGGGAAGGAAGTCCCAGAAGATTGAATAGGTAGTAGCAGAAGCATAGATGTGTTTGGGTATCAGAGATTTTAGTGCAAAAAAACTACAGGGGGTTTTGAGAGAAGGGGTTCCAGCCTCCCAGGCTGATGACCTGCTGTAGGATCTGTTGGGGCCAAAGTATTGGGCAGGGGTGGACGGGTGTGTTGGAGATAGTGGTATATATATATAGATGGGGATGCAATTTCCTATTTTTTTATTTCCCTTTTCTGTGAACAAAATGTGCAATACAATGCACTTTCCAAACTGAAAGGCAGCAATACACAACGAAGCGGCTGTCTGCCAGAAAACCAGACGAAGAAGAAGTAGTGAGACAACTAGATCAAAGGAGACTGCCAAGTTGCGGAAGTGCGCGCTCTGTCTGCAGAGAATGACACCTTGAAATGCATTAGGACCTTGAAGAAACTGGCGTATTACTTAATTATGAGCGCAGCCGGTATCGACCAATAACATGAGTTGGTGTTGTGCTAATGAAAAATATCTGTTCCACTGAACTGACGCCGTTTCGATTTCAGTAGTTACCAGCGTTGTCCTGAACGAGACCAATCGGTATTTCCATGCGTCTGGATTGGTCGGCTGGCGCGTTTCTCGAGTTATGGGCGCATTACAGTCATTATCTGATGAACCCGGATACAGAGAATTGGCAGAGAAGACGGGTTGTGAGTATTACGTTTTTGTTTTTTGTAGTATACGATTACAATTTTGAGAATACGCATTTTTATGGGATTATGTAATCCTGCGCTAAAATGTATCATTATTGTGAAATGAAACGCCCCCACAATAAGTAACCCCATTCTCAATAATAAGTATCTTCATAATACACGTCATCAAGTGTAGCGGTAAGTGTTCTGGGGGCTATTTCCACAGCAGAACAGCATGAGTTATATATTGCTGTAGGCTACAGCACTAGTATGAGTATCTTTCCTGCTAGTTGGCGCCGATGCTGTCAGCGCGCAAAAGGCTTTGACATAACCGGAAAGCTAGTTTCATGTCCACTGTGTCACGAATGTTGAATAAAATTCTATTTGAACTTACTCTGCTGATTGTTTGTCGGGTTGGTTCTTGTATAGTGCGGAATTTGAGACAATATCCACATGAAAGTATAAGTAAACTAACTTTTAAAAGCCTGGTAGTGCGTTCAGATCACCTGAAACATGCGCAGGCAATGCATGCATACTTGTCTAGAGGCCTCCTGTAGACGTTTGTTTACATTGTTTTGCGCATGTGCCAGGGGATATAAATATCAATGGAGGTACCAGTGTTTGGAAAGTCAGTTTAATAATACTTTATTACTTTCCTGTGGATATTTCTGCTCAAATTCCTACCCACAAAAGGACAACCCGCACAGACTACATTTACATTTACATTTAAGTCATTTAGCAGACGCTCTTATCCAGAGCGACTTACAAGTACATACATCCATACTT
Organism: Salvelinus fontinalis; assembly: GCF_029448725.1. NCBI lineage: Eukaryota > Metazoa > Chordata > Actinopteri > Salmoniformes > Salmonidae > Salvelinus > Salvelinus fontinalis. The sequence continues at coordinate 23,168,100 of NC_074666.1, forward strand.
TTTTTTTGTACTGGCCCCCCATGGGAATCGAACCCACAACCCTGGCGTAGCAAGCGCCATGCTCTACCAACTGAGCCACACGGGGCTACTGGTAGAATACATTGAAATGCAATTGTATTCAGCATTCTGGCTTGTGAGAGGACATTTTCAAATCAAATGTATGGCATTAATCTCAGACTGTGAACCTGAGGTATCACAGTCGGATGATTGTCAGGCATCTAGTAGGTCTACTGCAGTGTCTTTCCTGATACCCTGCAATGAGATGAGCTACCATGTCCATATTAAAAGCAGAACAATGAGAAGACTGTTTGATCAAATATGGAATGTCCTTGTGATTAAAGTCAGATGAAAGAAATGAGACTTGATAATCGTATTAGACCAGATTAATCGCCTATATTTTTTTAAAGCTGCAATATGTAACCTTTTGGGCTACCTGACCAAATTCACATTAACAAATAACTCACATTTCTTTCTCATTGAAAGCAAGTATAAGAAGCGGTAGATCTGTTCTATGTGCACTATTTCTATGCTTCCCAATCTTAAATTTAACTTTTGCATCTTTTACTTTCGGTTTTGTACACTATCTTCAAACAGCTGAAAATACAATATTTTTGGTAATGGAAAATATATTTCACAGCAAATTTAGATGGTAGAATGATTCTCTACACTATACTTTCTTGTTTTGTCACATAAACTGAAATTAGGTGAACTATTAGAATTTTAGCAACCAGGAAATGGTTGCTAAAACGATTAAATCTTAAAACGGCAATTCCACGCCAGTGTAGCCGAAAATAATTTTGTATCGCCAATTGTTCTGGCAATTTTCACGTAGAAACTTCATTGGATATTTGACATGCTTTTTACATTTGTATCACAAACCATTTGTGGATTAAGACCTATACATGTCTCCTGTAACAACATCTTGGTGTCATTATACTTCTTATAGTGTGCTCTGAAATATGGAGTATGTAAAATTTTCATATGAATTTATTCAACACTAAAAATATTAATGTTAATAGATCAAAGTACCCTTTTTGATTTTGTTAATTTCACGACATTGTTTAGAACAAAATACTCTACAAGTATATAACATTTCCATAGTGGGCTCTCTGATTATTCTTAAACTTTGATCAGAGGACATTTTTTGGAAGTTGAAGCTCATTTACTGGATTTCTATACAATAAAATAAAACATTTTTTTTTTAAGTGTTATTTGGAGTACAGCAAAAATGGCTCAAGCCATTATCACCTTTGCTGCTTTAGGTTCATTCACCTCAGTCGATCTACAAACAAATAGCCTATTAGCTTTACAATTTGTAATGTTATAGGCCTACCCCTGGAAGGGGGTAAATATGAGAAATGATTCACAGATAGCATCAGGGATTGTTCAGTCAGTTGTAATGATGAATTGCATAAAATCATATATTCTATACATTGATAGGCTCTCTTCTCTCAAATTACATAGTGTTCACATTTCTATTCCTAGGCATTACTAATCAAGCTCCTAACAAACAGACATCAATGGAGCACACAGATGATTGTATTATTACATTCACATAAATTATTAGAATATTACTTACGATTCTGTATGAATATCATTGATGTAGTGGTAAAAAAAGGTGGGTAATGGGAACTATAAACTCCAGTGGGCGATGGAGATAAGACGAACAACCACCAATATAACAAAAAACAAATGACATTTTTAGAATTGTATTGTTTGCATTTTAATGTCGGCCTATAGGGAAGATGGGCCATGTGGAGATGTTCTTATTGAATTCTTTCAACATGAACAACTCCAAGTTTGGGAACCACTGCTATAACCTCGCTCTCTGCTTGCTTCCTCTCTTTCTCTTCTGCTTCCTCCTGCATGCATTGCAGCCTGACTCAGCCTCACCACTGAGCGCCACATCGCTATCTGTCTCAGTAGGCTACTCTCTGTGAAGCAAAGCTATTATGACAACTCAGTAGCCTATTTTCTGCTCCTGCTGAGGTAGGCTCCGTTTAACGTTAGCTTCTTACTTCATCCTTCTATCTGACAAAGTAATACTAGCCAAAGCCCTTCAACGTCTCTCCCGGCAGCTAGCCACCTGACTGACTGACATACACTATACAGTACCAGTCAAAAGTTTGGACACATCTACTCATTCCAGGGTTTTTCTTTATTTTTACTATTTTCTACATTGTAGAATAATAGTGAAGACATCAACACTATGGAATAACACATATCAAATCATGTAGTAACTAAAAAAGTGTTAAACAAATCAAAATATATTTTATATTTGAGATTCTTCAAAGTAGCTACCCTTTGCCTTTGATAGCTTTGCACACTCTTGGCATTCTCTCAACCAGCTTCACGAGGAATGTTTTTCCAACAGTCTAGAAAGAGTTCCCACATGTGCTGAGAACTTTTTGGCTGCTTTTTTTGTTGTTGTAAAAATTTATGTAACCTTTATTTAACTAGGCGTTGAAGTCATTTAAGAACACATTTTTATTTACAATAACGGCCTACACCGGCCAAACCAGGACGACGCGGGGCCAATTGTGCGACGCCCTATGGGCCTCCCATCATGACCGGTTATGATACAGCCTGGATTCAAACCTTTTCCTTCACTCTTCAGTCCAACTTATCCCAAACCATCTCAATTGGGTTGAGGTCTCGTGATTGTGGAGGCCAGGTCATCTGATGCAGCACCTCATCCCTCTCCTTGGTCAAATAGCTGTAGTGACCATAACATTGTGGCAATAATAAGGAAAGCCGAAGTGCCAAAGGTTGGGCCTAAAATAATTTATAATGTTTGCTCAGGATTCTTTTGTTGAAAATGTATGTTGGTCTGATGTGTATGAGGAGGTGAATCCAGATGCAGCATTGGAAGTATTTGTTAAATTATTAATGCCAATTGTTGAAAAGCATGCACCTGTTAATTAAGAAATGAACTGTGAGAACTGTTAGAGCCCCCTGGATGGATGATGAATTGAAAAATGTTATGGTTCAAAGAAATTATGCAAAAGAGGTGGCAAACAAGTCAGGCTGCTCATCTGATTGGTTGATATACTGTAAACTGAGACATTTTGTGACTTAACTAAAAGAAGAATCAATTATATTTCCAAACAAAGATAAATGACATAAAACACAATGGAAAAAGATTTTGGAGTACCTTAAATGATATAATGGGCAGAAAATACAATTAATCTCCATCGTTCATTTAAGTTGATAGTTAATTTATAACAAAAGCTTTCGATAATGCCAATCGTTTCAATTACTATTTTGCTAGTAAAGTGGAAAAACCCAGAAGTGAAATGAAAACATTAAACAGTGATCCATCATATTTTTGTATAAAATATCTAATAATGAAAGCGAAGGATTGCTGTTTTGATTTAGTCAAGTTAGTGTGGGACAGGTGAAAAAACTATTGTTATCCATCAATAATGACAAGCCACCAGGTATAGACAGCATTGATGGGAAACTATTGAGTATGGTAGCAGAATCTATTGCCACCCCTATTTGCTATATATTTAACCAAAGCCTAAAGGTGTGTGTGTGTGTGTGTGTGTGTGTGTGTGTGTGTGTCCACAGATGTGGAAGTATGCTAACGTAATTCTACTGCCTAAAAATAGTAAAGCACCCTACTGGAGTGATTTAAGGTAGATACTGTATGTATAGGGGTATATGAAAAAATAACAGTGTGTGGGTGTATGTGAGTGCGTGCGTTTGTAGAGTCAGTATAAATGTGTGTGTGTTGGAGTGTCAGTGTGCGTGAGTGTGTAGAATCCTGTCAGTGTGCTAGAGACAGGGAAAAAATAAAATACAAGGGACAGGTAGTCTGTGTAGCTATTTAGCAGTCTTAAGGCTTGGGGATATAAACTGTTCAGGAGCCTGTTTGTGTCAGACTTGATGCACCGGTACCTCTTGCCGTGCGGAAGCAGAGAGAACAGTCTATGGCTTGGGTGGAGTCTTTAATGATTTTTCAGGCCTTCCTTTCACACCGCCTGATAAGAGGTCATGGATGGCAGGGCACTCGGCCCCTGCCATGCACTGGGCTGTCTGTACCACCCTCACATTGCCATGTGATCCAGGACAGTGCTGTTGCCATAACAAGCAGTGATGCAGCCAGTCAGGATGCTCTCAATGGTGCAGCTGTATAACTGTTTGAGGATTTGAGGGCCCACGCCAAAACTTTTCAACCTGTTGAGGGGGAAGCGGCACTGTCGCACCTTCTTCACGACTGTGCGCACGTGTGTGTGAACTATTTTAAGTCCTTAGTGATTTGGACACCATAGAGCTTGAAGCTCTCGACATGCTCCACTTCAGCCCTGTGGATGTGGATGGGGGCATGCTCCCCCCATTTCCTGTAGTCCATGATCAGCTCTTTGGTCTTACTGACGTTGAGGGAGCGGCTGTTGTCCCGGCACCACGCTGCCAGGTCACTGACCTCCTCCCAGTCTCATCGTCGCCAGTGATCAGGCCAACCACTGTCGTGTCTTCAGCAAACTTGATGATGGTGTTGGCGCAATCGTGGGTGAACAGAAGGGGACTAAGCTTACACCACCGTGGGGTAAGCGTGGCAGAGGTGATGTTGCCTACCCTCTTCACCTGGGGTCGGCCATCAGGAAGTCCAGTATCCAGTTGCAGAGAGAGATGTTCAGTCCCAGGGCCCTACGCTTGGTGACGAGCTTGGAGGGGAAAATGGTGTTGAAAGCTTAGCTGTAGTCAATGAACATTATTCTCACATAGGTATTCCTCTTTTCTAGGTGGGTGAGGGCAGTGTGGAGTGTAATTGACATTGTGTCATCTATGTGGAGAATCCATCAAGTTCCAAGCGAAAGTGATGGATTATAGTATATTAAAAATACACAAAAGCATCTATGAAATGTCAATGGAAGAGGTATTCAAAATAAACAAAAGGCCTATATCTACCAGTGGAAGGATAGTTAAGATATTTCAAGGACTTTTCACACTTGAGTACAGGTTCAGATCAAGGAAAGCATAAACATTCAGATTTTGTATTTTTCAACACTACAGAAAGTCAAATTATTCAGTGTACCATTTTCGCTTTCATTGAAAGCTTACAACCAAATTGTAAGTTTGTTCTTGTCTGAAAGCAATTTTTCAGAAAAGCAGGGAGTATTACAGTTACGAGAGTCCCATTGGTAGCAAATCCGCAATCAGAGATAATCCATGTTATAGAATGGAGGAAGAGGTGGCTGGTTCTCCCTTGGCCTTAATCTTGCCAGGACTCCCCTCTCTTGCCTCTGTAACGCCGGCATTTCCTTTTGGATACCCCGAAAATTGGGGTAGAGCACTCACCTTGTACTGCGCTGACTCCGATGACAGGTGATTGGTTAAAATAAATGGATAATAAGATGATAGTTGAAGCTGTATTGTTAGATTTCTTTTAGTTATGAGAAATATTACTGTGATGAAGATTCCAGATTGTCTGCACAATCAAATAATATTCAGCTTAGACACGCATACATACCCCACAAGACATGCCATCAGGGGTTTCTTCAGTCCCCAAGTCCAAAACGAGTTCATGACAATGCACTGTATTATACAGAGCCATGATCGCATCGAACTCCCTTCCAACTCAAGCAAACAGCAGAATTACCTTAAAAAATAATAACTATTATTATTTTAATAATGAATTATATCTCATGGAACGGTGGGGACAGTGAGGGGACAAACACAGACACACTCTAACACACAATTATTGTTGTATTGTTTGTATATCGTTGTATTTTAAATTTGTGTGACTGTCCTTGTGTATCAGTGTTTTGTTGCATGTCATGTTTTGTGTTTTTTGTGAACCCCAGGAAGAGTAGCTGCTGCTTCTGCAAAAGCTAATGGGGATCCAAATAAACAAATAACAGTGTAGGCCTAACTGAGCCACAATGAATAATAGATTAGATACTTTGTATATAGCTTCAGAAAAACATGCAAGCAATGAGGCCGTGAACAGACCTTTTTTCTTCACCATCTCTATTGTCTGAAATCCCCACCCTCAGTGAGTTTCCTCATACCACTGGTAATCCAATATTAGATCTTCACATACTGGTATGCCCATACAATATACCTAGGAATGTATCACATGCGGCTGGTCGCCCCCTAATTGGGGAGGACGGACTCATAGTAATGGCTAGAATGGATTGAATGGAATGGTAAATAACTCATCCAAGATATGGTTGATACCATTCCATTCACTCTGTTCCAGCCGTTATTATGAGCTGTCCTTCCCTCGGCCTCTTTTTCACACACTGAAACACTCACTCACTCTCACACACACACACTCTTATTTCAAATATTGTGGCGATTAGATAGATAGATATCAGTCCTTGTTTGAATGCATTTGAATACTTTGAGCTCATCATTACATGTAATACACAGTTTAATACACATTTATTACAGTCTCTCTAAACTACGATGAGAGAATGCAATGTGAAATCGTTTTTACATTTGAATATACAAATCCACTGGCATCAACTAAAAATAGATGCTGAATACACATTCAGCCCTACTCTCTGCTTATACTGTGTGTGTGTGTGTATACAGTGTTAGTCCTGAGGATGTCAAATTAGGCAAACTGAATGATAAATTAGACATGACAACAAGACACAAACATAAATTGTAGTTGGCAAAAGTTAAAAAACAATGTTCCGTTAACATCATTACTCTGCAATCCAAAAATGGTTTCCTGCTCATTCAGTGTTAACTGATGTGCTGCCTGGCATTTTGCTAATAAGAGGCCTCTTGACGTTACGTGTTCTCCTTCATCCATGTATGTCTCTAACCTGCTGTGATAGGATGTCCCTCTCTGTCTTGGACTCATGACAGTCCTTTTTTTGTTCCTCAGTTTCCTTAGAGCAAATTGGAATCCTGCACAAAAGATTCAAGCAGTTGTGCCACAATGAAGACATGCTGAGGTAGGACTCCCTAATAATGTTTGACATTCATACACTCTGTAAAGGCCCATTCTAACACACTTTATTTTTAACTTGTGCTGTTACTATGGGGACACACATGGGTGTATCCTGGCATAATACATTTCTGGTGAAGTGGTTCTTCCCATTTCTTTATAATAAACTAGCCTAACAGGTTTTGGTTTGGCTTTTGTTTAGCAAGATGTTATAAGTGACCAGCTTCCTGGTGCACACCTTTTAATTATCTCCTTGTCTTTTCACTTGTAGGAGAGCTGACCTCGACACAATTCCAGACCTGGCATGCAATCCAATCCGCACCCAAATTATAGAGGCCTTCTTTGACAAAAGGTAGAATCCTGCACAAAAGATGTTCCCGTTAAGTACCTCAATAAGTACAAGACTGAGGGCTCTATTTTAACAAACCAAACGCAAAGTAAATCTTAGCTCACTTGCGCGGCGCAATTGAGTGGTTGTGTGTCTGAAATATTTGGGCTATTTTGACAGCGGGAAAAATGGGCGTAACACCTGGTGTTAGCGTAAAGAGGCAGGCTTTCTTTGAATTAATATAAATTGTTGGTGTGAAGAGGGCTTGATCACTCACTGGCCAATGAAAACCTGCTCTAACACTTTTTATGTGGTTGCTTCAACTTGTAACAAGATTTGTAAATGTTATAATAAGATTAGTCTACCTTTGACGTTGATATGGCGAAGTAGAATTGTAAAGGCAAAGAAACAGGCATTTATCAATAGTTGATTCCACACCACGGACAGCGATTGGAATTCCTGCAATTTGACATTCAGATCCAACAGATGACAGTAGAAGATGCTTTTTCTTTTTATATAAATGAAAAACAGTAATTAGACTTTAACAACTTGATGTTTCTAAATAGGCGTATTTCATTCAATGGGCATCGCGCATAATGAGTCCAACGTTTCACAGGAGCTGGTTATAAATAATATCCATAGCCTATAATGAGACTTTGGGGTTTCAAGACACATTGGGTTTTTTAGACACCATTTCAGGGCTCGACATTAACGCAACTCCGGTAAATAAAAATGTTGGACAAGAAGAATATAGATTTAAGTGATCCGAATGGACAAGTAAAAGAAGAAAAGCGTGTCGACTGTTTTTGCTGCTCCCAAAAGTGCTATTTTAATATAACATTGGGGATAGGCTATTATATTAATTAGTCTACTGTGTGCCTCCGCTGGCAAGATCCATGCCATAACCAACTAAATAAATATCCCCACTAGCGTTGCCTGAAATGTGCCCTTTTGCGCATGTTTTTTAAGGGCACACCTCAGATATTTCTTACCCTCCCACCTCAACGCAAGCGAGCTGATATTAGACACGTCAATTACCAATCCTGGCGCAAGGTTTGGAAAATAGCAGAGCGCCAGCTTTAACAAATCGAAATTGCTAACGAGCGTGCGTTTGACAATTGGGCTGGCTTAACCAGTCGAAAATAGTACCCCAAAAAGTGAACTTCTCAAGATGCTCCTAGGTTATAGCTATCTACCTACATAGTGTGATTTTCATTAAACAGTAGGTTTGGTGGTGCCTCACAGATGTCAAATGTCAGCCTCATCTAGAAACAACCCCTAGCCTTTAGCCCCTCGCCATTAGCCACTACCACCTAGCACTTGTGTAGACCGGAAAGGTTTGAATATTAAGTTTCTTTCCAAAATGATATAATCCATTTTCAGAAATCTTGATAAATTAGCTTTTATTGTTTTAAAGAACTTATGAAAGAGTGAAAAAAAAAAAAAAAACGAATCATGGCATAGTGTTGCTCAATGACAGATAGGCATGAATTTATCTTCAATCACTTGATGGTTTCATTTCAGAGACAAATAATAATGTTTTTTCAGCAAAACGAAAGTATACAAAATATTAAGAAAACTTCCTCTTTCCATGACAGACTGACCAGGTGTATCCAGGTGAAAGCTATGAGCACTTATTGATGTCACTTGCTAAATCCACTTCAATCAGTGTAGATTAAGGGAAGGAGACAGGTTAAAGAAGGATTTTTAAGCATTGAAACAATTGAGAAATGGATTGTGTGCCATTCAGAGGGTGAATGGGCAAGACAAAAGATTTAAGTGTCTTTGAACGGGGTATGGTAGTAGGTGCCAGGCACACTGGTATGTGTCAAGAACTGCAATGCTGCTGGGTTTTTCACACAACATTTTCCTGTGTGTATCAAGAATGGTCCACCACCCAAAGGACATCAAGCCAACTCGACACAGCTGTGGGAAGCATTGGAGTCAAAATGTCCAGCATCCCTATGGAACGCTTTGGGGGGGGGGGGGGGGGGGGACAATTCAATATTAGGAACGTCTCATTCCAAATTCATGGGCATTAATATGGCGTTGGTCCCCCCATTTTCTGCTATAACAGCCTTAACTCTTCTGGGAAGGCTTTCCACTAGAGGTTGGAAAATTGCTGCGGGGACTTGCTTCCATTCAGCCACGAGCGTTAGTAAGGTCGGGCACTGATGTATGTTGATTAGGTCTGGCTCGCAGTCGGCGTTCCAATTCATCTCAAAGGTGTTTGATGGGGTAGAGGTCAAGGCTTTGTGCAGGCCAGTGAAAGGTCTTCCACACCAATCTCCACAAACCATTTCTGTATAGACCTAATTTTGTGCTTGGGGGCATTGTCATGCTGAAACAGGAAAGGGCCTTCCACAAAGTTGGAAGTACAGAATCGTCTAGAATGTCATTGTATGCTGTAGTGTTAAGATTTCCCTTCACTGGAACTAAGGGGCGTGGCCGAACCATGAAAAACAGCCCCAGACCATTATTCCTCCTCCACCAAACTTTACAGTTGGCACTATGCATTCAGGCAGGTAGCGTTCTCCTGGCATCCGCAAAACCCAGATTCGTCCGTCGGACTGCCAGATGGTGAAGCGTGATTCATCACTCCAGAGAATGTGTTTCCACTGCTCCAGAGTCCAATGGTGGCAAGCTTTACACCACTCCAGCCGACGCTTGTTATTGTGCAATGTGACTTTAGGCATGGCACTTCAACACTTGGCGGTTCCTTCCTGTGAGCTTGTGTGGCCTACCACTTTGTGGCTGAGCCGTTGTTCCTAGATGTTTCCACTTCACAATAACAACACTTACAGTTGACCGGGGCAGCTCAAGCAGGGCAGACAGTTGACAAACTGACTTATTGGAAAGGTGGCATCCTATGACGGTGCCATGTTGAAATTCACTGAGCTCTTCATTAAGGCCATTCTACTGCCAATGTTTTATCTATGGAGATTGCATGGCTGTGTGATCGATTTGATACACCTGGGTGTGGCTGATATAGCCGAATCAACTAATTTGAAGGGGTGTCCACATACTATTGTGTATATGCAGTGGGGCAAAAAAGTATTTAGTCAGCCACCAATTGTGCAAGTTCTCCCACTTCAAAAGATGAGAGAGGCCTGTAATTTTCATCATAGGTACACTTCAACTATGACAGACAAAATGAGAAGAAAAAAAATCCAGAAAATCACATTGTAGGATTTTTATGAATTTATTTGCAAATTATGGTGGAAAATAAGTATTTGGTCAATAACAAAAGTTTATCTCAATACTTTGTTATATACCCTTTGTTGGCAATGACAGAGGTCAAACGTTTTCTGTCAGTCTTCACAAGGTTTTCACACACTGTTGCTGGTATTTTGGCCCATTCCTCCATGCAGATCTCCTCTAGAGCAGTGATGTTTTGGGGCTGTTGCTGGGCAACACGGACTTTCAACTCCCTCCAAAGATTTTCTATGGGGTTGAGATCTGGAGACTGGCTAGGCCACTCCAGGACCTTGAAATGCTTCTTACGAAGCCACTCCTTCGTTGCCCGGGCGGTGTGTTTGGGATCATTGTCATGCTGAAAGACCCAGCCACGTTTCATCTTCAATGCCCTTGCTGATGGAAGGAGGTTTTCACTTAAAATCTCACGATACATGGCCCCATTCATTCTTTCCTTTACACGGATCAGTCGTCCTGGTCCCTTTGCAGAAAAACAGCCCCAAAGCATGATGTTTCCACAACCATCCTTCACAGTAGGTATGGTGTTCTTTGGATGCAACTCAGCATTCTTTGTCCTCCAAACACGACGAGTTGAGTTTTTACCAAAAAGCTCTATTTTGGTTTCATCTGACCATATGACATTCTCCCAATCTTCTTCTGGATCATCCAAATGCTCTCTAGCAAACTTCAGACGGACCTGGACATGTACTGGCTTAAGCAGGGGGACACGTCTGGCACTGCAGGATTTGAGTCCCTGGCGGCGTAGTATGTTACTGATGGTAGGCTTTGTTACTTTGGTCCCAGCTCTCTGCAGGTCATTCACTAGGTCCCCCCGTGTGGTTCTGGGATTTTTGCTCACCGTTCTTGTGATAATTTTGACCCCACGGGGTGAGATCTTACGTGGAGACCCAGATCGAGGGAGATTATCAGTGGTCTTGTATGTCTTACATTTCCTAATAATTGCTCCCACAGTTGATTTCTTCAAACCAAGCTGCTTACCTATTGCAGATTCAGTCTTCCCAGCCTGGTGCAGGTCTACAATTTTGTTTCTGGTGTCCTTTGACAGCTCTTTGGTCTTGGCCATAGTGGAGTTTGGAGTGTGACTGTTTGAGGTTGTGGACAGGTGTCTTTTATACTGATAACAAGTTCAAACAGGTGCCATTAATACAGGTAACGAGTGGACAGAGGAGCCTCTTAAAGAAGAAGTTGCAGGTCTGTGAGAGCCAGAAATCTTGCTTGTTTGTAGGTGACCAAATACTTATTTTCCACCATAATTTGCAAATAAATTCATTAAAAATCCTACAATGTGATTTTCTGGATTTTTTTCCTCATTTTGTCTGTCATAGTTGAAGTGTACCTATGATGAAAATTACAGGCCTCTCTCATCTTTTGAAGTGGGAGAACTTGCACAATTGTTGGCTGACTAAATACTTTTTTGCCCCACTGTATAGTGTATCTGCCTTAGGGTCATTGTCATGTTGGAAGGTGAACCTTCTCCACAGTCTGAGGTCCAAACCGCTCTAGAGCAGTTTTTAATCAAGGATCTCTCTGTGCTTTGCTCTGTTCATCTTTCCCTCAATCAAATCAAATTGTATTTGGCACATGTGCCAAATACAACAGTTGTAGACCTTATTGTGAAATTCTTACTTACAAGCCCTTTAAGATATACTTCTCCTTAATGTGTCAGATTTCAAAAAAGCTTTATGGCAAAAGCACACCATGCAATAATCTGAGTACAGCACTCAGGCACCAAAACAAGCCATACAGATACCCACCATGTTGTGGAGTCAACAAAAATCAGAAATAGCATTATAAATATTCACTTACCTTTGATGATCTTCATCATCACCCCCAGGAATCCCAGTTCCACAATAAATGTTTGTTTTGTTCGATTAATTCATGTCCAAATACCTCCTTTTCGTTTGTGCGTTTCGTACACTAATCCAAATGCACAACGCGTGAGCACTAAGTCCAGACGAAAAGTCAAAAAAGTTATATTACAGTTTGTAGAAACATGTCAAACGATGTATAGAATCAATCTTTAGGATGTTTTTATCATAAATCTTCAATAATGTTTCAACCGGACAATTCCTTTGTCTTTAGAAATGAAAAGGAACAGAGCTCGCTCTCACGGCCGCGCGCTTGACTTAGCTCCCGGCATTCTGCCAGACCCCAGGTACAAACAGCTCTTATTCGCTCCCCCTTCACAGTAGAAGCCTGAAACAAGGTTCTAAAGACTGTTGACATCTAATGGAAGCCTTAGGAAGTGCAATCGGACCAAATTTACACTGTATTTTGGATAGATAAAGACTTGAAAACCTACAGACCTCAGATTTCCCACTTCCTGGTTGGTTTTTTTTCTCAGGTTTTTGCCTGCCATATGAGTTATGTTATACTCACAGACATCATTCAAACAGTTTTAGAAACTTCAGTGTTTTCTATCCAAATCTACTAATAATGTGCATATCTTAGCTTCTGGGCAGGCAGTTTACTCTGGGCACGCTTTTCATCCGAATGTGAAAATAGCACCCCCAGCCATAAGTTAACCAGCAATGCAGTTGAAGAAATTGACTTAAGAAAATATTTACTAAAAAAAGTAAAATAAACGTTTTTTATAAAAGTCTTCACAATAGAATTACATAACAATAATGTGCGGTAGCAGAGAGAACAGTCTAAGACTTTGGTCACAGGAGTTTTCAACAAAAAAAAATTGACGCCGCCTAGTATATAGGTCCTGGATGGCAGGAAGCTTGGCCCCAGTGATGTATAGGGCTGTACGCACTACCATCTGTAGCGCCTTACGGTTGGATGCCGAGCAGTTGCCATAACAGACGGTGACGCAACCGGTCAGGATGCTCTCTGGTGCAGCTGTGGAACTTTTAGAGGATCTGATTCATGCCAAATCTTTTCAGTCTCCTGAGGGGGAATATGTGTTGTCATGCCCTCTTCACTATTGTCTTGGTGTGTTTGGACCATGATAGTTTGTTGATTAACTTGAACCTCTCCAATGCAGCACAACAATGTTAATGGGGGCCTGTTCGGCCCTTCTTTTCCTGTAGTCCACGATCAGCTCCTTTGTCTTGCTCACATTGAGGGAGAGGTGGTTGTCCTGACTCCACACTGCCAGGTCTCTGACCTCCTCCCTATAGGCTGTCTCATCACTGTTGGTGATCAGGCCTACCGCTGTTGTGTCGTCAGCAAACTTAATGATGGTGTTGGAGTCGTGTTTGGCCACGCAGTCGTGGGTGAACGGAGAGTACAGGAGGGAACTAGGCATGCACCTCTGAGGGGCCCCGGTGTTGAAGATCAGCATGGCAGATGTGTTGTTGCCTCCCCTTACCACGTGGGGGTGGCACGTCAGGAAGTTCAGGATCCAGTTGCAGAGGGAGGTGTTTAGTCCCAGGGTCCTTAGCTTAGTGATGAGCTTTGAGGGCACTATGGTGTTGAACGCTGAGCTGTAGTCAATGAATAGCATTCTCACATACTGTAGGTGTTCCTTTTGTCCAGGTGTGAAAGGACAGTGTGGAGTGCGATTGAGATTGCGTCATATGTGGGTCTGTTTTAGGTGGTATGCGAATTGGAGTGGGTCGAGGGTTTCCGGGATGATGGTGTTGATGTGAACCATGACCAGCCTTTCAAAGCACTTCATGGCTACCGATGTGAGTGCTACGGGCTGTAGCAATTTAGGCAGGTTACCTTCGCTTCCTTGGGCACAGGGACTATGGTGGTCTGCCTGAAACATGTAGGTATTACAGACTAGGTCAGGGAGAGGTGGAAAATGTCAGTGAAGACACTTGCCAGTTGGTCCGCTTATGCTCTGAGTACACGCCCTGGTAATCCATCTGGCTCCACAGCCTTGTGAATGTTGATTTCTTTAAATGTCTTGCCCACATCAGCTACGAAGAGCGTGATCACACAGTCGTCCGGAACAGTTGGTGCTCTCGTGCACGCTTCAGTGTTGCTTGCCTCGAAACGAGCATAAAAGGAATTTAGCTCGTCTGGTAGGCTTGTGTTACTGGGCATCTCGCGGCTGGGTTTCCCTTTTGAAGTCCGTAATAGTTTGCAAGCCCTGTCACATCCGACGAGTGTCAGAGCCAGTGTAGTAGGATTCAAACTTAGTCCTGTATTAATGCTTTGCCTGTTTGATGGTTCGTCTGAGGGCATAGTGGGATTTCTAATAAGCGTCCGGATTAGTCTCCCGCTCCTTGAAAGTGGCAGCTCTAGCCTTTAGCTCGGTGTGGATGTTGCCTGTAATCCATAACTTCTGGTTGGGATATGTATGTAGTCACTGTGGGGACGATGTCGTCGATGCACTTATTGATGATGCCGGTGACTGTGGTGGTATACTCCTTAATGCCATTGGATGAATCACGGAACGTATTCCAGTCTGTGCTAGCAAAACAGTCCTGTAGCGTAGCATCCGTGTCATCTGACCACTTCTGTATTGAGCGAGTCACTGGTACTTTCTGCTTTAGTTTTTGCTTGTAAGCACGAATTAGGAGGATAGAATTGTGGTCAGATTTGCCAAATGGAGGGCAAGGGAGAAATTTGTATGCGTCTCTGTGTGGAGTAAAGGTGCAAAAACATTTTTGTCTCTTGTTGGACATGTGATATACTGGTATAAATTATGTAAAATGGATTTAAGTTTGCCTGCATTAAATTCCTCGGCCACTAGGAGTGCCTCTTCTGAATGAGCATTTTCTTGTTTGCTTTTGACTTTATACAGCTCGTTGAGTGTGGTCTTAGTGCCAGCATCGGTTTGGGGTGGTAAATAGACGGCTACTAATAATATAGATGATAACTCTCTTGGTAGATAGTGTGGTCTACAGTTTATCATGAGGTACTCTACCTCAGGCAAGCAATACCTCGAGACTTCTTTAGTATTAGACATCGCGCACCAGCAGTTATTGACAAATGGACAATCACCCCCGCCCCTTGTCTTAACAGACATAGCTGCTCTGTCCTGCCCATGCACGGAAAACCCAGCCAGCTCAATATTATTTGTGTCGGTGGTATTTGGTATTTTATTAGGATCCCCATTAGCTGTTGCAAAAGCAGCAGCTACTCTTCCTAGGGTCCACACAAAACATGAAACATAATACAGAATGACATAATACAGAACATCACAAGAACAGCTCAAGGACAGAACTACATACATTTTTAAAAAGGCATACGTAGTCTACATATCAATGCATACACACAAACTATCTAGGTCCAATACACACAAACTATCTAGGTCCAATACACACAAACTATCTAGGTCCAATACACACAAACTATCTAGGTCCAATAGGGGGGAGGCATTGTGCCGCGAGGTGTTGCTTTATCTGTTTTTTGAAACCAGGTTTGCTGTTTATTTCAGCAATATGAGATGGAAGGAAGTTCCATGCAATAAGGGCTCTATATAATATTGTACGCTTTCTTGAATTTGTTCTGGATTTGGGGACTATGGAAAGACCCCTGGTGGCATGTATGGTGGGAGAAGTGTGTGTGTCAGAGCTGTGTAAGATGGCTATGCGAACAATTTGGGATTTTCAACACATTAATGTTTCTTTTAAAAAGAAGTGATGCAGTCAGTCTCTCCTCAACTCTTAGCCAAGAGAGACTGACATGCATAGTATTAATATTAGCCCTCTGATTACAATTAAGAGCAAAACGTGCCGCTCTGTTCTGGGCCAACTGCAGCTCAATTAGGTCTTTCCTTGCCGCACTGGACCACACAACTGGACAATAATCAAGATTAGACAAAACTAGAGCCTGCAGAACTTGCTTTTTGGAGTGTGGTGTCAAAAAAGCAGAGCATCTCTTTATTACGGCTAGACCTCTCCCCATCTTTGCAACCATTGAATCTATATGTTTTGACCATGACAGCTTACAATCTAAGGTAACGCCAAGTAATTTAGTCTCCTCAACTTGTTCAACAGCCACACCATTCATTACCGGATTAGACTGGATCATAAGATATTACAGTATTTAATGTCCAGTTGGTAGGATAGTCTCGACCGTAGTTCATCAAGTTTGTTTTCCAGTGATTGATCGTTGGCCAATTAGACTCCTGAACAGGTAATCAAATGGCTAACCGGGCTATCTGCAATGTGTCCCGCCACCCACCACCCGCCAACCCCTCTTTAACGCTACTGCTACTCTTTGTTCATCATATATGCATAGTCACTTTAACCATATCTACATGTACATACTACCTCAATCAGCCTGACTAACCGGTGTCTGTATGTAGCCTCGCTACTGTATATAGCCTCGCTACTGTTATTTTTCACTGTCTTTTTACTGTTGTTTTATTTCTTTACTTACCTATTGTTCACCTAATACATTTTTTGCACTATTAGTTAGAGCCTGTAAGTAAGCATTTCACTGTAAGGTCTACACCTGTTGTATTCGGCGCACTTGACAGATACACTTTGATTTGAATCGATGGTAGTGGTGATTTACTCACTCTCCTCCGAATCCTCACAAGGCATCCCCACCTCCTCCCTCTGTATCTCTGCATTTTCTTCACGCGAATGACAGAGATTTGGGCCTGGTCTCAGGAAAGTAGCATATCCTTCGCATCAGACTCATTAAAGAAAATATTTTAGTCTAATTCGAGGTGAGTAATCACTGTTCTGGTGTCTGGAAGCTCTTTTCAGTTGTGAGACAGTAGCAGCAACTTTATGTACAAATAAGTTACAAACAATGCGAAAAAACACAATAGCTCAGTTGGTTAGGAGCCCTTAAAACGGCAGCTATCCCCTCCGACAGCTATATATCATTATATCCTGACTAGTCTCCAAAGGTCCTGCCGCTGAAAAACATCCCCACAACAAAGGGCTACCCAGACCCCTCTTTTACGCTGCTACTCTCTGTTCATTATCTATGCATAGTCACTTTAACTCTACCTACATGTACATATTACCTGAATTACCTTGACTAACCAGTGCCCCCGCACATTGACTCTGTACTGGTACATCCCTGTATATAGCCTTGCTATGGTTCTTTTACTGCTGCTCTTTAATTACTTGTTACTTTTATTTTCTATTTATCAATTTTTTTACCTAAACAACAATGCAGTTTTCAGAAAAATAAGTGTTAAGGGCTTGTAAGTAAGCATTTCACTGTAAGGTCTACACCTGTTGTATTCGGCGCACGTGACAAATAAACTTTTATTTGATTTGATCGCCATGTAGCACTCACTTCTGTCATCATTTTTGAGAGGCTAGTTATGGACCCGAGCATTCTGGCAGGCTGTATCACCGTCAGATACGGCAAATGCACCACCTACATCTGCAGGGATCTCCAGAGGGTGGTGCGGTCAGTCCAACGCATCACCGGGGGCACACTGCCTGCCCTCCTGGACATCTACAGCACCTGGTGCCACAGGAAAGCCAAGAAGCTCATCAAGGACATCAGCCACCTGAGCCACGGCTTGTTCACCCCGCTACCATCTAGAAGGCGGAGACAGGACAGGTGCATCAAAGCTGGGACCGAGAGACTTTGAAACAGCTTCGATCTCCAGGCCATCAGACTGTTAAACAGTCATCACTAGCCGTCCTCCGCACCGGTACCCTGCCCTGAACCTTAGACACTGTCACTAGCCGGTTACCACCCGGTACTCAACCCTGCACCTTAAAGAATGCTGGCCTATGTACAGTGCATTCGAGAAGTATTCAGACCCCTTGACTTTGTCCACATTCTGTTACATTACAGCCTTATTCTAAAATTGATTAAATAATGACAAAGCAAAAACTGGTTTAAAAAAAACTGAAATATCACATTTACATAAGTATTCAGACCCTTTACTCAATACTTTGTTGAAGCACCTTTGGCAGCTATTACAGCCTCGAGTCTTCTTGGGTATGACGGTACATGCTTGGCACACCTATTATTTGTTACTTTTACTTTTCTGTTTATCAATTTTTTTACTTAAAACCTGTCTAGGATCAGCGTGCCGCTAGCGGCACACCCCCCCCCCCCCCCCCCACTGAAAAACCAGTGCCGCGAAATTCAAAAAAAATATTTTTTTTAAATATTTAACTTTCACACATTAAAGTCCAATACAGCTAATGAAAGACACAGATCTTGTGAATCCAGTCAACATGTCCGATTTTTAAAATGTTTTACAGGGAAGACACAATATGTAAAGATGTACATCTATTACCTAAAAACACATTAGCATAATCCACCATCTTTTATTTGTCCGCCAACACCAGTAGCTATCACCAATTCGGCTAAACTAAGATATTTATAGCCCCTAACCAACAAAAAATCTCATCAGATGACAGTCTGATAACATATTTATGGTATGGGATAGGTCTTGTTAGAAAAAAGTGCATATTTCAGGTAGATTGCATAGGTTACAATTGCACCCACCGTCACAAATGGACTAGAATAATTACTATGAGCAACGTGTTTACCTACTTACTAATCATCAAACATTTCGTAAAAATACACAGCATACACGAATCGAAAGACACAGATCCTGTGAATACAGACAATATTTCAGATTTTCTAAGTGTCTTACAGCGAAAACACAATAAATCGTTATATTAGCATAGTACATAGCACATAGCAGCCCAGCATTGATTCTAGCCAAAGTGGGCGATAACGTCAACATCGCCAAAAATATATTAATTTTTTCACTAACCTTCTCAGAATTCTTCAGATGACACTCCTGTAACATCATATTACACAATCCATATAGAGTTTGATCGAAAATGTTTATATTTAGCCACCAAAATCATGGTTAGACAATGTGAAATGTAGCTCAGCTGGTCAGAAAATGTCCTTGCGCCACTTAGACAGTGATCTACTCTTATACATAAATACTCATAAACGTGACTAAAAAATATAGGGTGGACAGGGATTGATAGACAATTTAATTCTTAATACAATTGCGGAATTACATTTTTTAATTTATCCTTACTTTTCAATACAGTTTGCGCCAAGCGAAGCTACGTCAAAAAACATGGCGTCCTAAGCCACTAAAATTTTTCGACAGAAACACGATTTATCATAATAAAAATGTCCTACTTTGAGCTGTTCTTCCATCAGTATCTTGGGCAAAGGATCCTTTCTTGGGAGTAATCGTCTTTTGGTGGAAAGCTGTCCTCTTGCCATGTGGAAATGCCAACTGCGTTCGGGATGAACTGAAAAGCGTGCCCAGCTATTCACAGCGTTTCAAAAATAAATGTCCCAAAATCGCACTAAACGGATATAAATTGCTATAAAACGCTTTAAATTAACTACCTTATGATGTTTTTAACTCCTATAACGAGTAAAAAGATGACCGGAGAAATATAACAGGCTAAACTAATGCTTGGAACAGGAGCGGGTCGGTGTCCTCCACGCGCGTTACGCACCAAGAAAAGACTTGCTAGCTACAGGGTTTTTTAATTTATAGTGCCTGTGAACGCGCAATCGACCCCATTGAAATCGTCATCACGTAAAGGCATCCAGGGGAAGACGTAAGCAGTGTCCGTATAGTCATAGCAATAACAGTGCCCTTTTAACTGACTCCAGAACAGTGGCCAACATTTCTGAAATCTGACTCCATGTCAGGGAAATTGCTGTAGAATGGGCTCTGTTCCACTTAGAGACAAAATTTCAACTCCTATAGAAACTATAGACTGTTTTCTATCCAATAATAATAATAATATGCATATTGTACGATCAAGGATTTTGTGGGAAGCCGTTTCAAAAATTACCCGATTAGCATAAATAGTCTCAACAGCGCCCCCATCCTCAACAGGTTTTAACCAACAATGCAGTTTTAAGAAAATTAAGTGTTGTGGGCTTGTAAGTAAGCATTTCACTGTAAGGTCTACACCTGTTGTATTCGACGCATGTGACAAATACAATTTTTTTGATTCGATGCTGCCACCACCATGCTTCACCGTAGGGATGGTTCCAGGTTTCCTCCAGACGTGACGCTTGGCATTCAGGCTGAGTTCAATCTTGGTTTCATCAGACCAGAGAATCTTGTTTCTTCTTATGGTCTGAGAGTCCTTTATGTGCCTTTGGCAAACTCTCTAAGCGGGCTGTCATGTGCCTTTTACTGAGGAGTGGCTTCTGTTTTACCATAAAGGCCTGATTGGTGGAGTGCTGCAGAGCTGGTTGTCTTTCTGGAAAGTTCTCCCATCTCCACAGAGGAACTGAAGCTCTATCGGAGTGACCATCGGGTTCTTGGTCACCTCCCTGACCAAGGCCCTTCTCCCCCAATTGCTCAGTTTGACCGGGTGGCCAGCTCTAGGAAGAGGCTTTGTGGTTCCAAACCTCTTCCATTTAAGAATGATGGAGGCCACTGTGTTCTTGGTGACCTTCAATGCTGCAGACATTGTTTGGTACCCTTCCCCAGATCTGTGTCTCAACACAATCCTGTCTCGGAGCTCTACGGACAATTCCTTTGACCTCATGGCTTGGTTTTTGCTCTGACATGCACTGTCAACTGTGGGACCTTATATAGACAGGTGTGTGTCTTTCCAAACCATGTCCAATCAATTGAATTTACCTCAGGTGGACTCCAATCAAGTTGTAGAAACATTTCAAGGTTGATCAATGGAAACAGGATGCACCTGAGGTGAATTTCGAAGCTCATAGCAAAGGGTCTGAATACTTATGTAAATAAGTAAGATATTTTATTTTTAATACATTTGCAAAAATGTCTAAACCTTTTTTTGCTTTGACATTATGGGGTGTTGTGTGTAGGGAAAAACAATTATTTAATCAATTTAGAATGAGGCTGTAACGTAACAAAATGTGGGAAAAGGGAAGTGGTCTGAATACTTTCCGAATGCACTGTATAGCATTTTCCCCCAAAAATAATAATATGTAATACACACCTAAATCCTAATAATTAAAATCTGAGAACGGTTTACACCCACATGAATGTACCGATAAGCAATCATTTCTGGTGTTTTGGAAAGGAACTCTTCATATATGAACTGAGCAAAAAAAGAAATGTCCTCTCACTGTCAACTGCTTTATTTTCAGCAAACTTAACATGTGTAAATATGTGTATGAATATTACAAGTTTCAACAACTGAGACATAAACTGAAGAAGTTCCACAGACATGTGACCAACAGAAATGGAATAATGAGGGCCTCCCGGGTGGCGCAGTGGTCTAGGGCACTGCATCGCAGTGCTAACTGCGCCACCAGAGTCTCTGGGTTCGCCCCCAGGCTCTGTCGCAGCCGGCCGCGACCGGGAGGTCCGTGGGGCGACGCACAATTGGGCTAGCGTCGTCCGGGTTAGGGAGGGTTTGGCCGGTAGGGATTTCCTTGTCTCATCGCGCTCCAGCGACTCCTGTGGCGGGCTGGGCGCAGTGCGCGCTAACCAAGGGGGCCAGGTGCACGGTGTTTCCTCCGACACATTGGTGCGGCTGGTTTCCGGGTTGGAGGCGCGCTGTGTTAAAGAAGCAGTGCGGCTTGGTTGGGTTGTGCCTCGGAGGACGCATGGCATTCGACCTTCGTCTCTCCCGAGCCCGTACGAGAGTTGTAGCGATGAGAAAAGATAGTAATTACTAGCGATTGGATACCACGAAAATTGGGGAGAAAAGGGGATACAATTTAAAAAATTAAAAAATTAAAAAATAAAATGGAATAATGTGTCCCTGAACAAAGGGGGGGTCAAAATGAAAAGTAACATTTAGCTCTTGTATGACCACCACCTGCTTAAGTACTGCAGTGCATCTCCTCATGGACTGCACCAGATTTGCCAGTTCTTGCTGTGCGATGTTACCCCACTCTTCCACCAAGGCACCTGCAAGTTCCTCGACATTTCTGGGGGGAATGGCCCTAGCCCTCACCCTCTGATCCAACAGGTCCCAGACGTGCTCAATGGGATTGAGATCTGGGCTCTTCGCTGGCCATGGCAGAACACTGACATTCCTGTCTTGCAGGAAATCACACACAGAACGAGTAGTATGGCTGGTGGTATTGTCATGTTGGAGGGTCATGTCAGGATGAGCCTGCAGGAAGGCTACCGCATGAGAGAGGAGGTTGTCTTCCCTGTAACGCACAGCGTTGAGATTGCCTGCAATGACAACAAGCTCAGTTCGATGATGCTGTGACACACTTCCCCAGAGAACGACGGACCCTCCACCTCCAAATCGATCCCGCTCCAGAGTACAGGCCTCGGTGTAACACTCATTCCTTCGATGATAAACGTGTATCTGACCGTCACCCCTGGTGAGACAAAACCACGACTCGTCAGCAAAGAGCACTTTTTGCCAGTCCTGCCAGCGACGTTGGGTTTGTGCCCATAGGCGACGTTGTTGCCGGTGATGTCTGGTGAGGACCTGCTTTGTTGTTACAACAGGCCTACAAGCCCTCAGTCCAGCCTCTCTCAGCCTATTGCGGACAGTCTGAGCACTGATGGAGGGATTATGCGTTCCTGGCGTAACTCAGGCAGTTGTTGTTGCCATTCTGTACCTCTCCCGCATGTGTGCTGTTCAGATGTACCGATCCTGTGCAGGTGTTGTTACATGTGGTCTGCCACTGCAAGGACGATCCGTCCTGTCTTCCTGTAGCGCTGTCTTAGGCGTCTCACATTGCAATTTATAGCCCTGGCCACATCTGCAGTCCTCATGCCACCTTGCAGCATGCCTAAGGCAAGTTCACGCAGATGAGCAGGGACCCTGGGCATCTTTCTTTTGGTGTTTTTCAGAGTCATTAGAAAGGCCTCTTTAGTGTCCTAAGTTTTCATAACTGTGACCTTAAGACACTAACAGCTTACAGACGGTAGGCAATTAACGACCGTTCCACAGGTGCATGTTCATTCATTGTTTATGGTTCATTAAACAAGCATGGGAAACAGTGTTTTAAGCCCTTTACAATGAAGATCTGTGAAGTTATTTCGATTTTTACTAATTTCTTTGAAAGACAGGGTCCTGAAAAAGGGACGTTTTTCTTTTTTCACTGAGTTTATAATCTATATGACAATAATACAACCTTAGCTAGCAATAGGCGAAGTCGAGCTACTACAATATTGCGTACAGTATCCTTTTCAGTATCCATGACGTGTCTAGGATGTCATGCAGTGACCTCATCTGTCCACAAGATAGAGATATTTATGTTCCTTGCTTTTATACCTCTATAGAAACTTCCATCAGAATGGTGACGGGACGGTCGAGGAGATCAGCTTTGAGGAGTTCCTTGTGGTGATGTCCCACTTCAGACCTCCAGCACTGAACATGACAGAGGAACAGAGAGAGAAGGTCAGGAGGGAGAAACTCCGCTGTGAGTACCGTTATTAAAATGTTAGTGTGGACTGGTGTTGAGATGGATGTTTTGCATTATAGTATAGTTTCACTACCAAATGAAACAATGTGCTGAAATTGATATAATAATATATAAAAATGAAAGAGATATAAATGGATATAATTCTTTGTGTCTCTTTCGGGACACACAACAGGTGCGTAAATACATACATGAATCACAAGTAATAAATACAGCAGACAGCACATGTGGATTCAGTTCCTTGTTAGTTCCTTATTAGCTTGTGTACTTTCTAAAATGGCATTCAGAACACTGTACATGGTTTGATGTGTACTATGGCTCACACTGTGACTGGAATCCATACAGGAATCAATTACGGTATCTGTAAACGTTCTGCTGGGATAGCAGGTACGCATACAACAGATCTATATCCCATATACAGCATTAATCAGCAAATGCATTACAGTGATGCCTCATGACACATGCAGGTAAGCAAATATTTGTAGAGTTCGTGTAAGATTTTCTTTATTTTCTTTCCCAGTCCTGTTTAATATGCACGACACAGACAACGATGGAACAATCACTCTGGAGGAGTATCGACATGTAAGCCACTGCTCAGCCCTATCTTTCAAATACCCTATCTGCCTATCACTATGTATTGTAACCATGACTGCCTTTCCTCTGAGTGTACTGTAGGTAGTGGAGGAGCTGCTGTCTCGGAGCGGAGCCCTGGGAAAGGAAACGGCTAAAGGAATAGCAGATGCTGCCATGCTGGAGGTAGCCAGTATTTCCATGGGTCACATGGTACGGCTGCTTTTTTTACATCTTGTAAATGTTTTTTTCCTCACTCTGAGTTTTACATCTGGAATCAGCTGCTATATGACATCTGACTATTATAAAAGTTTTTTTTCAATACCATATTCAATAATCTCATTCTCAGGAACCAGATGAGTTTTACGAGGGGATCACTTTTGAACATTTCCTGAAGGTTTGTTATAAAACATTATTTTGTGTCTAATAAAATTGTTTGTTTGTTGTTGGTAAAAGTCATGGCTATAGTTTTCTTTTTAAAAGGTTTTTATTATTAAATAAACAAAGTATAGATTATTTAAGTGAGCTTTGCTGGAGAGCCCATTAAATCATCACTTCTTTAAAGGCGTAATCTGCACTCCTTACATCCATTTTTTTTCTTTTAAATTAACGATATATGCCCATTGATTAATGAAGATTATAAACTGGGTGGTTGGAGCCCTGAATGCTGATTGGCTGACAACCGTGGTATATCAGACCATATACCATACGTATGACAAAACTGCTCTAATTACGTTGGTAACCAATTTATAATAGCAATAATATACCACGGCTAACGGCTGTATCCAGGCACTCCGCGTTATAACAGCCCTTTGCCGTGGTATATTGGTCATATACCACATCCCCCGGGCCTTATTGCTTAATTATAACTTTTAAATGCCTCATGACCTTAGTTCAACTGTCACATCCCATTAGAACCCAAAATATAAGCTTGTTTAACACCGTTGTTTGTAAACAATGATATTGCAAACAAATACTGTAAAACATCAAAACTATAATTTACATTTCTGGTGGATGGTCAGACCTTGCATCTATAGCTCTGTCTTTGAAAATCTAAAGTGGTTACATTTCTCCAGCCCTATCTCTCTGCTGTTTGACAAAACTGCAGATTGTCCCTTTAACACAAACAATAGCAGCACAATTGTTTTTCTTGTTATTAAAGTACACAATAGTTGAAGGTATCGTCTGAGTTTAGTAACTAAGTACTATACTGGTAGTAAAACAACATTTTCTTTTCAGATACTGAAAGATATCGAGATCGAGACGAGAATGAACATTCGCTTTTTGAATATGGACACGACGACTCTGTGCAAGTGAGGATCTTCCACTTTTTTTTATTACGATGATGCACAAGCACTCTTCTATGGTCTTTTTTATTTAGTGGCCAGTTAGGGCATACTTTACCTTCTCTGACCAACTATTACAAAGCTCTGTTTAATAGTTTTGGGTGACGGTTTAAGCTTCTACTATCTAGTAGCCTCTAACACACACTTTATGTTTTTACAAATGTATTGGATAAAAAAATATATATGTGCAACTATGCAAATATACACAGGTTAGCAGTAGGTATGTTATGAATTTAGCATGCCTGTATCTATCACTCCATATTTTATTCAAGAGTATTCACAATGCTCTAAATGCCATGAATCAATAATAAATTCAATAATAATGCAACAATCCAGTAATAACAATGTAATAAGCCAGTAATAAAGTGATAGCCAATTGTGCAGCTCCATGATTGAAGTGAATGCAATTTACCTCCTAGTATATCTAGGGCACTGTGTGGAATAGACTACAAACATTTGCACGTCTCTTCTATACCACCATCACACCTAAACTGTTTTGCTGCCAATGCCATCAGTTTGGAATCAAAACAGGTTAGAATATCCATGTACATTAAGAAGTCACTGACCAATAGAAACAAAGTACAACTGACCAGCCTAGCAGTATAGCATACTGCACATTTCCTATGGCAAGACCCTCCTCATATTGAGATAGTAGTTTCAAGTAAAATGTGCGTCAGACTTGTGCAAATGTTTTAAGAATCAAGCCCACATTACCAAGCATTTGTTGACTGTTAGAAATAGGAACAATGATATGCAACTTGTCTGTGCTGCCCTCTAGAGACCAAAGAATGTGAAATATCTCATTCCCACATTTAATCATCTCTATACTACCTATTTTGTTTTTTTAAATTTGTACAATTGTGTGACTTCCATCAAGATACATATTTGATTATTGTTCTTCATCTACACTTAAATGACTAAAGCACAGGAGGTTGGTGGCACTTCATTCTAATGACTGGAGTGAACAGTTGGAATGACATCAAACACATGGTTTCCAGGTGTCTGATGTCATTCCATTTGCTCCATTCCTGACATTTATTATGAGCCGTTCTCCCCTCAGAAGCCTCCTGTGGACTAAATGGCATGCATTCATTGAATTAATTTGGCCTTAAAATACATTTTATCTGCAACTGATTAAGTAGGCACCAGCAAATACTGCAGCCTGCCGATAACTTGATTGCATCTACAGATTGTAGCATGTCTTGGTCTTTGAATATCCATACACACTGTATATTTGTACTGTAAAATACAATATTTTCATTCCGATTTGGGATGTTATTGTAGCAAGGAATAATGTAAATGGTGTGGCCTTCTCTTTTTATTGAGAACATTAAAATAGGAAACCGCTCACCAAAAGTGAATAATGTTTGAATGATTATGTACTGTAGGAATTGGATTGTGTTTAGTTTGCTTTTAAGAAAATAATTGTATTATCAGACAGCCTTGGAGAGGGATCTATAATGAAACTTGAATCTGCTTTGAGCTTAATCAAATCAAGTGGGGGCAGCACATAGCCTAGGGGTTAGAGGCGTGAGCCAGCAACCGGAGGGTTGTGTGTGTGTGTGTGTGTGTGTGTGTGTGTGTGTGTGTGTGTGTGTGTGTGTGTGTGTGTGTGTGTGTGTGTGTGTGTGTGTGTGTGTGTGTGTGTGTGTGTGTGTGTGTGTGTGTGTTTCCGCTTTGGGCTGAATGTGTCAGTGTTTTGTTCATATGAAATCCCTAGTTTGAAATCAACTGTTTTTCTGGAAGCTATATATATATATATATATATATATTAGTTGGACCTTGTTTGCAATTGACCAATAAAGTGATCTTAATCAAAGTGAATTTATGTACTTACCTTCTCAAAAACCTTTAAAGACATGCTCTGTATCTTTGGCGACGAGAGAGTACTGATGTGGTGCTCATGTCAAATTTTATTTGCCGAATACAACACGCACACACTGGCAACCCTTACAGTGAAGTGCTTACTTACAAGCTCTTAACCAACAATGCAGTTTTAAGAAAATACCCCCAAAAAAGTAAGAGATAAGAATAACAAATAATTAAAGTGCAGCAGTAAATAACAATAGCGGGGCTACATTATATACAGGGGTACCAGTACAGAGTCAATGTGCGGGGACACCGGTATTGAGGTAATATGTACATGTAGGTAGAGTTATTAAAGTGACTATGCATAGATAATAGAGAGTAGCAGCAGTGTAGAAGGGGGAGGGGGCAATGCAAATAGTCTGGGTAGCCATTTGATTAGCTGTTCAGGAGACATATGGCTTGGGGGTAGAAGCTGTTTAGAAGCCTCTTGGAGCTCTGGTACCGTTTGCCGGGCGGTAGCAGAGAGAACAGTCTATGACTAAGGTGACTCGAGTCTTTGACAATTTTTAAGGCCTTCCTCTGACACCGCCTGGTATAGAGGTCCTAGATGGCAGGAAGCTTGGCCCCGGTGATGTACTGGGCCGTACGCACTACCCTCTGTAGTGCCTTGTGGTCAGAGGCTGAGCAGTTGCCATACCAGGCAGTGATGCAACCTGTCAGGATGCTCTCGATGGTGCAGCAGTAAAACCTTTTAAAGATCTGAGGACCCATGCCAAATATTTTCAGTCTCCTGAAGGGGAATAGGTTTTGTCGTGCCCTCTTCACGACTGTCTTGGTGTGCTTGGACCATGATAGTTTGTTGGTGATGTGGACGCCAAGAAACTTGACGCTCTCAACCTGCTCCACTACAGCCCCGTCGGTGAGAATGGGGGCGTGCTCGATCCTCTTTTTCCTGTAGTCCACAATCGTCTCTTCATAAATGTGACGTAGTAAGCAATTTTCAGGGACCACTTTTGGCTCGTGAGCACTACTTTCAGAACTACTGGCTGACAAGGTAAAAATCTGTCATTCTGCCCCTGAACAAGGCAGTTAACCCACTGTTCCCCGGTAGGCTGTCATTGTAAATAAGAATTTGTTCTTCACTGACTTGCCTAGTTAAATAAAGGTTACATTTTTTTTTTATGAAATAAACTGGCTGAAAGTATGTAAAAGTACCAGTGAATCTCTTTAACTTCACCAGACCTCATATATTTCCCCACAGACCTCAGTTATGGCATTACTCCCTCTGTCATAGTCTATATGCTGCGGTGAGGATGGCCACCCCCCTTACCTTACCTTATGACAGACCTCACTGCCCATCTGATGGGTTTTCTATTAATCTCAGGTAACCTACATACTGATCAAATTTTATTTTATTGTAAATTAGTGGTGGTTTAGCACAGTTGACTGTAATTTGATGTAATTTGTAGTTTTCAGTACAGTATGGTTAACATGAAATATTTACATAATTATCTGCCAAAGTAGCATGTTATTGTAGCGTTCCTAGTACTCCCATAAAATGTGCTCAATTTATCTGAAGGGAGTTTTTTTCTGTCTGTCCCTCATGAGCAGACAGACTTTTAGCTGATTATAGCAGCTTTTATCATCCTCCCATTTTTCCTGTATGTATATGACCTTTCACCTTTTCATGGATACAGAAAATAACATGATAAAGAGAAAGCCAGTTAGTGCTTTGGTTTCCCTGAAGACTTATGATTATCAAGTCTGTTTCAATCACAAAGGGAATCTGTGTCAATGACCTTTCATTCCAGTAAATGTTTGAGGATTTCAGTTGTTGCCCAGACTTACCCCATTGTCTCTTGGTTTTAAATAAAGTTCTGGGTTGAAACAGGGAACTTGATTCATGACCTAGAATGTATCCCTCCTCAATTTCCAGTTTTGCATGAGCTTGTGATCTAAGGAAAGCTTAGAATATTTCTGATGGCATTTGTCTGTTGCTTATTTGGATAGTATTTCTAAAGATGCACACACTATTACAAACTATCAGTTACATTCATTGTGTCAACTGCAGAAAGTTTACTTACTACCTTTTTCCACCCATGCAACATACTTGGTTGTATTTGACATTTGATAAAGTAAACTGACAGTCTATTGATTAGTTTTATATAGAATGTAAAATCATGAAACTTGAATTTTGTCCCAGTCCCGGTCTGCCTTATAGGGAGTGATGAAGAGAACCATTACATCTATGTGAACGCATCCCCCCATAACACACACATAATCTGACCTATACACACCCACACCTTGTGACTGGCCAGACAGAGGCCAGACAGAAGCCTGCCACTTTCACAAAATCTTTCCTATCAGATGCTGTGCTGTCTTGAAGACATGTCATTGTGAGATGAGATCACAGACTGTGTCTCAATTGCTTCCTGGCATATCTCATGTTGGGACCACTGTGTTGACGTTCTGCAGTCTAAGGTTAACATCACAGTCACAGACTTCACTTGAGCACAGGCTGCGAGAATACTTTTTAATTTGCTCACAAAACTTAAAATGGACAAAACTATCAAAGTGACTCAGATTTGACAAAAGACATTCATTTTAAAATCTCACAGTAGTCTACAAGAATACTGCAGGGCAATTTTAACACAAGTTAAGTTAATTAGTTCTCAACACAAACAAAATGTATTTAAGTTATTCAAAGTCGAACATTTGTGCAGAGGTTTTTTCCAGTGGCAGCAATAAGCTTCCGTAACTTCTGAACACGTGTCCAAATAAATAATAAATAAAATATAATAGAAAGTTGGCCTCAGAACAGTGCATTTGTGTATGCAAATGTCCTACTTTTGCACATTTGGTTCTTTAAGGTCCTTAGTTCATGTCTCATCTGTGACAGGAGCTCCTTGAAATTCTTCAGAACCACACAACCATAGACCTTCTGTTGGAACACGTTTTGGGAGGGGTGTATTGACGTTGGTCCGTCTACAGGTTCAAGTGGGATGGGCAGGTTTGGAAAGAGGTTTTGGTAGATGCAGTTTATTTGGTTGGCCAGACCACTAGTGCGGTACTGGGCAGTGGTGAGGTTGTTTAGCAGGGGGCTGGAGGGTGGCTGTAAGTCTCTCTGTTGCTCAGTGACTCTCTTCAGGTGTGGTAGGAAAGCCTTACAGTGGGAGTAGATGCTCAGCATCCGCTCTGAGGGGTCCAGGCCAGAGATGTTTGGGTCAGGAACAATGTTGGTTGGCATCTGGCAGAACAGTTCTGACATGTCTCCTTGACTGGCTTTCTGGAGATCAAGAAGTTGTTGGTAGCACAAGTATAATGTGTTATGATTTGGCAATAATGTAGCTTTAAAGCAGTTTTACATTTCCCATTAGACTGTGGACAATTTCATTGTATGCATGTTACACTAGGCAATAATTCTGGATAAATGTTATGGCATTGATTTTCTACTTACATATATTTTTAAGAGGTCCACAGATTCCATATGTATGAGTCTGGTTAGCTTGGAACTTCTTTGTATGTGACTCTCACACTGTTGGTTCCTACATGCTATTCCAGCATTCACTGAATCAATGGCAGCCACCAGTAACAGGGAGAGCAATGCTGAGGAGCAAGATATGACACAATTTGAAATCTACGTCTGCATTGCTTGCTCTTTGGGGTTTTAGGCTGGGTTTCTGTTTAAGCATTTTGTGACAACTTCTGATGTAGAAAGGGCTTTATAAATAGATGTGATTTGATGACGCCAACACCTATCACAGACACTTAATCATGCTACCTTAGCAGTGTTACATGAAAATCTAAATTAGAAGTATGAAGTTCTGAAATAGATATGTTGCGATAAGTAGCTGTGGTAACGGTTACAATATGTAAAATGTATACATGAGCAAAGGACACAAGTTGAGTGTACATATACAGATGTAGGATCTTAATTTGATCGCTCTTTTGATGCTGAGAATTTGTTTCAACCCCTGTTGTATCAAACTAGTTCAAATTTAAGATCCTACATCTGTACTAAGTTTGCACCTGTGCACTGAGTAGTCATTCATACACAAAAACAAAAATCAATATGCAATTATGTGCACAGCATCATACATTCAAGTCTGCACATTGATGTTCTATAAATACTAGAGACATTACAGCAAAGTAAAGTACAGTATGCAGATGGTTGAATGTACAATTAGAGAATGAAAAGTTGAAATATAGTTATCTTGGTTGTATAATGTAATTGTACTTACTTCTTGCTGCTTGTGATATGGACAGCTGAGGATACATATTCTTTACATGACCACTCATTTCTCATACAGTGACATAGGCCAAGTGTCAGACACAAACTAGTCATGATCACTCCCCTGAAAAACCTTTTAAAAGACTGAAACCACGCATTTGTCATTGGAGGAAATGACGTGCTCGGCTCTTTCTTTGTGAAGCAACCCAATTTCCCCAGAATGTATTTTTTCAGACCTGAATTATTTTCTCTGATGTCAAATCTTAATGAATACCAGATCTATCTACAACAAATGTGTATTCAGTTGTGTATATTCAGCACATACATTTACAAACAGGATAACTGTCAAAGGATTATACTATTTGAGGTACTGTAAGTGCTGAGTTAACAAATATTAATGTAATAACCTATGCATATGTGAGGTCATTTGTTTTATACCAGTCACAAGAGGTCAACCTACTCTGACACAATTCATTGTACATAGTACTGTCGCCACCTAGAGTAAGTGGTTGTGAAGTTTTACAGTAAATCGATGCATGCAGTGTTGCAATCTGAGTTTGGGTATCATATAATGATACATTGTTGATTACCTTGTAGTTACACACAGGAGGTGCATGGAGTATAGAAAATACTGTAAAGCTGTGCTCTTGTCAATAGAGGAAACAAAACAGAGTGAGCGCACAGTGGTTGCTTACGTCAGTTAAGACCATTTTCATGTTCATGAGAAACCCTTGCATGTGGCCTTACGGGAAGCTGTCAACGCACAGGAAGAGTGTCTCAATAGCTAACTTTCACCAGTGCGTAAAAGACAGAGTAAAGAATGGTTCAGAGTCACCAAATTAGGCCATAAGACAACATTACCACATCGTGATTATTAGAGGAGCCCGGGGTTGGTTGTCACAATGCTTATTACTCAGAATCTAGGAGGGGTATTTGGTATTAATTAGGATCCCAATTAGCTGGTGTAAAAGCATCAGACAATCTTCCTGGGGTCCACATTAAACAATACATAGTACAGAACATTATTAGTAGAGAACTAAAATACCTACATTTATAATGTCACACACAACCTACATATCAGTACAAACGGTGCATTCAGAAAGTATTCAGACCCCTTGACGTTAGCCTTATTCTAAATTGATTCTTTTTTAATTCCATCAATCTACACACAATACCCCAAAATGACAAAGCAAAAACAGGTTTTTAGAATTATTTGAAAATGTATAAAAAATGTAAAACAAATACCTTACTTAAATATTCAGACCCTTTGCTATGAGACTCTAAATTAAGCTCATATGCATCCTGTTTCCATTTATCATCCTTGAGATGTTATTACAACTTGATTGGAGTCCACCTGTGGTAAATTCAATTGATTGGACATGATTTGGAAAGGCACACACCTGTCTATATAAGATCCCACAGTTGACAGTGCATGTCAGAGCAAGAACCAAGCCATGAGGTCGAAGGAATTGTCCATTGAGCTCCGAGACAGGATTGTGTTGAGGCACAGATCTGGGGAAAGGTACCAAAACATTTCTTCAGCATTGAAGGTCGTCAAGAACACATTGGCTTCCAACCATTCTTAAATGGAAGAAGTTTGGAACCACCAAGACTCTTCCTAGATCTGGCCGCCCGGCCAAACTGAGCAATCTGGGGAGAAGTGCATGGGTCAGGGAGGTAACCAAGAACCCAATGGTCACTCTGACAGAGCTGCAGAGTTCCTCTATGGAGATGGGAGAAGCTTCCAGAAGGACAACCATCTCTGCAGCTCTCCACCAATCAAGCCTTTATGAATGACTGGCCAGACGGAAGCCACTCCTCAGTAAAAGCCACATGACAGCCCACTTGGAGTTTGTCAAAGGGCACCTAAAGAACTCTCAGACCATGAGAAACAAGAATATCTGGTCTGATCAACCAAGATTGAACTCTTTGGCCTAGATACCAAGCATCAAGTCTGGAGGAAACCTGGCACCATCCCTACGGTGAAGCTTGGTGATGGCAGCATCATGCAGTGGGGATGTTTTTCAGCAGCAGGGACTGGGAGACTAGTCAGGATTGAAGGAAAGATGAATGGAGCAAAGTACATAGATCATTGATGAAAACCTGATAAAGGAATTTATATGTTTAAAGTAATGACTAAAGTATTCCACCCTGAAATCATATAATTGTATGAAATGTGTTAGAGTCATAATTTAATAATGTGTGTGACTAGACCATTGTGTTACTATTTCGCAATATGAGCTGGGTAGAGTTGAGACATTCAAGGCCAACTGAACTGTCGACTTGTTATAACTGAAAACTGACAACAGGAAAGAGGGCCCTTCCAAGGCCCCTCTAATCTAGGGAGGAGAGGAACGGCTAGAAACTGCCAGGCTGGTAGAAAAGTGATAAAGTGTGTGTGTGTGTGTGTGTGTGTGTATTTAGGTGGGGGTGGGTGGGAGTTATAAAATGATTGTTTGAACTTTTTACTAAAGAATACTCTGAATAAAGGATTGATTTATTGCGGACTGGGGGCTTTGTCTAATTCTTCATTAACCAGGGTCTTACAAACTTCTGGGAATTGGTCAAAGCTATAGTGCTAGTTGAGTTCAACCATTGGGATAAAAATTCTCCTGACAAAACCTGCTCCAGAGCGCTCAGGACCTCAGACTGGGGCAAAGGTTCACCTTCCCAACAGGACAACGACCCTAAGCACACAGCCAAAACAACGCAGGAGTGGCTTCGGGACAAATCTCTGAATGTCCTTGAGTGGCCCAGCCAGAGGCCGGACTTGAACCTGATCGAACATCTCTGGAGAGACCAAAAAATAGCTGTGCAGTGACACTCCCCATCCAACCTGATAGAGCTTGAGAGGATCTGCAGAGTAGAATGGGAGAAACTCCCCAGATACCGGTGTGCAAAGCGTGTAGCGTCATACCCAAGAAGACTCAATGCTGTAATCGCTGCCAAAGGTGTTTCAACAAAGTACTGAGTAAAGGGTCTGAATACTGATTATAAATATTATTTTCTTTTTTTCTTCATTATGGGGTATTGTGTGTAGATTGAGGGAATTTTTTTTTTTTTTCCATTTTAGAATAAGGCATAACAAAATGTGGAAAAAGTCAAGGGGTCTGAATACTTTCCAAATGCACTGTAAGTATATTATGGGACTATCCATAGACAATTACTATTATTGAAAGAGTAAAGGGAGTGCTTTATTTAAAGCCTATTTGTAAGTTCCTAGGTCAATCCATGTGTTAACTATCATCATAATTAGCATTGGGGGTGTGGTTGAGGGATAGTTGTCACATTGATGTTGGGATTGCATGTCACAATCTGACAATCATCCACATTGTAACAATGTACCAAGTAAGCTAAATGACGTTGAAAAGACTCCTACTATACTTATTTTAGTGTACATTGAAAAGACATCCACTTTTCAAATGCTTGGACAGCACAGTACAGTCCAGTAGTTGAATTCAACAGAGTACAGTTGAGTTTAATTCAGTAGAGTACAGTATAGACCAAAGTATAGTACAGTTGAGTTTAATTCAGTAGAGTACAGAAGGATACAATACAGTACATTATACTGAACTCCACTGTACTGTATCCTACTTTGCTGTACTGTCCAGAACTATACTTTAATTTTAGTCTCTTTACTGTGTTGTACTGAATACACTACTTTTATTTTCTTTACTGTACTCTACGTATGTATTCTACTGAATACATAATTTTTCTTTACTGTACTCTGCTGTGCTCTACTGTATTCTGTGCTGTCCGAACTTGTGAAACATAAACATCTATGAGTTGAGTTTATTTAATTTTTACAGGGACAGTGCACATTAATCAACGTTTCAGTAAAAGTGCCGGTTTTAGCCAGTCGCCTAATTTTCAACCGCAGTCCCTGGGCAGGTTATTAAAAACAATTACAATATAGACAATCATTGAGCAGTGAGCACACGCAGAGCAACATAGGATAAGCAAGACATAGCATACAGACAGAGCAACATAGGACAAGCAAGACGTAGCATACAGACAAGAGCAACATAGAACAAAAACCAGCAAGACAAAATTCATAAAAGCAACAAAGTGTTTCCACACCTCACAAGCTATAGACAATCATTGAGCAGTGAGCACACGCAGAGCAACATAGGACAAGCAAGACATAGCATACAGACAGAGCAACATAGGACAAGCAAGACGTAGCATACAGACAAGAGCAACATAGAACAAAAACCAGCAAGACAAAATTCATGAAAGCAACAAAGTGTATCCACACCTCACAAGCTACAGACAACATGGAAAGCAGCCATACACAGCTAGGGATTATGTTCACAAATCTGATTGACCTTTAGCCATGTCTTCATGTTTTTTGTGAAAGTGTGATATGTGGTGCAGTTATGTGTGTCTGATGGCAGTGTATTCCAGACATGGGAAGCTCTCACAGAGAAAGCGGATTTACTAAAGGTGCTTTTCCTTAAGGAAACTATACAGTCACCTCTATAGGCAGACCTTGTGGATCTGCTGCCGTATGTTTGGGTTTTCTGTTTAACAAAAATACTGAGTGGAGGGGGAGCCAGGCCATTTAGGATCTTGAATACAAGACATGCGTCGGTGTATTGCACAAGATTTTCCCAACTCAGGAGCTTATGCTTTCTGAGGATGTAACAGTGATGATGGCTATTGGCCTTCCTATCAAGCACTTTGAGAGCCTGTTTGTAGACAGGCTGAATAGGTTTTAATGTTGTACAGCAAGCTTGGGCCCAACTAGTCAAGCAGTATGTTAAGTGGGGGATTATCATAGATTTGAAGTACAGTTTTGCTACCTCTGTAGTCAAACAATTTCATATAAATCAGAAATTAGCTAGGTTGAATTTGGTTATCTGAATTACCTTTTTCACATGCTTTTTAAAAGAGAGGTTGGAATCAAGTATGATGCCAAGGTACTTAAAATCAGATACCACCTGGAGCTTCTCCCCTGACACATAGACATCTGGCTCAGTAGCATCTGTTGCCCTCTTTGTGAAGAACATGCAAACAGTTTTTTTCACATTGAGATGCAAACACGAGTCACTGAGCCACTTTGTAACCTGGACCATTACAGTAGTGAGTTCTTGTGCAGCTTGTTGTTTGCTCTTTGCATGCACATATATCACTGTATCATCTGCATACATTTGAACTTCAGACCCAGTACAGACAGAAGGCAGATCATTAATGTACATGCTGAACAGGAGGGGCCCCAGTATTTACCTTTGGGGCACGCCCACATCATAGCTAAGAGTGGGCGACAGCTCATTTCTCACTTTGACACACTGAGTTCTGCCTTCAAGGTATGATTTCATCTATCTCAAGGCATCGGGGGAAAAGTTGAACATGGACAATTTTGTGATGAGAATCTCATGGTTAACAGTATCAAGAGCCTTCCTTAGGTCCAGAAATACAGCCCCAACAACGCCCCCTTTGTCCATCTTGGACTTCACATTTTTCAGAAAAAAGCAGTTGGCCGTTTCTGTGGAGTGTTTCGCTCTGAAGCCAAACTGCATGGAGTGTAATGTGAAGGGGCTGTTGTTGAGGTGGGCAATCAGTTGTTCTGCTACACATTTCTCAACAACCTTTGACACCACAGGTAGTATACTAATGGGCCTGTAGTTACTCACGTCAGCAGGGTCGCCCGATTTAAAGATGGCCGTTATTATGGCCGACATCATACCCTTGGAAACACCCCGAGACCAATAGATGTGTTGGTGACCTTAGTAATGGGGCCAATGAGTGACTCTTTGTAGTTTTTAAGAAAGGTAGAGTCCAGCCCAAACACATCTTTGGCTTTAGAGTTCTTTAGTGAGCTAATCACCTTGTTCACCTTTGACTCAGAAACCTCCCTTATGATGAAGACAGGTTGAGCGTCATTCACTAGCACTGAGCCCAAGAAACCAGTGGAGGGGTTCTGTGTCAGTACCCTGACAGAGTCAATAAAGTAGGAATCGAAGGCTATTGCTATTTCGACTGCATCCTGTGTTAGATTGCTATTCACCATGATTTCTAGTCTTTTTGCAGTGTTACTATGGTCTTTCCCTGTTAACTTTTTTAGATTCTCCCAGATCAATTTAGAATTTCCCTTTGCTTCACCAATTATGTTATTAAAAAGGTTTGCCTTGGCCTGTCTGATTTCTTTCATCACCTTATTTCTCAACATGGTAAACCTACATCTGTCATGCTCTAATTTGGATCTTAGGGCTATTTTTAGAGCATAATCTCATTCTTTCATCAATTTCCAGATTTCTCCATTTAGCCAAGGAAGAGTGCTCTTTTGGCCAGTTATGGATTTTCTTTTCTTTAGGAAACCATTTATTGTAGTCTGGACTGTGGATAGAAGAACCTGACTATCAGCTTCCACGTCTGTATAGGACAAGAGATCATTCCAGTTAATTCCCTTAATTGCGTTTTCAAAATAGTTTAATTCAGTTTTAGGTATTCTTAGTTGATCCGGCTTTCTAACAGTAGAGAGGTTAAACCTGCTCTTAGACAGCTTTCTGGCTATAAGTGTCAGATTATGATCAGATAGCCCAGTAACCATATTGAATGATTTAGTCACTCTCTCTGGTTTATTACTGAACACCAAATCAATCTGTGTTTTAGAGCAACAAGTCATCCTGGTTGGCCCTTTAACTAGCTGTGTAAGGTCAAAGGTATTAGTGATCCGTTTGAGGGTTTTCCTACAAGACGTGTCTTCATAATTAATGTTAAAATCTCCCATTTAAGATGACCTCTTTCCCAAAATCACATTCCCTAAGCATGTTATTAAACTGATCAAAAAACACACTTTTGGTGGAAGGTGGCCTATACATTCTAATAAGGGTAAAAGACATTTGGGGAGACAGTGTAACGTTCAGGCCAATACATTCTAGTTCATTATCACAGAACCACTCAATTTGTTCACATCGGATATGTTCTTTAATGTAAATCATCACACCCCCTCTTCCTTCAATCCTGGCTCTCCTGAAAACATTGTAGCCAGGCACAATCAAAGCAGCATATGGAGAGTTTTTATGGAGCCATGTCTCTGAGAGGCAGAGGAAGTCAAGTTTGGAATCTGTGAGTAGATGTTGAATTTGATCACTTTTTGGAATGACACTACGAATGTTCAAGTGCCCCCCTAGTAGTCCCTTGGGTTTAGCTCGTGGGTCCCAGATGACTCGAGAGTGATTGACACATTGAAAAAAGTTACATTTTCTGTGTATTATGACGGCTGGGTTTAGGCCGTTTTGTTTCGTTTTGATTAAGGGCAGTTCGGTAGCGCAATTAACAATCGCTCCCGCCTACACAGGATGCTGGGAACTAATTAAAACAGCTTGCGTACCAGAAGCAGAGTCAGGAATCGCATATAGCGACTTAGAGTCTAAATCTATCCTGGAGCCGGGTGAGTCGAGAGAAACCATGGGACCATAGCACTCACCCACTTCCACAGCGGCGACGATCAGTGGACGAGGCCATCCACTGCTTTCCACTCCGGTGAGTATCGCTGGTTCGGTGATGTTAGGCCCAGGATTGAGTTGCACATCCCTAGAGAGCAGGAGGGTAGTGAACAGGTAGTTTAACAGTTTCCGATAAATGTTGGACTTGTGTTTGTTACGCCTAAACGGGTCAGTGGAATAGGGAGCGAGGTAGACTTTGCCATTATTCAGAACATTATGGTATGCTGTGTACTGTCCGCTCCCGTGGAACGGTGAACCAATGTGTTTGGTGTTGATATTCTCCGGCAGTAGATTTATTGTGTCATCCCAGCAAGGACGCACTGAGATTATCAGTAGAACAGCTACATAACTGACAATCATGGCAAAGTACTGGAGATAAAACACATAATTGCGCTTTAACTCTTTGCATGAGTTACTTAGCTGGGGTCGGCGTACACCTGATGTTTTAGATAAAATAACAGCATTCGTATGAGAAGCGGCACTGCCCCACCACCCTGTCTACCGTCCTCCATTATTATTGTCAATTCAGTCAATGATTGGTTCCGGTCCGGACCTGCTTGTCAACTGTGTTTCCACGTAATTTCAACAACAAAAAATACAGTGTGGTGGTGTTGAATCAATGTGGAAAAAGTCATCAACTTCAGGAAATGTAGTCTTTTTTTCACTCAACTTTTAACCTAAATGCAAAAACACAGTGATCTTTTTCGTAGATTTCATATTGAATTCACATTAGTTGACAACTCAACCAAATATAAATCCAAACTAGATGTTGAACTGTTGTCTGTTCCCAATGGGTAGTGACTTAACAGGAACCAGGATTGAGATGGGGATCCTTTTATCCTCATAGAGTATCTTAGAGTTATGAGCATAAATAGTTTTGTAAGCTATACTGGTGCTGAAAAATACACAAAGTAACAACTAACCCCTGTCTCTTCTACCTGTAGTGTCGGTCTCTGTCCCTGGCACCAAACCAAGCCATACCTCGAAGGCTGTTGAAACCTACAAAAGTTTATTTTGTCAGGAAACTCCTGTTAGGTAAATATATTTCAGAGAGGCCCTTTTTTCATCAGATGATGATTGTCCAATTACTTATCAGATTGTTGTTTATAGCCAATAAAAAAAAGCATGCTTCTCCATTTTCAACCACAATCCCCAAATATTTGAATGAACCAACCATGACCCAAACAATTATGAATTTTCAGTGATGACATTTGTGAAATGAATCACCAAAGTGGGACAAGTACTGAAAACAGTCATTTATTTTTAAGAGAGACATTTTACTCACTCATGACATGATGTAAGAATGATGCATGTTGCTTCATTTCTGCTTGACTCAGACGGGTTGTCATAATCACCTAGCAATGCCGTCAGGGGTACGCCAAATAAAATGTGATTCACATTTTCAAACAGAGGTTGTTTTTTTTTCTCGCCTGAGTAGCCTCGTTTCACTGCCAAAAATAAAAATTAAACCTTCTAGTGTTCAGCGAAATAACAACACAATGTCAAATACAGGTAGCCTAGTCAAATAATTAACATCCAATCACATTAACCGTTACTCTCTCGCGGGAATTCCACTAACGGTCCGTATGTAGCCAAACGTAGCTGCTGCTCATTCCTTTTGCTCGAAAATTGATGAATGGTTAAAAAGAGTAAGGCCTGCGTCCATAGAGACACATACCAGCTCTACTACCAGTTGGTACAGGTGTAGTACTGCTACTACCAGCAGTACTACACATGCACCTGTCAACGACACAAGTTGTTCTGCATCCATGAGAACATCCAATGCTAGTATCAGTAATTCTACATTTGTTGTTAGCCCAGCTAGCATGGGCACTGACAGTTGTGAATCTAATGCAGCCGAAGAGCTACTGCCTCCTTACCCGGGGAAGCACCGAACAACAGACGGAGTTGGACCATCGAAAGGTGCAAATATGATGAGAATTACATAGGCGTACAGAGGCCCATTTATCAGCAACCAGTACTCCTGTGTTCTAATGGCACGTTGTGTTAGCTAATCCAAGTTTATCACAGACAGAGATGCAAAGAAAAAGCCATATCTCAGACTGGCCAATAAAAAGAAAAGATTAAGATGGGCAAAAGAACACAGACACTGGACGAAGGACAGCATCCCAGAGTCGCCTCTTCACTGTTGACGTTGAGACTGGTGTTTTGCGGGTACAATTTAATGAAGCTGCCAGTTGAGGACTTGTGAGGCGTCTGTTTCTCAAACTAGACACTCTAATGTACTTGTCCTCTTGCTCAGTTGTGCACCGGGGCCTCCCACTCCTCTTTCTAGTCTTGTTAGAGCCAGTTTGTGCTGTTCTGTGAAGGGAGTTGTACACAGCGTTGTATGAGATCTTTCGTTTCTTGGAAATTTCTCGCATCGAATAGCCTTAATTTCTCAGAACAAGAATAGACTGACGAGTTTCAGAAGAAAGTTCTTTGTTTTGAGCCTGTAAAAAAAAAAAAAACACAAATGCTGATGCTCCAGATCCTCAACTAGTTTAAAGAAGGACAGTTTTATTGCTTCTTTAATCAGGACAACAGTTTTCAGCTGTGCTATCATAATTCCAAAAGGGTTTTCTAATGATCAATTAGATTTTTAAAAGGATAAATTTGGATTAGCTAACACAACGTGCCATTGGAACACAGGAGGGATGGTTGCTGATAATGGGCCTCTGTACGCCTATGTAGATATTCCATTAAAAATCAGCCGTTTCCAGCTACAATAGTCATTTACAACATTAACATTGTCTACACTGTGTTTCTGATCAATTTGTTGTTATTTT
Organism: Salvelinus fontinalis; assembly: GCF_029448725.1. Taxonomy (NCBI): domain Eukaryota; kingdom Metazoa; phylum Chordata; class Actinopteri; order Salmoniformes; family Salmonidae; genus Salvelinus; species Salvelinus fontinalis. The sequence goes on from NC_074666.1 coordinate 23,209,959, forward strand.
AATAGACAAAAAATGAGCTTTTCTTTAAAAAACAAGGACATTTCTAAGTGACCCCAAACTTTTGAACGGTAGTGTATATTTGGAGTAGTGCCTTTCCTCAGCCACGGTGTGTTATATGTGCTATATGTGCAAAAATACTATCTCACAACTCGATGAAACCTTTACTCTTGCGCAGACTTTTTAGAAGCAAAACATACCAATTAGAAAAATAAGTCAAGGGAGTTTTTTGTTGTTGCAATAATTAAGATTGCTTTTGAGTAGTAAGACATGTATAAAAGCAACAGATACCATTAATGAGAAGGGGCTAGAAGGGTCTTATATGGTGAGTTACCGAGTGGCAAGGACAGGCAAGCCCCATACTATTGTAGAGGAATTCTTCCTGCTGCCACGGATATGGCTGGGACAATGCTGGGGGAAAAGGCCAAAAAAACTATAGACAATGCCCTCATCAAACAACACTGTTTCACGATGCATCAGTGACATGGCAGGAGATGTTTTGAAACAATTACTGCTTCTCTTAAAAGCCAGTGAATTCTATGCGTTACAGCTGGATGAATCAACAGATGTGGCGGGCCTGGCACAGCTCCTGGTATACGTCTGTTACGTTTATGGGGGGTCAATTAAGGAGATATCCTCTTCTGAAAACCACTGGAAACCAGGACAACAGGAGAGAATATTTTGGACAGCTTTGTGACATCAAATGGACTGTGGGGTTCAAGATGTGTTGGTATTTGTCCTTATGGCGCAAAAGCCATGACAGTGAGACATAGTGGAGTGGTAACGCGTGTGCAAGTAGTTGCTCCCGAAGCCACTTGGGTACACTGTAGCATCCACCGAGAGGCTCTTGCTGCCAAGGGAATGCCTGACAGCTTGAAAGACGTTTTGGACAATACAGTGAAAATGGTTAACTTTGTTAAAGCAAGGCCCCTGAACTCTCATGTATTTGCACTATGCACTATACAATGAAACGGGCAACAACCATGTAATGCTTTTACAACATACAGAATCACGCTGGTTATCACGAGACAAAGTATTGACATGTTTTTTTAATTGAGAGACAAGCTTAAAGTTTTTACTGACCATCATTTTCACTTGTCTGACCGCTTGCATGATGACGAGTTTCTCACACGACTGGCCTATCTGGGTGATGTTTTTTCTCACTCAATGATCTGAATCTAGGATTACAGGGACTCTCCGTTACTATATTCAATGTGCGGGATAAAATTGAGGCTATGATTAAGAAGTTGGAGCTCTTCTCTCTCTGCATTAACAAGGACAACACACACGTCTTTCCATCATTGTATGATTTTTTGTGTGCAAATGAACTCAAGCTTATGGACAATGTCAAATGTGATATAGTGAAGCACCTGAATGAGTTGGTTGCGCAATTAGACAGGTACTTTCCCGAAACGAATGACACAAACAACTGGTTTCGTTATACCTTTCATGCCCTGCCTCTAGTACACTTACCGATATCTGAACAAGAGAGCCTCATCGAAATTGCAACAAGTGATTCTGTGAAAATTGTAATTTAATCAGAAGCCACTGACAGATTTCTGGATTGGGCTGCGCTCAGAGTATCCTGCCTTGGCAAATCGCGCTGTTAAGACACCGATGCCCTTTGCAGCCACGTACCTATGTGAATGAAAACTAAATACAGGAGGCACAGACTGTGTGTGGAAAATTATTTAAGACTGAGACTCTCCAATGCAACCCAACATTGCAGAGTTACGTGCATCCTTTCAAGCACATCCTTCTCATTAACCTGTGATGAGTTATTCAGAATTTTTGATGAACAAATACGTTTTTATATGTAAGATGATTAAATAAAGAGCAAAATGATTGATTATTATTATATTATTTGTGCCCGGGTCCTATAAGAGCGCTTTGTCACTTCCCACGAGCCAGGTTGTGACGACAACTCACACTCATTGTTATGTTTAAATGTATCGTATGTGTGTGGCAGGCTTACAATTATGGCAAAAAACAACATTTGAGAGTGTGCTGACCTTGGTGCTAGAGGGGGTACGCAGCTGGAGGTTGAATGTTTGAAGGGGTACAGGACTATAAAAAGTTTGGGAACCACTGACCTACACCATTGCTTTATGCTATATGAATAACATGACGTTTCAATCCTGGTTCCTGTTAAGTCACTGCCCGCTGGGCACAGATGTCAGTTCAACATCTAGTTTTGATATATATTTGGTTGAGTTGTCAACTAATATGAATTCAACGTGAAACCTACGAAAAATATCACTGTCATTGTGTTTAGGTTTGGTGAAAAAAATACAACATTTCCTTACATTTGACAACTTTTTTCAAATCCAATCTGTTTTCCACATTGATTCAACATCATCACATTGATTTTTTTTGTTGGAATGATGTGGAAACAATGTTGATTGAACCAGTTTTTGCCCAGTGTGTGTGTTACGTGAGAATGCATTTGCTTATGTACACTAATTTCCCTTTAATGATGATGATCCACATGTTCCCATTTCAACTCAGCAATGTTTTTGGAGGTGAGCATTTTATTCTGATTTACATCAGCAGGGACTCTAGTTCTATCAGATGACTGACTGCTTGAGAAAAGTGAGGGGGAACTCATACGACCACATCTCTGTCAGCACAACTCAGGTAAGGGTAAAGTGCCTCCACCACAACTCCTCTACCATTCATCCCAGGGTACTTTCCATTTGGCCAATGTTTAAAAGGCTGCTGCTGATACCACAGCCAGTCAACACTTCGAGGAACTTACAGTTGAATTCTTGCCAGTGAATACAGACTTGAAGTCAGTGAGAATGTCCCTCCCCTACAGCCAGATCAAAAGAGATGAACAGTCTGCATGGTAAATGGTAGACCACAGGGCATCGAGGAAACACAGGAAGCACTGCTGTGTAACTTCCCTCACCAGCAGATCACACACAGCACTGTGGGAAATTTGGAGTGTCCCTTCTAGTGAATCTGACATGCTATTATTATTTTTGTATTTCTTGTGACTCCTTACAGTATGCGGTTACTCTGGTCAATAACACTTTGTCAGGTCAGGGTGTATACTGTATATAACGCATATAGTAACAATACAGGAAATAATAAAATAATTGCACATTCATTCACTGAAATTGGATGCAGGATGTTGATGCAGTCATCATGTTTCAAGAGAATCTCTTTTATTTTTTCTATGCCACACAGGAAATGCTGCTTGGCTTAGTTTAGGAAAGTCCCCTTTATTCTAGCTAAATACATATTTCTTTATAACTGAAGTTCACATAAACACTTTGGTTCATAACAGGTTTAAACCATTTTCAACCAAACCAGAGAAAATAGCATATGGATCTAAACCATTTGTCAACAAAAGTTACAATCTGAAAAACCCTCAACTCAAAATATTTTGCTTTCAAAGGAGTAATTTACAGCAAATCATTCCAAAAATGAGGCCTACTAAATAACTTTGACACTTGAATTCCTGCAAGGAGCCATAAGTCTGGGGGTATCAACAATGCCATACTAGGTTGTTCACATTGAAAATATGAGTTGTTTATTCATGTATTTCGAATTCCATAGTTAGTTCTCTTGCATTTGTCAGATATTATACCATTCTCAATCTCACTTGCCCAGCCCACCACTATGAAGAGCATGATTTCCATCACTTATCAATGTATAGGGAACAGGAGAGTTTGGAGGCAACTGTCAAAATACCAGGGTTGCATTCAAGAAATCTTTTGAAACTGTTCACCCTGGACACTTTGAAATAGTTTGTAACATCCATAGACAGACATTCAATCTGGTCTTCTGTCTGTGTCACAGGATCACAAAGGCTGATGGTGATATTAGAAATCAAGCACCAAACAATTTCCTTCCCAGTCACTGTAATGGACACATTGTGCAACCTTATTTGCAATAACAACAGTAAACACTGCAAAACATGGTACATCTGGTAGCTAAACAGCTATGACTTGAATACAACCCAGAACAAAGCAACCACCTGCCAGACCTCTTTAAAAAATATGTATTTACAGTAATTCTGTGGTACCATTAAACTGTTTTTATACAATCTGATAAGTCTGCAGTGATTCGTATTCAGTATGTTGATCTACTGTATTACCATGTCAGTTCTATTTGTGACACAAAAAAAACATATTTCCAATTATAATGTGAAGTTCCTTCATCAGTAATTGACCAAATCTTCTGTATCTCCTAGTTAGGTTCTCAAATACAAATATTTATATCAAAAGTTATACAGCACAATTCTCACCATTTCCTTTACAATAGCTTTGATTAGTGAACATTAAATTATTCACAAATTGGGATGGAACAAACAATGGTGTTGGCCGTGCTAAACAAACATGAAAGAACAACGACAAATCAAAACCGCTTCATAGGCACAACTTAAATAAAGGCATTTGTGAAATTGTCATATCTAATATGGCGCTTATGTTCAGTATCAATAGGCATTAAAACAAAAATGCTATGACCACTTTTATTTACAAACGGCTAAAATCTCTTGACAGATTCATGCTTTACTTCACAACCTGAATGTGTCTTTAAAGTGCATGCAACAATAAGCAGTTTTACTGAGTTGAATCATTGGGATAAAATACACACCTTGATCAAACTGATACCAATAAATCCTAAATACTGAACAATGGGAAATAAATACCGTAATTGTTTAAAAAAAGTGAAGGACTATATTTTTTAGCGCAATATGGAATTAAGTAAAAGCTCTCCATAAAACTGTACATACAACATCTGACACCGTCCCCATACCCTCTTTTTAACTCACAGTTTTCACATCCAGTATTTTTCACATTCTCTGAGAAGATGAAGCAGCTAAACATCACGGTGTCGTCCGCAGCTCACATTCCACAATCGCAATGCCCCTCAATGTAACATAAGCATTAAGCATTAATGAACATGATGGTTAATACTTAAACATATCAAAGTGCTCATTTTTACTAAAATTTCCTGAATTTTATACCAAAAGGAGCTGTGACGGCATGGAGGAAAGAGTCAGTTCTTATTTTTGATAAGCATTAGTTTCTTGGTTTGTCTTGTGTTTTGGATGAATCTTGTTTTATTTTCCCCCTTTTTTAAATTGCACAAAAGTAGTTCCCCTGGCACATGACAGCACTATGCTATGATGTGGTATCTAAAAGACTAGAGAGAGAAAGGGCGAGAGAGTTATCCAGCGTTGTCACTGTGGAGGTTGACGATGGTCAAGTCGACAGTGAGACCGTGCAAGCACGTGTCTACACCATACACCAGAAGGGAAGAGTCCTCCACACACACATCCATTTTCATCTGTCGTCCTCCTTGGGGAAGTCCAGTGATCCTAAACTCTCAAACCCCAGCTTAGCGCTCTCTGCATCGAACGCGTCCATCTCCCTCTCTTGCCGTTCAAACAGGTGCTTGATCCTTTCAGTGCGTTCCTTCTGAAGTGAGGCCAGCTCCTCTTCAATCTGAATCCATGTTGAATATTAAACAATAAAGTAAGTGAAGTGGTCAGTTTAAAGAGGTGAGTCTGTGTTACTTATAAAATAATCAAAACATACCTTTTGTTCCAGGTGGGCCCTGCGTAAGGAGACTTCCTGCTCCAGCTTCTGCAGCTCCCGCTCGTGTTGGGCTTCTGTCTGGGCCTTGGTCTTGTTCTGGTAGGCATCCAGGAGCTCCATCTCCTGCTGCAGCTGCTGCTTCAATGCCTGGCACTCTCCTTGCTGCTCCTCCTCCAGACGCATCTGGAGGACCACAGAGACGAGAGCGAGAGGGGTTAAAAATACATGTAAGTAAAGTAGCCTTGCACGAGCTGGAACGACTCATAGGATCAAAAGCTTATCTCCTGTTTCTGTAGCGTGAGGCAGCTTGATGTGCAAATACACCACTGGGCAGGACACTAGTCTATCGCAGGGCCTTAACCCAATCCATCTCCTTAATGCTGAGTGACAAGCAGACTCATCGGGTCCAATTTTTTTTGTCTTTGGTATGACTCGGCCAGGGATCGAACTTCCGACCTTCCCATCTCAAGTCGAACACTCTAACCACAAGGCCACCGAGTTGGCAAAAAATGTAATGCATGTACCAGCAGAGATTTGTGTGACTGTTTGGAGGTTCAGGGTAAGTCCCCTTACCGCTTGTGAGGCCATCATCTCGTTGATGCTCTGCTCGTACTGCTCGGCCAGCACGGCGAGCTTGCGTGTCTGCTCCTCCTTCAGTGACTTTAGGATGGCTTTGTGCTCACTCTTAGGAGAGACCTCAAGCTGATGGTTCCTCAGGGCTTTGTACTGCTTGGTCTGCACCTTACACGTGTCCTGGAACTGTTTCTTGATCTGCATCTCCAACATCTCCAGAAGGACAAATGGAAAGAAAAATTGTAAGAAATATACAGTAAGAACCAATAAATTTGCCAGTTTTGGGTGCTGGCTGAGCTTCAGTCTGACCAGGGGTACAACTTTAACTAAAGGGTCTTTGCTAGATGTACAGGCATACAATGATTTACCATTGGCTCTTACTAAACCAAATGTGCAGTGCAACAGCTGCAGTATAGATTCTATGCACCTTGAGGTTCCGGGGCTGCTGCCGCTGCTCTAGGGCGTGCTTCCTGTGCAGCTCTCTCTGCCGCCGGCCGTTGTACTCCTCCTGGTTCTCCAACTCGGTCTGGTGCTGCAGGCGGATCAGCTCAACACGGAGCCTCTGCAGTGTCTGCAGCTGCCTGCGCTCCAGCTCCTGAGTGGACTCGTCCTGTCGGATCATCAGGGCCTGCTCCATCTCCTTCTGGGTCTTCTTCTTATTCAGCTCCTGGGACGGGACATATTCCTCATCTTTCCATTTCATTTTAAATATACAGTTCTTCAGATTTGTACAATGCAAATTAGGCCATTTAACAAAAGAGGTTAAGATGACTATTTTACCGGGAACTATGGGGCAAAGTTGAAGAAAGCAATCATACAACAGACTGATAAAGAAGGGATATAAAAGCGCACATCTATCAGCATCATGGACCCTGCATGTAGTGAGTTCAGTTAGCTAACTAAATCTCAGAGAGTAACTGTACCTCTCTCATTTGCTCCTGTTCAAACTCGTGCCTCCTGACCAGTGTCCTGCGTTTCATGGCCCGGCAACTCCTGTCATAGACCAGCCTCTGCTGGTCAAGGAGATGGGCCTCATCATCAGCCTGTGAGCGCTGCACCGTCTCCTTGTGCCTGGACAGACGCTCCTGCTTCTCCTCCTTGGGTGTACTGGGGTCCTCATTCATCTCCTGCAACACCCAGACAAGAACCAGGGCTTAGTGGGTCATGGGAGAAAATGCATGGAAAAATGCAAACAATTTGTTAATGATTCATACATTTACCTCTTTGATCTTGTCTTTACAGAGCCTGTACTCTCTCTTCTGGTTGTCTAAGAAGGTGGTCAGCTCCTTCTTTTGCTGGGCAATGATCTGTTGCTGGATCCTCTTCTCCTCTGCTGTAGCTGCCTTTAACTGTACGGGAACATTTTAAAGGTTTATCACCTCCCTTTGATGTTCTGTTTAAAATTCTGACATTATGCTGAAAGGGCAACATTCTAAGGATGCTATCTAATCAAGGAGTTGAACATTTTCAGTTTACACCTCATTCATACCAATCAGGACCTACTGTCCTACCAGGCGACAGTACATCATTCACCTCTTTGTCTGTGTGAACGGCGTGCCGTTTGGCCAGTCTCTCCAGTTCTATGTAAGTGTTGTTGGCGTGGGTCTCCACTTCTTTCTGCAACCGGAGCCTAAGCTCATCCATCTCCGCCTTCAGCCTGTTTTCCAGGGCGATCAGCTGCTTCTGGTGCTGCCGCCGCATGCGCTTATAACCAGACATCTGCTCCCGCAGCTCAGAGTCCTGCTCATGCTCCTGGATCTACCTGGTAACCTGGACACAGGGGTCAGGGGTCGGGGGCCACAGAGAGAACGGTCAGGGGTGAAAAGCAAGAGGGCCCGTGAAGGAAGACGACTGTAAAATGTAAATGTACTGTGTCGTTCGAGTATCCTAGTCATATTCAGTAATAGACCTTAAAATACAGTAGAACAATGTTCTTTGTGAATCTGAAACATAACTTAACATATTTTATTGTCTTTGCAAGAATACCTTAAATGAAATAGCGAGTCCCCACAAAGACTATTTACAGTAGACCTAAAGCTAACTACAGTATTTATTTGGTTCTATGTATTTGCTTTTACTCTAGAGAGCATTCTCTGAATTTCACCCTTGATGTAGTATAACTAAATTAATTCCAGAATATACCGAATATAATCTGCGTTCTAGTCCAACATGTAAAGTCCAATCAATTATAACTGAAGATGGCCTCTATGACCACCTATCACAAATCCTGTCATAAATTTGACACATAAAATACACACGCAAAGGCACATGCACACAATTGTTATTTGGTGGACATTCCTGGGGATTATTAGCTACAGTATTTGTGGATAGCATTTTCCAGGGCAGGAAATAATGCACACTGTTCCTCTTCACTGATTGATCATTGCTGCTTGGCTCAGATTTCATGCTAGAAACATAGCACATGCATCATCAATTATGGTTGCTACATACATTAACATAAAGAGGGTGCCTTGAACGTCAATGTGGTGTTCCTCATGCTAATATATCTGTCACGTACAAACTGTATATGTAGCCACAAATGGAGCGGTGTGAGCCTGGGTTGCAGGCCTAATATTGAATGGTAAAGGTACAGCTTGTAAATAAATAACAAAAACACTTGAAATCATGATAAACCGATATCGAAAGAGATTTGATAGAAATCCAAACGATTACACACATATAAAAGCACAGGCAGAGGGGGGAAACGGAGGATTGAAAGAATTACACTTATTAACGGGATCCGGTTGCCATGACTACAGATGTGCAGCTGAGAGGGCGGAGAGATCCCCCCCATTTTTCTTATGCAAACAGCGGGGAGAGGGAGCCTGCCTACCAAAGATGCTGATGATTTGATGGTGGCAAAGCATTCACAGATCTTGCAGTCGAGAGCCCGGCTCTTGTGAGAAGAAGTAGGCCGCAGCTCTGGCCTGGCGTCCCTGTGCACAGCCTCATCCCTCACGCAAGCATGGTCCTGCAGGGGGGGAGGAAAAGTAGGAGAGAGAGGGGGTGGGCGCTTCCCAGGCCCTCTGTGCTCGCTGTTGCTGCTGCTATCGCTGCCGTGTCTCCCAGCATCCAGCACACATCCTGCTTTAAATGCATCCTTCCCCTGCGTGGTCCCTCGCTACTGCCTGCAGCTCCTCGCTAGAAATGAACAGGGCATCGCAGAGTGATAGCGGGCCCCGCCAGGAAGGCAGCAGCTGAAGGCAGTCCTTGTCTCTGGCGTCTCCACTTCCTGAGGAGGAGGAACCAAATGGATCCGGTGGGAAAGGGTGAAATATACAATGCCTATAACATACAATCAGGGCAAAAAGAAGAGGAGGGAAATTATAAAGAGAGATTGTTGCACTCCTCCCGAACTCAAAATAAAATTAAAAGATTATGGGCAGTATTCCTTTTCTTGTATTCCCATGATGATATGAAATGTTAGGTGATCTATGAAACTATGCAAATCAAACAGAGATCCATCCAAGGCATATTTCTCCTATGACGATACTAATCAGCTAGATATTTATTATATATTCCAATTCATTTTCAGTCAAAATACATTGTGCTCTTTCTTATATGGTTGTTTCTAGTGCCTTCTATTGATCTCTCCAGCTCTCTCACTAGCCATCTTTCACACTCCCACTTTATTTTTAAAGAGACACTGCAATGTTTCACATACTTGATGGAAGCTGTACAACGATTCTTTAAATTCATTATATGGTGTGGATTCCTTCATTTAATAGAATGTTGTTGATTCTTGATACAGATTTGTAAACATTTCTGAATAAACAACAAGGTCATTATAAAAGTCATACAATAGTAGTATTGTAAAAACTACTTAAAACGAATACTAGTTCAAAGGGCTGGCTGTAGGTAACCTGCTGTACAGATAACTTGATTACCCTTTACAATAACTTTCATGAATAAGCCATTATAAATGTTTATATGTGTCTTGTAAATTATTATGCATGCCATAATTGCTTCTGAATTGTAATTATGTTTATACATGCTTAAAATAAATGTAATTATAATTCATTAATAGGTACGCTGTTTATAAATATGTATATTATTTGTTAAAGCTGCAATATGTAACTTTTTGGGCAACCTGACCAAATTCACATAGAAATGTGAGTTATACAGTGCATTCGGAAAGTATTCAGATTCCTTGACTTTTTCAACATTGTGTTACGTTAGCCTTATTCTCTTCATTCTACACACAATACCCTATAATGACAAATTAAAAACAGGTCAGTACCTTGTTGAAGCACCCTTGGCAGCGATTACAGCCTCAAGTCTTCTTGGGTATGAGAGGGAGGTTCCCCCATTCTACTCTGCAGATCCTCTCAACCTCTGTCAGGTTGGATGGGGATTCCTTATTTACAAGGACGGCCTACCAAAAGGCAAAAGGCTTCCTGTGGGGACGGGGCCTGGAATTAAAATAAATAAATAAATACAATATAAATATAGGACAAAACACACATCACAAAAAGAGAGACAGCACAGCACTACATAACGAGAGGCCTAAGACAACAACATAGCAAGGCAGAAACACATGACCACAGCATGTTAGCAACACAACGTAACAACATGGTAGCAGCACAAAACAAGGTATAAACATTATTGGGCACCGACAACAGCACAAAGGGCAAGAAGGTAGAGACAACGATACATCACACAAAGCAGCCACAACTGTCAGTAAGAGTATGCCCCCTTTATTTATCCTATGGTTCGGACTTGGTGTACAGGAAGAATACAGTAAGAATGGTCCATGTTCTGAATTCTGTCGCTGTACATTTCAAAAGTGCTGAACAAATAGTTATATTGACTACATCCGTCCTAGCTCGCTCATTAATGTCTTAATCAAAATTACGTATTGCCTCTTATCCGCTCGTCATCCCCTTATGCCATAGTTTGTACATCTTAATTGTCAGTAGAAACCACATTTGTTTAACGTAAGTCAGCCATATCAGCTATGTTTTTTTAAAGGCAGTAAATGAGGCTGAATTAACTGTTTCGCTGCCAGACAAGGCTCCACTGATAGCCATGTGTAGCAGTGGTAAGGTGTTGGGATTGCTGTTGGGACAGCATTATGTAGGCCCTAACAGTTTGTGGGCACCGTTTGTCATCGTTATAGTCCAATTAATGTATTGTTTAGTGTTGTGTAGTGGCTTTGCTGGCATGCCCCACCAAGATGTACATGCTAAAATCGCCACTGCAGCTGACCCAGTGTGGTTTCATAAATTTAGTATGAGATTTAAATGGAGTTCTTCTGGATCATTGCACCAGAAACTTAGAACCTATCACTGACCATGGATGAAGGTGTACTACAAGATCAAGCATTTTCTGGAGTGTGTTAAAACAGAGAAGGAACTGGCTAACATGAAATAAGACTTTTCAAAATGCAAAGCGAATTTGGCCAAGGCTGATGCGAGGAAGAAGGCGATTGAGGAAATAGGGCATCTCTTCTGCAAGAGATGAATGACTTGCAACTCCAAGTAGCATCTTTGAGTGAGCATTTTTCATAGAACACAATCATTAGCTGATGAACATTTCAAAATGTTTCAAAGATACCGTTGCATCAATTCATTGATATTGTGTAATTAAATAAACTGTACATGTACTCTTGTTACGACAGCAGGAATCTGAGAATCTCACAGATGCTGAGGAGAGATGTGAGGGACTCAACAAGAATAAGATCCAGCTTGAGGCCAAACTTAAAGAGACAACCGAGAGACTGGAGGATGAGGAGGAAATGAATGTTGAGCTGACTACCAAGAAGAAGAAGCTGGAGGATGAGTGCTACGAGCTCAAGAAAGACATTGATGACTTAGAGCACCTCTGGCTAAAGTGGAGAAGAAGAAACATATAACAGAAAACAAGGTATGGCGTAATAGATTATATTGTTTCATTGTAAATTCAACCTGCTAATGTGAATGGAATGATGAAAATTACATTTTGATTTGGTATCAACACAGTTCGACTCTCGTTCACTTTAACCAGGTTAAAAATCTGACAGAGGAGATGGCCTCTCAAGATGAGAGCATTAGCAAGCTAACCAAGGAGAAAAAGCCCTCCAAGAGGCACATCTGCAGACCCTGGTGGATCTCCAGGCAGAGGACGACAAAGTTAACACTGACTAAATCCAAGACCAAGCTTGAGCATCAAGTGGATGATGTGAGTTTAGATTTTGATCAACTAGCTGGAATAAAACCGTCTCAGAATTACATTTAACAAATATGTTCTCTAATTGTATAGCTTGAGGGTCTTCAGGATCAAGAGAAGAAGCTCCACATGGAAATTGAGAGAGCCTAGAGGAAGCTTGAGGGTGACCTAAAACTGGCCCAGGAATCCATAATGGATCTAGAGAATGACAAGCAGCAGTCAGAAGAGAAGATCAAAAAATAACATGGACTGCAATTTAGTAAATCATCTACTGTATCAACATATACATTTTATTAGGATTCAGACTTAACTGTCAACATTGCCTATGTATATAACAGGAAGGACTTTGAAACCAGCCAGCTTCTAAGCAAGATTGAAGTTGAGCAATCTTTGGGGTCTCAGCTACAGAAGAAAATCAAGGTGTTCTAGGTGTGAAGTATGCAGTTTATAATGTATTTATTTTCATTCAATAATTTATATATGTGTGAAAGGTGGACTCAATTGCATTAACCTTTTCATCTTAGGCCTGTATTGAGGAACTGGAAAAAGAGATTGAGGCAGAACGTACTGCCCACGCTAAGGTTGAAAAGCAGAGAGCTAATCTTTCCAGGGAACTTGAAGAGATCAGTGAGAGGTTTGAAGAGGCTGGTGGTGCAACTGCTGCTCAAATTGAGATGAACAAGAAGCGTGAGGATGAGTTCCAGAAGCTGCGCCGGGACATTGAGGAATCCACCCTGCAGGATGAAGATACCGCTGCTGCTCTCCACAAGAAGCAGGCTGACAGCGTAGCAGAGCTGGGAGAGCAGATATGCAACCTTCAGCGCATCAAGCAGAAGCTTGAGAAGGAGAAGAATGAATACAAAATGGAGATTGATGATCTCTCATGTTACAGTATCATAGAGGACACCAATTAATATGAATGTAATTTCAATCATGAGTGATGTGCATTTACACCAGGTGAATATAGCGAGCAGCTTAAAGAGAAAGAAGCTCTTGTTTCTCAGCTGACCAGAGGGAAGCAGGCACACACTCAGCAGATTGAGGAGGTGAAGATACACATTGAGGAGGAGGTCAAGGTAAGGACCTGTCATTACAAACAATCAATTCCTACATTTTCATTTGTAACTTTATTATAACCAATTACTTGTTTTTCCTTCTTAAAGGCTAAACCCTAGCCCATTGTTTGTAATCAGCCAGCCATGACTGTGATATGCTGAGGGAGCAGTTTGAGGACGAACAGGAGGCCAAGGCTGTGCTGCAGTGTGTAATGTCCAAGGCCAACAGTGAGGTAGCTCAGTGGAGAATCAAGTATGAAACTGATGCAATCCAGTGTACTGAAGAGCTTGAGGAGGCAAAGTGTGTTCAAAAGTAACAACTAATACAGTATGTAGCTCTTTTTCTGATTTTTGTTCTCATAGTTTCTCATTGCATAATTGTCATGTTCAACAGGAAAAGCTTGCCACCCATTTGCAGGAGGCTGAGGAACAAATTGAAGCTCTGTACTCCAAGTGTGCTTCTCTGGAGAAGACCAAACAGAGACTCCGGTGAGAGGTAGAGGACCTCATGGTTGATGTGGAGAGCGCTAATGCCATGGCTGCCAACCTTGATAAGAAGCAGAGGAACTTTGACAAGCTAGAAAGGGAGAAAGCATACTAATAAAAAGAGATGATTGTAATGAGAAACAATGACAGATCATTATATTTCTTGATCATAGTAGTGTAAGTTAGTCACATTGTACATGTTTGCAGGTTCTGGCTGAGTGGAAACAGAAGTATAGGAAAGGACAGACAGAGCTGGAGTGATCTCAGGAAGAGATTCTCTCTATGACCACTGAGCTGTTCAAGATGAAGAACTCCAATGAGGAGGCTCTGGATCAGCTGGAGACCCTGAAATGTGAGAACAAGAACTTGCAGTATAGTGGTTCAATTAATGTTCAGTCAAGAGAGCAATTAGCCAAAGAAATCTGTAAAACCAATCACATATCACATATTTAGAGGACGTTTTAAAAGCAGAAGTTGAATGACATTAATGCTGTTATAACCCCAGCCTTTTGGACAATTCTGGACAATTCCACTTAGTGTAATATTCACCCTTTTTTAACTGCTAATAAATCCAGAAATGTATGGAGCCACATATAATTTGAAAAAGCATAAATGTAAGATTAAATATAAGCCTTTTAAACGTTCCTAGGTCCATCCTACACACACAATAATGTATACTTAAAAAAATGTAATAAAAAATAAATGTTTCCTCCATAGACATCCAAATAATTTTTTACTGAGATATTCTTTCTCTTTCCCCAATAGATCAACAGTGTCAAACATAGCAACACCAAAAAGGTTCATGATTGGGTGAATAGCTCCGATTTTACAGCAATTTATGTGTGCATGTCGCAATTCTGGGTGTTGTTGGCCTGCTTCCTTTTTAGTAGCTAGCTAGCTAAAAATTGATATTCAAGAAGGCATGTGTAAATGATAACAGGGATGTTTTATACTGTTAGCTTGAATCCGTGGGATTTCAATTATGTAAAGATCAGAGGCGTCATGCCCGTAAAGGGCACCAGTGCGTGTGTCCCCTCAGATTTGTCCTGTTTTTCAGACGTTAAATTAATTAAAATGTTTAATTAACTGGATTTTTAATCCCACGTTTTATCATAATTATTTATAAGATCTGTCAGCTGTATTTTGTGGCGGGGGCACATTGACTGGACCAGACAAAGAGCACCCAAAACCCTATTCTACCTAGTAGGTGGTTCATTCCAAGGTGCACCACACAGCAAATGCTAGGCAAGATGCTAGATACTCTAGTGCATGCAGACAGTATCGTCAGTGGAGGAGGAGCGAGTGTTGAGTGACACACACAGCGTTTTAATAAAGTTAGAGTAGTTTGTCTGACTATCTTAGCTGGCATCCCTGCTAGCATTGTTGCTTTAGAAAATACAAAAATTGCTTTAATTCTTGGGTTATGATACTATATGCCAGTGTGGCAGTTGTACTAAACTCCAAAGGCATAAAAGTTCTTAAAGAATCAATGTGCATCATTCATTTAAATGACAATTGAACAGGTAAAAGGTATAGTTAGATAACCTATGCAGAAAAATACACTTTATATTTTTTTACATAGAATTAGGCATTATGATTATGGCTCTGGATTACAGGAAAAAGCTGTTTCAGGTGTTTGAAAAATGTAAAATTCTACGACCTACAGACTTATCCCAAAAACAAAAAATGTTTCCAAAATGTAGGCGGTACATGGGGTTATAGCAGGTTTTAATGTGTCTAGTTGAATCAATATTTTTGACCAAAACGCCTTTCTGTGTATCTGCAAAGAAGATATCAGACCTGACTGAACAGATAAGAGAGACTGGAAAGAGCATTCATGAGCCGGAAAAGGCCAAGAATACTGCAGAGTCTGAGAAGGCAGAGATCCAGACTGCTCTGGAAGAAGCTGAGGTTAGTAGTCATATGCATGAATATGCCCAGTAAGCTTAGTCGAAAAATGTATATAATTTGTTTCTTGTGTAATACATAGGAACCTCTGGAACATGATAAATCCAAGATTCCGCGTTTCCAGCTGGAGCTCAACCAGGACAAGGGTGAAGTCGACAGAAAGCTTGCAAAGAAGGATGAGGAGATGGAACAGATCAAGAGGAACAGCCAGATGGTAATGAACCCATGCAGAGCAATCTGGGCCCTGAGAGTCAAGAAGAAGATGGAGGGAGACCTCAATGAGATGGAGATTCAGATGACTCATGCCAACCACCAAGCTGCTGAGGCACAGAAACAGCAACGGTACTTCCAGGGACAACTCAAAGACAAGGTAAGCTTTTTGATCAACATTTGTTTACAAAGTCAATCACTTAATGACTACCCCCATGTTTCAAATCATATCGAATCAAATCAAATTGTATTGGTCACATACACGTGATTAACAGATGTTATTGCGGGTGTTGCGAAAGCTTGCGCTTCTAGCTCCAACAGTGCAGTAATATCTAACAAGTAATATCTACACAACATATACCCAATAGACACAAATCTAAGTAGGAATGAATTAAGACTTTATACATATATGGATGAGCGATGTCAGAGCGGAACGGACTAAGATACTGTAGAATAGTATAGAATACAGTATATACATATGAGATGAGTAATGCAAGATATGTAAACATTATTAAGTGACGAAGATACCGTAGAAATATAGAAAACAGTATATACATACATATGTGATGAGTAATGTCAGATATGTAAACATTATTAAGTGACTAAAATACCATAGTATAGAATACAGTATATACATATGAGATGAGTAATGCAAGATATGTAAACATTATTAAAGTGACTAGTGTTCCATTCCTTAAAATGGCCAGTGATTTCCAGTCTATGCTTATAGACAGCAGCCTCTACTTTTGTTCCATAACATCTTTATTATTAGGATGCCAAACTGCACCTTGATGATGCAATCAGAGGACAGGATGACATGAAGGAGCAGGCAGCCATGGTGGAGCGCAGGAACGCCCTGATGTTGGTTGAGATTGAGGAGCTGAGGGCTGCTCTGGAGCAGACAGAGAGAGGCCAAGCAAGAGCTGGTGGATGCCAGTGAACAGGTTGGACTGCTGCTCTCAGGTAGTCATTTCATTTATACCTTTTGTTTACATTTTATCCTAATTTTGATGAACTTGTTCTTTACATGATTTGTCTTGAAGATAATTCTTCTGAGCACCAAGAATAAGCTTGCGGTTGCTTGGTTTCAGGTCCAAGGTGAGGTGGAAGACACTGTTCACAAAGTCAGAAATGCAGAGAAGGCCAAGAAGCCCATCACTGATGGGAGTAAAATAAAATATGTATGTATTAATTACCTAAAACTTTCTATAAACAAATTTGATGTCACAAACCATGCTGCATTGATAGCTGAGGAGCTGAAGAAGGAGCAGGACACCAGCACTCACCTGGAGAGGATGAAGAATAACCTGAAGGTAACAGTCAAGGACCTGCAGGTCCGTCCGGGTGGGAAGTAAGTTAATGATTGATTTACTATTGATAACAGGCGCTAACATTTGAAAGGGGATAGCTATACACTATATGTACATAATGAGCAGAATTCTAATCAAAATATCGATTCCTAAATCAAGGTGCGTGAACTGGAGTCTTGCCTGGTAGGTGGAGCAGATACTATTAAAGGTGTCCACAAATGTGAGAGGAGAGTGAAGGAGCTCAACTACCAGGTAAATTAATTGTCTGTGTTGAACAAATGGCTAGAAAATGATTCGACTCTCAGCATCTAAAATAAAACTAATGTCACACCTCCCTCAAACTGAGTAGGACGAGAAGAATGTTACCAGGCTGTAGGATTTGGTGGACAAGCTGCAGTTGAAGGTTAAGGCCTACAAGAGGCAGGCTGAGGAAGCGGTAAGTCACTTAAAAGCAAATTCATCTCTAATTATTCTACAAAACATGGTAAACCTGAACTGTACCACCCTTAGCCTTCTAATTACAACTATCTCTTATTGTCCTTTCAGGAAGAACAAGCCAACACTCACCTGGCCAAGTTCAGGAAGGTGCAGCATGGACTGGAGGAAGCTGAGGAGCGTGCTGACATTACTGAGTCCCAGCTGAGAGCCAAGAGTTGTGACTCTGGAAAAGGTCATTTTGACGTTACATTCTGTTTAATGGAAAAGTTATCCTATTTTACATTTTATTCCATTCTCCAAAGACGAGTGTGCAAGGAACAAGTTCCTGATGCCTTTCTGTGTTTCATATAATGTGAAAGTCAATGTGAAAGTGTATTAAACCGTTAATCGCACCAGTATTATTCGTTTTGCATGAAACTCCCTCTTAACATCCCAAGGGGTTTATTTCCCCATTTGTGGAAATAAATCTGGTTGTTTGTATGATTCATTTGTGTATTTCCAGGAAACAAAAGAAGCTGAATAAAGAAGTGTTCATCAACAATGCTACTGAAGTTCTCAAAACTGCTCATACAATGATTGCCATTGTGAAAGTCTTTATGTGCATTGATTAAAATATTAAACAATATCATCTCTGCAGTTTTGTTAATTCTTTAACTGAAATTAATGTATTTCAAAATATATTTTCAACCAAATGATCGAATGCATAATTCTTATAGGTCGAATAATATAAGTGCATTTGACCTACCTATTCGACCACCTATTTAAAGGCCCAGTTTTCCTGTGTTTTATATGTATTTCCATACTACGAGGTTGGAATAACTGTGAAATTGTGAAAATTATGATACATTTCAACCTGTTTTGGTGGGATGGAGTTTTGGCTAAATTAGTTAATAAACCAATAAGAAAGATAGTTCCAATCCTCTCTGCCAATAACGTCTAGTTTTCAGTTTTTCCCTCCCCACTCAGATCACTCCCAGACAGTCCTGGCAAAATTCTTGCTTGAGAAATTGCTTTGCTAAGAAACTATTTTAGTTTGTTATTGACCATTATAATTTTTTTAAATCACAGTAAGGTACTTAATTGTTACCCAGAAATTATTTGATATTGAGATAAAAATGGCTGTCTTGGACCTTTTTAACATTTATCTGGTTAAACCCCCTGCAATCCCTTGGTGGAAAAATTGCCTGCTCTGCATCGGCTATGTAGTTGTAGCCTACAACTGTGCAAGCCAACAACAGCAACTTGGGACATCATTCATGTAAAATTCTGTCCACGATAAGCAGACTGATAAGCAGCTAGTCTCTCAAACCCGACCATAGGCAACAAAGTGACTAGGGTCTGGTTTCAGTAACGGAACTCTGGAGCTCTGTCAGAGTGACCATCGGGTTCTTGGTCACTTCCCTGACCAAGGCCCTTCTCCCCTGATTACTCCGCTTGGCCCGGGAGGCCAGCTCTAGGAAGAGTCTTGGTGGTTCCAAATGTCTTCCATTTAAGAATGATGAAGGCCCCCGTTTTCTTGGGGACCTTCAATGCTGCAGAAATATTTTGTTAACCTTCCCCAGGTCTGTACCTCGACACAATCCTGTCTCGGAGCTCTACGGACAATTCCTTCGACCTCATGGTTTTTGCTCTGACATGCACTGTCAACTGTGATACCTTATATAGACAGGTGTGTGCCTTTCTAAATCATGTCAAATCAACTGAATTTACCACAGGTGGACTCCAATCAAGGTGTAGAAACATCTCAAAGATGATCAATGGAAACAGGATGTACCTGAGCTCAATTTCGAGTCTCATAGCAAAGGATTTGAATACTTATGTAAATAATGTATCTGTTTATTTATTTTTTATAAATGTGCAAACATTTTAAAAGCCTTGAGTTGTCATTATGGGTATTGTGTGTAGATTGATGAGGAAAATGTTTTATTGAATGAATTTTAGAATAAGGCTGTGAAGGGTCTGAATGCTTTCTGAATGCACTGTACTATGTCTGTCAGCAACAAACCTATTCACCATACCTAAAATATTATCTGGCCTAGTGACCTTGTGACTGACAATGTAAACAAAACTTACTGTGAGTTGCAAGCTTGCTGTACTGGACTAGACTGAAATCTGCTACCTAACCCAATTTACATGGGGGCTCAGTGGGCATGCGTGCATCATGGATTCTGCCAAATTTGGTAAACGCTTGCAGTCCATACAAGTGCATTATGCATAACAATGTAATTATTTATGGCTGTATTGGAGTAATCTGCCTATCGCGGTCAGAGAGGAAGAGGAAGAGAGAGGCCCAACTCAGTGGAAATCTGTTTCCTTTCAGCAGGAGGTGTTTTTTCGTTGTTTTGCCCACCAAGCAAGGAGTTTTTGTATGGAGGTCAATGAGAGTGTCGAATTTGTCCCCAAACAATGTATGGCTTATTTGCTACGTGATGTTTATTTGATCGAATAGATGTTTCATAATGCTTATTAAGTTGTTACGAGTATACTGATATAAGCAGGACACGTGACATCCCGGCAACGTTGTCTTGTGATGGCTATGCATATTTTACAATAATGAGATGTATCCACCAATCCAAAGAAAGGATAGGCGGGAGCTAGACAGCCTGCCGTGCTGCTTTGTGGACACCGACTCCCATTGTTAGGGCAGAGAGACGTGTATCTTGTCAGTATATCCATAATCTTTGTTGCGGTGCAGTAAGCCTGTGAGCAGTAGTGTAGTGGTGCCTGGAGAATCAAATCAAATCAAACTGTATTTGTCACATGCGCCGAATACAACAAGTGTAGACCTTACCGTGAAATGCTTACTTACAAGCCCTTAACCAACAGTGCAGTTCAAGAAGAGTTAAGAAAATATTTACCAAATAAACTAAAGTAAAAATAATAAAAAGTAACACAATAAAATAACAAGAATGATTCTATATACAGGGAGTACCGGTACCGAGTCAATGTGTAAGGGTACAGGTTAGTTGAGGTAATTTGTGCATGTAGGTAGGAGTGAAGTGACTATGCATAGATAACAAACAGAGTAGCAGCAGTGTACAAAACAAATGGATGGGGGGTGGGGTGTCAATGTAAATAGTCCAGTGGTCATTTGATTAATTGTTCAGCATTCTTATGGCTTGAGCCTTTTGGTTCTAGACTTGGCGCTCTGGTACCGCTTGCCGTGCGGTAGCAAAGAAAACAGTCTATGACTTGAGTGACTGGAGTCTCTGAAAAATGTTGGGGCTTTCCTCTGACACCAATTATTATATAGGTCCTGGATGGCAGGAAGCTTGGCCCCAGTGATGTACTGGGCCGTACGCACTACCCTCTGTAGCACCTTGCAGTCAGATGCCAAGCAGTTGCCATACCAGGCGGTGTTGCAAGCGGTCAGGATGCTCTCGATGGTGCAGCTGTAGAACTTTTTGACTGTCTGGGGACCCATGCCAAATCTTTTCAGTCTCCTGAGGGGGAAAAGGTGTTGTCGTGCACTCTTCACAACTGTCTGGGTGTGTTTCGACCATGATAGTTTGCTGGTGATATGGACACCAAGGAACTTGAAGCTCTCGACCCGCTGCACTACAGCCCCACAGAGTGGGTATACTCTCATTTTCATTTCATTTAGGGGGACAAGATAGTTAATAGATGTGCTCTGCAGGGAGTCAGTCACCCTCTTGATCTGCTACATCTCATCCTTCTCAGCAAGCTTCCTATCGACTTCACCTTTTGCTTAATTGAGCTCTAGCCTGGACATATTTCCTATTTAATTTGGAAACAGATTAGGCCTGAGACACTTGAAATATAGATCAGATTATCTGGATTTGGACATCTGGACATTTGACAAAATTCAAGTGGGAGTTGGAGTGGGCTATCACAGTGCATACTTCAGTCTACAGTATCGTACAGCTGTCAACATAAAAGTATAGCCTAAGGCAAGTGTTCCATATCATCACACACCAAACTATTTCTGTGACACAAGTGGAAAATCATATTTGGATAATGCAACAGAATATCCTTGCAGGTGGCAGTGTTGAAAAGCCATTTAATATGATTTATTTAAAATATCACTACTTATTACTTTGGTGTATTTACGAAACATTGTACTGCACTGATAGTAACATACGCATTCCACTGCACCTCCTATAACACCTGCAAATCTGTGTACGCGACCAATACACTTTGATTTGATTCATGTTCGTAGGGCTTCTTAGGCCTACATAAAGTATGAAAAATATTGTAACCTATAATATTGTATTACTTCTCATTAACCTGTTGGGGATGGGGGCGCTGTTTAGACTATTTATGCTAATGTGGCTAATTTTTTAAACGGCTTCCCACAAAATCCTTGATCGTACAATATGCATATTATTATTATTATTGGATAGAAAACAGTCTATAGTTTCTATAGGAGTTGAAATTTTGTCTCTAAGTGGAACAGAGCCCATTCTACAGCAATTTCCCTGACATGGAGTCAGATTTGAGAAACGTTGGCCACTTTTCTGAAGTCATTTAAAAGGGCTCTGTCGTTGCTATGACTATACGGACACTTCTTACGTCTTCCCCTGGATGCCTTTACGTGATGACGATTCCAACGGGCTCGATTGCTCGTTCACAGGCCCTACAAATGAAAAAAACCTTTAGCTAGCAAGTCTTTTCTTGCTGCGTAACGCGCGTGGAAGACACCGACCCTCTCCTGTTCCAAGCGTTAGTTTAGCCTGTTATATTTCTCCGGTCATCTTTTCACTCGTTATAGGAGTTACAAACATCACAAAGTAGTTAATTTAAAGCGTTTTATAGCAATTTATATCCGTTTAGTGCGATTTTGGGACATTTATTTTTGCAACGATGTGAAAAGTTGGGCACGCTTTTCAGTTCATCCCGAACGTAGTTGACATTTCCACATGGCAAGAGGACAGCTTTCCACCAAAAGACGATTTCTCCCAAGAAAGGATCCTTTGCCCAAGATACTGATGGAAGAACAGCTCAAGGTAGGACATTTTTATTATGATAAATCGTGTTTCTGTCGAAACATTTTAGTGGCTTAGGACGCCATGTTTTTTGACGTAGCTTCGCTTGGCGCAAACTGTATTGAAAAGTAAGGATAAATTAAAAAATGTAATAACGCAATTGTATTAAGAATTAAATTGTCTATCAATCCCTGTCCACCCTATATTTTTTAGTCACGTTTATGAGTATTTATGTATAAGAGTAGATCACTGTCTAAGTGGCGCAAGGACGTTTTCTTTACCAGCTTGTCTACATTTCACATTGTCTAACCATGATTTTGGTGGCTAAATATAAACATTTTCGATCAAACTGTATATGCATGTTGTAATGTGATGTTACAGGAGTGTCATCGGAAGAATTCTGAGAAGGTTAGTGAAAAAATTAATATCTTTTGGCGATGTTGACTTTTATCGCTCACTTTGGCTAGAATCAATGCTGGGCTGCTAATTGCTATGTGCTAAGCTAATATAACGATTTATTGTGTTTTCGCTGTAAGACACTTAGAAAATCTGAAATATTGTCTGTATTCACAGGATCTGTGTCTTTCGATTCGTGTATGCTGTGTATTTTTACGAAATGTTTGATGATTAGTAGTTAGGTAAACACGTTGCTCATTGTAATTATTCTAGTCCATTTGTGATGGTGGGTGCAATTGTAAACTATGCCATATACCTGAAATATGCACTTTTTTCTAACAAAACCTATCCCATACCATAAATATGTTATCAGACTGTCATCTAATGAGTTTTTTTGTTGGTTAGGGGCTATAAATATCTTAGTTTAGCCGAATTGGTGATGGCTACTGGTGTTGGTGGACAAATAAAAGATGGTGGATTATGCTAATGTGTTTTTAGGTAATAGATGTACATCTTTACATATTGTGTCTTCCCTGTAAAACATTTTAAAAATCGGAAATGTTGACTGGATTCATAAGATCTGTGTCTTTCATTAGCTGTATTGGACTTTAATGTGTGAAAGTTAAATATTTAAAAAAAATATTTTTTTTGAATTTCGCGGCACTGGTTTTTCAGTGGGGGGGGGGGGGGGGGGGGTGCCGCTAGCGCCACGCTGATCCTAGACAGGTTAAACCATAATCAGTGAGCGTATGTTTTTTAAAATACAATTTTTTTTACAAAATTGCCCCTTTTTCCCCCAATTTCGTGGTATCCAATTGGTAGTTACAGTCTTGTCTCATCGCTACAACTCCCGTACAGACTCGGGAGAGGCGAAGGTCGAGAGCCGTGTGTCCCCTGAAACATAACCCAACCAAGCCGCACTGCTTCATAACGCAATGCCCACTTAACCCGGAAGCCAGCCGCACCAATGTGTCGGAGGAAACACTGTACATCTGGCAACCGTGTCAGCGTGCACTGCGCCCGGCCCACCACAGGAGTCGCAGGTGCGCAATGGGACAAGGACATCTCTGCCAGGCAAACCCTCCCCTATCCCGGACGACACTGGGCCAATTGTGCGCTGCACCATGGGTCTCCCGGTCGCGGCCGGCTGTGACAGAGCCTGGACTCCAACCCAGAATCTCTAGTGGCACAGCTAGCACTGCGATGCAGTGCCTTAGACCACTGCACCACTCGTGAGGCCTACGAGCGTCTCTTATTTCAAATCCCATACTAAGCACAACTAATTACTCCCAGACCAGGGAAGGAGGTCAAGGAATGGTCTATGGAATTAAAATATCTTATGCACACGTGATATATCAAGCCCAGTGGATACCATGTGGTGTTACTGTAAATAAGTAATATTCACAAATCAAGGGGTGACTGAAAATATTACAGATTGTGACTCTTATTAATTCATTTGAGGAAACCATGTCTCACCATCAATCATATTTGTCCTGTTTCCATTTTCATATCATGTCAACACATTTTGTCAAGTACCATGGATAGGAAAGTAGGATGGGTGGTGTTAATGACAAACTAATTTAGTTCTGTAACTGGGAAGATCTTGAAATCTCTACCACATGGGATCAGTTATTGGAGCTGTTTTTAATAGCCTGTGAGACATGAGGAGGAGAATTTAGACTGGGTAACAAGGCTCCCATGCCTCTCATGTTCTACTGCTTTGCCAGTAGTGCTGCACCAAATGCCAACACCATCAGCACCATTTAAACATCCCTCTCACACCACCAATCTAAAGGTTGTGTGGCCATTTAAAGCATTTGATATTCATTTTATTGGCTGGGAACACAGTAAGGAAAGTAATTGAAAGTTGTGTTATCCTGGCTGTACTCCATCAAAGGAGACCTTTATGTTTTCTACTTAAAGTAACTTGACACTGGGAAAAACACCAAGCAGAATATGTTTTCTTAAATGATACCTTATTTTGGTTAATAAAACATGTTCTTACATACATACAGTGCCTTCAGAAAGTATTCAGGCCCCTGTCTAGGATCAGCGTGGCGCTAGCGGCACACCCCCCCCCCCCCCCACTGAAAAACCAGTGCCGCGAAATTCAAAAAAATTATTTTTTTAAAATATTTAACTTTCACACATTAACCTCTTGGAACTATAGGGGGTGCTGTTCCGCATTAGCATATTTGTGTCTCCAAATTAAACTGCCTCGTGCTAAATTCTTGATCGTACAATATGCATATTATTGTTATTATTGGATAGAAAACACCTTCTAGTTTCTATAGAAGTTGAAATTTTGTCTCTGAGTTGTACAGAACAATTTCTACAGCACTTTTCATGACAGGGTTCAGATTTCAATTTTTTTTACCTCTGATCTGGGGTCTGTTTTTAAGGCGACAGTGAATGCTATGAAGAAACCGACACTGCCTACGTCTTCCTCTGGGTGTCTGTACGTCATCACGCTTTCAATGGAATCGATGGGATATTCACAGCCAGTATAAAAGACCAAAATGTATAGAGACCGCCCTTTCTCGTCGTGCGCCTGAAGCGTGAAGGGCATCGGACCTGCCTCGTTCCAAATCGTTTTCTAACCAGCAATATTTCTCCGGTCATGTTTTCACTCGTTTTAGGTGTTAAAAACATCAAAATGTAGTTAATTTGAACCGTTTTATAGCAATTTATATCCGTTTAGTGCGATTTTAGAGGAATTTATTTGTTGTGCACTCTGAAACTTTGGACACGTTTTGGGGTGTCGGTCGTTGGTGGTGGACATTTCGAAGGACAGAGGACATCTATCGACCAAAAGACGTTTATAACATAGAAAGGATACATTGCCCAAGAATCTGATGGAAGAACACCTCAAAGTAAGCAATATTTAATATGATAAATCGTGTTTCTGTCGAAATATTTTAAACGCACATTTCGCCATTTTGTTTGGTATAGCTTCACTTGGCGAACCCTGTATTGAAAAGTAAGGATAATTTTAAAAATGTAAATCAGCGGTTGCATTAAGAACTAATTTGTCTTTCGATTCCTGTAAACCCTGTATTTTTTAGTCAAGTATATGATTAGCTATTAATTAAACCAGATCACTCTGAAAGATGGCGACCGACATTTTCAGGCTTGTTTTGCTACTATTTTCATTGTGTAACCACGGTTTTGTATGGCTAAATATGCACCTTTTCGAACAAACTGTATATGTATATTGTAAAATGATGTTACAGGAGTGTCATCGGAAGAATTCTGAGAAGGTTAGTGAAAAAATTAATATCTTTTGGCGATGTTGACTTTTATCGCTCACTTTGGCTAGAATCAATGCTGGGCTGCTATGTGCTATGTGCTACGCTAATATAACGATTTATTGTGTTTTCGCTGTAAGACACTTAGAAAATCTGAAATATTGTCTGTATTCACAGGATCTGTGTCTTTCGATTCGTGTATGCTGTGTATTTTTACGAAATGTTTGATGATTAGTAGTTAGGTAAACACGTTGCTCATTGTAATTATTCTAGTCCATTTGTGACGGTGGGTGCAATTGTAACCTATGGCAGCTACCTGAAATATGCACTTTTTTCTAACAAAACCTATCCCATACCATAAATATGTTATCAGACTGTCATCTAATGAGTTTTTTTGTTGGTTAGGGGCTATAAATATCTTAGTTTAGCCGAATTGGTGATGGCTACTGGTGTTGGTGGACAAATAAAAGATGGTGGATTATGCTAATGTGTTTTTAGGTAATAGATGTACATCTTTACATATTGTGTCTTCCCTGTAAAACATTTTAAAAATCGGAAATGGTGGCTTTATTCACAAGATCTGTATCTTTCATCTGGTGTCTTGGACTTGTGATTTAATGATATTTAGATGCTACTATCTACTTGTGAAGCTATGCTAGCTATGCTAAACAGTGTGTGGGGGGTGGGGGGTGCTCCCGGATCCGGGTTTCTGAGGCAGTAGAAGTTAAAGTCCAATACAGCTAATGAAAGACACAGATCTTGTGAATCCAGTCAACATTTCCGATTTTTAAAATGTTTTACAGGGAAGACACAATATGTAAAGATGTACATCTATTACCTAAAAACACATTAGCATAATCCACCATCTTTTATTTGTCCACCAACACCAGTAGCCATCACCAATTCGGCTAAACTAAGATATTTATAGCCCCTAACCAACAAAAAAACTCATTAGATGACAGTCTGATAACATATTTATGGTATGGGATAGGTTTTGTTAGAAAAAAGTGCATATTTCAGGTAGATGGCATAGTTTACAATTGCACCCACCATCACAAATGGACTAGAATAATTACAATGAGCAACGTGTTTACCTACTTACTAATCATCAAACATTTCGTAAAAATACACAGCATACACGAATCGAAAGACACAGATCCTGTGAATACAGACAATATTTCAGATTTTCTAAGTGTCTTACAGCGAAAACACAATAAATCGTTATATTAGCTTAGCACATAGCAATTAGCAGCCCAGCATTGATTCTAGCCAAAGTGAGCGATAAAAGTCAACATCGCCAAAAGATATTAATTTTTTCACTAACCTTCTCAGAATTCTTCTGATGACACTCCTGTAACATCACATTACAACATGCATATACAGTTTGATCGAAAATGTTTATATTTAGCCACCAAAATCATGGTTAGACAATGTGAAATGTAGACAAGCTGGTAAAGAAAAAGTCCTTGCGCCACTTAGACAGTGATCTACTCTTATACATAAATACTCATAAACGTGACTAAAAAATATAGGGTGGACAGGGATTGATAGACAATTTAATTCTTAATACAATTGCGTTATTACATTTTTTAATTTATCCTTACTTTTCAATACAGTTTGCGCCAAGCGAAGCTACGTCAAAAAACATGGCGTCCTAAGCCACTAAAATGTTTCGACAGAAACACGATTTATCATAATAAAAATGTCCTACCTTGAGCTGTTCTTCCATCAGTATCTTGGGCAAAGGATCCTTTCTTGGGAGAAATCGTCTTTTGGTGGAAAGCTGTCCTCTTGCCATGTGGAAATGTCAACTGCGTTCGGGATGAACTGAAAAGCGTGCCCAACTTTTCACATCGTTGCAAAAATAAATGTCCCAAAATCGCACTAAACGGATATAAATTGCTATAAAACGCTTTAAATTAACTACCTTATGATGTTTTTAACTCCTATAACGAGTGAAAAGATGACCGGAGAAATATAACAGGCTAAACTAACGCTTGGAACAGGTGCGCGCCGGTGTCCTCTAGGCTCATGACGCAGCTCCCAAAGAATGACTAGCTTCAGGGTTTTTTCATTTGTAGGGCCTGTGAACGCGCAATCGACCCCGTTGGAATCGTCATCACGTAAAGGCATCCAGGGGAAGACGTAAGAAGTGTCCGTATAGTCATAGCAACGACAGTGCCCTTTTAACTGACTTCAGAAGAGTGGCCAACATTTCTCAAATCTGACTCCATGTCAGGGAAATTGCTGTAGAATGGGCTCTGTTCCACTTAGAGACAAAATTTCAACTCCTATAGAAACTATAGACTGTCTTCTATCCAATAATAATAATAATATGCATATTGTATGATCAAGGATTTTGTGGGAAGCCGTTTAAAAAATTAGCCAAATTAGCATAAATAGTCTAAACAGCGCCCCCATCCCCAACAGGTTGTTCCACGTTTTGTTAGGTTACAGCCTTATTCTAAAAATGATTAAATCGTTTTTCCCTCATCAATCTTCACACAATACCGTATAATGACAAAGCAAAAACATGTTTTTAGAAATCTTTGCTAATTTTAAAACATTTAAAACTGAAATATGACATTTACATAAGTATTCAGACCCTTAATCAGTACTTTGTTGAAGAACCTTTGGCAGCGATTACAGTCTTCATTCTTGGGTATAACGCTACAAGCTTGGCACACCTGTTTTTGGGGAGTTTCTTCCGTTCTTCTGTGCAGATCCTCTCAAGCTCTGTCAGGTTGGATGGGGAGTGTGGCGGCACAGCTATTTTCACGTCTTTCCAGAGATTTTTGATCTGGTTAAAGTCCAGTCCCTGCCGCTAAAAAACATCACAACAGCATGATGCTGCCACCACCATGCTTCACCATAGGGATGGTGCAAGGTTTCCTCCAGACGTGACACCTGGCATTCAGGCCAAAGAGTTCAATCTTGGTTTCATCAGACTAGAGAATCTTGTTTTTCATGGTCTGAGATTCTTTAGGTGACTTTTGGCAAACTCCAAGCGAGCTGTCATGTGCCTTTTACTGAGGAGTGGCTTCCGTCTGGCCCCTCTACCATAAAGGCCTGATTGATGGAGTGCTGCAGAGATGGTTGTACTTCTGGAAGATTATCCTATCTCTGCAGAGGAACTCTAGAGCTCTGTCAGAGTGACCATCGGGTTCTTGGTCACATCTCTGACCAAGCCCTTCTCCCCAGATTGTTCAGTTTGGCCGGGCGGCCAGCTCTAGGAAAAGTCTTGGTGGTTCCATACTTCTTCCATTTCAGAATGATGGAAGCCACTGCTTTCTTGGCAACCTTTAATACTGTAGAATTTTTGTTGCCACCCTACCCCAGATCTGTGCCTCGACACAATCCTGTCTCGGAGCTCTACGGACAATTCCTTCTACCTCATGGCTTGGTTTTTGCTCTGACATGTAAAGACAGGTGTGTGCCTTTCCAAATCATGTCCAATACATTATATTTACCACATAGGGACTCCAATCAAGTTGTAGAAACATCTCAAGCATGATCAATGGAAACATTTCTTAAAACCTGTTTTCGCTTTGTCATTATGGGACATTGTGTGTAGATTGCTGAGGATTTTTTATTTTAATACCTTTTAGAATAGGGCTGTAACTTAACAAAATGTGGAAAAGTCAAGGGGTCTGAATACTGTTTATAACAAATCTAGTAAGTCTAGTCTTGTCTTACAGACAGAATGTACATATTTGTTTTTATTCATAATTTATGCCTAAAGCATGTTGTTATGGATTCTTACACTGCCAGAAATAGGATAACAAATGCAGACATGATATTCAGCTGACACTGACTGGGGCTTCCAGGGGTTTATGGGGCTGAAGGCACTAGGACTAGTTTCCTGTGATGCCCCAAACATAGGATTGTCTTGTTCAAGCTCGACTCCTCTTCTGGACACAAGTCTGACCTGAGGTAAATCATCAAATTTATAGTAGGCCAAATGTATATACAATAGGGCCAGGACGATACCAGTATTGCAATATTTTTCAGTGTTTTCATAATTTTTCAACAATTTTCAGACAATTCGCAAGTGGCTGAATCTCACTGTAGAAATCATCCAAGCAAGGGAAACAGCGCCCCCTTGTCTCTGTATGTGTAGCTCATGTATCTGATGCTGTGTGAAACAAAAAATAGTATGACATGTTGCCACCGTAGCATTTAACTGATTGATGCCAGCAAGCATTTGGCCTCCCTTGATAAAAAAAATATTATTTAATAAGCCAAACTGTGGGTTGTCCTGGTGTAGCAAAACGCCCCCCACGAGAGGCCAGTTTGGATTTGGCTGCACAGCAATCAAATCACATCGTAAGCAAAACGTCATCATCGTCAGAAAACATGTCTGTTTCTCGTCTGCTTGTGTTGATGTCCTGCAGTAGCTAGCTTGCTAAATCAACCCTGTATTAGATTAAGCAGACTGTGTTTGTCTATTGTTGTGGCCATAGATGAAGATCAGATCAGATTTTATGACCAATTCATGCAGAAATCCAGGTATTTCCAAAGGGTTCACATACTTTTTCTTGCCACTGTATGTATATTTTTTAAAGTGTCACTGGACTCGTCTGAAGGTAACCCATACAAATAAATGGAAGTATGGATGGAGGTGGTTTTGTGGCAACAAAAAAAGGGGTTAAATATGTGTCCAAAAATATATTTCCTGAGCTTTCTTATATCTCCTAGATATAGGACAGACACTTCAAACCTGTCTGTCTTTTTTGCCATTCATGAATGTGTTATTCAACACATTTCTATGGTCTATTGTAGTAATTTAATAATAAAAAAATATATATATATTTATACTTACAGAGGACCTCAAATTTAAAATCAATTAGCTTTATGATCATTGGTATGACCATCAGTAGTTTGTATACAAAGAGTTTAACAGCTTACATAAGTGCCCCCAACCCTCCTCAATATGGGTCGTTTTGCCATGGATTGTTAATTGCTTTTATTTATTTTTAAATATTACATTTATAGAAATAGCAATATTGAAATGTATGATTTGTAGAACTGATTCAGCATTCTTAGAACTTCTTCGGTGTAATGGGCTTCCTCCTTCTCCTCATCCGAAGAGGAGTTGCAAGGATTTGACCAACGTGCAGCGGGTTGTGGATACATAATGATTTATTAACACAAAGACTAAACACGAAAACAAACACTTGGAAGGATACAAAATAACAAACCGACCTAAACAGACTTAAACTTAAGAATTTACATGTAACACGAAGAACGCACGGACAGGGAAAACAAACGACACAAAAACCGAACGAACAAACATACCGAAACAGTCCCGTGTGGCGCAACATACACAGACACGGAAGACATCCACCCACAACAAACAATGTGAAACAACCTACCTTAATATGACTCTCAATTAGAGGAAACGCCAAACACCTGTCTCTAATTGAGAGCCATACCAGGCAACCCATTAACCCAACATAGAAAACACATAACATAGACTACCCACCCAAATTCACGCCCTGACCAATTAAACACGTACCAAAACAACAGAAAACAGGTCAGGAACGTGACATTAGGGCTAGGCCACTTTTTCACAATTTCCGCCTGAATGACATGCCCAAGGTAAACTGTATGTTGCTCAGGTCCTGAAGCCAGAATATGCATATAATTGGTACCATTGGAAAGAAAACACATGGAAGTTTGTAGAAATGTTAAAATAATGTAGGAGAATATAACACAATAGATATGGCAGGAGAAAATCCAAAGAAAAACCAACCAGAATTTTTGGGGGGAGCGAGACCATGCTCTTACAATGGAAAGTATAGGGGCATACTGAATTCTAGCTTCCATAGGGTATCAGCAGTCTATGTTTAAGGTTTCAGGCTTGTAACTTCCAAAACGAATAAGAAATATCAGTTTTAGTAGAGACACAGTCTTGGAAATTCATGCTTGGGCGCACCATGAAGACAAGACACACCTGCTAAAATTGGTTTCCTATTGAACATACTTCTTTCCGTAAGAAGTATTATAGCTTGATAACATTTTAGGGTATCTGAGCAGTAAATAGAAACATATTTTGACTTGAAACAAAGTTTAGGGGTAGATTTTCGGATTTATTTCTCTGCATGTTGAACGAGTGGATTACTCAAATCGATGGCGCCAACTAAACAGACTTTTTGGGATATTTAGAAGAATTGTATCTAACAAAACGACACTACGTGTTATAGCTGGGACCCTTTAGATGACAAATCTGAGGAATATTTTCAAGAAGTGAATATTCAATTGCTATTTGTGAATTTATGAAACCTATGCCGGTGGAAAAATATTTTGATTTCGGGCACCGTCCTCAAACAATCGCATGGCATGCTTTTGCTGTAATAGCTACTGTAAATCGAACAGTGCAATTAGATTAACAATAATTGAAGCTTTCAACCAATATAAGACACTTGTATGTACCTAAATGTTTAATATCCATAATATTTATGATTATTTATTTGAATTGCACGCCCTCCAGATTCACCGGAAGTTGTCCCGCTAGCGGGACGCCTAGCCCTACGCATGGTCATTTTTACTCCCAATTAATAATAATTTGACAAATGATAATTTGATAATGATAATGATAATTTGACAAATGAGAAAGTACATTTCATCAGTATTGATCATTTCTGTTTATCTTGGTTTTGCTAGTTAAATCATGGAACATGATTAACCAAAATGCATAGAAAAACCTGACAACCTTGTGGTTACAGTGAGAGTAAATTAAGTTATAGGGTTTCAACAGCAATAGAAGCCACTATGTCTGTCATTTTGAATGACCAAGACCTAATACACAATCACATTGTCAAAAGTTGTCAACACTGTCATTCGCTTCTAATCTAATTGTGATGGATCTCAACATCTGGACAACTGGATTCACTCTTTCCCCTCCTGCTCGGGCTTGATCTGAATGGGGATGACCATGTCACTGGGGAGAATGGTGGTAGCTGAGCCTGGAAGAGGTGCTTCTACTAAGAGAACCCCTTCACCAGACAGAGATGAGCTGATGTGCTGCAAGTCCACACCAGGGAGCAGCCTTCAACAAACAAAAACAACAACAATTTGCTTACAACACAGACAGTCTACAATGTGTTTACTGTGGTTCAAATGGCTGCATGTCATCTGTTTTAACAAATTTAATTAAACCGTGGGAAATTATTTCATATCTCCTATAACAATCAACACAAAGACTTTAAGTTGCACACATTATTTGTTAACTTCTTAGTTTCATTACCGGGAGATGTCTTTGCCATAACATTGTGAGAGACCTTGTTTCCTATTCAACCATTACAACTTACTTGTATTTCCTTATAAAGCACCTTGAGACTGATCCATGTTTGTCTTCCCTTTCATCATGTTGACCTTAAAATATAAGTTGAGAACAATTATTGAAGTAATGGAATATGGAGCATGTGGACATCTTAACAACATTAACAGTAAATTGTCAAAGATATTTAACAATGGATGTTCCAAAAACCATATTCGTTTTTTTTTTTACCAGAGAAATAATGTTCCTACCTGCAATCTCCAGGAAGCCCCCTTGGTTTTGATTGATATCTCCTCTGGTGAGAAGTGATTAACATCCAGGGTGATCCTCCAACTGCCCTGTCCCGTCCTGATCTCTGACACTCCTCCAGACAGTTGCCTCTGAAGCCTGGCTTAAGTCTGGGGTGCCACTGCAGCAGGGAGAACAGTGCTGAGGCTGAAGAGGGGATAGTGTGTGTACCCTGGCCAGGAGGATGATGCTGGGCTGTGATGGCTAGGCTGTGTCCACTCACGGAAAGGATCCCAATTTACATCTCGGCGGAAAAGAGGACTTGGTAATACCTTGTTGTGGTCAGCCATGGTCTTCTGAATCACCTTCTGAGAGTGGTACTGGGGGGTGGAACCTGTATCCTCTCTTAGTTTCCCCTTGGCTAGCTAATGTTATTCAATCTCTATTTAATTACAATGGCTAAGTCCGGTTTAATGACTTAGACTCGCCATACAAAAGAGCAGCTATATTTTCCCCCAAAGAGTTCAGGAAGGCTGCCTCATAGTGGGATGGATTGCCCTGGACAAATCAGCATCACTCACAACATTTATATACCCAGCTGATCCATTCTAGCACCTATCAAGCAGTAAGTGTTATCCATGGGATGAGTTGATAGGCATGGTTGGAACAGTGGTGTTGCTCCTCTGTTGCCATGGGACCTGCAGAGGATAACTCGAATTGTATTTATAGCGCAAATGGCAAGTAGTTGGTGGATGAATCCGGCAACAGCAACGATGGGGTTTATTCAGTGATTGGCCTCTGCAGTCTTGTCATATACTGGTGCTCTTTGTCCTCTCCATAGTAATCGTATTGCTCTGCTATGTGCAGGGACAGCATGTACATTCACCACAGAAACTGCTAAGCAACCCCTGAGCTACAGTATAAACAGAGGGGGGGGGGGGGGGGGTTCCAGCCTCAAAACATGACCTTCCTATTTACACCACTGTTGGAGCTTTGGTATACTCAGATACCTAATATGTTCATACGGTTATTTTGCAGTGACTTCAACTTCTATGTACATCTATGGGCATGTAACATTCACTCACATGTTGACCCTGTGGCTCCTACATCTGAGGGAGTGATGTAGTTCTAATAGAAAGACTGACGCTATAGAGAGGTGGAGAATTTTGATATGACGAGCCTGTAGGTCTGTCCTCTGGGTTTCCCTGCTTCACTTACTTTGAGGGGAACGAATCTAATAAGCCTGCGCCAGTGTATCAGATGATCTAACATAATGTCAGCACCTCAAGCCCTCTCCATTCATTATGCTCAACTCCAGTCTCTTGGGTGAAGTTCCACTTGTTTATGTTTCTCTCCCACGTAATCGATAACTCAATGTTATTTAACTAGGCAAGTCAGTTAAGAACAAATTATTTTTTACAATGACGGCCTACCCAGGCCAAACCCTCCCCTAACACGGACCAATTGTGTGCCGCCCTCAAACCCGCTTCTGTAGTGACACATCTAGCACTGCGATGCAGTGCCTTAGACCGCTGCGCCACTCGGCCCCTAAACTCCATTTTACATTTACATTTTAGTCATTTAGCAGACGCTCTTATCCAGAACGACTTACAGGAGTAATTAGGGTTAAGTGCCTTACTCAAGGGTACATCGGCCAATTTGTGTTCACCCAGTCGGCTTAGGGACGCAAACCAGTGACCTGTCGGTTACTGGCTCAACGCTCTTAACCGCTAGCTACCTGCCTTTAGTTGATACCGTAGTACTGTTGTAGGGAAATGTGGGTCAATATTACGCCAGATTGCTACATTTATTACAGAGTATAAGATTTGGAATGTGACATAAGTCACACACTCTTAATCTTTACAGCTCAACTGAAACTAAAATTAAAACTAATCATGAAAAAACAATCTAGTAAACTGAAATAAAATAATGAACAAACAGATTAGGAAAACGTTAACTATACTGAAACTATTATCTTTGACTCCAAAATGAACTAAAATAAAAAACGATCCTGAATTATGTTCAGTTCTATTTTTGGGGGGAGGGGTCAAATTGAATAGGTTTTCAAGCTTCTGAATCTGGCGGGTCACATTAAGAGTAACTTTATCATTTAAAGGTAGATTCAATGAGATGACGTTGCCAACGAGCAGCACCACAGATATTGGTTGCGTTTGAGTGGTAAGTCTAAATCAACCGACTCTAGATGAAAGTGGAGGAATGAAGTTGAAGAAGGTGCATCTGCGTAAGCGTTAAGTTGGACATTAATGTAGTTTCCCAAAAGCAACATGGCAGTGTTGCCATTGTCGAAATAAACATGCACTGTATCTAAACCCCATATCCACTGTACACATAAATCAAGGTAAATTGGTTCCTGTTTGTTATGTCTTTGCTCACGCGTGGGTCATATAAAAACACCCCAATGATTGATTGACTAAAGAGCTTTCCACAATGCAGGCGATGGCTGCAGGTTGAAGTTGAAAAGCAACAGCAGAAACTCGCAGTCGACTGCAGTCAAAACTTGAAGACCTTTTGGGCACATGATTTTTGTCAAGTTTATGCAGTTGATATGTAGGCGCAAGTCCCCAGAATGCAACACACTTTGAAAAGTCACCGACTTGGCAAAAGTGATCAGCTTGAACATGAGCACAATGCAAGATTTTGCTCTCACACCATGTGTACGGGTGTGCTTCACGCTACTACAACGTGGTAGCTACTGGACCAAAACAGAGAAGTTTAGCCTTGCGCTTCAACGCTCCTGGTTGTTGCGGAAACTATTCACTTTGTGCATCGACGTCATCTCACTGAGTCTACCTTTAAACCTAACCTAAGATCTGACCCATCACCAAATGCATTACTGCACCACAGAAGTGAAAGAAGTGACATCCCCAAAAATACAAAACTTATACAACTATACAGTAAATGGTTCCTGGCCTCCCATGCATAGGCTACTTTCTGTCCCTAACACGAAAACTAAAATGGAAATGAAATAATATGAATATATAAATATTTCTATAAAACTTAAACAAAATAAAAACCTGAATTAACTGAATTTCAAATGAAAATATGACAACTAATAGAAATAAAAATGAATATTAAACACAAAACTATAATACCTGTTAAGGCGTTCCTCCTCCTCTCCATTTTCGGAAAAGGAGGAGTATTGAGGGAACCAAGGCGCAGCGAAGTTTGAACACATAATGATTTATTAAATAAACAAAATAGACAAAGACGAAAACGAACTATACTGGATATAACTAACAAAATAACAAAACGATGTAGACAGACCTGAACAAACGAACTTACATATACACGAAGCACGCTGACACAGGAACAGACTACATAAACCGAAAACGAAACGAACAACCGAAACAATCCCGTATGGTGTAAGACATAACACAGACACAGGAGACAATCACCCACAAACACACAGTGATAATGCCCTACCTAAATATGACTCTTGATTAGAGGAAAATGCAAACCACCTGCCTCTAATCAAGAGCCATACCAGGCAAACCGAAACCAACATAGAAACAGGTAACATAGACTGCCCACCCAAAACACATGCCCTGACCATAAACACATAAAAACTAACATAAATAGGTCAGGACTGTTACAGTACCCCCCCCCCCAAGGTGCGAACGCCGGGCGCACCAGCACAAAGTCCAGGGGGGGGTCCGGGTGGGCAGTTGACCACGGTGGTGGTTCCGGTTCAGGACGCTGTCCCCGTACCACCATAGTCACTCCCCTCTTCTTTCTACCCCTTCTAATGCCCACCCTAACACTACCTTCCCCTAAATAAACAGCTAGCACCAGGACAAGGGGCAGCACCGGGACAAGGGGTAGCACCGGGACAAGGGGCAGCACCAGAACAAGGACCAGCACCGGGACAAGGGGCAGCACCGGGACAAGGGGCAGCACCGGGACAAGGGGCAGCACCGGGACAAGGGGCAGCACCGGGACAAGGGGCAGCACCGGGACAAGGGGCAGCACCGGGACAAGGGGCAGCACCGGGACAAGGGGCAGCACCGGGACAAGGGGCAGCACCGG
The DNA here is from genome assembly GCF_029448725.1 of Salvelinus fontinalis. Taxonomy (NCBI): domain Eukaryota; kingdom Metazoa; phylum Chordata; class Actinopteri; order Salmoniformes; family Salmonidae; genus Salvelinus; species Salvelinus fontinalis. The sequence continues at coordinate 23,247,782 of NC_074666.1, forward strand.
GACAAGGGGCAGCACCGGGACAAGGGGCAGCACCGGGACAAGGGGCAGCACCGGGACAAGGGGCAGCACCGGGACAAGGGGCAGCACCGGGACAAGGGGCAGCACCGGGACAAGGGGCAGCACCGGGACAAGGGGCAGCACCGGGACAAGGGGCAGCACCGGGACAAGGGGCAGCACCGGGACAAGGGGCAGCACCGGGACAAGGGGCAGCACCGGGACAAGGGGCAGCACCGGGACAAGGGGCAGATCCCGGCTGAAGGACTCTGGCAGGTCCTGTTTGGACGGCTCTGGCAGGTCCATGCTGGCTGACGGCTCTCGACGCTCATGGCAGACTGACGGCTCTCTACGCTCATGGCAGGCTGACGGCTCTTGACGCTCATGGCAGGCTGACGGCTCTCGACGCTCATGGCAGGCTGACGGCTCTCGACGCTCATGGCAGGCTGACGGCTCTCGACGCTCATGGCAGGCTGACGGCTCTCGACGCTCATGGCAGGCTGACGGCTCTCGACGCTCATGGCAGGCTGACGGCTCTCGACGCTCATGGCAGGCTGACGGCTCTCGACGCTCATGGCAGGCTGACGGCTCTCGACGCTCATGGCAGGCTGACGGCTCTCGACGCTCATGGCGCTCTGACGGCTCTGGCTGCTCATGGCTCACTGACGGCTCTGGCTGCTCATGGCTCTTTGACGGCTCTGGCTGCTCATGGCTCTTTGACGGCTCTGGCTGCTCATGGCTCTTTGACGGCTCTGGCTGCTCATGGCTCTCTGACGGCTCTGGCTGCTCATGGCTCTCTGACGGCTCTGGCTGCTCATGGCTCACTGACGGCTCTGGCTGCTCATGGCTCTTTGACGGCTCTGGCTGCTCATGGCTCTTTGACGGCTCTGGCTGCTCATGGCTCTTTGACGGCTCTGGCTGCTCATGGCTCTCTGACGGCTCTGGCTGCTCATGGCTCTCTGACGGCTCTGGCTGCTCATGGCTCTCTGACGGCTCTGGCTGCTCATGGCTCGCTGGCGGCTCTGGCAGATCCTGTCTGGTTGGCGGCTCTGGCAGATCCTGTCTGGTTGGCGGCTCTGGCAGATCCTGTCTGGTTGGCGGCTCTGGCAGATCCTGTCTGGTTGGCGGCTCTGGCAGATCCTGTCTGGTTGGCGGCTCTGGCAGATCCTGTCTGGTTGGCGGCTCTGGCAGATCCTGTCTGGTTGGCGGCTCTAGCGGCTCCTGTCTGGCTGATGGCTCTAGCGGCTCCTGGCAGACGGGCGGCTCTGTAGGCTCATGGCAGACGGGCGGCTTTGCAGGCTCATGGCAGACGGGCGGCTTTGCAGGCTCCTGGCAGACGGGCGGCTCAGATGGCGCTGGGGAGACGGATGGCTCAGATGGCGCTGGGGAGACGGATGGCTCAGATGGCGCTGGGGAGACGGATGGCTCAGATGGCGCTGGAGAGACGGATGGCTCAGATGGCGCTGGGGAGACGGATGGCTCAGATGGCGCTGGGGAGACGGATGGCTCTGGCCGGATATGGCGCACTGTAGACCTGGTGCGTGGTGCCGGAACTGGAGGCACCGTGCTAATGACAAGCACCTTCCTACTAGTGCGGGGAGCAGGGACAGGGCACACTGTATTCTCAGAGCCTACTCTATCCCTGATGCGTGGTACCGGCACTGGTGACGCCGGCCTGAGGACAAGCACATCAGGATTAGTAGGGGGAGAATATACAGTGTGTACAGGGCTCTGGAGACGCACTGGTAGCTTAGTGCGTGGGGCCGGAACTGGAGGCACCGGGCTAGATACACGCACTACAGGGAGAGTGCGTGGAGGAGGAACAGGGCTCAGGATACGCACTGGTAGCCTAGTGCGTAGTGTAGACACTGTAGGTACTAGGCTGGGGCGGGGAGGTGGTGCCGGAAATACCGGACCGTGGAGGCGTACTGGCTCTCTTGAGCATTGAGCCTGCCCGACCTTACCTGGTTGAATGCTCCCGGTTGCCCGACCAGTGCGGGGAGGTGGAATAACCCGCACCGGGCTATGTAGGCGAACCGGGGAAACCATGCGTAAGGCAGGTGCCATGTATGCCGGCCCGAGGAGACGCACTGGAGACCAGACGCGTTGAGCCGGCCTCATGACACCTGGCTCAATACCCAATCTAGCCCTCCCAGTGCGGGGAGGTGGAATAACCCGCACCGGGCTATGCACTCGTACAGGAGACACCGTGCGCTCTACTGCGTAACACGGCGCCTGCCCGTACTCCCGCTCTCCACGGTAAGCCTGGGAAGTGGGCGCAGGTCTCCTACCTGCCCTTGGCCCACTACCCTTTAGCCCCCCCCCAAGAAATTTTTGGGAGTTACTCACGGGCTTTTTCGGCTTCCGTGCCAGACGCGTTCCCTCATAGCTCCGGTTCCTCTCTCCGGTAGCCTCCGCTCTCCTCAGTGCCTCCAGCTGTTCCCATGGGAGGCGATCCCTCCCAGCCAGGATCTCCTCCCAAGTGTAGCAACCCTTTCCGTCCAAAACATCGTCCCATGTCCATTGCTCCTTCTTTTCCTGTCCCTTTCTCCTTTGACTCCGCTGCTTGGCTCTGGGTTGGTGGGTGATTCTGTTAAGGCGTTCCTCCTCCTCTCCATTTTCGGAAAAGGAGGAGTATTGAGGGAACCAAGGCGCAGCGAAGTTTGAACACATAATGATTTATTAAATAAACAAAATAGACAAAGACGAAAACGAACTATACTGGATATAACTAACAAAATAACAAAACGATGTAGACAGACCTGAACAAACGAACTTACATATACACGAAGCACGCTGACACAGGAACAGACTACATAAACCGAAAACGAAACGAACAACCGAAACAATCCCGTATGGTGTAAGACATAACACAGACACAGGAGACAATCACCCACAAACACACAGTGATAATGCCCTACCTAAATATGACTCTTGATTAGAGGAAAATGCAAACCACCTGCCTCTAATCAAGAGCCATACCAGGCAAACCGAAACCAACATAGAAACAGGTAACATAGACTGCCCACCCAAAACACATGCCCTGACCATAAACACATAAAAACTAACATAAATAGGTCAGGACTGTTACAATACCTTGGCTCAAACAAAGCCCCAAACATCTGTCATAAATAATTCAAACAATGAACCTCACACCTGACTCAATCAGTACCGTGAGTGTACAGTGATACCATTTATTAGTATGGTAGTGGAAGAGATATCATGAATTTCATTGCGGATATTATTACATGCCATACATTCATATTTTGCATTGCAGAGTTAGAAGTGTGCATATATGCATGTGATTAGGTACAGTACTGTTTTAAGTCAACAGGTATTGTGTTTTGCCATATAACTAGAGACATTATAGTGCAATTAACTCTACTTTCACTATCAGCAGTAGAGCAAATGTATATGTTTGCAACTCTAACCTTGAGACATATCTGAGTCCTTTATGCAAAGGTGGGTTACATACAAACATTTATGGAGTGTGTCTATTGAAGAATATAGCCTAGTAATGAAGTTTACTGAAAGTGTAACGGTTTCTCTCCTCTTCGTCTGAAGAGGAGTAGGGATCGGACCAAAACGCAGCGTTGTATGCAGACATAACGAAATGTATTTAAACAAGACAAAACACGAAGAACACTTGAAATGATTACAAAATAACAAACGACGTAGACAGACCTGAACTTGAGAATTTACAATATAACACGAAGAACAGGAACAGACTAACCAAACAGTCCCGTGTGGTGACACAGGAACAAAAGTGAAGCTAACACGAACTAAGTGCACACATGAAACATAGAACATAGACAATTACCCACAATCACCTAAAGCCTATGGCTGCCTTAAATATGGCTCCCAATCAGAGACAACAATAAACAGCTGTCTCTGATTGAGAACCAAACCAGGCAACCATAGACTTTCCTAAACCTCTCTACTGAACACAACCCCATACACTATACAAAACCCCCTAAACAATACACACACCCTAAACTAGACAAAACACACAAACATCCCATGTCACACCCTGACCTAACTAAACTAATAAAGAAAATCAATATAACAGAGGCCAGGGTGTGACAGAAAGGCTTTCTGTGAGACAGTCGAGGTTTTCTGTGACAGTCATTCTCTGTGCTGGTATTCTTAAACCAACTATTCTATGGATCCTGCAGAATGTCTATTAGAAAACCACACTGATCTGATCTTGTCCATCATCTGACACAGCAAACGCTGCAGTTTCTCTGAACAGAAAAATAAGAAAACAGACATGTTTAACTGCTGTAGCATTGAGCTCACAACCTTGAAGGGACATGTATAGTGTAAAATGTGTATTTTTCAGAGGAAGTGTGTAAACAAAAATGTAAGGCACTGAAGATCACTATACCCTACCTTTTATGTTGTCTGCTGTTAATTATGAGTGTTACTATCATTAGGATTAATGCTAGTGCTCCAATAACTGAACCAACCACAATTCCCTTGAGATTATCTGCAAAACAAAGAGCATATACTGTCATTTAAGTGTGGCTTTAGAGGGAAAGATAAATCATTTTGTTGAGAGAGAGTTGTAAAGGGCTTTGAAATGCTTCCCTTTTTGATAAAGGAGGAGCCATTATCAGCTTGTCCACAGTCAAAAAGGAGAATGCAAACCTTTGATTTTCAGATACTCAATTTCATCCCTATGTTATTCATGATGGGGGGCTCACGCACTGTAAATAATAGTATAGTGGCTACATCCTCCTTCAGTAACATAACAGTACTGTAGCTAGCCTATGCTATGAATATTTCAATCATTTTGTCAATTATACTGTATGTGATGATTCAAATTCACAGTCTGGTCTCATTGCCATAGCAATATGCCCCCATATCTGTCCCTGCCAACTCATGTCAACAGTATTAGTGGAGGGATTGTAAAAGGGGTTTAAACAAAGCACATGTATCAGTGGTGAAGTTCTGATTTTTTAAATCATTTTGGGAAATCAAAGGAAAACAGGACACGCCGTAAATAAAAAAGCAACTGATTTCAAACATTAAGCATGGTAAAGTTGATGTGACCTCACTGGCAATAAACCCATGATATTGATCCTCAGCCAATATTGATTTCATTTTGCAGTAACGTTTTAGTGATAATTTGTTACTAGAATTATAGAGCATTTTGCTGTTGATTTTAGTGATCATTTTTACCAGAATTATAGAGCATTTTGCTGTTGATTTCAGCGATGATAAATACATTTTTACATTTACATTTTTGTCATTTAGCAGACACTCTTATTCAGAGCGACTTCCAATAGTGAGTGCATACTGTGGCCTACAGCAGGTCAGCCACCAGGGGGAGACTCGTCGAGGCCTGGTGACAGACGGAGTATACATCATGAGGCCAGATCTCGACGGCTCACCAGCAAGGACTAATTGGGGCTGATTGGGGATTGGTGAGTAATCAAGGGCTGATTGCTCACCAGCTGTACAAGTCCCATAAAGCTGCCAGAAAGGCAGCACACAGGGAAGAGACTGGGGGGAAGAAAGGACACCTGTATAGTTGGGGACAGTACCAGAGGTAACAGGATAGGGTTCAGTTTTTGATCTCCACAGGATACAGCAAGACCCGGAGCCCAGAAGACGGTATCCCGGAGAGGGTCTCATGGGGGAGACCCATTCTTTTCTTTTGGACTATTATTTTAATAAATACCTTTGAAACTGAGCTTTTGACCCAACCCCCTGGTCTGCCACAATACATTTTCATACTTTTTCGTACTGGTATTTCCTACATACCAGGAGCGTATATCATGTTGCTGTTGATTTCAGCGATGATTCAAACCAGTAGCATAGAATTTTGCTGTTGATTTCAGCGATGGTCCATACCAGCCACACAGGTCGTGGTTTCACCAGACCATTGACCAGTCCCCAGGCATGTGTGCTCCTCTGACCCCCAGAGGACATAGCCAGAGTCACAGGACAGCTTCACCACAGCTCCCTGTAAATATCTGGTCCCCTCCTTCTTTCCATTTGTGGGTGGAGAAAGCCAGCCACAGGACACCACTGTAGAGAATGAGATAAGATGGGCTTAATTTTCTGCTATATTAATTCTATAACTAACGGTGCAAATGTGCTTATGTTCATTGTTATTTTGTTATACAGTAGGTTACCTACCTGGCTCTAGATCCTCCACTACAGACCTGTGGCTCTGAAAAGATACCCTGGTGGCATTGCCCATCTCCAGACTACGAGCCATCAGCGTATCATATCTACAATGCAATTATGATGAGATATTTCAAGCAATAAACAGAAGAGAACATTATGTCTCTTTAGCTATAAAAAGTATAGTGTCTCAGTGTCCTGTGTGTGATAACAGAGGATGGCAGATGTCTGGCTAGATTCCTCTGATCCATGCTTGTCGTACCTACAGTACAGAGAGCCCTCTCCAGAGCACAGCTCAGAGGCCTGGCTGCCGAGAGGATCATTTGGATCCTCAGGGATGGAAAACACTGGATGGAAACTGGCGTCGTGTTTTGGAGCATGGAGATATGAGTTCAACAAGTGTTCCGAATCGTACGTGAAGAGCGTGGACTCGTTCAATATAGCCCCTGGAAAAATTTAAGTCAAAGCATATTTTTACTGAGTAAAAAATGTATTGACTGCATTTGTTGTGCACATGACAACTGTGTGCAATTGCATTATGAGTACACTGAACCTTAGTTAGTAATTAACAATATCTCTGCAATCTGTCTGGAGAACATGTATGATATTAATTAGATGTAGACTTTGTATTTACTCACAGCTTGCCCCGAAATTAAACAGCCCCTCTGCATTGCCTTGATCAGACTCAGTCTGACCATCACTGGTAACCAGGTCATCTTTGGGATCACCGTTCATCTTTCCTAACAGTCCACGGGTAAAATCCTTAAACACCTCCGGTAGAAGCACTGTGGCTGTCATGGTTCCCCCTCTCAGTCTCAGTTCCACTCCAGCTCCAGAGGGGAACATGACAGTCACATTTGTAGGGTTGGGTGAAAATACAAACACACCTGGAAAATAAGTATGATAGATCCATATCTTAGAATTGCACATTTTTCTTATCTTATCTGGTTGACATTTTAGAAAATAGAATCTCCATTCTAGATTCTACATCCACATTTACAGCTCAGTGCAGACTTGGTGAATACTGCTGTCAAACATTTGAACTTGAAATGAAAGTTTAATCATTCTCTTTACGCAGGGAAGCTAGGACTTTAAAGCAGTTGTAAATATCTGTTAGTAATTTCACAAGGGCATAGACAGCCCTTATATCTCTTCATCAGTGAGCCAGCGCAGCCTTATCTCTGCTGCATTATCTCTCCACTGCATTGATTAATTTATGAAAACAATTGCTCTTCCATGAATCCAAAGGTCAATTAAAAAAGCCCAAGGTCTCACCCTTCAGATCCATCCAGCTCTGCTCAGAGAAGGAGAGGGAGGTTTGGTTCTGCAGCACCTGTAGGTGGTCCTGAGGGTTGCCGAGTCGCACCTCAATGATGTCAGAGGTCCCCTCTCTCATGGCAACCGCTGACAGCTTTGTTGCTTTCACCATGCTGCCTGTGAAATTAATGTTTAGGAATAATAATCAATGTAATAGTAATTTGCCAAAATTTGAGGTCAACTGAGATCCTCTGAATTTCTTGTCGCTTTCATTCTAACTATAGGTTTTCTTAAAAACTCACCATTTGTCAGTATTACCGGCTCTGTTCTGCCCTGTATTGTCAGTTCCTTGCTTTCTGAGACCATAATGGTGTATTCCCCCTTTCCATTGAAGGAGTAACTGACGCCATCAAATGTTATGAAGTGGGGGTCTCCAAACACCACACCTAGTGATAAAAAATCCAATACCATTATTATAAATTATTCTAAAATGACATTGAAACAATAATAAATAACAGAAAAAAAGATCTACATTTTAGACACTGTATAATATTATGTTCAGACAGCTGTAATGTCATGAATCAGACAGTCATACTATAGGCCAGAGCCATTTTCTCACCTGCTTTTGGTACTTGGTAGGTCCTGCAGTCACTGGAGGGTCTGCGTTTGAAGTAGTAGTGACAGTTGTCAGACCACAGGCAGCAGTAGTAGAAGCTGAGGACGTCGTAGAGCCAGTGGGAGAACCCAGGGACTCTGGGGGGCTTTACAAATGGGGGTGAGCCCCAGTCATGGGCTCTGTCTGGGGTACTCCCGCCAATGGAGTCATCTGTCAAAACCTGGGCCCCCGTGTGGTCATAGCAACACTGCTGTCCTGCTGCAAACTTGGGGCTGTCAACAGTGAATATGAAACACAGGATCCAAATAGGCCTTGAGGACTCTTAATGACTGACAAATCATTAGATTGTTATGGGACTTACCTGGCTTGTATGGCCCGCACACAGTGCACACTTCCTGGGTGGTAGGTACACACACTCCCCTTCTCTATATCACAGCCATAATCTGTCTGTGGGTGAAAGGGAAAGCATCAATTAAAATGCACAAAGCAAACAGTATCATACTCTTTTCCTTTACTGGTATCTATCATACATGTAAAGCAATACTGCATGTATGCTGTGCCTGCGCTGTTGGGAGCACAAACATAATAAGGTACAAGGTACAGGTGTAGGATCTTAGGTGTAGGATCTTAATTTGTGCCAGTTGCTACAGCAGGAAAATAATCCTGCAGCAACAGGAAATGTGAATTATGTGGATTGTAATTAATGGACATATTTATAGAGGTTGATTCATTCTTCGTGTGGGAAAATCAAGTCTGATCACGCTCTCCGCAGCCGATGTGGGTAAGACCTTAAAACAGGTCAAAATTCACAAGGCTGCAGAGCCAGACGGATTACCAGGACGTGTACTCCGAGCATGCGCTGCCCAACTGGCATGTGTCTTCACTGACATTTTCAACCTCTCCCTGTCTGAGTCTGTAATATAAACATGCTTCAAGCAGACCATCATAGTCCCTGTGCCCAAGAACACCAAGGTAAAATGCCTAAATGACTACCGACCCGTAGCACTCACGTCTGTAGCCATAAAATGCCTTAAAAGGCTGGTCATGGCTCACATCAACATCATTATCCCAGAAACCATAGACCCACTCCAATTTGCATACCGCACCAACAGACCCACAGATGATGCACTCTCTATTGCACTCCACACTGCCCTTTCACACCTGGACAAAAGGAACACCTAAGTGAGAATGCTATTCATTGACTACGCTGATCCCCAACACAGGCGCATGCTCAGTCCCCTCCTGTACTCCCTGTTCACTCATGACTGCACGACCAGGGACGACTCATCAAATCAAATGTTATTAGTCATATGCGCTGAATACCACAGGTGTAGACCTTACAGTGAAATGCTTACTTACGAGCCCCTAACCAACATTGCAGTTTCAAAAAATAGGGATAAGAATAAGAGATAAAAGTAACAAGTAATTAAAGAGCAGCAGTAAAAAATAACAATATATACAGGGGGGTGCCGGTACAGAGTCAATGTGCGGGGACACCGGTTAGTTGAGGTAGTATGTACATGTAGGTAGAGTTAATATTAAAGTGACTATAAATAGATGACAAGTGGCAGTGGTGTTTAGAGGGGAGGGGGGCAATGCAAATAGTCTGAATAGTCATTTGACTAGATGTTCAGGAGTCTTATGGCTTGGGGGTAGAAGCTGTTTAGAAGCCTCTTGGACCTAGACTTGGCCCTCCGGTACCGCTTGCCGTGCGGTAGCAGAGAGAACAGTCTATGACTAGGGTGGCTGGAGTCTTTGACCATTTTTAGGGCCTTCCTCTGACACCGCCTGGTTTAGAGGTCCTGGATGGCAGGAAGCTTTGCCCCAGTGATGTACTTGTCATGTTTTGTCATTTGATTATCATGTCTTGTCCCTGTGCTTCCCTTCCATTTGTCTCCCTCTGCTGGTCTTAGTAGGTTCTTTCCCTCTTTCTATCCCTCTCTCTTCCCCTCCCTCTCTTCCTTTCTCGCTCTCTCTCTATCGTTCCGTTCCTGCTCCCAGCTGTTCCTCATTCTCCTAACTACCTCATTTAATCTTTCACACCTGTCCCCTATTTTGCCCTCTGATTAGAGTTCCTATTTCTCCCTCTGTTTTCCGCTTCTGTCCTTGTCGGATCTTTGTTTGATGTTTGCTGTTCTGTGTCCTGGTTCCGCCCTGTCGTGTTTTTGCCTTCATCAGATGCTGCGTGTGAGCAGGTGTCATCTAAGATATATCCTGGAGTACCGTTTTGTTTAAGAATGGAATAAAGACTCTGTTTTTGTTAAGTCGCTTTTGGGTCCTCATTCACCAGCATAACAGAAAGATCCGACCACAATGGACCCAGCGACTACGGATTCTCGCAACACTGCCATCGAGATCCAGGGAGCAATGCTCGGCAGACACGAGCAGGAATTGTCTGCTGCTCGTCATGCCGTTGAGACCCTGGCCGCTCAGGTTTCCAACCTCTCAGGACAGTTTCAGAGTCTTCGTCTCGTGCCACCTGTTACTTCCTGGTCTTCCGAGTCTTCGGAACCTAGGGTTAATAACCCACCATGTTACTCTGGGCAACCCACTGAGTGCCGCTCCTTTCTCACCCAGTGTGATATTGTGTTTTCTCTCCAGCCCAACACATACTCACGAGAGAGAGCTCGGATCGCCTACGTCATATCACTCCTTACTGGTCGGGCTCGGGAGTGGGGCACAGCTATCTGGGAGGCAAGGGCGGAGTGTACTAACGATTATCAGAGTTTTAAAGAGGAGATGATACGGGTTTTTGATCGTTCAGTTTTTGGAAAGGAGGCTTCCAGGGTCCTGGCTTCCCTATGTCAAGGTGATCGATCCATAACGGATTACTCTATAGAGTTTCGCACTCTTGCTGCATCCAGTGACTGGAACGAGCCGGCGTTGCTCGCTCGTTTTCTGGAGGGACTTCACGCTGAGGTTAAGGATGAGATTCTCTCCCGGGAGGTTCCTTCCAGCGTGGACTCTTTGATTGCACTCGCCATCCGCATAGAACGACGGGTAGATCTTCGTCACCGAGCTCGTGGAAGAGAGCTCGCGTTAACGGTGTTTCCCCTCTCCGCATCTCAACCATCTTCTCCCATCAGCTCAGAGACTGAGCCCATGCAGCTGGGAGGTATTCGCATCTCGACTAAGGAGAGGGAACGGAGAATCACCAACCGCCTTTGTCTCTATTGCGGTTCTGCTGGACATTTTGTCATGTCATGTCCAGTAAAAGCCAGAGCTCATCAGTAAGCGGAGGGCTACTGGTGAGCGCTACTACTCAGGTCTCTCCATCAAGATCCTGTACTACCTTGTCGGTCCATCTACGCTGGACCGGTTCGGCTGCTTCCTGCAGTGCCTTGATAGACTCTGGGGCTGAGGGTTGTTTTATGGACGAAGCATGGGCTCGGAAACATGACATTCCTCTCAGACAGTTAGGGAGGCCCACGCCCATGTTCGCCTTAGATGGTAGTTCTCTCCCCAGTATCAGATGTGAGACACTACCTTTAACCCTCACAGTATCTGGTAACCACAGTGAGACCATTTCCTTTTTGATTTTTCGTTCACCTTTTACACCTGTTGTTTTGGGTCATCCCTGGCTAGTATGTCATAATCCTTCTATTAATTGGTCTAGTAATTCTATCCTATCCTGGAACGTTTCTTGTCATGTGAAGTGTTTAATGTCTGCTATCCCTCCTGTTTCTTGTGTCCCCTCTACTCAGGAGGAACCTGGGGATTTGACAGGAGTGCCGGAGGAATATCATGATCTACGCACGGTCTTCAGTCGGTCCAGAGCCAACTCTCTTCCTCCTCACCGGTTGTATGATTGTTGTATTGATCTCCTTCCGGGGACCACTCCCCCTCGGGGTAGACTATACTCTCTGTCGGCTCCCGAACGTAAGGCTCTCGAGGATTATCTGTCTGTTTCTCTCGACGCCGGTACCGTGGTGCCTTCTTCCTCTCCCGCCGGAGCGGGGTTTTTCTTTGTTAAGAAGAAGGACGGTACTCTGCGCCCCTGCGTGGATTATCGAGGGCTGAATGACATAACGGTTAAGAATCGTTATCCGCTTCCCCTTATGTCGTCAGCCTTCGAGATGCTGCAGGGAGCCAGGTTCTTTACTAAGTTGGACCTTCGTAACGCTTACCATCTCGTACGCATCAGAGAGGGGGACGAGTGGAAAACGGCGTTTAACACTCCGTTAGGGCATTTTGAATACCGGGTTCTGCCGTTCGGTCTCTCTAATGCTCCAGCTGTCTTTCAGGCATTAGTTAATGATGTACTGAGAGACATGCTGAACATCTTTGTTTTCGTTTACCTTGACGATATCCTGATTTTTTCACCGTCACTCGAGATTCATGTTCAGCACGTTCGACGTGTACTCCAGCGCCTTTTAGAGAATTGTCTCTACGTGAAGGCTGAGAAGTGCGCCTTTCATGTCTCCTCTGTCACTTTTCTTGGTTCTGTTATTTCCGCTGAAGGCATTCAGATGGATCCCGCTAAGGTCCAGGCTGTCAGCGATTGGCCCGTTCCTAAGTCACGTGTCGAGTTGCAGCGTTTTCTCGGTTTCGCTAATTTCTATCGGCGTTTCATTCGTAATTTCGGTCAAGTGGCTGCCCCTCTCACAGCTCTGACTTCTGTCAAGACTTGCTTTAAGTGGTCCGGTTCCGCCCAGGGAGCTTTTGATCTCCTCAAGAAGCGTTTTACATCCGCTCCTATCCTTGTTACTCCTGACGTCACTAAACAATTTATTGTCGAGGTTGACGCTTCAGAGGTGGGCGTGGGAGCCATTCTGTCCCAGCGCTTCCAGTCTGACGATAAGGTTCATCCTTGCGCTTACTTTTCTCATCGCCTGTCGCCATCGGAACGCAACTATGATGTGGGTAACCGCGAACTGCTCGCTATCCGCTTAGCCATAGGCGAATGGCGACAGTGGTTGGAGGGGGCGACCGTTCCTTTTGTCGTTTGGACTGACCATAAGAACCTTGAGTACATCCGTTCTGCCAAACGACTTAATGCACGTCAAGCTCGTTGGGCGTTGTTTTTCGCTCGTTTCGAGTTCGTGATTTCCTATCGCCCGGGAAATAAGAACACCAAGCCTGATGCCTTATCCCGTCTCTTTAGTTCTTCTGTGGTTTCTACCGACCCCGAGGGGATTCTCCCTGAAGGGCGTGTTGTCGGGTTGACTGTCTGGGGAATTGAGAGACAGGTAAAGCAAGCGCTCACTCACACTGCGTCGCCGCGCGCTTGTCCTAGTAACCTTCTGTTTGTTCCTGTCTCTACTCGTCTGGCTGTTCTTCAGTGGGCTCATTCTGCCAAGTTAGCTGGCCACCCCGGTGTTCGGGGTACGCTTGCTTCTATTCGCCAGCGGTTTTGGTGGCCTACTCAGGAGCGGGACACGCGCCGTTTCGTGGCTGCTTGTTCGGACTGCGCGCAGACTAAGTCAGGTAACTCTCCTCCTGCCGGTCGTCTCAGACCGCTTCCCATTCCTTCTCGACCATGGTCTCACATCGCCTTAGACTTTATTACCGGTCTGCCTTCGTCTGCGGGGAAGACTGTGATTCTTACGGTTATCGATAGGTTCTCTAAGGCGGCACATTTCATTCCCCTCGCTAAGCTTCCTTCCGCTAAGGAGACGGCACAAATCATCATTGAGAATGTGTTCAGAATTCATGGCCTCCCGTTAGACGCCGTTTCAGACAGAGGTCCGCAATTCACGTCACAGTTTTGGAGGGAGTTCTGTCGTTTGATCGGTGCTTCCGTCAGTCTCTCTTCCGGGTTTCATCCCCAGTCTAACGGTCAAGCAGAAAGGGCCAATCAGTCGATTGGTCGCATTTTACGCAGCCTTTCGTTTCGAAACCCTGCGTCTTGGGCAGAACAGCTCCCCTGGGCTGAGTACGCTCACAACTCGCTTCCTTCGTCTGCTACCGGGCTATCTCCGTTTCAGAGTAGTCTTGGTTACCAGCCTCCTCTGTTCTCGTCCCAGCTCGCCGAGTCCAGCGTTCCCTCCGCTCAGGCTTTTGTCCAACGTTGTGAGCGCACTTGGAGGAGGGTCAGGTCTGCACTTTGCCGTTACAGGGCGCAGACTGTGAGAGCCGCCAATAAACGTAGGATTAAGAGTCCTAGGTATTGTCGCGGTCAGAGAGTGTGGCTTTCCACTCGTAACCTTCCCCTTACGACAGCTTCTCGCAAGTTGACTCCGCGGTTCATTGGTCCGTTCCGTGTCTCTCAGGTCGTCAATCCTGTCGCTGTGCGACTGCTTCTTCCGCGACATCTTCGTCGCGTCCACCCTGTCTTCCATGTCTCTTGTGTCAAGCCTTTTCTTCGCGCTCCCGTTCGTCTTCCCTCCCCCCCTCCCGTCCTTGTCGAGGGCGCACCTATTTACAAGGTACGGAAGATCATGGACATGCGTTCTCGGGGACGTGGTCACCAGTACTTAGTGGATTGGGAGGGTTACGGTCCTGAGGAGAGGAGTTGGGTTCCATCTCGGGACGTTCTGGACCGTTCGTTGATTGATGATTTCCTCCGTTGCCGCCAGGGTTCCTCCTCGAGTGCGCCAGGAGGCGCTCGGTGAGTGGGGGGGTACTGTCATGTTTTGTCATTTGATTATCATGTCTTGTCCCTGTGCTTCCCTTCCATTTGTCTCCCTCTGCTGGTCTTAGTAGGTTCTTTCCCTCTTTCTATCCCTCTCTCTTCCCCTCCCTCTCTTCCTTTCTCGCTCTCTCTCTATCGTTCCGTTCCTGCTCCCAGCTGTTCCTCATTCTCCTAACTACCTCATTTAATCTTTCACACCTGTCCCCTATTTTGCCCTCTGATTAGAGTTCCTATTTCTCCCTCTGTTTTCCGCTTCTGTCCTTGTCGGATCTTTGTTTGCTGTTCTGTGTCCTGGTTCCGCCCTGTCGTGTTTTTGCCTTCATCAGATGCTGCGTGTGAGCAGGTGTCATCTAAGATATATCCTGGAGTACCGTTTTGTTTAAGAATGGAATAAAGACTCTGTTTTTGTTAAGTCGCTTTTGGGTCCTCATTCACCAGCATAACAGTACTGGGCCGTTCACACTACCCTCTGTAGTGCCTTGCGGTCAGAGGCCGAGCAGTTGCCATACCAAGCAGTGATGCAACCAGTCAGGATGCTCTCGATGGTGCAGCTGTAGAACCTTTTGAGGATCTGAAGAGCCATGCCAAATCTTTTCAGTCTCCTGAGGGGGAATAGGTTTTGTCATGCCCTCTTCACGACTGTCATGGTGTGCTTGGACCATGTTAGTTTGTTGGTGATGTGGACACCAAGAATCTTGAAGCTCTCAACCTGCTCCACTGCAGCCCCTGTAGTTGACTAGTAGACTTTTTGCATTGCCCCCCCCACCCTCACCCTCTCTTCTATGCTGCTGCTACTCTCTCTTATTATCTATGCATAGTCACTTTAATAACTCTACCTACATGTACATATTACCTCAATTACCTCGACACCGGTGCCCTCGCACATTGACTCTGTACTGGTACCCCCTGCATATAGCCCCGTTATTGTTATTTACTGCTGCTCTTTAATTATTTGTTATTATTTTCTCTTACTTTTTGGGGGGTTGTATTTTCTTAAAACTGCACTGTTGGTTAAGGGCTTGTAAGTAACTATTTCACTGTAAGGTCTACACCTGCTATATTCGGCGCATGTGACAAATACAATTTTAATTGATTTGAAACTTCAGAAGCATTTTTAAACCTCAAAAACGTGGACAATTCTCCTGCAACATGGTGATCAAATTAAGATCCTACATCTATACCATAGTTTACTGCTTTGACTTACATGAAACCTCCCAGTGTCTGCTCTAGCCTGAGCCAGTGTGCATGGACAGTCAATAATTTCAGAGAGGAAGTCTGGCAGTGTCTCCTCCAGCTGGTCCCAGGCTTTACACTTATCCAGTGCCCAGGCGGCTGAGTCCTGCCTGAACTTGTCCTCCAGATGCCAGGCTAGAGCATGGTCCTCAGTGAACACTGCCTGGACATTCCTAAAGGAGATTCATATCACGGAGACAGCTAACGCAGTTATAACAACATGTATGTGGTTTATGACTAGGTAGCTAACGCAGTTACAACAACATGTATGTGGTTTATGACTAGGTAGCTAGCTCAGTTACAACAACATGTATGTGGTTTATGACTAGGTAGCTAGCTCAGTTATAGCAACATGTATGTGGTTTATGACTAGGTAGCTAGGGCAGTTATAGCAACATGTATGTGGTTTATGACTAGGTAGCTAGGGCAGTTACAACAACATGTATGTGGTTTATGACTAGGTAGCTAGCGCAGTTACAACAACATGTATGTGGTTTATGACTAGGTAGCTAGCGCAGTTACAACAACATGTATGTGGTTTATGACTAGGTAGCTAGCTCAGTTATAGCAACATGTATGTGGATTATGACTAGGTAGCTAGCTCAGTTACAACAACATGTATGTGGTTTATGACTAGGTAGCTAGCTCAGTTATAGCAACATGTATGTGGTTTATGACTAGGTAGCTAGCCCAGTTACAACAACATGTATGTGGTTTATGACTAGGTAGCTAGCGCAGTTACAACAACATGTATGTGGTTTATGACTAGGTAGCTAGGGCAGGTACAACAATATGTATGTGGTTTATGACTAGGTAGCTAGCTCAGTTACAACAATATGTATGTGGTTTATGACTAGGTAGCTAGGGCAGTTACAACAACATGTATGTGGTTTATGACTAGGTAGCTAGCGCAGTTACAACAACATGTATGTGGTTTATGACTAGGTAGCTAGGGCAGTTACAACAACATGTATGTGGTTTATGACTAGGTAGCTAGGGCAGGTACAACAATATGTATGTGGTTTATGACTAGGTAGCTAGCTCAGTTACAACAATATGTATGTGGTTTATGACTAGGTATCTAGGGCAGTTACAACAATATGTATGTGGTTTATGACTAGGTAGCTAGGGCAGTTACAACAACATGTATGTGGTTTATGACTAGGTAGCTAGGGCAGTTACAACAAAATGTATGTGGTTTATGACTAGGTAGCTAGCACAGTTACAATAACATGTATGTGGTTTATGACTAGGTAGCTAGGGCAGTTACAACAACATGTATGTGGTTTATGACTAGGTAGCTAGGGCAGTTACAACAACATGTATGTGGTTTATGACTAGGTAGCTAGGGCAGTTACAACAACATGTATGTGGTTTATGACTAGGTAGCTAGCTCAGTTATAACAACATGTATGTGGTTTATGACTAGGTAGCTAGGGCAGTTACAACAATATGTATGTGGTTTATGACTAGGTAGCTAGGGCAGTTACAACAATATGTATGTGGTTTATGACTAGGTAGCTAGCTCAGTTATAACAACATGTATGTGGTTTATGACTAGGTAGCTAGGGCAGTTACAACAATATGTATGTGGTTTATGACTAGGTAGCTAGGGCAGTTACAACAATATGTATGTGGTTTATGACTAGGTAGCTAGCTCAGTTACAACAACATGTATGCGGCTTATGACTAGGTAGCTAGGGCAGTTACAACAACATGTATGTGGTTTATGACTAGGTAGCTAGGGCAGTTACAACAATATGTATGTGGTTTATGACTAGGTAGTTAGGGCAGTTACAACAACATGTATGTGGTTTATGACTAGGTAGCTAGCGCAGTTACAACAACATGTATGTGGTTTATGACTAGGTAGCTAGGGCAGTTACAACAACATGTATGTGGTTTATGACTAGGTAGCTAGGGCAGGTACAACAATATGTATGTGGTTTATGACTAGGTAGCTAGCTCAGTTACAACAATATGTATGTGGTTTATGACTAGGTAGCTAGGGCAGTTACAACAATATGTATGTGGTTTATGACTAGGTAGCTAGGGCAGTTACAACAACATGTATGTGGTTTATGACTAGGTAGCTAGCGCAGTTACAACAACATGTATGTGGTTTATAACTAGGTAGCTAGCGCAGTTACAACAACATGTATGTGGTTTATGACTAGGTAGCTAGCACAGTTACAATAACATGTATGTGGTTTATGACTAGGTAGCTAGGGCAGTTACAACAACATGTATGTGGTTTATGACTAGGTAGCTAGGGCAGTTACAACAACATGTATGTGGTTTATGACTAGGTAGCTAGCACAGTTACAACAACATGTATGTGGTTTATGACTAGGTAGCTAGGGCAGTTACAACAACATGTATGTGGTTTATGACTAGGTAGCTAGCTCAGTTACAACAACATGTATGTGGTTTATGACTAGGTAGCTAGGGCAGTTACAACAACATGTATGTGGTTTATGACTAGGTAGCTAGCACAGTTACAACAACATGTATGTGGTTTATGACTAGGTAGCTAGGGCAGTTACAACAACATGTATGTGGTTTATGACTAGGTAGCTAGGGCAGTTACAACAACATGTATGTGGTTTATGACTAGGTAGCTAGGGCAGTTACAACAATATGTATGTGGTTTATGACTAGGTAGCTAGCTCAGTTACAACAACATGTATGCGGTTTATGACTAGGTAGCTAGGGCAGTTACAACAACATGTATGTGGTTTATGACTAGGTAGCTAGGGCAGTTACAACAATATGTATGTGGTTTATGACTAGGTAGCTAGCTCAGTTATAACAACATGTATGTGGTTTATGACTAGGTAGCTAGGGCAGTTACAACAATATGTATGTGGTTTATGACTAGGTAGCTAGGGCAGTTACAACAATATGTATGTGGTTTATGACTAGGTAGCTAGCTCAGTTACAACAATATGTATGTGGTTTATGACTAGGTATCTAGGGCAGTTACAACAATATGTATGTGGTTTATGACTAGGTAGCTAGGGCAGTTACAACAACATGTATGTGGTTTATGACTAGGTAGCTAGGGCAGTTACAACAAAATGTATGTGGTTTATGACTAGGTAGCTAGCACAGTTACAATAACATGTATGTGGTTTATGACTAGGTAGCTAGGGCAGTTACAACAACATGTATGTGGTTTATGACTAGGTAGCTAGGGCAGTTACAACAACATGTATGTGGTTTATGACTAGGTAGCTAGGGCAGTTACAACAACATGTATGTGGTTTATGACTAGGTAGCTAGCTCAGTTATAACAACATGTATGTGGTTTATGACTAGGTAGCTAGGGCAGTTACAACAATATGTATGTGGTTTATGACTAGGTAGCTAGGGCAGTTACAACAATATGTATGTGGTTTATGACAAGGTAGCTAGCTCAGTTATAACAACATGTATGTGGTTTATGACTAGGTAGCTAGGGCAGTTACAACAATATGTATGTGGTTTATGACTAGGTAGCTAGGGCAGTTACAACAATATGTATGTGGTTTATGACTAGGTAGCTAGCTCAGTTACAACAACATGTATGCGGCTTATGACTAGGTAGCTAGGGCAGTTACAACAACATGTATGTGGTTTATGACTAGGTAGCTAGGGCAGTTACAACAATATGTATGTGGTTTATGACTAGGTAGTTAGGGCAGTTACAACAACATGTATGTGGTTTATGACTAGGTAGCTAGCGCAGTTACAACAACATGTATGTGGTTTATGACTAGGTAGCTAGGGCAGTTACAACAACATGTATGTGGTTTATGACTAGGTAGCTAGGGCAGGTACAACAATATGTATGTGGTTTATGACTAGGTAGCTAGCTCAGTTACAACAATATGTATGTGGTTTATGACTAGGTAGCTAGGGCAGTTACAACAATATGTATGTGGTTTATGACTAGGTAGCTAGGGCAGTTACAACAACATGTATGTGGTTTATGACTAGGTAGCTAGCGCAGTTACAACAACATGTATGTGGTTTATAACTAGGTAGCTAGCGCAGTTACAACAACATGTATGTGGTTTATGACTAGGTAGCTAGCACAGTTACAATAACATGTATGTGGTTTATGACTAGGTAGCTAGGGCAGTTACAACAACATGTATGTGGTTTATGACTAGGTAGCTAGGGCAGTTACAACAACATGTATGTGGTTTATGACTAGATAGCTAGCACAGTTACAACAACATGTATGTGGTTTATGACTAGGTAGCTAGGGCAGTTACAACAACATGTATGTGGTTTATGACTAGGTAGCTAGCTCAGTTACAACAACATGTATGTGGTTTATGACTAGGTAGCTAGGGCAGTTACAACAACATGTATGTGGTTTATGACTAGGTAGCTAGCACAGTTACAACAACATGTATGTGGTTTATGACTAGGTAGCTAGGGCAGTTACAACAACATGTATGTGGTTTATGACTAGGTAGCTAGGGCAGTTACAACAACATGTATGTGGTTTATGACTAGGTAGCTAGGGCAGTTACAACAATATGTATGTGGTTTATGACTAGGTAGCTAGCTCAGTTACAACAACATGTATGCGGTTTATGACTAGGTAGCTAGGGCAGTTACAACAACATGTATGTGGTTTATGACTAGGTAGCTAGGGCAGTTACAACAATATGTATGTGGTTTATGACTAGGTAGCTAGGGCAGTTACAACAACATGTATGTGGTTTATGACTAGGTAGCTAGCGCAGTTACAACAACATGTATGTGGTTTATGACTAGGTAGCTAGGGCAGTTACAACAACATGTATGTGGTTTATGACTAGGTAGCTAGGGCAGTTACAACAATATGTATGTGGTTTATGACTAGGTAGCTAGCTCAGTTACAACAACATGTATGCGGTTTATGACTAGGTAGCTAGGGCAGTTACAACAACATGTATGTGGTTTATGACTAGGTAGCTAGGGCAGTTACAACAATATGTATGTGGTTTATGACTAGGTAGCTAGGGCAGTTACAACAACATGTATGTGGTTTATGACTAGGTAGCTAGCGCAGTTACAACAACATGTATGTGGTTTATGACTAGGTAGCTAGCTCAGATACAACAACACGTATGTGGTTTATGACTAGGTAGCTAGCTCAGTTACAACAACATGTATGTGGTTTATGACTAGGTAGCTAGGGCAGTTACAACAACTGGTATGTGGTTTATGACTAGGTAGCTAGGGCAGTTACAACAACATGTATGTGGTTTATGACTAGGTAGCTAGGGCAGTTACAACAACTGGTATGTGGTTTATGACTAGGTAGCTAGGGCAGTTACAACAACATGTATGTGGTTTATGACTAGGTAGCTAGGGCAGTTACAACAACATGTATGCAGTTTTCTGACTAGGTAGCTAGGGCAGTTACAACAACATGTATGTGGTTTATGACTAGGTAGCTAGCTCAGTTACAACAACATGTATGTGGTTTATGACTAGGTAGCTAGGGCAGTTACAACAACATGTATGTGGTTTATGACTAGGTAGCTAGCTCAGTTATAAAAACATGTATGTGGTTTATGACCAGGTAGCTAGGGCAGTTACAACAACATGTATGTTGTTTATGACTAGGTAGCTAGGGCAGTTACAACAACATGTATGTGGTTTATAACTAGGTAGCTAGGGCAGTTACAACAACATGTATGTGGTTTATGACTAGGTAGCTAGCGCAGTTACAACAACATGTATGTGGTTTATGACTAGGTAGCTAGGACAGTTACAACAATATGTATGTGGTTTATGACTATGTATCTAGCGCAGTTACAACAACATGTATGTGGTTTATGACTAGGTAGCTAGCTCAGTTATAACAACATGTATGTGGTTTATGACTAGGTAGCTAGCTCAGTTACAACAACATGTATGTGGTTTATGACTAGGTAGCTAGGGCAGTTACAACAATATGTATGTGGTTTATGACTAGGTAGCTAGGGCAGTTACAACAACATGTATGTGGTATATGACTAGGTAGCTAGGGCAGTTACAACAATATGTTACAACAATATGTATGCAACAATTACAACAGCATGTATGTGGTTTATGACTAGGTAGCTAGGGCAGTTACAACAACATGTATGCAGTTTTCTGACTAGGTAGCTAGGGCAGTTACAACAACATGTATGTGGTTTATGACTAGGTAGCTAGCTCAGTTACAACAACATGCATGTGCTTTATGACTAGGTAGCTAGGGCAGTTACAACAACATGTATGTGGTTTATGACTAGGTAGCTAGTGCAGTTACAACAACATGTATGTGGTTTATGACTAGGTAGCTAGCTCAGTTATAAAAACATGTATGTGGTTTATGACTAGGTAGCTAGGGCAGTTACAACAACATGTATGTTGTTTATGACTAGGTAGCTAGGGCAGTTACAACAACATGTATGTGGTTTATGACTAGGTAGCTAGCGCAGTTACAACAACATGTATGTGGTTTATGACTAGGTAGCTAGCGCAGTTACAACAACATGTATGTGGTTTATGACTAGGTAGCTAGGACAGTTACAACAACATGTATGTGGTTTATGACTATGTATCTAGCGCAGTTACAACAACATGTATGTGGTTTATGACTAGGTAGCTAGCGCAGTTACAACAACATGTATGTGGTTTATGACTATGTATCTAGCGCAGTTACAACAACATGTATGTGGTTTATGACTAGGTAGCTAGCGCAGTTACAACAACATGTATGTGGTTTATGACTAGGTAGCTAGGTCAGTTACAACAACATGTATGTGGTTTATGACTAGGTAGCTAGCTCAGTTATAACAACATGTATGTGGTTTATGACTAGGTAGCTAGCTCAGTTACAACAACATGTATGTGGTTTATGACTAGGTAGCTAGCTCAGTTATAACAACATGTATGTGGTTTATGACTAGGTAGCTAGCTCAGTTATAACAACATGTATGTGGTTTATGACTAGGTAGCTAGGGCAGTTACAACAATATGTAAGTGGTTTATGACTAGGTAGCTAGGGCAGTTACAACAACATGTATGTGGTTTATGACTAGGTAGCTAGGGCAGTTACAACAATATGTTACAACAATATGTATGCAACAATTACAACAACATGTATGTGGTTTATGACTAGGTAGCTAGGGCAGTTACAACAACATGTATGTGGTTTATGACTAGGTAGCTAGCTCAGTTACAACAACATGTATGCGGTTTATGACTAGGTAGCTAGGGCAGTTACAACAACATGTATGTGGTTTATGACTAGGTAGCTAGGGCAGTTACAACAACATGTATGTGGTTTATGACTAGGTAGCTAGGGCTGGTACAACAGAATGTATGTGGTTTATGACTAGGTAGCTAGCTCAGTTACAACAATATGTATGTGGTTTATGACTAGGTAGCTAGCTCAGTTACAACAACATGTATGTGGTTTATGACTAGGTAGCTAGCGCAGTTACAACAACATGTATGTGGTTTATGACTATGTAGCTAGCGCAGTTACAACAACACGTATGTGGTTTATGACTAGGTAGCTAGCGCAGTTACAACAACATGTATGTGGTTTATGACTAGGTAGCTATGACAGTTACAACAACATGTATGTGGTTTATGACTAGGTATCTAGCGCAGTTACAACAACATGTATGTGGTTTATGACTAGGTAGCTAGCACAGTTACAACAACATGTATGTGGTTTATGACTAGGCAGCTAGGGCAGTTACAACAACATGTATGTGGTTTATGACTATGTAGCTAGCGCAGTTACAACAACATGTATGTGGTTTATGACTAGGTAGCTAGCTCAGTTATAACAACATGTATGTGGTTTATGACTAGGTAGCTAGCTCAGTTACAACAACATGTATGTGGTTTATGACTAGGTAGCTAGCTCAGTTACAACAACATGTATGTGGTTTATGACTAGGTAGCTAGGACAGTTACAACAACATGTATGTGGTTTATGACTAGGTAGCTATGGCAGTTACAACAATATGTTACAACAATATGTATGCAACAATTACAACAACATGTATGTGGTTTATGACTAGGTAGCTAGGGCAGTTACAACAACATGTATGTTGTTTATGACTAGGTAGCTAGGGCAGTTACAACAACATGTATGTGGTTTATGACTAGGTAGCTAGCGCAGTTACACCAAAATGTATGTGGTTTATGACTAAGTAGCTAGCCCAGTTAAAACAACATGTATGTGGTTTATGACTAGGTAGCTAGCTCAGTTACAACAACACGTATGTGTTTTATGACTAGGTAGCTAGGGCAGTTAAAACAACATGTATGTGGTTTATGACTAGGTAGCTAGCACAGTTACAACAACACGTATGTGGTTTATGACTAGGTAGCTAGCGCAGTTACAACAACATGTATGTGGTTTATGACTAGGTAGCTAGCTCAGTTACAAAAACACGTATGTGGTTTATGACTAGGTAGCTAGCTCAGTTACAACAACATGTATGTAGTTTATGACTAGGTAGCTAGGGCAGTTACAACAACATGTATGTGGTTTATGACTAGGTAGCTAGCCCAGTTACAACAACATGTATGTGGTTTATGACTAGGTAGCTAGCGCAGTTACAACAACATGTATGTGGTTTATGACTAGGTAGCTAGGGCAGTTACAACAACATGTATGTGGTTTATGACTAGGTAGCTAGCGCAGTTACAACAACATGTATGTGGTTTATGACTAGGTAGCTAGGGCAGTTACAACAACATGTATGCGGTTTATGACTAGGTAGCTAGCGCAGTTATAACAACATGTATGTGGTTTATGACTAGGTAGCTAGCTCAGTTACAACAACATGTATGTGGTTTATGACTAGGTAGCTAGGGCAGTTGCAACAACATGTATGTGGTTTATGACTAGGTAGCTAGGGAAGTTACAACAACATGTATGTGCTTTATGACTAGGTAGCTAGGGCAGTTACAACAACATGTATGTGGTTTATGACTAGGTAGCTAGGGCAGTTACAACAACATGTATGTGGTTTATGACTAGGTAGCTAGCTCAGTTATAACAACATGTATGTGGTTTATGACTAGGTAGCTAGCGCAGTTACAACAACACGTATGTGGTTTATGACTAGGTAGCTAGCTCAGTTACAACAACATGTATGTGCTTTATGACTAGGTAGCTAGGGCAGTTACAACAACATGTATGTGGTTTATGACTAGGTAGCTAGGGCAGTTACAACAACATGTATGTGGTTTTTTGACTAGGTAGCTAGCTCAGTTATAACAACATGTATGTGGTTTATGACTAGGTAGCTAGGGCAGTTACAACAACATGTATGTGGTTTATGACTAGGTAGCTAGGGCAGTTACAACAACATGTATGTGGTTTATGACTAGGTAGCTAGCGCGGTTACAACAACATGTATGTGGTTTATGACTAGGTAGCTAGCGCAGTTACAACAACACGTATGTGGTTTATGACTAGGTAGCTAGGGCAGTTACAACAACATGTATGTGGTTTATGACTAGGTAGCTAGCTCAGTTATAACAACATGTATGTGGTTTATGACTAGGTAGCTAGCTCTGTTACAACAATATGTATGTGGTTTATGACTAGGTAGCTAGCGCAGTTACAACAACATGTATGTGGTTTATGACTAGGTAGCTAGGGCAGTTACAACAACATGTATGTGGTTTATGACTAGGTAGCTAGGGCAGTTACAACAACATGTATGTGGTTTATGACTAGGTAGCTAGGGCAGTTACAACAACATGTATGTGGTTTATGACTAGGTAGCTAGGGCAGTTACAACAACATGTATGTGGTTTATGACTAGGTAGCTAGGGCAGTTACAACAACATGTATGTGGTTTATGACTAGGTAGCTAGGTCCAGTTACAACAACATGTATGTGGTTTATGACTAGGTAGCTAGCGCAGTTACAACAACATGTATGTGGTTTATGACTAGGTAGCTAGCGCAGTTACAACAACATGTATGTGGTTTATGACTAGGTAGCTAGCTCAGTTACAACAACACGTATGTGGTTTATGACTAGGTAGCTAGCGCAGTTACAACAACATGTATGTGGTTTATGACGAGGTAGCTAGGTCAGTTACAACAACATGTATGTGGTTTATGACTAGGTAGCTAGGAGAGTTACAACAACATGTATGTGGTTTATGACTAGGTAGCTAGCGCAGTTACAACAACATGTATGTGGTTTATGACTAGGTAGCTAGGGCAGTTAAAAGAATATGTATGTGGTTTATGACTAGGTAGCTAGGGCAGTTACAACAACATTTATGTGGTTTATGACTAGGTAGCTAGGGCAGTTACAACAACATGTATGCAGTTTTCTGACTAGGTAGCTAGGGCAGTTACAACAACATGTATGTGGTTTATGACTAGGTAGCTAGGGCAGTTACAACAACATGCATGTGCTTTATGACTAGGTAGCTAGGGCAGTAACAACAACATGTATGTGGCTTAAGACTAGGTAGCTAGGGCAGTTACAACAACATGTATGTGGTTTATGACTAGGTAGCTAGCCAGTTATAAAAACATGTATGTGGTTTATGACTAGGTAGCTAGGGCAGTTACAACAACATGTATGTTGTTTATGACTAGGTAGCTAGGGAAGTTACAACAACATGTATGTGGTTTATGACTAGGTAGCTAGCGCAGTTACAACAACGTGTATGTGGTTTATGACTAGGTAGCTAGGGCAGTTACAACAACATGTATGTGGTTTATAACTATGTAGCTAGCGCAGTTACAACAACATGTATGTGGTTTATGACTAGGTAGCTAGCTCAGTTATAACAACATGTATGTGGTTTATGACTAGGTAGCTAGCTCAGTTACAACAACATGTATGTGGTTTATGACTAGGTAGCTAGGGCAGTTACAACAATATGTAAGTGGTTTATGACTAGGTAGCTAGGGCAGTTACAACAACATGTATGTGGTTTATGACTAGGTAGCTTGGGCAGTTACAACAATATGTTACAACAATATGTATGAAACAATTACAACAACATGTATGTGGTTTATGACTAGGTAGCTAGGGCAGTTACAACAACATGTATGTGGTTTATGACTAGGTAGCTAGGGCAGTTACAACAATATGTATGTGGTTTATGACTAGGTAGCTAGGGCAGTTACAACAACATGTATGTGGTTTATGACTAGGTAGCTAGCTCAGTTACAACAACATGTATGCGGTTTATGACTAGGTAGCTAGGTCAGTTACAACAACATGTATGTGGTTTATGACTAGGTAGCTAGGGCAGTTACAACAACATGTATGTGGTTTATGACTAGGTAGCTAGGGCTGGTACAACAATATGTATGTGGTTTATGACTAGGTAGCTAGCTCAGTTACAACAATATGTATGTGGTTTATGACTAGGTAGCTAGCGCAGTTACAACAACATGTATGTGGTTTATGACTAGGTAGCTAGCTCAGTTACAACAACACGTATGTGGTTTATGACTAGGTAGCTAGCTCAGGTACATCAACATGTATGTGGTTTATGACTAGGTAGCTAGGGCAGTTACAACAACTGGTATGTGGTTTATGACTAGGTAGCTAGGGCAGTTACAACAACATGTATGTGGTTTATGACTAGGTAGCTAGGGCAGTTACAACAACTGGTATGTGGTTTATGACTAGGTAGCTAGGGCAGTTACAACAACATGTATGTGGTTTATGACTAGGTAGCTAGGGCAGTTACAACAACATGTATGCAGTTTTCTGACTAGGTAGCTAGGGCAGTTACAACAACATGTATGTGGTTTATGACTAGGTAGCTAGCTCAGTTACAACAACATGTATGTGGTTTATGACTAGGTAGCTAGGGCAGTTACAACAACATGTATGTGGTTTATGACTAGGTAGCTAGCTCAGTTATAAAAACATGTATGTGGTTTATGACCAGGTAGCTAGGGCAGTTACAACAACATGTATGTTGTTTATGACTAGGTAGCTAGGGCAGTTACAACAACATGTATGTGGTTTATAACTAGGTAGCTAGGGCAGTTACAACAACATGTATGTGGTTTATGACTAGGTAGCTAGCGCAGTTACAACAACATGTATGTGGTTTATGACTAGGTAGCTAGGACAGTTACAACAATATGTATGTGGTTTATGACTATGTATCTAGCGCAGTTACAACAACATGTATGTGGTTTATGACTAGGTAGCTAGCTCAGTTATAACAACATGTATGTGGTTTATGACTAGGTAGCTAGCTCAGTTACAACAACATGTATGTGGTTTATGACTAGGTAGCTAGGGCAGTTACAACAATATGTATGTGGTTTATGACTAGGTAGCTAGGGCAGTTACAACAACATGTATGTGGTTTATGACTAGGTAGCTAGGGCAGTTGCAACAATATGTTACAACAATATGTATGCAACAATTACAACAGCATGTATGTGGTTTATGACTAGGTAGCTAGGGCAGTTACAACAACATGTATGCAGTTTTCTGACTAGGTAGCTAGGGCAGTTACAACAACATGTATGTGGTTTATGACTAGGTAGCTAGCTCAGTTACAACAACATGCATGTGCTTTATGACTAGGTAGCTAGGGCAGTTACAACAACATGTATGTGGTTTATGACTAGGTAGCTAGTGCAGTTACAACAACATGTATGTGGTTTATGACTAGGTAGCTAGCTCAGTTATAAAAACATGTATGTGGTTTATGACTAGGTAGCTAGGGCAGTTACAACAACATGTATGTTGTTTATGACTAGGTAGCTAGGGCAGTTACAACAACATGTATGTGGTTTATGACTAGGTAGCTAGCGCAGTTACAACAACATGTATGTGGTTTATGACTAGGTAGCTAGCGCAGTTACAACAACATGTATGTGGTTTATGACTAGGTAGCTAGGACAGTTACAACAACATGTATGTGGTTTATGACTATGTATCTAGCGCAGTTACAACAACATGTATGTGGTTTATGACTAGGTAGCTAGCTCAGTTATAACAACATGTATGTGGTTTATGACTAGGTAGCTAGGGCAGTTACAACAATATGTAAGTGGTTTATGACTAGGTAGCTAGGGCAGTTACAACAACATGTATGTGGTTTATGACTAGGTAGCTAGGGCAGTTACAACAATATGTTACAACAATATGTATGCAACAATTACAACAACATGTATGTGGTTTATGACTAGGTAGCTAGGGCAGTTACAACAACATGTATGTGGTTTATGACTAGGTAGCTAGCTCAGTTACAACAACATGTATGCGGTTTATGACTAGGTAGCTAGGGCAGTTACAACAACATGTATGTGGTTTATGACTAGGTAGCTAGGGCAGTTACAACAACATGTATGTGGTTTATGACTAGGTAGCTAGGGCTGGTACAACAGAATGTATGTGGTTTATGACTAGGTAGCTAGCTCAGTTACAACAATATGTATGTGGTTTATGACTAGGTAGCTAGCTCAGTTACAACAACATGTATGTGGTTTATGACTAGGTAGCTAGCGCAGTTACAACAACATGTATGTGGTTTATGACTATGTAGCTAGCGCAGTTACAACAACACGTATGTGGTTTATGACTAGGTAGCTAGCGCAGTTACAACAACATGTATGTGGTTTATGACTAGGTAGCTATGACAGTTACAACAACATGTATGTGGTTTATGACTAGGTAGCTAGCGCAGTTACAACAACATGTATGTGGTTTATGACTAGGTAGCTAGCGCAGTTACAACAACATGTATGTGGTTTATGACTAGGCAGCTAGGGCAGTTACAACAACATGTATGTGGTTTATGACTATGTAGCTAGCGCAGTTACAACAACATGTATGTGGTTTATGACTAGGTAGCTAGCTCAGTTATAACAACATGTATGTGGTTTATGACTAGGTAGCTAGCTCAGTTACAACAACATGTATGTGGTTTATGACTAGGTAGCTAGCTCAGTTACAACAACATGTATGTGGTTTATGACTAGGTAGCTAGGGCAGTTACAACAACATGTATGTGGTTTATGACTAGGTAGCTATGGCAGTTACAACAATATGTTACAACAATATGTATGCAACAATTACAACAACATGTATGTGGTTTATGACTAGGTAGCTAGGGCAGTTACAACAACATGTATGTGGTTTATGACTAGGTAGCTAGCTCAGTTACAACAATATGTATGTGGTTTATGACTAGGTAGCTAGGGCAGTTACAACAACATGTATGTGGTTTATGACTAGGTAGCTAGCGCAGTTACAACAACACGTATGTGGTTTATGACTAGGTAGCTAGGGCAGTTACAACAACACGTATGTGGTTTATGACTAGGTAGCTAGGGCAGTTACAACAACATGTATGTGGTTTATGACTAGGTAGCTAGCTCAGTTATAACAACATGTATGTGGTTTATGACTAGGTAGCTAGCTCTGTTACAACAATATGTATGTGGTTTATGACTAGGTAGCTAGCGCAGTTACAACAACATGTATGTGGTTTATGACTAGGTAGCTAGGGCAGTTACAACAACATGTATGTGGTTTATGACTAGGTAGCTAGGGCAGTTACAACAACATGTATGTGGTTTATGACTAGGTAGCTAGGGCAGTTACAACAACATGTATGTGGTTTATGACTAGGTAGCTAGCTCAGTTACATCAATATGTATGTGGTTTATGACTAGGTAGCTAGGGCAGTTACAACAACTGGTATGTGGTTTATGACTAGGTAGCTAGGGCAGTTACAACAACATGTATGTGGTTTATGACTAGGTAGCTAGGGCAGTTACAACAACTGGTATGTGGTTTATGACTAGGTAGCTAGGGCAGTTACAACAACATGTATGTGGTTTATGACTAGGTAGCTAGGGCAGTTACAACAACATGTATGCAGTTTTCTGACTAGGTAGCTAGGGCAGTTACAACAACATGTATGTGGTTTATGACTAGGTAGCTAGCTCAGTTACAACAACATGTATGTGGTTTATGACTAGGTAGCTAGGGCAGTTACAACAACATGTATGTGGTTTATGACTAGGTAGCTAGCTCAGTTATAAAAACATGTATGTGGTTTATGACCAGGTAGCTAGGGCAGTTACAACAACATGTATGTTGTTTATGACTAGGTAGCTAGGGCAGTTACAACAACATGTATGTGGTTTATAACTAGGTAGCTAGGGCAGTTACAACAACATGTATGTGGTTTATGACTAGGTAGCTAGCGCAGTTACAACAACATGTATGTGGTTTATGACTAGGTAGCTAGGACAGTTACAACAATATGTATGTGGTTTATGACTATGTATCTAGCGCAGTTACAACAACATGTATGTGGTTTATGACTAGGTAGCTAGCTCAGTTATAACAACATGTATGTGGTTTATGACTAGGTAGCTAGCTCAGTTACAACAACATGTATGTGGTTTATGACTAGGTAGCTAGGGCAGTTACAACAATATGTATGTGGTTTATGACTAGGTAGCTAGGGCAGTTACAACAACATGTATGTGGTTTATGACTAGGTAGCTAGGGCAGTTGCAACAATATGTTACAACAATATGTATGCAACAATTACAACAGCATGTATGTGGTTTATGACTAGGTAGCTAGGGCAGTTACAACAACATGTATGCAGTTTTCTGACTAGGTAGCTAGGGCAGTTACAACAACATGTATGTGGTTTATGACTAGGTAGCTAGCTCAGTTACAACAACATGCATGTGCTTTATGACTAGGTAGCTAGGGCAGTTACAACAACATGTATGTGGTTTATGACTAGGTAGCTAGCTCAGTTACAACAACATGTATGTGGTTTATGACTAGGTAGCTAGGGCAGTTACAACAACATGTATGTGGTTTATGACTAGGTAGCTAGCTCAGTTATAAAAACATGTATGTGGTTTATGACCAGGTAGCTAGGGCAGTTACAACAACATGTATGTTGTTTATGACTAGGTAGCTAGGGCAGTTACAACAACATGTATGTGGTTTATAACTAGGTAGCTAGGGCAGTTACAACAACATGTATGTGGTTTATGACTAGGTAGCTAGCGCAGTTACAACAACATGTATGTGGTTTATGACTAGGTAGCTAGGACAGTTACAACAATATGTATGTGGTTTATGACTATGTATCTAGCGCAGTTACAACAACATGTATGTGGTTTATGACTAGGTAGCTAGCTCAGTTATAACAACATGTATGTGGTTTATGACTAGGTAGCTAGCTCAGTTACAACAACATGTATGTGGTTTATGACTAGGTAGCTAGGGCAGTTACAACAATATGTATGTGGTTTATGACTAGGTAGCTAGGGCAGTTACAACAACATGTATGTGGTTTATGACTAGGTAGCTAGGGCAGTTGCAACAATATGTTACAACAATATGTATGCAACAATTACAACAGCATGTATGTGGTTTATGACTAGGTAGCTAGGGCAGTTACAACAACATGTATGCAGTTTTCTGACTAGGTAGCTAGGGCAGTTACAACAACATGTATGTGGTTTATGACTAGGTAGCTAGCTCAGTTACAACAACATGCATGTGCTTTATGACTAGGTAGCTAGGGCAGTTACAACAACATGTATGTGGTTTATGACTAGGTAGCTAGTGCAGTTACAACAACATGTATGTGGTTTATGACTAGGTAGCTAGCTCAGTTATAAAAACATGTATGTGGTTTATGACTAGGTAGCTAGGGCAGTTACAACAACATGTATGTTGTTTATGACTAGGTAGCTAGGGCAGTTACAACAACATGTATGTGGTTTATGACTAGGTAGCTAGCGCAGTTACAACAACATGTATGTGGTTTATGACTAGGTAGCTAGCGCAGTTACAACAACATGTATGTGGTTTATGACTAGGTAGCTAGGACAGTTACAACAACATGTATGTGGTTTATGACTATGTATCTAGCGCAGTTACAACAACATGTATGTGGTTTATGACTAGGTAGCTAGCTCAGTTATAACAACATGTATGTGGTTTATGACTAGGTAGCTAGGGCAGTTACAACAATATGTAAGTGGTTTATGACTAGGTAGCTAGGGCAGTTACAACAACATGTATGTGGTTTATGACTAGGTAGCTAGGGCAGTTACAACAATATGTTACAACAATATGTATGCAACAATTACAACAACATGTATGTGGTTTATGACTAGGTAGCTAGGGCAGTTACAACAACATGTATGTGGTTTATGACTAGGTAGCTAGCTCAGTTACAACAACATGTATGCGGTTTATGACTAGGTAGCTAGGGCAGTTACAACAACATGTATGTGGTTTATGACTAGGTAGCTAGGGCAGTTACAACAACATGTATGTGGTTTATGACTAGGTAGCTAGGGCTGGTACAACAGAATGTATGTGGTTTATGACTAGGTAGCTAGCTCAGTTACAACAATATGTATGTGGTTTATGACTAGGTAGCTAGCTCAGTTACAACAACATGTATGTGGTTTATGACTAGGTAGCTAGCGCAGTTACAACAACATGTATGTGGTTTATGACTATGTAGCTAGCGCAGTTACAACAACACGTATGTGGTTTATGACTAGGTAGCTAGCGCAGTTACAACAACATGTATGTGGTTTATGACTAGGTAGCTATGACAGTTACAACAACATGTATGTGGTTTATGACTAGGTAGCTAGCACAGTTACAACAACATGTATGTGGTTTATGACTAGGTAGCTAGCGCAGTTACAACAACATGTATGTGGTTTATGACTAGGCAGCTAGGGCAGTTACAACAACATGTATGTGGTTTATGACTATGTAGCTAGCGCAGTTACAACAACATGTATGTGGTTTATGACTAGGTAGCTAGCTCAGTTATAACAACATGTATGTGGTTTATGACTAGGTAGCTAGCTCAGTTACAACAACATGTATGTGGTTTATGACTAGGTAGCTAGCTCAGTTACAACAACATGTATGTGGTTTATGACTAGGTAGCTAGGGCAGTTACAACAACATGTATGTGGTTTATGACTAGGTAGCTATGGCAGTTACAACAATATGTTACAACAATATGTATGCAACAATTACAACAACATGTATGTGGTTTATGACTAGGTAGCTAGGGCAGTTACAACAACATGTATGTGGTTTATGACTAGGTAGCTAGCTCAGTTACAACAATATGTATGTGGTTTATGACTAGGTAGCTAGGGCAGTTACAACAACATGTATGTGGTTTATGACTAGGTAGCTAGCGCAGTTACAACAACACGTATGTGGTTTATGACTAGGTAGCTAGGGCAGTTACAACAACATGTATGTGGTTTATGACTAGGTAGCTAGTGCAGTTACAACAACATGTATGTGGTTTATGACTAGGTAGCTAGCTCAGTTATAAAAACATGTATGTGGTTTATGACTAGGTAGCTAGGGCAGTTACAACAACATGTATGTTGTTTATGACTAGGTAGCTAGGGCAGTTACAACAACATGTATGTGGTTTATGACTAGGTAGCTAGCGCAGTTACAACAACATGTATGTGGTTTATGACTAGGTAGCTAGCGCAGTTACAACAACATGTATGTGGTTTATGACTAGGTAGCTAGCTCAGTTACAACAATATGTAAGTGGTTTATGACTAGGTAGCTAGGGCAGTTACAACAACATGTATGTGGTTTATGACTAGGTAGCTAGGGCAGTTACAACAATATGTAAGTGGTTTATGACTAGGTAGCTAGGGCAGTTACAACAACATGTATGTGGTTTATGACTAGGTAGCTAGGGCAGTTACAACAATATGTTACAACAATATGTATGCAACAATTACAACAACATGTATGTGGTTTATGACTAGGTAGCTAGGGCAGTTACAACAACATGTATGTGGTTTATGACTAGGTAGCTAGCTCAGTTACAACAACATGTATGCGGTTTATGACTAGGTAGCTAGGGCAGTTACAACAACATGTATGTGGTTTATGACTAGGTAGCTAGGGCAGTTACAACAACATGTATGTGGTTTATGACTAGGTAGCTAGGGCTGGTACAACAGAATGTATGTGGTTTATGACTAGGTAGCTAGCTCAGTTACAACAATATGTATGTGGTTTATGACTAGGTAGCTAGCTCAGTTACAACAACATGTATGTGGTTTATGACTAGGTAGCTAGCGCAGTTACAACAACATGTATGTGGTTTATGACTATGTAGCTAGCGCAGTTACAACAACACGTATGTGGTTTATGACTAGGTAGCTAGCGCAGTTACAACAACATGTATGTGGTTTATGACTAGGTAGCTATGACAGTTACAACAACATGTATGTGGTTTATGACTAGGTAGCTAGCACAGTTACAACAACATGTATGTGGTTTATGACTAGGTAGCTAGCGCAGTTACAACAACATGTATGTGGTTTATGACTAGGCAGCTAGGGCAGTTACAACAACATGTATGTGGTTTATGACTATGTAGCTAGCGCAGTTACAACAACATGTATGTGGTTTATGACTAGGTAGCTAGCTCAGTTATAACAACATGTATGTGGTTTATGACTAGGTAGCTAGCT
The DNA here is from genome assembly GCF_029448725.1 of Salvelinus fontinalis. Lineage (NCBI taxonomy): Eukaryota > Metazoa > Chordata > Actinopteri > Salmoniformes > Salmonidae > Salvelinus > Salvelinus fontinalis. The sequence goes on from NC_074666.1 coordinate 23,283,115, forward strand.
CAGTTACAACAACATGTATGTGGTTTATGACTAGGTAGCTAGCTCAGTTACAACAACATGTATGTGGTTTATGACTAGGTAGCTAGGGCAGTTACAACAACATGTATGTGGTTTATGACTAGGTAGCTATGGCAGTTACAACAATATGTTACAACAATATGTATGCAACAATTACAACAACATGTATGTGGTTTATGACTAGGTAGCTAGGGCAGTTACAACAACATGTATGTGGTTTATGACTAGGTAGCTAGCTCAGTTACAACAATATGTATGTGGTTTATGACTAGGTAGCTAGGGCAGTTACAACAACATGTATGTGGTTTATGACTAGGTAGCTAGCGCAGTTACAACAACACGTATGTGGTTTATGACTAGGTAGCTAGGGCAGTTACAACAACACGTATGTGGTTTATGACTAGGTAGCTAGGGCAGTTACAACAACATGTATGTGGTTTATGACTAGGTAGCTAGCTCAGTTATAACAACATGTATGTGGTTTATGACTAGGTAGCTAGCTCTGTTACAACAATATGTATGTGGTTTATGACTAGGTAGCTAGCGCAGTTACAACAACATGTATGTGGTTTATGACTAGGTAGCTAGGGCAGTTACAACAACATGTATGTGGTTTATGACTAGGTAGCTAGGGCAGTTACAACAACATGTATGTGGTTTATGACTAGGTAGCTAGGGCAGTTACAACAACATGTATGTGGTTTATGACTAGGTAGCTAGGGAAGTTACAACAACATGTATGTGGTTTATGACTAGGTAGCTAGGGCAGTTACAACAACATGTATGTGGTTTATGACTAGGTAGCTAGGTCCAGTTACAACAACATGTATGTGGTTTATGACTAGGTAGCTAGGAGAGTTACAACAACATGTATGTGGTTTATGACTAGGTAGCTAGCGCAGTTACAACAACATGTATGTGGTTTATGACTAGGTAGCTAGGGCAGTTAAAAGAATATGTATGTGGTTTATGACTAGGTAGCTAGGGCAGTTACAACAACATTTATGTGGTTTATGACTAGGTAGCTAGGGCAGTTACAACAACATGTATGCAGTTTTCTGACTAGGTAGCTAGGGCAGTTACAACAACATGTATGTGGTTTATGACTAGGTAGCTAGGGCAGTTACAACAACATGCATGTGCTTTATGACTAGGTAGCTAGGGCAGTTACAACAACATGTATGTGGCTTAAGACTAGGTAGCTAGGGCAGTTACAACAACATGTATGTGGTTTATGACTAGGTAGCTAGCCAGTTATAAAAACATGTATGTGGTTTATGACTAGGTAGCTAGGGCAGTTACAACAACATGTATGTTGTTTATGACTAGGTAGCTAGGGAAGTTACAACAACATGTATGTGGTTTATGACTAGGTAGCTAGCGCAGTTACAACAACATGTATGTGGTTTATGACTAGGTAGCTAGCGCAGTTACAACAACGTGTATGTGGTTTATGACTAGGTAGCTAGGGCAGTTACAACAACATGTATGTGGTTTATAACTATGTAGCCAGCGCAGTTACAACAACATGTATGTGGTTTATGACTAGGTAGCTAGCTCAGTTATAACAACATGTATGTGGTTTATGACTAGGTAGCTAGCTCAGTTACAACAACATGTATGTGGTTTATGACTAGGTAGCTAGGGCAGTTACAACAATATGTAAGTGGTTTATGACTAGGTAGCTAGGGCAGTTACAACAACATGTATGTGGTTTATGACTAGGTAGCTTGGGCAGTTACAACAATATGTTACAACAATATGTATGAAACAATTACAACAACATGTATGTGGTTTATGACTAGGTAGCTAGGGCAGTTACAACAACATGTATGTGGTTTATGACTAGGTAGCTAGGGCAGTTACAACAATATGTATGTGGTTTATGACTAGGTAGCTAGGGCAGTTACAACAACATGTATGTGGTTTATGACTAGGTAGCTAGCTCAGTTACAACAACATGTATGCGGTTTATGACTAGGTAGCTAGGTCAGTTACAACAACATGTATGTGGTTTATGACTAGGTAGCTAGGGCAGTTACAACAACATGTATGTGGTTTATGACTAGGTAGCTAGGGCTGGTACAACAATATGTATGTGGTTTATGACTAGGTAGCTAGCTCAGTTACAACAATATGTATGTGGTTTATGACTAGGTAGCTAGCGCAGTTACAACAACATGTATGTGGTTTATGACTAGGTAGCTAGCTCAGTTACAACAACACGTATGTGGTTTATGACTAGGTAGCTAGCTCAGTTACATCAACATGTATGTGGTTTATGACTAGGTAGCTAGGGCAGTTACAACAACTGGTATGTGGTTTATGACTAGGTAGCTAGGGCAGTTACAACAACATGTATGTGGTTTATGACTAGGTAGCTAGGGCAGTTACAACAACATGTATGTGGTTTATGACTAGGTAGCTAGGGCAGTTACAACAACATGTATGCAGTTTTCTGACTAGGTAGCTAGGGCAGTTACAACAACATGTATGTGGTTTATGACTAGGTAGCTAGCTCAGTTACAACAACATGTATGTGGTTTATGACTAGGTAGCTAGCTCAGTTATAAAAACATGTATGTGGTTTATGACCAGGTAGCTAGGGCAGTTACAACAACATGTATGTTGTTTATGACTAGGTAGCTAGGGCAGTTACAACAACATGTATGTGGTTTATAACTAGGTAGCTAGGGCAGTTACAACAACATGTATGTGGTTTATGACTAGGTAGCTAGCGCAGTTACAACAACATGTATGTGGTTTATGACTAGGTAGCTAGGACAGTTACAACAATATGTATGTGGTTTATGACTATGTATCTAGCGCAGTTACAACAACATGTATGTGGTTTATGACTAGGTAGCTAGCTCAGTTATAACAACATGTATGTGGTTTATGACTAGGTAGCTAGCTCAGTTACAACAACATGTATGTGGTTTATGACTAGGTAGCTAGGGCAGTTACAACAATATGTATGTGGTTTATGACTAGGTAGCTAGGGCAGTTACAACAACATGTATGTGGTTTATGACTAGGTAGCTAGGACAGTTGCAACAATATGTTACAACAATATGTATGCAACAATTTCAACAGCATGTATGTGGTTTATGACTAGGTAGCTAGGGCAGTTACAACAACATGTATGCAGTTTTCTGACTAGGTAGCTAGGGCAGTTACAACAACATGTATGTGGTTTATGACTAGGTAGCTAGCTCAGTTACAACAACATGCATGTGCTTTATGACTAGGTAGCTAGGGCAGTTACAACAACATGTATGTGGTTTATGACTAGGTAGCTAGTGCAGTTACAACAACATGTATGTGGTTTATGACTAGGTAGCTAGCTCAGTTATAAAAACATGTATGTGGTTTATGACTAGGTAGCTAGGGCAGTTACAACAACATGTATGTTGTTTATGACTAGGTAGCTAGGGCAGTTACAACAACATGTATGTGGTTTATGACTAGGTAGCTAGCGCAGTTACAACAACATGTATGTGGTTTATGACTAGGTAGCTAGCGCAGTTACAACAACATGTATGTGGTTTATGACTAGGTAGCTAGGACAGTTACAACAACATGTATGTGGTTTATGACTATGTATCTAGCGCAGTTACAACAACATGTATGCGGTTTATGACTAGGTAGCTAGCTCAGTTATAACAACATGTATGTGGTTTATGACTAGGTAGCTAGGGCAGTTACAACAATATGTAAGTGGTTTATGACTAGGTAGCTAGGGCAGTTACAACAACATGTATGTGGTTTATGACTAGGTAGCTAGGGCAGTTACAACAATATGTTACAACAATATGTATGCAACAATTACAACAACATGTATGTGGTTTATGACTAGGTAGCTAGGGCAGTTACAACAACATGTATGTGGTTTATGACTAGGTAGCTAGCTCAGTTACAACAACATGTATGCGGTTTATGACTAGGTAGCTACTGCAGTTACAACAACATGTATGTGGTTTATGACTAGGTAGCTAGGGCAGTTACAACAACATGTATGTGGTTTATGACTAGGTAGCTAGGGCTGGTACAACAGAATGTATGTGGTTTATGACTAGGTAGCTAGCTCAGTTACAACAATATGTATGTGGTTTATGACTAGGTAGCTAGCTCAGTTACAACAACATGTATGTGGTTTATGACTAGGTAGCTAGCGCAGTTACAACAACATGTATGTGGTTTATGACTATGTAGCTAGCGCAGTTACAACAACACGTATGTGGTTTATGACTAGGTAGCTAGCGCAGTTACAACAACATGTATGTGGTTTATGACTAGGTAGCTATGACAGTTACAACAACATGTATGTGGTTTATGACTAGGTAGCTAGCGCAGTTACAACAACATGTATGTGGTTTTGTAATAGCTGTCGCTCTCCTCATCCTCGGATGAGGTGAGGAGAGAAGGATCTTCTGACCAAAATGCGGAGTCAGGGAAATATGCCATCTTTATTTATTTACAACGATAACTGATGACACGAAAACAAACAAAACACTTTCAACAAACTACAAAATAAGAAAACGACGTACACGCAACCTGAACATAAACTTACATGGACAAACGTAAACTCACGAACAGGAACGGACATCGAAACGAACGAACAGCCAAACAGCTCCAAAAGTGAAACACATCGACAACGACGAAGACATCACAGGAGACAATCACCCACAAACACACAGTGAGAATGCCCTACCTAAATATGACTCTTGATTAGAGGAAAATGCAAACCACCTGCCTCTAATCAAGAGCCATACCAGGCAAACCGAAACCAACATAGAAACAGATAACATAGACTGCCCACCCAAAACACATGCCCTGACCAAAAACACATAAAAACTAACATAAATAGGTCAGGACTGTTACAGTACCCCCCCCCCAAGGTGCGAACGCCGGGCGCACCAGCACAAAGTCCAGGGGAGGGTCCGGGTGGGCAGTTGACCACGGTGGTGGTTCCGGTTCCGGACGCTGTCCCCATACCACCATAGTCACTCCCCTCTTCTGTCTACCCCTACCACTGACCACCCAAACATTACCTTCCCCTAAATAATCAGCTAGCACCGGAACAAGGGGCAGCACCGGGACAAGGGGTAGCACCGGGACAAGGGGCAGCACAAAAACAAGGGGCAGCACCAGGATAAGGACCATCACCGGAATAAGGGGCAGCACCGGGACAAGGGGCAGCACCGGGACAAGGGGCAGCACCGGGACAAGGGGCAGCACCGGGACAAGGGGCAGCACCGGGACAAGGGGCAGCACCGGGACAAGGGGCAGCACCGGGACAAGGGGCAGCACCGGGACAAGGGGCAGCACCGGGACAAGGGGCAGCACCGGGACAAGGGGCAGCACCGGGACAAGGGGCAGCACCGGGACAAGGGGCAACACCGGGACAAGGGGCAACACCGGGACAAGGGGCAGATCCCGGCTGAAGGACTCTGGCAGGTCCTGTTTGGACGGCTCTGGCAGGTCCATGCAGGCTGACGGCTCTCTACGCTCATGGCAGGCTGACGGCTCTCGACGCTCATGGCAGACTGACGGCTCTCGACGCTCATGGCAGGCTGACGGCTCTCGACGCTCATGGCAGGCTGACGGCTCTCGACGCTCATGGCAGGCTGACGGCTCTCGACGCTCATGGCTCTCAGACGGCTCTGGCTGCTCATGGCTCTCTGGCGGCTCTGGCAGATCCTGTCTGGTTGGCGACTCTGGCAGATCCTGTCTGGTTGGCGGCTCTGGCAGATCCTGTCTGGTTGGCGGCTCTGGCAGATCCTGTCTGGTTGGCAGCTCTGGCAGATCCTGTCTGGCTGACGGCTCTAGCGGCTCCTGTCTGGCTGACGGCTCTAGCGGCTCCTGTCTGGCTGACGGCTCTGTAGGCTCATGGCAGACGGGCGGCTTTGCAGGCTCATGGCAGACGGGCGGCTTTGCAGGCTCCTGGCAGACGGATGGCTCAGATGGCGCTGGGGAGACGGATGGCTCAGATGGCGCTGGGGAGACGGATGGCTCAGATGGCGCTGGGGAGACGGATGGCTCAGATGGCGCTGGGGAGACGGATGGCTCAGATGGCGCTGGGGAGACGGATGGCTCAGATGGCGCTGGGGAGACGGATGGCTCTGGCCGGATATGGCGCACTGTAGACCTGGTGCGTGGTGCCGGAACTGGAGGCACCGTGCTAATGACAAGCACCTTCCTACTAGTGCGGGGAGCAGGGACAGGGCACACTGTATTCTCAAAGCCTACTCTATCCCTGATGCGTGGTACCGGCACTGGTGACGCCGGGCTGAGGACAAGCACATCAGGATTAGTAGGGGGAGAAGATACAGTGTGTTCAGGGCTCTGGAGACGCACTGGTAGCTTAGTGCGTGGGGCCGGAACTGGAGGCACCGGGCTAGATACACGCACTACAGGGAGAGTGCGTGGAGGAGGAACAGGGCTCATGATACGCACTGGTAGCCTAGTGCGTAGTGTATACACTGAAGGTACTAGGCTGGGGCGGGGAGGTAGTGCCGGAAATACCGGACCGTGGAGGCGTACTGGCACTCTTGAGCATTGAGCTTGCCCAACCTTACCTGGTTGAATGCTCCCGGTTGCCCGACCAGTGCGGGGAGGTGGAATAACCCGCACCGGCCTATGTAGGCGAACCGGAGAAACCATGCGTAAGGCCGGTGCCATATATGCCGGCCCGAGGAGACGCACTGGAGACCAGACGCGTTGAGCCGGCCTCATGACACCTGGCTCAATACCCAATCTAGCCCTCCCAGTGCGGGGAGGTGGAATAACCCGCACCGGGCTATGCACTCGTACAGGAGACACCGTGCGCTCTACTGCGTAACACGGCGCCTGCCCGTACTCCCGCTCTCCACGGTAAGCCTGGGAAGTGGGCGCAGGTCTCCTACCTGCCCTTGGCCCACTATCTCCTAGCCCCCCCCCAAGGAATTTTTGGGAATTACTTACGGGCTTTTTCGGCTTCCGTGCCAGACGCGTTCCCTCATAGCTCCGGTTCCTCTCTCCGGTAGCCTCCGCTCTCCTCAGTGCCTCCAGCTGTTCCCATGGGAGGCGATCTCTACCCGCTAGGATCTCCTCCCATGTGTAGACACCCTTTCCATCCAGAACATCGTCCCATGTCCATTGCTCCTTCTTTTCCTGTCCCTTTCTCCTTTGACTCCGCTGCTTGGCTCTGGGTTGGTGGGTGATTCTGTAATAGCTGTCGCTCTCCTCATCCTCGGATGAGGTGAGGAGAGAAGGATCTTCTGACCAAAATGCGGAGTCAGGGAAATATGCCATCTTTATTTATTTACAACGATAACTGATGACACGAAAACAAACAAAACACTTTCAACAAACTACAAAATAAGAAAACGACGTACACGCAACCTGAACATAAACTTACATGGACAAACGTAAACTCACGAACAGGAACGGACATCGAAACGAACGAACAGCCAAACAGCTCCAAAAGTGAAACACATCGACAACGACGAAGACATCACAGGAGACAATCACCCACAAACACACAGTGAGAATGCCCTACCTAAATATGACTCTTGATTAGAGGAAAATGCAAACCACCTGCCTCTAATCAAGAGCCATACCAGGCAAACCGAAACCAACATAGAAACAGATAACATAGACTGCCCACCCAAAACACATGCCCTGACCAAAAACACATAAAAACTAACATAAATAGGTCAGGACTGTTACAGGTTTATGACTAGGTAGCTAGCGCAGTTACAACAACATGTATGTGGTTTATGACTAGGCAGCTAGGGCAGTTACAACAACATGTATGTGGTTTATGACTATGTAGCTAGCGCAGTTACAACAACATGTATGTGGTTTATGACTAGGTAGCTAGCTCAGTTATAACAACATGTATGTGGTTTATGACTAGGTAGCTAGCTCAGTTACAACAACATGTATGTGGTTTATGACTAGGTAGCTAGCTCAGTTACAACAACATGTATGTGGTTTATGACTAGGTAGCTAGGGCAGTTACAACAACATGTATGTGGTTTATGACTAGGTAGCTATGGCAGTTACAACAATATGTTACAACAATATGTATGCAACAATTACAACAACATGTATGTGGTTTATGACTAGGTAGCTAGGGCAGTTACAACAACATGTATGTGGTTTATGACTAGGTAGCTAGCTCAGTTACAACAATATGTATGTGGTTTATGACTAGGTAGCTAGGGCAGTTACAACAACATGTATGTGGTTTATGACTAGGTAGCTAGGGCAGTTACAAAAATATGTATGTGGTTTATGACTAGGTAGCTAGCTCAGTTACAACAACATGTATGTGGTTTATGACTAGGTAGCTAGCGCAGTTACAACAACATGTATGTGGTTTATGACTAGGTAGCTAGCTCAGTTACAACAATATGTATGTGGTTTATGACTAGGTAGCTAGGGCAGTTACAACAACATGTATGCGGTTTATGACTAGGTAGCTAGGTTAGTTACAACAACATGTATGTGGTTTATGACTAGGTAGCTAGGGCTGTTACAACAACATGTATGTGGTTTATGACTAGGTAGCTAGGGCAGGTACAACTATATGTCCTCCAAGTATAGTAGGTTCCAGTGGTGTAAAGTACTTACATAAAAATACTTTAAAGTACTACTTAAGTAGTTTTGGGGGTATCTGTACGTTACTTTACCATTTATACTTTTACTTCACTACATTTCTAAAGAAAATGACATACTTTTTACTCCATACATTTTCTCTGACACCCAAAAGTACTCGTTACATTTTGAATGGCTAGCAAGACAGGAAAATTGTAAAATTGATGCACTTATCAAGAGAAAATCCCTGGTCATCCCTATTGCCTCTTTCCTGGAGGACTCACTAAACACACATGCATCGTTTATACATGATGTCTGAGTGTTGAAGTGTGCCCCTGGCTATCCGTAAATACAAAAACTAGAAAATGTGGCCGTCTGGTTTTCTTAATATAGATTCATACTTTTACTTTTACTTTCAATACTTAAGTATATTTGAGCAATTCCAATTACTTTTGATACTTAAGTATATTACAAACCAAATACTTTTAGACTTTTACTCAATTAGTATTTTACTGGGTGACATTCACTTTTACTTGAGTCATTTTCTATTAGGTATCTTTACTTTTAGTAGGACACTTGGGTACTTTTTCCACCACTGGTAGGTTGTGCTGCAAAAAATGCTGTATGGTTTTTTTGTTATCAGTTTACATATGAGTGTGTCAAGTCTTTTGACGTACCATGTTCCATCTGGGTGAGTACTGGGGCTGATGCGTAGACAGCCGACCTCCCAGTCTGAGAAAGGCTTCCCTGCTGTCTTGGGCACAAATCTAAAGGCACCACTGTTAGGCTGGTCCCTCCCAAGAGAGTACAGGTACTCCCATTTACCCTGCCAGGACTCTGAGTAGGGATCCCCTATGACATGAAAAATCAGTGAGTATCCTTGGAATGCCAAAAATCCAGAAATTTCTATCCCTAACTGTAACATTTTCCGACAAGATAGAACTGCCAAAGGGGGCGGAGTTGCAATCTACTGCAGAGATAGCCTGCAGAGTTCTGTCATTCTATCCACATCTGTGCCCAAACAATTCGAGCTTTTAAAAATCCACCTTTCCAGAAACATGTCTCTCAGCGTTGCCGCTTGTTATAGACCCCCCTCGGACCCCAGTTGTGCCCTGGACACCAAATGTGAATTGTTCGCCCCCCCCCCCCCCCTCCATCTATCTTCAGAGTTCGTACTGTTAGGTGACCTAAACTGGGACATGCTTAACACCCCGGCCGTCCTACAATCTAAGCTAGATGCCCTCAATCACACACAAATCATCAAGGAACCTACCAGGTACAACCCTAAATCAGTAACCATGGGCTATATCATCCTGACCAACTTGCCCTCTAAATACAACTCTACTGTCTTCAACCAGGAACTCAGCGATCACTGCCTCATTGCCTGCCTCATCACTACCAAACGCTCCCTAAAACACTTCATTGCGCAGGCCTTTCTAATCGACCTGGCCCGGTATCCTGGAAGGATATTGACCTCATCCCGTCAGTAGAGCATGCCTGGTTGCTCTTCAAAAGTGCTTTCCTCTCCAGCTTAAATAAGCATTCCCCTTTCAAAAAATGTAGAACTAAGAACAGACATAGCCCTTGGTTCACCCCAGACTTGACTGTCCTTGAACAGCACAAAAACATCCTGTGGCGTTCTGCATTAGCATCGAATAGCCCCTGTGATATGCAACTTTTCAGGGAAGTCAGGAACCAATATATTCAGTCAGTTTGGAAAGCTAAGGCTAGCTTTTTCAAACAGAAATTTGCTTCCTGTAGCACTAATTACCAAAATTTTGGGACACTGTAAAGTCCATGGAGAATAAGAGCACATCCTCCCAGCTGCCGACTGCACTGAGGATAAGAAACACTGTCACCACCGATAAATCTACAATAATCGAAATCGATCATTTCAATAAGCATTCTCCCGCGGCTGGCCATGCTTTTCACCTAGCTACCCCTACATTTGCCAACATCTCAGCACCCCCTGCAGCAACTCCCCCCCCCCCCCCCTGCTTCTCCTTTACCCAAATCCAGACAGCTGGATCCCTACAAATCAGCTTAGCTAGACAATCTGGACCCTCTCCTTCTAAAATTATCTGCAGAAATTGTTGCAACCCATATTACTAGCCTATTCAACCTCTCTTTCGTATCGTCTTAGATCCCCAAAGATTGGAATGCTGCCGCGGTCATCCCCTATTCAAAGGGGGCGACACTCTAGACCCAAACTGTTATAGACCTATATCCATCCTGCCTGCCTTTCTAAAATCTTCGAAAGCCAAGTTAATAAACAGATCACCGGCTATTTCAAATCCCACCGTACCTTCTCCACTATGCAATCTGGTTTCTGAGCTGGTCATGGGTGCACCTCAGCCAGACTCAATGTCCTAAACGATATCATAACCGCCATCGATAAAAGACAGTACTGTGCAGCCGTCTTCATCGACCTGGCAAAGGCTTTCGACTCTGTCAATCACCGCATTCTTATCGGCAGACTCAATAGCTTTGGCTTCTCAAATGACTGCCTCGCCTGGTTCACCAACTACTTCTCAGACAGAGTTCAGTGTGTCAAATCGGAGGGCCTGTTGTCCGGACCTCTGGCAGTCTCTACGGGGGTGCCACAGGGTTCAATTCTTGGGCCGACTCTTTTCTCTGTAAATATCAGTGATGTTGCTCTTGCTGCTGGTGATTCTCTGATCCACCTCTACGCAGACGACACCGTTCTGTATACATCGGGCCCTTCTTTGGACACTGTGCTAACAAACCTCCAAACGAGCTTCAACGCCATCCAACACTCTTTCCGTGGACTTCAACTGCTTTTAAATACTAGTAAAACTAAGTGCATGCGCTTCAACCGATTGCTGCCCGCACCCTCCCACCCGACTAGCATCACTACTCTGGACGGTTCTGACCTAGAATATGTGGACAACTACAAATACCTAGGTGTCTGGTTAGACTGTAATATTAAAGATAGGGTCTAGTTTCGTGAATTTCCGCCTGACTGACGTGCCCAAAGTAAACTGCCTGTTACTCAGGCCCAGAAGCCAGGATATGCATAAATTGGTAGCATTGGATAGAAAAAACTTCGAAGTTTCTAAAACTGTTACAACAATATCTGAGACTATAACAGAATTGATATGGCAGGCGAAAATCCAAAGAAAATCCAACCAGAAATGTTTGTTTTTTGAGCTCCCAGACTCTTATAATGGAATAATTCTATGTAAATCCGTCTCACAGATTGTAATTCATATGGCTTACACTAGATGTCAACAGTCTTTATTCAAGGTTTCAGGCTTGTTTTTTGAAAAGTTTTGGTGAGAAGAGCACCGGAATAATATCAGTCTTTCGGCGCGCGAGGGAGAGGGCGCTTGCTTACTAATTTTCCTTTCCTATTGAACATACTACTTTCCGTATGAAATATTATAGTTTATGTACATTTTAGAGTACCTGAGGATTCAATAGAAATGTTGTTTGACTTGTTTGGTCGAAGTTTAGCGGTAGCTTTTTGGACTCCTATGTCTGCATGTTGAACGAGTGGATTACTGAAATCATTGGCACCAACTAAACAGACTTTTTGGGATATAAAGAAGGATTTTATCTGAAAAAACAACCATTCATGCTGTAGCTGGAACACGTGGAATTGCAAACCGAGGAATATCTTCAGAAGTAAGTGATTTATTTAATCGCTATTTGTGATTTTTTTATGAAGCCTGTGCTGGTTGAAAAATATGTTGATGAGGGGCACCGTCCTCAGACAATCGTATGGTATGCTTTCGCCGTAAAGCATATTTGAAATCGGGCAACACAGTTAGATTAACAATAATTTAAGCTTTTAAATGATTTAAGATACTTGTATGTTCATGAATGTTTAATATTACGATTATTTACTTGAATTGTGCGCCCTCGAATTTCACCGGATGTTGTCGGCTGGTGTCCCGCTAGCGGCACGCCTATCCCTAAGAAGTTTTTCAGCATCTCCAAACGAAATCTAAAATCGGCTTCCTAAAAAAAATAAAAAAATAAAAATAAAAAAATAGAAGAAAAAAATAGAAATATCCCAATGCCCCAGGGCAGTGATTGGGGACACTGCCCTGTGTAGGGTGCCGTCTTTCGGATGGGACGTTAAACGGGTGTCCTGACTCTCTGAGGTCATTAAAGATCCCATGGCACTTATCGTAAGAGTAGGGGTGTTAACCCCGGTGTCCTGGCTAAATTCCCAATCTGGCCCTCAAACCATCATGGTCACCTAATAATCCCCAGGTTACAATTGGCTCATTCATCCCCCTCCTCTCCCCTGTAACTATTCCCCGGGTCGTTGCTGCAAATGAGAACGTGTTCTCAGTCAACTTTCCTGGTAAAATAACGGTAAAATAAAATAAATAAATAAATACATTTCGCAACAAAGCCTCCTTCACTCATGCCGCCAAACATCCCCTCGTAAAACTGACTATCCTACCGATCCTTGACTTCGGAGATGTCATTTACAAAATAGCCCCCAACACAGTTAGATTAACAATAATTTAAGCTTTTAAATGATTTAAGATACTTGTATGTTCATGAATGTTTAATATTACGATTATTTACTTGAATTGTGCGCCCTCGAATTTCACCGGATGTTGTCGTCTGGTGTCCCGCTAGCGGCACGCCTATCCCTAAGAAGTTTTTCAGCATCTCCAAACGAAATCTAGAATCGGCTTCCTATTTCGCAACAAAGCCTCCTTCACTCATGCCGCCAAACATCCCCTCGTAAAACTGACTATCCTACCGATCCTTGACTACGGAGATGTCATTTACAAAATAGCCCCCAACACTCTACTCAGCAAACTGGATGTAGTCTGTCACAGTGCCATCCGTTTTATCTCCAAAGCCCCATATACTACCCACCACTGCGACCTGTATGCTCTCGTTGGCTGGCCCTCACTACATATCTGTCGACAAACCCACTGGCTCCAGGTCATCTATCAGTCTTTGCTAGGTAAAACCCTGCCTTATCTCAGCTCACTGGTCACCATAGCAACACCCACCCGTAGCACGCGCTCCAGCAGGTATATTTCACTGGTCATCCCCAAAGCCAAAACTTCCTTTGGCCGCCTTTCCTTCCAGTTCTCTGCTGCCAATGACTGGAACGAATTGCAAAACCTCTGAAGCTGGAGTCTTATATCTCCCTCTCTAACTTTACGCATCAGCTGTCTGAGCAGTTTACCGATCACTGTACCTGTACACAGCCAATCTGTAAATAGCACCCCCGGCTGCCTCATCCCCCATATTATTACTTACCCTCTTGCTCTTTTGCACCCCAGTATCTCTACTTGCACATCATCATCTGCACATCTATCATTCCAGTAATAATGCTAAGTAGTAATCTAGAGCCTATTTATTGCCTACCTCCCTACTCTTCTACATTTGCACACACTGTACATATATTTTAATTATTTTATTGACTGTACGTTTGTTTATGTGTAACTCTGGGTTGTTGTTTTTGTCGCACTGCTTTGCTTTATCTTGGCCAGGTCGCAGTTGTAAATGCGAACCTACCTGGTTAAATAAAGGTGAAATAAAATAAATGCACTGACAGCAGTTGACTGCAAAATATTTTGGAAGGACTTAGCTGTTACTCACCTTTCTCCATGTATCCCCAGAGTTCTATGTTGACCTTTTCTGCTCTGACCTGTGAGGTGTTCCATGTCATGTCCAGCGGGCCTCCAACTTTTGGGGTGCCGTAGTACTGCCACTGGGTTGCGTTGATTATAGTAGCTTTGAAACTAGGATTTACCTTTCCAGGATGGACTGTAGATTAAAAAACACAAACGGAGTATGACTGCATTTTACTGTCAGTTGGTAAGAAAGGTTGATTGACACATTTGAAATAAGTGTATCTGGTCGGATTTTGTGATAAATAGCAGCCATATATCAGTGCTGAACAGGCTCCCCCTACCTGATAGCCAAGCTCCATGTCTGCTGAAGGTTGTTCCATTGTCTGTAGAGATCTGAAGAGGAACCATCCCTGTTTCATACAGTAGAGGTGATATGCAGTGGCCTCTGCTGTCTGTGTCCACATAGCCCACCGTTGTGATTTCATCATTGAACCTTCAATTAAAAAGACAGTTTTCAGTAGATTTAATATGCATATCTACCAGCCATACATTCACAGAACTTACAATGTAAAACTCAGCAATGTGTTAGGTAAGTGAAGTGAAATAAGTATTTCGCATCTACCTGCAGATTATTTGGGAGCTCTCATTAAAAGTTGCTTTGAGGACAACAAAGTCAGTTCCACCAAATATTGATCCGGAATATGGAGTGACATCGACACAGTACTCCCCATAGTCCGCACAGCAGCTTTCCAGAGATACACAAGTGGCATGGCAAGAACAGGATTCTAATTTGCCACCACATTTTCCTTCACATGACTGTCCTGTAAGAAAAATATGAAATTACATATGAAATGAGAGTGGAGAAAAATAAAGTGTGGTGTTACAGTATAACACAACCAGTGGTGTAAAGTACCTAAGTAAAAATACTTAAAAGTACTACTTAAGTCATTCTTTGGGGTATCTGTACTTTACTATTTATATTTTGAACAACTTGTACTTTTACTTCACTACATTCCTAAATAAAATAATGTACTTTTTACTTCATACATTTTCTTTGACAACCAAAAGTACTCGTTACATTTTGAATGCTTAGCAGCACAGGAAAAGGGTCCAATTCATGCACTTATCAACAGAATATCATTCGTCATCCCTACTGCCACTGATCTGGTGGACTCACTAGACACACAGGCTTCTTTTGTAAATTATGTCTGAATGTTTGAGTGTGCCCCTGGCTGTCCGTAAACTTCAAAAAATAAAAAATTGTGCCATCTTGTTTGCTTAATATAAGGAATTTGAAATTATTTATACTTTTACTTTTGATACTTAAGTATATTTTAGCAATTACATTTACTTTTGATACTTACGTATATTTCAAACCAAATACTCAGACTTTTACTCAAGTAGAATTTTACTGGGTGACTTTTACTTTTACTTGAGTCATTTTCAATTAAGGTATCTTTACTTTTACTCAAGTATGACAATTGGGTACTTTTTTCACCACTGAAAACAACTACCAACCAAGAACCTTGAGCTGCAACATATTTTGTCCTTTTCAAGTCGCATGTGGAACCACCATTAATAGATTTAGTATGACAAAGTTTCCACTACCTACCAGATATCCTGCTACTGGAAACCAAACAGATGAAAATCACAGCTAAGTAAGAGGCTCTTCCCATCCTGATGTTTGACTGTTTGTTTACCACTAGCCTGTCCTTGATACTGTATTATACAATGTACAGAGAGGCTTCCAGCTAGCTGCAATTACTAGATTTTTACAAATATGAGTTACGGGTTGTGCTCAACAGTCCAGTGTCACATAACCTTTCGGTAACTAACATTTACAGGCATCTTTGTTGAGAAATGGTAGCAAAGGTCGTTATGATAACACAGTTCTGCATGCTTGTCCTCAGTTGACTAATTCACTCAACAGTGTTTGTGTATTTTGGACCCTATTTTCACAGTTGAGTAATAAGGCTGTATGCTGGGCGTGGGTGGCTCTAGCTGCCATACAGATTAAAAACCTCACAAAAGAAAAAATATCAGCACCTTGAACTGTGAGTGAGCTGATGAAGAATATCATTACAAACCGTGGAGGTGACAAGTAATTCCCTTTTTCCATGGTAATGCATTAATTACACACCACAGTGAGAATATAATACATTATTCTATTGGCCTGTGTTAACTCAAGTTATTCACAATTTCTCATTATAAATACGGTTGATTCATAACTTTGGGTGCTGTTAAGCCATCTGTCTCCTGTGTGGTTGATTGTGGTTATTTAGCACCACCAACACGTTGGGGCATTTTCTTGTACAACTCCCATACTGTACATAATAGAAATGTATCATTCAGTAATAGATTGTGTCTTGATCTTTATCATCTGTCAAATGTATTAATCTCTTTAGCCTGTCGTTTTTAGCAGGCAATGGCCAGGGGTCTACACATATTTTGTTTTTATAGTTTTCAGAAGCTTTAAGAGGCTATGATGTATTACTTAATTGGTACAAGGAGATGCTGTTGAAAACCGACAGACCTCCGCTTAAGGTATTCAATTATCCTGTGCATGTGTCCAGAGACTGGTAAACCACCCACCAGACCAATACACTGTAAGACCTCTTTCTCATGAGCCACTCTCCAGAGGATGCCAAAACTCCATGCTGAAATCAATGAAGTAAACATACAATTAATGCATGCCTTGTTTAAAAGCAGCAATGCTAAAACCACTTTAAAGATTATTCACACAGTGAACTCTGTATTCATGGCACTCCAAACAGTGCATGAAATAATACAAATGTTCTGCTGTTTCAAATTATATGATAGTACTGTTACACCAATCATAAATATATTTGATTTTGGTTTGTCAGTTAAAATCTCTTATAAAAAACAGGTTATGATACAACAGTTTTCTAATCAGATTTTGTCTCTCAGCCCGTAGATTTCTGTAGCCTAAATTATCCATTATTGATCATAATGGTGACATGTGGGAGTCAGTTAGTTGCCTTGGTAACCTCTGTAGCTAGAGAGCCCTCTTGAGACAAACTTGGTGGGAGGTACAGTTCTTAGACTCAAAAACCTGACTCTGAATTAAGACACAATGATGATATGTAATTACCAGTGAATAGCTAATAAACTCCCTTAGAAAAATCTGAGACTTAAAGTTATTTTTGTGTCTTGATTGGAGTAATCACTTTTACACTTTCATTTAGTCTGTTTGAAAGAAGATGCAAACAGCCAACGTCATAAGTACTACCCTCCACTGCTCTTTTAAAGAAGGGATTCAGAGTACAAAAAGACAAGCTCTGCTCACTTACACAAAGGCAAGAAGGTGCAATTACTCCACACTGGCAAATCTGACTCATTATGAGCTTTCCAAATGTAGCTGGAAATATGATAATATATTCAATTAGGTTTTGAAGATTTAAACAAGATTTGCATGTGAATGTGTCATTCATTTAATATCTTTTTTAGGGGAAATCAACAGAGATCAAGGAGCACAACTAATGTAATCAAATGTTCTACACTCAATTTGTTCCTGCAGCCTTTATCATCAACTACCTCCACATATTCAGAAATGATGAGATGGCAGTGACAGAAAATCTCCAACTTCCTTGCCTTCAGCAAGGAAATCTAATTAGTACTGATAATCAGTGGCGACGAGTCATTCAGGGCAGAGCCACAAAGTTTTTTGTTGTTGCCTGTTTTGCATGTTAGTTTTACATTAATACGTGTCAATCCAGCATGACTTTCAGCATCCCAAAAAAACTGGAAACTCGGGAACTGGGAAGTCTCAGACTTCAGTGAGTTCAAGACAAGTGGGAACTCAGATAAAACTAGCTCCGACTGGGAAAATACGGAAAATAATTTTGAACGGTCATCCAATTCGGAATTCCAAATCGTGATTTCGTTGTAAATTTCAAAAGTGCTAAAAAAATAATTATATTGACTACGTCCATCCTAGCTCACTCATTAATGTCTTAATCGAAATTACAGATTGCTTCTTATCTGCTCGCTGTCCCCTTATGCTATAGTTTGTACATCTCAATTGTCAGTAGAAACCACATTTGTTTAGGCAAGTCCGCCATATCAGTTATGTTTTTTTTTTAAGGCAGTAAATGAGGCTGAATTAACTGTTTCACTGCCAGACAAGGCTCTTCGGATTGTCAGGTGTAGTGGTGGTAAGGTGTTGGGACTACTTTTGGGACTCTGCTGTTGGGACAGCTTTTTGTAGTCCCTAACAGTTTGTGGGCACCGTTTGTCATCGTTATGGTCAAATTCATGTATTGTTTGTCGAGTAGAGGGGAATGGGATGATGCTATCCTAACATCAATCAAGGCCAGGAAATTGCTGTGTCTGTCTTCTGTTGGCACACACAGAAGATGTGTTGTTACTGGACTTTGATGGATGACATGTTGATTCACAGCTATGGACAGGGTTAAGCAGCATGTTGTTTTTAGTCACTCATTTTACATTTAAGTCATTTAGTAGACACTTATCAAGAGCGACTTACAGGAGCAATTAGGGTTAAGTGCCTTGGAGTCAGCTTTCCTGCAAGAGGATGATATTAAAGCACGTCTCTGTGTATGGGATACTTAAGCAATAAGGCACGAGGAGGTGTGGTAAATGGCCAATATACCACGGCTAAGGAATTTTCTTATGTACGTCGCAACGTGGAGTGCCTGGATACAGCCCTTATCCAAACCCCAAGGTGCCTTATTACTATTATAAACTGGTTACCAACGTAATTAGAGCAGTAAAAATAAATAATTTGTCATACCCTTGGTATACGGTCTGATATACCACGGTTGTTAGCCAATCATCATGCAGGGCTCGAACTACCCAGTTTATAATAAACGTTCACCCTCTGGTATTGCACAACCTGTGGCATCCTACTTGACAAAGTTATTGCATTTCCATTGGCGCAAAATTAATATCCTTTGACACAGCGCATGTTTAATTGATGATGGGTGCTGTATTCAACTGAAATGAATGGATGAGTGATGTGAAGGCAGCTCCTCCCCTCTGCTCAGCTTTCAACCAAGACCACTATCATACCATGTTCCACACTGGAAAAATAACTAACAAAACATCAAAGAAGTGTATCATGACATCTACAGTTTGATAAAGGGATTGTGATGTTTTAGGTAAGCTACTCTATTGGACGTGCTTATTTTCAAGGAAACATTCATTTTGTGTGATTTCATGCATGGTTGGTTGTTTTTTTTAATCTGAAAGAGAATAAACAAGCACACATCTTAGACTTAGATTATGGGAAATGCAATTTTAGACAATGAGCACATCAACCAAATATCTTTTGACAAAAACAATACTGTTGTGCTTTGTGTTACGTTGCGCTCTAAATTTAGAAGTGAGGTTGTATTCAATTTTGATTTCTAGTAAATCCATACACTGTTCCAGAAACTTTTGGAAATAAAGATGCAAAATCTCTTATACACACACACACACACACACACACACACACACACAGAGATTGGGCTCAAATAGCTGGAGGGGCTTTTAGATGTGGCTCCAGGCTGCGCTGACAGGCTGTGGCCAAGTGGCGGTGTGCCACAGTACTCTGGGTATCAGGTCAGAAATCCTCTCCCCTGTACCCGCTAACACTGCCTGCTGGGCTCTGATAAACCTGCTCCAGCCTCCTAGCTGGTTCACCCAAGCCGTGCCCCATCATCCTCCTATGGGCAATGATTCCAGGGTTTGGACATCAATAGATCACTGTAGGTGTAACGGCTCTCTTTCGGTGAGTGAGTTGACCAAGGCGCAGCAGGTTGTGAATACATAATGAACTTTATTTAACAAGACGAAACTAAACACACGAAGAACACTTGAATAATCTTACAAAACAACAAAACGAACTAGACAGACCTAAACTATGAACTTACATGAAACGAGGAACACATACACAGGAACGACCGAGACGAGACAGTACCATGTGGTGCAACAAACACAGACACAGTGACAATCACCCACAAACAAACAGTGAGAACCTCCTACCTTAATATGACTCTCAATTAGAGGAAAACGCAAAACACCTGCCTCTAATTAAGAGCCATACCAGGCAACCCAAAACCAACATAGAAACGGAAAACATAGACTGCCCACCCAAAACTCACGCCCTGACCATCACACACATACAAAACAACAGAAAACAGGTCAGGAACGTGACAGTAGGACTTACCTCGGAGGTGAAGCACTTTCACAGAGTTATCTCTAACTGCTCCAACAAAACCACTTGTAACATTTATCACTTTTAACATTTAAGATAACATTTATCTTTTGTAGACTTTGGCTGTTTATGTTTCTTACTGAAATATATAGACTTTCTGGAAAAACATGGCACAGCAGCACAACAGGTACTGAGGAGTGTAAAAGGGAGCTGTGCTTGCTTTTATCATAGTGTAAAGATATCCACTGCCAGTTTAATTCTACATTTTATATTCCAGCGTTCTATTCTGCCACCTTGGATAGTGGGGGTCACGGCCGGCCATTATCAACGGCGACCCTAGAGCAGTTAGGGTTAAAGTGCCTTGCTCAAGGGCACATTTTCACCTTGTCAGCTCTGGGATTTGAACTAGCGAGCTTTCAGTTACTGGCCCAATGCCCTAACCTCTAGGCTACCTGTCGCCCCTTCATCACAGAATGGAAGGGGAGGCCCGTCCGTATCTTCCAGCATAGCATGATGAGGGATTGCTTATTGTAACGGCTCATCTCCCAGTAGGGAACAAGTGATTAGTCTTCGGTCTGAGGCAGCTTTCATTCCTCTACGCAAGATTAAAGCCCAGCTATCACCCTCTGTATCTCATGATACTCATGCTTTCATTAACATATCATTTTCGCTCTACCCTCGTTTTAAGGCATTGTAGAGATACAGATGCAGGAAATGTAAAACTTGTAGTGTATTTGAGGTTTAAAAAGGCTTCTAAGGTTTGTCATTTCCACTTCATTTTCTACTTAATTGTGCACGTAACATGTATCAACCCCTACAAAAATGTCCATTAATTATAATCCACATAATAATTCACATTTCATATTGATGCAGGATTTTTTCCTGCTGTAGCAAACTTGTTCAATTTACGATCCTATATCTGTAGAAAAACATTTTAAACCTGAAATAGTTTTTGCACAGGTTGCACATGCTCCATTTCAATGGTAGTGAATAATGGCATAACCAGATTCTTCAGGGGAAATGAGCAGGTGGTACCAGGTATCTTCAATGTCAAGCATGAAATTGTGTATATAAATCAATTTATGCATATGGGTGGGTGCAGCTTTGTGTGGGTATGTGTGAATGCACTTGTGTCTCTGTATGGAGGCCTGCTCTTACTGTAAAGTTCAAATAACAAGAGGTGACTGTCACAAGTGGAAAGGCATGGCCTACCCAGCAACCATAAAGAGCCCTTTCACAATCTCAGCCCCTCTCCATCACACTCAAGTGCTAAAAGCAATTACAACAGCACTCTGTTTGATTGAGCTCTCTTTCGATAGCCTGTCAGTCACAATCAACCTTTCCATTTCTGACCCCACTTTTACTCCCCCGCATCACATTCAGACCTGTTCAGATTTGGACGCATGAGCAGCCCCTCTCATATAAAGAGATGAGACTTTGCCTTGTAGCACCATTCACTTAAATCAGTTAACTTTAAATGCAAAGTCTGGCCTGTACGTGCTGCATTTATGCCATTAGTACTTTCAGAGCTGTTGGTGATAGGTCTCGCTCGATATAGGACTCAGAGACCAAGACTTTTATGAAACAGACCCCAATAGTGATTAGAAATATTTAATTTGATAGCTCAGGACTGAATCTCCTCTGGTGTACAGATGGTGGAAAATGACAGTTGGCGTCATGAAACATCATCTGACATGACACATCTCATCATGCCTCCCCTGTGCTATATCACAGAGATAACAGAGCATATTCACATGCTGCCAGGCTGAAACACTTACATCTAAAATATAATCAGAGAGCCTGGAAACTCAAGGTCAGTCATGTGCATAAAGGAATGTGGAACCAGCTCTGGAGGTGGGAAACCAACACTTTTCATGATAAACAATAGTCTAAAATGTAGCTCTCATACAAAATCACTCGTCAAGAAGGAACACAAACATGTCATAAAAATGTTGAATCACTTTTTTCTCTTGTCAGGCCCGGTCGCTGACGCAGGAGTCGCTACAGCATGATGGGACAAGGTCATCCCAGCCAGCCAAACCCTCCCCTAACCCGGACGACGCTGGGCCAATTGTGCACCGCCTCATGGGTCTCCCTGTTGCACCTGAGACACAGGTGGGTATCGAACCAGCATCTGTAGCAACATAGCTTGCAATGCAATGTCTTAGACTGCTACGCCACTCGGGAGGCACTTGATTGATTAATCTTATGCTATACAAAGATAAATAACATACATTTTCTAATCCAATCAATTAGTTTGATTTATTGCACCCGATACTGAAATAGTTGTACGAGTTTAATGACGCACTATGCAGAAATCCTGGTTGCTAAAAATTCTAATAGTTTGCTTGATTTGAATTTATGTGAAAAAACAAGCAAGTACAGTGTAAATAATCATTGTGCCATCTAAACCTCTGTGAAATATATGTTCCATAACCACAAATATTGTATTTTCAGCTTTGAAGCTGGTGTACAAAACCAAAAGTAAAAGACGAGAAGCATAGAAATAGTGCACATAGAACAGATCTACCGCTTCTTAGATTTGCTTTCAATGAGAATGACATATCTGTAACATACACTTCTATGGGAATTTGGTCGGGTAGCCCAAAAAGTTACATATTGCAGCTCTAAATGGTTTAGGTAGTCTTCTTATCAACTTTCCTAACCCTGACAGTCATTCTGAATGCAGGTTGATGGTGAATAAAAATTCCAGTTGTTGGATATCCTAACTGGATTCTAATAGGCTGGATTCTAATAAGAATCACACATCACTTTGCAAGCCAGCATGATGTGACTTACAGGCCTGATGTGGCCTGTAAACCAGGAGTTTCATAACACCACTGTGTTAGGGTAAAACTAGGCCATCAAAGTAAGGCCTTATGATATACAGTGAGCTCCAAAAGTATTGGGACACATTTTTTGTTGTTTTGGCTCTGTATTCCAGCACTTTGGATGATACATTGACTATGAGGTTAAAAGTGCAGACCGTCAGCTTTAATTTGAGGGTATTTTTATCCATATCTGGTGGACTGTTGAGAAATTACAGCACTTTTTGTACACAGTCCAAAAGTATTGTGACAAATTCAATTATGGTATTAAAGTAGTCAAACGTTTAATATTTGATATGATATTTATGCCTCTATAACTGTCTCATTCACCATTATTCACGACTCATTCAGGATTGTCCATAATCATTGTAGCATCCACATTAATGTAGAAATGTTTAGAAACACTCTGTTCTTATTTACCAGTGTTGTGTTCGAGACAACCTAAAGTGAGATCGATTCAAGACCAAGACCGGAGCAAATCGAGTGCGAGTCAAGACCCAAACCGGAGGGGGGGCGAGACCGAGTTGAGACCGGGAGAGGGCCAAGGGTTCCGAGACCAAGTCAAAACTGAGACCAGAAAAATGCGAGTCCAATTCCAGACTGAAATGTTTTTGTAATGGGAAGTAATAGTTGTACAGTGTGATTGGGAAATGCTTAATGGTTGTGTTTTTGTATTCTTATGATTGGGACCTACCTGCTTATTATGGACTGCTTATTGAGACATATGTGACAGGGTCTACAGTCAATCACGATTACAAAGGGAAAACTAGCCACGTTGCGGACATTAGCGTCTTGCTCTCGGACAAGCTAAACACCTTCGCCCACTTTCAGGATCAAACAGTGCCACCAACACGGCCCACTTCGAAGGACTGTGGGCTCTCATTCTCCGTGGCCGAAGTAAGTAAAACATTTAAGCGCGTTAACCCTCGCAAGGCTGCCAGCCCAGACGGCTTCCCTAGCCGCGTCCTCAGAGCATGCGCAGACCAGCTGGCTGGAGTGTTATATTCAATCTCTCACTATCCCAGTCTGCTGTCTCCACTTGCTTCAAGATGTCCACCATTGTTCCTGTACACAAGAAAGCAAAGGTAACTGAACTAAATGACTATCGCCCTATAGCACTCACTTCAGTCATCATGAAGTGCTATGAGAGGCTAGTCAAGGATCATATCACCTCCACCTTACCTGACACCCTAGAGACCCACTTACATTTGCATACTGCCCCAATATGTCCACAGGCGATGCAATCGCCATCGTACTGCACACTGCCTTATCCCATCTGGACAAGACGAATACCTATGTAAGAATGCTGTTTATTGACAATAGCTCAGCCTTCAACACCATAGTGGCCTCCAAGCTCATCATTAAGCTCGGGGCCCTGGGTCTGAACCCCGCCCTGTGCAACTGGGTCCTGGACTTCCTGATGGGCCACCCCCAGGTGGTGAAGGTAGGAAACAACACCTCCACTACGCTGATCCTCAACACAGGGGCTCCACAACGGTGCGTGCTCAGCCCCCTCCTGTACTCCAAGCACGCCTCAAACACAATCATCAACTTTGCAGACGACACAACAGTAGTAGGCCTGATTACCAACAATGATGAGACAGCCAACAGCAAGGTGGTGAGGGCCCTGGTGGAGTGATGCCAGGAAAATAACCTCTCCCTCAACGTCAACGAAATAAAGGAGCTGATCGTGGACTTCAGGAGGCAGCAGAGGGAGCACCCCCATATCCACATCGACGGGACCACATAGGAGAAGGTTCCACGGAGTACACATCACTGACTAACTGAAATGGTCCTCGCACACAGATAGTGTGGTGAAGAAGGCGCAACAGCGCCTCTTCAACCTCAGGAGGCTGAAGAAATTCGGCTTGGCCACTAAGACCCTCACAAACCTTTACAGATGCACAACTGAAAGCATCCTGTATCACCAAGTGCCCCACCCGCAACCGCAGGGTTCTCCAGAGGGTGGTGCGGTCTGCCCAAAACATAACCGGGGGCACACTTCCTGCCCTCAGGACACCTACAGCACCCGATGTCACAGAAAGGCCAAAAAGATCATAAAGGACATGGAATCACTGGTCACTTTAATAATGGAACACTAGTTACTTTAATAATGTTTACATACTGCTTTACTCATTGCATATGTATATACTGTTTTCTACTGTATTTTAGTCAATGCCATTCCAACATTGCTCATCCTAATATTTATATATTTCTTATTTCCATTATTTTACTTTTATATTTGTGTGCATTGTTGTGAATTGTTAGCTACTACTGCACTGTTGGAGCTAGGAACACAAGCATTTCGCTACACCCGCAATAACATCTGCTAAATATGTGTATGCCTACCCAGTAAAGGAAAGGAACCCTGTGTGAAAAATGATTTCCTTTTTTATGAGTTTTCCTATAGATATTTTAGATTTTCACTCTCAAAACCACACCTTTTTTTACAGAAAAATACAAAACTTTGGTCTAAGTCCACAACAATGCTTAAACCACATCAATCTGATTGGGTGGGCTTGCCAGGGCATGGCTCCCCAGTGGGCCTCTGTCCACCCAGGCCCATCCATGTCTACGCCCCTGATGCAAACAGCACATGATGACAATTGTGCATTGCAAATAGCCTAGTAACCTGGTTTGCATACCCATTGTCACCTTAGTTAGCATTTACTGGTAGATATGATGAATTGAAATGTTTTTCCTACCCTACTGGCTACTGACGTATGCCTCCACTACACTACTTTGAAACGCATCAGTAGGGATTAGTGCTTCGAACACACTGACAGCGTCGTTGCATTTTGGTACACCAGAATGCTTTCGGTGTGATGCATAAATTGGATTTATCGAATGTATGCATCAAACTGTATGCGTAGATAGCTTGACAGAAATGGTAGCAGAAAGTGAATGTTGAACTTTTTACATATCCAGATGATGCTGCGTACTATTTTGCACAATGATGCTCTCGGTGTGTTCGAAGCATACCGCTTTGAACACACTGACAGCATCATTGCATTTTGGTACACCAGAATGACATTAATTTCCAATGAAACGCTGCGTTTGCCTTGTAGCATTGCGTTGCAGAGGTAGTTGCAGTGCGTTTGGTGTGGTGCATATGTTGAATTTATCAAACATATGCGTCAAACTGTACGCGTAGACAGACAAGACAGAAAAGGTGAATGTTGAACTTTTGTTGGATATATATCCAGATGGTGCTGCGTACTATTTTGCGCAATGATGCTGTCGGTGTGTTCGAAGTGTAAGAAGTGAGTATAGGCAATGCTCAATGAAAAAAAAAGTGGGTGTACGGTTTGTACCTGCATATATCCTCCACTACACCACTGGCCCATTGGGTTTTACAAAAAGTGCACTCTCATACATGAGGGAGCTGGTATTACGGTTGCTGTCCTTTCAGAATCACAAACCTGTCACACACTTAAGGCCTATATGTTTGCCACTGTGCAAAAACGTCTATAATATATATAAAGGCTGCTAAGATATTGTACAGTGGCTTGCGAAAGTATTCACCACCTTGGCATTTTTCCTATTTTGTTGCCTTACAACCTGGAATTAAAATAGATTTTTGGGGGGTTTGTATCGATTGATTTACACAACATGCCTACCACTTTGAAGATGCTAAATATTTTTTATTGTGAAACAAACAAGAAATAACTTCAGCGTGCACAACTATTCACCCAAAAGTCAATACTTTGTAGAGCCACCTTTTGCAGCAATTACAGCTGCAACTCTCTTGGGGTATGTCTCAAAAAGCTTGGCACATCTAGCCACTGGGATTTCTTCCCATTCGTCAAGGCAAAACTGTTCCAGCTCCTTCAAGTTGGGTGGGTTCCCCTGTTGTACAGCAATCTTTAAGTCATACCACAGATTCTCAATTGGATTGAGGTCTGAGCTTTGACTAGGCCATTCCAAGACATTTAAATGTTTCCCCTTAAACCACTTGAGTGTTGCTTTAGCAGTATGCTTAGGGTCATTATCCTGCTGGAAGGTGAACCTCTGTCCCAGTCTCAAATCTCTGGGAGACTGAAACAGGTTTCCCTCAAGAATTTCCCTCTATTTAGCGGCATCCATCATTCCTTCAATTCTGACCAGTTTCCCAATCACTGCCGATGGTGTTCTTGGGGTGATGAGAGGTGTTGGGTTTGCAACAGACATAGTGTTTTCCTTGATGGCCAAAAAGCAACATTTTTGTCTCACTTGACCAGCGTACCTTCTTCCATATGTTTGTGGAAAATCCCACATGCCTTTTGGCGAACACCAAACGTGTTTGCTTATTTCTTTCTTTAAGCAATGGCTTTTTTTCTGGCCACTCTTCCATAAAGCCCAGCTCTGTGGAGTGTACGGCTTATAGTGGTCCTATGGACAGATACTCCAATCTCCGCTGTGGAGCTTTGCAGCTCCTTCAGGGTTATCTTTGGTCTCTTTGTTGCCTCTCTGATTAATGCCCTTCTTGCCTGGTCTATGAGTTTTGGTGGGCGGCCCTTTCTTGGCAGGTTTGTTGTGGTGCCATATTCTTTCCATTTTTTAATAATGGATTTAATATTGCTCCGTGGGATGTTCAAAGTTTCTGATATTTTTTTATAACCCAGCCCTGATCTGTACTTCTCCACAACTTTGTCCCTGACCAGTTTGGAGAGCTCCTTGGTCTTCATGGTGCCACTTGCTTAGTGGTGTTGCAGACTCTGGGGCCTTTCAGAACAGGTGTATATATACTGAGATCATGTGACAGATCCTGTGACACTTAGATTGCACACAGGTGGACTTTGAATAATTATGTGACTTCTGAAGGTAATTAGTTGCACCAGATCTTATTTAGAGGCTTCATAGCAAAGGGGGTGAATACACATGCACACACCAGTTTTCTGTTTTTTAATTTAAAAAAATATTTTTGAAAAAGTAAATCTTTTTCATTTCACTTCACCAATTTGGACTATTTTGTGTATGTCCATTACATGAAATCCAAATAAAAATCCATTCAAATTACAGGTTGTAATGCAACAAAATAGGAAAAACGCCAAGAGACGAATACTTTGCAAGGCACTGTATTAGTGTTTCAAGAAAGAAGTGTATATATTTGGCCTGGCAAAGAGGTTTTATGCGCTGACTGAATGGAAGCTTTTTAATCCGCTGGTTTCGGCTGGCCTCGGGAAGAAATTAGGAGTCCTCACTGTCCAAGACCGAGTACAAATGTATCCAACACCGAGACAAGACTGAGACACTCAATATGTGGTCCGGAAACCGGACTGTCTTGAGTACTACAACACCACTCTTATTTACAATACAATTATTCAAAATGACACAATACACTATTTACCATTATTTTCTATTGGGCACAAAATCATCTGAAACACAACCAAAACAAACAGCAAATGCATCCAAATATCATAAAATTAAAGCTGACAGTATGCACTTTAACCTCATAGTCATTGTATCATTTCAAATCCTAAGTACTGGAGTACGGAGCCAAAATAACAACATATTTGCCACTGTCCCAATACTTTTTGAGCTCACTGTATGTATTATATTGTCATAGAGTCCAATTTTAAGGATTGCATTTGCCTAGGTACTCACTTGGTGAAAGCCACATGCCTTTAAAATGAAAGAATTCAATACCCTAACAAATCACTAACAAATACAGTCATGGGTAGTAACTCTACAATTCACTCAAATAAATATGCAAATTAGGCTTTACACCAAACAGTGTTAAAACCCGAAAATGATATACTGTAACAATTGTTCATTTCTTACACGGAGAAAGTGTGACAGCATCAGCACAAAGCAAAGGGAGTCCAGTTTACTGTAAATCTGGGCTCTCTAACCCTGTTCCTGGAGAGCTACCCTCCTGTAGGTTTTCGCTCCAACCCCAGTTGTAACTAACCTGATTCATCTTATCAACCAGCTAATTATTAGAATCAGGTGCAGCAGATTAGGGTTGTCGCAAAAATCGATAGGCCGGTAGCTGTCCAGGAACAGCGCTGGAGAGCCCTGCTCTAAACCAAGTGTTATGTTTTACACTGTTGGTGTTGCTTATTTTTCTACAATAGATCTATGCAAACACCACAATCAAGTTCATTTGAACACTTTAAGAGTTGAATGGGGAGCACTGCAAAATTGTTAAATCTTTAACACTTTCAAACGTGTTAATTGAACACCAGTTCAGTGGGACTCATATGTTCACTGAAAAGTGTAAATTTTACATTCCAGAGTTAAATGTACACCATTGATTTTGCTGTGCAGGTTTGTGAAGAGATGCCAGTTCGTTTATACTAAATCCTTCAGTATCACAGACCACAAATCTCATTGTCTAAGACAATCTCTGTAGTGGATATGGTACATTCTATGGTTCTTCGTAGGGATATGTGTCCTCCATACTTTGTGATGACTTGGTCTTGAGGTGCTTGTTGAAGGTTGGTGTTAAGATGCTTTTCCTTGACCTTTCTAGGGACAGACAACAGAGTCTATAGCCTCAATCCAAAGGAACACAATCTTTGTGAAGAGGATAGTACAAGTGCTACAGGGGTCCCATGTCCCTTTGTAGACATCAGCTGGCCTGTACATGGTGTACCTCCTTTTCGAGTGTGAGACCGCCCTCAGTGTCGTGGAGGTTTGATCCAGTTCCTAATAGTCCACCTCTGACCAGAGCACCTCTGGACCACTAGGCGCAGGCCGAAGCTGGCCTCTCTAGACATCTCTACTTCCAAACAACGACCAGTGTCTCTGCTGATTATTGGGCCATTCTACAGAGGGAAGAGGAACAAGCTGTGATTATTATTGCAGTATTAACAAGCAATATAGATTTGGCAGGCAGGATTCCTTGTTTCCCCCCCACAATCCATTACATTTTTTACCTGAGTAAAGTCCCAAAGCCTCTGTGATGAGCGTGACATTCCCTCACATTTATTTAGACTTGGCGTCCGCCCTCGTCCCTCATCCACCAGACACTTGGTGTTGGGCAGGAACGTAGTGGAGCCCAGGGGACCAAGCTGCAGAAGCCCCGCTGACGTGTAACGGGCCAGCTAAAAGAAATCACGTCAATGCCAGGTAAACGTCAACATGAAAGGTGTTTTTCACAAATTCTTCCTATGCAAGCACCCATATAGTCGTTGGACACTACAAAACGTTTCTAATACATCTGTACATAAAAATGGTACATGTTATTGTGTACAGAATACTTGAGCTGTCTCATGAGAAAGATCTTTCTTGACGCATTGATAACAAACAAAGGTAAATAATAGTGCCTCTTGAATTTTTTGCTGCGTAATTGGCTGAAATAATAGCTAATGATAATGTATCTTTGGTATCACAGGGATTTGTGCATGTATCAACACCATATGTATTTGGTCAGTAAAGCAAAATTATACTACAGCATCTTGGATTTGATTTGAATCCGAGCCTCGACACAATCCTGTCTCTGAGCTCTACGGACAATTCCTTCAACCCCATGGCTTGGTTTTTGCTTTGACATGCACTGTTAAGTGTGGGACCTTATATAGGCAGGTGTGTGCCTTTTCAAATCAAGTCTAATTAATTTAATTTACCACAGGTTGACTCCAATGAAGTTGTAGAAACATCTCAAGGATGATAAATGGAAACAGGATGCACCTAAGCTCAATTCCGAGTCTCATAACAGATCCTCATAGCAGGATTCCTTGTTTCCCCACAAGCCATGACATTTTCGAGTTTTTAGTAAAGTCCCAACGCCTCTGTGATGAGCGTGACACTCCATCACAGACTTGGCGTTCGCCCTCCTCCCTCATCCACCAGACAGGGTCTGAATACTTATGTAAATAAGGTATTTCCGTTTTTTGCAAACATTTCTAAAAACCTGTTTTCACTTTGTCAATATGGGGTATTGTGTGTAGATTGATGGAGGGGGGGGGGGTTGTTTAATACATTTTAGAATAAGGCTGTAATGTAACAATGTGGAAAAAGTCAAGGGGTCTGAATACTTTCCGAATGCACTGTATATATGGCGTTGACTGTATGTTCCATGCAGGTGAAAGCTCAATTGTTTATGAGTTTAATGGACCACACATACCTTTGTTTGAGTGAATGTTTGATAAATGACACCCGGTGATCCTATCTGCCGAGTTAATTTCACACAACTCCTAATATTTAATTTCAAAAGCCAAAAGTTAGCTTCAATCCATTCACAGTGAAGGGCACAGATGATTACAAAAGCCAAGGTTTAATTATTCATAGTGAACAACACTCAGGAAACTAGATGCCAGAGAGGATAGTGGAGCCCATCACAGGTGCTGCTGCACTATTCTGAGGAGAGGGATAGTCTAACCTTACAGTGTATAATTGGTTTGTGTCAAGCATATTAATTTGGAATTCACAGAAATACCATGCAAGCTAGATAACATCACAAACAACCACTGTGAGATGAACAATGGAAGGGCTTGAAAGCAAAAGTGCAGGGATGGAGGATGTATTGTGGTTTTGTGTGAGGGGGCAGGGGGGCAGGGTGTATGGGGAAGTTATTTATGTTTAATGTAAGCGCTTGTGTCACAGTAAAAGAAAAAAACTGAATTTATAGTTAAACAGCATAAGATCCCCTGACCTGAGATGTCATGCCGTGGCACGGGTAGAGAATTGGACTGTTGTCATGATCTGGTCCTTGGTCTAAGCAATAGCCACTGGCCTTGCTGTTCCGCATCTCGCCGTAGGTGATGGTGTCGTTGTACACTCGCATCTCTGGATACACATTCTGCAAATACCACTGGAAACTGCGACATTGCAATTTCTTCCTCAAGGCGATTCTCTCAGAAACATCTCCAAAATCAACCCCAGGGTTCTGATTTGTTAGAAAACAATTCACAGCACCAAAAACAATGACCAATTAAGATCAGAAGTTAGTAGACGCAATTGAGCTGTAAAATATTGTTCCCCTTTAGGGAACTACACTAGACTCACATTGATGGGGATATTCCAGGCCATGTATACATGGGATTTGTAGTCATCCATCCATACCTCGGCTGCCCTCAAGGCATTGCGCTTGGCATAGTAATCAATGTCGTTGTTGTAGGGTTTCTTGGTGCGTTCAATGTGTGCCACCCGAGCACAAGGTAAAACCTCCATACTCCCTCCGCACTGCCATACCTAAGCAATAACACAGACAGTTCAAGAAAGAAAAAGAAAGAAAGAAAGAAAGACCAAAAGCCTGCCCTGAGCACAAGTGCAATATAGTTTTGTATTCTAAAAATGAATCTTGTTGAGAGAGTTGCAGAGGCAATTGCCCACAGGCACATGGAGAGCTGTTAACAATCAGCAATTGTCTAGTTGTTGAATTGCTTGGACATTTTTCAGACAAAGGGTCACTTCATTGTGTGTATTATTATACTGTGCTTGTGGTGTTGCCAGAGAGTTGGTATTTAGAGTACCTCTCCATACTCCAGCGCTGTGAGCACAGCACAGAGAGTTGGTTTTAGAGTACATCTCCATACTCCAGCGCTGTGAGCACAGCACAGAGAGTTGGTTTTTAGAGTACATCTCCATAATCCAGCGCTGTGAGCACAGCACAGAGAGTTGGTTTTTAGAGTACCTCTCCATACTCCAGCGCTGTGAGCACAGCACAGAGAGTTGGTTTTTAGAGTACCTCTCCATACTCCAGCGCTGTGAGCACAGCACAGAGAGTTGGTTTTTAGAGTACCTCTCCATACTCCAGCGCTGAGCACAGCACAGAGAGTTGGTTTTTAGAGTACCTCTCCATACTCCAGCGCTGTGAGCACAGCACAGAGAGTTGGTTTTTAGAGTACCTCTCCATACTCCAGCGCTGAGCACAGCACAGAGAGTTGGTTTTTAGAGTACATCTCCATACTCCAGCGCTGTGAGCACAGCACAGAGAGTTGGTTTTTAGAGTACCTCTCCATACTCCAGCGCTGAGCACAGCACAGAGAGTTGGTTTTTAGAGTACATCTCCATACTCCAGCGCTGTGAGCACAGTACAGAGAGTTGGTTTTTAGAGTACATCTCCATACTCCAGCGCTGTGAGCACAGCACAGAGAGTTGGTTTTTAGAGTACATCTCCATACTCCAGCGCTGTGAGCACAGCACAGAGAGGTACCTCACAATAGTATTATATGGCTTAAATCTCTTTTGATACAATCAACTCTCTCTCAATGAGTTTCTATTGTTGTGCTGTCTCCCTCTTCCACTCCCAGTGTCTCTTCTACCTGGACCACATTTTTAGAATTGTATTCCCCGCTGACAGTAACATGGGCGCAACATAGGTGCAAACATGGGCTCTTCTCCTCCTCTCCGTACCCCTCCCACTCTCCACATCCATCTCTCTCCTGCTGTCTCCTGTGTGTCCTCTCGTTTCCCACACACTGCCTCTCACCTCATAACGATCATGTCTGGGGCAATGAAGTGTAAAATATGCCAACGCACCAGCCTGTGTGCCAGTGGGACGCTGGTAGGTGACTGCAGAGTTCTGGATCACATTCAATTCTCACACTGGGACGCAACTTCCACACCAATGTCACTGCAGACTTTTTGACTGTCTACAAACCAAAATAGTCCTCTCCCGAAAACAATTAAACTATCTCAGTAATATTATTGCAGAGTTAAGGAATCCAAATGGGTACAGGCCTTTTGTGAAATAAATAATTCACAAATAACTTGACACAAATGTTTTTGGTGCACTACAAGGGCATGTTTTTGTTATTCAGCAGAATACCAGGTGCACGGTGCAGGATAACTTTCATCCACATTCATGCCAACTGGTCTCCCTGTATGCTTAGAGCCTAATGACTACTTAATGATCTCAGGAGAGCCACACAGAAAACATGATTGCAACATGAAGGGAGAGACATTAGTCAGAACAGCCCCATATGTTTCAATAACAAGACATTGATACCAAATCACCAGAAACTATCAGGATTAAGTTATTTTTGGACCTCCTCAGGTCAATGATAGGATGGATTTTCCCATTCTGTTCTCTAGTAAAACTGAACTTGTTCTGAGTCATACTTGGCAGCCGATCCCTTTTAAAGATTTTGAAATCTATTTGGATCACTCAAATGAAAATGAGGCCAAAATCAAGAGAATCATTTGCTGTAGTTACATTCAAATTAAATCACACCCACATCCTTTTTACTGTGACGGAGCTTAATTGAACTTCATTCATGACTTCCAGCACACAAACACTTAAACTCTCCAGTCACAAAGACCTAATGATTTTCTTGCTCTATAATATCTTTGTACTAGGCTAACACATAATGGATCACAGGGTTTGCATCTTACCAAGCTTAAACTAACGGATTACTTTACACAACATTTTCCTCAGTTCTTAGTTTAAGCATGTACCACTTAGAAACTTACCCTCATGCCCAACTCAATGTTCTCTCCTCCATACACCTCCATGCCTGGGTCTAGAAGGCCAATCTCTCTAAAGTATTCTCTGTTCACCACAAAGGAGCAGCCAATCATGGCAGGGGTCCTGAACAGGAGAAATTACATATTGTATAACTACCCAGTACAAAAGTGAGTTGTAAAATATTGTATATTTTAAGAACATGTTTTTCAAGCCCTTACAATAAAACAACATACATCAGAGTATTGCACCAGAGTGCTGCCAAAGCACCTGCCCCCTGTCACGCCCTGATCTGTTTCACCTGTTTTTGTGATTGTCTCCACCCCCTCCAAGTGTTGCTTATTTTCCCTGGTGTATTTATCCCTGTGTTTCCTGTCTCTCTGTGCTAGTTTGTCTTGTATGTTCAAGTCAACCAGCGTGGTTTTCCTGTGCGCCTGCTTTTTCTATTCTTTTTGCTAGTCCTCCCAGTTTTGACCCTTGCCTGTTTTTGGACTCTGTACCCGCCTGCCTGACCATTCTGCCTGCCTTGACCTCGAACCTGCCTGCCACTCTGTACCTCCTGGGCTCTGAACTGGTTTTTGACCTTTTGCCTGTCCACGACCATTCTCTTGCCTACCCTTTTGGATCGTAATAAATATCGTGTCTGCATCTGGGTCTCGCCTTGTGCCCTTA
This sequence comes from Salvelinus fontinalis, assembly GCF_029448725.1. Classification (NCBI taxonomy): domain Eukaryota; kingdom Metazoa; phylum Chordata; class Actinopteri; order Salmoniformes; family Salmonidae; genus Salvelinus; species Salvelinus fontinalis. Next base: position 23,318,311 of record NC_074666.1, read on the forward strand.
TAGCCCCCAATAATATCTAAGATATATATTTTTCCCATACCTGATGGGGGCCGTCTGATCTCCTCTGTCCAGCCAGGCCTGAGGGGGGATGATGTACATACACCACAGGCCCCAGTTGTAGCCATGGGCCGCGTTAGCATACTGCTGCACCTCAAACGTGTTGTGCTTGATGTTGTCGATCGAAGGCAGAATAATACGTGTTCGATCCTCCATGATTCTTGTTAGGATTGGCTCTGCCCTATCAAAGGAGGAAAGGAGACACATTTTAGTCACATGTTGTACCTCTATAAATGTTGTAATATCAGGAGCTTGAGATATTTACTGGTAACTGTACAATATCAACCATACTCAACAAGTGGTCCGGATCCAGACCCAGAACAGGGTCAATATGGATGTTTTTAGGAACTCAGTCGGACTTTCAACTTACTGCCGTTGAGCGTTTTAATAGTATCATGAACAGGGTGCAATTTCACAATCTGGTAGGGCATAGGCAGTTTTCCTCTTGTTATGCCATTCACTGACAGACCTTAGAAAGCTATTTATAGCCTGTTAGAAATGTCCGTTTGATCAACTACCTCATGTTAGATAGGTAGGCCTAACTTATCTTCATCTTGTAGGCTATGTATCATAGCCACATTGGCCAGATGAATTGCCCAGGAGCCTTGCCAGGGGACCCCATTGATTTTGCTGAGTCAGCCAGGTATCATATCAACACACAAGATATGGCAAAATATGTAGAATTGCAGGAAATTAGCTTTAAAACCAACATTTTAAAACTGGGGGTTTCTTACTGTGCTGGTAAAAGAACACGTGTGAACAAATCACATCTTTATTTTTTTTTATGTATAATGTTCATGAGTCAGACAGGTGATTTTCAGACAAGTGTGAAGTTTCACATAGATTTTTCACATGTTAATCTTTCACATGACTCAGACGTGGTTTCCCAACATTTCACATGTGACATTATAAATTTCACATGTGCTTTTGTAACTGGTGGGATTAGAACCCAGTCTACCACAGGAGAAGTCAACATCTTGACCATTCGACCAAGAGGGCCAACAATAATTTTGAAGTTGCTGGCTGGGCTACCTCATCACGTGACCATGAGCAACTTGACTGACTCATGTCCGCTACACTTTCACATGTGCATTTTTACATTTTAATGTCAGCTAGGGCTGTCAAACGATTCAAAAACGTAATTGAGTTTATCGTAGGATTTGCTGTGATTAATCACTATTAATCGCAAATTCATAATTCGCTCAAATGTAGCTGTAATTTAAGGTGTTTTATACAAAAAACATTGCAAGAATATTGCTGTTTTGATTTTGTCCAAAGTAACGGTTAGCAAAATCAGGTAACTTTCTTTATCCTCAAAGTCGACTTGTTTTGACATAGCTGTATAGACAATGTATTCTGAATGTTTTCAGGGTATTTTGAACACTTTCAGACAATGCAATACATCTTTTTTTTACACAAAAATTGCAAAGAGTTAACTTGAGATAACTCTGACAGCGCTAATTTGAACATGTTAAACAGGATAAATAAGGAGACACGGAGCGCTAACTTCTCTGTTCTTTTCACTGAGCTTCTTCCAAAGGTCACTGACCAACATATGAAGAAGAGAGGCGTGAGCCTGCAGCAGTAACACCCTGAATTGATGGCTCAGAAATTAGAAATAATTGTTTATTATTATAGTTACCTATTTACTTTATTATTATACTCAGGCAGGCTAAGTTACCTTTTTACAGAATTACATTACAGAATTTGCAATTCCAATTCCATAGCAATATGTTAACACCACCTTTTCACATGTGAGGAGAATAGCATTATTTCACCACCACATGTGAATTGCAATTCCACATGTGAAAGCTAGATTTTCACATGTGAATGTTTCTTACATGTGAAACTGAAAATACGATTTTCACATGTGAAGTTGCAATTCTATATGTGAAACTGCAAATTAGATTTTCACGTGATTGATTTTCACATGTGAAACTGCAAATTTGACATGTTTTCACATGTGAAACTGCAAATGTCACGTTTTTTTTGTAAGGGCGGACCTTTTCAAATAATACTTGAGTACCTCTGCTGTAGATGTAGTGTACGAGCTGACATAAAAGGAAAGCATGACAGTAAATCATGTTTCTGTCATCTCATCTGTTCCCAGATGGAAAACGGGACCACCGCAGTCTGTTCAAATATTTCATCATCATCAAAACATCCTAACGTCTCACTGCTAGCAGAGTGAGGTGCACTTCTCATCTTTCCTTACACTTGACACCTCCTTTCCCATTTCACGCCTGTTCCAGAGATCAAAACCAAATCAATATTAATGTATGTAGCTAGCAGTTCTCTATATTACGGCTGTAGTGAAACGCTCAGGCTGATGGCCTCACATGGGACACATGTAGTGAAACGCTCAGGCTGATGGCCTCACATGGGACACATGGTTGTGTTTTTTAAGTGTAAAACTAATTTACCGATGCAATCAGAGAGAATTTTCCAATGCGGTCATAACATTAGCAAAGAGTGTAAATAAGGAGTCTACATTTCACAGCTGCAATATCATTTCAGAACAAATAGGGATAACCTCTGAGAGTTAGTGTAACCTTTCCTGAATGAATTGCTCTTTCCAAAGTTGCGTGATGAAGATGGATTGCAGTGACTACTGTACCTCCTTGTCTTTCCATTACTGAAGGAAAGGAAAGGAATACCTCTGATATTCAAATAAGAGTGCTCTTTTTCTGTCAGACTGTCTTAAGACTCAGACGCACAAACTCTATCAGCAGGTCTCAGTGTAATGAATTCCAGGCTTATAATAGTACAGTATGTTGCTACATATTGGAGGACATATGAGTGTTGCACCGCAATGTTTGGAAGAATCTGCATCTGATTGATTGATAATGCATGAGATTATTTTAAACTCCTTTTCAATCTGAGGAAAAATAAGAATCTCTTTCTCACCATGCTGTGTTGAACTCAACATGTGCGTCAAAGAAGCCGACAACTGGTGCAGTGGCTGCTTTCCATCCAAGGATTCTGGCCCGTATAAGTCCCTCTCGTCTGCTATTTCTGACAATCTTCACTAGGCCTGGATAATTCTTATTCACATACTGATCCAGGTTCAGCTTTAGGTCCACTGAAAAAACAAACAAAGAATCAAGTGTTGGAGCAAAAACTAGAAAACAATAATTTCAGGTAAGTCTCTCTCACTATCTCTCTCACGCTTACACACACACACACACACACAGACACACACACTCACCCACGCACACACACAGTCTTGTATAACTATAACTTGTGGGGACAAACAATTCAGTCCCATTCAAAATCCTATTTTCCCTAACCCCTAACCCTAACCCTAAACATGACCATAACCCAAACTCTAACCTTAACACCAAAACCTAACCTTAACCCTAACCCTAAATCTAAACCTAGCGCCTAACCCTAAAACTAACCCTAGCTCCTAACCCTAAACCTAACTCTAACACTAACCCTAATTCTAACCTTAACCCTAAACCCCCTAGAAATAGCATTTGACATTGTGGGGACGACCAAAATCTCCCCAGATGGTCCATTTTTATTAGTTTACAATTCTTGTGGTCCCCACAAGTATAGTTAAACACGTCCACACACATATACACACACACACGCACTGGAAAAGCCCTTGAGTTACCACTGTCACTGTTGTCGTCCACCAGGATGATCTCCTTGAGGATGTATGCAGGTGTGTGATTGACCAGGCTGTGGACTGACCGTAGGATCACAGACAAGGCCTCGTTTACAAAGATGAACACCACCGTCATCTGAGGGAGGTCATCTGGGTAAGTCATCAGCTTGCACCTGTCAACACAATTTAGTGAGAAGCTGTCACATCAGTGCCCTAAACTCAAATGTTATCTTCTGGTTTTCAAGCTGTGAGGGCAGGGTTTAGGACCTACTTTTTCGGCCTGTAGTCGGGAATGGATCTATCCAGCGGGATTTGATTGCTCAGCTGTGCGTTGTAGCCATAATCTTTGTACTTTCCCCCATCTGGGTCACGGACAGGGTTTCTCAGGGTTGCAGGGTTCCTGGCCTGCCCCTGTCTCAGACCCATTTGTCCCTCCAGCAATCCAACCGGCTTTCCCAGCCCTGTGGAAATTCAGAGGAAAATGTTAGACTTATTTTGCTGTCTGAGGTGCCAGCAAGCTGTTACACCTTTCATCTCAATTCGTCAATAATTTGAGCTGTCTCTTTTCCGTTGAGAAACTAAACAAAATGTGAGCATCTAGATGAATTGGAGAGTTGGCAATTGAAGTGTAGACAGGGGAAATAATTGACATGTCTACTGACTGACTCCAGCACCTTCCCTGTTAAAGATAGGATGCCGTTGGATGAAATAATACTAAAAGTCATCTTCAGAAACTCCCAGTCTGACTGGCAAACAGGAGAGCCAGGTAGAAGGAAGCTCAAGGTTGTTATTATTATTCTTTATCTAGACTCTACTAGTGGAGAGGAATACACAACAAGGGGACAGGATGATTGACTTGTAATGTGAGTAGAATGGCTTAGACTGTCAGTATTACAGCAGGACCTGGCATCTTGCTAATCCAATTTCTGAACTGATTATGCATTTAAAAACTGATAATAAGTGTCAAAGTGACATAGTCGAAACTTAATTATTGCATTAATTAATTGATTCAATTAGCTTGTCCCTTGAGGTGGATTTTAGAAAGCAAATGGATCAGACAAACACCACATTGGATACTGAAGATGAATCTGTAAATGTGGTATACAAATGTAGGATCTTAATTTGACCTATATTGTCACAGTAAAATAATCCTGCAGCAACAGGATTTGAACATTTAGTCCATAATGTTGCTTGATCGGTGGTTAGGCCATTAGCTGGCCAAAAGTAGGCTACATGAACAGTGCAATACTGTTAATATAACCGTGTGTTAGTGCGGGTTTTCAGAGAATTGATGTAAATCCCAAAGCTCATCTGCATATCCTGCAATTCAGGAAAATTCTCAGCTTCAAAAGAGTGATCAAATTAAGATCCTACATCCTTAATAGTCAAACCCTTTGGATCCCGCGACGCAGTTGGCATCAGTTGCTGGGACTGATAGTCTCTGTTCAGTGATCCTACCAATCAAGGACAGGTCTGATGAGCTATTTGGCATTGCAGCTATGCGTTGCAGCTAGCTAGCTGCATATCAAGCTAGCTGGGTTTTCTTGAGGGCTTGAACACAGCCCGCGACGCTGTTAGCCATTGTGCCTAGATCCCTGCTGTTTGTTGTTTTCAATCTTCCCTGTGACCTGCCCTGTGACCTGCCCTGTCTGGAACTGCGAGGAGTAACAGAGTAATCTACCTTGCTAGCTACCATGACAAAGACCAAAGCCGGCGGGAGTACCGTTGAGGACAGTGGTGTCTCTCTAATACAGGTGAAGGATCTTTTAAACGGTCAAAAATATAAATTAATTGATTAATGGACAGCTGAATGTACATATTTTTCTCTCTTGCTTTGTTTGCTCTTTTCAGTGATAAGCTACCCGGGAAAGGGCTGAAAACAGCCCATGTAAATAATGAATTCAATAACTTGCTAACATCAGATAACATTCATATATTAGCCATTTCTGAGACTCACTTAGATAATTAATTTGATGATACAGCAGTAGCAATACAATGATATAACATCTACAGAAGAGACAGAAATGCTTATGGGGGAGGTGTTGCTGTATGTAGAGACATATCACTGTAATGCTTAGAGAAGATCTTATGCCAAGTGCTATTGAAATGTTGTGGTTGCAGGCACATCTAAAGGATTGTATTTTGGGGTGTTGCTATAGGCCACCAAGTGTGAACAGTCAGTATCTAAATAATATGTGTGAAATGCTTGATAGTGTGTGTGTTGTAAACAGAGAGGTCTACTTTCTTGGGGACCTGAATATTGACTGGTTTTCATCAAGCTGTCCGCTCACGATGGAGGTTTTTACTGTCACCAGATCCTGTAATCTGGTTCAGGTTATTAATCAACCTACCAGGGTGTTTACAAACACTACAGGAACAAGATCATCCACATCGATCACATTTTTACTAATACTGTAAAACAGTGTTCTAAGCTGTATCCGTACCCATTGGATGCAGTGATCACAATATAGTGGCTATATCCAGGAAAGCCAAAGTTCCAACAGCTGGGGCTAAAATAGAGTATAAGAGATCATACAAAAGATGTAGCTGTGACTCTTACAGTATGTGGATGATGTTAAAAATATTTGTTGGTCTGATGTAATTAATGAGGAGCATCCAGACACTGCACTTGAATTAATGAAGTTGCTTCTTTCAATTATTGATAAACATGCACCAGTAAAGAAACTGACTGTTTGAACTGTTAAGGCTCTATGGATTGATGAGGGATGTTAAAAATGTATGGTTGAAAGAGATGGGGCAAAAGGAGTGGCTAATAAGTCTGGCTGCATATCTGACTGGCTGACTTACTGCAAATTGAGAAATGATGTGACTAAACTCAACAAAAAGAAGAAGAAACTGTATTATGAAGCCACGATCAATGATATAAAGAATGATGGGGGGGAAAATGTGGAGTACTTTAAATGAAATTATTGTCGGAAAGACAAATTCAACTCTGTCTTTCATTGAATCAGATGGCTTATTCATCACAAAACCATTTGATGTTGCCAATTATTTTAATGATTTCTTCATTGGCAAAGTGGGCAAACTTAGGCAGGAAATGCCAATAACGAACAGTAAGCCATTGTATTCATGCATAAAAAAACAAATAATGAAAGAAAAGCATTGCAAGTTGGAATTTTGTAAAGTTAGTGTGGAAAAATTGTTTTCGATCAATAATGACAAACCTACTGGCATTGACAAATTAGATGGAAAGCTACTAAGGATGGTAGCTGACTCTTTAGCCACATTTCTTTAATAATATGTTTATTATTTTCCAATAAAAAAAATCTTTAAAAAAGACAGCAATACAGACATTGACATTCATTGTACTGTTGAATGGGATGGCTAATTTAGAGGACAAAACTTAACTCACACATACGTAAAATAAAACTAAATCCTATTAGGTGGTACATGTATAAGAAGACAGCATATAGTCATTACAAGCAGTGTAGTTAAGCCAAAAATAAATATTGAGTGGAGTACAGCACAGAGTAGCAGCAGATCATCAACCCAGTTATGAAGCGGGACTAGACCATATATCCAGTATCGCCTGACATATTTTGTAAAACATTGGACTTCTATTGGAGGTATTGTATCAAATCTTTTCCATATGTATTACATTCCCTAAATCCCGTAACCACATTTCAAAGGTAGGTACAGTCTCCAATTTCCAAAATTGCAATATGAGCCTTTCAGCTTATAGAGTACAAAGAGAGACAGCCTTCCCTTCCTGGTTATTCCCATCAACTGTACCAAACAGAGCGATCAATGGGTCTGGGACTAGAACTCTATTGAGGATAAGTAATCAAAAATGAGAGCCCAGTAAGCATTTAACTTAGGACATGTCCAAAATAAGTGGGTCAACGTCCCCTCATCCTGCTTGCACCTCTCCCACAGTGGTGAGGTGTCCGGGAATATTTTATGCAGTTTTACTTTTGAGTAATGTAACTTGTGTATCACCTTAAACTGTACAAGGTTGTGTCTGGCATTCACTGAACTGTGGTTTATATTCCTGAGAGCTTCTACCCAGTCCTCATCTGGGATTTCTGAACCAAGTTCTTGTTCCCAAGCCCTTTTAATGGTGTCTGTGGATACCTCTATGTGGGCCTGTAGCACATCATACAGTCTAGAGACCGACCCTTTTGAATGAGGTATGACAAGGATCAGGCTATCTAATGTAGGACTATTTGGCTTAATGCCATACTGTGGGATATGTGTTCTGAAGAAATTCCTGATTTGGAGGTATCTGAAAAAATGTGTTGTTGGCATGTTAAACTTATCCTGTAAGTTGTTGAAATGAAGCTAACTGACCATCAATGCATAAGTTACCAATTGTTGTGAAACCCTTCTCCCTCCACCCCTTCTCCCTCATCCAATGCAGGGTGGAAAGCGTGATTCAGGCAAATCAGGCTGTCAATGTATACAGCGGGTATGTTAAGAAACTACCTCATCTGTTTCCAGATCCTAAGAGTATGACAAATGACTGGATAAGAGTCATAAGTGGCTTTTTTCACATATGATGGACTATTAACAAGTGCCGGGAGTGAGGAACGTTGATAGGAGGCCTGCTCAATCAAAAGCCATGAAGGCATATCATTCTGTCGCTTCCCAGGTAAACTTTCCCTCCCGAAAGACACAATGTTCCGATTAGCAGCCCAATAATACAGTTTGAAGTGAGGAAGGCCAAAGCCCCCCTCTATCTTGTACTTGCATAAATGCTTCTTTGAAATTCTGGCTGCCTTGTTATCCCATAAAAATGGAATTACTATTAAATCCAGTTTCTTAAAATAGCGTTGTGGTATGAAATTGGGTAGACATTGGAAGAGGTAAAGAAACCTGGGTAGGACAACCATTTTAATAGTGTTTATATGACCAACCAAGGAGATAGGCATAGTTTTCCAAAAATCTTTATTTTGTTTAAGCTGATAAATATTCATGTCCCAATTTGCTTTCAATAGCTGAACAAGGTCTCTTGTTACTACAATGCCAAGGCTTGTGAACTTGTCCATCACTGTTCTAAATGAGGTAGATTGTAGAAATTGCATATCCACAGGCCGTGATATCGGCATCAATTCGCTTTTTTGCCAGTTTATCTTGTAGCCAGAGAAGGAGCCGAATGTATTTATCAAGTTAAGTAAGGGTGTAATAGAAGTTTTAGGCTTGGACAAAAACAAAAGAATATCGTCTGCATATAGGGACATTTTGTGCTGTGTGTCTTTCATTTTAATCTGGAGCTATATCGGCACATGCACGAATGCGTCGTAGCAAGGGGTTCCATGGCTATAGCGAAGAGAGCAGGCAAAATAGGGTACCCCCTGTCGGCAGACTGCGACATTTCCTGGGTGGTTACCACGGACGCCATTGGATGTGCATAAATAATTCTTATCCAATTAATAAATTCCTTTCCAAACCCGAAATGCTACAGAACCAACATCATATACTTCCACTCAATCTGATCAAACGCCTTCTCTGCGTCAAGAGCAATTACCACTGCCTCAACTTTATGATCATGATACATTACGTTGAAAAGGCGTCTCAAATTGTAGTATATATCTCGGCGAAGGATAAAACCTGTCTGGTCAGGGTGTATGATGTCAGAAATATATTTTTTCAATCGGTTTGCCAATATCTTTGTCAACACCTTATTTTCTATGGGGAATAACGACACAGGGAGATAAGACGACATCTCCATGGAATCTCTATCTTTTTTCAAGATCAGTGCTATTGTAGCCTCATACAGTGTTTGCGGGAGTTTGGCATTTTCTTTGGATTGTTTAAACATTCGCAGCATAAGTAGAGCTAGAATGGCGCAGTACTTCTTATAGAATTCTATTACATATCCATCGGGCCCAGCGGCCTTGCTGTTTGGAAATTGTGCTATCGCTGTGTTAATCTCCTCTAAAGTTATCCCAGCATCGAGTGCATTAGCTGCCCCCCATGTCTAGTTTAGAAAGTTCACATTCAGTGAGAAAGCGTTCCATAGTTTGTGGATCAGTAGCATCGCATTTTGATTGATATAGCTCTGAGTAAAACTGCACAAAGCATTTATTAATATCCTGCGGATCTGTTACTATTTTACCCTTCTTGGCTTTTATTTTGTGAAGAGCTCTAGATGCCTGTACATGCCTTAGCTGTCTTGCTAATAATTTATGTGGTTTGTCACCCAGTTCAAAATAACTTTGTTGCGTTCTAGCAAGTAAAGAGCCCACCCATTTTGAAAGGATGGTATTGTATTCATATCTCAACTTTGTGATCTTCTCAAGGACTGCATTCGAGGAATTCGTCCTAAAAACGTTATCCTGTTCCCCTTATAGCCACATTTTTAATTTGAGCGTAGAGGAAAGTCTTTGTCCTCAGGCCTGGAAGGAAGCCAAAGTAATTCCGCTACCCAAGAGTGGTAAAGCGGCCTTCACTGGTTCAAACAGCAGACCTATAATTTTGCTGCCAGCTCTTAGCAAACTGTTGGAATAAACAAACTTTATTTTTGGAGTTAGGTGTCAAAAAAGCAGAGGATAACTTTATTACAGACAGACCTCTCCCCATCTTTACAACCATTGAATATATATGTTTTGACCAGGCCAGTTTACAATCTAAGGTAACGCCAAGTAATTTAGTCTCCTCGACTTCTTCAACAGCAACAAATTCATTCCCAGATTCAGCTGAGGTCTAGAATTTAGGGAATGATTTGTACCAAATACAATGCTCTTCGTTTTAGAGATGATCAGGACCAGTTTATTACTGGCCACCCATTCCAAAACAGTCTGCAACTGTTTGTCACTGGTTTCAGTGACTTCATTAGCTGTGTTTGCTGATGCATACATAGTTGAATCCTCAGCATACTTGGACACCCGTGCTTTGTTTAATGCCAGTGGCAGGTCATTGGTAAAATGGAAAAGAGTAGAGGGCCTAGAAAACTGCCCTGCGGTACACCAAACTTTACATGTTTGACATTAAAGAAGCTTCCATTAAAGAAAACCCTTTGAGTTATATTAGATAGATAGCTCTGAATCCACGATATGGCAGAGATTGAAAAGCCATAACACATACAGTATCGTTTGAAAGTTTGGGGTCACTTAGAAATGCCCTTGTTTTTGAAAGAAAAGCAATTTTTTTGTCCATTAAAATAACATCAAATTGATCAGAAATACAGTGTAGACATTGTTAATGTTGTAAATGACTATTGTAGCTGGAAACGGCTGATTTTTTATGGAATATCTACATAGGCGTACAGAGGCCCATTATCAGCAACCATCACTCCTGTATTCCAATGGCATGCTGTGTTAGCTAATCCAAGATTATCATTTTAAAAGGCTAATTGATCATTAGAAGACCCTTTTGCAATTATGTTAGCACACCTGAAAACTGTTGTTCTGATTAAAGAAGCAATAAAACTGTCCTTCTTTAGACTAGGTGAGTATCTGGAGCATCAGCATTTGTGGGTTCGATTACAGGCTCAAAATGTTCAGAAACAAATAACTTTCTTCTGAAACTCATCAGTCTACTCTTGTTCTGAGAAATGAAGGCTATTCCATGCGAGTAATTGCCAAGAAACTGAAGATCTCGTACAACGCTGTGTACTACTCTCTTCACAGAACACAGCAAACTGGCTCTAACCAGAATAGAAAGAGGAGTGGGAGGCCCCGGTGCACAACTGAGCAAGAGGACAAGTACATTAGTGTCTAGTTTGAGAAACATATGTTAATTTAACACATGTTAGACTGAAGTCTAACAAAACAACCCCCACAATCTTTTTATCATCAATTTCTCTCAGCCAATCATCAGTCATTTGTGTAAGTGCTGTGCTTGTTGAATGTCTTTCTCTATAAGCATGCTGAAAGTTTGTTGTCAATTTGTTTACTGTAAAATAGCATTATATCTGGTCAAACACAATTTTTTTTAAAGTTTACTAAGGGTTGGTAATAGGCTGATTGGTCGGATATTTGAGCCAGTAACTTTACGGAATTTAAAATTACAATGCTTGTCTTTCATCATTTGGTCAGAAATACTTGGATGTGTAATGTCAGCATTTGCTGCTAGCATGTTATGCCTATGTTTGCTATTCTTGCCAATTTAAAAAATCATTAAAGTAGTTGGCAAAATCAGTTGTTTTTGTGATGAATGAGCAATCTGTTTCAATGAATGATGAAGCTGAGTTTGCCCTTTGATCCAGAATTTCATTTAAGGTGCTCCAAAGCTTTTTACTGTCATTCTTTATTTCATTTATCTTGATTTCATAGTGTAGTTTCTTCTTCTTTTTATTTAGTTTAGTCACATGATTTCTCAATTTGCAATAAGTGTGCCAATCGGTTGGGCAGCCAGACTTCTTTGCCATTCCTTTTGCCTCATCCCTCTCAACCATACAATTGTTCAGCTCCTCATCAATTAACAGTTTCTACATTGTAATCAGGGGGCTGTTATAAATACTATGCATGCCAGTCTCTCTTGGCTAAGCGTTGAGGAGAGACTGACTGCATCACTTCTTATTTTTATAAGAAACATTAATGTGTTGAAAATCCAAAATTGTTTGCATAGTCCACTTACACACAGCTCTGAAACAGCAAACCTGGTTTCAAAACACAGATAAACCAACACCCCACAGCAGAATGCCTCTGCCCTATTTGACCTAGATAGTTTGTGTGTATGCATTGATATGTAGGCTACGTGTGCCTTTAAAAAAATGTATGCAGTTCTGTCCTTGAGCTGTCTATTAATGTTCTGTATTATGTCATGTTTCATATTTTGTGTGGACACCAGGTTGAGTAGCTGCTGCTTTTGCAACAGCTAATGGGGACCCTAATAAAATACCAAATACCAAACCTGCTGCAGAAATGTCATCATCTGGCTTGAATTTCATCACAGATATATAAACTTTATATCTGATACAGTTGAAGTCGGAAGTTTACATACACTTAGGTTGGAGTCATTAAATCTCGTTTTTTCAACCACTCCACAAATTTCTTGTTAACAAACGATAGTTTTGGCAAGTCGATTAGGACATCTACTTTGTGCATGACACAAGTCATTTTTCCAACAATTGCTTACAGACAGATTATTTCACTTATAATTCACTGTATCACAATTCCAGTGGGTCAGAAGTTTACATACTGTAACGGTCCTGACCTGTTTTATGTTGTTTTTGTATGTGTTTAGGTCAGGGCATGTGTTTTGGGTGGGCAGTCTATGTTATCTGTTTCTATGTTGGTTTTGGTTGCCTGGTATGGCTCTTAATTAGAGGCAGGAGTTTTGCGTTCTCCTCTAATTAAGAGTCATATTTAGGTAGGGTGTTCTCACTGTTTGTTTGTGGGTGATTGTCTCCTGTGTCGTCGAATGTATGTACCATACGGGACTGTTTGGCTGTTCGTTTATTTTGATGTCGTCTGTTTCCTGTCCGTGAGTTTACGTTTAGTTATGTAAGTTTATGTTCAGGTTTCGTCAACGTCGTTTTCTTGTTTTGTATATTTGAAAGTGTTTTGTTTCGTGTTGCCATCGTCGTGTTAAATAAAAAGATGGCTTATTTCCCGAAAGCTGCATTTTGGTCTGATGATCCTTCTCTCCTCTCCTTGTCCGAGGATGAGGAGAGAGACAGCCCTTACACATACACTAAATTGACTCTGCCTTTAAACAGCTTGGAAAATTCCAGAAAATGATATCATGGCTATAGAAGCTTCTGATAGGCTAATTTATATTATTTGAGTCAATTGGAGGTGTACCTGTGGATTTACTTCCCAGCCTACCTTCAAACTCAATGCCTCTTTGCTTGACATCATGGGAAAATCAAAAGAAATCAGCCAAGACCTCAGAAACAAAATTGTAGACCTCCACAAGTCTGGTTCATCCTTGGGAGCAATTTCCAAACGCCTGAAGGTAACACGTTAATCTGTACAAACAATAGTATGCAAGTATAAACACCATGGAACCACGTAGCCATCATACCGCTCAGGAAGGAGACATGTTCTGTCTCCTAGAGATGAACGTACTTTGTTGCGAAAAGTGCAAACCAATCCCAGAACAACAGCAAAGGATCTTGTGAAGATGCTGGAGGAAACAGGTACAAAAGCATCTATATCCACAGTAAACTGAGTCCTATATCGACATAACCTGAAAGGCCGCTCAGCAAGGAAGAAGCCACTGCTCCAAAACCGCCATAAAAAAGCCAGACTGCGGTTTGCAACTGCACATGGGGACAAAGATCGTACTTTTTGGAGAAATGTCCAATGTTCTGATGAAACAAAAATAGAACTGTTTGGCCATAATGCCTATTGTTATGTTTGGAGGAAAAAGGGGGAGGCTTGCAAGCCGATGAACACCATCCCAACCGTGAAGCACAAGGGTGGCAGCATCATTTACATTTACATTTAAGTCATTTAGCAGACGCTCTTATCCAGAGCGACTTACATGTTGTGGGGGTGCTTTGCTGCAGGAGGGCATGGTGCACTTCACAAAATAGATGGCGTCATGAGGCAGGAAAATTATGTGGATACATTGAAGTAACATCGCAAGACTACAGTCAGGAAGTTAAAGCTTGGTCGCCCAAGCATACTTCCAAAGTTGTGGCAAAATGGCTTAAGAACAACAAAGTCAAGGTATTGGAGTGGCCATCACAAAGCCCTGACCTCAACCCTACAGAAAATGTGTGTGCAGAACTGAAAAAGCGTGTGCGAGCAAGGAGGCCTACAAACCTGACTCAGTTACACCAGCTCTGTCAGGAGGAATGGGCCAAAATTCACCCAACTTATTGTGTGAAGCTTGTGGATGGCTACCCAAAACGTTTGACCCAAGTTAAACAATTTAAAGGCAATGCTACCAAATACTAATTGAGTGTATGAAAACTTCTGAACCACTGGGAATGTGATGAAAGAAATAAAAGCTTAAATAAATAATTCTCTCTACTATTATTCTGACATTTCACATTCTTAAAATAAAGTGGTGATCCTAACTGACCTAAGACAGGGAATTTTTACTAGGATTAAATGTCAGAGATTGTGAAAAACTGAGTTTAAATGTATTTGGCTAAGGTGTATGTAAACTTCTGACATCAACTGTATATAACTTTGCAGTCAAAACATAATTTGTCCATCTAAGAAACATTGCACAACTCAAACCATCGCTCTCCCAGGCAGATGCAGAGAAACTCATCCACACCTTCATCGTCTCCTGGATCGACTATGGCAATGCTCTGATCGGGGTTTTCCAGCTAAATCACTTAAGAGGCTACAACTTCTCCAGAATAGTGCTGCCAGAGTGCTGACCAGGACCAAGAAGTCAGCCCACATCACCCCCATCCTTGCTGAACTCCACTGGCTACCGGTCAACTACAGGATTGACTTTAAAATCCTCCTCCTAGTGTTTAAAGCCTTGAATGGATTGACTCCCAACTTTATCAGCGACCTCATTTCTATAAATGATCCACCTCGCCTTCTTCGCTCCAGCAACTCCCTACTTCTTCAAGTCCCCAAGACACGTCTCCATATTATGGGGGACAGAGCCTTCTGCTCCCTTGCCCCTCGCCTATGGAATGCTCTCCCTGACCATCTGAGAGCTGCTTCATCAATCGGATCTTTTAAAACGGCCTTAAAATCAGGGGCGCATCTTTGGTTTTAGAAGTGGGGGGACATACATTATTATTATTGTTTTTTTATCCAGACAGATAAACACTCCAAACAGCCTACCTCGACCGCTCTGAGGAGTCCGCATGGTCCTAAAGCACACCGTTACTTTGTTTTGTATCACATTTCAATGATACAACTGGGGGTTGGCAAAAATGCCATTTCAGAATGTGGGGGGGACATGTCCCCCCGTCCCCAGTGAACATTGCACCCCTGCTTAAAACAACATATTTCTACTGACTTTCTATTTTATAGTCCTAATCTGGAAAGTCCTTTTAGGATTCAGAATTGCTATTTCCTGCTTTGATTCTAAATGTGTGATGTTTATATCGTTTTTAAAAAATGTATTCATTGTTTGTATTTTTGCCTATGTAGAGCTTTGAGATAACACTAATGAAAAGCAGTAAACAAATTAAATGTATTATTATTTACTATTATATAACCTCAGGACAGTGGGGTATAGAGATTTCTTCTTGGGTGACTTTGTTATTCATTCATTTTAGTCCTTAGTCCTTGTGCAGTAAAATAAGAGGTGATGTTGTCCTTTACAATTGTTTGGAGCAAGATTGAGACCCATCTATTAAGGCTGACACACCATCCATCCTTCTAAACTGCTTTGTAATGGATTTTAATTATATTCCTCAAGACAATGTTATTACATATTTTCAGTGCTAAAAAGAGGGACCATGGACATTAACCATGGAGAGCTACTGGATGTGCAGGCTTTTCTTTCCACAGTCCTCTAAAACACATCTGATTCTACACCTGCATTGCTTGCTGTTTGGGGTTTTAGGCTGGGTTTCTGTACAGCACTTTGAGATATCAGCTGATGTACGAAGGGCTATATAAATACATTTTATTTGATCTGATTCAGCTAATCAAGCTGCTGATGAGCACCTTATTATTATCTTCCAGTAAGTATTGGCCACCCCTGATCTAATGAAAAATATATAATTATGGCCAGTCACACAGTCTATATACTGTAATAGTTTTAATGATCCACAATGAATTGTTATATAAAACAAACTATAACTCTCCATATGGATTAGACTTGTATAATGCTAGTATTTTGGAAGGAAAACAGCCCTTTGTCTAGGTTATTTTGGGATGATTGAAAAGCAGGGTAGACATGTGGTATGAAAGTGATGCTGGGAATGGTACTGTAAATATGGATGAGGTAGATGCAGGCCACGTTGATCAGTTATTCCAAGATAAGAGAAGTACGATACCCATTGGGTTGTATGGCACCTGAGATGTGGCAAATCCACGAAACACTGTAAAATGCATGATTTACTCGAAGCACTATACAATTCATGAATAAGGCCCAGACATGGGGTGAAATAAAGTTACACCAAGCTGACTCTTGGTGTTCATGATCACATCAATCAATCATTTACCGTTTAATTGATGGTAGACCACGTCCTCAAGATACTCGAGCCTTTGAAGAATAGCCTGCTTGTCCACAAAGTTAGTGACTTTTCCATTTCTACGGTTAGATCTTTGCTCAGTGGTCCTGCCGTTGTTCATGAATTCCTCTGAGCGGTCCTGAATTCTGCAGTAAATCGAGAACAGTATAATGCCCACAAAAACGCAGATGTTTACAGTCAACAAAGTTTTTATCCGCCGTGCCCCAGCCATGAAACCGAGAGGAATCCGTCAGCTTCTACCCATGAAAGAATAACACGTGCACTCCAAGTTTAGTGGCCAATCTTTGTGTATGTGTATTGGCACGTAGTCTCGTCATAGCCACCTCAGTGCTCCCGCGCATAAAAGGAGCTGTTCATTCAGCACCATCCTCGCCGCAGGGATAAGAGTGGGCAAGAAGGCTGTCAAAAACAATAAGCCAACGTAGAATCACATTTCCATTCTATTGCCCAGGGCATCCTCTCCAAATTGGTTCAAGAGAGAAGATATTGTCGGGCGAACTCCTGCCCCCCAACTGATTGCTTACTCAGCGACCGATTGCTTACTCCTTAGCAGCATGGCAGTATATCTCGCTCCAGTGCGCTAAACGCGGGGCTTGTTTCCAGATGCCAGTAGTACAATCGAGGACAAAAGAAGCGAGTGTAGCCTAGGCTAATACCCCATCTGGGTCTCCTCAGTCACCCCACTTGAGATGATTTCATAAAATCATGAACAAAACACCAAGGCGTTACTAATGAGAAGTGAATGTAATCCTTAATCGCATGTTACCTTGCTCGCTTGATGAAGACTGTTAAGTAAAGATAAAAGGGCTGATATAGGCTACCAGTAACCAAGGTATGTCTGATATCGCCCCGATGCACTCTGTTTCTGTACAGAGAGATGGAAAGCATCCTTGTTACAGTTATCTCTCTCTCGCTCTCTCTCTCTCGCTCTCTCTCTCGCTCTCTCTCTCGCTCTCTCTCTCTCTCAATCTCTCAATCTCTCTCTCGCTCTTAACCCAATGTTCCCCGGTAGGCCATCATTGTAAATAAGAATTTGTTCTTAACTGACTTGCCTAGTTAAATAAAGGGTGCCCTGACTGTGTCGTTTTGCTGCTGTTGTTTTTTGCTGTATACTAATTTCCCAGGGCACCCCACATAAAGCAGGCGGGTGCTGAATGTGCGTTGCTATAATTACACAATCCACCCAGAGGCCAAACTGTTCCTCAGGGCAACAGTCAATAGTCTAGACAGGGGGTATGTGGGGCCTCAAATCATATAGAATAAATAAAGCTTGTCCCAGGATATCCAAAGATAATAACAAACATCCAAGGAGGGAAAATAAATATCCCCATGTGTAAAATTGCATAATGCTTTACATTATAAAATACATCAGCTAGAAGTAAATGATATTGCAGTAATAAAGGACTGAAGCCGTGTCCTGTTAAACAATGCTACAGTACCATTATGCATCGAAGAAGCTGCACTGTAAGCTAGAAAAATAAGAAATAGAGACATGGCAATACTTCTATTTACTTGACCAGAATTATTCAAGAACTGTCATGGTCTGAGTACATTCATGTCATGGAGTACAATCATGTAATCTTTACAATCTGATAGGTGGATCAGGAAAATCCCTTATTTGCATCTAATGACATTAGTAAAACTGTTATTCCTTTGCTTGGTGAAATTGACCACATGGAAATGCAGACAAACCAAATTGTCCATAAAGAATATTAATGTACAGCTTAACAACCAGCAGCATAAATCTGACTTCATACGATATTTTACATGTTGGTTAAAAACTGCTGAGGGCAGCTTAATGTTTCTAAAAAAAGTTGATTTGGGACCAAAGCACTATTTATTTTAAGCAAAGTGATGAATGAAAATGTCTGCACAGAAATGCCAACTGTTTATATTTTCTTACAGAATCATGCGATAAAGGGCACAGGACAATAGGCCAAGGCAAAGAATCTTCCATTAAACTTGTTATTGTAAAAAAATATATATAATACACTGACCTTTAGCAACATAAAGTGTCCCTTAAGATATATTGCACACTAGCAAAAGGCAGCCTGTCTGCACATTTTAAAGTTGGTTTGGCATTTCTATCTTAAACCATTCAAGAGCAATATCCCGGCCCTTCCATTTAGGAGCTATTCTGTAACCCAAAACTACACCTCATTGCTGAAGAATACCCCATGGAAACTCACAACACCACCCTGAGTATATCTTAAAAAACCACCGCGGAGGTGACACTGGGTATGGCTGCTCCCTCTCTCTCTCTCTCTCTCTCTCTCTCTCTCTCTCTCTCTCTCTCTCTCTCTCTCTCTCTCTCTCTCTCTCTCTCTCTCTCTCTTCTCTCTCTCTCTCTCTCTCTCTCTCTCTCTCTCTCTCTCTCTCTCTCTCTCTCTCTCTTTCTCTCTCTCTCTCTCTCTCTCTCTCTCTCTCTCTCTCTCTCTCTCTCTCTCTCTCTCTCTCTCTCTCTCTCTCTCTCTCTCTCTCTCTCTCTCTCTCTCTCTCTCTCTCTCTCTCTCTCTCTCTCTCTCTCTCATTGGCCTTCCCACTGAATCCATCCAAACACATTTCCCAGGCAATCCTGCCTCTGTATTAGGAAATGTTCAAAGCCATCACATCCTATTCAGAGCCAGTGGCAGCCTGAGTGCCAGACATGCTCTCTTAGCCAGATTAACAGCTTCATGAGAGCCATCAGGCTGCAGCTGCTGTGGTCATACAGCACATTATACAGCACATCACAGACAGGAGAAAGATGGGGAGAATAACAATAAAACAGTTCCTTGCCTCATTGCAATAGGCAAACATTGTTTAGGAAGTCTGCCTAACATGTTTCAATTTATTTAAATTCTTTGAACTCTGAGATGGGGGTGGGAGACAATCTGAAGTTCTATCTTCTTTTCCTTGATCAGAGTTTTGTAATAAATGTATTGTTTTTTTTGCTTAGAACATATTTCTACCATATGGGAACATTCCATATCGTCCTTAAAGGCCCAGTGGAGTCAAAAATTATTTTGCTGTGTTTTACATATATTTCCACACTTTGAGGTTGAAATAATACTGTGAAATTGTGAAAATGAGGCCTGCAAATTCAGCCTTTGGTGGAATGGAGTTTTGGCCTGCCTGGCAGTAAATTAGTTAATAGGCTAATAAGAAAGAGAGTTCCAAACCTCTCTGCCAATAACAGCTAGTTTTCAGTTTTCCCCACTCAGACCACTCCCAGACAGTCCTAGCAAATTTCTTGCTTGAGAAATTGCTCTTTATTAAGACGCCATTTTTGTTTATTTTTTACTGTTTTAATTGAACCCTTGTGTGGTGGTCTATGGGACCCATTTTCAATATTTACTAAAAGAAAAGGGATACAATCAATACTTTTTTTAACCTGAGTCTCATTGGCCTTGGCTCACTTTCTGTAAAGAACATTTAAAAGAACACATTTTAATTGAGTGCACACTGTGCACCCCCCTACACATTTATAGTACATATGTGGTGTTTGGGTCCACTGTAGCCGAGGGTAATAAAGTGTTGGAAAATGTGTGTGTAGGTGAAAACATGTAAAAATGAAACAAAAAGGTTTGCTGTGTGCCTTGACTGTTTCTTCCTCCTCCCAGGGCCTGCTGTTTCAACATAGCCCCAAGAACCTGTCTGTCTCCCTGCCTGTCTGCCTGTCTCCCGCTTTTCTCGCACTCTTTACCCTCTGTAGTATGTGAAACTACACAATATCTTGCAGGAACCTGCACAATGTTATTATAATACATTATTTCAATACATTATAAAAAAAATCAGTATTTTCCCACACTCTACCCCAGCGATGTACAAATTTGGGGAGGGACACAACAAATAAATAGCTTTGCATGTGTGGCTCCTTACCACAATCAATTAGTAAGGCAAAAATAATCTCTGCTCAATAATCTTTGTAGAGAGAGAAGCTAGTGTGGAAAGAACGTCTTCCACTTTGGAAGATGAAGAATTTTCTGAATATGAGGATCATGTCTGTCAATTAGGAGTCTGACTCTCAGCCAGCCCCAGGACCAGCCGGTCAGCAGCCAGCCCCAGGACCAGCCCATCAGCAACCAGCTAATCAGCAGCTTGCAGGAGGAGAAATATGGATGTCAAAAAATTGTGAAATTGAATGGTCTTCTTGCCCAAGGAATGAGCCACCCCGCATGGCTGCCAATGTGGTAAGGATGCAACCAGGGCCGACGCGGATGGCGGTTACTCATGTGCAGGACATAAAGTCTTCTTTTGAACTGTTCATCCCAGACACCATCCAGAAAATCATTCTGGACTGCACTAATATGGAGAAGGTGTGTTTTTGGAGAGAGATGGAAGGAGATGGACCAAACTCACTTACATGCATAATTTGGTGTTCTTATCCTTGCTTGTGTTTTCAGATCCAGTGGGGAATCCACAGAATGCCTGCGGGATGCAGAAACTGGTAGAGAACTTTTTCGTGTAACAATGTGTCTGGAAAACTTCCACATCATTTCCAGGATTATCCGCTTCGATAACCGAGACACCAGACCAGCTCGGCGGCAAAGAGACAAGCTAGCTGCAATCAGGTCAGTGTGGGACAAGTGGGTGGACCGCCTTACCCTGTTTTACAACCCTGGGCTAACTTTACTGTTGATGAGCAGCTTATGCCATTTAGGGGCCGCTGCCCCTTCAGGCAGTACATACCGTCTAAACCCGCAAAATATGAAATCAAGATCTGGGCTGACTGATGCTGCTTCATTATATGCATGGAACTTGCAAGTGTAGATGGGGAAGCCAGATGGAGGAGCCCCTGAGAAAAACCAAGGGATGTGGGATGTCCTGGACTTGACACAGGGACTCCGTCACATGTGATAACTTTTTTACTTTGTACAAGCTGGGACAGGAGCTTCTCAAAAGGAAGCTGACGATGGTAGGAACAGTACAAAAAATCATGCCAGAGCTCCCACCTCAGCTGTTGAACAGGCCTATCAATTCCTCTAAATTTGTGTTCACGGCTGACACGTCCCTAGTGTCCTATGTGCAAAAGAAAGGCAAAACTGTGGTACTCATGAGTACGCTGCATAGGGATGGGATAATCTGTGGCCAGGAACATGAAAAACAGAAATCATAATGGATTACAATGCAACAAAAGGAGGGGTGGACAATTTACAGCTACAGCTGCAAAAGAAGAACCCTATGCTGGCCACTTGTGATATTCTTCAACATCTTGGACATCTCGGCGTACAACACATTTGTCATCTGGATGGCGTTGAACCCTGATTGGAACAGAGAGAAGCTCCAGAGGAGACGGCTCTTTCTTGAGGAGCTGGGCAAGGCATTGGTGAGACCTCAAATCCAGAGAAGGAAACATATCCCAAGGACGCCAGCTTCTGCAGCCATTGTGAGGAGGATTCAGGAGGAGGATGCTGGTTCCCCATCCGCCCAACCCACAGAACCAACAACTCCAGTACCGGAAGTAAGTGTGAGTGATGTTGTTGCATGTATGTGTCTGACTCTCCTACCTGGGCCTGCTGTAACAATTTATGTGAGTGAGTGAAATGTTGGTAAAATTTCTGAACTAATTATTTTGATCATTCTAGATTGCAGCCAGTAGCAACAAGAAGAAGCGCTGTGATGTGTGTGGACCCAAGAAGGACAGGAAGACACAGTATATGCATCAAGTGCAAGAAATACATTTGCAACACACAGAGTAAAACTCTGTCCCTCATGTCGTGTGTAGACCCGTGTGTAGGCCAGCCTTAATTTGTGTTCTATGTGGCTCATTTATCATTTCCATAAAATACTGTATGTAAAATTTGTTGTTCCAATTTGTTCAGTTCAAACCAATAAATATCAACAGTGATGAAAACCTTGTTTCATTAATATTTGTTTCACCCATGTCTTGATAATAATAGATTCCTGTTTACAAAAATCACATTATTTAAAAAAACGAATAGCGGTTTTATTGGTCAACGTGATCTAGCAGAGGTAAATGGCAAATATTAACCATGTATGCTGTCTATATTGCTTGTAATTGATATAAGTCAACATCTAAGTATCAAGTATTTTACATAAATTCGTTATGGCTGTAATGTTTTAAAAACCCAATAATGTTGTGGGTCCATCAGACCCGCGAACGTTGCGTGAATAACAAAAACATGAACATCACACAAGGGTTAAAACAATCACAGTAAGGTACTTAATTGTTACCCAGAAATGATTAGATATTGAGATAAAAACGTCTGCATTGGACCTGTAACTAAAGATGACAATATTATTTTGATGAAAGCGTTTCTGTCAGGTATTTCTGATCGATGTTGTGCAATGTGCGCATAAACAAAGATGTATACAGGATAACGTGGAGGGTGTGGTTAAACAAGCCATCCCGAAGTAAAAGGTACAATTTAAAGGTTGGACAACTTAATGCAACAGCACAATAGGTGACATGGGATAGACCTGTGCTGCCCTCTACTGACAGGCATGTTTCTGGTTTCTCAAAGGGTTTTCAAAGAGCCAGGTATTACACCAGCAGAGGGCAGTGTAACACAAAATGAAATGGCTGTGGTGACGGGACCCTCTTAGTAATGGATAACGTTGAACAATAGCGTTGCACGAATGCTCCCTGTGATCCCTCAGGTGTGAAGTACGACAGAGAAAACAAGGCCCACTCCAATGTTCCTTGCTGTTTCTCACAAAAGGTGGTTTCAGCTCTGTCCCTCGTTTGTTCTGTGTTTCATATAATTTCACTGCAAATCATCAGTCAGATTGAATTAGAAAGTAGACAATTGATCTCATCACAAAGGTTAATCTGGAGTGTGCTTTTATTACTGGAATGTGCTTTTATTGCTTTCACATTGCATTGGCACCTGGGAATGACAACAAGAAAAGGAGACCCTCAGTTGATTAAAAAAAAACTATATATAAAAGACCATAAACAGTTAGCATCACTATTGCATCCAATTCAATAGAAGGATGGAAATAAGAGCACAAGGAAGCAAATTGACATTAAAAGCCCAGTGCAGTCAAAAAGGAATTTTCCTATATTTTATATACAGTACCGGTCAAAATTTTGGATACTATTTTCTGCATTGTAGAATAATAGTGAAGACATCAAAACTTTGAAATAACACATATGCAATCATGTAGTAACCAAAAAAGTGTTAAATCATTAAATCAATCAAATGTATTTATAAAGTCCTTTTTACATCAGCCGATGTCACAAAGTGCTGTATAGAAACCCAGCCTAAAACCCCAAACAGCAAGCAATGCATATGTAGATGCACGTTGGCTAGGAAAAACTCCCTAGAATGCCCAGAACCTAGGAAGAAACGTAGAGAGGAACCCGGCTCCTCTTCTGGCTGTGCCGGGTGAAGATTATAACAGAACATGGCCAAGATGCTCAAACGTTCATAAATGACCTGCAAGGTCAGATAATACTAATCACAGTGGTTGTAGAGGGTGCAACAGGTCTGCACCTCAGGACTAAATGTCAGTTGGCTTTTCATAGCCGATCATTCAGAGTTAGAGACAGCAGGTGCGGTAGAGAGAGGGTCCAAAACAGCAGGTCCGGGACAAGGTAGCACGTCCAGTGAACAGGTCAGGGTTCCATAGCCACAGGCAGAACAGTTTAAACTGGAGCAGCAGCATGACCAGGTGGACTAGGGACAGCAAGGAGTCATCAGGTCAGGTAGTCCTGAGGCATGGTCCTAGGGCATAGGTCCTCCGAGAGAAAGAGAGAAAGAGAGGGAGCATACTTAAATTCGCACAGGACACCAGATAAGACAGGAGAAATACTCCAGATATAACAGACTGACCCTAGCCCCCCGACACATAAACTACTGCAGCATAAAAACTGGAGGCTGAGACAGGAGAGGTCGGGAGACACTGTGGCCCTGTCTGACGATACCCCCGGACAGGGCCAAACAGGTAGGATATAACCCCACCCACTTTGCCAAAGCAAAGCCCCCACACCACTAGAGGGATATCATCAACCACCAACGTACTACCCTGAGACAAGGCCGAGTATAGCCCACAAGGATCTCCCCCACGGCACGAACCCGAGGGGGCACCAACCTGGACAGGAAGATCACGTCAGTGACTCAACCCACTCAAGTGATGCACCCCTCCTAGGGACGGCATGGAAGAGCACCAGTAAGCCAGTGACTCAGCCCCTGTAATAGGGTTTGAGAAATAAAATCCCAGTGGAGAGAGGGGAGCCATCAAGGCAGAGACAGCAAGGGCGGTTCGTCGCTCCAGAGCCTTTCCGTTCACCTTCACACCCCTAGGCCAGGCTACACTCAATCATAGGACCTACTAAAGTGATGAGTCTTCAATAAAGACTTAAAGTTTGAGACCGAGTCTGCGTCTCTCACATGGATAGGCAGACCATGCCATAAAAATTGAGCTCTATAGGAGAAAGCCCTGCTGCCAGCTGTTTGCTTAGAAATTCTAGGGACAGTAAGGTGGCCTGCGTCTTGTGACCATAGCGTACATGTAGGTATGTACAGCAGGACCAAATCAGAAAGATAGATAGGAGCAAGCCCATGTAATGCTTTGTAGGTCAGCAGTAAAACGTTGAAATCAGCCCTAGCCTTAACAGGAAGCCAGTGTAGAGAGGCTAGCGCTTGAGTAATATGATCACATTTTTTGGTTCTAGTCAAGATTCTAGCAGCCGTGTTTCTGCACTAACTAAAGTTAATTTAGTGCTTTATCCGGGTAGCCGGAAAGTAGAGCATTGCAGTAGTCTAATCTAGAAGTGACAAAAGATGGATACATTTTTCTGCATCATTTTTGGACAGAAAGTTTCTGACTTTTGCAATGTTACTGTAAGGCCTAGGTGTCGGAGTGTGGAGTCAACACGCAGGAAACAGCAGGTGCCAATACAAAATGTTCTTTAATGAACACGGACCAACTAGTCCACCCTATTAACACACTGGGTGTACTATATAACCAACCCCAGACATGGGGGGAAAGGAACACAGTCCAGAAAACACGTAGCACACAACCAACACCACTACTTACAAACAAACAATCCCGCACAAAGAAACGTGCGGGCCGGCTGACTAATAAGCCCAACTAATTAACCCTAATACACCACAGGTGAACCCAATAACCACATAGGGAGGGGGAGAAAAGGATCAGTGGCAGCTAATAGGCCGGTGACGACGACCGCCGAACGCCACCCGCACGGGAAGGAGAGCCTGCCTCGGTCGAAGTCGTGACAGTACCCCCCCTCTGACGCACGGCTCCCGCAGCGCGCCGACACCGGCCTCGAGGTCGACCCGGAGGACGAGGTGCAGGGCGATCCGGATGGAGGCGATGGAAATCCCTCAGCATCGACGGATCCAAAATGTCCCCAGTACCTCTCCTCCGGAGCATACCCCTCCCAGTCCACGAGGTACTGAAGGCCCCTCACCCGGCGTCTCGAGTCCAGAATGGCCCGTATCGTGTACGCCGGGGACCCCCGATGTCCAGAGGGGGAGGAGGGACCTCCGGCCCCTCACCGTGCTGCAGGGGACCAGCTACCACCGGCCTGAGGAGAGACACATGAAACGAGGGGTTAATACGATAATAGGAAGGGAGTTGTAATCGATAACACACCTCGTTTATTCTCCTCAGGACTTTGAAGGGCCCTACACACTGTGGACCCAGCTTCCGGCAGGGCAAGCGGGGGGGCAGGTTTCGGGTCGAGAGCCAGACCCTGTCCCCCGGTACAAACACGGGGGCCTCACTGCGGTGGCGGTCAGCGCTCCTCTTCTGCCGTCCACTGGCTTGTTGGAGAGATTCCTGGACGGCCCTCCATGTCTCCTTGGAACGCTGCACCCATTCCTCCATCACAGGAGCCTCGTCTGGCTCGGATGCCATGGTGCCAGGACCGGCTGGTACCCCAATACACACTGAAAGGGGGACACGTTAGTAGAGGAGTGGCGTAGTGAGTTCTGGGCCATTTCGGCCCAGGGAATGTATCTCGCCCACTCCCCTGGCCGGTCCTGGCAATACGACCGCAGAAACCTACCCACCTCCTGGTTCACTCTCCCCACCTGCCCATTACTCTCAGGGTGACACCCGGAGGTCAGGCTGACCGAGACCCCCAAACGCTCCATGAACGCCCTCCATACTCGGGACGTGAATTGGGGGCCCCGATCAGAAACGATGTCCTCCGGCACCCCGTAGTGCCGGAAGACGTGGGTGAATAATGCCTCCGCAGTCTGTAGGGCTGTAGGAATACCGGGCAACGAGAGGAGACGACAGGACTTCGAGAACCGATCCACAATCACCAGTACCGTAGTGTTCCCCTGAGACGGGGGGAGATCGGTCAGAAAATCTACGGACAGGTGCGACCAAGGCCATTGTGGAACGGGGAGGGGTTGTAACTTCCCTCTAGAAAGGTGCCTAGGAGCCTTACTCTGGGCGCATACCGAACAGGAGGAAACATAAACCCTAACGTCTCTCGCCAAGGTAGGCCACCAATACCTCCCCCTAAGACTCCCCACCATCCTCTTCACCCCAGGGTGACCCTAGGAGGGTAGAACGTGAGCCCACCGAATCAATATGTCCCGAACACCAAGCGGCACGTACTTCCGCCCCACCGGACACTGAGGAGGAGCTGGTTTCGCCCGTAACGCCCGCTCGATGTCCAAGTCCACTTCCCACACCACTGGTGCTATCAGCCTTGAGGCGGGAAGGATGGGAGTGGGTTCGGTGGGCCGATCGTCCGAGTCGTAAAAACGGGACAGTGCATCCGCCTTTACGTTCTGAGAGCCCGCTCTATATGTTAACGTAAACTGAAATCGGGTAAAGAACATGGCCCACCTTGCTTGACGTGGGTTCAGTCTCCTAGCTGCCCGAATATACTCCAGATTCTGGTGGTCGGTCCAGATGAGAAAAGGGTGCTTAGCCCCCTCAAGCCAGTGTCTCCACACCTTCAGGGCACTGACCACTGCTAACAACTCCCGGTCCCCCACATCATAGTTACGCTCCGCTGAACTGAGCTTCTTCGAGAAGAAAGCACAGGGGTGGAGTTTTGGTGGCGTACCAGAGGGCTGTGATAGCACGGCACCTACCCCAGCCTCGGACGCATCCACCTCCACTATGAATGCTAGAGAGGGATCCGGATGCGCCAACACGGGCGCATCCGTGAACAGCGCCTTCAACCTGTTGAAAGCTCCGTCCGCTTTTGCTGACCACTGCAGCCGCACCGGACCCCCCTTCAGCAGTGAGGTAATGGGAGCTGCTACCTGGCCAAAACCCCGGATAAACCTCCGGTAGTAGTTGGCAAAACCCAAAAACCGCTGCACCTCTTTTACCGTGGTCGGAGTCGGCCAATTACGCACAGCCTTAATGCGGTCACTCCCTACCACCACGCCCGAGGTGGAAATGCGATAACCCAGAAAAGAGACGGCTCGTTTGGAGAACACACACTTCTCAGCCTTGACATATAGGTCATGCTCCAGCAGTCTACCAAGCACCTTGCGCACCAGAGACACATGTGCGGCGTGAGTGGCTGAGTAGATCAGAATGTCATCGATATAAACAACCACTCCCTGCCCGTGCAAGTCCCTGAGAATATCGTCTACAAAGGATTGGAAAACAGCTGGAGCATTCTTTAACCCATATGGCATGACGCAGTACTCATAATGGCCCGATGTGGTACTAAATGCGGTTTTCCACTCGTCTCCTTTCCGAATACGCACCAGACTATACGCGCTCCTGAGATCCAATTTTGTGAAGAACTGCGCTCCGTGAAATCATTCCATTGCCGTAGCAATGAGAGGTAGTGGGTAACTAAACCCTACGGTGATGGCATTTAGACCTCTATAATCAATACACGGACGCAAACCTCCCTCCTTTTTCGTCACAAAAAAGAAACTCGAGGAGGCGGGTGAGATGGAGGACCGAATATACCCCTGTCCCAGAGACTCAGTGACATATGTCTCCATAGCCACCGTCTCCTCTTGGGACAATGGGTACACGTGACTCTTGGGAAGCGCAGCGTCTACCTGGAGATCTATCGCACAATCCCTTCCCGGTCGATGAGGTGGTAATTTAGTCGCTTTCTTTTTACTGAAAACGATTGCCAAATCGGCATGCTCGGGGGGAATGCACACCGGGGAACCCTGGTCTGGACTTTCCACCGACGTGGCACCGATGGAAACTCCCAAACACCTTCCAGAACACTCCTTTGACCACCCCTGGAGAACCCCCTGTCTCCACGAAATTTTAGGATTGTGCCGGGCCAGCCAGGGAATCCCTAGCACCACTGGAAATGCAGGCGAATCAATAATATAAAAGCTGATACGCTCCTTATGATTCCCCTGCGTCACCATGTCCAGGGGGACCGTGGTCTCCCTGACCACCCCTGACCCTAATGGCCGGCTATCTAGGGAGTGCACGGGAAAGGGAGAATCTATCGGCACAAGCGGAACCCTTAACCTAAGAGCAAGTCCGCGATCCATAAAGTTCCCAGCTGCGCCTGAATCGACTAGCGCCCTATGCTGGGAAGAGGGGAAAATTTTCAGGAAAAAAATCAAGACAAACATGTGACTAACAGGGGGTTATGGATGAGTTTGGTGCTGACTCACCTGGGGTGATCGAGAAGCGTTCCGCCTGCCATCTCGACTCCCAGACGGACCCCACCAGCACCGATCGGCCGTGTGTCCTCTCCGACCACAGCTGGTGCAGGGAGAGCCTCCTCCTCCGGTATCCCTCGGCCCAGCCCCTCCCAACTCCATCGGAATAGGAGCGGAGGGGCTGCGTGGTGGAACGTACAGGACCCTCTCAGAACGCCCGCGGGCAGCCAGCAGATTGTCCAGACGGATGGACATGTCAATCAGCTCATCCAGAGAAAGAGCGGTGTCCCGACATGCTAGCTCCCTGCGGACGTCCTCCCGGAGACTACACCGGTAGCGATCAATAAGGGCCCTGTCGTTCCACCCAGATCCTGCAGCCAGGGTCCGGAACTCCAGCACGTAATCCTGGGCGCTCCTCTTCTCCTGCCTAAGGTGGAACAGTCGTTCTCCCGCCGCTCTGCCCTCTGGAGGATGGTCAAATACGGCCCGAAAACGGCGGGTGAACTCTGGGTAATGCTCCTTCGCCGAGTCTGGGCCATTCCAGACTGCGATGGCCCACTCCAGAGCACGGCCCGTGAGGCAGGAGACGAGGACACTCACCCTCTCCGCTGAACTCACCCTCTCCGCCGAACGCCACCCGCACGGGAAGGAGAGCCTGCCTCGGTCGAAGTCGTGACAGTTACGAAGATGGAAAAAGCTGTCCTAGAAATATTCTTGATATGTTGGTCAAAAGAGAGATCAGGGTCCAGAGTAACACCAAGGTCATTCACAGTTTTATTTGAGATGAATGTACAACCATCAAGATTAATTGTCAGATCCAACAGAATATCTCTTTGTTTCTTGGGACCTAGAACTAGCATCTCTCTTTTGTCCGAGTTTAAAAGTTTAAAAAATCTACCATCCACGTTCTTCTGTCTGAAACATAGGCTTCCAGCGAGAGCAATTTTGGGGCTTCACCATGTTTCATCGAAATGTACAGCTGTGTATCGTCCACATAGCAGTGAAAGTTAACATTATGTTTCTGAATGACATCACCAAGAGGTAAAATATATAGTGAAAACAATAGTGGTTATAGTGATTTGTCAGAAGATAAACCATCCACAGAGACCAACTGATATCTTTCCGACAGATAAGATCTAAACCAGGCCAGAACTTTAAAAAATCAAAATATATTTTAGATTTTAGATTCTTTAAAG
Organism: Salvelinus fontinalis; assembly: GCF_029448725.1. Classification (NCBI taxonomy): domain Eukaryota; kingdom Metazoa; phylum Chordata; class Actinopteri; order Salmoniformes; family Salmonidae; genus Salvelinus; species Salvelinus fontinalis. The sequence continues at coordinate 23,348,746 of NC_074666.1, forward strand.
TAGCTACCCTTTGCCTTTGCACACCCTTGGCATTCTCTCAACCAGCTTCACCTAGAATGATTTTCCAACAGGAGTTCCCACATATGCTGAGCACTTGTTGGCTGCTTTTCCTTAACTCTGCGGTCCAACTCATCCCAAACCATCTCAATTGGGTTTAGGTTGGGTGATTGTGGAGGCCAGGTCATCTGATGCAGCACTCCATCACTCTCCTTCTTGGTCAAATAGCCCTTACACAGCATGGAGGTGTGTTGGGTAATTGTCCTGTTGAAAAACAAATGATAGTCCCAGTCCCACTAAGCGCAAACCAGATGGGATGGCGTATCACTGCATAATGCTGTGAGGACCATGCTGGTTAAGTGTACCTTGAATTCTAAATAAATCACTGACTGTCACCAGCAAAGCACCCCCACACCATCACACCTAATCCTCCATGCTTCACGCTGGGAACCACACATGCAGAGATCATCCGTTCCACTACTCTGCGTCTCACAAAGACACGGCGGTTGGAACCAAAAATCTCAAATTTGGACTAATCAGACCAAAGGACAGATTTCCACCAGTCTAATGTCCATTGCTCTATTTCTTGGCCCAAGCAAGTCTCTTCTTCTCATTGGTGTCCTTTAGTAGTGGTTTCTTTTCAGCAATTCAACCATGAAGGTCTGATTCACGCAGTCACCTCTGAACAGTTGATGTTGAGATGTGTCTGTTACTTGAACTCTGTGAAGCATTTATTTGACCTGTAATCTGAGGTGCAGTTAACTCTAATGAACTTATCCTCTGCAGCAGAGGTAACTATGGGTCTTCCTTTCCTGTGGCGGTCCTCATTCGAGCCAGTTTCATTATAGTTTTTTTGACACTGCACTTGAAGAAACTTTGAAAGTTCTTGACATTTTCTGGATTGACTGACCGTCATGCCTTAAAGTAACTGTCATTTCTCTTTGCTTATTTGAGCTGTTCTTCCCATAATATGGACTTGGCCTTTTACCAAATAGGGCTATCTTCTGTATACCACCCCTACCTTGTCACAACACAACTGATTGACTCAAACGCACTAAGGAAAGAAATTCTACAAATGAACTTTTACCAAGGCACACCTGTTCATTGAAATGCATTCTAGGTGACTACCTCATGAAGCTGGTTGAGAGAATGCCAAGAGAGTGCAAAGCTGTCATCAAGGCAAAGGGTGGCTACTTTGAAGAATCTTACTACATGGTTCCATATGTGTTATTTCATAGTTTTGATGTCTTCACTATTGTTCTACAATGTAGAACATTTTAAAAATAAAGAAAATCCTGTAATGAGTAGGTGTGTCCAAATTTTTCACTGGTACTGTATATTTCCACACTATGGGTTTTGGAATAATACTGTGAAATTGTGAAAATTATGATAATGCCCTTTTAGTGTAAGAGCTGTTTGAAAAGACCGCCTGAAAATTCTGCCTGTTTTGGTGAGATCGAGTTCTGGCCTGTCTGGTGACATCACCAGGCAGTAATTAGTTAATAGGCCAATAAGAAAGAGAGCTACAAACCTCTGTCAATTACAGCTAGTTTTCAGTTTTCCCCGCTCAGACCACTTCCAGACAGTCCTAGCAAAATTCTTGCTTGAGAAATGGCTCTTTGCTAAGAAGCTATTTTTGTTTTTTTTCTGACCATTTTAATTGAAAACAATCACAGTAAGGTACTTAACTGTTTCCCAGAAATTATTTGATATTGAGATAAAAATGGCTGCATTGGGCCTGTAATAAGTATTGAATGGACTCCTGGTGCCCTGGGGAGGTTAGGACCTACTGTTCCAGAGCATGCATGTCTCATTTGTCAATGCTCTCGAGCAGCCTAGTGGTGCACTCAACTTACAGGACCTTTCTAAATGGAGCACTTCATCAGGGGACACCCACAGAATCTGTCAGTGCACCACTAGAGACCTAAGACACTGGAGAACGGGGGAATGTAGTAACTATTGCACTATACTATACAAATACAAAGATATATCACTATACCAATATAGGAAATCAAAAAGGTTTACTTACACTCAGAGTTGGAAGGATGTTATATGATAACAGAGCATCATGTTGAACTGCAATCATAAAGCTGTTATCTGATCAACTTCGTTCAGAAACCCAGAGGACAACCAAGAGGATGATGAGAGCATATCCATGCTTCATGCATCTTTTAGCATTCTGCTAACGTTCCTATGGGAGTGATGCAAACCACAATAAAGGCTGGATGTTACTGATAATGGCAACCTGAGGAAGCTTTTCTACTATTTCCTATTCCCAAGGCAATTGTAGCAGGACACTTTGAACACTACTTTACAGTGAATATGTACTGTAGGTCCTACAGCTATGGGGTTTATTTGTTTTCTTCGCACAGGAGCGCTTATGCCAAGCATGCTTGTGCATTAGGATTAAGTCTACATCATATAAAGAATATTAATTTAACACTGCCTTTTAACACACAACTTAGGGTACATTTTTCACATTAGCAATAGGCAACATCAATAATGCATATAGAATAACAGTTTTGTTTGCATTTATTCATGACGAATTATGAAATATATGATTCACATTTCCTCAAAACCCTTTGTTTCACCATCACGAACTAATTTTTCCAAGAATCAATCTGTATGCTATTCTCAGCATAGGCTATATACTCAGTTGTAATAACCTGGTAGTCATAATAACTCCTATGTAATACTGTATCAAGAACAGAACGAACTTTTTTAAGCAGTTAATAGGGTCGAAGTAGAGTTCCATTATTCACCTCCTCTCGTCAGTGTCAAGTCGATGATCATTTCAGACACTTCCGTGCAGAGGTGGCGGAAATACGTCAGTTGTTCAGGCTATTGGGATTTACTCTAGACTACAAACGAAAATGCAATGTAGGGCGAAGTGGAGAGTGGGCTTTAAATCTAACGTGTCTCTTTAACACCATTTACCCAACGATTTACTCAAGCTCAACGGGACATTCGAACCAAGGAACCAATCATATCAACTAAGGGACCACTGAAAGAAGAATTCGAGGCTGGATGTATTATGAAGACCGAACCAGGATAAAGGCGAATCGTTTTCTAGCTGAGGTTTGGTCACTTTGGCGTGAAGATTGACAAGCTTTAAACAAATAGCCTGCGCATGGATGGTTTTATCTGTCAATTATACACATCACGGACTTGATTGCGTTCTGTGGATTATTAATGTGGGATCTCGTTTGCATTTCAAAGCCCATAAGTAGCAATCAACATTAAAAAGAAGAGTTATTTGGGCTATTTATATTTGAATTGGATTAACTGGATCCTCTAGCCAAGCACAAACGTTTTGGGGGGAGGCTATGGCAGTGGACTGACCATGGATTGGGCGGTGATGGAAGTAGAAGAACAGTCGGACATGATACAGCGTCATAGCTTTGTCTGGCAGGTCGCTCTGTAGCAGCCAGACAACAATTGTAACAAAGTTGCAGAACAAGTCAATATTATTGTGAGTCTTGGTGATGCCATTAGAAGGGCAGCCGCTGTTCGCATTCTAATCGAAACCATCCTTCGAAAATGTTCTTGTCTGTTTTTGTTATTGTTGGATAGATGATCAGATCATTGTCTGAATTGTTTATTTGATTTGTAAAACAAAGCAAGGGCTCTTCTGCGCACTGTTACTTTCCATGGACATAGAACACATTTCGCACTGTCTTGTGGTATTCGCCTCGTCTCGGAGTTATAAAATGGACGGGGAAATAAAGCGCAGCCGGAGGTCCAGATCTCAACGAGACCGCGTGCGGAGAAGGGATGCGATTGACAGGAATGATCAAAACCGGAGTCTATCATCTGGCTCCGACCGGGGGCAAAGTCCGTTCAGAAATAAGGCCCTGTGTAATTATGGAACAATGACCAACTTGCATTATGTCCGACCCCCGCGTCCCTCTCGGAGAAAGAGACGGGGGTCAGTGTCTCAGGAGGAAGACATTATTGATGGCTTTGCCATAGCCAGCTTTCTCAATCTGGATTCTTTAGAGGTAAGAATGTAGGGCTGTGTGTGTGTGTGTGTGTGTGTGTGTGTGTGTGTATGTGTGTGTGTGTGTGTGTAGATATATATTTATATATTGATTTTGACACACGTTTGTTTATTTGGACATGATTCATAAGTAAATAAGTCGCTTAATTCACCATGTGTGGTCTCTGACAGGGTCATGTGCAGTTTACCCAGTTGTCTCCATTGTGAGTTAATTTGCAAATGTTGTGTAAAGATGTATAATAACCATTGTAACAATGTGTTGGCTATCTACACTGTAATTACCTACTTGCCTATGTAACAAGGTTTTAGGGACCTAGGATATTGCTGTAAACATACTGGTTTGCAGGGCCAAAATGCTGTGAGGGTGACAGCTGATAATATGCTGTTAGGTTACTGTTGATTTATCCCAACATCAACCATTATGATGCTATGAGGTGTCACTCAGTCCATGTGTTTCTATAAATCAGACTCACTTTCATTCCAGCAGATGTGTTTCTGGAATACAGATAATTAATGGGTGCACACTGGCTGGTTTGGTCAATGTCATGATCATTGCTGGTGTTTGTCAGAGAAAAACTGGTCGATTTTGAATATCTTCTGATTTGCTGGTTGTACACAAATGGAAAACCAAAAAACTCTAGGCCTATGCTTGACCCATTATAAAGAAAACTCTAGGCCTATGCTTGACCCATTATAAAGAAAACTCTAGGCCTATGCTTGACCCATTATAAAGAAAACTCTAGGCCTATGCTTGACTCATTATAAAGAAAACTCTAGGCCTATGCTTGACTCATTATAAAGAAAACTCTAGGCCTATGCTTGACCCATTATAAAGAAAACTCTAGGCCTATGCTTGACCCATTATAAAGAAAACTCTAGGCCTATGCTTGACCCATTATAAAGAAAGCTGCTCTCTTGCTCTTAATCGCTCCCAGGTGCAGTGTTCATCAGCTGGTTTTAGTTTTAGTGTGCCCCCTCCTGCCTCACGGCATGTCCACACACAGGGACATGTGTTTTGAAAATAGATGCAAAAGAAGCAGTAATAAAATCATCAGAGGCTTCTATGTTCAAGCAAACCAAGTGTGTGGAATGATTGAAAATGACCTTTTCTCTCAGTGCTTTCCGCCAGATGGTGACTACCAGTAAACATGATAAATGGTCGTTAAGTGACACTGTGTAAAAGACAAACTGTCAGTAAAAAGGCAGAGCTGACTCAAAGTGAATGGTGCATATGTACCAGACAGAAGACTCATTATGATACTGTCTGAATCCTGTTATGACATTCACATTCTAGAAAGAGAAACCTATTGTTATACCAAATGTCACGGGCGAAAAACAAAACACAATACAATCAACTCTCATTGATGGTGATGATGATCATTATCTATTACCGTCAACCCTTGCTTCTCAGAGTTGTAAACTCAAGGATTTGCTTTGCTACCTGACTACACTATAGAGCGTGCCAGTAGGGGAAATTAATGTAGAAAGAATGGAGTTTGGTATAGATGCCAGAAATAAGGTCTGAGGTTAAGTTTAGGTCTTGTTCTATGAGATAGAATCAGTCAGTTAACAGGACCTTTATGAATTATGAAGGCTTTATGTGCTTGTTCCTCTGTGTCCAAATCACTAAACATTTAAAATGGTCCAAAAACACACGCGCAGTCGTGAAGAAGGCGCGACAGTGTTTATTTCCCCTCAGGAGGTTGAAAAAGCTTGGCATGGGCCCTCAAATCCTGAAAAGGTTCTACAGTTGTACCACTGAGAGCATATTGACTGGTTGCATCACTGCTTGGTATGGCAATAGCACCGCCCTCGATCGCATGGCGCTACAGAGGGTTGTGCGGACAGCCCAGTACATCACTGGGACCGAGCCCCCTGCCATCCAGGACCTCTATATCAGGCGGTGTGAAAAGAAGGCCCGAAAATCATCAAAGACCCCAACCACCCAAGCCATAGACTATTTTCTCTGCTGCCGCACAGCAAGAAGTACCGGTGCATCAAGTCTAACACCAACCGGCTCTTGAACACCCTTTAACTCCAAGCAATACGACTGATAAATAGCGAACCAATTAGCTACACTGCCCGAGTTTACCTTGTATCTTTATTGACCTTTTATTTCAGTATTTGCACTGTTGCCTAGCGCCCTTATCCCTTTACATATCTACCTATAAAAAAAACTCATTCATTTCCCCATAGGCTTTGGTGGAAAACGAGCCATGGCAGAGTTAGTGCGTACAAACAGATGCCATTGCTAATACACTCAATAGTCACTGTAGTGTAGTCACTGTAGCCATGATGGACCAGCTTACCGTACATGAATCACTGTAGAAACAGCTGCTGCATACAGCTGTTGCATATTGCCAACATGATTTCCACAACATTCTGGATGAGGATGACTGTAGACTTATAATGACTCCAGCTCAAAATGACCCTGACCTGGATTGTAATAGAGGAGGCTTACATAATTGTATAATGATTGTTGCAATGAGTGAGTGCTGTAACCTAGACGGTGTAACTCACCAGGGAGGGATTCTTGGATGTGCTGGCCCACTGTATGTTTGTTTGACTTCATTAGCTCTGTAACCAGCTTGTCTGGCTTGTCATTAGTCTAGCTTTATGTATGAACGGGTGACGCCTGCAGCAGCTCTACCCTTTAAACTGTGAAACGTTTCTTTGTTACACAGTCTGTTCCCTTTAATAAGGCATGCTTCTCTTCTCTAGCTCTGCTAATAGAGAGACTCTCTCCCCACTCTCCCACTTTTATGATGATTGAGCTTCTAGGATTCCACCAGATAGAATTTCATTAATACTAAATCTAGGATTAGTCATTTATAGAGTGAGCTGTCAGACTGTTACAAGTTTTTAATATCCTACTGCATTAGAGCCCCAAGCAGACATTTTGACACCCTATTTGCGTAAATAGAATGATATGTTTGATGTTCTCTCGGAGTGCGTCCTTCCGGTCAGGTGTGTACTTTACTGTACACCCCAGAGGTGTTGTCCTCTAAGTAGCTGTTTGATAAACACTACCATTGTGTCAAATGCTAAAGGTTAATTTAATAGGCTGCAACAGGTGAGAAACACTGTCACAGAGCATTCTACGCCCATAGCTCTCAGTTAATAAAAAAAATGTTTATCTGTTTTGCTGTATTCAAGATTACGGCTAAACTTGTACAGGCAGTGGCACAGTGGTCTAATTTTCTCAAGAAGCATATAATTGAAATATTACAGCTATTGATAGGTAAGTGCTTCTTTATGACAGCCAGCTCCTTGTCTCTTTCTGGTGTTTGTCTGTCTGTTTGGATAACACTCTTTAAAAGCTTGTGTGGACAAGATTGAGGAAGTGATTGGCTTTCAGGGGACCTACAAGGATTTTTAAACAAGTAGGTGTCACTTGTCTGTGTATGTGAAAGTGTTCACTTGGAGCTGATAATAGGCTGTGCTTTCAGGAAAGCTGTGCTTTTGCTTTCATCCCTTTTTTCAAGTATAATCAATGTTTAATGTTCTAGTTCTAGGAACACTGAAATGACCTCTCCATGGCCATATTCAGTGTGCCTGAATGTGCACTCATTGACATACCCTCTATGTTATCTGGCCTGCCATCCCCCTAGTCTCCACAACAGCTAGCCTCTTATGTCCAAGGATTACCTTCTCCTCTCTTAAGCATGGTGGTAGCACAATGACTTCATTCAGCCAGTTATTGCTGAACGTTTCATGTTTTACCCCTGTTCTTTTCAGTTCCACATAATGGGAAAACCTGCAGTTGTAAAAGTGAATGTGTGTGCGTGTGCGTGTGTGTGTGTAAAACAGAAAACAGGCTGGCTCAGACTCAGACTCTCCCCTCTCCTAGCCTTTATTCTGATGCTTGTCCGCTTCTGCTGTAAATAAACTACCAGTCGCCCTAAACAGCCTGGAAATGACATGGAACACCATAATGTCTGTCTGTTGTAGTGACAGAGAGGCAGCAGGTTTTATTTAGAAAGTGAATATGTAGAACAGGGCTGGCCCCAGGCATATCTTTTTTATATATACAAAAATAGGAACTCAATCGGGGTCTCAACTTACTGTTAAGTTTAAGAATAGTATACACCAAGTGCAATTTTGAATTCAGCAGTTTTTCTCTTGTTATGTCAGTCACTGACAGTCACTCAACTAGACATGTCAACTACCAATGTTTTGATTCAGCTATCTAAACTTATAGTAATCATGGCCGATTATCATGGCCACGTAGCGCACGTGCCCAGTGGCCCTGACCTCCTGGGGGCCCCCATTGATTTTGTTAGTCATTCTCACTCAGATATTATATTAACATGGTAGAAGTCATGGTAAACTTTGTAGAATTGTTTGTTATAAATTGCTACATTTTCTCTCCGCCTCATGGCAAAATGTGTAGAATTGCAGAAAACTTGCTTTAAAAAACCTGTAACATTTTCTCTATGCCCCATGGCAAAATATGTAGAAGTGCAGGAAATTAGCTTTAAAACTGCAAAATGTCTCTCCACCATATGGCAAAATGAGTCGAATTGTATGAAATTTGTAATACAATTTTTACATTTTCTCTCCACAGCATGGCAAAATGTGTAGAATTGCAGGAAATTAATTTAAACATTTTCGCACCGCCGTCAAAAGGGGCCACTAAAATGTTTTGCCGCGAGGTGGTGGGCTCCCGAACAAAATCTCACTTAGAGTCCCCAAAAGGCTAATGCCGGCCCTGATGTAGACTGTGCTGCTACTGCATGACCTCAATCCACTGGCTAAATAATGACTGTTGGCCCCATTTTGCGGATAGATACTATTTAGCCCTGATAAGTAGGGCTATCTGCTAAATATGATACAGTTCCAAATGTAGTTTAGTTCCAATTCAGGGGCAGTGCAAACAACACTCTTTTGTTTTACACTGTCTTTCTATCTCTGTCCCTCTGTTTTTGGCCTCCCCTTTGTGTCTGTTGGATGTTGAGCTCTACTGCTTTGTAGTTAGGTTAGGGTTCCACTACAATGCCCATAGTTGAGGAGATTATCCCAGTATAATGTCTGGAGGCCACTGTGAATAGGCTCTCTGAGGAAAAGGCCTGATTAGTTACTGATGGTGTGTAATCCAATTGTCTTAGTACCTAGCAGGCGAGGAGAGCAGAGGCATTAATCAAGCTAATATATACAGCTGTCAAGGATAGCACAGTCATGTTTTATTACATGTCGTTTTTACCCAAATATACACTGAGTGTACAAAACATTAGGAACACCTTCCCAGTATTGAGTTTTACCCCTTTTGCCCTAAGAACAGCCTCAGTTCGTCGGGGCTTGGACTACAAGGTGTCAAAAGCGTTCTACAGGAAGGTTGGCACACGTTGACTCCAATGCATCCCACATTTGTGTCAAATTGGATGTCCTTTGGGTGATGGACCCTTCTTAATACACACGGGAAAAACCCAGCAGTGTTACAGTTCTTGGCACACTCAAACCACTGCCCCTTGCACCTACTACTATGCCCCGTTCAAAGGCACTTAGATATTTTGTCTTGCCCACTCACCCTCTGAATGGCACACATACACAATCCCTGTCTCAGTTATCTCAAGGCTTAAAAATCCTTCTTTAACCTGTCTCCTCCATTGAAGTGGATTTGTGACATCAATAGGGATCATAGCTTTCACCTGGTCAATCTACAGTATGTCATGGAAAGAGCTGTTCCTAATGTTTTGTACACTCTGTGTATGTTGTTGCCAAGATTTACCCTCTACCACAGTAGCATGTGATAAGTACTTTGAGGTAAGATATGAAAATAAATTTTTCTCAATAATCTTGTCTGAAGAGTGAGTGTAATGAGGCTCTCAAGAATTGCTGATGTTATGTCGTTGCCTAGATCAGCTTTTGTCAGCTGAACATCTAGTCAAGCTTCTGATCATAATCACTTGTCAGACTGTCTCCATCTCATTTTCCTGGGCTGCCAGTGCAAATAACACATTGAGTTGATGAACAGTAAGTCAGACAGGATTCTGATGATGGATGATATTGACCGATTTAGTGAACCTCACTCTTATGAATGGCAACATCAGTCTATAAAATCAGTGAGTGTCCTTGAATGGGTCTATACTGGGATGTAGAGTTGTAGCTGTGCTGTACTGCACAGAGAAAGAGAAGCTTCACGATGAAGTCACTAATCGTTTCACACAGGTATGTGGGGAATTTCTTCCTCTGAGAATGGAACACAGCAGCTGTCGGGGACTGTATATAGTCTAGATACTGTGCTAAGTGGACAGAATGTACTGTAGTGTTTACAAATGAATCTAGGTGATAATAAACTGGATCCATTTTCAGCCCCCTTGTCTTTATCATTACTGTAGGTTGAGACAAGAAAAGTAACATTTATGTTCTATTACAATTTCATAATGTTTATATTTTTGGCCACCAGTACCTCCTTTGAATATGTTTGACATTTATGTGACAAAGTACACATTTAGACTTGTACGGCAGAGCCATGGCAGTGTGAATTTATTCATGACTTAAGTCCATTACTGGTAAATAGATTGCTTGACTCCCGTAATTCAGTGGCAGGACCTGCTGTGACCTCAGGCTGTTGGACAGGCAGAACCTGTCATAGGAATAGAGTGTTAAGGGTCTAATTACCTCTACCACTTATTTGTGTGTCACACACATTGTGGGAAATGACACGCCAACTTAATTTCAGCATTCAAATAATCCAGTCATTATGAACCTATTGTATCTGCAACCTCTCTACAGAAGTCAGGGCCATTTAAGGTGAATCGTGTACCAGAAGATGGTGGCCTATAGTTGCTTGTGATCGAACAGTTCACAATGACAGAAAGAGGTCTAGCTGGGAATGGATGGAGTGCTTGATCTATGGATAGGCTGTTTGCAGTATTATCTCTGTTGTGGTCAGGAGGATAAAGACATAAATAATCAAAGTCCCGTGTGGCTCAGTTGGTAGAGCATGGCGCTTGCAACGCCAGGGTTGTGGGTTCAATTCCCACGGGGGGACCAGGGTTCAATTCCCACGGGGGGACCAGGATGAATATGTATTAACTTTCCAATTTGTAAGTCGCTCTGGATAAGAGCATCTGCTAAATGACTTAAATGTAATCATACATATCAATTCAGATTATCTACAGCCATGACTGTATCCCCTCAGGCCTCTATAGGACTTACGCTGTTTAACAGCTAAGCAGCACCTGTGTTATCTGTTGACCTGTAGCTTTACACACAGCTTAGGAATCCATCATGTACTGTATCTAATGGCACAACGCCCATGAACATCAGATCTGCTGGGTCCACATTCATACACTGTAGTGCTTTAATAAATGAACATAGGAAGGAATATATTTCACTATAACAGATCTATTACTCTGATAAAGGCATGTTAGCCGATGCTATTAGCTTTATACAATTAACTGACTGACTCTCTGTTGTACCCCTGCATGTGTTGCACCTTTACAGAGCAGTTAATGGAGGCTGAAGCAGCACTTATTGTGCCATTAGCTGATTGTATGCCCTTTGCACTGTCTTCCCGCAGACATAAATTGGATTTGAATAGCATAACATCCCCCCCTTGTTGCTCTGGCCTCTTGTATCTCATGTCCTTTGTGGAACATTTGCAGGCCAGGCCCAGGGTATGTTCAGATGCCTAGTGACAGCTCATATGTAAGGTCTGACTGCAGAGGCTGTGGAACATGAGCTGTTAATAGCTTGATTCTCATGAATTCTGTTAATTGAGGATAGACTGTGTTATAACATGCATGCTACTGCCATATTCCCTGGTGGCTTCATGGATGGTGAGAGTGAATGGGTGGAGGTACAGCTAGGATAGTGGAACTTGATGAGAGCCTTCCATCCACTGAATCCTTTGTAAGCCACTGGACTTTACCTGGGACTTAGATCCAGTGTTCATTCTCAAAGCCATTCACACCGCAAACCCTAACCTGGATTTAGCTGGATTCACCCTATTGTATTCAGTGTAGCTGGCAAAACGTATCTACCCCAGATTATTTTCACCCACACGCTCTCATCCTCCCCTTGTTTGGTATTTGGTTTTGGATATTTCTCTCTCCCTCCTTTCTCCCTACCTCTCCACAGATGTGTACACCTGATGCTAATTCAGAGTCAAGCTAGCAGTGAGTGTTTTGATCAGAGTCTTGGTAACAGTTCAGGGAGGTGGAGAAACAGAATAAGACATCATTTACCTCACACCGCTAGTCTTTCAGCAGCACCATGAATATTAATATCACTATGGCAATGGTTCTGGAGATTAGCTCAAGGTAGGGCTTTACATTTGTACCATTAGATCAGTTGTTTTCATGGATAGCTGAAGCTGCAGGCAGGGGGGACGCTCAGCAGGGAATGCTCACAGTTCACACTTGATGATTAGGTAGTTTCCATTGAACAATAATACCTAAAAAGCCACCAGCGTAGGGGTTCATTTTAGGGGTTCATTTATTGCAGCGCTCCTTTCAAAGTTTTTAATTTCTTTATTTAACATTTATTTAACCAGGTAGGCAAGTTGAGAACAAGTTGTCATTTACAACTGCGACCTGGCCAAGATGAAGCAAAGCAGTGCGACACAAACAACAACACACAGTTACACATGGAATAAACAAATATACAGTCAATAACACAATAGAAAAAGTCTATATACAGTGTGTGCAAATGAGGTAAAATAAGGGAGGTAAGGCAATAAATAGGCCATTGTGGCAAAATAATTACAATGTATCAATTAAACACTGGAGTGATAGATATGCAGACGATGAATATGCAAGTAGAGATACTGGGGTGCAAAGAAGCAAAACAATAAATAACAGTATGGGGATGAGGTAGTTGAATGAGCTATTTACAGATGGGCTATGTACAGGTGCAGTGATCTGGGAGCTGCTCTGACAGCTTGTGCTTAAAGTTAGTGAGGGAGATATGAGTCTCCAGCTTCAGTGATTTTTGCAATTAGTTCCAGTCATTTGCTGCAGAGAACTGGAAGGAAAGGCAGCCAAAGGAGGAATTGGCTTTAGGGGTGACCAGTGAAATATACCTGCTGGAGCACGTGCTACGGTTGGGTGCTGCTATGGTAACCAGTGAGCTGAGATAAGGCGGGGCTTTACCTAGCAAAGACTTATAGATGACCTGGAGCCAGTGGGTTTGGTGACGAATATGAAGCAAGTGCCAGCCAACGAGAGCATACAGGTCGCAGTGGTGGGAAGTATATGGGGCTTTAGTGACAAAACGGATGGCACTGTGATAGACTGCATCCAATTTGCTGAGTAGAGTGTTGGAGGCTATTTTGTAAATGACATCGCAGAAATCAAGGATCGGTAGGATAGTCAGTTTTACGAGGGTATGTTATGCAGCATTGTTGAATGATGCTTTGTTGCCAAATAGGAAGCCGATTCTTGATTTAATTTTGGATTGGAGATGCTTAATGTGAGTCTGGAAGGAGAGTTTACAGTCTAACCAGACACCTAGGTATTTGTAGTTGTCCACATATTCTAAGTCAGAACCGTGCAGAGTAGTGATGCTGGACGGGCGGGAAAGTGCGGGCAGCGATCAGTTGAAGAGCATGCATTTAGTTTTACTTGCATTTAAGAGCAGTTGGAGGCCATGGAAGGAGAGTTTTATGGTATTGAAGCTCATCTGGAGGTTTGTTAACACAGTGTACAAAGAAGGGCCAGAAGTATACAGAATGGTGTTGTCTGCGTAGAGGTGGATCAGAGAATCACCAGCAGCAAGAGCAACATCATTGATGTACACAGAGAAAAGAGTCGGCCCGAGGATTGAACCCTGTGGCACCCCCATAGAGACTGCCAGAGGTCCGGACAACAGGCCCTCCGATTTGACACACTGAACTCTGTCTGAGAAGTAGTTGGTGAACCAGGAGATGCAGTCATTTGAGAAGCAGCATCTGGCCGCCCACATTCTAGTCTCACAGGCCTGCCTCATAGGATATGAAAGCCTGCTCTCATATACTAGACATAACATTGTAAACATAAATCTGGGACACTCAAATTAGTATGAGATATTACATTTGGTGTGGGTACATAAGACAGATGGTTACTTCAGGCAAAAAACGAAAGTAGGGTGGTTAGTCGGGGTGGGTGTATAACACGTACGTCTAGCAACCTAAAGGTTGCGAGTTTGAATTTTATCATCGACAACTTTATAATTTTAGCTAACTTTTCAACTACCTACTACTTTTGAGCTACTTTGCAACTACTTAGCATGTTAGCTAACCTTTCCCCTAACCTTAACACTTTTAGCTAACCCTTATCCTAACCTTAACCCTTTAACCTAACTCCTAAACTTAACCCTAACCCCTAGCCTAGCTAACATTAGCCAGCTAGCTAATGTTAGCCACCTAGCCACCTACTGTAGCTAGAATTCGTAAACATGTCATACGTTTCGTAAATTCGTAACATATAGTATGATTTGCAAATGCGTAACATATTGTATGTTTTGCGAATCGTAATGTATAATACAAATTGTAATTCTTAACATGTCATACAAAATGGGTAATGGAAATCCATAAATTAATACATACCATACAAAACTCAACATATAATACGAAATGGAGTCTCTCGGATTTACGTACAACATAATACGAAATGCTCTGAGACCAGGTTGGATATGACCTCAATACACAGAGCCATGCCCAGAAGCATCATGAGTATGGTTTTATTTAAATTCTCTTTGTCTTTAAGATTGTTTTTTATTTCATTTTTAGAGGTTTTAGCAAGGATTCCCTTGCCGCCTTGTCATATTCACTCAGTCTAAGCATTATTATCATCCACATCAAGGTCTCTTTCTTTCTGTGCTTTAGATATTAAGCCTCTTTTGTGTTTGTTCTCTCGTAGGTGGCTCTGAGGAAGACCTCAAAGAGCCTGAGGTTGCAGGAGGGTAAGGAGAAGTGGGAGAGCCAGATGCTGAAGAAACGAAAGGCTTCTGAAAGGGCTGAGATCCCTGTGAATGTATTCACTGACAATGGAGCTGACTTTGAACATGAGCAGGATGGAGAGAAGGAGCGGGGGAAGGTGAAAAACAACTCAAAGAAGAACAAGCAGGTAGCCTATGGATCTGTGGTATTAACCTTCATTATATTTCGAATGAATATGCTCTCCTACAAACCAAAACCTGTCTACCTGGTAATGTGTGTGTCCACATGTGAAGGGGTTTTTCCCAGTGAAATAATGAGGTCTTACAGTTGAGGTATTCTTTTTGGTTGTTTGTGTAGCTTAGAGTCTAGGCTTGTTTATTTTGAGTTCTTTCTTTCTGTTTCAAGTCATCCACTTTCAATCCCACAGTTCTATTTTTCTAATGGTGATCCTGTTTCTATCAGTTGTAAACAAACTGTCTCCATCATTAGGTGTTCATTGTTGGCACCAACCAGTCAATGAACTCTATCAGGTTTATTCCCGAAGCTTCCCATCTTGGTCTAGTAATTGCCTCGCACAAGCCTGTCTGTTGTGCAGGAAGTCAGGAGGGAGCCACACAGGAAACGAGGACCAATAAAGAGCTATGATGAGAGAAGGTGCTTTGTGAAGAGCTTCCTCCTCAGCCCAGGATGTGTCTGTGTTTGTAACAGAGAGCACACCAGGTACACACACACTTAGGCTCGCTTCCATATCAGTCTCTGGCCTAGCCAATTCCCCTACCCTTATCTGTGTGTGTAGACCAGATACTACTTGTTGTAAGGTATCGCCCTGTAAGGTATCGCCTAGATGGCCCTGGCTTGTGGATGTTTCCTCTACTGAACAGTATGCAAAACAGTATGTTGGATAGTAGCCTCCTTTGCAATAGAGGAGAGAGCTATGATCATGTTTGTTTCAAAGAGTCTTTTGTTCCTTGAATTGATTGTTTATCTAAGCACATTGTAGGTAGATGGAATCTACTTTACGAAATGGATGAAACCTACGCACACTTGATTCAATCAAGAGCAGTTCAATTGTGTCATTGAAGCAACCTCTAAAGTGTTCTTTAGGAAGTAGAGATACTTCAGATAAGATCACCTCTTCTGTTTCACCTCATCACCAGAAAGATAGTGTATTTTGCTGCTGCTCATTGCACATTGACACAGCACACTGGCTGTGTCAAATCAAGTCATGACTTTTGCTGGAGGATGCTAGTTTGACATGTTCACAGTCACTGTGAAACACCATCTATGCTATTTAAATAAATCGGTTTCACACGAACACCCACACACAGAAATAGACAGTGTCCTGGGCTGGAATGTCAAAGCAGGGCAGTGTACCAGCCAGCAGAACACTACAGGAACGGGCTGAATGCTATGGGACAGTAGCTTTAAAGCAGGGCTGCCCAACCCTCTTCCTGGAGATCTACCGTCCTGTGGGTTTTCAGTCCATACCTGGTTCTACTCATTAGCTGCTCAACAATACCTTAACTAGATGAATCAGATATGCTAAATTAGGGTTGGACTGAAAACCTACAGGACAGTAGATCTCCAGGAAGAGGGTTGGGCAGGCCTGCTTTAAACCATCAAACCTCAGATCAATACCACATTATTATACTGTTCCTGTGTCATCATCACTACGTGCTAAGCTATCAGTCAATATAATGTATCTCTTGTTTTGTCCAGAAACAATTTGTTCTTTCTTGAATCAATATTTGAATATGCATTATGCTGCATGGATCTGTCATTTAAGGTTTCCATTGCAACACAATGGTGTGTATGTGCGTGTGTGCATTTGTGCGTGCATGCGTTTATCCGTGTGTGTATGCATGTGTTTATGTGTGCGCCCATTTATGCATGCACTGTGTACCTGTACTCATGTTGCCGCAGGCTCTCAGATGGGCCAGAGCATGGCCTAGTGCTAATTGCCCATCACGGGCAGTCAATGAGTCTGGGCATCAACTCTGCTTGTTTTAAATCAGGTTAACTGTGTCATTGAAATGGATGTCCTCACTGGCATGTAATCACTCACTGATGTCTGTAATACGATAGTGCCCTCTGGTGGTCCAGAGTCTCTTCTGGGCTGATAGATTCACTGTCTACCAATTCAATGTAATGTAGATAACCCTGGACTCAAAGAACAGAAGATAATTAGTCTATCATGTCCCTCAGGTGAAGGGGCTTTTAGGAAGGCAAGACAGAGCTGAAGTCACCAAAACACAGGGCACGCATCAGAGAAACTCCAAAGGACACCATAGTGAGGTATGAGCAGTGTTGTCTGGATAAAGAGATGTTTGTGTGCAACAACATCCTATTGAGTGATTACAGAAGGCATTTATCAGAATCTATCATAAGCCCTTGCTCATTAACATTATCCTTCCTTTCCACAGAGTTCATTCTCTGGTCGGGGATATTCGGTGAGTGACTTCAATTCTTTCTGACAGAATTAATGTCCAGGATCTGCCTATAGTCATTCTCAGAGTATGAGGGCAAAACCAGGTCAGTGATTATCTTTAGCATTTTCAGAACAAGAACAGTCTGTGACAAAATGTTCTCTTATGCTAACAGGCTGATATTTAGTAATGTAGCTAAACAGGTGTCATGTCAACATGGATTAGTGATTTGTGGATCTGAGTAACTGTCACGTTCTGACCTTAGTTCCTTTGTTTTGTCTTTTGTTTTAGTATGGTCAGGGCGTGAGTTGGGTGGGTTGTCTATGTTAGTTTTTCTATGATT
The DNA here is from genome assembly GCF_029448725.1 of Salvelinus fontinalis. Classification (NCBI taxonomy): domain Eukaryota; kingdom Metazoa; phylum Chordata; class Actinopteri; order Salmoniformes; family Salmonidae; genus Salvelinus; species Salvelinus fontinalis. The sequence goes on from NC_074666.1 coordinate 23,366,376, forward strand.
TTCTATTTCTGTGTTTGGCCTGATATGGTTCTCAATCAGAGGCAGCTGTCAATCGTTGTCCCTGATTGGGAACCATATTTAGGTAGCCTGTTTTCTGTTGGGTTTTGTGGGTGGTTGTTTTCAGTCTTTGTGTGTCTGCACCAGATAGAACTGTTTCGGTTTTCACTTTGTTGTTTTTGTAGTGTTCAGTTTTGTAATTATTAAATTAAGATGAACACTAACCACGCTGCGCTTTGGTCCTCTCCTTCCACCGACGAAAGCCGTTACAGTAACCTTGACATGTTGACAGTGAGCAGGACTTGAGTCATTAGGGGAGTGAGGCAGACAGGCACATGTGTTATCAGTGGTTTCAGTATAAATTGACTGGCTGATACAGTAGCTCACAGTTGTGCTGCTGTGTCGTCTGGCATGATGAATCCCTTAGAGCAGACAGATCAGTTCACACGTCTGTCACTAGGAACGAGGTAACAGACATAATGTATAATAATGTCCTCTCTCTCTTGATTTGTAAACAGACTGTTTTTGTGATATTACTACTAGACATAACCACATATTTTAGTCCTAATCTAACCAGGATTATTAGTTGATCTCAATGTTTCTTTATGCATTATTTGTAAATACAGCACATATTTATCAAGATTTCATTGAACATACTAAATTAAATGATTGGAGTCAAATTTCTTAATCCACAATCTTGTTTTCATGGAACAGGATATTGTAATGAAAGCTTAGTTAATGAAGATAAATACTGCTGTGGAAGCTTACTGTAAACACTCATCAGTCACTCTTATGACTACTGCCTCTAGTCTCACGGTATCCTCTGCTGTTCTCTCCCTGCCAATAGAGTAGGAGTAAACATGTGTCATGTGTCACTCAAAACACAGGTCATAACCTTGAATCAAGGTCTCCTTATAATCTCTAGACAGATAACACGTTTTGTTCCTGTGGGTAATATTGATATGACTGTGGAGGCAGATAGCAGAAATGTAAACAACTCACTTCCAGTTTGAGTGTTTGTGATTGATGAAGGTGTTGATACATTCTCATGAATTAATGCAGTGTTTTACATCCTTTCTCTCGCAGTGTGACAGTGAGAGTGACATCGATGACAAGGCAAGATAAACATTCTCACTTTTCACAACTGTTATCACTGATAATACGGTATCAGTGCTCTACTATTCTGTCATTCAGCCATGTGTAACAGCTTCTGTCCCTTTCCTCACCCCAACCTGGGCTTGAACCAGAAATCCTCTGCACATCAACAACAGTCACCCTGAAGCATTGTTACCTATCGCTCCACAAAAGCCGCGTCCCTTGCAGAGCAATGGAAACAACTACTTCAAGGTCTCAGAGCGAGCGACGTCACCCGATTGAAACGCTACTAGCGCGCACCACTTACTAGCTAGCCATTTCACACCGGTTACACATGTATTCCCATCTGCGCTGTCAGCTGGCCAGGCTTTATTGTACTGAGAGGAAGGGGGTCCTCCAAATGCCAGACAGGGTTGTGATGGGAGTCAGGTCTTTTGCCTTCCTTTTTATTTACATCAGGGAAGCGTAAACAGTGTGTGTGATGTCTTTAGTCTTGTGTTTTGGTACTGGTTTATGAGTGTTAGGTTCAGTCTGTGTGTACGAGGACATTATACTAATTTAAACTTGTTATAAATATCTACATGTTAATAATACCCACACTCTTTGATTTCATTATTGGATTTGATCTAAGGAATTTGCGGAAGTTAAGTTGATTACGCTGTGAACATCATTAGGCCTTTTTACGAAAGTCAAGATGTTCTGATAATAACAACTAGTCTCTGTTATTTCCTCCAAATGATCTATTTACTTTATCAGCAACCTCAAATTAAATTTGGAGGCTCCAAAACTGAAATTGAACTCATGATAGAGGTCATATGAACCAGATTACAGTATTGTTGCATTTTGCTAGGTTGTTAATCGCCTGAGGGATTCCAGGACTAGCTGTAAATAAGGTCCTTACATTTGCAACACCAAAGGAACCTCATGATGGTTTACCACAGCTGAATTTCAGCTGAGTTCAGACCCAGTAAATCAACAATTTGATGTAGCAATTGAGTCTGCTCGGTTTGATTCGTCTTTTTTTGATGCCATTAATTCATAATCAGGTGGTTTCACAGCGTCCGTATGACTTTGCAAAGAACATAAAGTTTAAAGATGAGAAATACACAGAACATCATATATAATCTCACCACATATATTATTTAAATGAAAATGGCTGATTTGTCTAGTTTGTGTGTGCGTGTCCGCGTGTGTGCGCGTATGTGTGTGTGTCCTTTGCTGGCTGTTATTAGAATCTGGCCAATATTCAGCAATTTAATCAGAAACATACTGTTGGTAATGTAATTTATTGATTGTAATAAGATACTCACTAACTGAATTTGTCTCATCCACTTTCTAATTAGTTTTTCACAAGGTAAATGTCATGGGCATTTATGTTTATTTCTAGTGAGTGCTCTTACAGGGAAGATATGACTGATTACATGAATTACCTCTTAATATGTAATCTATGTTGAGATGCTTTTTATTATCCTGTCAAAAATATACTTGAATTGAGCTGTCACGTACTACATTAAATTATTTAAGAATGGTTTCGATTGAATCTCATTCAGTTTCAGTTCGAAACTTTCCCTCATGCCATTGGACTGGGTTCACCAAGATTTATGTCTCAACTTTTGTCCCTCTGATCTCATTTACATTCATTGGGAACTTGAACACACCCCCTTGAGTGACGAAGTGCACATGGAGTCTGGGAGTGGAACAAGAGCCAGTATACAGAACAGTGCTGTTGATAGAGTGCTGATAAAGATGGAAAAGCAACCACTTTTCTGGACAGTTCCACTACCGGCACCTTCAGAATCCTAATTTAGCCTCTAGCTAGGCTAACATATTTGTTATTTTCTTTCTTTTCTCATTTTAACTCAGGTTTCAGGGATTGTGTCTGATAAACTCTTCACACTAAGGAAAACTACTGGTAAGAATATTTCCTCTGGATTTTGAGATATTCAGCGTGTATGCTTTTGACTCTGTTCTCGTTTAGCTGTTGTTATTTACAGAATAGTTATGTGTTTCTCTTAGTGACATGATTTTGACATGCTTTTTATGGCATTCCATTTCTGTTCACTCGAATAGGGAAACATCCTCTTTCAAGCCACATGTGGTCAAGTTGTTGGCAAAGTATTATGACCTTTGTCATTTTAGGATCCTCACACACTTGCTCTTAATTACACAATGTGGGTATGACATCGAATGTTACTCTACCCTGTGGAAAGTCTCTGCGCTAGAGGGATTTATTATATTTAAAGTAAAACCGAATAATGATGCAATGTTTTGTCAGATATATTTGTGCAATTGAGTTGAATGATTTGAAATAGTTGATAAATGTTTTCTACAAAACATTTTATCTATGAATTGGATTGAACCTCTACTCCCAGTGGCTTAGATGCTTTGTTGGGGCGAGGAACGGGTTAGTCACACTTCATGCTCAATGAGACTATTGGCTCAAGCAATTTTGTAATCTACTGCAATGTTCCCTATTATCATCCTTACCATAGCCATCAATTCCATATTGTCATCTAACTATAGCCGAAATTCACAAGAGGTTGGTGGCACCTTAATTGGGGAGAACGGGATGTGGTAATGACTGGAATTAGTGGAATGGTATCAAATACATCAAACACATGGGTTTCCAGGTGTTTGATGCCATTCCATTTTCTCCGTTCCGGCCATTATTATGAGCCGTTCTCCCCTCTGCAGCCTCCTGTGCTGAAATTCAACAATGAAATGCAATTTTCACCCAAAAGAATGGTGCTGAAAGCAGCATCACTGAATGGTATTGTTCCCATTCAGCAATCTTTACCCGACTGAGGTGTTTGGCCGTATAGGGGCAGCTTGATAGATTGTGTTCCCTTCAAAACCCACGATTTCTCAAACTAAAACTCATTTGGCCTGTAAAAGCCAAGAGGAGACGCACATCCAGGGCCAGGCAGCATAAAGCCTGCTCTAATCCCACTGGCTGGCTGGCGTTGAGAACCTTTTAGAGCTGAGCCAGGGGTTTAATATGTCTTGTGTGAACGCGATTAGGAGCTCCCCATTTAACTCTCACTACCTCCAAGCTGCTTGTGGTGGGCTTTAGAGAGGGCATTTGTTGTTTGCTTTGGAGGTCTCTTCAGTCTCCCAATAAGCCGTCTGGAGTTCAGCCTATTGAACATTATGATTACAAATAATGGTAAACACACCACTAGTCTCTCCCCAGGGCCCTCGGCTCTTGTCAGAGCTCAAAGACTGCAGGGAATAGAGACTAAGGTTGTGTTTGGTGCTGGGAAAATAGGCCGTTTGTTGAATTTAATGATCATTTTCTGGCAGTGAATGGAAGATCTATTGGTGCGACTAACAAATTGTAAGCACTTTGTAGTATGAACATGCTAATTTTTCCAAGACACACTGGTAGTTACGAAGCTGCTCGTTGTTGCCTCATTGTTGTTTCTAGATGTAGGCCTAGTACAGCAGAGATTAGAAGCTATTCACCACTCTGACTGAAGGTTGTTTCAGCTAAGTATGGACACATCAATGTCAGTATTTATCTGAAGTGGGAAAGAACATTAAATGACTAAGTTCTGTCAAACTGTGGTTGGTAGCCTATGTTCTCTGGTTGCTAATAGACATAGGTGTTGATCAGAGGGATGAGGCGAAGGTGTGCAGCTCTGCCAGAGTGTCAGGTCTACAACGCAGCCAAGAGCAGAGCAGCGACACGCCCCTCGATCTGCCCACTGCCAGCCCCACCCCTGGCGCTCTGCCCGCTGCCAGCCCTGTCCCTGCAGCCCCTCTCACCACCACCCCACCTCCTGCTGTGTGTGTGAAGAAGGAGAGGACGTCCCCTCACATTCCGACCATGCCAACTCTGCCAGGGCCAGGCCTATCCCAGGTCAAGAGAGAACCATTGTCACATCACCAGGGCCATCCCCTGTACATTGGTCTCCACAACAGGTAGGACATGGCATTGACCGAACTTGTTCAAACCATTTAATAATACTATATCCTAGAGGAGGTTGATATTTATTTACTACATTTCCTTTCTCCTCTCCACAGCAGCATAGAGGGGTCCCACAAGCGAACCCTCCCCCCATCCCCCCACTTCGGGCGCCATTCTTCTCCCTTGCCGGCCCTCCCCCTGTCCATCTCAGAGCTGTCCGCACCCCACTTCTTCCTGCCAGGTCACGGGCATCGCCGCCCTGCCATGTTCACTAGTCCTGCGGGATTAGCAACCAGCGATATTGTAGGACGGTCCACTCGAGCAGGCTGCTCAGGTAAGAGGCATGAACAGTAAATGAGATTTAATGTACAACAGGTGTAGGTAGTGAGAAAGGGTGAGAAAATAGCAGTAGTCATCATAGAGTATGACCTTTAACCTTGCATCTCTCCCCCCACAACAGAGCACGACCTGCTTCGCCAGGAACTGAACAACCGTTTCCTGGCACAGACTGCAGTTAGAGGGGCAGGCTCTGAGTCACCTCTACTGAGGGCAGAATTCCACCAGCACATACACCAGCACCAACATCAGCACCAACACCAGCTCACCTTCTCACCCTACCCCAACGGGTTGCCTCCTCCACCAGGCATCGTCTCTACACCCCCAAATATGGGTCGCACAGCTGCCCTAAATGTAAGTCCAGCACATGGCCACTACAAACCGCTTCATATGAGTTAATGTTATTATCAAATCCCACATTCATTGTAAAGAACATTTTAGGTCACCCAGAAACCAGAGTTTACAGAGTGCTTTGTTTTTGCTGTTTTCCAAACTCACCTCGCCTCAGGCGCAGCATCTGCCTCCTGTACTCTGGGGAAAACCCTATGTGTGTGTTAGTTTCACATCTCAAATATCACACAGAAATATCAGATACAGTCCCCAAGAGATACATTTTTGCTTTCAGCCGTTTTAAACTTTTTTACACCCACCAGGGAACATTTTGAAATATTTCAGCATAGAAAAAAATAAATAATGTATGATCCCTGAAATGGTTGGCTGTTCCACTGGCAGTTGGTAAAGGCAGTGTAAATGGATCTCATGGCTGTTTTGACACACCAAAGCCCTGCTGTCAGGACAAATGACTGTGCCGCAGCAGAAGGAATGAGGTCATTAGTGCTTTTGATCGTGGGTAATTGCTCATGGATGCTTGTGCCGGCATTGGCAGGGCTTCAGTTGGGTTTAAGCAGCCGAGATATGGAAACTCTGAACATAGCCATCTGAAGTGTGTACATGCATCTGTTAAACAGTCAATGAGCTGAGATGAATGCACCGTCCTGTGCATAGTCGTTGGCATGCATAGCTTCCTGGCACTTTGTGTAATGTGAGGTGTAGAACAGGACGGTCATGGTTAATTTTTTATAATAATTTGTAGCATTTTTACATTTGTTTCTTCTTTATGTATGCTTATATTATTGTCTAATATTGTTCATATTACTGACGTGTTCTCACAAAATTGTCTTTCAGTTGGAAAAGTACTCAGCAAAACTGGAAAACCCTTACCTAAGACATCAACATGTAAGTTAAAGTACTGTTTTCAGAAAGATGGCAATATGTTCCTTTGGATTACCATCAAAGGCATCATTCTGTATCATATTATGGTTATCAAAGAAATTAAGTTATATGCCATTTACTTACAGATCTACTCTGGGCGTACAAAGTGCTTGTTTAATCTTTTGATTCCCCTGAGGTTACACTTCATTCATTCTCATCTTAACCTGTATGTGGTCTTGCCCAGTTCTACCCCTCCTACCCCCCAGTGATGCCAGGCATGCCAGCCCTGCCCCCCCACTCAGGACCTTTCAGCTCTCTGCAAGGAGCCTTCCAGCCTAAGGTTCATACCACATCACTCCGTCTGTCTGTCTGTCTGTCTGTCTGTCTGTCTGTCTGTCTGTCTGTCTGTCTGTCTGTCTCTGTCTGTCTCCTTTATGACCTTGTGTTAACCACCCCACACACATAATTGTCAATCTAATCATGTGACTTACCATCCCTCCCTAGTCTATGGATGTAGTGACACGGCCAGAAGTCCCTCACAATCTACTGCCAAAGGACCCACGGGTAGGCCTCTTCTCTATCCATTAAGTTATGAATAAAACACAGTAGTAAAGGTTCAGATATTAACCCTCCTCTGTTCTCCCTCTGTTCACAGATAACTGATCCATTCAGATCCTCAGCTAGGGTAAGAATATGCCATTCGCCGTCATTCTGTAAGCTTGTCGACAGAATTCTAGCCCTTGGGTTTAAGACTAATCAAATGATTGTCCTTCTATTCTTGCAGAAGGCTGGCAAATGGTGTCTAATGCATGGCCAGATCGCATGGCAGATTCATCACCACCAGCAGAGAATGAAGGTGCACAAGATGCATTAATTATTTTCCAAAACCGGTAATCAGTGAAGTAATGCTTTCTGTGTCCTCCCGTCTCAGCAACCCCTTCACCTCTCAATCTCTAAGCTTTTAATCCCTCTCTCTGTCCATCACTCTCCTCCCCACTTTATCTATCTATCTTTAACAGAACATGCACTTTGATCCACATCAGCTGAATATGAGCAGGGTGAAGCTGGACCTGTTTAGTCGGCCAGCCGCACCAGGTCTTCCTCCTGGACAATCCTATGGCCATGACCTGGCCCGACCTTTCCTGTCCTCCTCAGGTTAGCCAGCCCACTCCATGTCCTATTCATTACTGTGGATGTTAAATGAGGATGTACGTGCAGTTATGGTGATATTGTACAGTTATGATGATATTGTACAGTTAAGGTGATCTTAACTGTACTGATCTTAACTGATCTTAACTGATCTTCAGAGTAGATCATACACACTTATGATGCTATTGTACGGTTATGATGATATTGTACGTTATGGTGATATTGTACGGTTATGGTATTGTACGGTTGTGATATTGTACAATTATGGTGATATTGTACAGTGATGATGATATTGTTACGGTCATGGGAACAACGGCTTTTATAGGCTCCTTAGCTCCTTTATGTCCCTGTATGCCCATGTTAGTGTGGTTGATTCGCTCACTAATGTACCTTCTCCCTCTACAGGTCATTTGTCTGCATCACCATTCAGTGCCCCCACGCATCACGGCCACTATCTACCTGCTAGCCACCTTACTGGTAAGAGCCATAGGCTGCTGGTGCAACGTCAAAATAATGATGTTTGAAGTACAAGACAACAGCCATTAAGACAACAGCCATTAAGAGGTGCTCCTCTTGTGATGCTCCTCAGATCCATTTGGTCGAGCCAGTCACTATGGAAACCTTGGACAACTGGCAACTAATGCATTTGGCGGCCTGGGTGCCCCATCTCTTGGTAGGTTTTCACTCTCAAATAGTTGACCTCAACATAATGCAACCTACTGTTTCAACTCTATTGGTGAACTGATTGATTTGATTGAAATTACATAAATCCTTCATATTTTAGGCCCAGGCAGCCTGTTTGGTGACAGGCAGGGCCATGGGTTGCCAGGTTTTGTCAGCCACCCTCAGGAAGCCTGGAACCGCCTGCAACGAATGCCCCCCTCCTTCCCCACGCCTCCAGCACAGTCCAGGCCTGCTGATGTGGCCCGCAAGCCCACAGTCCAGAGCAGTGAGAGGGAAAGGGAAGCTAAGAAAAGGGATCACTCTGCTACCAAGGAGGAGTCAGAGAGAGACGGGTCAGTGACAGCCCTAGTGCAGAGATGGCATTTCCCATCCTGAAAAGCCTTCAAAAGTTGTGATTTTATATTTTGAAACAGCATCTAACATTCAAAGAATTGCCTATTTTTCCAACCACATAGAGGCTAGATATCATAATATTTCCCAGCTGTTAACCTCCGCACCTCTGTCCTCTCCATAGAAATTCTCTGGAAAGAAGCCATCAATCCACCCACACATCCTCAGGCTTTCAGATTAGTGATCTGATTAGCAGCAGCAGCCCAGAAAGGAAGAGGAGTAGTCCAGATCAGGGTCGTCGTCAGGCTGAGAGGGATGGCACCTCGCTGGGGAGAGTCCAGGTGAAGCAAAGCTCCTCTCCAGCGCTGGAGGTGCAAGATAGGGGATCCTCAAACCCTTATAACACAGTGAAGAATCACCAATCCAGCGAGAGCACACAAACCCTGAAGGGACCTTTAAACATAAAGCAGGAGCACAGAGATGAACCAGAGGTTATGGCTGGGCCACCGGAAATTACCCTTTTACTCCCACCGGGCTACTCTCAGGCTCCACACCTCTCATCAAGGCGCAGCCACTTCCCCACCGCAGGCATGCTTCAGAGCAGCCATCTACCTCACTCTCTACCACTCTCCATGAGCCCCATGCACCCAGTGAGCAGCCTCAGTGCAATGGAGCGATCCCGTGTCCAGCCCTTCATGGGGGTCAGTCCACTAGCCACAGGTCGAGACCACCGTGTGCCCCTTCACCTCTCAGGCCCCTGGGATCCACTACGAGACCCCTACAGAGGGCTGTACCTGCAGAGCCAGGTGGTACATACGACCTATGACCCTGAGAGAGGCCACAGACAGCGGGAGCAACACCCCAACCCACAGCCGCAGCAGCACCTACAGGACAGTCACGGGCAGGCAGAGGAGAGGGCCAGGTTGCACCAGCTTCAGGGCTCTCCCATGGAGGGCCACCTAGCCCACACGCCCACCTTTACATCCTCCCTGGGTGCGGTGATGTACCCCAGGCTCAGCCCCTCAGCTCCACACAGTGGCCATCTGAACAGGACTCCTCCCACTGCCACTCTCAGTGCCCCAACCCCTCTGGTGCCCACCTCCACCACATCCCCTGGCATACCTTCCACTCCTCGAAAGACCACACCCACCAGTGCCCCACCCTCTGGGGACCCAACCCCATCCTGCAATCCTAAAGAGGTGAAGGCACAGTAGCATGGAAGTCTCTCAGATATAAGAGACAAGACTCGATACAGTACACACTCAACTTGACAACTTTTAGTAAAAATAGTATATTGTAGATTATATGTTAATAAATAACAAGTTTAAGTAGTGAGTCTGCATAGAAACTGTTGAATAAGTTGAATAACTATTGTTGGATAATGTTATTTGATAGTAATATATGAGTATTTTGTAAGATTTATATTGCCTTTCTGTGTACAGAAATAGATTTTATGAATTTGTACGTTTGTGTAATTAATGCATTACCTTTGTTTAATACACATTTATTACACATTATTTATCAATAGGTAAAACTGAAAAAATATGTTCTCCTCTTGATTGATAGTTTTTAGGTTAATGTAACTATGTTTCTTACCTGAAAATGTTTGACTTTCACTTTGTGGAAATATTCACATAACCTGTCACCTGTTTCTATAAAGAATGTCTATTTAAACAAAAATGGAATTACTTGGCAATTCATTGTCTTATTTTCACTTGCATTTGCAGTACTCCTTGTAATCTTAAATTATCATAATTGTTCTATTTTTTTGTATTATAGTATAATTTATCATAGCATGGGCTTGTATGTACAGTGGGGTCTGAATTTATTGACACCCTTGATAAAGATGAGCAAAAATGACAAAATAAAAATGAATTGATATTTAGGTATGGAGTTCTTTTCTGCTTATGCATTCTAATTTCTACGCCAAACCCACCACTGGTGTGCGTGACCAAAGTGCTCCATTTTCATGTCATCTGACCAAAGCACGGGTTCCAATCCAAGTGCCAAAGCCATTTAGCAAACTCCAGGCATTTACATTTGTTGGACAACATGAAAATGGAGCTCTTTGGCCATGCACACCAGTGGAGGGTTTGGTGCCGAAATGAGAATGCATGAACAGAAAAGAACCCCATACCTACTGCAAAATATAGTGGTGGATCTTTGATTTAATGGGGCATTTTTGCTTCCACTGTCCTGGGGTCATTGTTAAGGTTAACTGCGTCATAAACTTTACCCAGTACCAGGACATTTTAGCCAAAAACATGGTTGCCTCTGCCAGGAGGCTGAAACTTGGCCACAAGTAGACGGCCATCTCAATCTCCAGACTTGAAACACATTGAAAACCTGTAGTTTTTATTAAGGCCAGGCACCACTGACCTAAATTGTGATTTTGCTTTCACCTGTCAATTTTCATATTTTGGGATGTTTTGCAACTATAACTTCCATACTTTCATAAAATGTACAAATAAATCGGCAATAATGTATATAAATAACTCCATCAACACCTACCATAAATGTCGTTCTTGATAGCATGTTTTGTGTAGAACTTTAACGGCTATTTTTAAAACTTCCATGTTGAATCATATATCATTCAAAAGCTTGTTTTCCGGGGCATATCGTTAGCTTGTCCATACATGGCTATATCCTTTGTAGACGTAACGCTTCGTACTGAAATATCAATAATTTTCTGACATCCGATTGGTTACTGGCATTTAAAGGCCCTTTCCGGCAACCTGATTAGTTAAAAGGCCTCACATGCCGTTTGAAAATATCTCCCGTGAAGAGTCAACGTAAAGAGAGACGAAATGAGAAAATCTCGAAGAATATACCTACAGTGTGTGAATAAAATAGGCGATCTCAGTTAGCCAATGCGAGAAAAGCAGTGAATGAAAGAAAACATTTGCCTGTTCCGCGATCGAGGCAGTGGCAGTACAGGTAAAGGAGGAAAAGGAGGTAGCCCGCAGCAGCGCGTCGAGACGCAAATTAGTTGAGATGAAGACAACTAGCAGCGATCAACCAGATCAACTTGTACATGATTTGATTTGCCCTAACAGTCTAAACACTGGACTGAAAATCACCATAGACTTCACCAACCAGTGATTTTGTAATTATGTCATGAAAGAATGTGCAGACTGTGAAGGTGATCGTGATGCATTTAGGAGGACTGTTTACACTTCCTCCAGGCTGCAGGAGTGCTCCAGGGGAAATGTGGCATTTGATATAAATGTGAGGATGATTCCTCTAGCCCACGTACTTGGATTTGGTTATGCAGCTCTAAAGAAAATAAGCAAAGTCCTAGGGATTCCTTCCTTGCTTCTCAGCTCATATCAGAGACATGACAGGTAAATAAAAAGGGAGAGTAGCCCATTATTGTCAGGTGATTTGCTGTGTGTGAATAATATTTATTTCCTTGCTCCAGCAAATGTATTCAAAGTGAATAAAACAGAGTGATAGGAAATCATAACTACAATGAGACTGTCACATAGGCCTACAGTGTCATAGGGCTGTAACCTAATGTGATTAGTAAGAAATTAGCTTGACATAAAGAAATACATGCTTATATGCTAATATTTACATAGGGTAACATGCTGATATTTAGTCCTGCAGTTTAGTCTGTTGTAATGTCAACAGACATACCTAAGTACTCCCCCCCCCCCCCCACTTTAGTTGCAGAGATTCAGAGAGGGCTGCAGTCAATGGAGAGTGCTAAAAAGATAATTAGAAGAGCATACTTAGATATAGACCCAGACAGAGCAGAGTTGCTGAAGGGGGATGAGGATGCCATCATAGACATTAATGTATCCTTCGATGGCACTTGGCACAAGAGAGGATTGTGAAGATCCACCCTGTCACAAAAACCTTGGACACCATACATTTTTTAATAGAGAGGTTGCACAGAAAATGGTACCTGTATATCATAGGATGTTAAATGATAACGTCCTCAATAGAATGTAGCACGGAGGAACCCAGAATGCAAATGAATGTCTGAACTCTGTAATATGGTCGCGATGGCCCAAAATTCTTTGTGGGCAAAAGCCGCATTGACGGAGCAGCCAGTAGGGCAGTAGCCACGTTCAATGAGGGAGCCACTGCTATAACAAATGTGATGAACAAATTGTGGCTTGACAGCACTTTGGTGACACTGGAGCAATCAGAGAGGAGTTGTGAGAGCTGATGCTGCTTCAATGGAGTGTGCCAAGCGTAGGCGCAGGTCCCATGACAGTCAAGAAAGTAAAGCGTCACCTGCAACAACTCAAAGATGGCCTTACATATGTGGCAGGCATAGTTGATTAATGTTCTGCACATTTCAACAGCCATACAAAATCCTTGTATGTGACAAATTGAGCAAAGTCATATGAGGATTTTCACAAAACTGCATATTTGCCCAACAGACCAGTATTCAAAGCATATGCTCTATTGCTTGAAACAAATGTATTACATGTGCTAATGTATTTGTAATAGGTATATTTGATGTTTATTTGTCAGTTTAGAAGTGATATATGATTAAGAGTTTAATTAATTTGAAATAAATTGTCATATTTATGGGAAAGTACATTTCAATTGCATTAGCCTATCTTTATCGGCCATTTTCTCAAAATGACATCTTCCCGGTGGCCCAATTCATTTCCTCAGTCTTCAAAGGACGTACATTCCCATTATTCCACACACAGGTTCTTAGATCTTATAGTCAGACTTTTACAGAGGCTTTTTTAAATATCTTGTGTCGTTTTGATTTTAAGTGGCATTTTATGTGCAAATACATGCAAAATATCCATCAGTCATACATGTGAAGTGTTTTTTAAATAATTCCATGAAACTACAATATTTTTTATGAACTGATCTGTAAAAGGCTGACCATTGAGTGTCTTATCACACAAAAAAAAACATTCTGCCTTGAAGCAATGTGTTGAAAAACAGATTCTCGTAATATGCAAATCAGCACATATTTAAGGACTGTTTGCCTCATTTGCATATTTGAATTTTAAAATAAATAAAACTTGTAATACAATAATATATTGTATTTGTGTATACTTTCAATTGGTAAAGTTTCAGTCTGATGTGAGTAAAGAAGAAAAAAAATCCATATTACCCTGTGGTGCCTGGCCTTAAAATGGGCAGTCCATAGGCGCAGACGAAGGATATCTAGGATCGGTAAGGATTCTGTATGGAGGAATGGTCTAAGAACCCTCTCAATGTGTTCCTCAACTCGTAAAGCATTTTAGAAAAAAGCTCAGTGCCATTATCCTGGCAAGGTGAGGTGTTGAAAGGTATTAAAAACATGTGTCAATCATTTTGACCTACCTTTTTGAGAAAATAACATATTCCTTGTTAAACAAAATCTCTTTCTCTGAGAAATTATCAACTCAGCAAAAAAAGAAACGTCCCTTTTTCAGGACCCAAAGATAATTCATAAAAATCCAAATAACTTCACAGATCTTCATTGTAAAGGGTTTAAACACTGTTTCCCATGCTTTAAACACAATTAATGAGCATGCACCTGTGGAACGGACGTTAAGACACTAAAAGTTTACAGACGGTAGGCAATTAAGGTCCCAGTTATTAAACTTAGGACACTAAAGAGGCCTTTCTACTGACTCTGAAAAACACCAAAAGAAAGATGCCCAGGGTCCCTGCTCATCTGCGTGAATGTGCCTTAGGGATGCTGCAAGGATGCAGATGTGGCCAGGGCAATAACTTGCAATGTCTGTACTGTGAGATGCCTAAGACAGCGCTACAGGGAGACAGGACGGACAGCTGATTGTCCTCGCAGTGGCAGACCACGTGTAACAACACCTACACAGGATCGGTACATCCGAACATTACACCTGTGGGACTGGTACAGAATGGCAACAACTGCCCGAGTTACACCAGGAACGCACAATCTCTCCATCAGTGCTCAGACTGTCCGCAATAGGCTGAGAGAGGCTGGACTGAGGGCTTGTAGGCCTGTTGTAAGGCAGGTCCTCACCAGACATCACCGGTAACAACGTCGCCTATGGGCACAAACTCACCGTCGCTGGACCAGACATGATTGGCAAAAAGTGCTCTTCGCTGACGAGTCGCTGTTTTGTCTCACATGGGGTGATGGTCGGATTCGCGTTTATCGGCGAAGGAATGAGCGTTACACTGAAGCCTGTACTCTGGAGCGGGATCGATTTGGAGGTGGAGGGTCTGTCTTGGTCTGGGGCAGTGGGTCACAGCATCATTGGACTGAGCATGTTGTCATTGCAGGCAATCTCAATGCTGTGCTTTACAGGGAAAACATCCTCCTCCCTCATGTGATACCCTTCCTACAGGCTCATCCTGACATGACACTCCAGCATGACAATGCCACCAGCCATATTGCTCGTTCTGTGTGTGATTTCCTGCAAGACAGGAATGTCAGTGTTCTGCCATGGCCAGCGAAGAGCCCGGATCTCAATCCCATTGAGCACGTCTGGGACCTGTTGGATCGGAGGGTGAGGGCTAGGCCCATTCCCCCCCAGAAATGTCCGGGAAGTTGCAGGTGCCTTGGTGGAAGAGTGCGGTAAAATCTCACAGCAAGAACTGGCAAATCTGGTGCAGTCCATGAGGAGGAGATGCACTGCAGTACTTAATGCAGCTCGTGGCCACACCAGACTGTTACTTTTGATTTTGACCCCCCTTTGTTCAGGGACACATTATTCCATTTCTGTTAGTCAAATGTCTCTGGAACTTGTTCAGTTTCTTTCAGTTGTTGAATCTTGTTATGTTCAGACAAACATTTACACATGTTAAGTTTGCTGAAAATAAACGCAGTTGACAGTGAGGACGTTTCTTTTTTTGCTGACTTTATTAGTATAAAATAATATAACTTCCTGTAACGGTCCTGACCTGTTTTATGTTGTTTTTTATGTGTTTATGGTCAGGGCATGTGTTTTGGGTGGGCAGTCTATGTTATCTGTTTCTATGTTGGTTTTGGGTTGCCTGGTATGGCTCTTAATTAGAGGCAGGTGGTTTGCGTTTTCCTCTAATTAAGAGTCATATTTAGGTAGGGCGTTCTCACTGTTTGTTTGTGGGTGATTGTCTCCTGTGATGTCTCTCGTGTCGTTGGATGTATATTAACATACGGGACTGTTTGGCTGTTCGTGCGTTTTGATGTAGTCTGTTCCTGTCCGTGAGTTTACGTTTAGTGATGTGAGTTTATGTTCAGGTGTCGTCTACGTCGTTTTCTTATTTTGTAAGTTTGTTAAAGTGTTTGTTTTTCCTGTTGCCATCATCATCGTTTTTGAAATAAAAGATGGCTTATTTCCCTCAAGCTGCATTTTGGTCTGAAGATCCTTCTCTCCTCACCTCGTCCGAGGATGAGGAGAGTGACAGCCTTAACACTTCCATTTTGTTTAAGCATGCAATATAGTTTAGTATTTTAATTATTTATTTTTTACAGTCATTTTTTCTCATCTTTATCAAGGGGATCAGTTACTTTTTTTATTGACTATAATAATACTTGTGGTGAGTTCAGTTAAATTAAACATTTGCTACGTTGCATGAGGGTTTGTACTGAGCGACACGTTTTCCCAAAATATCTTCAACATTCCTGAACAGACTTGTCACGTTCCCCTGCTCAGACGTTGCATGCATCAGCCAATGATTTTGTACCTGTCACGTTCCTGACCTTATTTTCCTTTGTTTAACTTTGTTTAGTTGGTCAGGACGTGAGCTGGGTGGGTAGTCTATGTTATGTGTTTCTATGTTGGGTTCAATGTGTTGCCTGATATGGTTCTCAATTAGGGGCAGGTGTTTGACGTTTCCTCTGATTGAGAACCATATTAAGGTAGGTTGTTCACACTGTTTGTTTGTGGGTGATTGTTGCTGTGTCTGTGTTTGTTACACTACACGGTACTGTCTCGTCTCGTTCGTTCTTTCCTGTTCGTGCGTTCATTGTTTTTTATGTTCACAAGTTCAGGTCTGTTTAACGTCGTTTTGTTGTTTTGTAGTTTATTCAAGTGTTCTTCGTGTTTCGTCTTCATTTAATAAATCATTATGTCTACATACCTCGCTGCGTGTTGGTCCGATCCATGCTCCTCCTCATCTGAGGAGGAAAACGAATATGACGATAGCCGTTACAGAATCACCCACCAACAAAGAATCAAGCAGCGGGGAAAAGGGCAGCGACAGCAGCAGCAGAAATCCCAGGACTCCTGGACATGGGAGGAGATTTTGAACGGAGAAGGACCCCGGGCACAGGCTGGGGAGTATCGCCGCCCCAAAGCTGAGCTGGAGGAAGCGAAAGCTGAGCGGCGGCGATATGAGGAGGCAGCACGGCAGCGCGACAGGTACGAGAGGCAACCCCAGAATTTTTTTTTTGGGGGGGGGGGGCTAGAGAGGAGTGTGGCTAAGCCAGGTAGCAGACCTGAAGGCACTCCTCATGCTTATTATAAGCGACGCGTTACTGGTCAGGCACCGTGTTATGCAGTTAAGCGCATGGTGTCACCAGTGCGTGCCCATAGCCCGGTGCGCAACAGGGCAGCCCCCCGAAAGTGTCATGTGAGTGTGGGCATCCAGCCGGGGCATATTGTGCCTGCTCAGCGCGTCTGGTCTCCGGTACGCAGTTTCGGTCCAGGGTATCCTGCGCCGGCTCTGCGTGCTGTGTCTCCGGGGCGCTGGGAGGTTGCAGTGCGTCCTATGCCTACGCTCCGCTCGTACCGGGCAAATGTGGGAGTGGAGCCTAAGGGAGAGGTGCGCGTAGTAGGCACTAGATCTCCAGTGCTCATCCACAGCCCGGTTCAACCTGTGCCTGCACTCTGGAGGGTATGGGCTGGAGTAGTATTCCAGCCTGGGGGAGTGGTGCCAAGGCTGCGCACCAGAGCTCCAGTGCTCCCCCACAGCCCGGTCCTTCAGGTGCCTCTTCTTAACATCAAGCCTCCTGTAGGTCTCTCCAGCCTGGTGGGTCCTGTGGCAGCCCCACGCACCAGGCTGTCTCTCCGTCTCCTCCCAACAGGTCTGCCCGTCTTCCCAGAGCCGCCTGCACTGCCCGTCTGCCCAGAACTGCCTGCCTGCCCAGCGCCGTCTGAGCTGCCCGTCTGTCCCGAGCCGTCAGAGCTGCCCGTCTGTCCCGAGCCGTCAGAGCCGCCCGCCAGACAGGAGCAGCCAGAGCCGTCCGCCAGACAGGAGCAGCCAGAGCCGTCCGCCAGACAGGAGCAGCCAGAGCCGTCCGCCAGACAGGAGCAGCCAGAGCCGTCCGCCAGACAGGAGCAGCCAGAGCCGTCCGCCAGACAGGAGCAGCCAGAGCCGTTCGCCAGACAGGAGCAGCCAGAGCCGTCCGCCAGACAGGAGCAGCCAGAGCCGTCCGCCAGACAGGAGCAGCCAGAGCCGTCCGCCAGACAGGAGCAGCCCGCCAGACAGGAGCAGCCAGAGCCGTCCGCCAGCCAGGAGCAGCCAGAGCCGTCCGCCAGCCAGGAGCAGCCAGTGCCGTCCGCCAGCCAGGAGCAGCCAGTGCCGTCCGCCAGCCAGGAGCAGCCAGTGCCGTCAGCCAGCCAGGAGCAGCCAGTGCCGTCAGCCAGCCAGGATCTGCCAGAGCCGTCAGCCAGCCAGGATCCGCCAGCCAGCCAGGATCCGCCAGCCAGCCAGGATCTGCCATCCAGCCAGGATCCGCCATCCAGCCAGGATCCGCCAGAGCAAGCCAGCCAGGATCCGTCCCTCAGTCCGGTGCTGCCTCTCAGTCCGGTGCTGCCTCTCATTCCGGTGTTGCCCCTCATTCCGGTGTTGCCACTCATTCCGGTGTTGCCCCTCATTCCGGTGCTGCCTCTTAGTCCGGTGCTGCCTCTTAGTCCGGTGCTGCCTCTTAGTCCGGTGCTGCCCCTTAGTCCGGTGCTGCCCCTTAGTCCGGTGCTGCCCCTTAATCCGGTGGGGTTAATTTGGAGGGTGGCCATTTGGAGGAGGCTACGGAAGCGGGGATTGACTATGGTGGGGTGGGGACCACGTCCGGAGCTGGAGCCGCCACCGTGGACAGATGCCCACCCAGACCCTCCCCTTGAGATTCAGTTTTGCGGCCGGAGTCCGCATCTTGGGGGGGGGGGGGGGGTACTGTCACGTTCCTGACCTTATTTTCCTTTGTTTAACTTTGTTTAGTTGGTCAGAACGTGAGCTGGGTGGGTAGTCTATGTTATGTGTTTCTATGTTGGGTTCAATGTGTTGCCTGATATGGTTCTCAATTAGGGGCAGGTGTTTGACGTTTCCTCTGATTAAGAACCATATTAAGGTAGGTTGTTCACACTGTTTGTTTGTGGGTGATTGTTGCTGTGTCTGTGTTTGTTACACCACACGGTACTGTCTCGTCTCGTTCGTTCGCTCTTTCCTGTTCGTGCGTTCATTGTTTTTTTATGTTCACAAGTTCAGGTCTGTTTAACGTCGGTTTGTAGTTTATTCAAGTGTTCTTCGTGTTTCGTCTTCATTTAATAAATCATTATGTCTACATACCTCGCTGCGTGTTGGTCCGATCCATGCTCCTCCTCGTCTGAGGAGGAGAACGAATATGACGATAGCCGTTACAGTACCACGTCATCGACTGGCAGATTGCTATAACATGATGTGGACCACAGCATATGTTATATAAAATACCTATCCAGGCATTGCAAGAACTGGCATGTGTCAGGAAAGCCTGGGCACAAGAGTGTGCCCTTTATGCTGTGTTTGTAAGTGGGAATTTACCACATCGACTTGAAACAATCCAGTTGAACAGCCAACTGGTAATTACTAGTGGGAAACTTGTCTATTGCTGCGTTCACGTGCTAGTAGGAACTTATTTCTAACAGCATGTCACCTGTGAAACTGCTTGGCATCCGACCGCTAGACGCTACAGAGGGTAGTGCGTACGGCACATCCAGGAACTTCATACCAGGCGGTGTCAGAGGAAGGCCCTAAAAAGACTCCAGCTACCCAAGTCATAGACTGTTCTCTCTGCTACTGCACAGCAAGCGGTACCGATGCACCAAGTCTGGAACCAACAGGACCCTGAACAGCTTCTACCACAAAGCCATAACACTGCTAAATAGTTAACCAATAGCTACCCGGACTATCTGCATTAAACCTTTTTGCACTTTGATTCATCACATATGCTGTTGCTTACTCACTTTATCCCTACCTATATACAGTGCATTCGGAAAGTATTCACACCCCTTGACTTTTTCCACATTTTGTTACCTTACAGCCTTATTTTAAAATCGATTAAATTGTTTATCTCCCCCTCATCAATCTCAAGTTAAATGCGATTAGTCACATGAGCCGAATACAACAGTGAAATGCTTACTTACAAGCCCCTAACCAACAATGAAGTTTAATAAATACGAATAGGAATAAGAAATAAAAGGAACAAGTACTTAAAGAGCAGCAGTAAAATAACAATAGTGAGGCTATATACAGGGGGTATCGGTACAGAGACAATGTGCGGGGGCACCGATTAATATGTACATATAGGTAGAGTTATTAAAGTGACTATGCATAGATAATAACAGAGAGTAACAGTGGTGGAAAAGAGGAGGGGGGCAATGCAAATAGTCTGGGTAGCTATTTGATTAGATGTTCAGGAGTCTTATGGCTTGGGAGTAGAAGCTGTTTAGAAGCCTCTTGAACTTGGAGCTCCGGTACAGCTTGCCGTGCGGTAGCGGAGAGAACAGTCTATGACAAGGGTGGCTGGAGTCTTTGACAATTATTAGGGCTTTCCTCTGACACCGCCTGGTATAGAGGTCCTGGATGGCAGGAAGCATGGCCCCAGTGATGTACTAGGCCGTACGCTCAACCCTCTGTAGTGCCTTGCGGTTGAAGGCCGAGCAGTTGCCATACCAGGCAGTGATGCAACCAGTCAGGATGCTCTCGATGGTGCCGCTGTAGAACCTTTTGAGTATCTGAGGACCCATGCCAAATCTTTTTGGTTTTCTTGTGCCCTATTCACGACTGTCTTGGTGTGCTTGGACCATGTTAGTTTGTTGGAGATGTGGACACCAAGGAACTTGAAGCTCTCAACCTTCTCCACTACAGCCCTATCAATGAGAATGGGGGCATGCTCGGTCCTCATTTTCCTGTAGTCCACAATCATCTCCTTTGTCTTGATCACGTTGAGGGAGAGGTTGTTGTCCTGGCACCACACGACCAGGTCTCTGAACTCCTCCCCATAGGCTGTCTCGTCATTGTCGGTGATCAAGCCTACCACTGTGGTGTCATCGGCAATCTTAATGATGGTGTTGGAGTCATGCCTAGCCATGCAGTCATGAATGAACAGGGAGTACAGGAGGGGACTGAGCAAGCACCCCTGCGGGGCCCCTGTGTTGAGGATCAGCGTGTCGGATGTGTTGTTACCTACCCTTACCACCTGGGGGCGGCCCGTCAGGAAGTCCAGGATCCAGTTGCAGAGGGAGGTGTTTAGTCCCAGGGACCTTAGCTTATTAATAAGCTTTGAGGGCACTATGGTGTTGAACGCTGAGCTGTAGTCAATGAATAGCATTCCCACATAGTTGTTCCTTTGTCCAGGTGGGAAAGGGTAGTGTGGGGTGCAGTAGAGATTGCATCATCTGTGGATCTGTTAGGGCGGTATGCAAATTGGAGTGGGTCTAGGGTTTCTGGGATAATGGTGTTGATGTGAGCCATGACCAGCCTTTCAAAGCACTTCATGGCTACAGACGTGAGTGTTACGGGTCGGTAGTCATTTAGGCAGGTTCCCTTAGTGTTCTTGGGCACAGGGTCTATGGTGGTCTGCTTAAAACATGTTGGTATTACAGACTTGGACAGGGAGAGGTTGAAAATGTCTGTGAAGTCACTTGCCAGCTGGTCAGCGCATGCTCGCAGTACACGTTCTGGTAATCCATCTGGCCCTGTGGCCTTGTGAATGTTGACCTGTTTAAAGGTCTTACTCACATCTGCTGCGGAGAGCGTGATCACACAGTCGTTCGGAACAGCTGGTGCTCTCATGCATGTTTCAGTGTTATTTGCCTTGAAGCAAGCATAGAAGTAGTTTAGCTTGTCTGGTAGGCTCGTGTCACTGGGCAACTCTCGGGTGTGCTTCCCTTTGTAGTCTGTAATGGTTTGCAAGCCCTGTCACATCCAATGTGCGTCAGAGCCGGTGTAGTACTATTCAATCTTAGTCCTGTATTGACACTTTGCCTGTTTGATGGTTCGTCGGAGGGCATAGCAGGATTACTTATAAGTTTCCGAGTAAGAGCCCCGCTCCTTGAAAGCGGCAGCTCTAGCCTTTAGCTCAGAGCAGATGTTACCTGTAATCCATGGCTTCTGGTTGGGGTATTTATGTATGTATGGTCACTGTGGGGACGACGTCATCAATGCACTTATTGATGAAGCCAATGACTGATGTGGTGTAATCCTCAATGCCATCAGAAGAATCTCGGAACATATTCCAGTCTGTGCTAGCAAAACAGTCCTGTAGCTTAGCATCTGCTTCAGCTGACCACTTTTTTATTGACAGAGTAACTGGTGCTTCCTGCTTTAATGTTTGCTTGTAAGCAGGAATCAGGATAGAATTATGGTCAAATTTGCCAATTGGAGGGCGAGGGAGAGCTTTGTACGCGTCTCTGTGTGTGGAGTAAAGGTGGTCTAGAGTTTTTTTCCCCCTCTGGATGCACATTTAACATGCTGATAGAAATTTGGTAAAATGGATTTAAGTTTCCCTGCATTAAAGTCCCCGGCCACTAGGAGCGCCACCTCTGGATGAGCGTTTTCCTTTTTGCTTATGACGGAATACAACTCATTGAGTGCAGTCAGAGTGCCAGCATCAGTCTGTGGTGGTATGTATACAGCTATGAAAAATACAGATGAAAACTCTCTCGGTAGATAGTGTGGTCTACAGCTTATCATGAGATACTTTACCTCAGGCGAGCAAAACCTGGAGACTTCCTTAGATATCGTGCACAAGCTGTTGTTTACAAATATACATAATCCACTCACCTCGTCTTACCAGATGCCGCTGTTCTATCCTGCCGATACAGCGTATAACCAGCCAGCTGTATGTTGATAATGTCGTCGTTCAGCTACGACTCCGTGAAGTATAAGAGTTTTTAATGTCCCGTTGTTAGTTTAATCTTCCTCTTAGGTCGTCGATTTTATTTTCCAATGATTGCATGTTAGCTAGTAGAATGGAAGGCAGTGGGCGTTTATTCGATCGCCTACACATTTTCAGAAGACCGACCTCCGTACTCTTTTTCTCTGTCTTCTCTTCACGAAAATGACAGGGATTTATGCCTGTTCCCGGGAAAGCAGTATGTCCTTCACGTCGGGCTCTTTGTACTCGTTAAAGGAGAAAAAAAAAGCTTCTGCCAGTTTGTGGTGAGTAATCGCTGTTCTGATGTCCAGAAGATATGTTTGGTCATAGAAGACGGTAGCAGCAACATTGTGTACAGAATAAGTTCAAAAATAAGTTCCAAACAACGCAAAAAAACGAACAAAAAAACACATTAGGTTAGGAAAAACGTCAGCCATCTTCTCTGGCGCCATGATACACACAATACCCCGAAAAGACAAAGCAAAAACAGGTTTAGACATTTTTGCAAATGTATAAAAATAAATAAAACTGAAATATCAAATTTACATAAGTATTCAGACCCTTAACTCAGCGTTTTGTTGAAGCAGCTTTGGCAGCGATTACAGCTTCGAGTCTTTTTTTAAATTTATTTTTAATTTTTATTTTTTAAATTTTATCCCATTTTCTCCCCAATTTTCGTGGTATCCAATCGCTAGTAATTACTACCTTGTCTCATCGCTACAACTCCCGTACGGGCTCGGGAGAGACGAAGGTTGAAAGCCATGCGTCCTCCGAAGCACAACCCAACCAGCCGTACTGCTTCTTTAACACAGCGCGCCTCCAACCCGGAAGCCAGCCGCACCAATGTGTCGGAGGAAACACCGTGTACCTGGCCCCCCTTGGCTGGCGCGCACTGCGCCCGGCCCGCCACAGGAGTCGCTGGAGCGCGATGAGACAAGGATATCCCTACCGGCCAAACCCTCCCTACCCCGGACGACGCTATGCCAATTGTGCGTCGCCCCACGGACCTCCCGGTCGCGGCCGGCTGCGACAGAGCCTGGGCGCGAACCCAGAGACTCTGGTGGCGCAGTTAGCACTGCGATGCAGTGCCCTAGACCACTGCGCCACCCGGGAGGCACAGCTTCGAGTCTTATTGGGAATGACGCTACAAGCTTGGCATACCTGTATTCGGGGAAATTCTCCCATTGTTCTCTGCAAATCCTCTCAAGCTCTGTCAGGTTGGATGGGCAGCGTCACCGCACAGCATTTTCAGGTCTCTCCAAATATATTAGAGCTCTGGCTGGACCTCTCAAGGACATTCAGAGACTTGTCCCGAAGCCACTCCTGCGCTGTCTTGGCTGTGTGCTTAGGGTCGTTGTCCTGTTGTAAGGTGAACCTTCGCCTCCAGTCTGAGGTCCTGAGCACTCTGGAGCATGTTTTCATCAAAGGATCTCTCTTTACTTTGCTCCGTTCATCTTTCCCTCGATCCTGACGAGTCTCCCAGTCCTTGCCGCTGAAAAACATCCTCACAGCATGATGCCAACACCACCATGCTTCACCGTAGGGATGGTGCCATGTTTCCTCCAGATGTGACGCTTGGCATTCAGGCCAAAGAGTTCAATCTTGGTTTCATCAGACCAGAGAATCTTGTTTCTCATGGTCTGCGAGTCCTTTAGGCACTTTTTGGCAAACTCTAAGCGAGCTGATGTTCTTTTACTGAGGAATGGCTTCCATCTGGCCACTCTACCATAAAGGCCTGTTTGGTAGAGTTCTGCAGAGATGGTTGTCCTTCTGGAAGGTTCTCCCATCACCACAGAGGAACTCTAGAGCTCTGTCAGAGTGGCCATCGGGTTCTTGGTCACCTCCCTGACCAAAGCCCTTCTCCCCTGATAGTTCAGTTTGGCCGAGCAGCCAGCTCTAGGAAGAGTCTTGGTGGTTCCATACTTCTACCATTTAAGAATGATGGAAGCCACTGTGTTCTAGGGGACCTTCAATGCTGCAGAAATATTTTGGTACCCTTCCCCAGATCTGTGCCATGACACAATCCGGTCTCGGCGCTCTATGGACAATTCCTTCGACCTCATGGCTTGGTTTTTGCTCTGACATGCACTGTCAACTGTGGGATCGTATATAGACAGGAGTGTGCCTTTCCAAATCATGTCCAATCAACTGATTTTATTAAAATAAAGAGAGTCACACACTCCATATATAAACTCCCAGTAATTTATTGGGTGTTTACCAACATTTGATGCCGAAACGTTGGTAAATACCCAATAAATGACTGGGAGTTTATATATGGAGTGTGTGACTCTCTTTATTTTGATAGTTTATTCGCCATTAGTCAGCACCTCCCCACAAAATACTTTTTCTGGGTGTGCACCAGCCCATGTTTTTTATTCTACAATCAATTAAATTTACCACAGGTTGACTCCAATCAAGTTGTAGAAACATCTAAAGGATGATCAATGGAAACAAGATGCACCGGAGTTCAATTTCGAGTCTCATAGCAAAGGGTCTAAATACTTATGTAAATAAGGTATTTCTGTTTTGAATGTTTAATACATTTGCAACAATTTCTAAAAAACGGTTTTCGCTTTGTCATTATGCGGTATTGTGTGTAGGTTGATGAGGAAAATATTTTATTTCATCCATTTTAGAATAAGGCTGTAACGTAACAAAATGTGGAAAAAGTCAAGGGGTCTGAATACTTTCCCGAATGAACTGTATACATATCTACCTCAATTACCTTGTACTAGTACCCTGTGTATATAGCCAAGATATCGTTACTCATTGTGTATTTAATTCCTCGTGTTATAATTGTTCAATAAATTTTTTTTTTTTTTTGTATCTCTGCATTGTAAGTATTTGACAAGGAAAATCTGAAATTTCCGACTTGTTATATGGTTAAATGCGGCACGTGTATAACTAAAACCAGTTAGCAAGTCGGAAATTGTGGAGTTTCCTAGTTTCGACTAGCATATGAACACAGCATAATGGTGCGTTCAAGACAACTGGGAAATCTAAAAATTATCGAAGACAAATAATGACGTCAGTGATCTCCAGGTCGGAGCTCTAGATAGAGGCCCAAGTTCCCGAGATGGAATTCTGAGTTGGATGACCGTTCAAAGTTTTTTTCTGAGTTCCCAGTTGTCTTGAACTGGACATAACATCCTGAGTTTACGCATACTGACCTCTGACATGACCTTCTAAGGAAATTATAACCGAATTGTTGGCAGTTAAATGCAACAACAATAATTATTTAAAATATTTTTTAACACAATAACTAAATATATGTATAACTAACGCTCATTGTTCAAGCTGTGCTATAACTACAGTATAATTACGTTTGCTCCAGTTTGGTGGTTGTGGCTTGACGCAATCAGTGACGTTTTTAAAGGGAAGTGGCCATGCTGATAGCAACGTTTCTCAACCGGTCATTCTGTACGGTTTACGTTTAATTGAACGTTCCAGAACGTAAAAAACGTACTGAACTCAGCTATTTCTGGTCGTTCAGAACAGCACATTTTCCGTTTAATTTAACGTTGCACACCTTTTTTTCGTACTGAGCCGTTCATTAACACGCTCAGTGTACTAGTAATGAACCGTTTTTTTGCCACAGTTTGGTGAAAGCGACCGAAGCCTTCAGAAAGCCTCGGTTTCCCAATCACTACTAACTAGGCTCTCAATTCAATTCAAGGGGCTTTATTGGCATGGGAAACATGTGTTAACATTGCCAAAGCAAGTGAGGTAGATTTTATACAAAAGTGAAATAAACAATACAAATTAACAGTAAACATTACACATACAGAAGTTTCAAAACAAAGACATTACAAATGTTATATATATATATACAGTGTTGTAACAATGTACAAATGGTTAAAGCACACAAGTTAAAATAAATAAGCATAAATATGGGTTGTATTTACAATGGTGTTTGTTCTTCACTGGTTGCCCTTTTCTTGTGGCAACAGGTCACAAATCTTGCTGCTGTGATGGCACACTGTGGAATTTCTCCCAGTAGATATGGGAGTTTATCAAAATTGGATTTGTTTTCAAATTCTTTGTGGATCTGTGTAATCTGAGGGAAATATGTGTCTCTAATATGGTCATACATTGGGCAGGAGGTTAGGAAGTGCAGCTCAGTTTCCACCTCATTTTGTGGGCAGTGAGCACATAGCCTGTCTTCTCTTGAGAGCCATGTCTGCCTACGGCGGCCTTTCTCAATAGCAAGGCTATGCTCACTGAGTCTGTACATAGTCAAAGCTTTCCTTAAGTTTGGGTCAGTCACAGTGGTCAGTGCTCTCTCAATCATCGATACTAGTGTGCTGCACATTCGAGATAGATTCCTCTACCGTGTGGCTCTACCGTACGCCCCGAACCATTTTACAGCTTTATGGTTGTGTCACGTCCGAAGCGTCATACGTCATCATCACCTGGTATTGTTACGTCAACACGTTGTGTCGAATCGAAGTGCTGCACCAGACAGTGAATATTAATTTCAGGGTTAGCCAACACACCATTTTGAATCTGTGCTCAGAAGCTAGCTAGCTAGCTTATCGTAGCATTTCCAGTGTGCTAGTAGTGCTGCTAGAGAGAAGAAATCAAGCTCCAGCAATGTCAATGTGGACGGGACTGCACATGACAGCGCGTGCCGCTCATGGAATTCATGTTTCCTCGCGATTTATCCATAAACACACGCGACTCTGCACCCGTTGGTCCCGAAACATCAGCACTGGTAGACCCGTGCAAAATGATTTCTTCAAAGGTGAGATAATCAACTTTTCTTCACTGTTGCTTTTGTGTCCTACCCTGTGGCGATTGTTTGGCATTGTTGGTGGGGCTACAAAAAAATTGTTAGATCCATGCCAGAAAAGCCACAACACAACATTAAACAATACATTAATTGCACTATGACGGTGCCACAAACTGTTGGGGCTATATAAAGCTGTCCCAACAGCAGTTCCAACATCTTACCACTACTACACCTGGCTTTCAGCGAAATAGTTCATTCAGACTCATTTACTGCCTTTAAAAAAATCATAGCTGACTTGCTTAAACAAATGTGGTTTCTACTGACAATCGAGATGTACAAACGATGGCGTAAGGGGACGATAAGAGGCCACCCGTAATTTCGATTAGGACATTAATGAGCGAGCGACTACAGACGTAGTCAATATAACTTTGTACAGCGATAGAATTCAGAACATGGCCCGTTTTCAGTGTACTCCCTGTACAACAAGTAAGAACCCCAGGATAAATAAAGGGGGCATATAAACAGACAATGAAAGTTCTTATAATATTCAATGATTACATTTCTCTAAAACAGGTTGTAGGCTACATGTGCACCACCAAGTTAGAATAGCTGCATTGTTTGCTGTTTGGGGTTTTAGGCTGGGTTTCTGTACTGCATTTTGTGACATCAGCTGATGAAAGAAGGGCTTTATAAATACATGTGATTGATCAGTAGGTGAAAATAGACCCAAATGCACATTGAACGCAGATTGGCTCTTTCTGTCCAAAAATATATTTCATGTAACACTTTGATGCATTAAATAAACTTTTAATTTGACACATCAAATAACACTATTCCATTATAGAATGTTGTGTATGATGAATTTGCATGTGCCAGCACTACTATCAGTAGCACTGTCAAAGCTGTACAAAAAAAAGTTGGCAAACAAGCACACACCTGCCACAAAAGATGTTTACAATATTGCGTTGGTGAAAATAGTGTAACGACCCTGGGTTTATAAGCGCGGAAATCGACTCTGCCGCTTGAGCATGCTTTTGCGGCACAGTTGATAGCGCGCCGGACTTCGGGCTAGAAGGTCGAGGGTTCGAGACCTGCTCCCTGCCTGTTTCATTACACTGGTGTCAGAAGTGTGATCGGACCTCGCATCCACGACAGTGCGTGTGCTTGGCCGGTGAGCGCGTTCCTGTAAGACGTAAAGTCGCAAGCTAGCGCGAGGACGCGCTCTTTGAAAGGATGGAGTAGTCTAACGACCCTGGGTTTATAAGCGCGGAAATCGACTCTGCCGCTTGAGCATGCTTTTGCGGCACAGTCGATAGCGCGCCGGACTTCGGGCTAGAAGGTCGAGGGTTCGAGACCTGCTCCCTGCCTGTTTCATTACAATAGACTAAATTTATTAGTGAGGCACATGGGCGACTAACAGCTTACTACACAACATACACTTAATTATTTTCTTAGCTACAGTATACATATCTCCCTTGCATAGACATTTTTGGACTCACCTTGTGAAGGTGGCGTGGCGGTCCATTGTGGGCAAATTTTGTCATCAGTCTGGCATTCTCCAGATTTATGGTGGGAACTCGGAGGGGGGAAAAAGCCACTCCATTGAATAGCAGGCTAACATTGTTGAATTTGCGATTTCCAACTTGTTGTGTAATCTTTATGTCCAATGGCCGATGAGCATCGATACATTTTATCTATAATTTCTCTTCATATGACAATGATTAAAAAGGATTTGCCAGTAGATTGTTGACTTGATTCATCATGATGACTGCTAGCTAAGACTTTGAAAGTAAGTTGTTGACATCAGTCCAATCAAAGCTACTGTACATAAAATGACACCAAATCACATTATATCTGTGGCCAATGACCTTGAGCCTTCTTGGAAGGGCACTTGTAATATAACTCTGGACCCAAAGAGCTGACATTTTGGATGTCTACCCTTACTAAGGACTTAAACTTGGCAATGACATACAGATCCCATGAGTGACAGAACAGTGAGCCAATCACGGCGCAATGCTCCTATTTTCTGCTGGCTTGCCCCACCACCACAGAAAGCACTGAGCTAGGCTGAAACGCCTGCATTTTGGAGCTGCTTTACTCAAGAAAACAAAAAAAGAGACCATGTGTGTATGCAGCTTTATTAACTGAATGATATATATTTTTTTGCATTGTTTGCAAACTGATATGTGACACATATTAATGCAAAACAGGCAACCCCCCAAAAATTAATAAAATATATATGGGGCTCAAAACAGGAGGGACTCAATGACGGGTTGCCACGGGTCCTACCTAGTTAGCTAACTTACCAAAGTAGTTTATGACATTTCATATTCCTCTATAGAAATTGATGGTAAGCTACTACATGCATTTTGATTGTTGAAGTTTTGTGCCGTTTGCTATAATATACTTTTTGTTGACATTGTGTTGAAGTAACTCCCTTACATCATTTTTGTATGGTAAACCCTGTATTTGAAATTATATCTGAAAGGTAAAAATAACGGTCTGTAACATGTTGAAATTCTTCTTGTAGTTGGTGTGAATGTCATGTATTATCATAAAGTACCGCTGTGGCCAGATATGAGAATTAAGTCACTTTCGTAGTTACAACCAGATAACTAGAATGACAAATTTAGAGTGCCTTACGTCCTAATAGAAATAACAATATATTTCTCAACACAGATCTCGAGAACCAGTTCAAAGCGTTCAGGGAGAAAGCGGTAGACGCCATGCCTGGCAGTGACTGGACTCCGTTTGAGAAGAACCGCTCACTCCCCCCTGAGAGGGCGGACATCGTGATCGTAGGAGGTGGCGTGGTGGGCTGGTCCATCGCCTATTGGCTGAAGCAGAAAGAGATGATTCGGGACGGGGTGCGGGTGCTGGTGGTTGAGAGGGACCCCACTGTGAGTGGCCTAGGCTGTGTCACGTGACCTCACTCATGTCCACTGAATACATTTGAAGCTCAAGCAATGTTCCATTAATCTCTCCTGTCTCTGTGTGCACTTGTTCACTTCCCTCACTGGATTTAAAGGAAATTACTGGTATAAGAATATGGCGGAAACTCCCTGTATCCATGCCTCTATCAATCCAATGCTTTTAGATTTGTGGGAAGTAGTAAACAAGTGCACATTTCAGTAGAAAATGACATTATTGAGATGCACCCTCAGGCTTGGGGCTGTCCTAATGGTCTCTGAAACTTTATTTTCCATATCACCTTTCCTTGATGACCAAGTATAAACGAAGAGACTGGACTCTTAAGTCATGTTAGATCAGATGCTAGTCAAATCATTAAAGGACTGCTACACTAACACAGTAGTGCACGGACTGAATCTAGATGTTAATCTGTATCTTCTATCTCCCTGTCTCCAGTACTCCCAGGCCTCCACGGTGCTGTCTGCTGGGGGGATTCGACAGCAGTTCTCCTTGCCAGAGAACATCCACCTGTCCATGGCCTCGGCTGACTTCATGAGGAACATCAATGTAGGTCACTGACACTGACCACCAGCTAGTATCAGCCATTAGGTCACTATGACACCATCTAGTATCAGCCATTATGTCACTGTGACCACCAGCTAGTGTCAGCCATTAGGTCACTGTGACCACCAGCTAGTATCAGCCATTAGGTCACTGTGACCACCAGCTAGTGTCAGCCATTAGGTCACTGTGACCACCAGCTAGTGTCAGCCATTAGGTCACTGTGACCACCAGCTAGTGTCAGCCATTAGGTCACTGTGACCACCAGCTAGTGTCAGCCATTAGGTCACTGTGACCACCAGCTAGTGTCAGCCATTAGGTCACTGTGACCACCAGCTAGTGTCAGCCATTAGGTCACTGTGACCACCAGCTAGTGTCAGCCATTAGGTCACTGTGACTACCAGCTAGTGTGAGGTTATTTACTCCTAATACAGTTGACTATTTCCCTGTCAATATATGGCCAAGCTGCAGTCAACATGTACTATTTGTATCTATTATTGGATCCCCATTAGCTGCTTCCTGAATACACAGACATTTCTTTTTGTTCTTAATTTAAGGTTTGTGTTTTTAAGCATAAGGTTAGGGATAGTTAAAAAAAAAATTTTAGGGCGATATTGTGGTACTTCTGTCTTTGCAGCTTGGCATGATAGTGACAACTAATACATTTGTTTATGGCATTCCATAGACCTGTTGAAGTGTTTTTTTAAAAATTGTTTGTGTAAAGTGATTGACAGTTTGTTGTGCCTTCTCAGGAACACTTGAGTGTGCTGAATGACGACCCCGTGGACCTGCAGTTTAACCACTCCGGATATCTCTTTCTGGCCAGTGAAAAAGTGGCTCATATCATGGAAGAAAACTACAACACCCAAAGGTAAACACTTGTACCCTACACTTATGCACCATACACACAAATATCCCATCATGCAAATATTTAAATGACCCTGATGCTGTTTTTTGACAAATGCTATTCATTTTAATTCCAAATCAGATATGCTGGAGCAAAGGTCGCTCTTCTTTCACCCACACAACTAAAGGAGAAATGTCCATGGATCAACACTGATGGAGTAGTGCTGGCTTCATATGGTGAGTACAGATCTTCGTTATTATGAGTGACAGGCGAGATAGTATTACCTGAAATGATTAAGGTGGCATAATCTGGGTCCATGCAACAATAAGACAATGAAAATTGTCTTCTTTAAAGCAAATGGAGCATATGCAGTCTTGGTACAATGACTGAGATCCAATAAGCAATATATTCAACATTTCTGAACAGTTGTAATATACACGCAGTGGCCAGCTTAATAGGTACACCCAACTAGTACTAGGTCGGATCCCCCTTTGCCTCCAGAACAGCTGTAATTCTTCGGGGCATGGATTCTAGAAGGTGTCGGAAACGTTCAAACTTTG
This sequence comes from Salvelinus fontinalis, assembly GCF_029448725.1. Lineage (NCBI taxonomy): Eukaryota > Metazoa > Chordata > Actinopteri > Salmoniformes > Salmonidae > Salvelinus > Salvelinus fontinalis. The sequence goes on from NC_074666.1 coordinate 23,398,707, forward strand.
CTCAGTTATCAAGTGACCTAACGTGTGCCAGGAAAACATTCTCCACACCATTATACCACCTCCACCAGCCTGTACCGTTGACAGCAGACAGGTAGGGACTCTTCCATCAGCATGACGCAACAGGAACCGGGATTCGTCAGACCAGGCAATGTTTTTCCACTCCTCAATTGTCCATTGTTGGTGGAGCGCTTCTTCTTGTTTTTAGCTGATAGGAGTTTATCCCGGGTGTTGGTTGTCTGCTGCTGTGGCCCATCTGTGACAAGGACCGACAAGTTGTGCGTTCCCGAGATGCCGTTCTGCACACCACTGTTGTTCTTAGCTGTTATTTCCCTGTGAGCTTGCACGATTCTTGCCATTCTCCTTCGACCTCTCATCAACAAGCTGTTTTCGCCCCCACAGGACTGCCGCTGACTGGATGTCAATTGTTTGTCGCGCCATTCTTGGTAAACCCTGGACACTGTCGTGCATGAGAAGCCCAGGAGGCCCGGCTGTTTGAGATACTGGAACCGGTGCGCATGTCACGACGATCACGCCATGCTCAAAGTTGCTTAGGTCACTCGTGTTGCTCATTCTAACGTTCAATCAAACAGTAACTGAATGCCTCTATCTGCTTTATTTAGCAAACCACGGCCATGTGACTCAGTCTGTAGGAGCGAACCATTTGTGAACGGGGTGGTGTACCTAATAACCTGGCCCCTGAGTGTCTAGCCAGTGTGTTGTACGCCCTGTCTTCGTCAATGTATCTCTAAATTCAGTACTGTTACCCAGTTAAGCATGCTTTCAGTGCAGCAGTCCAGACACATGTCTGTCAAATAATTCACTGATTAACCTTTTACACTCATACCTGTATACTTGTTGAAAATGTCAGATTTGGACACTAAGTGCCTAAATTGTAACGCAGTGGGCAGAGCACAGGGTCTCTGCTTCACAGCTCTGTATGGGTTTTGACTGACAGTCATTCTGAACTTGAGCACTGCCAGCAACAAGAAGTTGCCCCCATGCAAATGTTTTGTCTGAGTGAGGAAATGCTGTAAATTACGAGGACTCTATGTATTTTGAAAGATGAGACGTTGAGGATTATTAAATACCGCTTTGATGTCATACAAGCAAGACAAACACCCAATGAAACACCCAAACACCCAACAGTCCAAATGAAACATTTCCATATCATAAAACTCATGTAATATAGTGTCAACGTTTATGATCACTATGTTTGATGTTCAGTTACAAGATGACATGGCTTTATACCCTGGGTTGTCCTGAACATAATGAGCCTGTTGTATTGTGAAGGAAATTTGCTGCTGACCATGTATTGGAATACACTCATGACCCATTTCTATGGCACCAAAATGATTATAGTTAGTGAGGAAGATACAGTGGGGCAAAAAAGTATTTAGTCAGCCACTAATTGTGCAAGTTCTCCCACTTAAAAAGATGAGAGAGGCCTGTAAGTTTCTGGTGTCCTTTGACAGCTCTTTGGTCTTGGCCATAGTGGAGTTTGGAGTGTGACTGTTTGAGGTTGTGGACAGGTGTCTTTTATACTGATAACAAGTTCAAACAGGTGCCATTAATACAGGTAACGAGTGGAGGACAGAGGAGCCTCTTAAAGAAGAAGTTACAGGTCTGTGAGAGCCAGAAATCTTGCTTGTTTGTAGGTGACCAAATACTTATTTTCCACCATAATTTGCAAATAAATTCATAAAAAATCCTACAATGTGATTTTCTGGATTTTCTTTTCTCATTTTGTCTGTCATAGTTGAAGTGTACCTATGATGAAAACTACAGGCCTCTCTCATCTTTTTAAGTGGGAGAACTTGCACAATTGGTGGCTGACTAAATACTTTTTTGCCCCACTGTCTCCAATTTCAGTGATTCATTTTTTTTTTGCAATTTTTTTTTTTTTTTTTGCAATTCGTTCCAGTCATTGGCAGCAGAGAACTGGAAGGAAAGGTGGCCAAATTGAGTGTTGGCTTTGGGGATGACCAGTGAAATATACCTGCTGGAGCACGTGCTACGGGTGGGTGTTGCTATGGTGACCAGGGAGCTGAGATAAGGTGGAGCTTTACCTAGCAAAGACTTATAGGTGACCTGGAGCCAGTGAGTTTGGTGACGAATATGTAGCGAGGACCAGCCAACGAGAGCATACAGGTCGCAGTGGTGGGTAGTATATGGGGCTTTGGTGACAAACAGATGGCACTGTGATAGACGGCATCTAATTTGCTGAGTAGAGTGTTAGAGGCTATTTTGTAAATGACATTGCCGAAGTCAAGGATCGGTAGGATAGTCAGTTTTATGAGGGTATGTTTGGCAGCATGAGTGAAGGAGGCTTTGTTGCAAAATAGGAAGCAGATTCTAGATTTAATTTTTTATTGGAGATGCTTAATATGAGTCTGGAAGGAGAGTTTAGTCTAGCCAGACACCTAGGTATTTACAGTTGTCCACATATTCTAAGTCAGAACCGTCCAGAGTAATGATGCTATGCGGGCAGCGATCAGTTAAAGAGCATGCATTTTGTTTTACTAGCATTTAAGAGCAGTTGGAAGCCACAGAAGGAGTGTTGTATGGCATTGAAGCTCGTTTGGAGATTAGTTAAGTGTCCAAAGAAGGGCCAGATGTGTACAGGACGGTGTCGTCTGCGTAGAGGTGGATCAAAGAATCACACGCAGCAAGAGCAACATCGTTGATATATACAGAGAAAAGAGTCGGCCCGAGAATTGAACCCTGTGGCACCCCCGTAGACTGCCAGAGGTCCGTACAACAGGGCCTCAGAGTTCAGTATGTCAAATATCTGAGAAGTAGTTGGTGAACGAGGCGAGGCAGTCATTTGAGAAACCAAGGCTGTTGAGTCTGCTGATAAGAATGCGGTGATTGACAGAGTCGAAAGCCTTGGACAGGTCGATGAAGACGGCTGCACAGTACTGTCTTTTATCGATGGCGGTTATGATATCGTTTAGGACCTTGAGCGTGGCTGAGGTGTACCCGTGACCAGCTCGGAACCCGGATTGTATAGCGGAGAAGGTACGGTGGGATTCGAAATGGTCGGTGATCTGTTTGTTCACTTGGCTTTCGAAGACTTTAGAAAGGCAGGGCAGGATGGATATAGGTCTGTAACAGTTTAGGTCTAGAGTGTCTCCCCCTTTTTGAAGTGCGCTTTCCAATCTTTAGGAATCTCAGACGATACGAAAGAGAGGTTGAACAGACTAGTAATAGGGGTTGCAACAATGGCGGCGGATAGTTTTCGTAAGAGAGGGTCCAGATTGTCTAGCCCAGCTGATTTGTAGGGATCCAGATTTTGCAGATCTATCAGAATATCAGCTGTCTGGATTTGGGTGTAGGAGAAGTGGGGGGACTTGGGCCAGTTGCTGCGGGGGGTGCAGCGCTGTTGGTCGGGGTTGGGGTAGTCAAGTGGAAAGCATGGCCAGCCGTAGAGAAATGCTTCTTGAAATTCTCGATTATCGTGGATTTATCGGTGGTGACAGTGTTTCCTAGCCTCAGTGCAGTGGGCAGCTGGGAGGAAGTGCTCTTATTCTCCATGGACTTTACAGTGTCCCATAACTTTTTCGAATTAGTGCTGCTTTCTTTTTGAAAAAGCTAGCCTTTGCTTTCCTAACTGACTGTGTATATTGGTTCCTGACTTCCCTGAAAAGTTGCATATCGCAGGGACTATTCGATGCTAGTGCAGTATGCCACAGGATGTTTTTGTGCTGGTCAAGGGCAGTCAAGTCTGGAGTGAACAAGGGCTATATCTGTTCTTAGTTCTACATTTTTTGAAAGGGGAATGCTTATTTAAGATGGAGAGGAAAACACTTAAAGGACAACCAGGCATCTACTGATGGGATGAGGTCAATATCCTTTCAGGAAACCCGGGCCAAGTCGATTAGAAAGGCCTGCTCGCAGAAGTGTTTTTGGGAGCATTTGACAGTGATGAGGGGTGGTCGTTTGACCGCGGACCCATAACAGACACAGGCAATGAGGCAGTGATCGCTGAGATCCTGGTTGAAAACAGCGGAGGTGTATTTAGAGGGCAAGTTGGTCAGGATGATATCTATGAGGGTGCCCATGTTTATGGATTTGGGGTTGTACCTGGTAGGTTCCTTGATAATTTGTGTGAGATTGAGGGCATCTAGCTTAGATTGTAGGACGGTCGGGGTGTTAAGCATATCCCAGTTTAGGTCACCTAACAGTACGAACTCTGAAGATAGATGGGGGGGGGCAATCAATTCACATATGGTGTCCAGGGCACACCTGGGAGCTGAGAGGGGTCTATAACAAGTGGCAACAGTGATGGACTTTTAAAAGTAGAAGCTCGAACTGTTTGGACATAGACCTGGATATTATGACAGAATTCTGCAAGCTATCTCTACAGTAGATTGCAACTCCGCCCCCTTTTAGCAGTTCTATCTTGACGGAAAATGTTGTAATAGGGGATGGGATTTTGTGGTGGCCTTCCTAAGCCAGGATTCAGACACGGCTAGGATATCAGGGTTGGCGGAGTGTGCTAAAGCAGTGAATAAAGCAAACTTAGGGAGGAGGCTTCTGATGTTAACATGCATGAACCCAATGCTTTTTTAACAAGTGAGAGCGCCTGGGGACACACAGGGCCTGGGTTAACCTCTACATCACCAGAGGAGGAGTAGGATGAGGGTATGGCTAAATGCTATAACTGTTCGTCTAGTGCGTTGGGAACAGAGAATAAAGGAGCAGATTTCTGGTAGGTTGTGAGTACAGTGGAGGTAAACCTAGGTAATGAGTGACGATGAGAGAGGTTGCATCTCTGGAGGCGCCAGTTAAGCTAGGTACGGTCCCCGCATGTGTGGGTGGTGGGACAACGGAGGTATCTGAGGCATGTAGAGCAGGACTAGGGGCTCCGCAGTAAAATAAAACAATGAGAGCTACCCTAAACAACAGTATAAAAGGCATATTGACATTAGAGAGAGGCATAAAGCAATCACCGGTGTTGATTGGGAGAGCTAAAACAACAACGGGTAAATGGCGATGAATGGGCAGAGAGCTACACACAGGGCCTGAGTTCGAGGCTGGGGCCGACCGATAAACAAGATCCTGTTAGTGTCCTCACACACTGCTCGTGGAAAAAAGCAATCCATCAATAAATTGCAACCTTACAGACACGCCCCATGATTTTGCTGGCTAGAAACAATTAAATGACTTCCTTTCTGGGTTAAGCATAAACTGTCTCTTCTCCCAAATGACCTCTACTTTGACAACGTCACCTCCTCCCTTTGCCCTTTTTACACCCAGGGCTGGAGAACGAGGGCTGGTTCGACCCCTGGATGCTGTTGAACGCTTTCAGACGGAAGGCCATCTCCATGGGGGTCTACCAGTGCTTTGGAGAAGTCACAGGTTTGTGCTTGTGCCAATATCACAGCATTGTGGAACAGACAAGCCATGAACACACTACAGAGCCAAGCTAAACCAATCTATCCAAGCTGTATATTGATGATTTTGGCGATGCTGTGTTTCAGGTTTTAGGTACACCACAAACACAATGACTACTGCAGAAGGAGACAAGGTGGATTTCAGGAGAATCAAATATGCTAATGTAGGGATGACTCCTGATTTGCACAAGGACATTTTTCACTAAACATTAACTCCAATTCAGTTGCCGTGTTTCCCTTGATCTCCTGTGTTTTGAGGGCAAACGAATTGTGTGCAGATCAGAAACTAATTTCTGAATCAACATCTAAAGATTAACACCCAGATCGTCACTTCAGTTAATCAACACAGGGTTGAATGAAAAAAAACTGAGTAGGGCAAAACATTTTGCAACAGTAAACATCATCCCCCACGAATGATGCCGGATCTCTCTGGCAAGACACATCATTCACCCAAGTTTGTGACTAATGGACAAACAGAGACTGATCCACAGTCCCCTCCCCCATTTCATCATAGGGGACAACAATCTGTATTTTACAATAATTTGGACACGTTCAAGTAATTCCGCACCATTTTAAAATGCCCCTATTGAACACAACCCAGCTCACAGTAGCTAGGGCCTCTCCACCGTTATGGTCCCTTGCTAATTGTCTGTCCCTGGTGTCTTGAGTAGGTCCAGATGCCCAACAGTCTGGAGTACCAGCCTGTGGAGTGTGCCATTGTGGTGAACGCTGCAGGGGCCCTCTCCGGTAAGGTGGCAGAGATGATGGGCATCGGGCTCGGCCCGAAAGACACCATCGCTGGAATCCCGCTACCCGTGGAGCCCAGGAAAAGGTGAGTTGAATAGAGGACCACCCCCTGATGTACTGCATTTGTCAGAACAAATCATTTACACCATGTTGCTGACAGCTAGCTTTCTTTCAGCCCTTATTGGTATCGGTCATAACGCTGATATAATATTCACAGGCCACTCCGGGGAGAAATGCTAACTGTTTTAGGTCTCTGCATATTATGTGTTTGTGGTACTGTCTAATATATCAGTGTATTTGTTGTGGGTCTTCGTCTAGGTTCATCTATGTGGTCCACTGTCCAAACGGGCCAGGGCTGGACAGTCCCTTCCTCGTAGACTACTCTGGAGTGTACTTCAGACGAGAGGGGCTGGGAGGAAACTACATTGCTGGGATGTCACCAGAAGAGGTGAGGAAGAGGATTGCCCTATTCCTCTAACTTAATTTTGTAACCCTGAGTCACCTGACGAGGTCGCTTTTCCAAAAATGATCTAGATTCTAAATTAGGGTAACCTTGAATAATGGTTAAATAAACAGCATTCAGTAAGCTCAAATGGGAGAAAATGTTTTGAGTCAGAACTCAACCAATTTAGTTTTTGGTTGGGGGATTTCTCCTTTCTCCTGTCTTTGCTCTGAACTCGCCCCAAGAGTCTGGGAAGCGGTCTTCATTATTTGCAACCCCATCAGGAAGAGGAGCCAGAGACCAATAACCTGGAGGTGGACCACCAGTTCTTCCAGAAGATCTGGCCTCATTTGGCCCACCGGGTCCCTGCTTTTGAGTGCCTCAAGGTAAATTGATGTGACATTGCAACCATAAAATTACATAGTAATATGGGTCATAATGGTTGCAACCTTCCTCGCCTCAAACTAGGTTGTGTTCAGTAGGCACCAAATGTTATAAACAGGGGGGGACAATCCATATGCTCTAATTAACTTTCCCTTTTCATTGGTAGAGTCAGTTGATAAATCTATTGCTACTGTTTCTGCGTTTGTCCTTTGTGCTGCTTTCGAATTAGCTCCATATCCTTGCCGATAACGTCTATCCCTCAAATTTTAACACTCGTCTCTTCACTCCTTTCAGGTGACGAGCGCATGGGCCGGCTTCTACGACTACAACACCTTTGACCAGAACGGCATCGTGGGCATGCACCCGCTGGTCAACAACATGTTCTTTGCCACAGGCTTCAGCGGGCACGGGCTGCAGCACTCGCCGGCAGTGGGTCGCGCCATGGCCGAACTCATCCTGGACGGGGGCTTCAAGACCCTGGACCTGAGCGCCTTCAGCTTCAAACGCATCATGACCAATGAACCCATGTTAGAGAGGAACATTGTCTGAGAGGGAGAGTTAGACATTTTTACGAAGGGAGGAAAGGGGAATGCCATGTCCCATTCTACAGCCTTGTGGGAAATATGGTTTGCCAAAGTTTCTGGTAAGGTGAATGGTGTCCTATTAATTTCTTCACTAAAGTGCATGAGGGAGTAACCGCACATTTCACAAGCTCAATTCAGTGGTCTACCGGTGAGACCAGATGGCAGCGGCCTCAGCCAAAGTGCTTTGCACTTGAACACAGTCACCCATCGCTTGGGAGTGCTCAGAACTCCGACGGCAAGAATTAAAAAATGGGATGCGTCAGAAATGCATCTCAGGAACGAGTGAGGGACTTTGTGGGATGAGGAAGAGAAGAGGGTAGAAGAAAGAGCCCTGACAGCAAACATGGACTTCTGAAGTAAGCATGGAATTTAGGATGCCCAATATCTAACTTACTGTACAAAGAATAAGGTACTGACATAAAATGCGTTAGCACAATTAGAAAGGGTTTTAGTTGGATATTGGAGTAATTTCCATTCCTCCAATGGTAAACCTGTATTGAATGACTTGATTATGCATCTTTATTTATTTAACCATTTTAACAAGACATGTCACTTTACTCTTGATCACGTAAGCATTCAACTGTATTTGTATTAAAAAAAGTGAAGTCGGAAGTTTACATACACCTTAGCCAAATACATTTAAACTCAGTTTTTCACAATTCCTGACATTTAATCCTCGTAAAAATTCCGTCTTAGGTCAGTTAGGATCACCACTTTATTTTAAGAATGTGAAATGTCAGAATAATAGGAGAGTGAATTACTTCAGCTTTTATTTATTTCATCACATTCCCAGTGGGTTAGAAGTTTATATGCACTCAATTAGTATTTGGTAGCGTTGCCTTTTAAATCGTTTAACTCGGGTCAAACATTTCAGGTAGCCTTCCACAATAAGTTGGGTGAATTTTGGCCCAATCCTCCTGACAGAGCTGATGTAACTGAGTCAGGTTTGTAGGCCTCCTTGCTCGCACACGCTTTTTCAGTTCTTCCCACAAATTTTCTATAGAATTGAGGTCAGGGCTTTGTGATGGCCACTCCAATACCTTGACTTTGTTGTCCTTAAGCCATTTTGTCACAACTTTGGAAGTATGCTTGGGGTCATTGTCCATTTGGAAGACCCATTTGCGACCAAGCTTTAACTTCCTGACTGATGTCTTGAGATGTTGCTTCAATATATCCACATCATTTCCCTGCCTCATGATGCCATCTATTCTGTGAAGTGCACCAGTCCCTCATGCAGCAAAGGACCCCCACAACATGATGCTGCCACCCCCCCTGCTTCACGGTTGGGATGGTGTTCTTTGGCTTGCAAGCCTCCCCTTTTTCCTCCAAACATAACAATGGTCATTATTACTAAACAGTTCTATTTTTGTTTCATCAGACTAGAGGACATTTCTCCCAAAAATATGATCTTTGTCCCCATGTGCAGTTGCAAACCGTAGTCTGGCTTTTTTATGGCGGTTTTGGAACAGTGGCTTCTTCCTTGCATTCAGCCTAAGCCTTTCAGGTTATGATGATATAGGACTTGTTTTACTGTGGATATAGATAATTCTGTACCTGTTTCCTCCAGCATCTTCACAAGGTCCTTTGCTGTTGTTCTGGGATTGATTTGCACTTTTCGCACCGAAGTACGTTCATCTCTAGGAGACAGAACGCGTCTCCTTCCTGAGCGGTATGACGGCTGCGTGGTCCCATGGTGTTTATACTTGCGTACTATTGTTTGTACAGATGAACGTGGTACCTTCAGGCGTTTGGAAATTGCTCCCAAGGATGAACCAGACTTGTGGAGGTCTACAATTTTTTGTCTGAGGTCTTTGCTAATTTCTTAAGATTTTACCATGATGTCAAGCAAAGAGGCACTGAGATCGACAGTAGGCCTTGAAATACATCCACAGGTACACCTTCAATTGACTCAAATTATGTAAATTATGTAAATTAGCCTATCGGAAGCTTCTAAAGCCATGACATAATTTTCTGGAATTTTCCAAGCTGTTTAAAGGCACAGGTAACTTGGTGTATGTAAACTTCTGCCCCACTGGAAATGTAATACAGTGAAATAATCTGTCTAAACAATTGTTGGAAAATTACTTGTCATGCAAAGTAGATGTCCTCACCGACTTGCCAAAACTATATTTTGTTAACGAGACATTTGTGGAGCGGTTGAAAAATTTGTTTTAGTGACTCCAACATAAGTGTATGTAAACTTCTGACTTCAACTGCACATGATGCAGTAAAGTGTTTGTATAAAAAAAGTTAACGCTTGTGATCAATAGTAAAATGAACTAGTTTAGACACCCATGGCTTCAATTACAAAATCTATGTGCAATGGCATATCAATTTACCTCATTGCCGCCCACCAAAATTAGCCTACATTTAGGCTATTGTTTGTATTTCACACTGTTGGGGTAAAAATGTGTAATGCTTGTATAAATGTCAACCCCAGTTCATGTTATCGTCACCAATCAACTGCATTAGTTAACCGACTACCACCCTCGATTTCTATATGCTAGTTATTCTACCAGCTTATACGAACAGGAAATTGCATTTAGCAGACATTTTTGTAAACCTGAAAAGGACAACTTCTAAATAGATTTGTCTGTTTTCACTGCATAATATCCAAATCAGATTTTAGTAACCACCTTGTGGACCTGTTTATAACATAATCATGATGGGTTTGACAAATATCCACTTTGTTAGATCAGCTTTTTGAATGTGCGACAGTGTGCGTCCCATCATCCCCCACGGTCTGTGTCCTATGTATGGTTGTTTTCTTCAGTGTGTGAATCTCCTATGTGATGTGCATTGCTTATTTTACAGGCCAAATTTCACTGCAATTTATTTCATTAATATGTAAAATGACTGCCTTGTTTGAATGTATAGCCAAAGAGTTTTTATTTTCAGCACATACTGGGGAAAAAGCCCACCAATTCCCATACATTGAAAGTCATAATGTAAATGTGACATGTAAACCAATAGACAAAATGTAACATGGCAGCTTCCACTCTAATTGGAGTAGATGAACACTTCTCCAAAACAATATCATTAACTCTATAATTTCTTCTTCTTTATCAGCATATCCAATACAGATGGCGCTTTGTGTTTTCTACCTTCAAAAGCAAGAGAAAGAGTTAGTCCATTATTATAAATTCAAACCATAGCAAATAGGGGTGTGATGTTTTAAATGAATTTGGGATCGTCAACATTTAGAATTATAATTTTTTGCAAATAATGCTACAACAACTATAAATAGATAACATGCATCTTTCTAATTATTTGCCACTGATAAAGCGCTCCGCACCTCACTGTCATTATTAGTTGGGAAAATGGCAGTGAGACATGAAAGCGACAGCAGCTAAGTCCTGTATGGCAATACTTTAGTTAAATGAGAAGGTGATAAAATCCAAACTTTGAAGGGGAATTGAGCTACAGTAGCAGTAATGGTGCAATGCTGAAAGGGAGGCACCGTGAGACCCATCCCGTTGCTGGCAGCAGTGGGATAAGGGACGGAGTGAAAAAAATCTATGATTGCAGCCATTGTCAATGGTAGAGGATGTCTGCTTCAATACCCTAATGGCATATCTAGAGCCAGACTACAAGATGCCATGTCGAAAACCCACCACGAACCTGATGGAGAAATTGTACAACGATTGCTCTCAAACACCATTGTTGGACGTCTATGAACACGCTGCAACGAGTCATCATATGGATGAGAAGTGTGACATGAAGTCCCATGTACTGAGAACATGGAGGAGAGGCACAAAGAGAACCTAAAACTGCATTTATACCATTGTTACTGAATGAATGGGGGACAGCAGTAAGGGGAGTGACGTTGGGTAGGTAGCCAGGACTGCGTTTAGATTTTTATATACGCTTTAACGATAAATGGAATTTTAAACGCTAAGAAAGTGTACATTTGTCACATCTCTAATTGCAAACAATGAGCTCAAATGAATCATTCCATCAAGGATATAGCAGTACATATTTATGATGTTTATTTGGACAAGGAACAGCTAATCTGCAGTCCCTGTCCTAAAAACCGACAATTTGTCCTTTCATCAACAGTAAAGTTAGTTGTCAGTACTAGCGATTTAAGTAGTAATTTGTAAGGCATTCAGGGTGATATTCTGACTTGATCCATGTGCACAACTTGGACTTTCGCATATCATTTATTGATATCATTGGGAGATTTGCATGCAAGTTTGAGCATGCAGATCCAAAGTCAGAATATGGCGCTCTGTGTTATCCTATACTATGGTTAAGGTTAGGGGAGGGGAAGCTGATCCTATAGCTGTACCTAGGGGAAACAAACCTTTCTCCTTCTTGCTGGGTGACTCATCACTGGAATGTGGGGATCTCTTTGCATAGGCTGCCTTCATCCTCTGGATGTTCTTCTTGCTGATCACCTCGTGCTCCACTATGGGCCGCGGGTAGTCCTTACCTACAATGCACCCTGCTGCCTCCTGGACGCTGCGGGGAGCCTTCCACGGCTCGTAGATGTACTGAGCTGGGTACTTCTTCAAGTGGGGCAGGTATTTCCTACAACACAGATGATTGTGATTGGTTAGAACTCGAGGGGGGGGGGGGTGTCCTTCCTACAATGCACAGGTTCATGAATGGTTGTGGTTAACAATAGATATTGTATCATAAATCGCACTCACAGCGTTAAAATAATTGTTGCAAATGTATGGTCTGTTTATATATTTTAGGTTTACGGTTGGTGTACATTTTTTATAATGACTTTTAGGGTGACTAGAATTCCATTACACTTTCTGATACACACATGCCTTTTTATTTTTCTGCATAAGTAAAAGCAGGAAATTCATCACCTATGCCTCTACTCTCATTCATTCTAATTAGACTGGTTTTGGATTTCTCCCTGACCAAGATGGCTGCCATTTTTGCCCCATTATAGAACTGAGAGCTTATGACATAGCCCCTTTTAGTAATAGAAAAATATATATTACCAGTTTAGGATTCAGAATAGAGATTGACCGATTAATCGGAATGGCCGATTTAATTAGGGCCGGTTTCAAGTTTTCATAACAATCGGTAATCGGCATTTTTGGACACCGATCATGGACGATTACATTGCACTCCACGAGGAGACTGCGTGGCAGGCTGACTACCTGTTATGCGAGTGCAGCAAGAAGCCATGGTAAGGTGCTAGCTAGCATTTAAACGTGTCTTATAAAAAACAATCTTAACATAATCACTAGTTAACTACACATGGTTTATATTACTAGTTTATCTAGCTTGTCCTGTGTTGCATATAATCGATGCGGTGCCTGTTAATTTATCATTGAATCACAGCCTACTTCGCCATACGGGTGATGTAACAAGCGCATTCGTGAAAAAAGCACTGTTGTTGCACCAATGTGTACTTAACCATCAACAACTTTCTTAAAATCAATACACAAGTATATATTTTTAAACCTGCATATTTAGTTCATATTGCCTGCTAACATGAATTTATTTTAACTCGAAATTGTCACTTCTCTTGCGTTCTGTTCAACAGAGTCAGGGTATATGCAGCAGTTTGGGCCGCCTGGCTCGTTGCGAACTGTGTGAAGACCATTTCTTCCTAACAAAAACAGCCAACTTCGCCAAACGGGGGATGATTTAACAAAAGCGCATTTGTGAAAAAAGCACAATCGTTGCACGAATGTACCTAACCATAAACATCAATGCCTTTCTTAAAATCAATACACAGAAGTATATATTTTTAGACCTGCATATTTAGTTAAAAGAAATTAATGTTAGCAGCCAATATTAAACTAGGGAAAATGTGTCACTTCTCTTGCGTTCATTGCACGCAGAGTCGGGGTATATGGAACAGTTTGAGCCGCCTGGCTCGTTGCGAACTAATTTGCCAGAATTTTACGTAATTATAACAACATTGAAGGTTGTGCAATGTAACAGCAATATTTAGACTTAGGGATGCCACCCGTTAGATAAAATACATAACGGTTCTGTATTTCACTGAAAGAATAAACATTTTGTTTTCGAAATGATAGTTTCCGAATTTGACCATATGAATGACCTAAGGCTCGTATGTGTGTTATTATGTTATAATTAAGTCTATGATTTGATAGAGCAGTCTGACTGAGCGGTGGTAGGCAGCAGCAGGCTCGTAAGCATTCATTCAAACAGCACTTTACTGCATTTGCCAGCAGCTCTTCGCTGTGCTTCAAGCATTGCGCTGTTTATGACTTCAAGCCTATCAACTCCCGAGATTAGGGTGGCAATACTAAAGTACCTATTAGAACATCCAATAGTCAAAGGTATATGAAATACAAATGGTATAGAGAGAAGTAGTCCTATAATAACTACAACCTAAAACTTCTTACCTGGGAATATTTAAGACTCATGTTAAAAGGAACCACCAGCTTTCATATGTTCTCATGTTCTGAGCAAGGAACTTAAACGTTAGCTTTTATTTACATGGCACATATTGCACTTTTACTTTCTTCTCCAACACTTAGTTTTGCATTAATTAAACCAAATTGAACATGTTTAATTATTTGAGACTAAATTGATTTTATTGATGTATTATATTAAGTTAAAATTGTGTTCATTCAGTATTGTCATTATTACAAATATAAATAACTCGGCCGATTAATCGGTATCCGCTTTTTTTGGTCCGCCAATAATCGGTATCGGCATTAAATCATAATCGGTCGACCTCTAATTCAGATCAACACATTTATTTGTGTGACAGCAAAACAATTGGATGCTATGTTATTACAAGGTAATAAATCTTAACATTCTGGCTTTGGTAAGGGTTAATGTTCTTACTTGATGTAGTCTCCGTTTTTGTCCGTTTTCTTCCCAAAGGCGATGGGCGAGTAGACCCTGAAGAACTGGTGAAAGAAAGTACTAGCAGAGAGCCACTGCCAGTTCCCAGCATTCAGGGACCAGTCTCCATCCAATAAGAGTTCCTCAAATACCTGTGAGGCAAACAAGGTCCAATGAGAATCAACTCAACAATACAGTGGTCAGAACTAAGTTCATCTAAATATTCTGAAATGGTGTCAAAACCTTGTATCAGGCCTATTGATTCCAACGTTTTCAGATCAATGCATTCAAAAGAGGATGAGAGAAAGACTAATTTCAAGTATTGAGTTGCTCCTCTAATCTCAGCATTTAGCCTCATTCTGTGACTCCTTACCAAACATTACCATTTTGATTTGGTTATTGTGCTTTTCATTAGACTTCTGAGGAATGGTTGAGCATATATAGGGATTGTGCCCCCAATGGCACCCTATACCCTACTCCGTTACTGGCCCAACGCTCTTAACCGCTAGGCAAGGGAATAGGAGACTACTTCATTTATGGCAAACTCTGAAAATGGTTGTCTAACAATGATCAACAACCAACTTGACAGAGCTTGAAAAATATTTTTTTTAAAGAATAATGGGAAAATGTTGCACAATCCAGGTGTCCAAAGCTATTAGACTTACCCAGAAAGACTCACAGCTGTAATCGCTGCCAAAGATGCTTCTGCAAAGCATTGATTCAGGAGTGTGAATACTTATGTAAATTAGATATCTGTATTTATTTTCAATAAATGTTTTCAAAAAAGTTATTTATCATTATGGCATAGTGTGTGTAGATGGGTGAGTATCATTAACCCATTTAAAATTCAGCCTGTAACAAAATGTGGAAATGTCAAGGGGTATGAATACTTTTTGAAGGCACTATCTGTTGTATGGTGAACTTGGGTTTCAATATTTATGTGTAAATCTGGCTTTAATTGCCCGTGCTTACCCAGCCACTGCTGTCACTGAATTGCACCTAATAGCCTACAGTAAGTTTCAAACTCTACAAAACATGTCTGCCAAATACTTCGACCATAATCTCTTATTGTCTGATGTTGATCATTAGAGAATGATATGAACTGTTGAAATGACCACACAGACGGCAGTGTGAACTTTAAAACAAATTATTAAATAAATTTTCTATATATTATTAATATTTCACTGTAATAACCTTGTCCTTACAGAGCATAACAAAGAGAGTACTTGAGTTGGATGGTTGTGCTGAGATTAATGGATGGGGCAGGAGCCAGGTTTAAATATCAATCCTCTATGGAGCAGGACTAATCGTGTCACTTTATTCCATTAAACCATTCAACTCAATACAAGACACACGAGAGAGAAAAGTCTCTCAGCTTGAAAAGTTGGCGTGGTAGTACTAAGATGTAACAGACTAGGCACAAATTGTCTCTCTTAGTGAGACAGGATAACTTCTGCAAGGTTTCATGTTCTGAATTATAATTATGATGTAAGCAATGCATGATTGTTGAAAAGCTCGTTTGAGCAGAACATCTGACGGCATGGCCATCAGGCCCTAACTGTAGATACACTTCGGTTTCACAAAGGTTCTTAGACTGTACAGTACATAGTCCTACTCACTGTGGTTTCTTCTTCTATGCAAATTAGACTCCAGAAGAGAGAAATGCTGTATTTCATAGACAAATTATACCATCTAACTCATTATTGGAGTAATTATTTGCGGTACACTAATGTGTTTTCAACAACCACAGTGGACAATATGATCAATATTTCATATGGCATATCATCATTTCAGACCAAGTGACCTACAGTAACAATGAATGAAAGATGGATGAAGAATGTGTTGCCCTTGGTGATACATTTCAATTACAGTAGCTGGATATGTATGACACTTACTGCAGTGCCAGGCCATTCATGTCACCAAACAGGAAGTGAATGATTATATCCATGAACATGAATATTATTTAAAGATGGAATGGATGTGGTGGTTTCACCATTAACGATTCCAGCTTTAATGTTCAGGTTTGACTAATGGCAATGATTGGTGGGCTAGGCTGGGACATTCAACTAGATCATCCATGCTCTGCAGTGAGGACCTTGTCAATAAAGGGGTCAGACCTCTTGTTGATCAGTCTTTTTAAATGTCATTACACACCTTGAACATTGTAAATGTACTAACAGCAATAAGAGTAGATAGTCTTTTTTTTCTTTTTTTTGTGAGGTATTGTATTTGCCTCAGAAAAGCATTTTAAATGACCAGATGTCTTGTATTTACAGCATACATAATGGGGGTTCAATTATTATTTATTGTACTATTGCAGTACAGTTGTGATGGCTAAAGCCATGCTAAAGAATAATGCAGCTAAAACCCACTTGGGGCTATATCCCGTAGAGGTCAATAAATAACAATAATCCATAACGGCAAGGTATGGTAGTCCATACCCTCTGGCCCTCCTCCCAGCTGATCCAAAGGTCTCCTCTGGTCAGGAAGCAGGCCACGGCGTGCCGGGCCAGGTGGTGGATCCAGCCCTCTTGCCTCAGCTGGGTCATGATGGCATCGATGAAGGGGAAACCAGTCCTGGCCTGCAGAGCAACACACGCACACATTGAGTGGATTGATAAACAACAATGTCATGCTTTACTATAGCATCAGATTAAGTGAAATTCTATTCTTCAGAGGTTTATGGTCTGGTTCCCAGACACAGATTGAACCTATTCCCCTGGACTAAAAAGCATGATCACTGGAAAATCTCCATTATTTGCTTTTTAGTCTAGGAGTAGACTTAATCTCTGACTGGAAAACTGTCCCGATGTGTTAGGAGCTCTACAGGCCTACCTCTGCCCATGCAGCCAGATACTCAGAGTTGCTGTCCCAGTCCACCTGTGTACACACCGGGTTTCCCTCCATCTTGTCAAAGTTGGGGATGCCCAGGCCGGCTGTGTAGAAGAACTCTCTCCACAGCAGCTGCCCATGCAGCGAGACGGGAGGCTGGGAGTGCTTCTTCTACAAATCCCACACAGGTAAGACGTCAGACATCACTTTCCATTTTCCACAATATGACTTCCCATTCTTGTACATGACCAAACTCTGCAAAACACTTACCCATCATTGGAAGTTGATTGATAGGCTTGAAGAGACTCACCCCTTGGTAGACGTCGGTTAGACTCCACCAGAAGGTGCGTACTGACAGGCAGCCAAATGTCATATAAGGGCTGAGGACGGTGGTGCTGGGGCTCAGGGAGTTTGGGGACGTCTGTGGTTTCTCAAAGTCACACACCCATTCCTGGTTGACACCAAATTACGAAAATAAATTAAACAAGGAACTACATTTAACCAACTCCCCCATTGACATCAATGAATGATTGATAAGTCTAAATACTGACCAATGTGTTAGAAGGAAAATTGTTTTTTCATCTTCCACTTCCACCCACTTGTCATTGCTCATCTACCAGTAATCAAGATGTGTGCCAAAAGACATGCGTACCTTTCTCTCCATGTGTCGGTCCAGTCTCCGCAGAGCCTCTTGCTCTCCACCGGGGAACAGCTCCTCAGTCAAAGACTCTGGATCCTGATACAACTTCTCTAACGTGGAGATGCCATAGTTTTCCTCATGTTTCTCTGAGCACGGAGTCTTTACATCTAGTTGAATGTGAGGAAGAAAGGAAGAAAAGTTAGGCCAATTCCCACAAGTTTAAAGGGTTATCTGTATAGGGCTAAAAAAATGTATGTTTCTTACAGAAATCTGAAAATAATTTGCATAAGCATGGTAACAATTGAAAGGGAAGAGTTTGGAGATCATGGGGAAATGATTAGACCAAAGTAGATGACAACAGTTGACCTAATACAAGACTGAATCCAAACATTACACTGTTGATTTTATGTGCATTTTACATTTAATGTACTTTTCACCACATTTGTTGATAACGAAATCTGAAATACTCTGGATACATTCAGTAACATGATAAAAATATTAATTGAAAATGTGGGGTAGGTGCAACATAACAAAAATAATTACACAGGTTTGAGTGAGGATGAACTGGTGTCCCCAAGTGGCCACACACCTCTCCAAAGTGTAAACAGTTCCTAAGTCATTTCAATGCACTTTTATGACTCAAAGAAGTCTTCAACTATAACGTTTTTATTTATTTAGCTCTCCTAGCTGTGCCGTTGAGGAACTAGAGCAAGTATACTTGTAGTTAACACAACCCTGTATCCCCGCTATATCACACAATTACTGTTGTTTACACAATCCAAAAAAAGCCCATTTATAAATTGCAATCTGGATCAGGTGGGCATCATTTGAAAGCTTGTTCTAATGCCATTATGACTAGCTAAGTTATAAAAGGCTTTCACAAGGAAATTCTTAGAAACCGATCATAATTTGTGCGCATTGAAAGGAGTCGAGTGCATGTTCCCGCAGCACATTTTCTTCACAATAGACAAACAGGCTCATTCTGTTCAGAACAACCCAGGGTATTTTTTTCCTTTATTTAACTAGGCAAGTCCAAGAACAAATTCTTATTTTCAATGACAGCCTAGGAACAGTGGGTTAACTGCCTTGTTCAGGGGCAGAACGACAGATTTTTACCTTGTCAGCTCGGGGATTCAACCTTTCGGTTACTAGTCCAACGCTCTAACCACTAGGCTATGACACCATGTCATCTTGTAACTATACATCAAACAGATCATAATTGTTGACACTGTATATGACATGAGCTTTATGATATGGAAATGTGAAGTGCACATTTGGACTTGCTTGTATGACATCAAAGTGGTATTTAATATAATCCTCAAGGTCATCTTTCAAAATACATAGAGTCCTCTTAGTTACAGCATTTCCCTCACTCAGACAAACACAAATGAGCAAATGTTGCCCAATTAGCGGGAAGGATGGGGGTAACTTCTTGTCGCTTATCAGTGCCCAAATCTGTAATTTTCAACCCTTATACACTCTTCCTCACAAAGTTAAAAGCATTGGATTGGTTTTGGCCTAAGCATGGGCTAGAGGAAGTTTCCACCATATTTCTTACACATTTTAAATCCATGAAGGGAAGTGAACAAGTGCACGCTTAGGTCGTAAAGGTAGAGAATCGGGACATGGCAAATATATTGACATGGGAGAACCATTCCAAAAGACCTTTCGGTCTTACCCTTCATGTCATCACTCGTTGGAGCGGGGATAGGCCTTTTGGGGGGACCGATACTACTGACAAGGGTCTGCAGACGATTGTAAGTCAGGGGAGCCTTTCCGTTGTTCTCTTCAATTATCCTACAAGAATGACAGGGCAGGGATACAGATCATTAGTGCTGCATCCAAGATAGTATTGCAACTTGAGTGATGGTGTTCATTTGATGTAATCACACATTTTTCAATTAAGACAGTGTCATCATGCATTTCTTTCTAAGATGTCTGTCTCCATATAAAAATAATCACATTTCATTTGATTCTTATTGTGTTTCATCAATTTCTAAGTTAGCAATAAGCTTTCTCTGCACCGAGTATACACTTGTTAAGGATCGCTCACCTGTCTATGTTGTAGAGTGTGTGGGAGACTTTGTAGATGATTTCTACTCCATGCGCTTCAGCTAACCGGACCACCTCCTTGTCCCGGCGGAGGCTGAAGGGCTCTGTGTCATACTCATACGTCAACCGCGTCACCTTCCACTTCTGGAACAGCTTAGGAAAGACCTCCTCTGGATTACCTCTCACCACAAACAGCCTGTAGAGTGGAGACCCCACCAGCACTTTTTAGTTCACTAACTGTCGATTTTTGAGAAGCACACAACAATAGAATACCAGTAGGGATCCATCTGGGATCACCACACAACAAACAGCCAAGAAGAGACACCATATCTAATTTCTTTATCCACCCCTTACATTAACTGACCAAAACAATACATGCATCTTTATTTTGCTTCAACAGTACACAGTCCCATCAACACAACAAATCCACTAAGCAACTGAAATAGCATTGGACATAATGATTTTGAGATGTCCTTTTATTCCTACCTAGAATTGAGTTTCCTCAGGCTGCAATCCAAGTCTTTAAGGGCTCCTATGAGGAACTTCCATCGGTTGATGCCAATGTTGACGTTGTTGGGGGCACAGGGGTCCAGAACAAACACAGGGTAGATCTCCTTGCAGTCCCACAATGCAGCCACAAGTGCTGGATTGTCGTGCAGTCGGAGTCCCTTGCGGAACCAGTGAATGCAAGTATGAGCCATGCCTGTTTGGTGACCTACCTTTTAAGAATAAACGAATCAAGGAGGCAGGATTGTTAGTTCAAGCTCTGCTCCAGTGGTTCGCTCTCAGTCCTTACATGGCTGTCAGAAGTAGGTCTAAAGTGAAGGGGAGTAGTGTAGCCTAGCTGGACATTTATGGCAGTTGGTAGTCCTATAATTCTGTTACTTTCAATATCTTGATGGGATGTAATGGACTTCAAAAGGTAAACACTGTGTCCAGCATAGGTTACCTATCTAGGCTTTAAAATCTTTTAACAAAAGTAGCTTACTGAATGTCTCTGTATGGGTTCGATTATGCCTACATAGTTTCTATTGAAAACGAATTGAGATACGATCGGTTTTAACATTTCAATTTTCTCATGTAAACAAATGGCACAACAGTCTGTTTTCAAATAACTATTTTGTGTCTTTGAAACTAGTTTTAAAAACTAGACTTACCTTTATACAGTCTTGCCTGCACCAGTAGAAAATATTGACTATTTGTTTTGTAATCAATCGTAAAGAGTTACAAAACCCAACACAACACGTGTTACCCGTGAGCAGCCAATCAGAAGGATGTCTAATAAATGGATGCTGTTTCTGGCCAATAAGATCATTGAGACAGTCCATGTTGTGTGGTGCACTGCCGAGCTGTGTAGTTGCTACTTCTCCATTAGATGGCGCCGTTGCAGCTACATAGCAGCGAGCCATTGCAATACGAAATTGACAATGCATAAGGTGACCGAAATGGTAAGAAAATGCGCACTTCTGGAGAATGGTAGAAAATCGGAAGCAGACCTTATAAATTGACTCAGTGATATTAACTCAAGTGTTTACTGCTGAACATCCCATGGTCCCCAAAGAGCCATCCTTTGTCTAGTTCTGGGACTTTATTTTTATTTAATGTTTTTACTAACAACAAATCAATACAAGAAGTACACGTGGGAACACAAGTATATATAAATAATTTTCTATTTATTTATTTTACCGTTATTTTACCAGGTAAGTTGACTGAGAACACGTTCTCATTTGCAGCAACGACCTGGGGAATAGTTACAGGGGAAAGGAGGGGGATGAATGAGCCAATTGTAAACTGGGGATTATTAGGTGACCATGATGGTTTGAGGGCCAGATTGGGAATTTAGCCAGGACACCGGGGTTAACACCCCTACTCTTACGATAAGTGCCATGGGATCTTTAATGACCTCAGAGAGTCAGGACACCCGTTTAACGTCCCATCCGAAAGACGGCACCCTACACAGGGCAGTGTCCCCAATCACTGCCCTGGGGCATTGGGATATTTTTAGCTTCAGAAGCAAGCCAGTAGTGGTATGCAGGGTGGTATGCTGCTGGATATACAAAGAACAATTGGGCTAGGGGGTACAATATTACATTACACAAGGGCCTTAAGGGACATACATACACTTAGAATTCTAACAGCTTTTTTGTTAGTAGAGTATTTAATTGTCTTAAAATATAGTTCAATTTGTTTTTGTAAGGTAAGAAAATGTGGTGTTTTGTTTGTAAATTTACATTTGTGAATATGAAATTTGGCCAAAAGAATAATTAAATTAATTACATGAAATAGTTTCAGCTTATTTCTATTGTAGGTAAAGAATTCAAGCAGTACATCTCTCCACAATAGTGTAAAATCTTCATAAATGTGTTCAATTATAAATCTACTAATGTCTTGCCACAGTTTCCTTACATGAATACAATGCCAAAAAAGATGCAACACCGTTTCTGCGTGGTCATTAGGTACAATTTGAGTTTATGTTTTCCTTAAACTTCTTTATATAGTGGTTGGCAGGATAATATTGATGAACAATTTTAAAGGAAACTTCCTTAATTTAGTTAACAAGTAGGTATGTGTGTGGTAACATCCAAACTTTTTTCAAACAGATATTATCAATCAAACCAGTTCAATAAGGCATGACATCCTGCAAGGTTCATATCGTTCTGTTGTTGAATGGACCAAAAGAGAAACAAATCTTTCCTACTGATGAGTCAACAGGGTGAATGGAAGGTAGGCTCTGAGGGTCAGGTCTTGACACATTCCTGAATAATAAAGCAACACCTGAGGGAATGGCATCTAAAACAATTGCAAAATATTTAGGTGTTACAGGGACCTTGTAAAGTGATAAGAATTCCTTATAACTAAGTAAAAAACCCTCTGCATTTACAACATTTACTACATTATTTCAGAACCTATATTCTAAAAACAAAGAAGTATTTTTATACAATACATCCTGATTATTCCACATATAATATCTGTGTGGAGAAAAATTATGCTTATAAATTAAGAACCATGACAAGAGAACCTGCCGATGAAAAGCAGGAAGTTTCACTGGAACTTTGCCAATATTATAATTGCAAAGCAACATGAAGTTAAGGCCACCAAAAGTAGAGAAGACATGATGAGGAATACAATTCCACATAGAAGTGATAAATAAATCGCACTTTATTATAGTTCCAAACCGGGAGCACAACAAAACAAACACGCTGAAAAAAACGGAACAATAAAGTAAAGCGCTAAAGAACATCGCTTGACATGAAAAAAATTACACACAAAACATGATGGGAAACAGAGGTTTAAATACAATTAGATTGATTGGGGAAACGAAAACCAGTTGTATATGAAAACAAGACAAGACAAATGGTTTTATGAAAAATGGAGCGGCGATGGCTAGAAAGCCGGTGACGGCGATCGCCGAACGCCGCCCGAACAAGGAGAGGAGCCGACTTCGGTTGAAGTCGTGACACTTCTTAGGAATTGTTTTATCTAATTGATCTTTAAAGTATTATTTAAGGTAGTAAAGTCCAGAAAATTCAGCCCACCATACTTGTAAGTGTTCATTACAACAGTTTTCCTAATGTAATGTGTACGGTTTCTCCACAGAAAGTTGAAAAGCATCTGGTCTATCTTCTTGCTCATTTTACCGTAAAGATATAAAGATAGAGCGCCATATGTTAGCCTAGAGATACCTTCAGCCTTGGTTATTTTGACTTTTCCTTTTAAAGATAAGTCCCTCTGTAGACATTGATTTAGCTTCTTCTGTGGTTTTTTAATAAGAGGGTTCAAATTTAGTAAGCCTCTAGACTTTTGATCCTTAGTAATGGTTATGCCAAATTTATGTAAGTTCTTCTTTCACTGGAATACCATAATATGAAGGTGTCACACAATCTTTGACAGCCATGAGTTCACATTTATTAATGTTAAGATATAGACCAGACACTTTGGAAAAGGATTGTATCACATTGATCGATATGGGAATTTGGTTAGCGTCTTTCAGAAAAAGTGTAAAATCGTCAGCCAGCTGCTTTATAATAATTTCTTTACCAGCTATGGAAATATCTTGTACAGGACTATTATTTAAAGAATTTGTAAGAAGTTGGGTGATTCATAAAAACAAATATGGAGAGATAGGACAGCCTTGCCTAATTCCTCTCTTTAACTCAAATCTAGGTGAGGTGCCATATTTAAATTTAATAGAGCTGCTACCATTTGTATAGAGAGTCTTAATAGCCTTACAGAAAAAATCCCCAAAGCCAAATATCTCAAGGGAGTGGAAGAGGAACTGATGCTCTACTGTGTCAAAAGTAGTAAGGCTAATATCTAATAGTCATTATTAAGAAGACAAATTGGGCGCCAGTTATCAATACTTAGTTCGAATCAAGAAGGGTGTTGAGCAAAGTTGGTGAAGATTAATGTCCTGAATGGCATTCATTCAGGACATTCACAGTAGTGCAGTGGCATGTATTCATGGGGGCCAAGGGAAGCCAGGCTTACCCCAAAATTGAACCAAGAATTTAAAAAAATGTAATAACGTATCTTTCGTCTCTCTGTGTTTCATCATTTCTTTCAATTCGCAAGAGGCTGAATGTAGGCTCGCATATCAGAAGAGCCAAATCTATTTTTAAAAATATAAAAAAATAAGATCTGAATTATCAAAAGATTTAAATGAATAGAATTAACTAATTCAAAGAACGAAAAAATAAATAAAATAATATAGGCCTAAATGCATTCGTTCTGACTGTCTGCTCAGACTAACAACCTCACCTGTTGTTCCTGTCAATCAGACACGCAGTGTCAACCAATGAACCAAAGATGCGTGAGGGAGGGCCGAGCCAACTCCCTCACAGCCGAGGAGAGAGCGGAAGGACTGCTGTGAAAACAACAGCTGGAAAATGAGTCGGAAGCACAGTAGCATTTGGATGCATTTTAATCATGTAGACAATGTTAGAGCACAGTGTAGAATTTGCCAAAACAAAATCTCGTATAAAGCCGGTTCTACGCACAACCTACACCGGCATATGCGAACTGTGCACCCAATTGTGAAGCTAGTTGTAGCGGAGCTTTGAGAAACTAGCGGGTCTGCTAGTGATATTGGTGGAGCCAGCACCTCCACACGTGGAGATGTATCCACTCAGTCAAGTAGGCCTACTCCGCGACCCACAGCAACGCAGTCTCCTATGGACCAGTTTATGCCAAAGTCTATGTCTGTAGCAAAAGAAGGCCAAATTGATATTGCATTGGCTAAAATGATTGCCACCGATTTCCAGCCATTTTCGATCGTGGAGGACAGAGGTTTTAGAAATTATAGCAATAGTCTAAATCCAATGTACACAATTACAAGCAGGAAAACCCTTTCAACATCACTTATTCCACAACTGTACGAGAGCACACAGGCTTCAGTGCGGGAAAGAGTACAAAAAGCTACTGCAGTTTGACTTACCACTGACTGCTGGACATCAAGGGTAACCACTTCTTACATGTTGGTTACATGTCACTTCATTGATGATTTTCAATGTCTAGCTGTCTTCTGGACTGCTTTGAGTTCAGCGACAGACCCACCTCAGAGAACTTGGCAGAGGAACTGTTGAGAGCGGCCAGAGAATGGCACGTAGATGGAAAAGTGGTCTGTTGTGTTAGCGACAATGCAGCTAACATAACCAAAGCCATGAAAATGTTAAAATGGACCCATCATCCATGTCTTGCCCACACAATCAACCTGATTGTAAGAGATGCTCTGAAGGTGATGATGCCCACTGTGGACAAAGTGAAAGGAGCTGTGGAATACTTCCACAGGAGCACAGTAGGTGCTGAAAAACTAAGGTCTACACAACACCAGTTGGGGATGCCTGAGCTGAGGCCTAAACAAGACTGCACTACAAGGTGGAATTCAACATTTTATATGTTGAACGGGTTTCTTGAGTCAAAAGATGCCATCATCTCTACCCTGGCCATTGTCAATGCACCTGTTGCTGTTCTGACCCAAGAGGAATGGGAGGTGGTGGAGGATGTGTGCAGAGTCCTGGAACACTTTGAGCAGGTCACTGTTGAGATCAGTGGAGAGAGGTACAGTAAGCAGTTATTACTACATCATTATTTAATCCAGTATTATATATGTATATGAGCAGTAGATGAGAATGTAGTGTCAGTAGACAAAACATGAACCTGAACTAATAAGTTACTGTTCTCTCTTTTCAGCTATGTGACAGCCTCAAAAATGATACTCCTGTGTAAGGGTCTGCAGCGAATCACAGCCAGCCACCAGAGAGAAGCAAATGTAACCACAGGACATGTGACAGAGTTGATAAACACCCTATGTTCACCAATGGACAGAAATTTCCACAGAATGGAATATAGTCACGTGCTATCAGAAACCGTTGCACTTGACCCCAGGTTTAAGAAGTTAGCCTTCAGGGATGCCAGAGTGATTGATGAGGCTCTTCAAAGAATAACCTCAGCAGCAGGGAGGGACAGCCCCAGCAGTCAGCTGGCTCAGGCACCAGGGCAACAGGAAGAAGCGGGATCAGACGGAGCAGAAGCACCAGCAGTAGTGCCACATACGTCTGCTGTTTGGATGCTGTTTGATGAGAGAGCAACTGGGGATGCAGCACAAAGGAATCCCTCAGCAGATGCCATAATGGAGGTCTGATCCTATTTGGAAGAGCCCCTCCTCCAAAGATCTGCAGATCCTCTGAGCTGGTGGAAGAACAAGGCCTCTGTCTACCCATGGCTTACTAAAGTCATGACAGGGAGACTCTGCATAGTGGCCACATCCATTCCCTCTGAGAGGGTCTTCTCGAAAACAGGACAAATAATTACTGAGAGAAGAAACTGCATCAGCCCCTCGAAAGTGAGGCAGCTTGAATTTCTAAATGCAAATCTCTCATAAAAGCAAAACATGGTCAGCATTGCTGTGTGCTGCTGATTATAACATGGCAATAAAGAAGAGAGAGAAAAGAGGTACCAGTTTAATGTTTTAAGTGGGATGCTGCAGCTCTGCACATTATTTATTTTTCTTTGATATGGTGCAATATTATATTATTATGTTGTTCAGATTGTATTCGTTTTGAATTGTTACATTTATATGCACTTTTTATATACATTAAAAAAGTTATACTTTAAATGCACATGTGTAATAGGATCCTTTAAAAAAAAATGGTGTGATGCTGCAGTTTTGCAAATTGTTATTTATTTTTCTTTGATATGGTGCAATATTCTATTATGCTGTTCAGATTGTATTCGTTTGGAATGGTTAGATTTAATATGCACTTTGTTTATATACATTAAAAAGTAATACTTTAAATGCAAATGTTTAATAGCTTTCTTTTTCATAACAAACCAATGCATTTTTAAATACATTGTGGTTAAGGTAGAGTATGATTTAATTTAATAATTTCATTAGAATTGTTTTAACACCAATCATAGTCAAACTATCGCAAACTGACTTGAAAAAATACATGAAAAAAAAAGAAGCGCCGTTTGGGAGCCAAAAGAGCTGTCTCTTTTTGGTGAGCTGAACCAAACGAGCCGGCTCAATGAAAAGAGTCGGAATGCCCATCACTAATTGAATGGAGTGCAAGCATTTGGCCTCCCTTGATAAAAAAGTATACAAAATTAGCCAAACAGCGTTGAGCTAAACTGAGTGAGCTCAACTGAATGGTCCTGGTGCACCAAAAAAAATGGCAAAAGGATTCCAGCTTGGATTTTGGCTTCACTCCTACCAAATCGCATTGAGAGCATATGTCATTAACAGAAACAACTTGAATTGTTGCATCTCATTGTGTTGTCCTCCAGTGGCTGGCTGGCTAGCTAAAATGGGCCCTTTCCTAAATTAGCAATGGATGGAGATAGGGATTTGGACTTGTGGTTTTACTTAATTCTCCGTACTGGCCAATAATTATAATGGCGATTCTGATCCATACATTAATTCATCCATTGTTGTGCCCCTGGCCTGAGATGATGGAAGTTCAAAATGTAGCTAGATGTAGAAGGCTAATGTTAACTAGCTAGCTAACGTTACCCATGAAAGGAAGATAGGCTAGCAAGCAAGTATTTTAACCAGGTAGCCTAGGACAACAAAAAATAAAAGCCTGTACTGTATGACAGAGTCAACATGAAAGAGAGGAGAATGGCATTGACATTTCTCTACAAGTGGGGTGAGGCAATATATTTTTCTACTTGCACCAACGCGTATGCACACACACAGAAAGCCATGGACAGCCACATCAAATGTAGTTTACGTTGATTGGAATAAATTGTTTTCAGTATCTTTTAGTTGTCACTATTAAACTAAGCAGAGGTGATTTGATGATGTTGACAAGTTGAAGTTGAAATGGTGCTGGAATAGTGGAGGCTGCTCCTTGAGGTAACTCTCTGTGGTTCTAAATCAATAGTTGTTTAGTGGTCTGAAAATGTCAGAAGCATTATCTTGTTTGACCATCCTGTAGGTCATGTAACTGTCTGTTACATGTAATATGCATTGTGGACTGAACCGGACAGAGGTTGCTATCTAGTTTTGTGGCAAAACAAAGATGTGGTTGAATTTATTCTGCCACGGTCTTATTGTCTCGGCCTTAGGCCTATATATCACGGTCGCAGGGCATATCAATTAACATGATTTATAGAGCAAACACAACTACCTGCGATAGTAATATGGCTTTTTTTCTGGCTTCCTCGGTGATTTTACCCACGCACCACTACTGCAGCAGTGTCTAAAAATTGAACAAAAAAGGGAATAGTCTAAAATTGGAGTGGAGGATACGTTTATAAATGATAATGAATCGTTTCTTGGTGGGATGCGTTTATTGGGTAATGATGCATATGTAGGAGACCCGTTTGAGGTGTTGGAAAATGTGAAGTATGCGCTGGGAAAAGTTGTCTATCAGAGTGACTAGGCGTGGTCTTATTTTGATTAATTATATTGCTGAAGAAAATAGGAATATTGCAGTGGGCATCACAAGAATCCGAAAAACAGAAGTATTGTGCTTTGAACTTCGGAGCAGAGCACCCATCAAAGGAGTCATTTCAGGAGTAACGACGGATGTTCAGGTTGAATACCTGAAGAGGATTCTTGTTGTGGTTGGTGCCCGGTGTCTGACCCGCTGGGTGAATGGCGACAAATAAGTCTGTCTGCCCTGTTTTTTACATTTTTATTATAAAGAGCACCTACCTACGCAAATATTGGTTATGTATGATACGCTGGTGTATAGAAGGGCGATCGGTGTTGCAATTGTGGTGGGGATTATGTTCCTGGTGTGCCTTGTAAGGGTGAAGGAGATTGTTAGAGCGTTCAATCGAATGCCGATGGAATTGAAAGAGTTGAGAATACAAGCGACGTTAGTGAAGATATTGTAGTGGATGTAGTAGAGCCTGTAGTAAATGTTTTCTGACAGGCCTAGATTATGTGGCGTTCATTGGCACAATTATAAAATGTACGGCTCCAGTCTCAAAGAAGTCAAACAACTGGACATCCTTGTGGCTGCGGCAGAAACGTTTTTGGGACTATTTAAGACTTGGAAGTGGTAGGCTACTGGCGACGGAAGACGGCCCGCCCTCCCATCTCAGATCCGTTTTTATTTTTAACAGAAAGTTGTATGATCTGTATATATATATCTTTTTTTTTTGTAGTTCAGTTTTTGGGTAAAACTGTTTCCATCCCGAATAGTAAAATGTGCAAACGTCAATATAACGTTACCATAGAAGTCTGTGTGTAACACGATCTAGCCAGCCAACTTTGTGTTTCCAGGCTGACACAGGATCCTATGGTACGTTTTATTATTTTTTTTATCTGGCTAACTGACGTTAGTTAACTAGTAACTGGGCGATTCGACAATTAAGATAATGTTAAAAGTACACACACGACTAGATAGCTATGTAACTTTTAATCTACAGGATGTAGCTCGCTAGGCTTTTGTCTAGCGGAATTCTTGACAACCTGGAACCACAGATAGTAACGACGTAATTTAGCTAGCTAGCTAACAGTCAACCGTCTTGCTAAAACAATGGATTTGCTAGCGGAGGTCCCTAAAAATGAGCTTTCAAGGCTAGCTAGCATTCACATGAAGTCAGCTAGTTAGACCAGAGTTAGCAAGTTAGATCCAGATAAATGGCTAGATAACTATTCAGTAGCTGTAGTGTAAGTATTGCTTTCTGTGTTTAACTTGTAGTTAGATTCCGCTAGCTAGCTAACGTTAGTTAACATGAAACGGCTTTGAACTTTTGATGACAAGCTAACGTTAGCAGGTTAGACTTGTCATTGGCCCCATATATATTATTATTATTGGCTAACTATTTACCCTAGTTTAAGAACCGGGTTTGTTCTGTATTTTTTGGCTTGTTATAAACTGATAGTTTCAAACAAACTAACTAGCTAGTTATGATGGCACCCATATGTATGGGTTTTGAAGTCTGACAGGCTAGCAGGTTATCAAAAGTTCCAAATCAAATTGTATTAGTCACCTGCGCCGAATACAACAGGTGTAGAAGACCTTCCAGTGAAATGCTTACTTATGAGCCCCTAACCAACAGTGCAGTTTCAAAAAATACGGATATTGTAAGAAATTGTAATAGATACTGGAAACTTGTTATAACAAAATTCTCAACACAAGCTATACTTGACACAACAGGCACCCATCCCCTCTCTTCCCCACACATGTTCTCATCAGATAACAGCCACAGACCCACACGCACACCCCTCCCCCATGAACAGGAATCTGTTAAAACAACCCCACACACACACTATGTTCAGGGTTGGGACTAAAGACAAAGAACTGTGTTGGGAGCCAACAGAACGTAGACATCAGGCCGAACAAGACTACCTACGACCCGGAACGACCAATCGGAAGGCCAGACTACAAGATCAACCTACTTTACTTGTTGCATATATAATCAGCACAACATGTTTAGAGGTCTCTTCTCCGACGATTCCATAAGAATCAGACAGAAAGGGGCCGTGCTGCACGATTTGCCAGATATCTTCACACTGAATAAACTGTCTTACTAAATACTGTTCCACCCTGTCCAGCGTATTGACTTGGTCTCATTTCTCTAGTAACGAATCATCAACAATATGAATAAGAGATAAAAGTAACAAGTAATTAAAGAGCAGCAGTAAAAAAAATAACAATATATACAGGGGGGTGCTGGTTAGTTGAAGTAGTATGTGCATGTAGGTAGAGTTATTTAAAAGTGACTACGCATAGATGACAACAGAGAGTTGGCAGTGGTGTGGGGAGGGGGGTCAATGCAAATAGTCTGGGTAGCCCTTTGACTAGATGTTCAGGAGTCTTATGGCTTGGGGGTAGAAGCTGTTTAGAAGCCTCTTGGACCTAGACTTAGTGCTCCGGTACCGCTTGCCGTGTGGTAGCAGAGAGAACAGTCTATGACTAGGGTGGTGGAGTCTTTGACAATTATTAGGGCCTTCCTCTGACACCGCCTGGTATAGAGGTCCTGGATGGCAGGAAGCTTGGCCCCAGTGATGTACTGGGCCGTTCGCACTACGCTCCATAGTGCCTTGCGGTCGGAGCCCGAGCAGTTGCCATACCAGGCAGTGATACAACAAGTCAGGATGCTCTCGATGGTGCAGCTGTAGAACCTTTTGAGGATCTGAGGACCCATGCCCAATATTTTCAGTCTCCTGAGGGGGAATAGGTTTTGTCGTGCCCGCTTCACGACTGTCATGGTGTGCTTGGACAAGGCACTATGGTGGTCTGCTTAAAACATGTTGGTATTACACACTCGGACAGAGAGAGGTTGAAAATGTCAGTGAAGACACTTGCTAGTTGGTCAGCGCATGCTCGCAGTACACATCCTGATAATCCGTCTGGCCCTGCGGGCTTGTGAATGTTGACCTGTCTAAAGGTCTTACTCACATCGGCTGTGGAGAGCGTGATCACACTCGTGTCATGTCACTGGGCAGCTCTCGGTTGTGCTTCCCTTTTGTAGTCTGTAATGGTTTGCAGACCCTGCCACATCCGACGAGCGTCAGAGCCGGTGTAGTACAATTCGATATTAGTCCTGTATTGACGGTTTGCCTGTTTAATGGTTTGTCAGAGGGCATAGCGGGATGTCTTATAAGCTTCCGGGTTAGAGTCCTGCTCCTTGAAAGCGGCAGCTCTAGCCTTTAGCTCAGTGTGGATGCTGCCTGTAATCCATGGCTTCTGGTTGGGGTATGTACGTACGGTCACTGTGGGGACAACGTCATCGATGCACTTATTGATGAAGCCAATGACAGATGTGGTGTCCTCAATGCCAGTGGAGGAATCCCGGCACATATTTCAGTCTGTGCTAGCAAAACAGTCATCTAGCTTAGCATCTGCTTCATCTGACCACTTTTTTTGTTGATCTAGTCAAGGGTGCTTCCTGCTTTAATTTTTGCTTGTAGACAGGAATAAGGAGGATTTATGGTCAGATTTGCCAAATGGAGGGCGAGGGAGAGGGAGAGCTTTGTATGCATCCTTGTGTGTGGAGTATAGGTGGTCTGGGTTTCTTTTCCCTCTGGTTGCACATTTAACATGCTGATAGAAATTTGGTAAAACTGATTGAAGTTTCCCTGCATTAAAGTCCTCGGCTACTAGGAGCGCCGCCTCTGGGGGAGCGTTTTCTTGTTGTTTAGGGCAGTTTCATGTTAACTAGCTAGCTAGCGGAATCTAACTACTAACGTTAGTTAAACACAGAAAGCAATACTTGCAATTTATTTGGGGTGCCTGATTGATATCAGCTGTGAAGTCCATCATTGTAGTTAATGACTTAAATTTGGACTGTTTTGACTCACAGGAAGAGATGTCAGGAGTAAGTGCGGTGAGCTCGGCGTTGCCTGCGGCTACAACCCGTACCACCTCATTCAAAGGCTCCTGCCCCAGCTCGAAGTATGTGAAGCTGAACGTGGGCGGGGCGCTCTACTACACCACCATGCAGACCCTCACCAAGCAGGACACCATGCTCAAGGCCATGTTCAGCGGTAGGATGGAGGTCCTCACAGACAGCGAAGGTATTGATGATGACATGGGTTGACTCCACCCAGGGTTTCCCAAACCTTTGTCCACTGCCAGGTCTTGACACTCCTGTTCCTTCATGATGCATAGCATACGATTCTCCCAGGCTAGCTGCCCTTGCATGCCTCCCATCATGTCTTCTGAGATGGCGCTATATGAAGACGCACACGCACAGTCTACTATCGTCACTCTGTTGTCTCTGCCACTTTTCAATGTAATGAGCCCTGTCCTCTGCTGCAGGCTGGATCCTTATTGACAGGTGTGGGAAGCACTTTGGGACCATTCTGAACTACCTGCGTGACGGTGCTGTACCTCTGCCTGAGATCCGGAGAGAGGTGGAAGAGCTCCTGGCAGAGGCCAAGTATTACCTGGTGCAGGGGTTAGCTGACGAGTGTCATGCTGCCTTACAGGTATTGTGTATCACCTTAACATACTGTAAACACTTACCTGTAATTAATCTCTCTCTTGGTGTCTCTCCTTCTCTGTGTGCTTGTGGCCCATCATGCTGTCATTGAATGATTTGTGTCCTGTTTTCCTCCATGCGTTCAGAACAAAGATATGTATGAGCCTTTCTGTAAAGTGCCCTTGGTCACATCATCAAAGGAAGAACAGAGACTCATATCTACCTCCAACAAGGTCAAATAAATATATATATATCACAATTTACATGTATGATTAAACAGACATGTCACAATATTGCATTCTGTTTGTTTCTCAACACTGACTACCTCTGTGCCTTTTAATTTTGTATTACAGCCCACAGTCAAGCTGTTATACAACAGGAGCAACAACAAGTACTCTTACACCAGGTAAGCTAAACATTGCATATGATTGTGGGAAAATACTTATAATGAGCACATCACTGTGTTTCTTAAATGTATGTGTGAAGGGGATTGTATCAATTATCATTTATTTAACTTGAATAGCACTTTTCATTACAGAAAATAATATCAAAGTGCATAAAAAGTGAAACAAACAAATTGATGTAGATTAAATGTCTCTATTTGGCTTTGGCTGAAAGGCTGGGAGTTGAGGTACTTTGGATTGGAAAGACAGTGTAGCTTCAGCAGAGGGGACATCGATGTCTTTGGTACAGCCAGTGAGAAACAGTCTGACAGACGGGCCCGGAGCTCATGTGCACCACATTTGCTTCTCCGACGGTCAGATCCTCCATAGGACCCGGTCCTCCATTGAGGAACATGTAGCACCCACCTGGGTGAGGCCACAGCTGCTGAAAAGAGCACGAAAAGCCACCACATCTTGGCAGTGGTTAAGAACAGTCCCTGAGCCTCTTCTGCCATCTCTAGACACAGCATGCGGTACTTGTTGTAATTCTTCCCGACAGATGAAACAATTAAGCCGGGGCCGCATTATATGAATCCAAACAGCTAATGTTAGCTAGCTATGATCCAAGATAAACTTTTCATCCCAATTCTGAAAATCAGAGTCAAGACCACGAGATGTAAGTGATCAACCCCCAGAGCAGTCGTGTATAGCGATTTTAAACCAATTGACAACCATACATTAACATCTGGTGTCATTACCTTTTCACAGCAACTCCGATGACAACATGCTGAAAAACATAGAGCTGTTTGACAAGCTCTCTCTGCGGTTCAACGGCCGTGTGCTCTTCATCAAGGACGTGATCGGGGATGAGATCTGCTGCTGGTCATTCTATGGGCAGGGCCGTAAGATCGCTGAGGTGTGCTGTACCTCCATAGTCTACGCCACAGAGAAGAAGCAAACAAAGGTAATTGGTTTCCCACAGCAAGAGCCCAGAAAATGTATGATATGAATGTTGCTTGCTCTGGCAAAAGCATAGACTAGTCTCCTGTTAGTGAGTAGCCCTGTATTTGTACCTAGAGTGGTCTAAGCAGTATAGTCTTTCCTCAGGTGGAGTTCGCAGAGGCTCGTATCTATGAGGAGACACTTAACATCCTGCTGTATGAGTCTCAGGATGGGCGTGGTCCAGACAACGCTCTACTGGAGGCTACAGGGGGTGCTGCAGGCCGATCCCATCACCTGGATGAGGACGAGGAACGGGAACTCATCGAGAGGGTGCGACGCATTCACATCAAACGCCCTGATGACCGCACCCACCACCACCAGTAACTATACCAGCCAACCAACATTATCACCACCAGTAACTATACCAGACAACCAACCATACCAGCCAACCAACATTATCACCACCAGTAACTATACCAGACAACCAACTATACCAGCCAACCAACATTATCACCACCAGTAACTATACCAGACAACCAACTATACCAGCCAACCAACATTATCACCACCAGTAACTATACCAGCCAACCAACATTATCACCACCAGTAACTATATCAGACAACCAACTATACCAGCCAACCAACATTATCACCACCAGTAACTATACCAGACAACCAACTATACCAGCCAACCAACATTATCACCACCAGTAACTATACCAGCCAACCAACATTATCACCACCAGTAACTATACCAGCCAACCAACTATACCAGCCAACCAACATTATCACCACCAGTAACTATACCAGCCAACCAACTATACCAGCCAACCAACATTATCACCAGCAGTAACTATACCAGCCAACCAACTATACCAGCCAACCAACATTATTACCACCAGTAACTATACCAGCCAACCAACATTATCACCACCAGTAACTATACCAGACAACCAACTATACCAGCCAACCAACATTATCACCACCAGTAACTATACCAGACAACCAGCATTATCACCACCAGTAACTATACCAGACAACCAACTATACCAGCCAACCAACATTATCACCACCAGTAACTATACCAGACAACCAACTATACCAGCCAACCAACATTATCACCACCAGTAACTATACCAGACCACCAACTATACCAGCCAACCAACATTATCACCACCAGTAACTATACCAGCCAACCAACTATACCAGCCAACCAACATTATCACCACCAGTAACTATACCAGCCAACCAACATTATCACCACCAGTAACTATACCAGACAACCAGCATTATCACCACCAGTAACTATACCAGCCAACCAACATTATCACCACCAGTAACTATACCAGCCAACCAACATTATCACCACCAGTAACTATACCAGACAACCAACTATACCAGCCAACCAACATTATCACCACCAGTAACTATACCAGCCAACCAACATTATCACCACCAGTAACTATACCAGACAACCAACTATACCAGCCAACCAACATTATCACCACCAGTAACTATACCAGACAACCAACTATACCAGCCAACCAACATTATCACCACCAGTAACTATACCAGCCAACCAACTATACCAGCCAACCAACATTATCACCAGCAGTAACTATACCAGCCAACCAACTATACCAGCCAACCAACATTATTACCACCAGTAACTATACCAGCCAACCAACATTATCACCACCAGTAACTATACCAGACAACCAACTATACCAGCCAACCAACATTATCACCACCAGTAACTATACCAGACAACCAGCATTATCACCACCAGTAACTATACCAGACAACCAACTATACCAGCCAACCAACATTATCACCACCAGTAACTATACCAGACAACCAACTATACCAGCCAACCAACATTATCACCACCAGTAACTATACCAGACCACCAACTATACCAGCCAACCAACATTATCACCACCAGTAACTATACCAGCCAACCAACTATACCAGCCAACCAACATTATCACCACCAGTAACTATACCAGCCAACCAACATTATCACCACCAGTAACTATACCAGTGTTGGGTTTCGTTTCTTACGTCTTTCCTTGTCAATCATTGGTTCATTGGTGAAATTAGCATTATGATAATATTTTCAATTAAATCATTCAAAAACCTTTATTAATGCAATTGCAGACAGAAGTTGACAAACGGGAACATAGCACGCATGTTTCTGAGTAAGTTCTGCATCAAACAAAAGGTCTAAAGTTGTTTTATTAAATTGAAGTCCCGCCTTAGTAATGTCACTGACTACGTCATTACCTTTTTACTCCTGAGACCAAAACCCTATATAAACAATGGCTTTGTGGTATCTTAAACTTAGCAGTAAATGTCCACTCCCCAAAGCTGATTTATTGTGGAATGTTTAACTAGTCTCTTATGTCCCACACTCCCCTGCAGAGTTCTGTCTCAGTCACACACAGACAGACAAAGAAAACAACCGTGGAACAATTCTAAACTTTATAATGAATATATATATATATATTGTTAATCTATAGTCTAGGACCCTATAAATGTAAAGAGGGAGGGGTCTTATAACCCCTCCCCTTCTATTAATATAACATAAGCATAAACAATTATTCTAATACATCAAACATGTGTACAGCCCCAAATCATGACCGCTAGGTGAATCCTGACACCAACCAACTAACATTATTACCACCAGTAACTATACCAGCCAACCAACATTATCACCACCAGTAAGCCAACCAACATTATCAGCACCAGTAACTATACCAGCCAACCAACATTATCAACACCAGTAAGCCAACCAACATTATCACCACCAGTAACTATACCAGCCAACCAACATTGTCAGTATCCGCAGTGACTATTACCCATCACTGACAGAGAACAAGTGCAATCACACAATACCCACAAGTAACCTCACATTGTTGACATTGACCACAAGTGACCTCTGTGCTTCTGCATTACAGCCACTTATAAACTTTTGCCAGTCTCTAATCATGATTATAAACTGGGTGGTTCGAGCCCTGAATGCTGATTGGCTGACAGCCATGGTATATCAGACGTATACCACGAGTATGACACAACATTTATTTTAACTACTCTAATTACGTTGGCAGCCAGTTTATAATGGCAATAAGGCACCTCAGAGGTTTGTGGTATATGGCCATACACCACACCCCCTCATGCCTTATTGCTTAAGTAGAGCATGGTTTGGGTGTTACAGTTTGTGTGTTGTCCCAAATGGCTGTATCAGTATTTTCTAAACCCTCCATAAGAGCTGTTATTTTTATCAGTGGTCAAAGAAGACTTATTTGACCCCCTGTATTTCCATATGTTTTGTATGTCTCATCTTTGTATGAATGTTGACATGTTACGTGTCCAGTAGGAGATCTGGTGCCTTAAATCTGTGGTCTTGTGCCTTAAGTCTGTGGGTGTAAGTGCAGCTTACAATCTGATTTACTTTATAGTGGCACTACAACATTGCTTGGAAGTTCATGTATTGTCACAGAGTAGCTAGTTCAGGTCAATTGTGTTTCAGTGATTATAGTAATACACTGTGTAACAATACCTTTTCCTACCACTTCAGTTTTTAGAGATGTTTTCTGAGAGAAAAAAGAAACCTGTACGCTGCTCTTGCTATTGTGACTGTTCTTTATTAAGGTTTATGTATTGTCCGCAAGGCCCTTTGTCAGAGCTTTTGTGAGTGTTTTTTAATTTGCACCCTTATGTAGACATTGCTCCACCCACAGCCGTTCAATGCATCGAATGGGGTTGGAGTCAAGGACAAATATATTAATTATCTTGAATTGGTGATATATGCAAACTGTATCTAGATGCGAAAGAAACTTACCTATTTAGACGAGGTGCTGGCTAGCGGAGTAGAACATTGTCTGTCCAAACGTTGGATATTAGGTTATTAAATTATTGAATCTGAGCTCCTAGAGTGTACGAATCCTTTTAATTTTTCAAATATGCAAACTGCATTTTATCACGTTTTAGAAATTTGGTGCTTCTATTTTCTGTATGTACTCATTTCATCCAGCAGAGGGTGATGTGTACAAAGACACTGAACGTGTGCTAAGTTGTTGAAGTTACCCCTAGATGCTGATCTTGGGTCAGTTTTCTATTTCCCCCACTAATGGATAAGGTTTGGGAGCTGACCCTAGATATTTGCCTAGAGGAACTTTACCCCAGAGCAATATGTTACAATCCACCCCTGAATTGTAAGTGTTGTGAATACATCCACCTTTTATACTGTAGTCATGGATTAATGATTTTTTGGTATCCTAAAGAACCTTTGAGATGCTGGATGTGTAATTAAATGGATGTTATTGCTTCCTGTTACAATAATTCTTTGAGGGCGACGTTACAAGACAACTTGTTTGGAAGACCGATGGCAAGAAATGAAACCAAGCACATCCAGACAGCAAATAATGTCACAATTTTACACACTTACCTGGGAAATGATTGTCTTTTGCACTGTATTTAACACATTTCTTACAATAAAGATTTTTATGAATACATTAGTTGGTTTTAATGTAAATATGGTACATCTTTGTGAGAAAGTATACAAATGATGACACACAGCCTATTGCTTAAATCAATTTTTGACTATTTTAACCATATTGTTTATCTCTATAAAATCTAGTGAAAATATTCCAAAAAACTAACCATATTTTACAAATGAGCCCTAATATAGTAATCACAACTGAGCCCATGTATGTGATGTGTAGCTTAATAACAGGTGAAGTTTTTGTCAGAGTGGAACATCTGTATTTTCTCCAAAGTATGAACCATTTGTTGAGATTTCAGTTAATATGAAGGGATTGTGAAATGCTCTTTTGAGTTTTGGTAATATGTCCAACCCTTCTAGAGAGGATGCAGGTTCTCATTTATGATATAAGTCCCAAGATGCCTCAAACCTTGTAGAGTTGGATTATTGGGAGGGATCAAGGGATCCAGTTCATTTGTAATCAATGGACAGGACTTTGAGTTGATTCCTGAGTAAATAGAAGAGAAGTGTTCATGTCGTAGCCTACTATTTATCAATAGTTTACAAAACCTATTTGTTCATTTGAGAATTGAATGGCCACAGTCTTTCAGTTTCATACTCACCACCATCAGATGGCCATTCTTTGCTCTGTAAATCATTGGTCTCCTGGCCACTCTCGAAGTCAACAAACCCTCTCTGCCAGGCTGGATGTCAAACTTAACACTGCAAACGACCACAACATTAAATAACATTGCATACAATTTTGGCAACAATTAGCATTTTCTTTAGACTACAGTAGTATTGAGTTAAACTGGTCTTACCTGCCCTGGACTACTTTATACAGTGCTGCTTGTTGGCCAGCAGACAACTTGGTCAAGGCCTCAAACAGGTAGTCACACTGCAGCACCAGGCCCCCCTGAGCAAATAGACAATGCAACAATAGAAATGCAAATGTTCTACTATTCCATTCTGAAAATAATATGTGCAGAAGCTTAGTAAAAAAAATTACATTTGTGCACATCAATGATAAGTGATTTGCGCAGCCAACCTTTTGCTTGATATCCTCACATTGGACATGGAGGATCAGGAAGTTGTCACTCAGGTTGCTGACTGACACACCTGGAAGAACGCACAGCCCAGATACTTAGAACAGTGGTTGAATGAACACAGTGCATTACACTGCGAGAACAAAACTTGATACATGCACACACGCCTAGGCAGCTTTATTCCTCTCAGTGGTGCTAACCTTTGAGGTTGTTGAACTCCACTCTCTGTTTGATCTTGGCCTCCTTCACCAGGTAGCCCGCAGTTCCAATGTAGATCAGCTGTCTGAAGCAAGGCCTGAAGCCATTCCTGTCGTATTTCACCACAGGAACACTACTGTGGGAAGGTATGGAGCTTACTTTAATTTGACCTTAAGGTACATATTTTTTTAAACTTTAACATAGCTTACTTAACTCCATTTGTTTACCTTGATGCATTCTTGCCGAATCATCTGATAGGCTTTTATGTGGATGTCTTCCTGACCAGATAAGGCAACTGGTCAAAAATGCTGGTCATTATCACCGTGGCTGTCTGTAAGAGGCGCACAATTGGGCACATTCATCAGCACAAGGTCTCAGCCTCACTTATCCTGGTGTCCACAAATGGTCTGCACACATTGTGAGGGTAAGTTCTCTTTTCTTCCTTTGAATAGGGAACTGGTCAATCCCTTGATTTGTAACTGGAAATGGTGTAAGCAAACACAACTGAGATGTATAGTGTGATTGAGGTGAGCCCTATAGTCAAATAGGGTACAAACCTGTATTAAATGGCTTGTAGGGTAGGCCTACCTGTGATTCCTTGTACGTACTTCCGTAAAATGTGCTGGGTGTAGAGTTTCCTCGACATCTGTGAGGCCTACAAGTACAAATGTATGTAATGAGTGTACAGTATACTCATTACAGAGGAGGCTGGTGGGAGAAACTATAGGAGGGCGGGCTCATTGTAATGGCTGGAATGAAATAAATGGAACGGACGTGTTTTCCATGTGTTTGATATCGTTCCATTTATTCCATTACAATGAGCCCATCCTCCTATAGCTCCTCCCACCATCCTCCTCTGACTCATACCATGACACACAGGTGTGTAAAATAAGTTTAGAGAAAGTATTAAAGCACAGTCAATTCCCTATTGAGACTCACTTCCTGCATAATGGGGGGAGGGGTTAGCCAAGTGTTCTTGTCCAGAACTGTTTTAGGTAGATTATCCTTGAGCCGTGTGAGGTAGGTTTGCCTGACTAACGCCAAATACTCTGCGTTGTCAACACAGGCTGGCTGATTTCTGGTCATGAAGCCCTTGATGAACCTACAAAGTACAACTGATTTTGAGGAGTATTTGTGGTAGATGTTGACCCTTTGTCTTTTGAGATATCTTCTGATCTTTGTCTCTTACTTAATGACCTTGACAGTCCAGGCTCTCTTCCTCTCTCTCCTGGCCTTCATGCTTCTCCAGCATGTCTCAATCTTAGTAGCTAATGAGACAACAAGACAGCTGATTAAGTCATAGTCTTGTATATCATGTTATACTACTTCCAAGAAAGTCAAAGTAGAGACCTGCTTCTCTCTGTCTCATGTAGTCTCCCTTCACGCTGTATGTAGCCTTTGTACTTTGCCTGGATCCTTGTAGCTGTAACATGAAATTACATGTAAAACCTGACTTCTTCCCAATCCAATGCCATTTAATAATCAAATTCCAGAATTGATTGGTCTGTGATCTGTTGTTTGAGAAGCTAGAGCCAGTACCCACCCAGCTTATGCTTGCAGACCTCAAAGGCATCTTCGGTGGCGAGCAGAGTTCTAGGGTGACAGATGAAGATCTTGGTCCTTTTGTATCATAAATGAAAGACAAGCCAGTGAGAAACAGCCAGACTGTGTTACCAGGTGAACCCAACCCCATAATCCTGGAGACCACCTCACCTGCCCATCTTGTACTACGCAGGCTTGTAGCCCAGGTGCTTGATCAGGCACTCCACACCCTCTGCGTCTATCTTTCCAGCTAGGCCAGCTGTCTGAACACAGGGGCTTGTACCTGACAGAGACAACAGGAAACACCAGAGTGTTCCACAAACTAATGCAGCTATGTATCATAGCAGTTTATGCTGGACAGAGAGCAACTGCACACTATCTACAGAACTGTGAAGTGCAGGTTGTGTTGACCTCTGCAGGAAGATCTCATATCTCCAGCAGGAAGCGAAGCCAGCCCGTCTGACCCTCAGGTGCTCCATCAGCCCCAGGTACTTCACCTGGTGTCTCACCAACACGTCAAAGCTCCCTGCAGGAGGCGAGAGAGGTCACAAGGCTACAGGCATCAGGTCATGCACTATGAATAAATGTACCAAGTAACACTTTGTAGGGCATGCATGGGTCAGGTTCTGTTTGGTGTAATGGCCTCTACTGAGTATGTATGTGTGTTGGGTTTAGGTTAGTAAACTGTGGTTGGTAGTTAAGGTGATGAGGCCTCTCCTGGCTCCTTGCCTTCGTTGGGCTTCATACAGCGGATGTACCAGGGCTCCTTAGACATAAGCATCTCCGTCAGGCTGCTCTTAA
Organism: Salvelinus fontinalis; assembly: GCF_029448725.1. Taxonomy (NCBI): domain Eukaryota; kingdom Metazoa; phylum Chordata; class Actinopteri; order Salmoniformes; family Salmonidae; genus Salvelinus; species Salvelinus fontinalis. Next base: position 23,441,360 of record NC_074666.1, read on the forward strand.
ACTGAATGGCCACTTGAGAAGACAGACAATGATGATAAATATAGAAACTCATGGCAAGACCGGATCACTTTGGTGGCTCGTGTTATCAGAAAGTCTCTTTACTGTTTCAGGTCTCTTCTTGCTGTCTGGCTCAGTGGTGGGAAAGCAGTGTTTGATGATGGCATTCTTAGACTGACGCATAACCTAGTGGAAAGGTGGAAACATCCCCCAGTTAACAAATGGATAAACATCAACGCATCGTTCAACACTACAACATTTTAACAACAATTAAGCTCAACTAAGACTCTGGCACACTTAGGCTGTGTAAAATATGCAGGATGAAAGCCAAGAGGCAGTAGAACAAACACTCCCATAGTCCTCCCCCTTAACAGTCATGTCAGTCTATCCCAAAGCAATGCTTAACAATCAGCTCTTCTATAATTCACAGGTGTGCTTAACAATGAATAATATAGCAGTCGGCAGGAAGCAGATTCCTGACCGCAGCAGTGCCAGTGAGAGCCCTGGACACACCTCTTTAATGTTCCTGTACAGGAGATTATTATTTTTGTCCAGGAATCCTGGAAAAACAAAGGTATAGTGGAGAGTAAAAAACATAGGCTGTTAACAGTGAGAGAAAAAGTGATGAGAAGTAGTAGAGACTCCTGGGAGGCTTACTGAAATAATATCAGAGAGACAAGAAACTGGGCTAATAAATGCTACTGGAATGTGGGGAGCATGAAGTGTGTGTGAGAGGAAGGGCTATGATGTTGGGGAACTCATCTCTCACCGACCACACAATATGTGACTTCCCCCGCGTAGTGTAAGAGGCGGGAGTCTCCTCGTTCCAGAGTCTTCCGGGTCGTCCGGTCAGCCAGCTTGTGTCTGCAGGATGTGGACAGAGAGAGAAGAGGATGTTCTAGTCTGGTGTTAGAGGCAAACCGTGACTCCTCCATCCTCAGCTGTCAGTTGTTGAGCTCAGCATTGGAAAATGGGTCTTGTTAGGAATGTGTCACAAAGCTCTATGTGAGACGGGTGGATGTGACAAAATGGGGGTGATCGCCCATCTCCTCCAGAAAAGTCTTTTTTTATTTTTTCCAGGCAAGTCAGTTAAGAACAAATTCTTATTTTCAATGATGGCCTAGGAACAGTGGGTTAACTGCCTTGTTCAGGGGCAGAATGACAGATTTTTACGTTGTCAGCTCGGGGATTCGATCTTGCAACTTTTCGGTTACTAGTCCAACGCTCTAACCACTAGGCTACCTGTTGCCCCATGTCTGTGGCCTGCCCAGGACGTAGACACTCTTAATCCTAGTAGAGAGGAGACTGAACGTGTAGAGCTCAACCAATCCAAATCTATTGTCTGCCTGACTACATTTCTGTCTGACCATCAGTCGGTCTCTACTCACTAGCACTGAAATTATGCCTTTAAATTTCTCCTCCACCAGGTCACTGATTATCTTGTTGTTGAAGTATGGCACTGGCACCCACTGAAAAACTACAATACAAAACACGCTTTATATCTGAAGCTGTGTAGCCTAGGCCAATCTGAGATTTTAGTAAAAGAGGAGTATCTTCTTCAATCCCCTCCATCTCGTACTCCTGCTCTGACTTCAGGGTCAGCTGGATGAAGAGCAGCTGCAGTTTCTCGATACAGTAGTTGATGCAGAACTGCTCAAAGCTGAAACAGTCAAGTCACTAGGCTCATAATCTCTGACACTAAAATTCACTGTCCAAAACTGACAAACTGTGTCTCCCCTCACCTTTTCACATTAAACACCTCAAACCCATAGATGTCCAGCAGACCAATCACTGTCTTCCTGGAGCAATCCTACATGGATGCACAATACCAGTCAGCCTCCTATGTCTACTTACTGTATATCCTATACCTGTTAACAGCGTCTAAATTGGTTAGATTTAGTATTAGAGACATTATCACTCATTGGTGGAGCACTGAAGAGGGACACTCACCTTGTTTGCTAAAGATTCATTGAGCTCGTTGACCAGCCAGGTGAACGTGCAGCCATAGATGGCTTTGGCTAGAGCGTCCCTGGCATATACTGCATGGTCAATGGTGAAGGGACTGAGCACCTGACCAGAACAGCAGACAAACCACAGAGATTGGTTTTACTGTGGTGGTAAAGTTTTATGAATAACTTTGCAAAACAGTAGCATCTTCCTCACCTCCTCTAACCTTGCCTCAACCTTCCTGTGGGTCAATCCAACCTGTATCGCCTGTGCAGGAATGCCTAACAACTACACAATAGAAAAACAACCAATCACACATCACCAAATACTCTCATTGCGAATTAAAAGTTGTCATAATGTCTGAAAATAGAGAGTACTCTGGCAGTTTTCTGTGGAATAAGTACTGCTAAATTGAGTGACTGTCCATTAGTGTGTAGTTTGCTGTCAGAATATGTCTCACCTTGGACAGCCAATGTATCTCTGGACTGCTGTTGAGAATGGCGTATCCCGGAGTGTCAGCCACAAACTTAACATTTCCCAGGTGAAGTACACTAGCAATGATTGCAAACAGGCTCTACATCATCGGCCAGAGAAGATACCGGTTGGTCATAAGTGATAATTCATGATAAATGATATGATAGAGAGATTAGGACTCACCTCTATATTGCTCTCACTGAACTCTATGACACTGAGGGCTTTCCGTACCGTCTTCCAGTCACTCTTGTCATTGATTGAGCTGAATTTGGCACATTCCCCCTGGATGAGACAGGAGATAACTGTCTTGATGATGCCGGCCCACTCCATGGAAACGTTGATTGTTCGTCTCTTTTATACATATTGTTCAATTGTAAAGGTCCTCACCTGTACCAGGTAGCTGTAGCATTGATAAGTTACCTCTCCCACCTGTACCAGGTAGCTGTAGCATTGACAGTTCCTCTCCCACCTGTACCAGGTAGCTGTAGCATTGATAAGTTACCTCTCCCACCTGTACCAGGTAGCTGTAGCATTGACAGTTCCTCTCCCACCTGTACCAGGTAGCTGTAGCATTGATAAGTTACCTCTCCCACCTGTACCAGGTAGCTGTAGCATTGATAAGTTACCTCTCCCACCTGTACCAGGTAGCTGTAGCATGGACAGTTCCTCTCCCACCTGTACCAGGTAGCTGTAGCATTGATAAGTTACCTCTCCCACCTGTACCAGGTAGCTGTAGCATTGATAAGTTACCTCTCCCACCTGTACCAGGTAGCTGTAGCATTGATAAGTTACCTCTCCCACCTGTACCAGGTAGCTGTAGCATTGACAGGTCCTCTCCCACCTGTACCAGGTAGCTGTAGCATTGATAAGTTACCTCTCCCACCTGTACCAGGTAGCTGTAGCACTGATTAGTTACCTCTCCCACCTGTACCAGGTAGCTGTAGCATTGACAGTTCCTCTCCCACCTGTACCAGGTAGCCGTAGCATTGACATTTCCTCTCCCACCTGTACCAGGTAGCTGTAGCATTGATAAGTTACCTCTCCCACCTGTACCAGGTAGCTGTAGCATTGACAGTTCCTCTCCCACCTGTACCAGGTAGCTGTAGCATTGACAGTTCCTCTCCCACCTGTACCAGGTAGCTGTAGCACTGACAGTTCCTCTCCCACCTGTACCAGGTAGCTGTAGCACTGACAGTTCCTCTCCCACCTGTACCAGGTAGCTGTAGCACTGACAGTTCCTCTCCTCCCTCCACTAGCTGGTAGAAGATGTGGAAGTTTCTCTCTCCATGGTTCTGATGCACCACCCGGGACTTCTCCAGTAGATAACTGAGGATGTGGCCACCAACAGCTTCCCCCTAGGGGGAGGACAGACCATTAAAGATCGAACAGCCATTGACGTGCTGATTTTTTTAATGTTCCTTTGATGTTTTACTATGGGAATTCTGTGCTCAACCTCTTGGCACTTACCACGTGATCAAACTGAATGTCCATGTACTTCCCAAAGTGGCTTGAGTTGTCATTCTTCAGGGTTTTGGTATTTCCAAAAGCCTGAGAGAGGTACACACTATATTATCAGTCATTGTATTTGTACATGGCAGTACACAAGCACAATGTTAATTTCTCATGTCATCACGTATGCTTTACTATGGTATTCACCTTAAGCACAGGGTTGGAGAGCAGCAGTCGGTCTTGGACATTGTCCAGCAGTTTGGTACTGGGGCAGCTCACAGCGTAGAACTGCAGGATTTTCTTGGAGGCCTCCGTCTTCCCTGCTCCACTCTCCCCTGAGATCAAGCTGAAGTGGTTGTTGGTCTCTGTTAACATGGTGCGGTAGACATTGTCTGCCAGGGCGTAGCTGAAAGGGAAGGCAATGAAGTAGAGGTTCAATAACACTGCTGATGAATATACTGTAGATAGATAGGCAGCACTGTATAGCATATCTTGTGGCGCACACATACAAGCACAAAAAAGTACACTCCCATGTAAATGTCCATCTGCTTCTTGGTGTAGATTCCCAGATCTTTGTAGGGATTGACTGACACTAGGAGCGCACCAACGTAGGTCTGTGGGAAATGTATTAGAATGAACATTATGAGAGATGGATGCCTGTCTGCATGGGTGCAACAAGAATGTAGTGTGCTTGTTATCTACATGACCTTACAGAAAGTAAGGTAGCTCACCCTGTAGGTACAACACAGCAGAGAAAAGTGCCAGTTCAATTAGGGGAGAAACACTGTTTTCCCTGGCGCGTTGTGGTCTTGAGGTAGGGTGGCTTTTTGGCCGAGAGGAAGGCAATGGGATATCTCCGGACTGTGTGTAGGGGATAGACTCAAGTAAATTAGGTTCTCGTGGAAGCGTTTCCTCAAGTTGTCCAGGAAGGCACTCTCACAGGTGTAGGCATTCAGCAAAACGAAATCCTGGATGCCCACGCGATCCCGGGTCATAAGGGAGCCCTCCACGTCCCGAAGGATCTGGTTACAGTGCTCCTCCAGGCTCTGACCAATCAGAGATAGGGTCCAGGACAGTTGCGTTGATATCTTATATGCAAATGCCCCCAAAGCACAACATAACAATACTGTCACAAATCTCATCAGGACATGACAGCTGTAAACTAGTAACGACAACCAGATTACAAATCATTTATCCGCTGTATTCTTTTCAGACAAAAAAATACAGTTTTTCATATTAGTGACATGTTTTCACAGCAATAACTCAAGGGACCTTTCACTGCCAAAGGACTCATGTCCTGTCCCTCTGGGTTCTGTTTTCCTTGGAGTTATCTGCATCTGTCAGGTCTGACGCCGTGCCACGCAGTGCTCATTGACACACACACATTGATACAGGCAATCTTGCCCTAAGCCAGTTAATTTCCTCTCAACGTGTCTTCATCTCTTAGCCTCACAAAGACGCCTGATCCCGCAAGTTTACATTAAACGCTACGCGGATATCCGCGCAGCGTTTAATGTAATGTTGCGGGATCAGGCGGCTTCGCGAAGCTACTCATCTCTGGCGGGCGTGGGGGCCTTGACCACATCCCCAGCACATGACAGATAGGAGTTCAGTTCAGGCATTCCTATCTAATCTGCTTCCATGTTCCTCAAGGAGCAATCAGTCTCTTGTCACTGTTTACAGAGGATACACACGTCCCCCTCCCCACACAAATATAGAGCAAACTCCACCCATTTATCCCAAAAGCAGGGTCAAAACACAGACCAACTCCAAAGCTGTTGCACTGAAATCAACTCTTAGAAATGCTAATAATGTTATCCCTACGACGGCATTAATAATGTGTAATTTTCAATAATTTTGTGCTTCCATAATTTATATTCTGAACAGAAGCCACACTTTACTGTTATGAAAATCCAATTGTTGCTGAAGTTTCGTACCCCAAACAAATGAGCTCTTGGACCACAATATGCATCAAGTAACATTATCAGTCAGATCTGTTCTCCCCAATTACAGTGCTATTCATATTTTTTTTTAACAAAGATGTTCAAAGTAATGCATATCAAAGTCCCTACCGTGAGTGGAAATCCTTGGTCTCAGACTGCTGTGAGCTCCAATCCCCTTTTATACTGAACATCTGGGTTTATTTAAGGGAAAGTACCGTATGGAAGGAAACATTGACATGTTGCCCCCTCCATTTCCACCGATAGGAAGCCATCAATAATACAAAAAGTGAGCGAGAAAGGAAGCAGAAATGTTCTGTCTGTGTGTGTAGGTGTGGAGTCATGTATTTATTAATGACTAAGTCTTACTTATGACATAAAGGTGAGAAACTGCTACATGTAACATTACAGTAAAGACAATGATTACACTGTTCTATGGCTACTCTCCCTCTCCAAATACCTTTACACCAAATGACCCCCTTCTTGTCCTGCTCAGCAAAGCACTGTATGGCAATCGCCCTCTGGACTCTTATTTTTAGGGGAAACAGGGCTATTTTCAGCCCCTCTTACAGGAAAGCAACACTACCAGTCCCAGTTACCAGGTGGAAGATGGCACAAGGGCACCAACACACAAGGCAATTCATCACTTTAGTTATTTACATTGTGCCTTCCTGATTCCATTTCCCTAGGAAAAGAATGAAGGACATGCTTCCCGCTGGGCACACACGGGTTGAATCAACGTTGTTGCAAAGTCATTTGTCAACCTATTGTGATGTGGAATCTACCTGGGAAAACATTTGGATTTGAAAAAAGTAATCAACCAGTTTTCATCTAATTTCAACCAGCATTGTAAACATTGAAATTAGGGTTAAACTTAAATACAATGACTTAATCTAACCAACAGGTTCTTATATCAATCTAATTTCAACATAATCATTTTTATTTATATATCCTTTATTTAACGAGGCAATCATCAGAACTATGTAGAAGGCTAGCATCCCGGAGTCGCCTCTTCACTGTTGACATTGATTCTGGTGTTTTGCTGGTATGATTAAATGAAGCTGCCAGTTAAGGACTTGTGATGTGTCTGTTTCTCAAACTAGACACTCTAATGTACTTGTCATCTACTTAAACCGATAAAAATATGTACTCTCTCAGAGCTAAACTCAGCAAAAAAAGAAACGTCCTCTCACTGTCAACTGCGTTTATTTTCAGCAAACTTAACGTGTAAATGTTTGTATGAACATAAGATTCAACAACTGAGACATGAACTGAACAAGTTCCACAGACATGTGACTAACATAAATTTAATAATGTGTCCCTGAACAAAGGGGGGGTCAAAATCAAAAGTAACAGTAACAGTCAGTATCTGGTGTGGCCACCAGCTGCATTAAGTACTGCAGTGCATCTCCTCCTCATGGACTACACCAGATTTGCCAGTTCGTGCTGTGAGATGTTACCCCACTCTTCCACCAAGTTCCCGGACATTTCTGGGGGGTATGGAACTAGCCCTCACCCGCCGATCCAACAGGTCCCAGACGTGCTCAATGAGATTGAGATCCGGGCTCTTCGCTGACCATGGCAGAACACTGACATTCCTGTCTTGCAGGAAATCACACACAGAACAAGCAGTATGGCTGGTGGCATTGTCATGCTGGAGGGTCATGTCAGGATGAGCCTGCAGGAAGGGTACCACATGAGGGAGGAGGATGTCTTCCCTGTAACGCACAGCGTTGAGATTGCCTGCAATGACAACAAGCTCAGTCCGATGATGCTGTGATACACCGCCCCAGAACATGACGGACCCTCCACCTCCAACTCGATCCTGCTCCAGAGTACAGGCCTCGGTGTAACGCTCATTTCTTAGCTAATAAACACAAATCCAACCATCACCCCATGTGAGATAAAACCGCGACTCGTCAGCGAAGAGCACTTTTTGCCAGTCCTGTCTGGTGCAGCGACGGTGGGTTTGTGCCCATAAGCAACGTTGTTACCGGTGATGTCTGGTAAGGACCTGCCTTACAACAGGCCTACAAGCCCTCAGTCCAGCCTCTCTCAGCCTATTGCGGACAGTTTGAGCACTGATGGAGGGATTGTGCGTTCCTGGTGTAACTTGGGCTGTTGTTGTTGCCATCCTGTACTTGTCCCGCAGGAGTGATGTTCGGATGTACCGATCCTGTGCAGGTGTTGTTACACGTGGTCTGCCACTGCGAGGATGATCAGCTGTCCGTCCTGTCTCCCCGTAGCACTGTCTTAGGCGTCTCACAGTACAGACATTGCAATTTATTGCCCTAGCCACATCTGCAGTCCTCATGCCACCTTGCAGCATGCCTAAGGCACGTTCATGCAGATGAGCAGGGACCCTGGGCATCTTTCTTTTGGTGTTTTTCAGAGTCAGTAGAAAGGCCTCTTTAGTATCCTAAGTTTTCATAACTGTGACCTTAAGACACTAACAGCTTACAGACGGTAGGCAATTAACGACCGTTCCACAGATGCATGTTCATTAATTGTTTATGGTTCCTTGAACAAGCATGGGAAACAGTGTTTAAACCCTTTACAGTGAAGATCTGTGAAGCTATTTGGATTTTTACTAATTATCTTTGAAAGACAGGGTCCTGAACGTTTCTTTTTTTGCTGAGTTTATATGTGTAACTTCTGAGCTACAGTGAATAGTTTACTATAGGAGCTGTGTGGTAAACGTAGGGGCATGATTTGAAAGCTCATGGTCCCAAGGCTCACACCCAGACCTCCACCATGCTACCAGAAGACACAGAAGTCTAAAGCTGCCTAAAACACGAGCCCTCCAGGATGTGTTTCTGAGAACCCAGGGGGGCAGAGAAGTGCAAAAAACTTTTTCAATCCACCACTCTAAGAAAATAAAAAAACCTTCCTCTTCCAACCGCCATTCTCCCACCCTCTACCTGGCACAGCAACCTGTCACATCTTACATGGTTGCCAGCTCTGCAACACTGAAAACCTCTTTTATTCAATTCTATAGTACTTTTTCCCCTGAACTGCAAGAAAGACTTTTTCAATTTTCTGTAATGTTGAGAAAACATCCATTAAAAGATGCCCCTCCAATCCATCTTGTATGTGAAAAGCATTTTTGGTCATGTGAATAAGAAGGTGGAAACCTTTTTAAAGAGCAGTCTACAATCCAGTTCACACATTCAGCCAGTATGCTATTCAGTAATTATTCATTAGAAAACATTCAACGTCACAGTCAATTTCACACTCAGCAGTCAAAACACAAAAGAGTTTTGGCCTATTTACTGCAAGCAGGGTAATGCTGAGGGGAACGACAGAGCAAGAGAAAGCACAACAGGGGGTTTGGGTGACGGTTGGGTGATGGGGGGGTGTATTCTTCTAATATGTGAACCCCAAAATCAAGTATTTATATGTCAAGGAATAGACTATAAGGAGAAGTAATGGTCTCAAACTTGCTGAGCTATGACACCTATAGTTATCATGAGGAACAAAACAATAGAACATATTTTTTAGTCTTCTGATTTCATTACTACTGAATTGTTATTCCGTTCCTCAAGGAATGTGGGTAACTGGGTTAGGGATGTGGAAGAGGTGGGGGGTTGATTTCTCCCACCTTTGAGCTACTATTTATTTTGCACTCTCCTCCCCTCCAGAATCCCTCCCTCCGATCTCCTCCCAGCCCAGCATCATGTTAAACCAATGAGACAGGTGAACAACATCACTGAAGGCGCCCCATTTGAGATGTCAGAATCAATCTGACAAAACAGGAGGCGGCGATGGGGTTCAAACCTCCCTTTCTCCCTTCCTTAGTATAAACAAGGGAACTGGACCCTTCTTATCCACATTGAAAGTGAAAATGTCTTGAAATTCCATTCTCTCGCTCTGTGCGCGAGTACGCGCGTACATGCTTTGTAACGGTCCTGACCTGTTTTATGTTGTTTTTGTATGTGTTTAGGTCAGGGCATGTGTTTTGGGTGGGCAGTCTATGTTATCTGTTTCTATGTTGGTTGTGGTTGCCTGGTATGGCTCTTAGAGGCAGGTGTTTTGCGTTCTCCTCTAATTAAGAGTCATATTTAGGTAGGGTGTTCTCACTGTTTGTTTGTGGGTGATTGTCTCCTGTGTCGTGTAATGTATGTACCATACGGGACTGTTTGGCTGTTCGTTTATTTTGATGTCGTCTGTTTCCTGTCCGTGAGTTTACGTTTAGTTATGTAAGTTTATGTTCAGGTTTCGTCAACGTCGTTTTCTTGTTTTGTATTTTTGAAAGTGTTTTGTTTTTTCGTGTTGCCATCATAGTTTTTTTCCAAATAAAGAGATGGCCTATTTCCCTACTGCTGCATTTTGGTCTGATGATCCTTCTCTCCTCTCCTCGTCCGAGGATGAGGAGAGAGACAGCCCTTACATGCTTGTGTGAAATAAAGTTTATCTTTGCACTTGTTTGACACACTCTTAATTGCTGAAAACGGAAGGACCATTAAATGATACACATTAATGGTACCTAATGGTAATGGCAAACAGGCGAGAGTGACATCTTTTCAAAAAGTCTGAAACAGGTGATAACTCACACAAAGAATGGAGAGAGACAGGGATGTAGAGAGACAGGGATGTAGAGAGACAGGGATGTAGAGAGAGAGGGATGTGGAGAAGTATATAGAGAGAGAGGGATTTGGAGTGAGAGGGTGGAGAGAGAGGGGGGGGTGGAGAGAAAGAGGGATAGAGAGAGATATTTGGAGAGAAATAGATGTGGGTAGAGAGGGATGACACTAGCAAAGGTGGAAAATGAACAACAACACACCTATATTTAATGGCAGGCTAAAGTGGAACAGGAAAGCCTATCTGACCAAGCGGCCATCACCCTAGAGGCCAGCCCATTGTCCCAGGCTCTCCACTTTGGGACAGGATCCTGTTACTCTGTCACAAAGTGGCCGTTAGGCTCCTGAAAGAGAGCACTCCTCATAGGCCACAGACTGACACCACACATCACATCACCCATGGCAACACACACATGTTTAGGGGGCTCCAGGTGTCCAGAGAAACCTGAGAGTCACGGTTCTGTATCTCATCCTACAATGGTTCCTTTTTATAGCTTCAATTGTAGAGATCAAGTACAGCATACTCTAATGTGGTAGAAAACAGTACCATAAACAGTATGTATTATACCACTGTATTAGATATTTTTTCAAAGTCTGGCAAAGGTTGAAGCTTAAGGTGGTGGTCTTCATAAGTGGTGAGCAAGGCACTTAATGCTAATTGCTCCTGTAAGTCACTCCGAGGGTCTGCTCAATGACAAAAAATAAATAAATAACATTGGGGAACAATCATTTTTGCCTTTGCAACTTTATCAATATGCCGTTCTATCAAACAGAGGGAAAGCACACAGACACACTAAAAAACACAGCAGTATTACCTCACTCATCTCCAAAGCCATGTAAGTCATGGTTGAATCTGTCTTGTAATGGATCAAACAACTTAGAACTATTGTCCCCGATTTCGCAGTAAAGAGGGACTCTCGTCCTGGGGCTGTTCTAGCACCTGAGGAACACTCTCATTCTAGAGCTACCTTTAGCCTCTGGTCGACTCAGACGCAGGTATGTCCCTTTGACCATATCACCCCACTGTCACACTGCTTTCCTCTGTCCCTCTGACTTCCATGCTCTCTGACAGAACTGGCCAGGTTCTGGGGAGCGGTTCGTGGGGAGTTTCTCCATGTGGACTAGTACTTCCTGCTGGAGTGTTGCTCTGGTCCTGTCCATGCTGAGACCACGCTGAGACCACGGATGCTGAGACCATGCTGAGACCACGCTGAGACCATGCATGCTGAGACAATGCAAGCTGAGACCACACTGAGACCACGCTGGGACCATGCATGCTGAGACCATGCTGGGACCACACTGAGACCACACTGAGACCACGAATACTGAGACCATGCATGCTGAGACCACACTGAGACCACGCTGGGACCACGCTGAGACCACGCATGCTGAGACCATGCATGCTGAGACCACGCTGAGACCACGCTGGGACCACGCTGAGACCACGCATGCTGAGACCATGCATGCTGAGACCACGCTGAGACCATGCATGCTGAGACCATGCATGCTGAGACAATGCATGCTGAGACCATGCATGCTGAGACCACGCTGAGACCATGCATGCTGAGACCACGCTGAGACCATGCATGCTGAGACCACGCTGAGACCATGCATGCTGAGACCACGCTGAGACCATGCATGCTGAGACCACGCTGAGACCATGCATGCTGAGACCATGCATGCTGAGACCACGCTGAGACCACGCACGCTGAGACCATGCATGCTGAGACCACGCTGAGACCATGCATGCTGAGACAACGCTGAGACCACGCTGAGACCACGCACGCTGAGACCACGCACGCTGAGACCATGCATGCTGAGACCACGCTGAGACCATGCATGCTGAGACCACGCTGAGACCATGCATGCTGAGACCACGCTGAGACCATGCATGCTGAGACCATACTGAGCTAGTTGGATCTGGAAGCTCTAAGATAGTTAGTTCATCATTCATGAAGCCTAGGCAGGAAGGTCTTATTCAGTTCTTCACATGAGTGTCCATTGACACACACTGTGTGTTTGTGTGTGTGTGTGTGTGTGTGCATGCATGGGTGTGTGCGTCAGTGTGTGTATGCGTGCCTGTAAAACATAAAGATTCAGAAACAATCTGCTCCAAGCCCCCCTCCTCGTCCTTCTCCTCACATAAAATGACAGTGCAGGTATTGTGTTACTGATCTTTGATTAGGCAGATACATTTCTGACTAATTATAAACCACTCATAAATACCAAGGTGAAGCTACAGTAACAGGCCTGTTGGGATGAAACTATTGTCCTCTCAGTGCATCTTAAAACTGCTGTCAATACCAGCCTGTGCTGCAGTAAGAGGAACATATAGTACTATGCTGGTTTTCCCTGTCATCTTAAAGAATATATATCAAGTTTGTTCTAATTTTCATTCAAACAGATCATACATGATTTAACTAACCATAAATAAGTTATTGATCGACATTGTTATCCAGAACGATTATTTAAGATTAAGAAAAAAAAGTATAGATGATCACCTTCCCTGTCTTGTGGATTAGTACTAAGTAATGTGTTGGGTTGTGACAGGCTTGAGAGAAGCGTAACATTGCCCTCTCATTCCGACGGTTTAAAATGTAAAGTTGAGCATCCTGTAAACATTAACAAAGGCATCTTGCATTACAGCCACACTGATTAAACAGAGAGGAGACATTCAAAACAAAGAACATACATTTTAGACACTACTAAAAATCAGAACAGAAGGGATAACTTGACTCCCACCATATCAACTTAAGTTATATACTTTACAAACAATGTTACATAGAGGCTTACATTCCCAGAGACTACTGTAACTTTTAAGGTAATTTATGGGAAACACTGAACCATTTTGAGCAGTTCATTTTCTGTTTGGTTGCAGCCCCCTACCAAATACCCACCCATATATTCACAATCACACCACACGTCCTGTGCTCCCTGCCCCTCCAGCCTGTGGTTAGGCTTGTCTAGCCTTAACAAGCTTTGTGCTACCTACCCACAGCTCTCGGATTTAACATGAGTCCCTGTAAAATCCAATTACACCAGAGTTAGGGGGTTGATTTTCCCATTACAGAGTTCATGCTGAGTTTAAGGGCTACGATTTGATAACCCCACACATCAGCCCTCTTTCCCCTCTCTGACACAAACTCTAATTTTCTCCTCTTCCTGACACTTTATGTCTCTGTAATAGGGGAAACAAGCCATATAACCTAGTCATCAAAGTCCACTCCAGTCAAGCGGTAAGGTCATCATCCTCAACCAACCTCTGTCCTACCTTACTCTCATTCTATCGTTCAATGAAATGGGATATCAGATCCCGTACACAGCAATGGTTTTTCATTGTTCTACCTTATCATCAATAGGGGGCAGCAGTAGCCTTGAAGTTAGAGAAGCTGGCCTTTAACCGAAGGGTTGCCGGTTCAAATCCCAGGGCGTTGTGCCCTCGAACAAGGCACTTAACCACACATTTTTGCCACACAATACACACACCTCTTCCTGCAGCAGGGCACCAATGTACCAAAGACCCCCCCGCACACCATAAACACACAGGTAGATACACATACACACACACAAAACCAGCTACACCAGCATATTAGGTGACCCCTTAACCTCTCCGAAAATCATGGGTTAACATACTGACCAATTACAGCACAACTCTGCCTCCTTAAAGGGCATGGGACTAGGCATCACAGGATAGCCAAAATAATATTGACCTGCTCAATTAGTCCCATACAACTCAGCATTCAACTAATGCTTTATTTATTGGAGCAAATAGATAGCTGAGGAGAGAGCTAGTCTCTAATGGTCAAGACTAGCCAGGTTACTGTAGTAGCCTTCTGAATCTCAGCCATGTTCAGTGAGCAAGAAATTTCTGCTAGTATACCATGGCCAAATGCATACAGCTGATGGCAATTAAATAACATGATTCTAAAACGCAATCATTTAGGTTAAATGCAATTTCACTGAGCTACAGTATTGAAATGCAGCTCGGTTTGTTTATCTGAAAAAGTGTTATTTTTGTATGTAAAATGTGGCTGTTTGATATAGAAATTTCAATAAAAAGTATGACAATGCACTGATAGAGCATTTCATTGGAGTAGTCAAATCATTTCAAAAGTTTAGTAACACTCAAATGTAGAGATAGTGGAGAAGGTTATTGGAGATATTGAAAAATTGTTCAACATGCATTGAAAGTCAAATGACAAATATCTTTGTACCTTTGAGTACATGTACAGTTGAAGTCGGAAGCTTACATACACTTAGGTTGGAGTCATTAAAACTCGTTTTTCAACCACTCCACAAATTTCTTGCTAACAAACTATAGTTTTGGCAAGTCGGCTAGGACATCTACTTTGTTCATGACACAAGTAATTTTTCCAACAATTGTTTAGAGACAGATTATTTCACTTATAATTCACTGTATCACAATTCCAGTGGGTCAGAAGTTTACATGCACTAAATTGACTCTGCCTTTAAACAGCTTGGAAAATTCCAGAAAATGATGTCATGGCTATAGAAGCTTCTGATAGGCTAATTGATATAATTTCAGTCAATTGGAGGTGTACCTGTGGATGTATTTCAAGGACTATCTGCAAACTCAGTGCCTCTTTGCTTGACATCATGGCAAAATCAAAAGAAATCAGCCAAGACCTCAGAAAGAAAATTGTAGACCTCCACAAGTCTGGTTCATCCTTGGGAGCAATTTCCAAACGCCTGAAGGTACCACGTTCATCTGTACAAACAATAGTACGCAAGTATAAACACCATGGGACCACACAGCTGCCATACCGCTCAGGAAGGAGACGCGTTCTGTCTCCTAGAGATGATCATACTTTGGTGCGAAAAGTGCAAATCAATCCCAGAACAACAGCAAAGGACCTTGTGAAGATGCTGGAGGAAACAGGTACAAAAGTATCTATATCCAGAGTAAACTGAGTCCTATATCAACATAACCTGAAAGGCCGCTCAGCAAGGAAGAAGCCACTGCTCCAAAACCGCCATAAAAAAGTCAGACTACGGTTTGCAACTGCACATGGGGACAAAGATCGTACTTTTTGGAGAAATGTCCTCTGGTCTGATGAAACAAAATAGAACTGTTTGGCCATAATGACCATCATTATGTTTGGAGGAAAAAAGGGGACGCTTGCAAGCCGAAGAACACCATCCCAACAGTGAAGCATGGGGGTGGCAGCTTCATGTTGTGGGGGTGCTTTGCTGCAGGAGGGATTGGTGCACTTCACAAAATAGATGGCATCATGAGGAAGGGAAATTATGTCGATATATTGAAGCAACATCTCAAGACATCAGTTAGGAAGTTAAAGCTTGGTCGCAAATGGGTCTTCAAATGGACAATGACCCCAAGCATACTTCCAAAGTTGTGACAAAATGGCTTAAGGACAACAAAGTCAAGGTATTGGAGTGGCCATCACAAAGCCCTGACCTCAATCCTATAGAAAATTTGTGGGCAGAACTGAAAAAGCGTGTGCGAGCAAGGAGGCTTACAAACCTGACTCAGTTACATCAGCTCTGTCAGGAGGAATGGGCTAAAATTCACAGAACTTATTGTGGGAAGCTTGTGAAAGGCTACCCGAAATGTTTGACCCAAGTTAAACAATTTAAAGGCAATGCTACCAAATACTAATTGAGTATATGTGAACTTCTGACCCACTGGGAATGAGATGAAAGAAATAAAAGCTGAAATAATTCCTTCTACTATTATTCTGACATTTCACATTCTTAAAATAAAGTGGTGATCCTAACTGACCTAAAACAGGGAATTTTTACTGGGATTAAATGTCAGGAATTGTGAAAAAGTTTAAATGTATTTGGCTAAGGTGTATGTAAACTTCCGACTTCAACTGTACATGGTTTTATATAATGTGAGAATTCTTCTGGTCAGGTTGTCCTGACCAGTCCAGTCCAGGTCGATAGAAGCTGAATCAGATCTGGATAGGACAGAGAAGGCGAAGAGCAGCTCAGCTGTGTGTTAAGGGATGCTTGCTGAGAAGTGGGAGCCTAATACAAGGGCGAGAGCAGCTCCATAAATGTTACATTAGGACACACATCCTTACCTATAGCACCTGGATTTATGGACATCCCATAATGCAACAGCCCTTGCAAACTGGCTGTCATGGTTTCCTAAATTTCTTCTTCTGTTTTTTCCCCCTGTGATGTTCTGCAGAGAGGGCTAGACAGAATGCCTAGCAGACAGACAAATCCCCAATGTGATAAAATATTATTGCAATATACATAGAATCATACTCTGGGTAGTAAAAAGGCATACACTGTCATTCTAACACTTCTCTGGCTGGAACTATTGAAAGTAAGCTTAAGGTTACCATATAGGCTACATCAGAATGATAATGATCCACACAATATACAGTTGCCTAATCATTTTCTGCTGGCTGCTGTTGATAACATGTCGTCTCTGTTCCAAAAGTAGGCCTATGTCAGGTGGAGGGGAGGGGCAAGTTGCACAACTCAGAGTGTGTTGGCATTATTAACTAATGGGAAATGCTTGTTCTGATGTACTTGTAAGAGTTGTTTGGAAGGGGGGAATGCCATTCCATTAATTGACAATGAACAAAGTATTCAAATACAGGGATTCGAGAGGAGGGCCAAGGCCAGGGTTCCCCAACTGAATTTGGCTAGCGGGTGGTTTTATTTGGCCCCCCAAGTTTTCTCTGCAAAAAAAAAAAGGCCAGGAAATCAAATCCAAGTGAAATATTTTCCCAAGTATTCCCAATCCCATCCATAATAGAGAGAGAGACACGTGATCGTAAACAAACGTAAGCAATGTTTGAAATTATTATGTTTTAGTCCAACATGATATCTGTTTGGGCTTCTTGCGGTCAATTTTCAGTCTACAAACTGTTTAATGCCTTTCCCTTAAAATTACATTTACATTTACATTTAAGTCATTTAGCAGACGCTCTTATCCAGAGCGACTTACAAATTGGTGCATTCACCTTATGACATCCAGTGGAACAGCCACTTTACAATAGTGCATCTAAATCTTTTAAGGGGGGGGGGGGGGGGCAGAAGGATTGCTTTATCCTATCCTAGGTATTCCTTGAAGAGGTGGGGTTTCAGGTGTCTCCGGAAGGTGGTGGTTGACTCCGCTGTCCTGGCGTCGTGAGGGAGTTTGTTCCACCATTGGGGTGCCAGAGCAGCGAACAGTTTTGACTGGGCTGAGCGGGAACTGTACTTCCTCAGTGGTAGGGAGGCGAGCAGGCCAGAGGTGGATGAACGCAGTGCCCTTGTTTGGGTGTAGGGCCTGATCAGATCCTGAAGGTACTGAGGTGCCGTTCCCCTCATAGCTCCGTAGGCAAGCACCATGGTCTTGTAGCGGATGCGAGCTTCAACTGGAAGCCAGTGGAGAGAGCGGAGGAGCGGGGTGACGTGAGAGAACTTGGGAAGGTTAAACACCAGACGGGCTGCGGCGTTCTAGATGAGTTGTAGGGGTTTAATGGCACAGGCAGGGAGCCCAGCCAACAGCGAGTTGCAGTAATCCAGACGGGAGATGACAAGTGCCTGGATTAGGACTTGCGCCGCTTCCTGTGTGAGGCAGGGTCGTACTCTGCGGATGTTGTAGAGCATGAACCTACAGGAACGGGCCACCGCCTTGATGTTAGTTGAGAACGACAGGGTGTTGTCCAGGATCACGCCAAGGTTCTTAGCGCTCTGGGAGGAGGACACAATGGAGTTGTCAATCGTGATGGCGAGATCATGGAACGGGCAGTCCTTCCCCGGGAGGAAGAGCAGCTCCGTCTTGCCGAGGTTCAGCTTGAGGTGGTGATCCGTCATCCACACTGATATGTCTGCCAGACATGCAGAGATGCGATTCGCCACCTGGTCATCAGAAGGGGGAAAGGAGAAGATTAATTGTGTGTCGTCTGCATAGCAATGATAGGAGAGACCATGTGAGGTTATGACAGAGCCAAGTGACTTGGTGTATAGCGAGAATAGGAGAGGGCCTAGAACAGAGCCCTGGGGGACACCAGTGGTGAGAGCGCGTGGTGAGGAGACAGATTCTCGCCACGCCACCTGGTAGGAGCGACCTGTCAGGTAGGACGCAATCCAAGCGTGGGCCGCGCCGGAGATGCCCAACTCGGAGATGGTGGAGAGGAGGATCTGATGGTTCACAGTATCGAAGGCAGCCGATAGGTCTAGAAGGATGAGAGCAGAGGAGAGAGAGTTAGCTTTAGCAGTGCGGAGCGCCTCCGTGATACAGAGAAGAGCAGTCTCAGTTGAGTGACTAGTCTTGAAACCTGACTGATTTGGATCAAGAAGGTCATTCTGAGAGAGATAGCAGGAGAGCTGGCCAAGGACGGCACGTTCAAGAGTTTTGGAGAGAAAAGAAAGAAGGGATACTGGTCTGTAGTTGTTGACATCGGAGGGATCGAGTGTAGGTTTTTTCAGAAGGGGTGCAACTCTCGCTCTCTTGAAGACGGAAGGGACGTAGCCAGCGGTCAAGGATGAGTTGATGAGCGAGGTGAGGTAAGGGAGAAGGTCTCCGGAAATGGTCTGGAGAAGAGAGGAGGGGATAGGGTCAAGCGGGCAGGTTGTTGGGCGGCCGGCCGTCACAAGACGCGAGATTTCATCTGGAGAGAGAGGGGAGAAAGAGGTCAGAGCACACGGTAGGGCAGTGTGAGCAGAACCAGCGGTGTCGTTTGACTTAGCAAACGAGGATCGGATGTCGTCGACCTTCTTTTCGAAATGGTTGACGAAGTCGTCTGCAGAGAGGGAGGAGGGGGGGGGGGAGGGGGAGGAGGATTCAGGAGGGAGGAGAAGGTGGCAAAGAGCTTCCTAGGGTTAGATGCAGATGCTTGGAATTTAGAGTGGTAGAAAGTGGCTTTAGCAGCAGAGACAGAAGAGGAAAATGTAGAGAGGAGGGAGTGAAAGGATGCCAGGTCCGCAGGGAGGCGAGTTTTCCTCCATTTCCGCTCGGCTGCCCGGAGCCCTGTTCTGTGAGCTCGCAATGAGTCGTCGAGCCACGGAGCGGGAGGGGAGGACCGAGCCGGCCTGGAG
This sequence comes from Salvelinus fontinalis, assembly GCF_029448725.1. Taxonomy (NCBI): domain Eukaryota; kingdom Metazoa; phylum Chordata; class Actinopteri; order Salmoniformes; family Salmonidae; genus Salvelinus; species Salvelinus fontinalis. The sequence goes on from NC_074666.1 coordinate 23,460,774, forward strand.
GATAGGGGACATAGAGAGTCAAAGGATGCAGAAAGGGAGGAGAGGAGGGTTGAGGAGGCAGAATCAGGAGATAGGTTGGAGAAGGTTTGGGCAGAGGGAAGAGATGATAGGATGGAAGAGGAGAGAGTAGCGGGGGAGAGAGAGCGAAGGTTGGGACGGCGCGATACCATCCGAGTAGGGGCAGTGTGGGAAGTGTTGGATGAGAGCGAGAGGGAAAAGGATACAAGGTAGTGGTCGGAGACTTGGAGGGGAGTTGCAATGAGGTTAGTGGAAGAACAGCATCTAGTAAAGATGAGGTCAAGCGTATTGCCTGCCTTGTGAGTAGGGGGGGAAGGTGAGAGGGTGAGGTCAAAAGAGGAGAGGAGTGGAAAGAAGGAGGCAGAGAGGAATGAGTCAAAGGTAGACATGGGGAGGTTAAAGTCACCCAGAACTGTGAGAGGTGAGCCGTCCTCAGGAAAGGAGCTTATCAAGGCATCAAGCTCATTGATGAACTCTCCAAGGGAACCTGGAGGGCGATAAATGATAAGGATGTTAAGCTTGAAAGGGCTGGTAACTGTGACAGCATGGAATTCAAAGGAGGCGATAGACAGATGGGTAAGGGGAGAAAGAGAGAATGACCACTTGGGAGAGATGAGGATCCCGGTGCCACCACCCCGCTGACCAGAAGCTCTCGGGGTGTGCGCGAACACGTGGGCAGACGAAGAGAGAGCAGTAGGAGTAGCAGTGTTATCTGTGGTGAGCCATGTTTCCGTCAGTGCCAAGAAGTCGAGGGACTGGAGGGACGCATAGGCTGAGATGAGCTCTGCCTTGTTGGCCGCAGATCGGCAGTTCCAGAGGCTACCGGAGACCTGGAACTCCACGTGGGTCGTGCGGGCTGGGACCACCAGGTTAGGGTGGGCGCGGCCACGCGGTGTGAAGCGTTTGTATGGTCTGTGCAGAGAGGAGAGAACAGGGATAGACAGACACATAGTTGACAGGCTACAGAAGAGGCTACGCTAATGCAAAGGAGATTAGAATGACAAGTGGACTACACGTCTCGAATGTTCAGAAAGTTAAGCTTACGTTGCAAAAAAAAATAAAATAAAAGATCTTATTGACTAAAATGATATAGTACTGCTGGCTGGTGAAGTAGCCTGGCTAGCAGTGGCTGCGTTGTTGAAAGTGAAGCTGGCTAGGTAACCTCGACAATTTCTCTAAATTTCTCTAAACTACACAATTATCATGGATACAAGGACAGCAAAGACAACTAGCTAACACTACGCTAATCAAGTCGTTCCGTTGTAATGTAAGTTTCTACAGTGCTGAAAATGACCATCAGTCCCACATATCTATGTTGTTGTCTGCTTTCACTGGTGTTTATTTCACTGCTATCATTGAGACTGACGTTACTGCCTCTCCTCTCTGCGCCTCCTCGACCACCTTCCCGCTGCAGCTCATCAAACCGCGCGGGCAAGCGCGCCGGATCAAAATTGGAACCAGACAGTGGTGCTGATGAACAGCTCCTTGCCAGAGTGCAGTGGACACACTGGACAGGCAGTCGGTGACAGAAGAGAGAGTTTTAAAACGGTTTGGAAGGTTAATGAATGGACTCAAACTCAGGGTTGATTCGTTCAGAACAGGTTGGCAAGGAGTTGTTTACATAGTTGTTTTTACATTTCATATAACGTGTCTGATATCTAGCTAGCTAAGTTAGCTGTCAAAGTAAATACATTTCTCATACTAGCATTGGGAGCTAGGTTGAAACGAAACGAGCTACTGTAGCTAGCTAGTTAGACAGTCAGTTATGGGTCTGGTAACTAACGTTAGTTGAAACAGCTAATGTTACGTACCTACTTGTGTAAATGTAAAGCTAGCATTGTCACTGTGGTTAGCTACCTAGCTGTTGGCTGGCAGTGTGCCAGGTTTGTCAACTAAGGTTAGCTAACTGACTATTTATTTTGTAGGAGATGATACCATCGCGCCAGATGATACCACCGCGCCAGCATGACAGCGATTTTCATAAATTCAGAAAGTAACGTTAACGTTAATCATTCATCACACCTCATCACAGGATGTCATGTAAAGCTAGATGATGATACTTCACCAGCTTGTCACGGGTCTGAATTAACTCTGAAAAGCTTGGCAGGCACACCTTCAAGTTATGGTTTGCAAGGAGTCTCTCTCTCTCTCTCTCTCTCTCTCTCTCTCTCTCTCTCTCTCTCTTTCTCTCTCTCTTTCTCTCTCTCTCTCTTTCTCTCTCTCTCTCTCTCTCTCTCTCTCTCTCTCTCTCTCTCTCTCTCTCTCTCTATCTCTCTTTCTCTCTCTCTCTCTCTCTCTCTCTTTCTCTCTTTCTCTCTCTCTCTCTCTCTCTCTCTCTCTCTCTCTCTCTCTCTCTCTCTCTCTCTCTCTCTCTCTCTCTATATATATATATACATATAACGTTATATATTTAACTTTCACACTCTCTCTCACTCCCCCCTTCTCTCTCTCTGTGTGTGTGTGTCCGACAATATGCACACAAAAAAAACATTATAATTAATCATGTTAGGTCTGAATAGATATGTCAGAGCCCGCCAGCTCTGTTTTCTGTCCCACTGTTGGGGCAAGGGGTGGATCTATCCCTGGCTGTCTGGTGCTGGGGACTTGGGAGGGGTGGCCTCAGGGGTGGCCTCAAAATAGAAACAAGGGGACACTGCTTGTAGAAACCCTTGGGGGAGGACTTGCTTGACTGCCTGTCTAATTTGTACTGGTAAGCAAAGGTGGTGGACACATCGTTCACACGTCGAACACTTCCTCCTACAGCGGAGAGAGTAAAGAACAGCTTTTCTCCTCGTCAATCAGAGCTTAGCTTCCCTCAGCGACATAATTGCTCAGTGCACTGGACCTGCTTGTCTATAGCCTTCTCATTGTGTTTATTTGGAGTTCCCCTAGCGACATTGTTGACAGTGAAGAAGGGATTTTTACTTCAGAAGGAATCATTATTTTGTGCTTATCTGAATTGAGGGGTATTCTTTGTGGCACTGTTACATGGATGTTTCCCTCAAAAAGGTTTGTGTTTTTTCAGATTTTATGTGAAGTTACTTTTGAAGCAACCAAGTTTGGAGATTTTTTTCAGCCAAATTGTAATTGAATAAACTACAGTAATTTTTTTCATGCTGGATATTCTGTTCCCACAGTAATGTAACTTTATTGTAATGTTCTCACTGTAGGCTAATTTCTTATGTTTCTTAACTAGTTTCTTAACTTATAGCCTATGGCTCATGGATTGAAAACCAGATCAGCTCTTCAGTCTTTAACCTACTTACAATGGAGTTAATTCAAGACATTGACCAAAACCTGACTGTCAAATGAATCACAATCAAACTTGTAATTGTATGGCCTACTACAGTTTATAGACTGGGTTTTTACATTATAGAATTTATAGTTAACCATTACCTTTCTGGTTTGTGGGCATGACATTGACCACACAGGGTCTCCAAGCAACACTTTGTTTTTATCATCTGACAAAACATAAGAATGGGCCAGTTCATTTTTGCATTGCCAAGTTCACCAGGTGGGTGTAGATCTCATTTAAGGACCAATGGAATGGTCTAAAATGTGTAAACTCCACCCACCCGGGGCACCAAGCCATGCAAAATGAACTCACCCAATCTGCCTACTGATAACAATGTGTTGGAGCTGAAATGTTACGTTTGTAACTGTGAAAAAGAAGATTCCCAGTAAAATACTAACTACTGTGAACTAAGCTAACCAAATGTAAGGCCAGACTGATGGCATGTTATTTTAATGTCTGTTTAGAAGAGTCAACAGCATTAAGCCTGCTTTCCAGACTCTCCTGCATTAGAGCGGTTGGCTGTAGTGCAGAGGGTCTGGTGTTGACAGAGAGGCAGATGGTTCTCGTTTAACTCCATTGTCAATTAGCTGTCATTCAATCAGATTAATGCAGGCTCTGGTCATCTTGGGGGTGGAGTGTAGGGAACAGCCCTCTGGAAACAATAGAGCCACGTGCCACAGGGCTGGGGACTGTCGTTTGAATAACTAATCATTATTCAATGGCCAGACCAACTGTTGCAGACAATGTGCACAGTGTACCCGACCCTACTCCACACTTTGAATATTGTGGGGGTGCCCCTGTGTATATGTGATTCAGCCCAGTCCACCTGGTCATGCTGCTGCTCCAGTTTCAACTGTTCTGCCTGTGGCTATGGAACCCTGACCTGTTCACCAGCCCTGCTGTTTTTGACTCTCTCTCTACCACACCTGCTGTCTCTAACTCTGAATGATTGGCTATGAAAAGCCAACTGATATTTACTCCTGAGGTGCTGACCTGTTGCACCCTCTACAACCACTGTGATTATTATTATTTGACCCTGCTGGTCATCTATGATCGTTTGAACATCTTGGCCATGTTCTGTTATAATCTCCACCCGGCACAGCCAGAAGAGGACTGGCCACACCCCAGAGCCAGGTTCCTCTCTAGGTATCTTCTTAGGTTCCTGCCTTTCTAGGGAGTTTTTCCTAGCCACTGTGCTTCTACATCTGCATTGCTTGCTGTTTGGGGTTTTAGGCTGGGTTTCTGTATAGCACTTTGTGACATCGGCTGATGTTAAAAAGGCTTTATAAATACATTTAATTTATTAAATGGAGCAGTGGGCACCGGATGTAACATTACATTATTTTTGAGTGTCAGGAACTGGAAACTAACATCGTCATTGAAATAAAAGAGTTATTTGTGCAAATAGAGTTTGTAAAACTCTGTCCAAAAAGGAACTCAATCAGATTAGACATGCTATTCATGGGTTGCACCTTCGTCATTCGGTCGTGTCGTTGCCATTGTGATCAACATTCTTCCAATGCCGCAGCATATTGATGTCCGACTGAAGGTTAATGCTCAGTCTTTCTGAACGGGGGCTAGTGAATGTTTCGTCAAAATTACACTATAGTGGACTGGAAATACAATGACATTGCTAAAGTAGACACATAATTAGTAGAAAACAACTTTGCCATCATTATGTTGTCATCAAGTTTACTTTAGAGAGATGGCAATGTTGCTGGCCATGAGCTAGCAAGGTTTGACAGAAATAGCTAGCAATGATAACATTAGCTAGCTCATGTTTGTGCTCTCCCCTCAATCTTATATAGCTAATTAAAGTTATACTGCATCTAAAGTCAATCTGGCGACGTAGCAAAGATGACAAAAGCTTGTCCTACTAAAAAAATATTGACTCCTTTTCTAATGTCATCGTGCTTCCAAGACATGGTAATGCACTTTGCCAGGGGACCTGCAGTCTTCATCAGCACCTATTGTCACTGCATTGAGTAGAATGCTCAGCTGGGCATCAGTCCTAAAATGAACATTCAAAACAATATTGTGACGAAACATGGAATCGATGAAAGAAGTTTCAGTCTGTGACTTTTCTATAAACTGAGGGCTGCAGGGGTAACTCAGCTCCCTTACAGAAGATGTTAAGCAGTCCCTTTGTCGATCAGGCTGCTGACCACTGAGCTGTCCCAGCAGAGTGAGGAGCTGCCAGGGGACCTGCAGTCTCTATCCTGGCTCACCACCGTGGACGTACACAGGCTGCAGCAGATGGCCACAGGCAGACTGGCCTTCAACAACACAGAACCCCAGAGCAGCCCACTGGAGCTTCACCCAGGTTCAGACCAGCACAGAAACATGAATACAGCACTAGGACATGACACCATTGTCCCTCCCCATAGCAACATGCAGAACAACAGTTATATTGGAATGAACTACCTCAACAATCAAAATGGAAATGTAAGTATGCCAAAGCCTTCAGTTTTTTTTGTATTTGTCTTTGTTATTTGTAATGATCCATGTTCTTCCCTTCATATGAGTCTTTATCTTTCAGATGACAGGAGGATGCCCAGGAAGTGGTATGCCTGCCTCAGGATACCAGTCCTCCCCAGCCCACTACTACCACTCCCCCCAGCAGGCCTACAGCCCAGCTCAGGCTGTCCAACAGGTAACATCCACAGAAATGTTAAGAAATGTTTCTGAACTCTTATGAACATAAGAGTTTATCACAGAGTGATGTATATAGTAGTTCTCTGTATCTCTCTATAACTTGTAATTAATGCAAGGAGGGCCTAATAAGTTTATTGGTTTTATTTTTCCCAGCATTCCCCCAGCAGCCTGTATAACAGCCCCTCCTACCATAGCCAAAACCTGTATGAGCAGCAAGCAGGAGGCATGAGCATCACCAACCCCCACAGCAACCAGGATCTCCTACAACAACCTAATTCCTTCCCCAAACCTATCTACTCCTACAGGTAGGACACACTAACACATTAACTTGGTCAGTTTACATTGACATTTAATCGGTACAGTTTTAACACAGTTCGTAAAGGGACTATCAAAAAAGAAGACACAATTGGAACTGAGCAAAAATGAAAATGGATGATATTTGACTGTTTTCGCCAGCTGCCTGATTGCTATGGCTCTGAAGAACAGCCGGACAGGCAGTCTCCCTGTCAGTGAGATCTACTGCTTCATGAAGGAGCACTTCCCTTACTTCAAGGTGAGGAGCAGGGAGATGCCTCTTTACACACATGAGATTATCTGGGCTCATGGACGTTTGGAAACATCGGCAACAATGTATATTTTCAGTATGTGTTTAAGTGATGGTCTACCTTACAGACGGCGCCTGACGGCTGGAAGAACTCTGTGAGACACAACCTGTCTCTGAACAAGTGCTTTCAAAAGGAAGAGAACAAGCAAGGAGGCTCCTCCTCCACTCGTAAGGGCTGTCTGTGGGCTCTCAACCCAGCCAAGATCAACAAGATGGAGGAGGAGATGCAGAAGTGGAAACGCAAGGACCTGACTGCCATCCGCCGCAGCATGGCCAACCCAGGTGAGGATGGTAGAGCAGACGAGAAAAGACTAGCCATATTGTGGCAATTAGCCATTCTAATGAAAAAACAGTACATATTGCTTATGTACACTGAGTGTACAAAACATTAATGACACCTTCCTAATATTGAGTTGCACCCCCTTTTTCCCTAAGAGCAGCATCAATTCGATGGGGCATGGACTCTACATGGTGTCAAAAGAAACGCACAGGGATGCTGGCCCATGTTTACTCCAGTGCTTCCCACAGTTCTGTGAAGTTGGCTGGGTGTCCTTTGGGTGGTGGACCAATCTTGATACACACGGGAAACTGCTGAGCGTGTAAAACCCAGCTGCGTTGGAGTTTTTGATACACACACCTGTGCGTCTGGCACCTACTACCATGCCCCATTCAAAGGCACTCAAATCTTTTGTTTAGCCCATTCACCCTCTGAATGTCACACATACACAAGATATGTCTCAATTGTCTCAAGGCTTAAAAATCCTTTAACCTGTCTCCTCTCCTTCATCTACACTGATTGAAGTGGATTTAACAAGTGACATCAATAAGGGATCATATCTTTCACCGGGATTCAGCTGGTCAGTCTATGTCATGTAAAGAGCAGGTTTTCCCAATGTTTTGTACACTCAGTGTGAACTCATTGTTTACTGCTAATGTTCATGTCTCAGATGAGCTGGACAGGCTGATCACAGACCGACCGGATGGCTGTCGGAGGAACCCTTGTGACCCCAGGATGACGTGTGTCCCCTCTAGCCCCTGTAGTTCCCCTCTGTCTGGGCTTCTGCAGACATCCCTCCCCTTCCACCTCCAGGCCCAGAATCCCACCATGCTAGGAGACCCCAGCTCCCCTGTTCCCGCCCGGACCCCTCCCCTCCACGCGGTCCCAGACTACTCCCACACCCCCTTCATCCAGCAGCAGCCCTACAGACAAGCCAACAACCATAGTCTGTACAGCCTCCACCCTGACGTCACAGCAGATGTGGACGCTCTGGACACTAGTATCATGGAGTTTGCCGGTGGGTTATTATGAATATCGGAGGGATGTTACTGTATGTTTAAAATGAATAATGGCATATTTGTTGAACACCTTTATCAAAACAGATAGAATTGAACATAACTGTTTTAATCCAAGGATGATTTGGTTAATGATTTGTTTTAACGTGTTATACTGTGTTTGTTTCTGTCTCTCAGGGAGCCTATGGGAGGGGGTGAGAGAGGAGGGCTTCAGCCTGGAGAGTATGTTTAACCACTCTCCTCTGTGCCTGTCTGACTGTGAGCTGCCTGGCCCCACCACTGGACAGCCCCTGGTGGACCTACAGGTTTCAGGGCTGTACACCACCCTGGACCCAGCACCTACTGTCCCCTTCCAGTACATCACCACCACAGAGGCCGGGGGCCAAGCCGTCGCCCTGCTCTGACTTTGACTGTGATACACTGATATACAGTGTATTAAACACTGATATACACCAAGACAGACCACTACTGTTGAACCTGCATGTCCCCACACCCACTGTATGAGAATCCTGAACATTCTCCCACCTGACAGGATGTCTTGCCTCTTTCATGTCAGAGATTTTTTATTTTTTTTTACTGATTCCTGTTTCTCCACCAAAGCACTTAAGAAGCACCCAAATCAGCTAGCATAGACGTGTTTGATTGGATCTGTCAGATTTTTAGAGTGATGAGGATACAGTGTTTTTGTGTGTGTGATGGTTTAGAGGTAAAATGCAATGCCACTTTATTTTTACAAGAGCTGGAGTCAATGTTGTAAAGGCTGTCTTCTGTGAAGATATGTAAAAGGTTGTCGGGGAAACTCATCTGGCATCTATTTCTTGTGGAGGAAAAGTCTTTACTAGCTTGTGCAAACAATCCTTTTTTTGTTACCAGATTTGACTGTGTTATTGTAGCTCGATAGTTTATTTGTCGTACTAAAGTCCTGCTAGGCAGGCATTATCTCAGCGTTTTCTGTTTTGTTCATTTGTATTTATTTACTTTGCTCCTTGTAAACTGTCTAACATGACTCTTAAAGCCATGCCTTACAACAATAATTGTATATTGTAATATAGAGGACTTTAACATGTTAATGTATTTTAGAAATACTAAACATTTTTAATTTAAGATTATTTATGTAAAGGTATTACAGACATGTTAAAAGCCTCAGCAGATTCACCTGTTTTAAACTGACAATAGACTCCTGTGCCTACAAGGTGTTTCTCTAACTGTAAACATTTTCAGAATAAATATTTTCAGATTACAGATTTATTGCAGGTATTTCAGTGTTGTACTTACTCACACAATGCACACCTTGCTGCTGAACGAGAATTAAACGTGTGACACAAGAGCACCGTCTACTGTCAGTCTAGGATATTACAACAAAGTGTTTATTTTCATAGAAGTACTGTACCAGTGGTGACTGGTGGCACTTTAAATCAGAGGATGGGCTCATAGTAATAGGCTGGAAAGGATTGGAATAATTGGAACAGTATCAAACACACCATGTACATTTCCATGTGTGATTCAATTCTATTGACTCTATCCCAGCCATTATTATGAGCCGTCCTCCCCTCACCAGCCTCCTCTGTACTGTACATATCCTAAGTACCATTTGTAAAAGGTGTTGTATAATCTGTATGTAAACATAATGCATAATAATGACAATGGTACAATTAGGCAGTATGAGGTCAATGGTTTTAAGTTAATTGTCTTTTACATTCTTGTTCCTCCCACTCCCAAAAAGTTGTTTACAATAGATGTAACTCCTCCCTCACCTTCCCTGCAGGCTTTATTCCTATTGGTTGACTGTAATTTGAGATACAAGATGCACCAACAGATTTAACCAATTCAACAACACGTGTTATGATCACAGGAGGTTGTTGGCACCTCAGTGCTAGAAGTGTCACTACAGACCCCCTGGTTCGAATCCAGGCTGTATCACAACCGGCCGTGATGGGGAGTCCCATAGGGCGGCGCACAATTGGCCCGGCGTCGTCCGGCATCGTGTAGGCCATCATTGTAAATAAGAATTTGTTCTTAACTGACTTGTCTAGTTAAATAAAGGTTAAATAATATAATATGATGGTTATGATAATGATGATTTGTGGCCACAGATGATTTGTTTCCGTTTCTACCGATGTGGTTAGATGGGGTAGGCTTACAACAGCTCTATCTAGTGGTCGCTCCGGGGACAACAGTTGTTGACAAACTGTAGCGTTGTAGCTAATCCTAACCCTAACCCTTTTCCTAACATTAACCTAATTCTCCTAACCTGCTACATGAATTCACCTGCGTTAGTTCTGCTGCCTTGAACACAGAGCTTTCCTGGGTTGAACCCAGAGCTTTCCTATGCGGTTATGTGCAGTGGAGCTGATCAGGCTGAATTAACAGAACACACTGTTATTGTAGCACATCCACATTCTCTCTTGGGACAGTTAGATCTGTGATGATAGCAGAGCAACAATAACGCTCCAACCAGGAACAAAACAAGTGTATTTATAGTCCCGTGTCAGTTATAGAACTGGTTACAGAATAAATTATTCTGAACCAGAAAATATACAGCCTTTTATAATTAAAATGCTGACTGTTAAAGTAGTAAAAAAAAAAGTAATGTAACTGATTCTTTTTCACCAATACCAGGCAGCCCATTGCCAGTATAACAGCTAATGTTCTATGCAGTGCTTATTTGTATTCCCTATAGTTGTGCTCTGCATCAGGGTTAAAAGTCATATTTATAGATTCATTAATTGACTTTTTCTTTCAGAGTGAAGTTGTACTCTGAGTTCCTCCTGATGAAGTCAAGGACCACCTGCATTATGCTGATTGAGGTACGTTCTGCCCACTGTCCTTTATCATATTTGTATTATTGCGATTGTTTTATCTCATAATAAGACAATCAACAATTTTCTTGATTCAGATATTCCGGGCACTTGGCGCTGTTCGAGGTCCTTCTGGCCATCTGGATCATGCCTACCATTGGCTGGCCTGGCTGCTTGGCCTGTCTACAGCACCCCTGCTGAGCTTTGTTACCTTCTGTTTTGTAAGTATTGCTACACTGAGACCTGCGGTATCTATGGTTCTGAAACAAAATGGTTGAAATGCATCACTGAGGTGCATATTACTGAATACATAGGTAGTGGATGAAGTGTGTTTCAGTATATGCATGTGTAAATGTCTGTGTTCATGTGTGTGTCTGTGTGTGATACTGTGGCTGCCCAAAAGTGCCCGCTTCCATGTGCTTTCGGGAAATTGCTATGAAATCGTTAAGAAGCATCGTGCTGACAACAGGAAAACCATGCCCCATGGTGAACCTATTGCCAATAAACAGGCAAGACTGTATAATTGGTGTGGTGTTTGTGCATTCATGTTGGAAGTGTTAATCTGAGATCATCTTGCTTAGCTTATAACTACATTTGTGTATTCACAACACTTGCTTGGGTGTGTGCATTTTCCATATTTGTGAGGCAGGAGGATCGTGGTGGGGTCCAAGATCTCTTAACTCCTCATTATCGCAGAAGCATTATTCTCCCGTGGTTTATATGGTAAGTCCATTTTGCTCTCATTATTCTGGTATCTCATTAGCTCACCATCTCGATTCAACCAGTACATCCTCTCCTCACAGTTCTGAAATTGAAAACCATTGAAACTTAGAGTTGGGCCCTTCGTATGATCTCTGTGTTTGTATGGTTTCTGCCTCAGGTTTGCCAATGCCTTCTCCACCAATCACCTGGTCCTCCTGACCACTGAGCTATTCCAAGCAGGAGATGCATGTAGTGGTGAGTGATAGATGGTCTGCATGCTACTCTTTAAAATGTTGAAACTTCCCTTTTGATAGTCATAAGCAGAAACTCCTGCACCGCCCTAACAATCAAACATGTAAAACAGTCCTGCAAAAGCCTGCTCTTCTAGTTGCTCTTCTAGAACCTTTGACTTAATGTAAATGTTTTGTACATCCAGTCATCACACAAACTGCCAAGATTGAACCAAAATGCAACCTGGAATGCAACTACTTGACGTTAGACGACTACAAAAACATACTGTGGACCACCTCGTAAAAGTAATTCAATGGAATGGAAGCTTGTGTTTTGCTGATATGTTGAGTGTCTCAATTAGTAGAGCACGGCACTTGCAACGCCAGGGTTGTGGGTTTGATACCCACGGGGGACCAATTCAAAAAAGTACCTAAATATACTAAATGAGTGGGACATTCTGTATCTGTACAGCCATATCTGTTAATTTTTTATTCTGTCTCTGCAGGAGTTTTTGTGACGTTGTTTGTGATCGATCGGATTGGCAGGAAGAAAAGCATGGCGATGTGCATTCTGCCCCTGTACTCTTGTATTGGGAGGTAAGTGCTCTCTTCACCTTGGCCAGGTCTGAGATTTGAGGACTGTGGTAATCAAGGGCCTTAACTCTTAACTGACTCAGTTAACCCCTGATTGGCTGTAGAGACTACTCCCTTCTTCATTCCTGTTCTGCTGGCATTTCTCATACTCTCTCTCGCTACAGGGTTGCTCTCACAGTCTTCAGAGCCTTCATCACTGGGGGATTCCAAGTTGCCTTTATCTGCACACCTGAGTTAAGCATATTTACATTTTTCCATCAGTAGATACTTGACATCTAAAATCTCAGCTACTGCTGTTGAGGACATGAGGACAATTTGTATAAACTATTCTTTCTTTAGGGTATGGGGATCGGGACCTGCAGTGGGATGGCCAAGGTGGGTGCCCTCCTAACTCATTTAATAATGACCTGGTTTTAGATGCACTTAATTCAAATCTAAGACATCCTGCCCCCTCACCGAGGGCTCCCCAACAATGCTAACCTCCAGCTGTTTTGGCCCATACAGGTGCCACTCAAGAAGTCTGTGTACCTGACACTGTCCGTGTACTGCATCTGTTGCCTGCTGGACACAGGAGCGTCCGTGCTGTTGCCCATTGAGACCACAGGCCTGGGCCTGCAGGAGACTAGTCAAATCACAGCCGGTCAGGAGAAGACCACGAGCCAGACGTCAAGTGGCTCAGGTTTCACCAACACATGCCAGCTATGGATCAACCTATAACAGCTGATGAGGACAATAGGGTGGGCTAAGGTGTTGAGAGAAATGGATGGAACTTGATTATTCCCACTTCAGTCTTTTCAAGTCATGTCCCATGGATTCTACACAAAAGGACATTAAAGATATTTTTCTGTAATTATTTAGATAATAATAATTTAAGAGAATGTAGATGGCAATAATGAATTCCTCCACATCATTTTCATTATAGCAATACAATGGGTGCATATCTGTGTAGGTGCAATATGAGTTCTAAGATTTGTGTACTAATGTTCCTTGCTTAAATCTGTTTGCAAATAATATTCACATGAATACATTTCATGATAAGTAGCCTTTGGTTTCCGTTGAGTGTAGTAGTCTTTAGTCTGGCCAGAGTCACCTTGACGACATTGGCCCAATGATAGCACCTTGACGACATTTGCCCAATGATAGCACCTTGACCACATTGGCCCAATGATAGCGCGCACGCAAACCGAAGCAGCCAATCATAGCATCCGGCAAAGTGTCAGAACAGAAGCGCTTGTCATTTATGCTCAGCATGCAACCTGGCTGCGATGTGTTTTGTTTGTCTGCACGATAAATGGTATATGACACAGATGGACAAAATTGCATACTTGCCTTTACAACTATTTACAAATGACTATTCTAAAACGAACTGTGAAGGATGGGCGAGTCAGAAGCCGATGATGGGTTTATCAGGATGGTGAAATCAGAGGCAAGAAAGATTTAATGCGATCCTGAGCGTTTTCTCCTGTGCTGCACAGGGTCAATCTAGGCGCATCTTGGCCCAGAGCAACGCGCCTTCCTTCCCCCCATTCAAAGGTCTCCTCTCCGTAGCAGTAGCCAGCCATGGCCCTGGTAACCCTACAGCGCTCTCCCACCCCGAGCGCAGCATCCACCGCCAGCACCAACGCGGGGGAGGTAAGTGAAACTGCGGGAGTTGTTCTCTACGTAGGCAGCGCGGTGGAGGAAACGCCGGGGATGCGCCCGATGTTCACGTCCCTCATCCACTAGGCCCAGCATTGCAGAGAACGTTTTCAGTTGTCAATATAATTTTTGGCAATTTAGTGACATATTTTATGTAACACGGCAAGACTGTTTTGTATGGACATCATTTAATAGACTTTATGGAATCCATCCGTTTAGAATGGTGAAGTAATCCAGCTCCGCGCTATTAGCTTCTAAACAAAATCTGTGCCGGTGATTTAGTTACCAGAACAATGCATTAATTGTATATGGCAGCATTTTATTTCTGCCTTCAGTTTTTGTGATTTAAAGACAAATATGTATTTATACTGCAAGGCAATTTAATGAAAGCATTATTTCAGGATTTTGCTTAGATTTTTAAGTCATGACATTTGTTTAAATTCCTTGCTTCAGCTTGCATATGGAAGAGACTATAGAGTGAGATTCATCAGTATTGTGCAGCTACTTGCCTAGTTATGTACACCATTACATCACTACTGAGTCAGGGATGTTGCTGTTGGTACCCGCTCGTTTCAATCACTGTCAAAAAACTACTGTGGCAGGTGTGAGTTTATATTTCAAAACATATGAGATCATAGATAGTGACATGGTATGGCCAGTAGAGAGCGCTGATACACTGTATTCTATATGAAATGCAAGTGTATTACACGTTTTAAAACCTAACGTAAAGCATCTCCTTCATGTCCCATAAATTCAGTTGAAACACTGGTACATCACTCATCACTCTGATCTTACTAATAAAGCACATGATGACTTTCAAAAGCGAATTAATCCATTATGGCTTGAATTCCATGGAGGCAGGTGCGTGCGCGCACACACACACATGGCTGTGTGCTGCAGAAATGATGTCATACTAATTACATCATTAAAGATACTGCTGCAGAAATTATTTCATACCGAGTTGGTTACCTACGGTATATAAGTCTGTATACCTCTTTTATATCTGAAAGTATCTAGATTACAATTGTGACTAGTGACTGAGTTTGAGCTGTGGTATTAAATAGCCTCTTTGACATCAGATCCACAGATCAAGCGCATTCTAGGCCTATGTGCTCTTTTCGACACTGTAACCTGTCATGAAACGCAGAGAGCGAGCTTTATGCAGATCTCCTAATGCAACAAACAACCTCAACCACTCTGCCCTCTGTCCTCAGGGAGTTACAGCATTGCTACTGGTACAAAGGCCCAATGTCTAGCCTATATTTAGTTACTTGTCCACGTAGATCAAGAGCATCACTTAGTGGTGGTCTATATACCCATAACTCTAAATGAAAGGAATCTCTGTCTCCACCAGTCATTGTACTGTGACATTGTGATTAGGTATGGTAGCAAGGGGAGCATGGAAGGACATAGCAGGGCATATGGGTCATGTGCTGCTGTTGCGCAATGCATGCTACTGTACTGTCTGCACAGCCTTGATGGAAGGGTTTCTAGTGGGCCTACAGTGTATGTAACATTTCTGTCTTTCTCTTGCAGGAATTAGGGCGTGATGATGACCGGAGAGCAAATCAGAGGTAAGCCTCTCCATCCCCCATTTTCTCCCTAAAAAAACTAACAAACATATATTTGAATCTAGAAAAAGTAGTTTGTTTGTTTTCAAAGAACTCTTGCATTATGGTGACGTGATCTATATGGAAAACATTGTTGCCCTCCCTAGGTGCCTGGCTAAATTACTACAGGCCTCTATGTCCAGCTACATATTGGGGGTCGAAGGTCAGCTATTATACACTACATGGCCAAAAGTATGTGGATACCCCTTCAAATTAGTGGATTTGGCTATCTCAGGCACACCCGTTGCTGAAAAGTGTATAAAATCGAGCACACAACCATGCAATCTCCATAGACAAACATTAGCAGTTGAATGACCTTACTGAAGAGCTCAGTTACTTTCAACGTGGCACCGTCATAGAACACCAGCTTTCCAACAAGTCAGTTTGTCAAATTTCTACCCTGTTAGAGCTGCCCCTGTCAACTGTAAGTGCTGTTATTGTGAAGTGGAAAAGTCTAGGAGCAAAAACAGCTCAGCTGTGAAATGGTAGGCCACACAGCTCACGGAACGGGAATGCTGAAGTGCTTAGCGCGTAAAAATTGTTTGTCCTCGATTGGAACACTCACTACCGAGTTCCAAACTACCGTTTGGAAGAAACATCAGCGCAAGAACTGTTCGTTGGGAGCTTCATGAAATGGGTTTCCATAGCCGAGCAGCCGCACACAAGCCTAAGATCGCCAATGCGCAATGCCAAGCGTCTGCTGGAGTGGTGTAAAGCTGGCCGCCATTGGACTCTGGAGCAGTGGAAATGTGTTCTCTGTAGTGATGAATCACACTTCACCATCTGGCAGTCCGACGGACAAATCTAGGTTTGGCTGATGCCAGGAGAACGCTACCTGCCCAAATGCATAGTGCCAACTGTAAAGTTTGGTGGAGGAATAATGGTCTGGGGCTGTTTTTTATTGTTTGGGCTGACCCCTTTGTTCCAGTGAAGGGAAATCTTAACGCTACAGCATACAATGACATTCTATACAATTCAGTGCTTCCAACTTTGTGGTAACAGTTTGGGGAAGGCCCTTTCCTGTTTCAGTATGACAATGCCCCCTTGCACAAAGCGAGGTCCATACAGAAATGGTTTGTCGAGATTGGTGTGGAAGAACTTGACTGGCCTGCACAGAGCCCTGACCTCAACCCCATCAAACACCTTTGGGATGAATTGGAACGCTGACTACGAGCCAGGCCTAATCGCCCAACATCAGTGCCCGACATGACTAATGCTCTTATGTCTGCTGTGAGGACTTGCTTCCATTCAATGTTCCAACATCTAGTGGAAAGTCTTCCCAGAAGAGTTGAAGCTGTTATATCAGCAAATGGGGGACCAACTCCATATTAATGCCCATGATTTTGGAATGAGATGTTCGACGAGCAGGTGTCCATATACCTTTGGCCATGTATTTCCCTGAGAAGCCGTGCATGCACATGCATTAGGTGATACAGTAATGTATAGTAACAATCTGTTGTGCTCCATCTGGGGGAGGGATTGGTATACATTTCTTTGACCAGGAAATCTGAGTTTCCCAAGGCCTATGGATATTGACCCCTGGTCCTGGTGTCAGTGGGAATTCCAGGACTGGGTTACAGTAGGAAGCACCCAGGAATGTCCTGAAGAAATAACATGGACACTGGTGCAGAATTACACACATTGTAGATAAATATGAATAATGTAATACTAGTATTCAATAAATAGGACCACACCTTAATGAGCGCTTGCAAAAGAGATGGAACATCTCACACCATTGCAGTCCATTACAGTTCACAAAGAATGTCTCCATCTGGGGACCCTTAAACACTGAGATGTAGGCCTAGTTGTATCAAGGGTAATAACAGTGATAATGGTCCAACACTCAGAGTTACCATTCCCATTAACCACCATTATACATTCCATCAAATCAGAAACACTATCCAGCTGTATTGCAGAGCTGGGAGTGAATAGCATAGGTGGAATCCTCTACTCAGCTACAGAAGGATGTGATGTCATGGTGTTGTTGTGCCGGGGCTAGTTTTGTTCTGGAGTTTCTTGGTAAGAGTTGATAAGACCTTTTTTGCCTTGCTGTTGTAGTAGGCCTAGTGTTGGCTGGACACTCAGTTCTCTAGTCCAGTGGTTCCCAAACTTTTTATAGTCCCGGTCCCCTTCAAACATTCAACCTCCAGCTGCGTACCCCTTCTAAGCACCAATGTCAGCGCACTCTCAAATGTTTTTTTGACATTGTAAGCCTGCCACACACACTATACGATCCATTTATTAAACATAAGAATGAGTGTGAGTTTTTGTCACAACCTGGCTCGTGGGAAGTGACAAAGAGCTCTTATAGGACCAGGGCACAAATAATAAATAATTTAGCTCTTTATTTAACCATCTTACATATAAAACTATATTTGTTAATCGCAAATTGTGAATAACTCACCACAGGTAAATGAGAAGGGTTTGCTTGAAAGGATGCACATAACTCTGCAATGTTGGGTTGTGTTGGAGAGAGACTCAGTCTTAAATCATTTTCCACACACAGTCTCTGCCTGTATTTAGTTTCCATGCTAGTGAGGGCTGAGAATCCACTCTCACATAGGTGCGTGGTTGCAAAGGGCATCGGTGTCTTAACAGCGCGATTTGCCAAGGCAGGATACTCTGAGCGCAGCCCAATCCAGAAATCTGGCAGTGGCTTCTGATTAAATTAAATTTTCACAGAACCGCTTGTTGCAATTTCGATGAGGCTCTCTTGTTCAGTAAGTGGACCGGAGGCAGGGCATGAAAGGGATAACGAATCCAGTTGTTTGTGTCATCGGTTTCGGGAAACTACCTGCCAAATTGCGTACCCAACTCACTCAGGTGCTTCGCTATATCACATTTGATATTGCCCGTAAGCTTGAGTTCATTTGCACACAAAAAATCATACAATGATGGAAAGACATGTGTTGTCCTTGTTAATGCAGAGAGAGAAGAGCTCCATCTTCTTAATCCTAGCCTCAATTTTGTCCCGCATATTGAATATAGTTACGGCGAGTCCCTGTAATCCTAGATTCAGATCACTCAGGCGAGAAGAAACATCACCCAGATTGGCCAGTCGTGTGAGAACTCGTCATCATGCAAGCGGTCAGACTAGAGAAAATGATGGTCAGTAAAAACTTTAAGCTCGTCTCTCAATTTTAAAAATCGTGTCAATACTTTGCCCCTTGATAACCAGCTCACTTCTTTCTGTATGTTGTAAAAGCATGACATGGTCGCTTCCCCTATCATTGCATAATGCAGAAAATACATGAGAGTTCAGGGGCCTTGCTTTAACAAAGATAACGTCTTTCAAGCTGTCAGGCATTCCCTTGGCAGCAAGAGCCTCTCGGTGGATTCTGCAGTGTACCCAAGTGGCGTCGGGAGCAATTGCTTGCATGCGCGTTACCACTCCACTATGTCTCCTTGTCATTGCTTTTGCACCATCAGTACAGATACCAACATCAGCAGCAGCTACGTTTGGCTACATACGGACCGTTAGTGGAATTCCCGTGAGAGTTTCATGGTTAATTTGACAGGATGTTAATTATTTGACTAGGCTACCTGTATCTGACATTGTGTTGTTATTTCGCTGAACACTAGATGGTTTCATTTTATTTTTGGCAGTGAAACGAGGCTACTCAGGTGAGGGGGGAAAAAACTCACCCAAATGTATAGACCCATTGGAAAATATAAATGGACTGTTAGAATATACAAATAAAAAAAATGTGAATCACATTTTTATTTGGCGTACCCCTGACAAGCATTGCACTTACCCCAGTTTGGAAATACATGCTCTAGTCCAACCTGGCTGGGCCAGGGGAGTTTCAGCCTTACTTACACTAGTTTCCCCCATCCACTAGACATGACACACACAGGGTGGGTTGAGATTATAATAAAGTAGATTACTTTCTTGGTTGTACAAGGCAGATAGAGGAATGTTTGAAAGGTGGTATAGGGAGAATTTTGATTATGTAAAAATCCTCGAGTTGCTTCTGCCTGCAGAAAATGTAGGATGAGAGAAGGTAAAAACACACAGGAAAAAAAAGATTAATATTAGTGGTTTTGTGCCATTACATATTTTGTTGTTAAAAGGCTAAAGCAAAGACATTTAACTTGATAGTGATGGATAGTCACCAGAGAAATGCTGCAGGGCGGAGCAGTCACACCATTGATTATTGGAAGTGGCCCAGTCCACATTAGCTCTGCTCATCTTGTCCTCTCTCAGACCCTAGGACCAGGGTGTCAGCAAGTCTACCTCTGAGGGCCATACTGTATCAGTCAGGCAGAAACCTGATCCACATTTACCCCCCAGCAGCCCTTGGTTGTCACAGTACCCTGGCTGCCTCAGCCAGAAAGCTCAAGCAACAGACAGGGTTATGCAACAGTCAAGGAGAGAGGTGTGTTTGCAGACTTCAAAAGGGAAGATGTCCTTGGTGTGTGTCTAACTAGCAGCTTGCGTAAATTGCTTCACACTGGCATTGGATATGTGTTCTGTGATGGAGTTATGGTTCATACAAAGTTGAATATGCCACTCAATGAGTAGCATGTTTCTTTTGACTCAGTGGCTCATCAGAGATCCTCTGGGATCTTCCATGTCAAAGAGCGTCCACTCACTCTACAGACGTGTGCTTTGTAGACTGAAGCAAGCTAGATTCCCTGCCACCCAACCCAGCTAACGTGAAACATGCTTGAATGGTGCTTTTGTGTCGGGAGTTGCGGAGGGAGTTCTGATTTCTCAAGCGCGTGCTGTGAGGAGATAAGCTGCTGCTGATGGTCGGGAGTTGAGGCAGAGCTGAACAGACGCAGCAGAAGTCTGAAGACTGATCCTCACAGCCCAGACGGAGGAGGGGGAGACGGACGCACCAGACCAAGACAGGATACATCATCGGACTATTGAACCCAATCTGCACCTTTTTACAGGGGAAAAAGAAACTCAGGGCTATATCAGTTATTATACTTTGGAAAACAAATTCGTTTTTGAGGCACAAAATGCTTGTGAATGTATTTTTTGCACATGGATGTGCTAAGAGGCTATAAGGGTGGAGGAGATTTTGTGAGGAAGCCAGTAGACACCAGAGAGCTACTGAGGGAGAGCTCCAGAATCAGGATGCATCTTGTGGTGGAGCCTTCCCAGGAAGCCATGCTTACCATGCTGCCTCACTTTGTGAAGAACGCAGTCCTGAGGCAGAGAGAGATCTGGCGAATGTAAGTCCTCCACACACTCAGGATTGCCTCTCCTTGAGTGAATCTCTCACTGGCATTTCTATCTTAATAAGAGGTAGCACAATGGCGACAATGGTTTGAATGGTTGTAACTTGTAAGTGTGCACCCTGCATTTTCTGTATTAGTCATTAGTCATTTATTTGGATAGCTCTGTGGGTTTTTTCCAGGGTTGACAACTTATTTTTTTCTTATACATCAAAACAAATTGTACTTTGATCGTACTGTTAAAATTGCTTACGGGCATTGTTTTTATGGCTGTCTATATTTATTCTTGAGTGTTCTTAAGGTGAGTTTACACAGGCAGCCTAATTCTGATCTTTTTACACTAATTGGCCTTTTAACCAATCAGATCAGCTGTTTTGCCAATAATTGAAAAAATTATCAGAATTGGACTGTCTGTGTAAACTCAGCCTTAGAAAGATGGGGATATGCTCTGATTGTTTTCAGTAATGGTGTAATGGATGGATCAACAGTAGCTGGAGCGTTTTCCATAAAGCTTTCTCTTTAAGTCTATACATCCATCTGTGATTACTGCTATTCAGTTCATCCCATTTACAGTACATCAGACATCTGAAGATGAGCTGTTATGGTACCCTACCCAACTCTTTGACCTCTTGATCGAGGCCACCCTCATCTTTTTCAGGACATTCTGAAAAGGAACAATGCTATGTAACAGCGGGGCAGAAACAAAAGGTCTTGTGATGGACCCACTGTCATACCATGCTTTGTTTGTGGTGGCAGAGCGAGAGGGCAGACTGCCTGTTAACAAAGCCCAGTTCTGTTCCTCCTGGTCAATTTTGTGGCCAGCAAACACCCAACTCTTTTCTTCCTGGACATTGCTAAGTTCAAGGAAAAACTATATTTTATCCGGGGGTGGTCAGTGCCTCGAGCACAGGGGTTTGGGCAGTCAGGAGAGCCCATCCCTGGCCAGAGAAGGGAGGGATAGATGGTGGTGACTGAAGAAAGGCAGAGGAAATATTTCAGTGGTGGGCTCAATTATCTGCCACAACGATAGGTCAGGGGACCTAACCACGTTCTGTCAGGTTAATATCTGAGGGAAATATTTCATTAAGGAAAGGTCTGCTCACATTTACTTCCTGATGAATTTGGGAACATCCTTTCCTGCTAGTCACTAAACTTTGGAAAAGCAATTAACAGCCATCCCACCCTGCCTCTTCCCACTGTAGCTCTGCTCTCTGATTATGCGCATTCTACGTCTCCAGGTCATTTGTCTCCATTCCTGGACAAAAACAGCCTCACTCATTGACAAGTGAGAAGAATACTGTGGGTTGGACAGTTAATTGAACCACATCAGCCTTAGGAGAGTCTGCAGCAGGGCATCCACATTCCACATGATCATTTTCAATGAATGTTTTGGCTCCCTGAAGTGAACGCACTGGTGATTGCATAGTCTGTTAAATACATCATGGAAAGGAAAGTAGGCTATGGCTGGGTAGTTTTGTGACAACGGACATACTGTTAATCTGTGAATCTACTTAAATGGAGCACAACAAAACAGGGAAGAGACACCAAGCAGGTGTAAGAAGGAGTGACTATTTCAAATGTCCTCTCTGTTCTAGAGTAGAACGCCATGCTACTTACTATAGGTACTGTGGAGTGCAGTGTGCCACAGACGGTGCTTAAGCTGTTGAAGCAGTACAATGATTTGTCCAACGTGCTATTCAGATATGCTGATGATCTGTTGCCTACTTCCAGTACAGTCTGTACTCTTTCTTTCACTTCTCTAATGAATGCTTCCCCTGTGTGTTACAACATCAAACCACTAGAAACCCTATTTCCCTGTCTGTCTGTCTCAGCCTCAGCGAGAGCTTCTTCATGGTCAAAGGAGCTGCCCTCTTCCTGCAACAGGGCACCAATGCACAGGGACCCAAGACCCCTACACACCACAAACACGCAGGTAAACACACTGGCACACCACAAACACGCAGGTAAATACATACTCTTGACACACACTGGGCCCATTGTTCATTGGCCCTGTTCACCCATGACTGCGTGGCCATGCATGCCTCCAACTCAATCATCAAGTTTGCAGACGACACTACAGTGGTAGGCTTGATTACCAACAACGACGAGATGGCCTACAGGGAGGAGGTGAGGGCCCTCGGAGTGGGGTGTCAGGAAAATAACCTCAGGAGATGATCGTGGACTTCAGGAAACAGCAGAGGGAGCAGCCCCCTATCCACATCGACGGGACAGTGGTGGAGAGGGTGGAAAGTTTTTAAGTTCCTCGGCGTACACATCACGGACAAACTGAAATGGTCCACCCACAAAGACAGCGTGGGGAAGAAGGCGCAGCAGCGCCTCTTCAACCTCAGGAGGCTGAAGAAATTTGGCTTGTCACCAAAAACCCTCACAAACTTTTACAGATGCACAATCGAGAGCATCCTGTCGGGCTGTATCACCACCTGGTACGGCAACTGCTCTGCCCACAACCGTAAGGCTCTCCAGAGGGTAGTGAGGTCTGCACAACGCATCACCGGGGGCAAACTACCTGATCTCCAGGACACCTACACCACCCGATGTCACAGGAAGGCCATAAAGATCATCAAGGACAACAACCACCCGAGCCACTGCCTGTTCACCCCGCTATCATCCAGAAGGCGAGGTCAGTACAGGTGCATCAAAGCAGGGACCGAGAGACTGAAAAACAGCTTCTATCTCAAGGCCATCAGACTGTTAAACAGCCACCAATAACATCGAGTGGCTGCTGCCAACATACTGACTCATCTCTAGCCACTTTAATAATAAAACAATTGATGTAAAAATGTATCACTAGACACTTTAAACAATGGCACTTTATATAATGTTTACATACCCTATATTTCTCATATGTATATACTGTACTCTATATCATCTACTGCATCTTGCCTATGCCATTCGGCCATCGCTCATTCATATATTTTTATATACATATTCTTATTCATTCCTTTACACTTGTGTGTGTGTATAAGGTAGTTATTGTGACATTTTTAGGTTAGGTTACTTGTTAGATATTACTGCATTGTCGGAACTAGAAGCACAAGCATTTCGCTACACTCGCATTAACATCTGCTAACCATGTGTATGTGACAAATAAAATTGTATTAGATTTGTTCAGTGAACCGTGACAATGCCACTGCTAAAGTTCAATAGTTCTATTTAAAGACAAGGTAATATTGTCTGAGGTTGGCTTGGCCTTTGTGGTTGAGCCTGTGTTCAACCCATATTCACTGAAGGATTACCTGGCCATTGACTGCCCTCGAGGCAGGTACTTGTCTGCTTTTAGCTTTGATATGTTTGTCAAAGTAGGTCCAGGTGTGACCCTAGAGCCTGCCTAGTAACCCGGCGAAGGGAGAAGACAAACCATACAAGGGGCTTTATAGATCCTGCTTGTTTGTTTTTTTTGTTGTTTTTTTTTCCCATCAAGATGTTACAAACTCACCAAGCTAGACTAACCCTCCTGTAGTACATATGTTACCTCATTGGTGTGTGTGTGTGTATATGTACGGGTAGGCCTATGTGTGTGATGCAGCATGTCTTATAGCAGGGTTGTTGTTGAGATTAGTTAGATCGGGGAGTGCTATCCCCTCATTTGGAGTCCTAACGCACCCCTCCCCTCCCCTATGATACGCAGGTTACTCACAAGATCAATGTGAGGATCACTCCAGATTTCTTGATTACATCACCAGACGTTCAAGTCAATGCTTAGCTCTGATTAACCTGCCATCCATTTATCTGTGTGTTTACGTGTATGACAGACTGCTTCTGCATGTTTGTATGGGTTTAGCTGAGGGTTGTACTTGAGATTAGATGTTATGGTACACCATTCCCATTTATTTACCCGTCTTGTCATGAGATGTTCAGGCTTTGCTCTGCAATATGTAACTTCAATACAGACGTGTTGTTGTGGCTGGTATTGGATCACCCTGCAGGTGGGCGTAATCAGAGGTACCCGTCTAAGTAGGGGCCTGGATAGCAGAGCTGGACACAGTTATGCAATATGTCTGATTATGAGGCGTGCTTGATCTGGATTATGGTATGCGGTTCTCTTCTCTCCCAGGTGACTTACCTCAACATCTGCAGGTTATGATTAACACCCTCCGCTCTGAGGACCGCATTAAACTGGTGAGTCAAATTCCCATCTCAGATGTACTTACCATCCATCTTTATTGACAAACAAATGCTACACAGTGTAACCTGTTCTTACTGTTCCCCAGGCTGTACGGTTAGAGAGCGGTTGGTCTGACCGCGTGCGGTACATGGTTGTGGTCTACACCAGTGGTCGACAGGACACAGAGGAGAATATCCTGCTAGGGATGGACTTCACCGATAAGGACAGGTACCCGTCTTTCCTCCTTAGCCAGCAGTATTACACTACAATATGGTTTGTTGTTATCATAGAGTAATAATCTATTCCGTTGCATAATTCCCAGTAAAAGCTGCTCTATCGGGATGGTGCTACCGCTATGGAGCGATACGAAGATTCATTTAGATGGCGATGGGTAAGTGCTACTCTTCTACATACTGAGGATACAAAACATTAGGAACACTGCTCTTTCCATGACAGACTGACCAGGTGAAAGCTATGATCCCTTATTGATGTCACCTGTTAAATCCACTTAACTCAGTGTAGATGTAGTGGAGGAGACAGATTAAAGAGGGATTTTTAAGCCTTGAGACATGGATTGTGTATCTGTGCCATTCAGAGGGTGAATAGGCTAAACAAAAGATTTGAGTGCCTTTTGAACGGGGTATGGTAGTAGGTACCAGGCACACCGGTTTGTGTGTCAAGAATTACAATGCAGCTGATTTTTCACGCTCAACAGTTTCCCATGTGTACGAAGAATGGTCCACCACCCAAAGGACATTCAGCCAACTTGACACAACTGTGAGAAGCATTGGAGTCAACATGGGTCAGCATCCCTGTGGAATGCTTTTGACACCTTGCAGAGTCCATGCCCCGACAAATTGAGGCTGTTCTGAGGACAAAATTAGTGGGCTGCAACTCAGTATTAGGAAGGTGTTCCTAATGTTTGGTTTACTCAGTCTATACCCTCACATAAATATACATTAAACTTTCCACAAAGGTATGGTATGTGTCACAGTGCATCCCACAGACATTAAGTTGCATATACAGTCGACCATGAAGTACCTCTGATCGTTTAGCTTGTTCAAACAGCCCATCCCTGTGACACAGAATGAGTTGCTCTGCCCTCCAGTGGGCAGTCCAGTCAACTACAGGCCTTTTCAATTCTCCATGTGGCAGATGAGTTCTTGCTGAGCTGTTAGTCATCCCTCTCTGTAGCTCAGCCCCTGTTCGTGCTCCCAGACCCCTCTCTCTAATCCTTCATCTTCTCTCTCTCCTCAGAGGATTTAGTGTGACCACAGGAGGACGATCGCATGTCTTCAAGCCTGTTTCTGTGCAGGCCATGTGGTAAGTGTCTGGTTGTTTTTGGATTTGATACTGTATTTGGGTACTTCAAAATAGAATTGTCTGGGGACTTTTATATTCCCTGAAACCATACAGTGACTGTACTCTACCATGTTGGTTCCATTTTAATATCAACAATCAATGAGTGGAAAAACATAAACTAGTAGATTAATTATTCAGGCTGGTAACACTTTGATACCGAACCCGCTGCCAGTTGTCCATGCACCATCTACTGGTCAATAGATGGAGCTATCATTACAATGTGCATGCACTTTTCTTTTCATTCTCAGCAGACTCATCATTTTCTCTGGGTTTGACAAGCCTTTAAATATATTCTGAATTTCCTGCGTCATTAAAAATCAATGATTAAAAGACTGACTCTATAATCAGATAAGTGGAATAGCTTCTGAATAGTTGCTGTTGAGAACCTGTATTAAGACTGGGAGCTTCTTCTACCTGTGTGGCTTCAGGTCTGCCCTGCAGATCCTCCATAAGGCAAGCGATATGTCTCGCAGGCACAACTACTTCCCAGGGGGCATGGCCCTCACGTGGATGGGCTTCTATGAGAGCTGTATCACCTCCGAGCAGAGCTGCATCAACGAGTGGAACACTATGACCGACCTGGAGACCATGCGGCCCGACTCACCTGCCATGTTCCTCGACCGGTAAGACCTGAATCATCCGGTTTCGTAAGATTCAGTTAAGTCATTTTTCTTATGATTAATTTCAATTTCTAGTTGCAGTACCTTCTGAGATTGGTAATGTATGTCCATCAGGGTAAACCGGGCCTTGTTTTAATCAAAAGTGATAAATGTGTTGGTTACATTCATAATTGAATTGATATATTGACATATATTGTGATTCAGGCCAACGGAGAGAGAGAGAACAGAGTGTGCAATCAAAGCTAAACTACGCAGCATGATGATGTTCCGGGACCTGGAGAATGTCACTTCCAAGGAGGTATGTGTCGCCACTCACCAGGCTTTGTACGGGCACACAGATCAGTTTGTTGTGGCAATTAACTCTGCATGGTATAACCTGTCCTCCCCCTCAGATCCGTGTGGAGCTAGAGCAGCATATGAGCTGTAACCTGAAGGAGTACAAAGAGTTCCTTGACAATGAGATGCTGCTGATCCTGGGTCAGATGGACAAAGCCACACTCATCTTTGACCACCTCTACCTGGTGAGAACCTTTCCCTAACTTTACATCCTAATTGTCTCTTTGTATCCCTAACACTAACTAGTAACTACAGTCCTCCTCGCTAACCTCTGAACTACTGTCACAACTCTGTTACTGTAACCCTGGTGTAGTTAGTTTGACCTTTGTAACCTGACGGAGTAAGTTGTCTTGATATTCATTCTGTGTTTGTCTTCTCTAGGGCTCTGAGTGGAATGCCTCCAATCTGGAGGAACTACGGGACTGTGGGTGAGTGGACGTCTCACAAACACGAACGCTATTTCACTAGAACGTCTCCTTAACCACCCCTGCTCCCTAACCATCAGCCCTGGCTCACAAACATAGTGTTGTATTATTCTGTATTCCCATATGAAGGACAATAGATGTCAGGTCATCTCTCCTTCATAAGACCTACCAATACAGAAATGTTGGTTGTTGGAACACGGATAGCACCACTGAACGAGATACTGCCCCACTGGAACGCAACCACTCTTGTCAAGAGGGCGCAACAGCGCCTCTACTTCCTATGGCAGCTGAAGAAATTCAGCATGTAACACCAGGTCCTCTCCAAATACTTCCACTGCACCATTGAGAGCATCCTGACCAAGTTGCATCATGGCCTGGTACGGGAATTGCGCCGTCCACTATCACAAGGCCCTCCAGCGGGTGGTGAAGACGGTCTAGTACATCACTGGGACTGTGCTCCCAGCCATCCAGGGCATCTACTTGAAACTGTGCCTGAGGAAGTACCGCAGCATCGTCAAGGACCCCACACACCACAGCCATGTGCTGTTGACTCCCTTACCATCAGACAGACGGTATTGGAGCATGAGTTCTGATACCATCAGACTGCCGAACACTTGATCTGGATTTACCACCTGCACTGATTCTCTGCACCTTAGCACACATGCACTCACATTCCCACACACACAGATATACACTGAGTGTACAAAACATTTCCATGACATAGACTGACCAGGTGAATCTAATGAAAGCTATGATCCCTTATCAATGTCACCTGTTAAATCCACTTCAATCCGTGTAGATGAAGGGGAGGAGACGGGTTAAAGAAGGCTTTTTAAGCCTTGAGACAATTGAGACATGGATTGTGTATGTGTGCCATTCAGAGGGTGAGTGGGCATGACAAAAGATGTAAGTGCCTTTGAACAGTGTATGATAGTAGGTGCCAGGCAGGCACATCGGTTTGTGTCAAGAACAATAAAAATAAAGAAAAATCCTGGAATGAGTAGGTGTGTCCAAACTTTTGACTGGTACTGTATATGGTCCACCACCCAAAAGACATCCAGCCACTTGACACAACTGTGGGAAGCATTGGAGTCAACATGGGCCAGCATCCCTGTGGAACACTTTTGACACCTTGTAGAATCCATGCCCTGACGAATTGAGGATGTTCTGAGGGCAAAAGGGGGTGCAACTTAATATTAGGAGGGTGTCATTAATGTTTTAGACACTCGATATACACATCAACATTTATTTATTATTGTTGTTGCATTATCGAGAAGGACTCTGCCAGTAAGCACTTTTCGTTGGCCTGTGTATACCATGTATATCCTGTACATATGACAAATAAAAACTTGAAACATGTTTTTTTCTTCTTGATGCAGTGTGGGCTACATCCTCAACGTGACCAGGGAAATAGACAATTTCTTTCAGGGCACGTTCTCCTACCACAATATCCGGGTGTTTGATGAGGAGGCCACAGACCTGCTGGCCCACTGGAACGAGACCTACAACTTCATCGTCAGAGCCAAGTGAGTACCTACTTGTCAAACAAACTAAACCCTACTTCTCGAACAGCTAACTAAAACACGTCTTGCAGCATGTCAGGTATTTACTGCAGAACAACAAAGGAAGTGTAGATTTAAGTAGTGGGTAGTTCCTCTGTGTCTGGGTTATTTTATACACTAAAACTATGTGGAAAGCCTAGTCACTCTGGATTAGACTTCTTGAAAGTTAACAGGGTTTTAATGTAAAACATTATTGCCCCACAGGAAGAACCAGTCTAAGTGTCTGGTCCACTGTAAGATGGGTGTGAGCCGGTCAGCCTCCACGGTCATAGCGTATGCCATGAAGGAGTATGGCTGGACTCTGGAGAAGGCCTACAACTTTGTGAAGCAGAAGAGGAGCATTGCTCGGCCCAATGCTGGCTTTATGAAGCAGCTGGCCGAGTACGAGGGCATCCTGGACGCTAGGTGAGTCAGGGTATACTGGGGTACTGTACTGGTATATGCAGGTTTGCTCCGGTATGTAACCAACTGTGCTACATGAGGAGCATCTGCCACTCATTCTTACTCCACTGCAGTCATGAGGTATTGGTTAGTGCTATCCTTGGGACGTCCCTAGGGTTGCACATTTTGGGGAATATTTGGAGGTGGAAACTTTCCATGGGAATTAACGGGAATATATGCAAATTTAATACCATTTTAATTGTAGATGTTTTTTTTGCATTGGATATTTACCATATCATATTTGTTGTGCCATGATGTCCTTGAGGAGCAGATTCAATGCATGCGCAGCACAGCCAATGGGTGTGAGGGCAGGACTCCTCCACTTTAGATAAAGCATGACTGGTTGGAGGGGTGTATGCTCGGCGAAGAACATTCAGAAATCTCTTCCAAAACACATTGCCTGTGAGCATCAGAGGTGAACCAGTTGCATACACAGCCCGAGCAAGACATTCATCAGCATTTCTCTGACTACGTTCCTCCATTGAGTCAAAAAAACTTCTGGAGGAAGGATGGACCGTGAGCTGTTGTTATTGATAAGGTGTCTGATTCATAATTTTCACCTCAAATAGAAGTAGAGACAAGTTTATTCAGCACTCAAGTGCTGAGGGAACTTTATGCTCTTGGCCAGATGATTCTGCATCTTTCTTGCATTCTTATTTGTAAATGTACACAGCTTTTTATCGTCTACATTAGCTGCAGTGATATGTCTCCACACATCAGATAGTGCCTGTGACATTTTCCTGTAAAGATGATAATAAAAAAAAGATATTTAAATAAATACAATTCCATGTACAGATAAATAGTTAAGCAGTTAGATTAAACAACTCCTTTTGTAAGATAAGTTTTCAAATGAAACATGTATGGAAACAGGTGAATTAACACTCCTCAGTTAGCAGGCTCAAGCAAGCTTAGACCCACATGGTAGCAAAAACTAGCAAGCAGAAATTGTTAACAAGTTAGACATGATTTAAACACACTTTGCTGTAGGCTACTATTTAGAGGTAACAAAAAATCATGTATGTCATATAAAATATATTCACCCCACCCAGTATTGTAATCAAAACTTACCAGAAAGCATGTAGTCCTTGGCTAAGACAGTGTAGTAGTGTGGGCTCAATAGCATCTCATTAGTGTGCATTCTTGAGAAACAGCTGTACATGTGATGGAAGAATGCACTGTGCATGCAGAGTGTTGCAATTTCATTGAATTGGGGATAGTTTAACCAAAATATGCCACAAGATCTAGAATTGCCTTGTGCATCCCACAAAATGTTCATAAGCTAACTTTTTGATGAATTTAAGCAAAATTCCCCAAAATTCCCGGGCTTAACTTCCCCATAGAAAGTTTCCGGAAATGTATAGGAAAGTTTCCAACCCTAGACATCCCTACCGCTTACCTTAACCACTATCCTAACCATAATCCTGACCTAACCTTCATTTCAACTTCAATGGGTTAACATTAGAGTTGGGATGTCCCAAGGATCACAGGGAGCAAGGACCCTGAGATATTTAACCTCATTATGCTCAACCTAACTCGCTGCCTAGAGGTCAGGTCAAATGTGACAGTTAATTCACCACAGTAGTTGTCTAGAGGGGGTCAGCTAAGGTAAGCAGTCTAAGGTTATTAGCTTATAATTAGGTTAGTAAATAGACTGCAGGTCATTGTGACTGAATGATCCTTAAGTTTTATTAGTGGCTAAGCATCTAATTTGTCTCTATAAAGTGTACTCTCTACATAGTGATGGGGTTAGAATAACCATAATGTGTTCCCCAGTAAACAGCGCCACAACAAGCTGTGGAGGCCCGAGGGAAGGGAGGACATCCCAGATGAGGCGTCTGGCCAGTGTTGTGGTGGAGAGGATACCCCCGTGGAGGATGAGGCCTGGGGGGGAGAGGGCTGCAGTGCCTCCCCCTGCCGGGGCCTGGAGGTGGACGCCCTGGACCCTCTCAACTACAATTACTACTTCAGACGGCTGTCGGACACGGCCCTGGACAGCGAGCCCTCCACCCCAGTGCGCGGCCCTCCCCTGCTGGGCATGGAAAGGGTGTTCATCGAGATCGAGGATGTGGAGAGGGACGCCCTTCTGGAGGATGAGGGCTTCCCCATGGCCCAACTGGCTTTGCCCGGGGAGGGCACTGCCGCCCAGACCTGTGGGGGCCGCTTGGAGCCCCTGGAGGACATGAGGCTACGCCTGGAGTTCAGCACGGTGGAGGAGGAGGATGAGGAGGAGGCGAAGAAGGAGGAGGCGGAGATGGCCGCCCTGGCCCGGACACCTGCAGGAGGAGATGGAGTGACGGAGGACGAGGAGAGGAAGGATCAGGCCAACGTAAACCGCTTCAACAACGAGAACGCCAACAACAGTAACCGCCTGGCTGCCAAGCGCAGCTGCCCCGCTGCCTTCGACGTGAGTGGGACAGTAATTAATACCTGTATCTATAAGAATTATGCTGGTTTGCTTACTTTTAACTTGAACTGGCTTGGGGTTAGGTTTGAGATATTAAGCCTCTAATTGTAATGCTGTAAGTGTAATATTTCTGTCATTATTTGATCCCATTTCATTTAAGGGATCATCATCTTATAGGTGTCCATAATCTGTTTTATTAGCTTTGAGACCTTAAGTCAGGTCATGTCCTTGGTCCGTTACCCTGTCACTCTCTCTCTGCCTGACCATGCATTCCCTCCCTCTCTCTGTTTCTTCTGTTTAGGACAGTGCTAGCACAGGAAACCCTTACAAAGTGAAGCCCTCCTACCAGTCCTGTAAAGACTGCCTGCGTCTGCCACCAGGGCGGCGCTGTGAGCGCCCAGCAGGAGGCCGCAACCACCGCCTTAACCCCACACGCCACTGCGGGGTGGTCCCCACTATCTCCATAGACCCCCCTGGCACCCACTTCACCAACACTCCCACCCCCCACTCCCCCTGTGCCCTCCCTACCACCATTGCCCGCCTGGAGGCCTACCGCCAGCGGCTGGTGTCGCCCATGAGCTGCGAGGAGCTGCCCCGAGACAGACACTGCTCCCTGGAGACGGAGGACATGGACGAGCTGCAGGAGGAAGAGGAGGAAGAGCAGGAGCCAAAGCCAGGGAGGGAGGCGGGGACTGGAGCCATCACAGAGCTCACGTTTATGAAGCTCAGCTTGGAGGGGGAGAGGCCAGCGGGTCAGCCTCCTGGTGTGGATTTGCAGCCTGCTGGGGTGGAGGTGGGCCCTCCTAGTGGTGGAGTGGAGCCACAGCAGGAGCAGGAGGCCCTGGCCCAGCTACAGAGGACAGGGCTGGGGCTGGTGAGGCAGAGCGCGGAGCAGCTGGAGAGGCTCTCAGGACTGGCCATGGAAGGTCCACTCTCAGGGGCTGGGCTGTCTGAGCAGATGGACCTGAGCTTGGCGGTGGAGGAGATGGAGGTGGAGGGGGATGTAAGGGTGCATTCTGAAACCCACATCCCTTCTACCAGCTGTGTGGTCACAGCCGCAGACCCCCAGATGAACACCACCCCAGTGTCGTACCCCCAGTGGTCCACCCAGACTTGGACCCCTGTGTCCTCCCCCCATGGCTCCACCCTCACCCGGAGCTTCAGCAGCGTCAGCCTCCACAGCAACTGCGGGGGACGCCCAGGCCTGGTCAGGCCGCGCACCCGGGAGATGGAGACCCGCATGAGGCTGGCCGGCCTGACCGTCCCCTCCCTGCTCAAACGCTCTAGCTCCCTGGCCAAACTAGGAGGCCTCACCTTCTCCACCGAGGACCTCTCAGACCTGGCTGATGATCAGGCCCAGCTGTTCTCCACCGTGCCCCCAGCGCTCTGAGCCCCCATCCACCCCCTGGAGCTGACTGTGTTTTCAGTGTCTCTCCTCCAGACAGGTTCCATGTGTCTAAACCACCTGACCGTGTAAGAGCAGTTTGAAGGAGCTGGGAGAAATTTGCCAGGTGTCCTGGAGACATGCCTGAGACATATTAGCAGCATGTTGGCTGGAAGAAAGAAATAACTAAAGATTTCTTATTACAGACTGAGTGTACAAAACATGAAGACCACCTTCCTAATATTGAGTTGCACACCCCTTCCCCTTTTGCCCTCAACAGCCTCAATTCGATGGGGCATGGACTCTACAAGGTGTCAAAAACATTCCACAGGGATGCTGGCCCATGTTGATTCCAATGCGTCCCACAGTTGTATTAAGTTGGCTGGATGTCCTTTGGGTGGTGGACCATTTTTGATGCACACAGGAAACTGTTGTGTGAAAAACCCAGCTACCGTACCCTGCCAAACTAAAAAGCCAAACTTTTTTTTTTTCATTTTTAGGGGAATCTTTTGTCTTGCCCATTCACCCTCTGAATGGCACACATACACAATCCATGTCTCAAGGCTTAAAAATCCTTCTTTAACCCGTCTCCTCCCCTTCATCTACACTGTTTTGAAGTGGATTTAACAGGTGACATCAATAAGAGATCATAGCTTTCAGCTGGTCAGTTTGTCATGGAAAGAGCAGGTGTTCCTAATGTTTCGTACAGTCAGTGTACATGTACTCTGTTTATCAATCCAAATAAGAGATGCTATTGGAGAAAATCCACTCGAAGGAGCTCAATGAATGTGTGCAACTGAGCCTCTGTTTGGATTCATTCAGCGTCTCATGTGCCCCTGAGCAGACTAACGGTTGAAGATTGAATCCTCATTTTCTGTATATTCCTCCCTTGTTACAAGCTGTTTTTGTGTCACCGAACAACAACTTCATCATATGAGCAGCTTCCTGCCTCTTCAAGCAAAGCAGGGTACCTCAGTCAGAACACAAGCATCTCAAGACTATTTTGGTCCAATACTGTTTTTGTTGGCTTGCCTCTCCTCAATGACTGGCTCAGCCAGCTCTCCTCCAATGAGGTACTTAATGTAATAATGTCTTGAAGTGGTCAAAAGTCCATTCATAACGGTCTAGAGTTACGCAAACTGTCCTCATTGTCACAACTAGAGCTTCCTCATGGGGAGCAGAGCAGTAGACTGACTGGACTTATCACACATGCTATGGATGATTGGAAGAAACAGAATAAATATTAAAATTCTCTTCTGGATTCATTTCTGTATATTTGAGGTAGTTTAGAGGGAGCATATACACTTTGGTTTAGTTTTGCCACAGCTGAACTTTCACCACTTCTGTGCAATGGTAATAGGTACAGTACTTCAATGATCTGATTAAGAACTCATCATCATGTTTGATAGGATTTGTGGGCAACTGAAAGAGTTCAAATGGTTTTGGGACTGGATTTTACAACACTGCATTAATCTACTGTAGCACTGATAATCCTCTGCCCCCCCCCCCCCCCCCCCCCCATGCCTTTATCCATCGTCCCTGCATCACTCTCAAAAGGCAATCAAATACAGTAGGTTGATTTTCTGTCTGTTTAGTTTTGGCATCAACATGCTAGTACATACTCTGCTCCCCTTCTGGTTCACACCTTTGTGGTACTGCACTGTAGAGGCTTTGTTAACCGGCTTATTCAACTATCAATGTGCCACAGCAACAGAGTAACATTAGACTACCTTTCTTTGTACTGCTAAGAAATACTAATCCGTTGATCTGCATAAGCTACACAAGACAACACCTTTGACACTCTGAAGGTCCAGGCACAAACCTGGTACTATGAAGTGGCCACTGAGTTGTTGCTATACATTGAAGCAGATCGCCTGTTTGAACTGCTTGTTTTTGCTCTCCCATTTAGTGCCAGACCTGGGAGTGTCCCAGCACTATGATGGCTGCAGCAAAGCCTAATGTGATTTAGCTGTTTGTGGCAGAAGGAAAGAAGCAGCTTTTCTCAGCCTTTTCCATTCGTATGGCAACGCTATCAGCCAAACTAGGAAGTTGGGACAAAAACAAGCTGAGGCGTTGTAACAGACAACTATCTATAGTTGCTTAGAAAGGGGTTACAATTCTGGTTTCTGTGGCAGTCTGTAGAGAGAATATCACTAGCCACTAGGAATTGTTTTGTTTACAGCAGACATGAGCATCTTCCAAAGCTGTTGTAGAGCCGCAGTACAGTATGACTGGGGCCACTGCCATCATCCCACATGTATCACCAATGTTACATTAACTTATCTTCCTTATTTGTACATGTTTTTATTATATAATCTAATATGCATTTGGTTGAGTTCTGTGGCCAGCCTAAGCTTAATTTGCCACATGGGTGTTATTATGCTTTGAAGTTGTGTTTTGTCTGTTATAACTACTGCATTTGGCATGAGTGTGCAAGGATAATGTGTGATGGCAGTGTGTGTGCAGGCGCATGCAAATGATCTAGATTTTATTACCACCATGGTTATAATATGAGTGCGATGGGAAAGGTGTCTGTGTGCAAAATAACTGTTACTCCTTGAACTATACGTCATTGTCACTTATGCAATGGTCTATACTATACATCATGTAGACTGGTTTGCTCTGAGTTGGGATAACAAAGAAAATGAAAATCACTCTTAATCAGCTGAATATCGCGGCATGTGTTACATTAGTAACTTTTGTTAGTGTTTGTTACTCCGAGGTACTGGTCAAAGCAATTTGCAATTTAATTTAGGTTCAAGTCACAACCCAATGGCTTGGGTTCTGTGGTCGATGAACACTGTCTGTGTTTAGACAGGCAGCCCAGTTCAGAATTGACCAATCACGTCAGATATTTTTGAGAGCTAATTTGATTGGTCGAAAGACCAATTAGTAAAAAAAGAGCTCAGAATTGGGTTACCTGTTTGAACGCAGCCCTTGTGGCTTTTGAGTTATTGCACTGTATGAATTTCCCTGTGTTCACTGGTGGGTTTTCAATGATCAAAGAGATTCTCTCACAGGTAATACAATTATTTGAATGGAATGGTGATTCAGTTCAGCCTAGTCTACCACTTGTGGTTAGTGTGGTCACCATTTAGGCATGATCATTTGGTGCGCTTTATTCAAGCCTACTGTTATACTACCTTCATGTGGCTGTTATAAGCTTGATGTAATTTATGACATAATGGGTTATAAAAGTTTACAGAATATCCTATAAGTTCAACTTTTTATTTCATGATACTGTGATGATACTTTGGTTAGCCAGTTGTGCTCAGCTTTAGGCCATGCTCATAGCAGTGAACAGTAGGCTGTGTGGTGGATTTAAGTGCTGTCAAAATGAGCGTCTTCACCAAATGCTCCATCACCACTGATGCTATGCTTAAAGCTACTGCACTAGGTTTGATTGTTTGCATCATTTGTTTTTGAGTGTTTTATAATTCTACATAAGTGCCTTAACCCTGGCCTTAGCTCTGGCTGGCCTAGCTACATTGCAGGCTTAACCCTGGCCTTATCTCTGACTTGGTGCATCGCAGGCTTTGCAGAGTCATTGTGAATGGAAAGGCCACTTGCCCTCTGCCCCATAATAATAATCCTGTTGCTCACACAAACCCACAAAGTACACATGTTCACACACAAGCTCTCACTCCCACACGTGCATATGCTTGTCAAGCTCATCAGTTGCTTGGGTTATCTATTATTGAAACCAAAGTTTGAGGGGTTTATTTGGACAAATAGGCACAGAACCAAGTCTTATCTACATTGCCAGGCATCTTAGGGTTCACCTGCCCTTACTGACAATCCTTTAACTGGTCAATGCTTTGAGAGAAATGGAGACAGGAAGAGGGGGATCCTTACAGTAGTTCATGTCAAGAGTACAAGTTGCCATCTTTCCTTGATGTTCACCCCTTGCAAAAACATCTTATTGTATATAAGCCAAGGCATGAATGAGTGAAACCGCCTAAAACATACATAATCAACTTGAGTGATTTTTGTAATTTTTTTTTTTTTTTTTAAGCGGTGACTTGTTTGCACTGGCTGTGTTGTGTGATGCCCTTTTTTATTTTTACATTTTGTTAAGGATGTCCAGTCAATGTGTATCATGGAAATAAATAATTTCCTCTCTTTTCTGGCCTGTAATGGATCATACTGAACAGAGAGGAGACAATCCCTCATGTAACACTTGCATTGCAAATACATGCACACAGACCATTGGTGTATTTATTGAGTTAGTCAAATTAGGTCATTGCGCTATCACGGGATGGGCAGGGAGGAGAATGGGAGACTGGTGACAGTGGAAGAAGGATCCCGCCAACAAAAATACTCAGTAGTCCTTCAGGCCAATAGGCTAGACAGACCTGCCGCTTTCACAACTCAGAC
Organism: Salvelinus fontinalis; assembly: GCF_029448725.1. NCBI lineage: Eukaryota > Metazoa > Chordata > Actinopteri > Salmoniformes > Salmonidae > Salvelinus > Salvelinus fontinalis. The sequence goes on from NC_074666.1 coordinate 23,498,438, forward strand.
AGGTGAGTGCCTCCCTACCTCTGCTCTGCATCTCGGATGACAGGAAGCAAATGCTGTAACATAACAGATGCAGACTTTATGCATAGGTTAAGTAGTATGTGGGTTCAGTGTTGCCCTTTTTTAGTAGACAAAATAGTGTATTTGGAGAATGTAAAGCTAGTCAGGTGATGTGTTGATAATACTGGACCTGGGTTTGGGTTAAACAGATGAGAAGAGCAATGTTAGTCTCAATTCTCTGGGGAAGCGACCAGAGCAGCATATTATTTGATGATATTCTGAGTGACAGACACATTTTAGCATCCACGTGTCAGTCAACTTGGTGCATGTGCCTCAGTTATTTATGTCATGATGTAACTCCTGGGTAAAGGTATGGACACACTCAACCATCCAATCTGTCCATGGCCGTGATGATTCTGAGCTATATTCAACTCTATGTTTGCACCTCGATGGGCTGTTCTGAAGTTGGCCACAAAGGTATGTGTTCTCTTATTTGCTATTTTGAATGGTGCTTCATACTAGGCAACTCTAATGTTGCCTAGTTGCGATAACATCATACCAACATTGTGAGAATAGAATTAATTAATTGAACCACTCGTTCCCTTTGTGAAGTGATACAGTATGTTATACACAGTGGGTGGTCATGATTACTTATATTTTCACTGGGCAGTTAATTTAACTTTAAAAAGTTCTCATTCTGTTAACTCATATCCAAATAAAGTTGTTGATGTGTACTATACCAAAGCATAATTTGGTTTAGGACAAGAAAAAACACTTTAAAACCCAACCTCAAACCTGTATCTCAAACAGGCTGTCTAAAAAAAAAATGCTACTTCCTCATAAAATATATAATCTCTCTGAGGCGGATGAGCTGGCCATTCAGGGGTCTAGAGGAGGATGAGCTGGCCAATCAGTGGACTACTTGTATGAACATTTTTAATGACCAGTATACTCCCACAGCATTCCACAACACAGAGAAGCTGCTTTTTAAAGGCGCACTAGGCAGGAATCACTCCGCCATTTCCTGGTTGCAAAGATTTTAATAGTTTTCCTAATTTCAGTTTGTGACAAAACAAGCAAGTAAAGTGTAGAGAATCATTGTACCATCTAAACTGCTGTAAAATATTTTTTCCATCAAAAATATATTTTCAGCTGTTTGAAGCTGGTGTACAAAAGCAAAAGACGAAAAACTAAACTTAAGAACGAGAAGCATAGAAATGGCGCACATAGAACAGATCTACCACTTCTTAGACTTGTGTTAAATGAGAATGACAGATCATATGTGAATTTGGTTGGGTCGCCCAAAAAGTTAAATATTGCAGCTTTAACATTCTTAATTACAATTTTGTTTTTTTTAACTATTTCACTCATTGTAAGTAATTATAAGTTCTTTTTTCATAGAAATCTGGAAACACTGGGCAGTTACTTAGATAGGTGAAGGTTAAAAGTTGTGAGACCTGTTTAGATCACTTACTTCACTTAACAGCTGAGCCTAAATCAAAAACTGATTTCATAGCAAATTCTACCATTATTTTAACATTGATCACTGCAGGCCTGGGTTTAATACAGTATACCTGATATTGTCTGTGGGGCTTACTGGAATAGTGTTTAATATATAGGTGGCTCTCAGCACCACTTAAGCCTGAAATACCTGAAGATACCTGAAGGATTAGTGATGCATGGTTAAGAGGTTCAGTCACCTGTCTGTCCTCAATCACTTCACCCTGCGGAATCAAACAAAGCCTGGAACATAGACATGGAATTAAAGGCTACAGGGTGTCTTCGTTTTTGGTTTCCTTCCATTATAAACCATTAGAAACGTCCCTTTTTCAGGACCCTGTCTTTCAAAGATAATTTGTAAAAATCCAAATAACTTCACAGATCTTCATTGTAAAGGGTTAAACAATGTTTCCCATGTTTGTACAATGAACCATAAATAATGAACATCCACTTGTGGAACGGCCGTTAAGACACTAACAGCTTATAGACGGTAGGAAATTAAGGTCACTGTTCTGAAAACTTATGACACTAAAGAGGCCTTTCTACTGACTCTGAAAAAACCCAAAAGAAAGATGCCCAGGGTCCCTGCTCATCTGCGTGAATGTGCCTTAGGCATGCTGCAAGGAGTCATGAGGACTGCAGATGTGGCCAGGGCAATAAATTGCAATGTCCATACTGTGAGATGCCTAAGACAGCGCTACAGGGAGACAGGGCGAACAGCTGGACAACGTGGCAGACCACGTGTAACATCACCTGCACAGGATTGGTACATCCGAACATCACACCTGCGGAACAGGTACAGGAGGGCAACAACAACTGCCCGAGTTACACCAGGAACGCACAATCTCTCCATCAGTGCTCAGACTGTCCGCAATAGGCTGAGAGAGGCTGGACTGAGGGCTTGTAGGCCTGTTGTAAGGCAGGTCCTCACCAAACATCACCGGCAACAACGTCGTCTATGGGCACAAACCCACCGTCGCTGGACCAGACAGGACTGACAAAAAGTGCTCTTCACTGACGAGTCGCGGTTTTGTCTCACCAGGGGTGATGGTCGGATTCGTGTTTATCGTCAAAGGAATGAGCGTTACACTGAGGCCTGTACTCTGGAGCGGGATCGATTTGGAGGTGGAGGGTCTGTCATGGTCTGGGGCTGTGTGTCACAGCATTATCGGACTGAGCTTGTTGTCATTGCAGGCAATCTCAACGCTGTGCGTTACAGGGAAGACATCCTACTCCCTCATGTGGTACCCTTCTTGCAGGCTCATCCTGACATGACCCTCCAGCATGACAATGCCACCAGCCGTACTACTCGTTCTGTGCGTGATTTCCTGCAAGACAGGAATGTCAGTGTTCTGCCATGGCCAGCGAAGAGCCCGAATCTCAATCCCATTGAGCACGTCTGGTACCTGTTGGATCGGATGGTGAGGGCTAGGGCAATTCTCCCCAGAAATTTCCAGGAACTTGCAGGTGCCTTGGTGGAAGAGTGGGGTAACATCTCATAGGGGCGGCAGGTAGCCTAGTGGTTAGAGTGTTGGACTAGTAAACCGAAAGGTTGCAAGACCGAATCCCCGAGCTGACGAGGTAAAAATCTGTCGTTCTGCCCCTGAACAAGGCAGTTAACCCACTGTTCCTAGGCCGAGATTGAAAATAAGAATTTGTTCTTAACTGACTTGCCTAGTTAAATAAAGATCAAAACAATTTAAAAAAGAACTGGCAAATCTGGTGCAGTCCATGAGGAGGAGATGCACTGCAGTGCTTAATGCAGCTGGTGTCCACACCAGATACTGACTGTTACTTTTGATTTTGACCCTCCCTTTGATCAGGGACACATTATTCCATTTCTGTTAGTCACATGTCTGTGGAACTTGTTCAGTTTATGTCTCAGTTGTTGAATCTTATGTTCATACAAATATTTACACGTTATGTTTGCTGACAATAAACGCAGTTGACAGTGAGAGGATGTTTCTTTTTTTTCTGAGTTTATGTTTAGTCACTGTCCATGTTGTAGTCTACTAAATCAACACCCTATGAACATAAAACATGTATTGCTACATATGCTGTTAAGGGCAGGGTGTCACATTTCTGTGTCATAGCACCAGGCTGCCAGTTACTGTGAAGACACACAGTGGGCATTCACATTTAATAGGCCTATGCACATTTCAGGTTTTGCCATGGTATAAATGACAAGTGTTTACTTCAGACAATAAACCAACCTTAGTGTGACGGTCAGTTGAGGACATAATTTGTATTTTTGTTTGTAACCTAGAACTACTAAGAAACAGCATGCCATTTTAATGCCTGTTGAGCTTTGTTCCTCTCAAATAATCTCCCCTCGGTCATCCATCACGTCAGTCGTAAAACTCTGTCCTGATCAGTTCCCAGACTGACAATCCTGTTCCAAAGTCAAAACCCTTGTGACTCTGATCTGTTTTCCAGCTGACCTTTCCCTAGTCCTCATTGTCATAACAATCATAAACAATTGATTGGTTTAATTCTGTCTAATGCCTTACTGTAATATTGTAAGAGTGTGCTTAGACCATGCTCTTACTGAAGATATGATATCTCAGTATCCCTTACTGATTCATTTTCATTGGGAAATGGACATCAGTTCTGTTCATGTTCCAAACAGCCCTCAGTGTGTGACCTTGGCATCAGGCTGGTGACTGATCTATTATCCCAGTTGTCCTGTTTCCTTTTTGGCCCTGGCCTGTGACTCACCGGCGGCAGTGAGAGCCACTTTAATTATAGCGCCACAACATTCCAGCAGGACAGAATGAGGAGGGATAGAAATAGTTCACTGGAGAAAGGGGGAGTCATTTATTTTATTCCTATCCTATCTTCTATTTATATACAGAAATATGGAAAGTGAGAGAGAGGTACGGGGTGAGTGAGTCAGACAGGGAGAGGCTTGGCACAAGGCCTTATGTCAAATTAAGAGATACGCAAGCAGCATGCTACTGTTCAATCTGAGTCGTTCCTTGACCACTGCTGTGTCTTGACGTGTATCTCTCTCCTCCTATAGAGAAAAAAAGAAGAACAACGAATGGGTCAGAAACTGAACAAAGGGCTGGAAAAGGAAGGAGTCTCAACAAATGCCTACAACGGAGGAGAGCAGTCGAAGCAGGGGGGAGAAGAGGGCCTTGAGGCACAGTTGGAGCCCAGTGAACAGGGCAGCGGATGTCGTAGCGCTGGGACTGGGAGCTATGGGATAGCAGAGCAACTGATTGTCAGCAGCAGCCTGGCCACTGAGCAGGGGGACGATGAGCTCACTGCGACCCCTGCCCTGACAAACACCCTCATTAAGGAGCCAATGAGCCCCGCTCTAGGCGAAGAACAGAGCCCTTTGACCGTGGGGGGAGGGAACGAGGGAGGGGACAGAGAAGACAGGGCTGTCACACATAATACAGATATGCCAGAATGTATCCTGAGCTCTGAGAGGAGCACACAGTGTTCAGAGCCCAAAACACAGAAGAAAGCTGCGGATAGTAAGAAAAGGCTGTATACTGGGACAGGAGCTACAATGGAAGGACAAGTGATGAGTAAATGCCCTGCTGGTGGTGGGCACAGAGACTCAGATACAGAGGATATGACAGATAGGCCTAACACAGAGGACTTGATCTCAGAACCTACCAAGGAGGACTTCATACTTCTGGAGAAGGATTTATCGTGTGATGTGAGCAGCGCGATTGCTGATAGCAGGGACAAAGAGAAGGAAAAGAAACAGCCTTCTGTAAAAATAATAGTGGAGGAGGATACGACTTCTGCCGCTGGTGTAGATAAACCTCAAGACCTTCCAATGTTGCCTACTGACCCACAGAGGAACGTTTATTCTGCTGTGGATGATCTGAGGCTCAGTGAGGACAGACTTCATAGCGGAAAGAAACAGCAGGAATCACAGACAGCCTCATCTTTGGGCACCGAAACAAGCAAAACACAAGTAACATGGGATGAGGATACAAGCAGCACTGTAAACACTCGTTGTGTTCTTTCCGGTAAAGGCAGCAGTGGTTGCGAGGCACAAACCTCACGTTCACAAACAGACTGTTCGGAAAGAGCAGATCCACATTTGGCTGAACCGGCAGGCATCGGGTGTCCCCCAAAGAAGGCTGAACGAACTGAAGCTGTCAAAGCTATTTCGGAGATTGAGTCTGGAATTACTGCAGTTTGTGATCTCAAAACGGGCAATCAAGGCAAAGAACCAGACCTCTTGAGTATTGAATCAACTCATGCCAATTCCAAGTCAACTGATATAAATAATACATTCTATGATGATAAAGACTGCCCTCATGAGGATTTGGTCCTATTGAATATAGAGAAAGAACTTGATGAGAAAACAGAAGCATTAATTGCGCTCAACACAAAAATGAAACCGGACAAACGCTGGGAAAAGACAGATCCAGTTAAGAGTGGTTCCCAAACTGAGAAAGAGCAGAAGGCCACAGCCCCAAATGAGCATCCACAGGTGAAAGACACACAGAGAAGGGAAGTAAAAAGAGACTGCGTCACAGACTACAGGATTGGGCCATGTGAGTCAAACCAGTGTGAATCTGAATTACACATGTCATCTTCAACAGGTGTCCCAGGAAATCTAAAACCACCACATCCTCCTCAGCCTCCACCAAGGCCAAACGCCAAAGGTACAGACAAAAGAGGGAAATCTATTAATTCACAAATAGGTGTAAAAAAGTTTGATAATGTAGAGAGCAATGATGGAAGTGTCTCCTTACAACAGCAAACTACAACTTCTACTGGAAAAGCAAAACCAGTATCCTCTTCCCCTGACACATGCACCTCCATCACCAACCATCAACATTTAGCTGATGACTCATTAGAACAATGCAATGTGATTCCCTCCCCTCCTCTCTCTGTGCCAAAGCTAGAGGATAGTGATGGGCAGAGACATGTTGTTCCCATGCAGAGGGAGAGAGAGCCTGTCTGTTACACTCATGTCACCACCCCACCACCCATCACTCACCTTCTGCCTGAGAGGGAGATGGCGAGCGCAGTGCCAACACAACATAACAACAGTATGGATTTCACCCAGCAAGAGGACAGAACAACAGGTGCCTCTATAGTTCCTTCTGTTCCAGTAGAGAGGCCTAAACCGAAGGGGCCTCCTCCACCTGTCCCCAAAAAGCCCCAAAATCCCTTTAAGATTCCAGCTACAAAATCACGCTCTATGGATGAACAGAAAAGAGGTGATGATTATCATCACAAAGAGGAAAAGAAGAAGAGGAGACAATCACATCAAGTCAGCAAAGGAAATGCTTGCGACACAGCTTCTCGGGATATGTGTGTGCTATGGGATGACACAGGTTCTTCTTACACTGTACCATACAACATGTACACGCCAGATCATTTTGATTCAATGGATGATTTTTCACAACAACAAAGGGCACCAACTAGAGAGGAAAAGTATAAAAATATCATAGATTTTGATGCTTGGGCAAGAATGGTGAAACTTGCTGCGGAAGAGGAGAAACCAAAACAACTTGACATGTTGGACGGACAACCTTTTTTGGAAAAGCAGGCTAAACTCAAAGGCCCACCACCTCCTGTACCCAAAAAGCCCCAAAGACCATTTGTTCCATTAGAAACAGTTCCAATCTCAGAGGACATAGCTTGGCCTTCAGATGACGAGGAGATACGAGAACTAGAGCTGGCCTTGTATGAGAGAATGGAAGATGATGACCCTGAACCCCAACCTGACACGGTCAGCACAGATGTCTGTTGGAAGAACCTTGGTGACCACATAATCCATAGTGGTCTTGGTGAGCCTACTGATCGTGAGTCTGTGGCTGAGCTTGAAACTAAGACATACAGGCCTGTGGCTGAGCTCATAAAGGAGACCAACCAGATGCACCAGAGAATCAGGCATGCAGACCAGACAGAACGCCTCACGGCCAAGTCCATGATCAGGCATGCAGACCAGACAGAACGCCTCACGGCCAAGTCCATGATCAGGCATGCAGACCAGACAGAACGCCTCACAGCCAAGTCCATGATCAGGCACGCAGACCAGACAGAACGCCTCACAGCCAAGTCCATGATCAGGCACGCAGACCAGACAGAACGCCTCACGGCCAAGTCCATGATCAGGCACGCAGACCAGACAGAACGCCTCACAGCCAAGTCCATGATCAGGCACGCAGACCAGACAGAACGCCTCACGGCCAAGTCCATGATCAGGCACGCTGACCAGACAGAACGCCTCACGGCCAAGTCCATGATCAGGCACGCAGAGCGGACAGAACCCCTCATGGCCAAGTCCATTGACGGGGCTGTGGACCTGGGCCAGAGCCTGAAAGTATCACAGATGAAGAAGGCCTTCGATTTCACTAAGAAGCCTGCTGAAAAACCACCAGATACAAAGCCTGAACCCAAAAAAGGTAATAAAGTGCTTTGGATCAAATACTCTCTCTGGCTGTCTCTTTATCTATGTCTCCCTCCCTTCTTTTTCTTTCTTTCTTTCTTTCTCTTTCTTTTCTTTCTTTCTTTCTTTCTTTCTTTCTTTCTTCCCTCCCTCCATCTGTGTGTGTGTGTGTCTCTTTCTCTCTCCCACACACAAACGCACACACACAGCCATGTGAAGAACTTGAGTTGTAAAAAGCTATTGCTCTCAGATTGCAGTCTGGTTTTGAGCACCGCTTGCCAGTCAATGAGTCATACTTGTCCTTTGTAACTATGGAGCGTACTGTACGCATGAGAATGTGTTAGTCGGGCCTTTGGGTTCAGTCGTACTGTAGATAGAACAGTCCTGTGTCCCGTGTGGATCAGTTTGTAGAGCATGATGCTTGCAACACTAGGGTTGTGGGTTCGATTCCCATTTGGGACCAGAATGAAAAAAAGTACACAGAATGTATATACTCACTACTGTAAGTCACTCCGTATAAGAGCGTCTGCTAAATGACTAAAATGTAAATGTAATAGAGTACCACAGTATGAGTCATAAAACCCATAAAACCTAGAGGTCAAACAGGGAAATGGTTCCAATTGTTTTTCCACCATTTTAGAAACACTTAAAATAGGTCTGTGTTTTGTATAGGCTTACCTTGGTGTGACATCTGATAACTGAGTATTGTTTTCCTTCAAAATAATGGCACATTATTGCACTCTTTTCTCTAGGACAAGATTACTTTTATCAATATATTCGCCTGTATTTACCCCCCAAAAATGAAATGCTACAATTCTGTGAACTGTCTTGTGCAAGTTTTAAATTGACACATTACCTGCTGGCAAAGATATCAGCTAGAGGTGACGTGCAGGAGCTTGCAGGGATTTAAAGTTTTGCATGATGTCTACTTTGATGCTAATTAGCATTTTCGAATCTTAGAGTAAATAGAAACGAATATATTGATAAGTCACTTTGTCAGAGAGAGATTTACATGGTTAACAAAAAATCACGCCAGGGTAAGCCTACATGAAACACAGGCCTTATTTGAAGTGTTTCTGAAAACCCTATTGGTATTATGACACCTCCACTGTGGGATTCTATTGAACAAATGTACATTGACCAGGCGCAAACATCTGACAAATGTGGTAAACTGGGAGAAAAAAAAATGATGTGGAGCTGCCATTCTTAGAATCACCACTTACAGGCGCACTAAACATTATTATTATAAACCTACTTATGACAGTGTTGGTGATGCTTTAATATACTCACTTAATAATTTTCACAGGAATTTTTTTTTTTTTATAAAAGGGTATCTTTATCATATAAATAAGACAATTGTTATCCTAAAATTCCTCGTATGTAAGAGGCGGGGATGGAACAGGGCGTTGCTTCCGGTTCATAGAATTGCAGTCTGGAGGGAAAGAAGAATACTCGAACGACTAAACGAGTGTAACAAGGGAAAATCCTAACGGACGAGGGCTAAACTACCATATTCATGTGTTCATATTGATTACCTCGCGTTCACGGAAAATTTCGCATAGATTTAGGAGGTAAGGAAAATAGAACGGTCTGTATTTGCAGTAAACATATTGCTGCTAGCTAACCTACCCGGCTGTGCACCGTTAATGAATGGTAACTGCCAGAGCCATGGATAAAATATGCACTTTTGTTATAATAGCTCGCTGGCGGTGTCTATCATGCTCCAAATTATAGCCCATAGTAGTAAATAGTCAATTCACGAGCGTCTTTATCGATACATTTATTAGACATCGCTTTAGCAAATCTTGTTAGACTATAATTTATCCTCCTGGGTGATGATCTGCCTTTGAAAATTATTACTAATGAATTGCACATAGGGAAGTAGCTAGCATTTTTGCTAGCCACACAATGCATGGCTATTGTCCACCTTTAGCGTGTGGAATCAAGAGTAGCTTGCCTAGTTATGCTCTATGGTCAAATTTGTTGGTTTATTATTACACTGTACTTCAATTTCTGCTTTGACCAATCACCTGTATTAATCAGAAGCATACAGATTACAGTAACCTACCAGGACCCATTCATCTAGTTAATTCAATAATAGCTAGCTACATGCTCTGGTAGCTGCTGTTAACAACGCGGGTGTATTTAAATACACTAGCGTTGATTTCAATTGTATTGGGTTGCACAAAAACAGTCCGAGTGAAGCCAGAAGTTAAATACAATTCAATTTCAACTTACTGTGCCAGTGGGCAGGAGGGTTGGTCATTATGATGGGGGAATTTGATACAAAATATTTAAAGGATCATATTATTAAACAGACTTTCCAAAGCTGGTCTGTTGTAGACCCACCTCTTCTCCTGATTACCTCATGTCAAAATAAAAGTCCTGCACATGCGCCATAATATGTGGACAAAAAAGGAATAACTTGTTTTGACATGAGGTAAGCAGATAGGAAGTGGGTCTACAAAATACCCAGGTTTGGAAAGTCTATTTAATAATAGGATCCTTTAGATATTTTGTCTCAAATTCCCCCATCATAATGACCAACCTTCCTGCCCACCGGTACAGTAAGTTGAAATGGAATTTTATTTAACTTCTGGCTTCCCGCACACTAGCGCTGCACAAAAATAGTGCATGTAAATACAGTAGTCTGTGGCAGTCAATTGTGTGTCCAATGATATCCAGTCTAGTAGGTCATACTCTGATAATAGATGCCACTGTGGTGTTGTCGCAGTTCAATCTGAGACTGGAGTTATCAGTCTGTCTACTGCACCTCTTTTCTTGCCAGGAAAGAGTAAGCATATGGCCTACCATTGACTGACCACAATTGTCATCATTTTGAACACAAATGCATACGTTTTATTACATAATATTGTCATATAGTCTACCTCACAATACCTAGGGCTTCATATAGCAAATGTTTTGCATTGCTCGTATAAATTGATCATGATCTGTTTCTATGGGTTTAATTGCACTTAGGATGTTGATAGATAAATGTCTATCAGGGATGAGAAAATACATGATCCACCTCTTGTTTAGCAGCAGAATATATTTGACACTAGAGCTGGCTGACAGATTAACTGTGACATATAGTAAAACATATGTATTACCCTTCCATTTTTGTTTATTATTTAACTAGGCAAGTCAGTTAAGAACAAATTATTATTTACAATGACAGCGGGTTAACTGCATTGTTCAGGGGCAGAACGATAGATTACAGCTTCAACTGTAACTTGATAAGATAAATGGATTGGTGATTCCCGGTCTCGGATTGAAGTACTGTGAGATGCACTATTCAGTCATTAAAAGGATGAAGAAGACCAAAGGGTCATATGGGTGCTGATATGCATGTTGGAGTGGTGCTACCCCAGAGTTAGTCCTTTATGTGCCATCCTGCTCTCTGGAAAGTAGACATATGACGCGTGGAGCACATCTTGTTGGACGGTTCATGTATGTGAGAGGAGAACCTCTCCAAAATGAATAATCAGGCCTGAAACTAATAATGGACCATTGTGTTCTGTCTGTCAAACCCTGCATGTCCTTCTCTGGCTGCATGATGCAGTTGTAGTGATGCAGGCTGTGGTCAAATAGCCACAGTATCATAGAATAGCTTATGTCCTGTACCCAAGGCTTTGACACAGGAGGATATTTGATCCAGGAGAGATGGGTCTTGCTGTGCTAATGGCGGTTCCTGCTCATTGGCCCCATTTCTTCAGAAGGATGCAGACCCATGACCTGAGTATACTTTATGAGTTGGGAGATGGGCTTGGTTGAGCTTAGTCAGAAGAATGTAACACCGTAGCTCTAGAGCGAGGACAGCCCATTGATACATATACCAGCTCCTTGTATAATAAAAACGACTTTGATTAAACACCTTTTTATGACTAAAGACCATCTCTTCCCTCAGTATGTAGTATACTCTGATTTATCTCTTCACCACAGGGTCAGCTTCTGTGTTATTCAGACCATTTTTTTCTGTCTGTACTACCATTCAAAATGGGAGCTCGGAGACCCCAACAACAAACTATCAGATTCTACCCAGTGCTTACATCGGGTCAACTGATGGGCTATTCACTACATTCTGGTTATCCTTACAAGATTGCGAGGCCATCAGTGAACATTCTGAATAGATGTTGAACGTAGCAGCATGTGGGGAAATACTAGTGCTGGGAATTGCCAGGGATCTCACGCTATGATGTGCTGATACGATATGTATTATGATTCTCACAATTATATATGTATTGCAATTTGATGTTCCAAACATATTGCTCACTATATTTCTGCTGCAGACAGACTAGAGAGAGCATGAGAAAGAGTTTTGATATGTAATTGAAATAAAAGTGTTGAAAACATGTTGCCCCCCCCCCAATCACTAGTTAATAATACTAGTAGAATGACTCTGATGGCGGGCATTTGTGCTGTCCTTTTCCTTATAGTCTCGTCTATTATCACAGTCTGCCATGCGCATGGGCTAAAGGAAGGATAGAACTTCTGCATCCACTTCCTGTTAAGGAAACAAAGCTATGTCTGCAGGAAACCATCACTCATCAAAAGACAACATTCCATATGAAGGATGGTGGGAGGATCAACAATTATTCAATCCAAATGCTAACAATAATTCATGTTTTACATGGGTGGCACACTGGCAAAATGTCTACTGCACACTCCTCAAGAGGATCCACCAGGTCAAGGTTTTTGATTTTACGGTGCTGTATTGTGGCTATGCGCTGCTTTCTGTTAGGGGCTATGGGAGACCGACACAAAGAAGCCTTTGATGCTAAACTGTAATTGATTAAGCTCTTCCTGCAGTAGGGTCAGCTCTTCTGATTGGAGCCTGCTCCCTGTGAGGAGTGATGGGAATCTATCATCTGTTTTGTTTGGAAACCAAGCAATACGCTAGCTAAATTGAGCTCTTGTTGAACCTTTTGGCCAGCTTACACCAACATGTAGCCTGCCAAAGTGAACATTTGGGAAATGTGAATAAAGGCTGGCTAAGTAGGCTAATAAGAAAGTTTGTCAAAATAACTATTAGGCTAATGCGGCAGGTAGCCTAGTGGTTAGAGCGTTGGACTAGTAACTGAACGGTTGCAAGATCAAATCCCGAGCTGACGAACTAAAAACCTGTTCTGCCCCTGAACATGGAAGTTAACCCACTGTTCCTAGGCTGTCATTGAAAATAAGAATTTGTTCTTAACTGACTTGCCTAGTTAAAAAAAAACATTTTCCTAGGTTCATAGTTCATACACACAAACTCAGCCAGCACCTTTTTTTGATCAGATGCACAGAAAAGTAGACATCTACAAAGTCTGCCTCTTCTGACTGGGAGACAGCTCTGCCATTGAGCTTGGGACAGTTTAGCTTAGCCCTGCTCTACCATTTTGAGGCAGAAATGGGTACGTTATGAGACATTAATGAGTCAATGGCAATGTCCCATTAAGCTTTTAATATGTTCTGTCTGGAGTGGCTTCACACCAACTGAGCATCAGTTTGAGCAAGTGTAACTGATGTGAAATGGCTAGCTAGTTAGCGGTGGTGCGCGCTAATAGGGTTTCAATCGGTGACGTCACTCGCTCTGAGACTTTGAAGTAGTTGTTCCCCTTGCTCTGCAAGGGCCACAGCTTTTGTGGAGCGATGGGTAACGATGCTTCGTGGGAGGCAGTTGATGTGTGCAGAGGGTCCCTAGTTCAAGCCCAGGTAGGGGCGAGGAGAGAGACGGAAGCTATACTGTTACACAATGACCACACCAGTTTGTTTTTAGTATAATGTACACTCATAAGAGGGGGTCTAAAGATACATTTGAAATTTGTAATGAACAAATACATGTGAACTAGTGCTGCTGAAGTGTTCAAAGTAGCTACTGAGAGGTCTGTCATAAACTGTGTCACTATCTGTCGCCTTTAGTACACTGTTAACTTTATGCCCTTAGTAAGCCTGTTCTCGCATCTGTCTGACATCTCTCCCTGTCTGTTTCTCCTTCTGATGGCAGATATGTTCAGGCGAGTGGTACGAGCGAGTAAGTTCCGTCATGTCTTTGGCCAGGCACTGAAGAACGACCAGTGCTATGATGACATCCGCGTCTCCCGGGTCACATGGGACAGCTCCTTCTGTGCCGTCAACCCAAAATTCGTCGCCATCATCATCGAGGCCAGTGGGGGCGGAGCCTTCCTTGTCCTCCCTCTGCTAAAGGTGAGTGTGTCACTATCAGTCAGCCAACTAGGCAGCGTCATGGCTTCTTCTCTCATCAGGCTTCCATCAGGCTTGGAACACTTCTTCTCTCTGTTGGCCTAGATCTCAGTATTAGTTACATTCAATCGCTCCATTCTGTTTCAGTGTGATTTGATTATTTGTTATTTCCTACGTTTTTGGTTACTGACAGAGCCTATATTTAATCATGGAAATGAGACAACAAAATTAAATACTATGCTATTTTACTATGCTGGATATGTATATGTGCCAATCAATTCATTATCTGTTTAGCAGAATGTGAGGGTGCACTTTAGTATCAGTGCAAATGGACTTGGCCACCTTTTGAAAGACCAACAATTTCAGGACTATAGTGCTGTAACTCTCTTAATTTTAGTGACAGAAAAGTGAATATGCCGCGGATTGATCAGGCTGACTAGAGAGCGGGTGTTGTTGGGGTGTATAAGGGAGATGTGTGAACAGCCTCTCTCTCCTCTATTCAGTACCCAAGAGCTTGCAGCTGCTGTCAGCAGGTTTGACCATATATGGTTGTCCAGCATTTCAGGCTGCCCAGGGCTCTACACTGACCTTTGTGTGCCTATTTTGAAAAATATAGGCGCACGCAAATAAATTTAGGAGCACAATGAAAAATATTTGAGAGATTAAAGCTAGAATCCTTACTTTTTCTAGGCGCGCTCGTGCTCCTAAAATATAAACACAATATGTAAAGTGTTGGTCATGAGCTGACCTTGTGCTGTGGGAAATAAAAGGCCACTCTAAAATGTGCAGTTTTGCCACACAATGCCACAGATGTATCAAATTTTGAGGGATCGTGCAATTGGCGTGCTGACTGCATTAATGTCCACCAGAGCTGTTGCCAGATAATTGAATTTTAATTTCTCTACAATAAGCCGCCTCCAATGTCGTTTTTGAGAATTTGGTAGTATGTCCAACCGGCCTCACAACCGCAGACCACTTGTATGGCGTTGTGTGGGAGAGCGGTTTATCAATGGCAATTGCATTTTATCGATGGCAATTTGAATGCACAGAGATACTGCGACAAGATCCTGAGTGTCATGGTCGTGCCATTCATCCGCCGCCATCACCCCATGTTGCAAGGATCTGTACACAATTCCTGGAAGCTGAAAATGTCAGTTCTTCCATGGCTTGCATACTCGCCAGACATATCACCCACTAAGCACGTTTGGGATGATCTGGATTGACGTGTACGACAGCGTGTTCCAGTTCACGGCAATATCCAGCAACTTCACACAGCCGTTGAAGAGGAGTGGGACAACATTCTACGGGCTTTAATCAACAGCCTGATCAACTCTATATGCGAAGGAGATGTGTCGCGCTGCATGAGGCAAATAGTGCTCACATCAGATACTGACTGGTTTTCTGATCCACGCCCCTACTTAAAAAATAAATACATCTGTAACCAACCGATGCGTGTCTGTATTCACAGTCATGTGAAATGCATAGATTAGGTCCTGATTGAAATAAATTAATTGACAGATTTTCCTGTATATGAACTGTAACTCAGTAAAATGTTTAAAATTGTTGCGTATTATGTTTTAGTTCAGTATATTTTGGTCTTTAGTGCAGGGCCGACAAACACATTTTTTACCTTCTCCCCCTCCCTCTTGCCTCCATTTTTACAGTAATCAGTTAGTTGTAATTTTGGATAGAGCAGACATTTCCATATATATTTTGTTAGCTGCATGTGTGACAACTCCCCCAGTCCTAATTATGATATAATTTACAAAGATTATATATTTTTCCAAAGATAATTTTTTGGGGGATCAATTTGTGTATTTGTTTTGTCTTTTCTGGTGGATTAAACTGCAGCCAGCTTGTATTAAAAGTAGTCCTATTTTGGAGATTATTTCATTTTGAAAGAAGTAAGAGGTTGTAATCTGAATAAATTGGAAAATGCCCTTTTTGATCATAGGGTGAGACATTTTTACTAATCTGCTGGAGAACCAGTTCTGATTTAAGTATAACTTTTGTATGACTGAAGCCTTTAATGAGAGGTTCAATGCTTTAATAATTAATCAATTTAGCCCTCCGAATTCATATTCATTTAAAAATGAATGGTCTTTTTTAGGAATGTTAGCCTGCAGAGTTTGTAAATAACCATGTACACTGAGTGTACAAAACATTAGGAACTCTTGCTCTTTCCATGACATAGTCCGACTAGGTGTATCCAGGTGAAAGCTATGAACCCTTATTGATGTCACTTGTTAAATATACTTCAATCAGTGTAGATGAAGGGGAGGAGACAAGTTAAAGAAGGATCTCTAAGCCTTCAGACAATTGAGACATGGGTCGTGTATGTGTGCCATTCAGAGTGTGAATGGGCAAGACAAAACATTTAAGTGCCTTTTTGAACGGGTTATGGTAGTAAGTGCCAGGTAGGTGCACCGGTTTGTGTCAAGAACTGCAACGCTGCTGGATTTTTCACGCTAAACAGTTTGCTTTTTGTATCAATGGTTCACCACCCAAAGGGCATCCAGTCAACTTGACACAACTGTGGGAAGCATTGGAGTCAACGTGGGCCAGCATCCCTGTGGAACGCGTTCGATACCTTGTATTCGTCAGAGTCCATGCATTTTACATTTTAGTCATTTAGCAGACGCTCTTATCCAGAGCGACTTACAGTAGAGTGCATACATTTTATGACTTTTTTTTATTTATTTTTTTAACATTTCATTACATTTTACATACTGAGACAAGGATATCCCTACCGGCCAAACCCTCCCTAACCCGGACGATGCTATGCCAATTGTGCGTCGCCCCACGGACCTCCCGGTTGCGGCCGGCTGCGACAGAGCCTGGGCGCGATTCCAGCCCAGCCTGGGCGCGAACCCAGAGACCCTAGACCACTGCGCCACCCGGGAGGTCAATGCCCTGACGAATTGAGGCTGTTCTGTACTCAATATTAGAAAGGTGTTCCTAATGTTTTGTACACTTAATGTATAATCCTGCCTTGGGGTTTTGATGATCGTAAAGAATATGAATGAATGGTGCTGGAAGAAAGTAATAGTTAAGAAATGCCAGGCATGTACATGAACAACAACAAATTATCTACAGTGCCTTGGAAAATATTCAGACCCCTTGACTTTTCCCACATTTTTGTTACCTTATTATAAAATGGATTAAAGAAATAAAAAAATCCTCAGCGATCTGCACAATACCCCAAATTGACAAAGCAAAAAATAAATAAAAATGCCTTATTTACATAAGTATTCAGACCTTTTGTGATGAGACTCGAAATTGAGCTCAGGTGCATTCTGTTTCCATTGATCATCATTGATGTTTCTATAACTTGATTGAAGTCCACCTGTGGTAAATTCAATTGATTGGACATTAGGTCGAAGAAATTGTCCGTAGAGCTCTGAGACAGGATTGTGTCGAGGCACAGATCTGGGTAAGGGTACCAAAAAAATGTCTGCGGCATTGAAGGTCCCCAAGAACACAGTGATCTCCGTCTTTCTTGAATGGAAGAGGTTTGGAAGCACCAAGACTCTTCCTAGAGCAGGCCGCCCGGCCAAACTGAGCAATCAGGGAGAAGCACCTTGGTCAGGGAGGTGACCAAGAACCTGATGGTCACTCTGACAGAGCTCTAGAGTTCCTCTGTGGAGATGGGAGAAACTTCCGGAAGGACAACAACCTCTGCAGCACTCCACCAATCAGGCCGTTATGGTAAGTGGCCAGACGGAAGCCACTCCTCAGTAAAAGGCATATGACAGCCCGCTTGGAGTTTGCCAAAAGGCACCTACAAACCATGCCCTGCTCAGACCATGAAAAAAAGATTCTCTGGTCTGATGAAACCAAGATTGAACTCTTTGGCATGAATGCCAAGCGTCAGGTCTAGAGGAATCCTGGCACCATCTCTACGGTGAAGGATGGTGGTGGCAGCATCATGCTGTGGGGGTGTTTTTCAGCGGCAGGGACTGTGATACTAGTCAGGATCGAGGGAGAGATGAACTGAGCAAAGTACCAAGAGATCCTTGATGAAAACCTGCTCAAGAGTGCTCAGGACATCACACTGGGGCGAAGGTTACAACCCTAAGCACACAGCAAAGACATGTTTTCCAAGATGGCGTAGCAGTGGGATGTCTGTTTTGATTGTCTTGTCCCGTACCGTGTATATATCGTTTTTCTTCGTATATATTTTGAATATGTTTTAAATATTTTTTATCTCAATTTCCATCTATGGACTGAACATACACTCCTGCACACCGCCTCACCCAATATGGTATGTATCTGCTACACATGCCTCGCCCTAATGTAAATATGCCTTGTCTATTGCTGTTTTGGTTAGTGATTTGTGTCTTATTTCACTGTAGAGCCTCCAGCCCTGCTCAATATGCCTTAGCTAGCCCTTTTGTTCTACCCCCCCACACATGCGGTGACTGCAGCTGGCTTAAATGGTGCCTCTAGAGACAAAACCTCTCTGGTTTTTGGTTTCATGCATGTTAACATTAGAAGCCGCCACCCTAAGTTTGTTTTATTCACTGCTTTAGCACACTCCACCAACCCGGATGTCCTAGCCATGTCTGAATCCTGGCTTAGGAAGGCCACCAAAAATCCTGAAATTTCCATCCCTAACTATAACATTTTCCGACAAGATAGAATTACCAAAGGGGGTGGAGTTGCAATCTACTGCAGAGAGAGACTGTAGAGTTCTTTCATGCTATCCAGGTCTGTGCCCAAACAATTTGAGTTTCTACTTTTAAAAATCCACCTTTCCAAAAATAAGTCTCTCACCATTGCTGCTTGTTATAGACCCCCTTCAGCCCCCACCCGTGCCCTGGACACCATATGTGAATTGATCGCCCCCCATCTAGCTTCAGAATTTGTGCTGTTAGGTGACTTTAACTTGGGACATGCTTAACACCCCGGCCGTCCTACAATCTAAGCCAGATGCAATGGATCGGATCCCAGCAGGCAACCCAAAAAAACGGCGGGGCATACGGAGCGGTCTTCTGGTCAGGCTCTGTAGACGGGCACATCGCCCACCACTCCCGAGTATACTACTCGCCAATGTCCAGTCTCTTGACAACAAGGTAGACGAAATCCGAGCAAGGGTTGCCTTCCAGAGAGACATCATAAATTGTAACATTCTCTATTTCACGGAAACATGGCTGACTCGGGATACGTTATCAGAATCGGTACAGCCACCTTGGTTCTTCAAGCATCGTGCCGACAAACAAACATCTCTCTATTAAGAAGAAGGGCGGGGGTGTATGCCTTATGATTAACGAGTCGTGGTGTGATCATAACAACATACAGGAACTCAAATCCTTTTGTTCATCTGACCTAGAATTCCTTACAATCAAATGCCGACTGCATTATCTACCAAGAGAATTCTCTTCGATTATAATCAGTCGTGTATATCCCCCCCAAAGCAGACACCTCGACGGCCCTGAAAGAAATTCATTGGACTCTATGTAAACTGGAAACCATATATCCTGACGCTGCATTTATTGTAGCTGGGGATAATCTGAAAACCAGGCTCCCTAAATTTTTACTAGCATATCGAATGCGAGACCCTGGCTGGCAAAATTCTGGATCATTGTTACTCTAACTTCCGCGACGCATACAAAGCCCTCCCTCGCCCTCCTTTCGGCAAATCTGACCACGACTCCATTTTGTTGCTCCCAGCCTATAGACAGAAACTAAAACAGGAAACGCCTGTGCTCAGGTCTGTTCAACACTGGTCTGACTAATCTGATTCCACGCTTCAAGATTGCTTCGATCACGTGGACTGCGATATGTTCCGGATAGCGTCGAACAACAACATTGATGTATACGCTGATTCGGTGAGCAAGTTTATTAGCAAGTGCATTGGTGATGTTGTACCAACAGCGACTATTAAGACCTTCCCCAACCAGAAACCGTGGATTGATGGCAGCATTCACGCAAAACTGAAAACGCGAACCACTGCTTTTAATCAGGGCAAGGCGACCGGAAACATGACCGAATACAAACAGTGTAGCTATTCCCTCTGCAAGGCAATCAAACAAGCTAAATGTCAGTATAGAGACAAAGTGGAGTCGCAATTCAACGGCTCAGACACGAGACGTATGTGGCAGGGTAAACAGTCAATCACGGACAACAAAAAGAAAACCAGCCCCGTCGCAGACACCGACGTCTTGCTCCCAGACAAACTAAACAACTTCTTTGCTCGCTTTGAGGACAATACAGTGCCACCGACACAGCCCGCAACCTGCGGGCTCTCCTTCACCGCAGCCAACGTGAGTAAAACATTTAAACGTGTTAACCCTCGCAAGGCTGCCGGCCCAGATGGCATCCCTAGCCGCGTCCCTAGCCTCAGAGCATGCGCAGAACAGCTGGCTGGTGTGTTTACGGACATATTCAATCAATCCCTATCCCAGTCTGCTGTTCCCACATGCTTCAAGAAGATTGTTCCTGTTCCCAAGAAAGTTAAGGTAACTGAGCTAAACGACTATCGCCCCGTAGCACTCACTTCTGTCATCATGAAGTGCTTTGAGAGACTAGTCAAGGATCATATCACCTCCACTATATCCATCCTGCCGTCTTCATCGACCTGGCCAAGGCTTTCGACTCTGTCAATCACCGCATTCTTATCGGCAGACTCAATAGCCTTGGCTTCTCAAATGACTACCTCGCCTGGTTCACCAACTACTTCTCAGATAGAGTTCAGTGTGTCAAATCGGAGGGCCTGTTGTCCGGACCTCGGGCTCTATGGGGGTGCTACAGGGTTCAATTCTCGGGCCGACTCTTTTCTCTGTATATATCAATGATGTCGCTCTTGCTGCTGTTGATCCTCTGATCCACCTCTACGCAGACGACACCATTCTGTATACATCTGGTCCTTCTTTGGACACTGCTAACAAACCTCCAAATGAGCTTAAACGCTGTATAACACTCCTTCCGTGGCCTCCAACTGCTTTTAAATGCTAGTAAAACTAAGTGCATGCTCTTCAACCGATTGCTGCCCGCACCCTCCCAGCATCACTACTCTGTTTGGTTCTGACCTAGAATATGTGGACAACTACAAATACCTAGGTGCCTGGTTAAACTGTTAAGTCTCCTTCCAGACTCACATTAAGCATCTCCAATCCAAAATTAAATCTAGAATCTGCTTCCTATTTCACAACAAAGCCTCCTTCACTCATGCTGTCAAACATACCCTCGTAAAACTGACTATCCTACCGATCCTTGACTTTGGCGATGTCATTTACAAAATAGCCCCCAACACCCACTGGCTCCAGGTCATCTATAAGTCTTTGCTAGGTAAAGCTCCGCCTTATCTCAGCTCACTGGTCACCATAGCAACACCCACCCGTAGCACGCGCTCCAGCAGGTATATTTCACTGGTCATCCCCAAAGCCAACACTTCCTTTGGTCCGCCTTTCCTTCCAGTTCTCTGCTGCCAGTGACTGGAATGAATTGCAAAAATCTCTGAAGCTGGAGTCTTCTATCTCCTGCTCTAAATTTAAGCATCAGCTTTCAGAGCAGCTTACCAATCACTGTACCTGTACCTATTTACAGCCAATCTGTAAATAGCACACCCAACTACCTCATCCCCATATTATTACTTACACTCTTGCTCTTTTGCACCCTAGTATCTCTACTTGCACATCATCATCTGCACATCTATCACTCCAGTATTAATGCTAAATTTGAATTATTTCACCTCTATGGCCTATTTGCCTAACTTCCCTACTCTTCTACATTTGCACACACTGTACATAGATTATCTTCTTTTTTCTATTGTGTTATTGACAGTACGTTTGTCTATCCCATGTGTAACTCTGTGTTGTTGTTTTTGTCGCACTGCTTTGCTTTAGCTTGGCCAGGTCGCAGTTGTAAATGAGAACCTGTTCTCAACTAGCCTACCTGGTTAAATAAAGGTGAAATAAATAAAAAAAACAGGAGTGGCTTTGGGACAAGTCTCTGAATGTCCTTGAGTGGCCCAACCAGATCCCGGACTTGAACCTGATCGAACATCTCTGGAGAGACCTGAAAATAGCTGTGCAGCAACGCTCCCCATTCAACCTAACAGAGCTTGAGAGGATCTGCAGAGAAGAATGGGAGATACTCCCCAAATACAGCTGTGCCAAGCTTGTAGCGTCATACCCAAGATGACTCCAGGCTTTAATTGCTGCCAAAGGGGCTTCAACAAAGTACTGATTAAAGGGTCTGAAATACTTATGTAAATGTGATATTTCAATATATTTTTTATTAAATTAGCAACCATTTCTAAATACCTGTTTTTGCTTTGTCATTATAGGGTATTGTGTGTAGATTGATGAGGGGGGAAACTATTTAATACATTTTAGATTGAGGTTGTAACCTAACAATGTGTAAAAAGTTAAGGGGTCTGAATACTTTCCGAAGGCACTGTATATTGTCTCAGAGAACTGTGTTTCCCCAGTATTCATTTAGCAGCGGCTGCTGTTAAATAGTTGCCGCCACACCCAACTTTTTTAAAATGCGTTTTTTGGGATGGAAAAACACTTTCGGTGTTAACTTTAATGACTAAAACCAGACAAAGTTTGTAGAAAATATAATTTACCTATATTGTTTTTGTCAACTTTGAAAACAAGAAATCACCAAATGATAAGTTAAAATTATGAAACCAATGAAAGCAAACAAATCAATTTAGGTATACTTTTGGCATGGCTGGATTACCGGCCGGTCACTCAGGGTACATGCCCAGGGGCCCCGTATGGGGTCCCCATTGATTTTTGTCATAATGTTTTAGCATAAGAACACAGAATTGACCATGGCCTCCGTGAACCCCCCCCTTCCCCCCCTTCCACAACCTTTGCCACCACTGCTAAAAAAGTTATCTAGGGAAATGCTGGAGTAGAGTGTGTGTGTGTGTGTGTATACAGTTGAAGTCAGAAGTTTACATACAACTTAGCCAAATACATTTAAACTCAGTTTTTCCACAATCCCTGACATTTAATCCTAGTAAAAATCCCCTGTCTTAGGTCAGTTAGGATCACCACTTTTTTATTTTAAGAATATGAAATGTCAATAATAGTAGAGAGAATTATTTCTTTCAGCTTTTATTTCTTTCATCACATTCCCAGTGGGTCAGAAGTTTACATACACTCAATTAGTATTTGGTAGCATTGCCTTTAAATTGTTTAACTTGGTTCAAACGTTTCGGGTAGCCTTCCACAAGCTTCCCACAATAAGTTGGGTGAATTTTGGCCCATTCCTCCTGACAGAGCTGGTGTAACTGAGTCAGGTTTGTAAGCCTCCTTGCTCGCACACGCTTTTTCAGTTCTGCCCACAAAATGTCTATGGGATTGAGGTCAGGGCTTTGTGATGGCCACTCCAATACCTTGACTTTGTTGTCCTTCAGCCATTTTGCCACAACTTTGGAAGTATGCTTGGGGTCATTGTCTATTTGGAAGACCCATTTGCGACCAAGCTTTAACTTCCTGACTGATGTCTTGAGATGTTGCTTCAATATATCCACAATTTTCCTACCTCATGATGCCATCTATTTTGTGAAGTGCACCAATCCCTCCTGCAGCAAAGCACCCCCACAACATGATCCTGCCACCCTTGTGCTTCACGATTGGGATGGTGTTCTTCAGCTTTCCTCCAAACATAATGATGGTCATTATGGCCAAACAGTTCTATTTTTGTTTCATCAGACCAGAGGACATTTCTCCAAAAAGTACGATCTTTGTCCCCATGTGCAGTTGCAAACCGTAGTCTGGCTTTTTTATGGCGGTTTTGGAGCAGTGGCTTCTTCCTTGCTGAGCGGCCTTTCAGGTTATGTTGATTTAGGACTCGTTTTACTGTGGATATAGATACTTTTGTACCTGTTTCCTCCAGCATCTTCACAAGGTCCTTTGCTATTGTTCTGGGATTGATTAGCATTTTTTCGCACCAAGTATGTTCATCTCTAGGAGACAGAACGCGTCTTCTTCCTGAGCGGTATGAAGGCTGCGTGGTCCCATGGTGTTTATACTTGCATACTATTGTTTGTACAGACAAACGTGGTACCTTCAGGCGTTTTGGAAATTGCTCCCAAGGATGAACCAGACTTGTGGAGGTCTACAATTTTCTTTCTGAGGTCTTGGCTGATTTTCTTTTGATTTTCCCATGATGTCAAGCAAAGAGGCACTGAGTTTGAAGGTAGGCCTTGAAATACATCCACAGGTACACCTCCAATAGGCTAATTGACATAATTTCAAGTCAATCAGAAGCTTCTAAAGCCATGACATAATTTTCTGGAATTTTCCAAGCTGTTTAAAGGCAGAGTCAACTTAGTGTATCTAAACTTCTGACCCACTGGAATTGTGATAAAGTGAATTATAAGTTAAGTAATCTGTCTGTAAACAATTGTTTGAAAAATTACCTGTCATGCACAATGTAGGTGTCCTAACCGACTTGCCAAAACTATAGTTTGTTAACAAGAAATTTGTGGAGTGGTTGAAAAACAAGTTTTAATGACTCCAACATAAGTGTATGTAAATTTCCGACTTCAACTGTATATAGATGACTTTTTTTATTATTTTTATTTTATTTTTTTTACCCCCTTTTCTCCCCAATTTGTGGTATCCAATCGCTAGTAATTACTATCTTGTCTCATCGCTACAACTCCCGTATGGGCTCGGGAGAGACGAAGGTCGAAAGCCATGCGTCCCCCGAAGCACAACCCAACCAAGCCGCACTGCTTCTTAACATAGCGCGCCTCCAACCCGGAAGCCAGCCGCGCCAATGTGTCGGAGGAAACACCGTGCACCTGGCCCCCTCGGTTAGCGCGCACTGCGCCCGGCCCGCCACAGGAGTCGCTGGAGCACGATGAGACAAGGATATCCCTACCGGCCAAATCCTCCCTAACACGGACGACGCTAGGCCAATTGTGCGTCGCCCCACGGACCTCCCGGTCGCGGCCGGCTGCGACAGAGCCTGGGCGCGAACCCAGAGACTCTGGTGGCGCAGCTAGCGCTGCGATGCAGTGCCCTAGACCACTGCACCACCCGGGAGGCCAAATAGATGACTTTTAACCTAATGTTGTATTTTGATTCCTTCACAAGCCAACCCTTGGTCTTTGCCAGTAGGACTAGGGGGCTCACAGTTCACCGTTTCTCCCGTCTTTGTTACTGATCTCCAACAGTCATACTGAACCTCCTCTTTCTTTCTCCAGATGGGTCGGATAGACAAGGCCTACCCAACAATATGTGGTCATACGGGTCCTGTCCTGGACATCGACTGGTGCCCTCACAATGACCATGTCATCGCCAGCGGCTCAGAGGACTGCACAGTCATGGTACGTACAGACAGTTTTCACTGCTTACATCTTTAAAATGGTGACCCTATGTTCAAGATGCTGTCTTGGCCCAGGTATGAATACCTACCTACTACACATGTTTGAACTCTGTGGGTGCACCTTACATAATAAAGGAAAGCTCTTTACCCCTATAGATTTTTTGCAGTGAACTGTGACATATCTTAAGACTATGATCAATAGCCCTGTCTGGGTCTGTCAGTGTGCTGCAAATGCTAGTGCTGCAGCCTTAGCCTCCCTGGTGTACTCTATACACAAAGCATGTGTCATAGCGTTATCGGATCCACAGCCATAAGTGGATGGTGGGGCAGTGAGGTCATCCTATCAGAATGTCTTGTGTCCTTATTTGGTCTTAGACAAATAAATAATGTCTGTAGCAAGAGACGGACAAGTCCACAGAAGGGTCCATACAATATTTTATCTAAATTTATTTTATATGATATACCTTAAAGATGGAATACTAAAACGTTTTAGAAAGGTGTGCTCTCTGAAATATATGTTATGCAGGTGAAACATGAAATGTTATGCAGACCTTATTCCTTTCCCATCCTTGTTTCTGCCCCCATCAGCTCTCTGCTGCCACCCTTAGACTAAACACTGTTAGTACATCCTGCTAACATTAGACAAGCACATCCATAGTATACTGACATCTAGCTAAGGCTGATTGTCTCAGAGGGTTGAGGAGAATTGACCTCTTGTTTGTTCATGTCCTTAGTTATAAATGAGAAAATGGCTATAAATAAGTATAAGGCAATGGCATCATGACTAACTTCATCTCTCGCTGTCTCCAGGTGTGGCAGATCCCAGAGAATGGGCTGGTCACCCCGCTGGCTGAGCCTGTGGTGGTGTTGGAGGGACACTCCAAGAGGGTGGGCATCGTCACTTGGCACCCCACGGCCCGGAACGTCCTCATGAGTGCAGGTAGATACAGGTTTAATACTCACACTGAGTATAGTGTCTGCAGGAGTATGGCACTTTCAGCGGGGAGTTAATTTGTCACAACAGCTCTCAGAATACAAGGCATTTTATATATTTTCCACTCTACTGTGGGACTGTACTCTGCTACGAGGCAGTGGCATGTGGATTTTGACTGTAGTTTATTTGTGTCTGTCCCACCAGGCTGTGACAACCTGATCATCATCTGGAACGTGGGGACGGGTGAGGCCATGATCCAGCTGGAGGACATGCACCCTGACGTCATCTTCAGCGCCTGCTGGAGCCGCAACGGAGCCCTCATCTGCACCGCCTGCAAGGACAAGAATATCCGTGTCATTGACCCCCGCAAGGAGAAGATTGTGGCTGTGAGTGGGCTGGGGACTCTGGGGGAGATACTTTGCCTTGCGAAAGTATTCACCCCCCTTGGCGTTTTTCTTATTTCGTTGTATTACCACCTGTAATTTAAATGGATTTTTATTTGGATTTCATGCAATGGACATACACAAAATAGTCCAAATTGGTGAAGTGAGATGATGAAAAAAAACGGAAAAGTGGTGCGTGCATAAGTATTCACCCCCTTTGCTATGAAGACTCTAAATAAGATCTGGTACAACCAATTACCTTCAGAAGTCACATAATTATTTAAATAAAGTTCACCTGTGTGCAATCTAAGTGTCACAGGATCTGTCACATGATCTCAGTATATATACACCTGTTCTGAAAGGCCCCAGAGTCTGCAACAACACTAAGCAAGCGGCACCACCAAGCAAGCAGCACTATGAAGACCAAGGAGCTCTCCAAACAGGTCAGGGACAAAGTTGTGGAGAACTACAGATCAGGGTTGGGTTATAAAAAAATATCAGAAACTTTGAACATCCCACGTAGCCCCATTTAAATCCATTATAAAATGTTTTAAAGAATATGGCACCACAACAAACCATCCAAGAGAGGGCTGCCCACCAAAACTCATGGACCAGGCAAGGAGGGCATTGATCAGAGAGGCAACAAAGAGACCAAAGATAACCCTGAAGGAGCTGCAGTGCTCCGCAGCGGAGATTGCAGTATCTGTCCATAGGACCACTTTTTAAGCCATATACTCCACAGAGCTGGGCTTTACGGAAGAGTGGCCAAAAAAAGCCATTGCTTAAAGAAAAAAATAAGCAAACACGTTTGGTGTTCGCCAAAAGGCATGTGGGAGACTCCCCAAACATATGGAAGAAGGTACTCTGGTCAGATGATACTAAAATTGAGCTTTTTGGCCATCAAGGAAAACGCTTTGTCTGGTGCCAACCCAACACCTCTCATCACCCCGAGAACACCATCCCCACAGTGAAGCGTGGTGGCAGCATCATGCTGTGCGGATGTTTTTCATCAGCAGGGACTGGGAAACTGGTCAGAATTTGAAGGAATGATGGGTAGCGCTAAATGCAGGACAATGACCCTAAGCATACTGCTAAAGCAACACTCGAGTGGTTTAAGGGGAAACATTTAAATGTCTTGGAATGGCCTAGTCCAAGCCCAGACCTCAATCCAATTGAGAATCTGTGGTATGACTTAAAGATTGCTGTACACCAGCGGAACCCATCCAACTTGAAGGAGCTGGAGTAGTTTTGCCTTGACATGTGCAAAAATCACAGTGGCTAGATGTGCCAAGCTTATAGAGACATACCCCTAGAGACTTGCTGCTGTAATTGCTGCAAAGGGTGGTTTTACAAAGTATTGACCGTTTATTTTTTTTTCAAATTTCTTGTCTGTTTCACAATAAAAGATAGTTTGCCTCTTCAAAATGGAAGGCATGTTGTGTCAATCAAATGATACAACCCTCCCCCCCAAAAAAAATCTATTTTAATTCCAGGTTGTAAGGCAACAAAATAGGAAAAATGCTAAGGGGGTGAATACTTTCGCAAGCCACTATAGGTTGGCTTGATAATCACTCTTACTGTAGCACTGTCTCTCACATAAACACACACACCCTCCTACCAACACACACACATGTCATTGGTGCTGAAACATGCGATCCTCTCTGATAGACGTGTTGTGTTTCAGGAGAAGGACAAGGCCCACGATGGAGCACGGCCCATGAGAGCCATCTTCCTGGCTGACGGAAACATCTTCACCACCGGCTTCAGCCGCATGAGCGAGCGGCAGCTAGCCCTCTGGAACCCCGTATGTCACCTCCCATCCAGACCCACACGGACACACACACACATGGAAATCTGTCGATGTGCCCTTGAGCAAGGCACTTAACCCTAATTGCTCCAGTGTCGCCGTTAAAAATGGCAGACCCTGGCTGTGACCCCACTCTCCGAGGGTGTCTCTGGGAGAGTTGGGATATGCAAAAAAACACATTCTCAATTCACACGTGTAAAATAGGACAAATATAAACACCTACCAAATTATTATTTATTATACACATACAGACATTCATGCACTCATAGATGCACAAATCCCTATCTAAATAAAATCAAAGTTTATTTGTCAAGTGCGCCGAATACAACAGGTGTAGACCTTACAATGAACATTAGGTAAGTAAAGAAATAAAACAACAGTAAAAAGACAGGCTATATACAGTAGCGAAGCTATAAAAGTAGTGAGGCTACATACAGACACCGGTTAGTCAGGCTGGTTGAGGTAGTATGTACATGTAGATATGGTTAAAGTGACTATGCATATATGATGAACAGAGAGTAGCAGTAGCGTAAAAGAGGAGTTGGCGTGTGGTGGGTGGGACACAATGCAGATGGCCCAGTTAGCTCATTTGCGGGAGCACTGGTTGGTAGGCCCAATTGAGGTAGTACGTACATGAATGTATAGTTAAAGTAACCACATGAAAGGTATGTTTTGTGTTGACAGAAAAGCATGGAGGAGCCAATATCAGTCCACGAGCTGGACACCAGTAATGGAGTGTTGCTGCCCTTCTATGATGCAGACACCAACGTAGTGTACCTGTGTGGGAAGGTGAGGATGATATATTGTTAGAGATGTATTGTATTTCCTAAGTCTCTGTCTTATCCCCCAAACCCAATATTTTCTCCCGTCTGGATAGAGGATTAGTGTGACTTCGGTTATTCTGGGAGGATTTCACAGGTTTTAACAGTAACCTCTCCCATGTTCAGGGTGACAGTAGCATCCGGTACTTTGAGATAACGGACGAGGCTCCATTCGTGCACTACCTCAACACCTTCTCCAGCAAGGAGCCCCAGCGAGGTATGGGCTACATGCCCAAACGAGGACTGGACGTCAACAAGTGCGAGATTGCCAGGTAACAACCATGCACTCAGTGTGATGGCTTAGAGACCTTCTCTCCATTAGAGGGAGGACATGTTGCAGTATTTGAGAGAACAGTCCTAATGCTTTTGATTATGTGGCTGTACATCCTCATCATGTTTTGTCTATTTTACTTGCAGGTTTTATAAACTACATGAGAGAAAATGTGAGCCAATCATTATGACAGTCCCCCGAAAGGTTTGTGTCTTTCTTTTACTCTTTGAATATTTTTTTGCATTGAAGACATTGATGCTGTAGAAAAGAGTGCAATTGTTGTTCAAATCGGGCAATATTAAGAATAGAGTACAATCCTAACTGATACCATTATGTCTTTCCCTCTCTCCGTCCCACACATTCAGTCGGACCTGTTCCAGGATGACCTGTACCCGGACACAGCAGGACCAGATTGTGCCATCGAGGCGGAGGACTGGTTTGATGGGAAGAACAGCGAGCCCATCCTGATCTCCCTGAAAAACGGCTATGTCCCCGGCAAGAACCGCGACCTCAAGGTGGTCAAGAAGTCTAATGTCTTGGAGGGCAAGCCAGCCAAGAAAGCAGCAAACACCTCGCCTGCCGAGAGCAAGGCCTCTCCACATCCATCTATAGTGAGTAGGACTGGACACTTTCAGTAACAACTGTCAAGCTATATTAAGACAATATAGTGAATAAAACTGTACTTTTAACACCGGCAATAGACAAGATGTGTT
The DNA here is from genome assembly GCF_029448725.1 of Salvelinus fontinalis. Classification (NCBI taxonomy): domain Eukaryota; kingdom Metazoa; phylum Chordata; class Actinopteri; order Salmoniformes; family Salmonidae; genus Salvelinus; species Salvelinus fontinalis. The sequence goes on from NC_074666.1 coordinate 23,528,718, forward strand.
AAGAATAAACTAAGAAAATCAGCTGCAGGAACACAGTGAATAGATTTTATTCTCAACGATTGATATCAGAACAGTAATGGAACATTTTCTGTTAAGTCATTTTAGCCACCAAATGATTTGTGAAACAATATATCTTGTCATTATTTAACTGGTTGTTCTTTCTATGCTTTATTGCAGCAAAATGAAGGGAAACTGGAGGAGCTACTGCGAGAGGTCAAGTCGCTCAGGGACGTCGTCACCCTACAGGACCGCCGAATTGCCAAACTGGAGGACCAGATGTCCAAGGTCGCCATCTAAGACTCCGCCCCCGCTCAGGACCATTCATTGATTGGGAGATAATCAAGTGAACAGGGCCAGTCACTGCCAAAATTTGAGAATTCGGCTTCATCATTCCGCTTGGAATCTTCCCAGCGACGATCCCAAGCACACATTCCAAGATGAACTTTGTTTTTGATCATGTCTACCCCTCACACTTTCCTCTAAAATACTTAGAGAAACAACTGTTGCAATTCATAGTCCACCTTTTTACTGGGGATGAAATGCATTTAAATAACTACCATTTTTTGGTTGATGGAAAAGTCTTACCATTTTGTTATTGTTTTAAATTGTGGTCAAGAACATTCTGATGGGAAGTTTGTACTTACTGCAATACTCTCAACAATAGTATGTAGCCACCAGTATTGCCATATTCCCTTGATTTTTGTGCTGCCAAAAAAATGTTTGTGTGGGTGTGGGTTTTCATTTATTTTGTCTTTTCTCCTGTTTTGCATTCCAGTTACAGACTATAGGGTAATATAATGATTTAGGCAAAGAGAAGGATTATCTTTGAACCAACTATAGCTGTTACACTGTTGCAAAAGAAAGAGAAAGAAATCCGAATTTTTCCGCCACGCCAGCTGCTCGTATTAAGCATCAGGTCACTGAATGTGAAGGAAGTCTGACGATGCTGTTAGCTCTTCTGGGTGTAGATTTTAACTGTGGGGGTGTCGGGAGGCAGTGGCGTAAACTGCAGCTCTCGCTGGCATAAATGTAGTTGTGCCTCTGTCACGCTGTGGAGGGTATTAGGGCTCAATCTGAGGTCACCCTCTCCGGTGCATGTTGTGGTATTGGAAAGGGACCTCTCTCAGCATTTATTTCACTCAACCATCTAGTTCATGTAGTAAGGTGCATGCAATAAAGATTTTACACATGGAAATGTCTTCTCCACAATAAATCCCTTATTCTTTGTTTGCGCTAACTTCTCTTTCTACCTTTTTCACCTCTATCTTCCTGGCTTGAATGAAATGATTCACACACTGAAACCGGCAGAGCAATGCACAGTCTGATAGACAGATCTCACGTGGGATTTTAGAAACCATTATGTGAATATACAGTATAACATTGTTTCTTTTGATAATACCACATAATCTGAAATTATCATAAATGACAACCAGGACAATTCAAGATCCAATAATTATTCTTAAGTACAATCATGAAAGATCCTTTGTTCCATTTGCAGAGCGCCAGTGGCACAGTCTAGAGGGGGAAAAAAACATTTAAACCATGGAGTAGGGGTTTTCATTGCTTTGGCGGGCCCATAAAAGTCATTTTCTGCTCCTGGCTTCCTGTCCAGATAGGCTGCAGCTACTGTGCTTCTGGTTGGGGGCTGTTCTCATCACACAGCGTGGAGGGAAGGGGGGTCAGAGGGGCTGTGTCTGGCATCCAGACACACCGGCAACCAGTGGGCGGATGAGGGGATGAACGTGGGCTATGGGGATTTTGTAGATTAGATGGAGTTAGATAAAAGGCTAGAAGTGGAGGGATAACAGTTCAAGGAAGATTAAGTGGATTTGGTGGGAACTTGTTTTTTTGGGATATGTTACCTACTGATATAGCATTTACATGAGTTAATGGATAAGGATTACTGAAAGGCTTACAAGCACACATTTCACTCCTGTATTTCCTCTCTCCTGACCACCCACCTCCTAAAATCCTTTGCTGGGAAAACGGCCAGTTTGAAGGTCACTGTGGGATAAATGTCCTCTTTTGTAGCTGTGTTTGTGTGGCTACTCAACTTTGTTGTGTTAAAATTCTGGTGTATCAAATTCCCATGCTGTCTTTGCAAAATAACATTTTGAACAGTTTAGGTTCTGTGGGGGAAATATAATTTGTTGTTTTTAATGGATCAAATGTCATGTTTATTATCAGTCTGACAATTTAATGAATATAGTGCTCAAACTCCATGCAGACAAGAATATTTTGCTTTACCTGTCATGCATTGTGTGATGTAGTGTGATGAAGTAAGCCTATACCAAGAAAAGTATTTCAGCCTGCAACTAAACTAGTGGTTGTGATTAATCCATTATACCTGAGACAACTACCTCTGTGAAGGGGGTTAGAGAGAGTCCAGAGCAACATCCGAGCACTCAAAGGAGCTGGTTCACAAATGACTCACAAGACGAGAACAGGAAGTGGTGGTTTCCATGGAGACAGGTTTCAATACTTGCTGCCACATTTCCACAGGAGGTCTGTAGTTTGCACTGCGCAGCAATGAGCCTGGTTACAGGAGGTCTGTAGTTTGCACTGCACAGTAATGAGCCTGGTTGCAGGAGGTCTGTAGTTTACACTGCATAGTAATGAGCCTGGTTACAGGAGGTCTGTAGTTTACACTGCACAACAATGAGCCTTGTTACAGGAGGTCTGTAGTTTACACTGCACAGCAACGATGCTGGTTACAGGAGGTCTGTAGTTTACACTGCGCAGCAATGAGCCTGGTTACAGGAGGTCTGTAGTTTGCACTGTACAGCAACGATGCTGGTTACAGGAGGTCTGTAGTTTACAGTGTAACTCTCCCAAGCACCACACATTCTTCATTATCAGACTCCAGACATCTAGCGTCTACCATAGAGCGAAATATCTGAGACACAACCATTCCACTTAAATATGACTCAGCGCCTCAGACACTTCTGTTGATAATTCCATTTCTAACCCACTTCAACTATAATATGAGAGAGAGGACCTTTAGAAACTTTGATATTTTCCAAAGTATGATATGGACTGTGAATTGGGTGGATTTTGGGATGTAATTAATGATCTACTTCTGTGTGGATAAATGTCTGCTGAATGTAGTTCTCTGAGTTTCACATTCTTAGAGCACAAACTACATTTCATCTTGATGTTCTGGTGCCATTTCGGAAATTTAATGTATTAATTGGGGACTTTTTTTCTGGAGGAATGTAACAGTGTTTCTGGGTGATTTGTGATGTTTTACTTGTGCTTCCCATGACTGTATTTTTGTATTTTAATCTGTATATGTTTGGGTATAATGTGTATATTTACGTTGTATATACAGGGCACATTTGTAAAAGAGACCTAGGTCTCAATATGTTTTCCCTTAAAATAAAAAAATAAAAATGAATTAATACAAAATAAAAACTGTCCATAAATGCACTGCAAATTGAATCAGATTATCCCCTGAAGCATTTCAAATGAGGGAAAGGTAACAGACCTCAAGGCATCTCTGGGCTTGTCAGTTTCACACTTGAGTCAGTGTGAAAAATGTAACTTCTGCAGAACAGTGCGCATTTCCTGTTTCTTCATATCAGGTAGAGAGCTCTGTTGTGCCTCTACCATCAGCTCGTCAAGGCATGCCAGCATGTGCTTAACTCCAGCATCACAAATTTGAGAGTCCTATCCTTCCACGTCTTCTACTACACTTCCCCATCAGTGAGGTAAGACTTAAGAATTACTGACAGTAAGTGCCTGGGACAATAGAGAGGTTTTGAATACTGGATGTTGAGTGTAAAATCTGCCTTTTTAATTGGTTCCAGAGTTTGAAGATTTTAGCTTTTCTTGGGGTGCCTCAGATTTGTTTTATTCTTTAAATTATTATTTGTGTTTTATTGATGCTACCAGAATTGTTTGCAAATAATAATACGTACTTTAAGTCTCATTATAAAGCCTATGATACCTTTGAGTTCCTGTTTCATCCGTTACGTGGGTGTGGTGCTAGTTATGAGTAACATACTGTTTCACCATGACATGCTGACGATGTCACCACCCACAGTGGCATGTCGCTTTGTTACAAACAACAGTTTCCTTAGGCCAGTTAGAACATCCATTAGTTGCATTCCACGTCAGCATTGATAGTCTGCTTCTTGACGCCCCTGCCATATCGCAACAGATCTTCGGATATAATTTGATGTCCAATAGCATAATACATACAAGCAGTAATGTGTGTACTGATTTCTCATTTCAGAGTTGGCACCATGATGTCATGGTATAACAAGGTGTATCCTGTTCTGTTGTGGAGCCTGTTTCTGTTGTATTCTGAGGCGTCTCAGAACTCCACACACACAGAAGACAGAGGCAGTAATATGGGCATCAATACAGCAGCAACACAAAAGAGCGGTTTGTCTATGGTGAAAACCCATACGGTGATGTACAACAGCAGTACCCGTGAGTTAGGCGGTGCCATTACTGTGAGTGTTAACGCCTCAGAGGCAACCATGATGACCAGCTTGGGTCCAACCCTTTCTCCCTTAGCAATGATCACCTCATCAGGTACAACCTCATCTCCCCTCACCACCAACCAACCCACCAGCCAGACGTCCTCTTCCCATGGGCCATCTAGCACATCTGACCTCTTGTCCACCACCACTCCCAGCTCTACCATCTGGTCCTACATCTCAGAGCTTAACTCCACATCTGAGGTGTCCTCCACCACTGGGCCCTCCTCCATCTCTGGACCTTTCTCCACCAATGTCTCATCCTCCACCCTAAGGCCTAGCTCTACCAATGTCTCATCTTCCACCCCAGGGCCTAGCTCTACCATTGTCTCATCCTCCACCCCAGGGCCTAGCTCTACCATTGTCTCATCCTCCATCCCAGGGCCTAGCTCTACCATTGTCTCATCCTCTACCCAAGGGCCTAGCTCTACCATTGTCTCATCCTCCATCCCAGGGCCTAGCTCTACCATTGTCTCATCCTCTACCCAAGGGCCTAGCTCTACCAATTTCTCATCCTCCACCAATGAGACTTTCTCAACCACTTTTCCACCCATCTCAACCACTGACAATTCTACCAACTCCTCTTCTGGGGTCCAGATTCCCAAGATGAAAACAGAGAAGTTCCCCATCTTGATCACCAAGACAACGACCACCATGACAACGTTACCTTCTAAAAAAGATCCATCAGGTGGAGGGGGTCTGCCCTGCTCTCCTACCCGACGGGATGGTCTGGTGAGCCAGTGTCTGATTGCCATTGCCTCCCTAGCTGCAGTGGCCACCTTCTTCATGGTCAGCTGCATCATCCTCTGCACCAAGTACTCCTCCAGGAAGCATCGCTACAGAGTGGGCACAAACAATCGGGGCACTGAGATGGTGTGTATCTCTGCCCTGCTCCACGATGACAATGGTCCCCATTGGAGACCCCACATCCCCAAGAGCAACGGAGCCCTGCTGCCTGGAACAGAGTTGGATAGTGACGAGGAGGGGGGAGATGATGTAACCCTTCACAGCTTCCTCCCAGACAATGAGCAACGAGTCTAGAGTGTAGATATGCAGACTGTGTCAGACTGTCACACTCTGTGAAGTGCCATATGGTGCAATTACACAGGGTACACAACTCCAAGCCTGAAGGTTAATGGTCATCCCAGCCATCTTAAAGTTCATCAAGGGAAACGATTAAAAACAGAGACTGTGGGGGCGTATAAAACCTTTGTAGTTTTCCTACTTACTCTGGGTTAAATGACCACTTTTTTTCATTTGATGAGACTTTGAATTGCACATCTGACTGGTCGACTGCTGTCAATATACAAACTTTTGCTCTTAGAATATATTTCAGCATCCTCTTTGAAGTTGTTGGTTGGGCCTCGCTGCACATCCATCTACTGCAACCAGTAGAGGAAGAGACAGAAACCACAAATGGAGAACCAATGATACGTTACTTTATTGTGACATGTTTACAGCAAACAGTGACAAAGTTTGGAGAAGTCAGGTGGTCAATCATCCTCAAACATAATGCAACCCAATGCAGCCTCTGAGTAGTTCTGAGTGAGATTGAGTTTTTGCACCATTGCACTGACATGATTCTGTTGATAATGAAGTTCCCCTAATAGGACGAGAACAGTGATGTAAAAAAAGGTTTGCTACACAGACAGTTTATTCGAGATTTAGGATTCTACAATTGATTTATAGATCTGGAAGTAAAGTTCATGTTATTTTTTAAGAGAATCGTTCCCGCACATACACATTTATAGAGCTATAAGAAAACCTGGACTGCTTATGATGACTCACTGTTCGTTTGGTCACTGGGTGGATGGGGCTATTTAGAGTTGTATGTGGTCAGAATCTTATAGTCTTCAATATTCTGAGTGGAAATACATGATACCAAAAAAAAACATTGTGCAAACGACGTTATTTTATTTTATACATGCTTCAGAAAATATGTATCCTTGTGAGCAATTTCATTTATTTGTTTTCTGCAAAAAAGCTTGTTCTTCTGGAAGTCTTCTTAGCTCTTGATAACAAAACCATCTGCCTTGATGTACAGTGAGCCAAAACATAGACTGTATGTAGTATATCAAATATGGTCAGGGTCAAGCGAATGTGAGATGTGATGAAATGTCCTTTACAGGGTGTTAAATAAGTCTGTAACCATCTGTATTGAGAGTCTGTGTAGAAATTCCCAGACGTTCTGCAGATGTTTCTTGTGTCCTTGTCTTGCCATAATATGTCATAATACAAAGATACAGTATCATTGCTAAACCCAGACCCCCTTCAAACCTTTCAAGCCCTCAGATGTTTGACTTCTTTTTGACTTTTTGGGGTCTTCCCTCCGTGTGAGAGAGGGACAGGTTTCCTAGAGACACCGCATGTCTGTTTATCTATGAGTCCAGTCAAACACAATGAAGAGGCTCCACAATTTAACTGAAAATTGATCACAAAGGACTGGAACAAATGAATAGATCATAACGAAACTGTAAAGAAATGACAAAGTGATATTAAACAACAGGCAGCTGGCTAATGACTGTGTCTGTGGTGATTTAAGTCCGATGGCATTTCAGTTTTTCAAACATGGACCCTCTAGATTTGTCACTATAAACCTATGCCCTATGGTTTGTAATATGTGCCAATATTTCCCTTTGTTTTACTATGTACTCATAATAAGTAGATAACACAAGCAAGCAGACCAAATAAAAAGGCTGGTTTATTTTTTACATGCATTCAAGGCCCCTTTCTGGCATCAATATCAAAGTTCATTCTTTGCAGGAGCAGAGATTTACATCTTAGTCCACATGCTTCATACAAATCAACAGGGTGTATATTATAAAACTGGTATCAAATTTTCATGCCAGGGAAAGCTGACTCTGAGGGATGTAGACAGAGCTTATAAGACAAATGGAATCATAGACCAGAGGCTAGACTAGAGTATGTACTCCGTAACCACCTCACTATCATTATGACCAAATAAAGGTTGGCAAGTCTTGATGAATCATCTCAAACATTCTGAGCTGTAGCTGTGTTTACTCTAGTAACATGAATATCTCTCTGTGCGGGCGCACGTGCACACGCACACAAGAGCGCACACACACACACACACACGCACACTTTCTCACTCTTGCTTGCTAGTTCTTTCTCTCTCAATTGTGACTACACATTGACACATTGAGCATGTTTAACTATTGTAATGGGCATTTTTATGTTTGTGCTTTTCTTTTTTTCTTTTTACCTCTTTTTCAACCTCAATTTCATGGTATCCAATTGGTAGTTACAGTCTTGTCCCATCGCTGCAACTCCCATAAGGACTCACAAGAGGGAAGGTCAAGAGCCGTGCATCCTCCGAAACACGACCCAGCCAAGCCGCGCTGCTTGAACACAATGCCCGTTTCACCCGCACCAATGTGTCGGCCGCACCAATGTGTCGGAGGAAACACCGTACACCTGGCGACCATGTCAGCGTGCATGCGCCCAGCCCACCACAAGAGTTACTAGAGCGTAATGGGACAAGGACATCCCGGCCGGCCAAACCCTCACCTAACCCGGACGACGCTGGGCCAATCGTGTGCCGCCCCATGGGTCTCCCAGTCGCGGCGGGCTGCGACAGAGCCTGGACTCGAACCAGGATCTCTAGTGGCACAGCTAACACTGCACTGCCACTCGGGAGGCCATGTTTGTGCTTTTCTTATTACCAATTTCTGTGTTCATGCAAGTGACTGATTGAACGCCTGGGAGAAATCCTCACTGTAATATCTGCAATTTGGCAGTACGCCCAGACCCTTGTTTTGAGAACGATTCCATCATACTATACTCAATAGAACACCCTGCTCATTGTTTTTGGCAAGGCCCTTGGCACGTGCCCCAACCCCCCTATCCTCTTACTGGGCTGTTATGGGTGGTATGTCCACACAGAAAAAATTGACCCCTTCCTGTGAGAGACAATCACACTGTGGAGCTGCATGTCTGTTAAAGTGGCTGGTCTGCTGTAAGTCTTCAGGGTGTCAGAGGTACAGTGTGGGGTCCAAAAAAACTTTAGCCATAACTATAACCACTTGGGATCGTCACTATACTCTTGGAAAAAAGGGTTCCAAAAGGGTTCTTTGGTTGTCAGCATAGGAGAACCCTTTTTGGTTCCAGGTAGAACCATTTTGGGTTCCATGTAGAACCCTCTGTGAAAAGTGTAACCAAAAGTGTTCTACCTGGATTCAACAATGGTTTTTCAAAGGGTTCTCTTATGGGAACAGCCGAAGAACCCTTTTAGGTTCTAGATATAGATAGCCCTTGTCTAGAACCTAAAAGTATAGCTTCGGTGTGTAGAATGTGTATAATATGGGAGAGTGAATAAGGTACCGTATGTGACAGAGTAAGGTATGTGACTGAGTAAGGTATGTGACAGAGTAAGGTATGTGACAGAGTAAGGTATGTGACAGAGTAAGGTATGTGACAGAGTAAGGTATGTGACAGAGTAAGGTATGTGACAGAGTAAGGTATGTGACAGAGTAAGGTATGTGACTGAGTAAGGTATGTGACAGAGTAAGGTATGTGACTGAGTAAGGTATGTGACTGAGTAAGGTATGTGACTGAGTAAGTGCAAGTGAATTCAATAAATTCCGAAAGGCCTTGATAGAGTTATTGTTAAGGAGGCCCAAAATGTTTCAGGGGGTTAAGTGCATGTAAGAAGACAGAGGGGGCAAGCCAAGTGACAAACAATTTATCCAATACATTGTCTGTGGTTAGTCGAGTCTCTGTCTATTCCCCAGTTATAACCCAGAGCGGTGATTGTCTCCTCACTCTGAGCTCAGCCAGCTTGCTGCAGTGTTGACTCTGGCCTTGAGCTTCCAGAACAGGGACCGTAGAGCTGAGTTGAGCCGAGCCCCTAGGCCCTGCCCCCACATCACATTAGACTACTGCCTAACAAGAACAATCTGTGTGGAGCCAAGGAGCCCAGTCCTTTTCTGGGAAGCAAGGCAGCCAGAGAGGTAGGAGGGGAGGAAAGGGGGAAGGAGGGATTTGTCCCGATGGCAAAGAACTTTACATTTTATTTTTTCTGTGCCGATCAGAGAAACCTCCAGTCTGAAATCTGAAACTGTAGAATTACTGTTGGAGGAGGTGAGTCAGGCACATTCCCATCCTCTCAGTTCATTTTCCCATCCATTTTCCTCAAACTCTAAAGCATCCACAGTTCTAGAGGAGCCTTTTCTGTGTGTGACCACTTCTGTGGGTGGTGAGTACAGACACTTTTATTTATTCACTTTATTTTATTCTTCTTTCTTTTACTGTACATTTTACCCCATTGGGTTTATTTCCAAAAGAGAAATAACGTTCTTGTCAGATATGAGTTAACTTTAGTGGACAGATATTACCTCACATGATTGCAGTGCAGTTTAGCTACCGTGACAGCATCATGACTTATGTCTCCAGGCTAGCAGCTCGCCAGCAGGGAATCAAGATTGTTCAATAGAGTTCTCCAATAGGTTATCTGAATCCGAATGAGTTTCCCATATTTGCATGAGATTGTGCAGATACATCTGTGGTGAACAGATTTTATTTTTGAAAGAAGGTATAATTTGAAGTCGGACTAAGTCTTGCATTATTCAATAATTTTAAAATGTTTGTACGTCATTGATATTCGACACAATGGCTGTGCTAAATGTATGACTGTTCAAAAATGTCTGGTCATCTCCATCAAATGGTATCTTGAATACTTCAATAGGGACTAATTCCTCTGTAACCATTATGTGTGCGCGCATGCGTGAATGTGTGTATGAGTTTGAAAGTATACACTGAGGGAAAGGGGGATATCTAGTCAGTTGTACGACTGAATGCATTCCTCTGAATCAAGAGAGGTGCGGGGGGCTGCCTTATTCGACATCCACGCCCGGGACCAGTGGGTTAACTGCCTTGCTCATTTTTACCTTGTCAGCTCGGGGATTCGATCCAGCAACCTTTTGGTTACTGACCCAACACTCACCAAGTGAATGGGAGATACATTATAAAGGAACTCCCACCCCCCCTTTCTTGAAGAGTACAATGGTTCATGTGGCCCAGCTTGCACACAGATGGAGTGGGAAAATGGGGTGAAGGAGTGAGTCGGCTGGGATGATTTACAAGGACCAGGCCAGCAGTCTACTCCTGGGCCACATTCAGCAGGGCACAACTGTAGAATGTTCAGATATAAATATATTGTGTAGAGCAGATCTGCCTCTCTGACATGTTGAGTAAGGATTCATGACAGCTCTATTAATGACATTTCTATCTGCAATGTTCAGTTGGTTTAAAGTTTGGCTATTCTCTGTCATTGTGAAATTAAGAGGAGGTCCTTTATTTTATTGCTACCATACACTGTGCAGGGCTGTTCAGTTTATTGCTTTAAGCAAAATTTAATTTCACGGAATAAGAGTGTCATGATGCATTTCCGGGAACCAGCATGAAAAAGAGCTGCTCACCGATTTGACAGCTCCAACGCAGTTACACCTCCGACATCGACTTAACAAAAACAATGATCTGCTGTGCAGTTTGTGGTTACTGTGGGTTAAGGCAAATCTGATTGAATTCAGGCCTTTGTGTGCATATGTCTGTGTGTGTGCAAGTCATGTGTGCATTGTGTGTATGCTTGTGTGTGACATGCTATGTTTGGAATTCAGACCTTAAATTCTGCCTGCCTTTCATCAGCTCTCAGCTGCTATCTGGGTCTTAAAATGCCATCTACAAATATAGACATTCTATCAAGAATAGAAATTACTCAGAAGGCATTTTCATTCATTGTTGATGAGTGAAGCCTTTACAATGTATTGTGCAACAGTCACAAAAAGCTCTAGATGTTAACTGTCAATGTTAGACACAAGAACAGCTATATGAATCGAAACACCTGTTTATCGAAATCTGTGCAATTTAACAGTGGAAATGCAAATTGACAACAGCCACACTGACACTGTATGTTCTTGTTTTGTTTTCTGCAGGTCCTACAGGAGATGATGTTCCTCATGGCACTTCATCTTATTGGTCTGTTGGTGACGCTGTGGTCCAGCAGCCCCAGTCTGGCCACACCCCTCCCTTTCAACATTTCATTGGAGGGCAGTGCAGAGGGGGAGGAGCTAGACAGCCTCATTGACACCCCTTCCCCACCTGCCACCAGTGGCCCCGCCTCAGAGTCCTCAACCACCTCACATGGCTCCACCCACGTAGAGCACTTCCTGCTCAGCCAGATGGTTCACTTCCTGCAGGATAACCTGTTCCTCATCCTAGTTTTCTTCACACTCTTCATCACTATCTTCCTCATTCTTTGCTGTGCTTGCATCATGAGCCGCAAACGAAAGATCAATGCCTACTACCCCTCGTCCTTCCCCTCTAAGATGTACGTGGACCAGGGGGACAAGACCGGAGGTACCAAGCTTTTCAACGAGGTGCCAGAGAAACCCTCCAACCGGCAGCAGGCTGAGCCAGTGGACTCCAGCAAGAAGCTCCATCATGACATCATGAAGGCAGCCAAGAACCTCCGCACTCTCTCCAAGCCTCCCCTGGGAGAGCGAGAGGGAAAAGACCCCACACAGATATCTGCAGCAGCAGAGAAAAGTCATGAGGTGAATGTTCAGGCTGTGGGAGAAATAATAGAGAAAGACAATCAGCCATCAAATCCACCAGAGCTGAGTGAGGAGGAGGAATGCCAGCTCTCAGTCAATGAAGCCCAACATAGCAGCTGCCCTGAGCAGTCAGAAATCCTTCCGGAACAGACAGGCCTAAAAAAGGATGATGAGTCATTCACAGGAGCTGAGTCTCCATCTGGCCAAGGGCACTCACAGGCTCAGCAGGAAGAGGACAGGCAAGAGGACTCCACTGTCACACTGTCTATTCCGTTGATCACTGGAGAGAAAACAGCATTTTAGCTATGCTCTCGACACTATGTTTGATCTCAATGGTTTTGACCAATTTTGCATGAGTGACAATATTTAAGGCAAAGCTGTCAGCTTTGTTTACCGCTCTTTGGATTTACCAAATTATGTCTGTTCAGTTGTATGTAATTATATAGTTGATTTACTTCTGTTTCCCAGGAGTCATCTTTCAATGTATCTCTCTCTAAAGGGTTAACACTATGTAACCTGCCATCTTTCAATGTGTCTCCCTAAAAGTATAACACTATGTGACCTGCCATCTTTCAATGTCTCCCTAAAAGTACAACACTATGTGACCTGCCATCTTTCAAAGTCTCCCTAAAAGTACAACACTATGTGACCTGCCATCTTTCAATGTCTCCTTAAAAGTACAACACTATGTGACCTGCCATCTTTCAATGTATCTCTCTCTAAAGGGTTAACACTATGTGACCTGCCATCTTTCAATGTCTCTCTCTCTAAAGGGTTAACACTATGTGACCTGACCATACACTCCTATATATGCTCTCTTGTTTGAGGTTTCTGTGTTGTTTTTATTTGTATTTGTACAATGGCCAAAGTAATGGTGCTGCATCTTGTTTTTCTCTCTCTTCCATTCTTTGGTAGGTTAGTGAGGTGTTAATCCTAGGTTAGAGATCATTTTCAGGGCAATTTGTGGTTGCTTTTTCTTGAACAACAAATATGGATAAGTACAGGGTAAGTTAGCCTATTTAGAATCCCAGAGTTAAATACTTACACACTCCTCTCTAACATGTAGGGTCAGCTTTCCCGAACAGTCTCATTACAAGTCAGAATGTTGAACACACTTTATTTAAATTTACTTTACCTGTTGTCCACCGATTTTGTCCTTATGTCAGAGATAATCTGATACAAAATATCCACAGAGAAGCATTATCAAGCGGACTTCAGTATGCTGGTCTGTATATCATATGTATTTCCGCGTTTAATTGTCAATACTGACGCATATCGCAAGTGACAAACACTTGCAGAATATGGCTGAGCTTAACCGAACCACAGACCAAAAGGCAAACACTTCCAGCTGATTGCAAGGAAACTGCTTCGGTTGACAACTTTCGGTTACATTTGGCTATTGTGCATCATGTGAAATGCATCAGGTGATTGAAAATACTTGCCAGAATTACAAACATATAGAGCCATATACATACTGGCGCCCCCAAAAGTCTTGTTAATAATACTTTCCTGTGGACGTTTTCTCTCCACTAAGTCCAACAGCCCAGAGGACCGGTATAGTACGTTTAAATATCACGTTTTATCAACATTCTAGCTTGTAGAGACTATTGTGTATTTTTTACAGCGACTCCGAGTAACCATGGTAACCGTCTAACGTTTAGACAAAGGTTAAGTTCCCCATGAGCACCTCATGGTGCAGCATCTGCCACAACTTGAACTCAGACAGTATGTCTCCAACATTAAGGGAGGTATTTTTACGTTATAAAACCTGTGTTTGTGTAGTTTGTCTAATGTTAATCCTGTCTCTTGAAAAATTTCCATTAAATGTCCCAATCTGGAGTTCAATAAATACCAAATGGCTGTCACCCCGCCATTGGTTTTGGTAAAGAGCTGAGAGAAATAGAACCACTCTCAAATTCATAGACAGAGCTATGGATACAAGGACTGAACATCCATGAGCTCAAATTGATAGTTTTAACCATGTTTTGAAGCTATACAGTATGTTTACAAACATTGGGAGTAAAACAAGTATATTTGGGGTTTTTATGGGGTGCAACAGTTGAACTAAGCTCATGGAGTATTTCTAAGTTCTACTCATCAAGAACCATTGGCTATATATATATGCATCATTAATTTAAAGCTCTAATATGTAACTTTTTGGGCAACCTGAGCAAATTCACATAGAAATGACTTGTGTCATTCTCATTGAAAGCAAGTCTAAAAAGCGGGAGATCTGTTCCATGCTTCCCGTTCTTAAGTTAGTTTTACAGTCTTTGACTTTCGGTTTTGAACAACAGCTTCAAACACAATATTTTTGCTTACGTAAAACGTATTTCACAGCGGTTTAGATGTTACAATTATTCTCTACACTATACTTGCTTTTGTCAAACTAAAATTAGGCAAACTATTACAATTTCAGCAACCAGGAAATGGCAGAGCAATTTCTGCAAAGTGCACAGTCCAAAAGTAGATGTAGCAACTCAGAAATGACCCATTAAGGGACAACCGTTGCTCTGCTGCAGACCCAGGTCCTGTGAAAGAACTTGGGAAAGCACCAAACATAGCAGTCTACTCTACTCGTACTGTGCCTTTACAATGCAGGCTGGTTAGTCGTGTGTATGTGTATTGTGGTTGAAAACATGACCAGACACACACCAAAAATGGTTGTAGAGGTGCTGCTTTCTTTATTTTTCAGTGTTCTTTGGTTGAATATGGTAGAAATTGTGGAGACAGTAAAGAGTTTCTAAAATGTGTTGTGTTTGGTATTTGATAAAAGCAGAACCATTATCTGCATTTATGGATGAAGTCAGAATGTATTTACATGGCTCAGGATAAAGTATGCCAATGATGCCATCTAGTGGAGAATACAAGCATTGCTCTAATTTCTGGTAGTCTGCACACTGCTGAGAAATACTAGACAATACCTCAAAGCGGATTATAGGGACCTTGCATGACAAAAAAAGACATAACATACTACGTACACGCCTTACTTTATTAATTTGCATTACAACCAGGAAGTCTGAAATGTGACAAAAGAACCCAAATAGATACCTTAACAGTTTGCTGTCATTTCACATCTCACGCACTGCATTTCCTCATTGCCTTCAAAACATGTGCGCTACATGGGTGTTGATGGGATACCTTTAGAAGTCTTATTCAATACTTCACCACAGCATCCATAATAATTTCCCAATTGAAAATACCCCCAAACCATGACAAAATAAAGCGAATAAAGACAAAGCAAACTTGTCTCGGCTCACTTTGCATTTCTCACTCCTGAAAATAAGGCTTACTTTGTACCAATCACCCGATCAGTGCCCTTAAATTGTGCGTTAACGTGACAGGCTACAGAGTAAAGACTGGGAAACCACAGAATGCCACAGGGGCCTGGTGTGTATACTGTGTTGTCTATGTACGTTGTATGGGTGGACATAACCTGGACTCATTTAGGATGCCCCATGTATAGAAGGGTGGAGGAGTGGGGAGCCAGGACTACATTTGAGTGTCTCCTTGGTAGTAGGGTGCAGGACAAGGGTGTCCAGGACTACATGAGAGTCCTCCCTTAGTTGCTGGCTTTGACAGTCTCAATCTTGCCATCCTTCTGTTTGAAACGGTAGTCATTCAGGGCAGCTTTGATGGCATCCTCTGCCAGCACTGGAGAAAGGGGCAAAAATTTCACATGGTTGTAAAATAGATTAAAAAGGCACGTATGGTTTAGAAATTCAGCTTGTTAGACAGTGCAGAACAGTATTATATATCAGACTGAAATAAGAGCTTACTGGAGCAGTGAAGTTTAACAGGTGGAAGACTGAGCTCTTTGGCAATGTCAGTGTTCTTTATGGTCATTGCTTCGTTAATCTGAAAGCCAAAAAGAGGGCAACATTTCACCAACAAAGAAATAAACTTGATCTAACCATGATATGTAATGAAAGGAAAAAACAGTGTGGTGGAAATGACTTGAATTGAGAAATTGAAAACAGAGCAACAGAACAGTAACACAGGAAGCAGAGGAAGTGTCATGGATGCAGAATGTTCACTCACGGATTTGCCCTTCACCCACTCTGTTACCAGGGAGCTGGAGGCAATGGCTGAGCCGCAGCCAAACGTCTTGAACCTGGCATCCACAATCTTCCCCTGATCGTCCACCTCAATCTGTAGATTAGTCACTTTATGCAACTGTCTTTTGTCCACATAATTGAATAAACAATTATGTAACATTACTAAATACCTACACTTTGTAACTAAATAAATAGAGCATGTTGCTTCTTGCTAAGTCCTATCTGTGTTGTTATCTGCTTCTTTGGAACACAACCAAGACATAGTGACCTCATTCAAAATCCAAGGCCATCTGAGGTTGCCATGGTGAGACAGGAAGTAATGAGGACAGGGGACCAACTTACCTGAAGCTTCATCACATCTCCACAAGCTGGGGCTCCCACCAAGCCTGTCCCCACATTCTTGGAGGTCTTGTCCAGGGATCCAACATTCCTTGGGTTCTCATAGTGGTCCACTACCTAAACATAGCAACAAGGAGACAAAAACATTTTATTACTTAACTCAAGTTTATAAATGACCCCATCTAGGTAATATTCCCTGCTGCATAGCTACAAACATTCACATAATATCATCCTTAAAATTAATTCCAACTGTCTCTCAAAAAAGCAGGCTCAAGGCTGGGAGGACTCATGCACTCCTGTTATGCAATGGGTAGTTTCAACATTATGTAAGGGAAAATAAAATAAACAGATTAGGGCAGGACTCCACTGTCCACAACAGTAGTACTTCCTGCTGCAACCTCCCTCCCCCCAGACGTAATCGCCATGATGCAGGTCATTCTCTGCATTATTGAAAAATGCTGTGTGTCTGAGCCTAAATATTTGGTGAGTTTGTTAGTTGCCAGTTGGTACTGATAATGGTTGTTTTATTGACTAGCCTAAATCTCATAACTTTTGGCCAAAGATGGTTTACAAGACATTCATACATGTTCAGAATGAGTGATGAAATGTTAGCCTAAATCCAAATGGACAATTCCACCAAATAGATGGCATAATTAATAGGTTATGGTGTTTTCTTACACATGTATATAACAGGTTCAACAGAAACCGAGAGTTACTGTGGAAATGTGATCTTATTTCACACGTTCTGTAGAAAAATCCAGAATCAATGAAACTGCGTATTGCCAGGGGAGGTAGTACACTGGTGCTACCGCTATGCTGCTTCAGAGATTTGACGGACACATGTAGCGTAACTGACGTTAGTGTTACCAAACATCTAATTTAAGGAATTAGCAAATACAGTTTAGGAAGAAACAGTTTAACCTTCAGGTATAACTAACTACATCAGTTAAGACCTGTATCAACCGAGACAGAGCTGGAGATTAAAATTGGATTGGCAGAAAAATAGCATTTTTAGAAAGAACATTATCTAACATGTTAGCTAGCTAGATGTACGCTATAGAACTAGTCAAGGCATGTGACGCATGTTGTTAACTAAGCTAGCTACCTCGACCTCTATTTTAAAATATATTTCAACTAGATACTCTGAGAAACAAATACATAACTAGATAATCAATGCCAAATGTACTTATAGCAACTAGCTAACGTTAGCCTAGGTTCGTTGTCAAAACAAGCTTGCAAGGAATTCACATTTAACGAGTTTACGACCTAAACAGAGACACATGGTTTAATTTATCAGCCATCAAATTTAGCTAGCTATACAGGTTATTTTACCTTCTTGTGGTAGGCGGCTTGGACCGTATATTCCGGGGAAGTAATCCTTCTCATCACAACAAGCGGGGTGATACACTTCTTTGCAACTAGACCCGCCATGTTCGCTGTTTGTCTGAAATGACGCAGTCTGGAAGAGGGCGAGCGAATACCCTTATCATGCGCATGACAGTGTGGGAGGAGGAGCTTTTGGACTGATTCCATTGAATGACAGAAAAGTGCATGGATTTTCATATAATATTCAAATATATCATATTTTTAGTGTAGCAATATTCAGCAAATATATCTAATGGTTAGGCATGAGCCCTAAAGGCAAACACAGGGTAGTAGCTAATTAACCATAAGGAATGATATTGTGTTGAAAAACAAAAAACGTTGTATGTGTTATGTGTATATGAGTTATGTGACAGTGGAGAGTTCATGTTCGTGGTAGGAGACCGTTACATTTCATATCAGCAAATCTAAAAATACACACAAAACAAACTAACCTTGCAGGTGTATTTCATTTCCTGAGGTTAACAGGAGAGCGATATTGGTCACGTTTTAATTATAGCTCCCCAGCTGTCTGAAAACAAAGCGATATAATATTAGTAGTGCTCTCCATGGTGCTGAACACTCAAAGCGTGTGATGTGGAAGGCAACATCTAGGATCCCCTTCCCCATTCCTTGATGCAGTTGTGACAAATAAATAAATAAAGGAAAAGTGAGCTATTGGTCAAGAGGCAAGGGTGTAAACTGAGGGAACACTCTCAGTAGGCTGTTATAGATGCTGTCACTTCACACTAACACAGAAGGTGAGTCTTTTACTTTTCATGTTTTTATGTAAAAGTGCTTAAGGTAAACTCTCACGTTTGACAAAGACAAATATTGAGAGGCTATTTGAGCACAGGTCTAGCTGTAATGTTATGCTTTCAATGTGTTGTCTGATCATTTGTATGTACAGTGCATTCGGAAAGTATTCAGACTACTTGACTTTTTCCACATTTTGTAAAGTAACAGCCTTAATCTAAAAGGTATTAAATAGTTTTTTTTCTCTCATCAATCTACACATTATACCCCATTTGGGGAGTTTCTCCTATTCTTCTCTGCCGATCCTCTCAAACTCTGTCAGGTTGGATGGGGAGCATCGCTGCACAGCTATTTTCAGGTCTCTCCAGACATGTTTGATTGAGTTCAAGTCCGGTCTCTGGCTGGGCCACTCAAGGACATTCAGAGACTTGTCCTAAAGTCACTCCTGCATTGTCCTGGCTGTGTGCTTAGGGTCATTTTTCTGTTTGATGGTCAACCTTTGCCTCAGTCTGATGTCCTGAGCGCTCTGGAGCAGGTTTTCATCAATGATCTCTCTGTACTTTGCTCTGTTCATCTTTCACTTGATCCTGAATAGTCTCCCAGTCCTTGCCGCTAAAAAACATCCCCACAGCATGATGCTGCCAACACCATGCTTCACAGTAGGGATGGTGCCATGTTTCTTCCAGACATGACGCTTGGCATTCAGGCCAGAGAGTTCAATCTTGGTTTCATCAGACCAGAGAATCTTATTTCTCATGGTATGAGAGTCCTTTAGGTGCCTTTTGGCAAACTCCAAGCGGGCTGTCATGTGCTTTTTACTGAGGAGTGGCTTCCGTCTGGCCACACTACCATAAAGGCCTGATTGGTCCTTCTAGAAGGTTCTCCCATCTCCACAGAGGAGATGGGAGGAACTCTGGAGCTTTGTCAGAGTTACCACCTCCCTGACCAAGGCCCTTCTTCCCTGATTGCTCAGTTTGACTGGGCGCCCAGCTCTAGGAAGAGTCTTGGTGGTTCCAAACTTCTTCCATTTAAGAGTGGAGGGCACCGTGTTCTTTGGGACCTTCAATGGTGCAGAATTTTTTCAGTACCCTTCCCCAGATCTCTGCCTCATCACAATCCTGTCTCTGAGCTCTATGGACAATTACTTTGACCTCATGGCTTGGTTTTTGCTCTGAGATGCACGGTCAACTGTGGGACCTTATATAGACCGGTGTGTGCCTTTCCAAATCATGTCCAATCAATTGCGTTTACCAAATGTGGACTCCAATCAAGTTGTAGAAACATCTCTAGGATGATCAATGGAAACAGGATGCACCTGAGCTCAATTTCGAGTCTCATAGCAAAGGGTCTGAATACTTATGTAAATAAGGTATTTATATTTTATATTTTAAATATATTTGCAAAAATGTCATGATGGGGTATTGTGTGTCGATTGATGAGGAAATTGTTTTATTTCATAAATTTTAGAATAAGGCTTTAACATTACAAAATGTGGAAAAAGGGAAGGAGTCTGAACACTTCCTGAATGCACTGTATTAGATGACAATCCTGTTATTCTATTTTGGGATTTCAAAAAAGCATTTGATACTGTTAGTCATGAGTTGATTTTTGATACATTGTACTATTTAAAATGTGGTCTTTTTTTATCAACACAATTAAAACTATTTATAATGGTGGTAATAGTTATGTTAAACTTTCCCGTGGATCCTCACCTAGATTTCATATTCCTTAAGGGATTCGTCTGTGCTGTCCAGCATCACCATTTTTATTCCTATTAGAATCACAAATTATTTGTTCAATGGTCACCAAAAGTCATTTTGAAGGAATTATTGTGTGTGATAATGAGGTGAAGATTTCCCAGTTAGCTGACAATACAACCCTGTTTTTTATAAATTAAAAGTAGCCCTACAAACAGTAGAGCTTTTCTCTGAAGTGTCAGGTTTGGTATTGAATATTGCAAAATGTACATTTTTGCACTTAAAGATGCAGTGAGTCCTAGAATATGTGAGATTTCTGTCAACAATGTTGTAACCTACTTAGATGTCAAAATGACCCGAAATACTAATGAAATTAAATAAATGTATGTAAATCCCTTAATTGAATCTATATAAAAAAAAATGTTATTCATGGTTGGCAAGATATTTATCTCTTCAGGATAGAGTCTGTCAAAGCCAAGGGTTTATCTCGAGAGAATCTTATCTTTTTACATTTTTAGAGATTCACAGTCTACATGTACCACTCTCCACAAATGATTATTCAATTTCATTTGGAAAAAGAAGCCACACAAGATCAGGTAGGATATCGTCCTTGTTATACAAGCACAACTTCTCTCCACACAAATGTTTTATTTGGAAAAATGGTGATATTAGATATAGAAATAAAACCATATTTTTCCATAATTGGTTTGCCAATAACATCTTCGTGGTAAAACTTCTTGTCAATATGGGGGTGCTGTTTTCACTTTGTAAAAAATCGTGCCCAAATTAAACTGCCTCGTACTCTATTCTAGATCGTACAATATGCATATTATTATTACTATTGGATAGAAAACACTCTCAAGTTTCTAAAACCGTTTGAATTATATCTGTGAGTAAAACAGAACTCATTTTGCAGCAAACTTCCTGACAGGAAGTGAAAAATCTGAAATCGAGGCTCTGTTCCAGGGCCTTCCTATTCATTTGCTTGAAATCTATGGATATACATGCACTTCATACGCCTTCCACTAGATGTCAACAGGCAGTGGGAGGTGGAATGGGGTGTCTAGCTTGATCTGAGGTCGAACAAGAGCTCTTGGAATGACGTGACCACTATTTCCTTTGTCTACCAAGGCGCGGGAAGGACATCAGCATTGGCTTCTGAAAAGCGTTCGGTATAGACGGCTAATATCTCCGGCTTTGATTTTATTTGATACATGTGATAATATCATCGTAAAGTATGTTTTTTCAATATAGTTTTATCAGATTATTCAACGTTTATCGGGAGTTTTGGAGTTTTCCGTTCTGTGCGTTAGGTGCTAATTCGACAGGAGAAGAGGACATTCTAAAACCAAACAACGATTTATTCTGGACAAAGGACTCCTTGTACAAGATTCTGATGGAAGCTCAGCAAAAGTAAGAACCATTTATGATGTTATTTCGTACTTCTGTGGAAAATGTTTAGTCGTATTTTCCTTCCTTTTTGCGGGCGCTGTCTCGCTATAACGTAAGCTGTTTGTTATGGTAAAGTTATTTTAAAAAATCTAACACGGCGATTGCATTAAGAACTAGTGTATCTTTAATTTGCTGTCCAACATGTATTTTTTTGTAAAGTTTATGATGAGTTCTTTGATTAGATTAGGTGACTGTCCAAAATTTCTCCGGAGATTCTGGTGAATCAATGCTACATATTCACAATGTATAACCACGGTTTGCAGCTCAAAATATGCACATTTTCGAACAAAACATAAGTGTATTGTATAACCTGATGTTATAGGACTGTCATCTGATGAAGTTGGTCAAGGTTAGTGATTAATTCTATATCTTTTGCTGTTTTTTTGCGATCGCTACCTTTGCGGTGAATGAATGCGGTTGTGTGTTTGGCTATTGTGGTAAGCTAATATAATGCTATATTGTGTTTTCGCTGTAAAACACTTAAAAAATCAGAAATTTTGGCTGGATTCACAAGATGTTTATCTTTCATTTGCTGTACACCATGTATTTTTCATAAATGTTTTATGATGAGTATTTAGGTATTTCACGTTGCTCTCTGTAATTATTCTTGCTGCTTCAGTGCTATTTGTGATTGTAGCTGCAATGTAAAACTATGATTTATACCTCAAATATGCACATTTTCGAACAAAACATAGATTTATTGTATAACATATTATAAGACTGTCATCTGATGAAGTTGTTCTTGGTTAGTGACTAATTATATCTCTATTTGGTCGGTTTTGTGATAGCTACCTATGCGGTAAAAAAATGGTGAAAATATGCGGTTGAGTCTTTTGCTATTGTGGTTAGCTAATAGAAATACATATTGTATTTTCGCTGTAAAACATTTTAAAAATCGGAAATCATGGCTGGATTCACAAGATGTGTATCTTTCATTTGCTGTATTGGACATGTGATTTCATGATATTTATATGCTAGTATTTACTTGTGGCGCTATGCTAGGCTATGCTAGTCAGCTTTTTTACTGATGAGGAGGCTCCCGGATCAGGGATGGTGATGAAGTAGAGGTTTTTAATCAACTTATAAATGATAATGGTAGTCCTTATACATACAATGAATTATTAGCCAAATATAACTTTATTATGTTGTGTAAGGAATAATACATTTTAATGAAAGCTAATCCCAATGGAATCCTTACTTTACTGAAGGACCGATCAAGCGTTTCATTACATGCACCAAATTACAGTGATAGTGTAGAAATGCATCAATACATTACATCAGAAATTGAACAACAATTTAGTCTGAGAAATTATTAACAGTTAGTTTACCACTGCTGCTAGTTTTCAATGGGAATCTTGATGTGAAATGGCAATGTGAGTGGACTAATCCACATAAATATTTGATAACTGATAAAGTAAGAGAAGTCTTTTACAAGATCCTTCACAGATGTTGTCCTTGTAATAGTCTTATTTCAAAATATTTTATTAATGTTGAAGAGGAATGTGGCTTTTGTGAATTGAAAAATTAGTCTATATAGCATTTATTTTGTGATTGTTTGCATTGTGAAATATTTTGGACAGTGTTATGATTTTTATGAATAATGACTAAATGATGTATACATTTAACGTAGAACTATAACTAACTGAATTCTACCCTGTTTTTCTATATTGATAAATAATGTTAGTTCATAAGAAAGAGGTTATGTAGCATGTACCTAGGAAGAGAGGGATGTATGTGTGTGCCTAAAGAAAACAAAGTGAATCATTAAACTATGTTTGAACCGACCCGGCTATAACTCTGGGGAGATAAGATAGGACAGGGAGAGCTAGAGATACAGGAAATCTGGACGGGACTGGAACTGTCAGCTGTGTGGTAATAAACTTTGGTGAGACTCCAGGAGAAAAAGAGAGAATCCAAAGTTAGTGTGTATGTATGTGCGTAGGTTAAGAGAATAAAAAGGAACGTTTTTGTATATGCACAGCAGAGCTCTCGTAAATAAACTTTGCTGACTATTGTAGACTGGCCTCTGTCTGTTTCATTTCAATAAGAACCTTACAAATTCTTAGTAACAGACAGAGTAGTTTAATTGAAGTTCAGTTTATGAACATTGAGAACAAAATTCTCTTAACAGACAGATAAGAATATAATATTAGTGATAAGATCGGTAAACTCGCTTCATACTCGTCGCCAAACCCACTGGCTCCAGATCATCTACAAGTCTCTGCTAGGTAAAGCCCTGCCTTATCTCAGCTCACTGGTCACCATAGCAACACCCACCCGTAGCACACGCTCCAGCAGGTATATCTCACTGGTCACCCCCAAAGCCAATTCTTCCTTTGGCCGCCTCTCCTTCCAGTTCTCTGCTGCCAATGACTGGAACGAACTTCAAAGATTTCTGAAGCTGGAGACTCTTACCTCCGTCACTAGCTTTAAGCACCAGCTGTCAGAGCAGCTCACAGATCACTGCACCTGTACATAGCTCATCTGTAAATAGCCCATCCAATCTACCTCATCCCCATACTGTATTTTTTTTACATTTATCTTGCTCCTTTGCACCCCAGTATCTCTACTTGCACATTCATCTTCTGCACACCCTACCATTCCAGTGTTTTAATTGCTATATTGTAATTACTTCGCCAACCTGGCCTATTTATTGCCTTACCTCTCTTATACTACCTCATTTGCACATGCTGTATATAGATTTTTCTACTGTATTATTGATTGTATGTTTGTTTATTCCATGTGTAACTCTGTGTTGTTGTATGTGTTGAACTGCTTTGATTTATCTTGGCCAGGCTGCAGTTGTAAATGAGTTGTTCTCAACTAGCCAACCTTGTTAAATAAAGGTGAAATAAAACAAATAAAATAAACTTATGACCATTACCAAATGTGATATTTTAAAACATTTCCTAATTGATTTACAATGTTATATAACACAACTAAAATATATAAATACCAAAGTATTAAAGAAGTGGCTACAGTATGTCAAAATGTAACTTATCTATAGCATAATATACTTTTTTGTGTCTCTCTGCATTTATTTATTATTTGTATTGTTTTTGTTATGTGTGATATCTGTACATTGTTTTGTACAATGTTTGTGTAATGCATTAAAAAAATTAATACAAAACTCCCACAAAAACAACTGGCAGACATCTTGGATGCAGTCTCCAGTTCTGAATATACCTCGGTTGTTCGAGAGGATCAAAACCACAATGTATCATGGGTAAAATATGACTGCAAGGTGATTTGTAGATTAGTCCGTTGGCAGCCTCTCTGCAGTCATTTTGATGCTCTCGAACACAGCCACCTTTGGAACTTTTGGGTCGCCTTGGTAACGGCCAAAAGCACAGTTTAGGAGGAGATTTACCATTGAACTACCTGCTTTATGTATCTTTTTTGGGATCTGACAAAATTCACATGGAAATGTGAGTTATAAATCTGTCATTCTCATTGAAAGCAAGTCTGAATGATAGATCTGTGTTTCCCGTTTTTACGTTTTGCTCTTGCATATTTTACTTTCGGTTTTGTTCACCAGCTTCAAACAGCTGAAAATATAATATTTGGGATTATGGAAAAGATCATTCACAGCGGTTTAGATGGTACAAATATTCTCTACACTATACTTGCTTGTTTTGTCACATAAACTGAAATTAGACGAACTATTCGAATTTTAGCAACTAGGAAATGCCGGAGCGATTTCTGCATTGGTCAGCTTTAATCATATTTATCCTATCATGTAATCGCTTTTGCCACATTCCAATGGAGGCGGGAAATAAACTACAATGTAGGAAATTCATATTATTTGTAAATCAGTCAGTCACAATTTACCCATTATACATTGCGGTTTTGAGCCTCTCGAACACGGCCATTGGTAACCAATCGGCGTAGCAGCAGATACACAAGTCATTACCAAACAACTTCTGGACGCTAACTATAGTGATAATATCCACTGAAACTTGAATTTAACTTGGTAACGTGAACGAATAGGTGGCTTTCTATCTAGATATCTGTACCCACGACACCGAAGATTTGTTTGAAAACGCAAGGAGGTAGTCAATTATGTGATTTGTTACGCCGATGAGAGCTATGTAGCTCGCTAAACTAGTAGCTACATTTATTCTACCTAACGCGCAACGTTGGCATAAACGTTTTGTTTATCTTGTTAACGTTAGCAAGCTAAATTAGCCACACTGGATCTAGCTGCTACGTTGGTTCATGTGGTAACTTTTCTAACGCCACTGGAGCATTGTTAAGCAACATTTATTGTAAATCATAACGCAAGTTTGACTTTGGTATATCTCGATTCTCATCTGTTTGGATTCATTTACACATACTAATCTACAGGCAAGGGGGGCGGCTAGATACATCACCCCACTCTACCTCCTGATCTGTGGAAACAATGGCTAGTGCTGCCCCTCCACCATCCGCTGTCTCGACCGCCACTGAGAACCCCAGCAGCTCGAGTGCTGCTGGGGAGGGTGGCAATCAGGACAGCGCCTTCGAATGCAACATCTGCCTGGACACCTCCAAGGATGCGGTGATCAGTCTGTGTGGGCATCTCTTTTGGTAAACATCCTCTTGTCTTGACACTGTTCTGTATTTGTGATTGATTGAGGGACATTCTTCCTTATCTGGTACTCAGGAGAGGGTCTTGTGCACATAATTCAATATAGTAATTTAATATCTGTTCTATCTCCCATCCTTTACATTCCCTGTATCATCTAGTTGGCCCTGTTTACATCAGGTAAGTCAATTGATACGTCATTTATTTTACACAACCACTGTCATCAGCTGCCACCTGACCCTGATGTTTTACTGCTACTCTGAATGTATCATGCAATCTTAACCCCCCTATGTTTATGCAGTGGTTAGAGACCAGACCTAACAGACAAGTGTGTCCAGTGTGCAAGGCAGGCATCAGTCGAGACAAAGTCATCCCACTATATGGCAGGGGGAGCACAAGCCAGCAGGACCCACGGTGGGTTGATGTACTCAACATGAAAGCAGGGAGCTCAGTTTGCATACAATCCTCAGTTATTTACTCTGAATTCCACATCCCAAACTACTGTTGTCAACAACCTGTCTCTCATTGTTAGGGAGCGAACTCCTCCTCGACCACAAGGACAGAGGCCAGAGCCTGAAAATCGTGTAAGTATTGTGTAATACAACCACTATCACCAAGCCATTACTCTCACTTTTCAGACTGTCCACAATTATTTAGCAAGGATGTTAGCAAAGCTCAATACAGATGGTTCTACTGTGTACCACCTGTGTTTGCAATGTTGGCTGCTGTATTGCACTACCCATTCATGATGAAACTATGACACGGGATGCTGTAGTGAACCTGCCCATAGCTGAATTCATTAGCAGAATTAACTGTCTCACTGGGACCTATTAAGCACTGCCTGAAGAGCTATATTTGACCCCTTGAGAAGGACGAAACTTCTAGCACTAGTGATTGCGTCACATCATCTCTCCCTCGATACACCTGTTAAAGTCAAGTTTTTTATACATATGGAATAGTCATGTTATGACCCTGGGTCGGTGCAATGTTATTGTACGGTTCTCTTTCTTCCCATCACAGGGATTTCAGAGGTTCGGCTTTGGAGATGGAGGATTCCAGATGTCTTTTGGCATTGGTGCCTTTCCATTTGGCATTTTCTCTACAGCTTTTAACATCAATGATGGAAGACCACACCCAGGTACTTTAGCTGTGCAGGTTGAGCATTGTGTATTGTAACAATGTTTCATCAAAAATGTATTGTGAATGGCCCCCTCTAGCTTGAAAAGCGTTGATTCATTCTCCACTGGTTACCCCACACAGCTGCCCCTGGGACCCCCCAGCACATGGATGAACAGTTCTTGTCCCAACTCTTTCTATTTGTGGCTCTGGTGATTGTGTTTTGGTTACTAATCGCATAAATGTCTGGGTGGCCAGGACTAAGGCTCAAGTTGGACAGTTCTTAATACTCTGTTTCCAGATACTTGTACTTTTCCACATTCTAAGTATTGTCCTCTTGACTTGGCTAGCTGTTGGTTTATTTTCGGTAATTAAGATTAAACTGTTTGATTACATCTGTACTATGAATCCTACAGAAGTCTTAAAATGGCCCTACCTCTTCATTTCCATCAATGTTGTGTTTTTTAATAGACATTAAGTTTCCTTGGTTGGCAATATAGAACCAGATTTTAAAAGAAAAAATGGCGAATCAGTAAATGTAAGGTATCGGATATACTCTGTGTTTGTATGGATGTAGATTAGGAGCAGTATGTCCTGTTTCTGAACTGAATCTATCAATTCAGGAAGAGATGTATTATTGGTGATAGACTTTTAAATTGTTGACACAATTGCCTTTTGAGTACCATTACCAGTATGCAGCCATATTAACAATACAGTAAGTAGTACATTGTGTGGTGTCAGCAAGGGAATAGTCCAAAAGAGCAGTATTGATATGGGTTTAGTTATTGAATGACATTAGCTGGTATGTCCTCAGTTGCCATAGGAGTTATTTTGTTAAGACTATTTCTCATGTTTCAGAAAATTAGGTTACAATTTTAAGGAGCTATTTTTGGTTAAATGATACTGTCATTATCTGCCACAAGTAAGACTATTTTAGTACAAATGGAAATGTAGAATTCTAATGCATATGCTTATAAAATAAAGAACTTGGGGGGATGTGCAGAAGGTATAAAAGATTGATTTCTTCAACCTGACAACTATCAAGATGAATGTCATGAGTAACAAAAGCTGTTATTTTTGATAGTGTTCTCCCTCACTAATTGATTTTGTTTACTTCACAACTTAATCACTAATAAATGTATTATTAAAACAGCATAAGCATCTGTAATAGACTGTTTGCTTCATATCCTACTGAGAACTTTAAACAAACACCTTCATATGTTTTGTTTTGTCAATGTTTTCCTAATCAGGCTGCAACCACTTAATGCCATTCAAAGAAACATTCAACATTAGAAACAGAATAACAGCCCATTGTATTTTCAATTGGGTTAACTTGCATTCGTAAAAGCAAATGTTTTAAGATCTAGTAAAATAATTGATTTGGTTGTTAATCAACTATTCTGAAAAATATAAAAGTATACCTCTCAATATGATACCACCAAAAATGTGATTATTCTAAAAACAGATGATGAATAACTTGGCTCTTCATGTTTAAGGAGAGAGAAATATATTTTACAAAAAATACTTTCAGTCCAAAGAACAATATAACTTCCACTGAGAACAACCCCTGTAGACCCTACAAAAATGAATGAGTTATGTCTCTGGCTCTTCTTGTGACTCTTGGTCTTCTTGAGGCACGGGCTCTAGCAGTTCATTGGACACTGTCACCAGTGGGTCTTTGACAGTCAATGGCTGAGGTACACTAAACTCTGCCTCATACATTATCTGTTGGATCTTAATTTTGGTCTCACATCTTTTTTGTGGAGCTAGCCTCTTCAAGGCAGGAACAAAGCTGAGAAGAAACATCTCATCCTCGTCACACTGTCGGTTAGGGATCATGGAATCTGATCTGTGATCTTTCTCTTTGGCCAGCAGCCTCCTGTTCTTTGTGGAGAGCTTGGCAGGAGTACTTGAGGAACATGGTGAAGCAGGGGACTCTTGTCGTGTCTGAGGCCTCTTCCTGGTTGTGTATGTTGATAGCTGGGGAGCTGAGGATGGCTGGGGCGCTGGGGATATCTGGGCACCTGGTGGTAGCTTGGCCAGGAAAGCCAGCTGGGCCATCTGGGTGCCTTGTTGCGCTGGGGACAGCTGGGTCACAAAGGCTAGCTGCGACATGGTCCCAACCTGGGTTGTAGGGGTTTTCATGTTGTTTACCAGGGCTGTATTGAGTGTTTTGATCTCACTCTGTGTGCTTTTATTGATTGTATCAGGGCTCTCCTGGTTGTCATGGTCTGCGTTGCCATTTCTAGGTTTAATGAATGGTTGAAGAAAGTTCAGAAGTTGCCTGTATTTCCATCGACTGGTGGTGCGCTCCCCTGTCTCTTCCTTACTCCTTTTCTCCTGTCGTACTTCCTTGAAGTATCGGTCTCTTAGATTCTTCCACTTCCTTTTGCACTCTTCAGCTAAAGGGATAAATCAATGATATCGATTATGCAATATGGATTCATCATACTCAAGACTTAATTTGATGTATTTCATATTGATCAAGCTAAACATGGAGAATATGACTAAATGGAAACAAATATTTATAAGTAGCTAGTATGATTAACAATGTATTTTTGGCCATTGAGTCAGAAAAAAATGGGAGCATTCAAATTTTAGAGGTGATTGAACATCTCTCCATCCCAATGAGGGGGTTCGATTAATCTCACCGGGGAGCCAGGGCTGCATCCCGGGCTTGAGGTACGTGCCTCGCTCTGTCCGACCGCAAAGTCGGCAAAAAAATGGACGTGAGTAATTAGTAGGATTGTGTTTTCCCGTGCAAAAGTTATTGCTTTGGATAAAAACGCTTTATCTGCCTAAGCAACGAAAACGAGTTAAACATTTTATGGAAAATACGTTTCTGGACGATGTACCATATACTGCCCTGTTGAAAACATGACCAAGCCGACCCCGCTTTCGCACGATGATGTGACCGGCCATTGACCGGTCCAACCCCGGCCAACGTATAATAAATAACTCCCTAATTGATGGAACCTAATCGGGTTCCTACTTATAAACTATAAATGTGAGGCTCTACCATTGAGTTGGTCGGCAAAAAAATTTGCAGTGCTCTCCATTTGATGGCATTTGTTAGTTAATTTCATTAATGCGTGGAAGATGTGATGCCAAGCTACTCGTGGCTCATTGCGCGGGTGGGGAACGGAACATTTTTTCCCCCTCGTGCCGCGGTGTCTGCGCTGCGCTCACGAATTCGTCTGCCTCCCCACTGACGTAAATATGTTTCACGCGGTTCTTGCGGCGAGGTGCTATTAAAACTCACCGTATACAGATGCTATTCACGTGATAAAAAAAATACAACAAACGCCATCATTTCTAAACTTGCCCCATTTCGACAAACAAGTCAGATTGCTTACAACTAGCTAGCTCGCTAAGATTAGCTCAAACATTTGTATCAACGCAACTTGATGATTTGTAGAAATACCATAGCTTACCTGGAAGAGCTGTCAATGCGCTGATTCTCCGCCAAGCAAGGGATCTTGTCTCACCATTGCGGTAATCTGGCAAAGTTGTATTATACAGCTCAGGAAAATTAAAAACGGACAATATCAACTTTTCGTCCATCTTGACTTGAGAATGCGGTCGGTCGCGCGCGGAAGCGACGGTTCCCCGCCTTTCCGCGTGGTTACGTCAAAGCGGTATGTACAGACTATCGCGAGCCGATCCGCTACCGCATGCGTGTCCGTGCGCTGCCCGTCCTACTTATTCTGTCATATCCCTACTCATCAGAAGAGGGCAGTACAATCCCGTGTTCTGAATAACCATCTCTGGAACACCTGTTCTGAAGGAGTGCTCATCAGGAACAACCTAACTCTCATAAATATATATAATATATACCAGACATTAGGCTATAGCTAAGCAAATGGGGATTATACATTAAGTGCAAACAAACTATGGAACAAATCTGTGCAAATGCTGTGTCTCATTTCAAGTAGTAGTTATTTGAATTTTCTAAATATCTGATTGTGTGACATGACAACTGGCATATCAGCCCAGACATTAGCGGAGCTACTGGAAAATTATATAAAATATAATGCGATGGGATGTTTAATTGATTAAGAAAGTATAGTTTTGTCAAAATCACAGGCACAAAAAGTAGCAGTTGACCTAATATTGTAGGCCTCTACTAGCATTTATTCAACATATAGTAATAGCTATACCGCTGAAGAACCATAATTACACTCTGTGTAGATACATCTTCCATTGCTCCTACAACTCTTCATTGTGTGTAGTCAGTCCACTGCTGTCCTGAGACCTTTTCTGTACCATTCCCATTATTTGAGTCTCCACACATGGCATTTTAGTTTTTACATGCTGTGTTCAAAAACAGCATTTGAAAATGAAAGAGAAAGGGCATCATTCCACAAGACATCTATTTGTCCTGCTCTTCTCACACCTCTGGTGTACCTGCCAGGTCCATTAGTGGGTCCACACCCAACCTCCCTGTCCCCCTCCCCTTCCTTCTGCACCCTGTCCTCCTCTTCAGCAGGTGTCTGTTGGACACCACCGTATTCTCATCCATTATTTCACATGCCTGGTTGGAGAAACCAGAGAGAGGTAAGCAACTTTCGCTCACTTGCCTCTTGTTCCTGCTGCCTCTTGAGCTTCTGGTCCTTGGGTATAAAGACACAAGTCAGGCCGCTGTTTAATATCCATTCACATAATTGTTGAATAGATCATCTCAATTTGCTTAATTTGGCTTCAAACTGATGTTCACTGCCAATCCCTCTCTGAACTAATTGAATGATAACAACTGAATCCTTGTATATGAAATGCTGAACTACTAAACTTTGATGACCTAAGATCATAAACATGCAAACGGCTAATCAGATTGGCTGGCTAAATATAGATCTCCATGAACCGTGCAGTGATATCTTATAGCTTAAAAATGTGCACTGGGACCGCCTCTATACCTGCTCAGTCGCAGTCATTTGTATCTCTGATTCCTTCCTTGTTCCTCTCCATTGCTATGCATGTGGAATGTCTGAGGAATTAATTTCCTGCCTTCTGCTGACCTCTTATAGAAGTAACCGGCTATTATGCCTGATCCCAGCAGTACGATGATTGCCATTAGGATGTTTGCTAAGACAACCTGGAATTTTGAGATACACACACTAAATATCACGGTGAAAGACATTATCACTAAGACATATCTTACCAAGACTATGATCTATTCTAATATTTGATGTTGAAAGTGTATTTCTGTGCATTTTGACCAAGGAGAGTGATTGAGTGCTGCATCAGATGACCTGGCCTCCCCAATCACCTGACGTCAACCCAACTGAGATGGTTTGGGATGAGTTGGACCGCAGAGTGAAGGAAAAGCAGCCACTAGTGCTCAGAATATGTGGGAACTCCTTCAAGACTGTTGGAAAAGCATTCCAGGTGAAGCTAGTTGAGAGAATGCCAAGAGTGTGCAAAGCTGTCATCAAGGCAAAAGGTGACTACTTTGAAGAATCTAAAATATATTTTGATTTGTTTAACACTTTTTTTGTTACTACATGATTCCATACAGTTGTTGTCGGAAGTTTACATACACTTAGGTTGGAGTAATTGAAACTCATTTTTCAACCACTCCACAAATTTCTTGTTAACAAACTATAGTTTTGGCAAGTCGCTTAGGACATCTACTTTGTGCATGACAAGTCGTTTCTCCGACAATTGTTTACAGACAGATTATTTCACTTATAATTCACTGTATCACAATTCCAGGGGGTCAGAAGTTTACATACACTAATTTGACTGTGCTTTTAAACAGCTTGGAAAATTCCAGAAAATTATGTCATGGCTTTAGAAGCTTCTGATAGGTTAATTGACATCATTTGAGTCAATTGGAGGTGTACCTGTGGATGTATTTCAAGTCTCTCACTGTTCAAATAAACCTACCATTAAAATTATAGACTGATAATTTCTTTGTCAGTGGGCAAACATACAAAATCAGCAGAGGATCAAATACTTTTTTCCCTCACTGTACCTTCAAACTCAGTGCCTCTTTGCTTGACATCATGGGAAAATCTAAAGAAATCAGCAAAGACCTCCGGGAAAAAATTGTAGACCCCTCCACAAGTCTGGTTCATCCTTGGGAGCAATTTCCAAACGCCTGAAGGTACCACGTTCATCTGTACAAACAATAGTACGCAAGTATAAACACCATGGGATCACACAGCTATCATACCGCTCAGGAAGGAGACGCGTTCTGACTCCTGGAGATTAATGTACTTTGGTGGAAAAGTGCAAATCAATCACAGAACAGCAGCAAAAGATGCTGAAGGAAACAGGTACAAAAGTATCTATATCCACAGTAAAACGAGTCCTATATCGACATAACTTGAAAGGCTGCTCAGCAAGGAATAAGCCACTGCTCCAAAACCACCATTAAAAAAAGCCAGACTATGGTTTGCAACTGCACAGGGGGACAAAGATCGTACTTTTTGGAGAAATGTCCTCTGGTCTGATGAAACAAAAATAGAACTGTTTGGCCATAATGACCATCGTTATGCTTGGAGGAAAAAGGGGGAGGCTTGCAAGCCCGAAGAACACCATACCAACCGTGAAGCACGGGGGTGGCAGCATAATGTTGTGGGGGTGCTTTACTGCAAGAGGGACTGGTGCACTTCACAAAATAGATGGCATCATGAGGAAGGGAAATTATGTGGATATATTGAAGCAACATCTCAAGACATTAGTCAGGAAGTTAAAGCTTGGTCACAAATGGGTCTTCCAAATGGACAATGACCCCAAGCATACTTCCAAAGTTGTGACAAAATGGCTTAAGGACAACAAAGTCAAGGTATTGGAGTGGCCATCACAAAGCCCTGACCTCGTACCTGTAGAAAATTTGTGGGCAGAACTGAAAAAGCGTGTGTGAGCAAGGAGGCCTACAAACCTGACTCAGTTACACCAGCTCTGTCACGAGGAATGGGCCAAAATTCACCCAACTTATTGTGAGAAGCTTGTGGAAGGCTACCCGAAACGTTTGACCCAAGTTAAACAATTTAAAGGCAATGCTACCAAATACTAATTGAGTGTATGTAAACTTCTGACCCACTGGGAATGTGATGAAAGAAATAAAAGCTGAAATAAATAATTCTCTCTTATTATTCTGACATTTCACATTCTTAAAATAAAGTGGTGATCCAACTGACCTAACACGGAATTTTTACTAGGATTAAATATCAGGAATTGTGAAAAACTGAGTTTAAATGTATTTGGCTAAAGTGTATGTAAACTTCCGACTTCAACTGTATGTGTTATTTCATAGTTTTGATGTCTTCACTATTATTCTACAATGTAGAAAATAGTAAAAATAAAGAAAAAATAGGTGTCCAAACTTTTGACTGGTACTGTAAGTTAATTTGTTCCAGTACATATGCTACCCTAAAATGGGGGATTTATGTACACAAAGTGTTGTAATTTCTAAACAGTTAATCCGATGTGGATGAAAATACCCTCAAATTAAAGCTGACCGCCTGCACCTTAACCTCATAGTCATTGTTTGATTTAGAGCCAAAAGAAGAAAAAATGCTTCTCCGTCTCAATAATTACGGAGGGAACTGTACAACAGACATGACAGTTATTAGCTTATGGGCATACAATTGACAAAACATAAGATTACAGTGTTACATTTACTGAAATAAATGTAATAATCCATATCACATTTAATGCCCACCTACAGTATGTTTACAAAATATGAATTAGGTATTTTAAGTATCTTTATAGCCATAAATAAATGTATAGCCATAAATAATATAAACCAGGTCAAAACAGTTAAAATCTGAATGTGCTCATCAACGACAGACGATAAACACAACCATAACGGATTCAGAATAAATTATATTGCTATTCAATATGTAAATTACTTGTTGTCAAAATGTTTTATCTTTTTATCTTTTTTTATCTTGCGACAGTGCACCACCTGCTGGTGCAGCGATCATTAAACTAAAATGCTTCCAGACAGACATTTTCCAATAAGATGGAAATTCCACTGGGAAATGAACTAATAAACTATCTATGGTACATAAAATAGAGCTGTATGTTCACAAGTGGTTGTTTAAAAAAAATCATGAGCTCATTTTATTTCTAACAAACTCTCCAACTTCTCTGGTAAACAGCTCCTTTGCTATCTACTGTATGTTATCCTGTCTTCAAGGTCCTCTTGCTATAATGATTTGGTACTAAGAATTACTACTCCAGGCCGGTCTCCAGGCTAATGCCAGTTATCGGGTTAGAGTCCGGGCTCTGGCTGGGCCACTCAAGGAC
Organism: Salvelinus fontinalis; assembly: GCF_029448725.1. Classification (NCBI taxonomy): domain Eukaryota; kingdom Metazoa; phylum Chordata; class Actinopteri; order Salmoniformes; family Salmonidae; genus Salvelinus; species Salvelinus fontinalis. The sequence goes on from NC_074666.1 coordinate 23,564,382, forward strand.
ATTCAGAGAATTGTCCCAAAGCCACTCCTGCATTGTCTTGGCTGTGTGCTTAGGGTCGTTGTCCTGTTGGAAGGTGAACCTTCGCCCGATTCTGAGGTCCTGAGCGCTTTGGAGCAGGTTTTCATTAAGGATCTCTCTGTACTTTGCTCTGTTCATCTTTCCCTTGATCCTGACTAGTCTCCCAGTCCCTGCCGCTGAAAAACATCCCCACAGCATGATGCTGCCACCATCATTCTTCACCGTAGGGATGATATTGGCCAGGTGATGAGTGGTGCCTGGTTTCCTTTAGATGCTGCACTTGATGCATTTATCCAACTACTTATTCCAGTTACTAATAAGCACGCACCCATTAAGAAAATTAATGTAAAACTGTTGAATCCCCTTGGATTGATGAGGAATTTAAAAATTGTATGGTTGAGAGGGATGAGGCAAAATGTATGGCAATTAAGTCTGGCAGCCCAACTGATTGGCAAATGTACTGGAAATTAAGAAATCATGTGACTAAATAAAAATAAACTACACTATGAAACAAAGATAAATTATATAAAGAATGACAGTAAAAAGCTTTGGGGCACCTTAAATGACATTTTGGGGAAAAAAGCCAACTCGGCTCCTTCATTCATTGAATCAGATGGCTCATTCATCACAAAGCCCACTAATATTGCAAACTACTTTAATTACTTTTTCATTGGCAAGATAAGCAAACTTAGGGAGTACATGCCAGCAACAAACGCTGACACTACACATGTCTAGGAGCCTTACTCTGAGCGCACACCGAACAAGAGGATACATAAAACCTCACATCCTTAGCTAAAGTGGGCCACCAGTACTTCCTCCTAAGACCTCGCACCGTCCTCTCAATACCCGGATGACCCGAGGAGGGTAGCGTGTGGGCCCACCGGATCAATTCGTCACGAACGCCAAGCGGCACGTACTTACGGCCCTCTGGACACTGTGGTGGCGTGGGTTCTAACCGTGACGCCCGCTCGATGTCCGCGTCCACCTCCCATACCACCGGTGCCACCAGACATGAGTATGGGAGTAGGATCGATGGACCGCTCCTCGGTATCATAAAGACGGGACAGTGCGTCGGCCTTAGTCTTACAGGAACCTGGTCTATAAGAGATGGTAAAACGAAATATAGTGAAAAACATGGCCTACCTTGCCTGGCGAGGATTCAGTCTCCTCGCTGCCCGGATGTACTCCAGATTATGGTGGTCAGTCCAGATGAGAAAAGGGTGTTTAGCCCCCTCAAGCCAATGTCTCCACACCTTCAAAGCTTTAACCACAGACAGCAACTCCCGGTCCCCCACGTCATAGTTTCGCTCCGCCGGACTGAGCTTCCTTGAAAAGAGAGCGCAGGGGCGAAGCTTCGGTGGCGTACCCGAGCGCTGAGATAGCACGGCTCCAACCCCAGCCTCGGACGCGTCCACCTCCACCATGAATGCCAAACAAGGGTCCGGATGAGCCAATACGGGAGCATCGGTAAACAACGCCTTCAGACGACTAAACGCTCTGTTCGTCTCCGCTGACCACCGCAAACACACCGGCCCCCCCTTCAGCAGTGAGTTAATGGGAGCAGCCACCTGACCAAAACCGCTGATAAACCTCCGGTAGTAATTGGCAAACACTAAAAACCGCTGCACCTCCTTTACCGTGGTCGGAGTCGGCCAATTACGCACGGCTGTAACGCGGTCACACTCCATCACCACCCCAGATGTGGAAATGCGATACCCCAGGAAAGAGACAGCTTGCTTGGAGAACACACATTTCTCAGCCTTGACGTACAGGTCATGCTCCAACAGTCGCCCAAGTACCTTGCGCACCAGAGACACATGCGCGGCGCGTGTGGCAGAATAGATCAGTATGTCATCGATGTAAACCACCACACCCTGCCCGTGCAGGTCCCTGAGAATCTTGTCTACAAAGGATTGAAAGACGGCTGGGGCATTCTTCAACCCATACGGCATGACGAGGTACTCATAATGGCCAGATGTGGTACTAAACACGTTCTTCCACCCATCTCCCCCCCGGATGCGCACCAAATTATACGCGCTCCTGAGATCCAGTTTTGTGAAAAAGCGTGCTCCGTGAAATTATTCCACCGCCGTAGCGATGAGCGGTAGCGGGTAACTAAACCCTACTGTGATGGAATTTAGACCTCGATAATCAATGCACGGACGCAGACCTCCCTCCTTCTTTTTCACAAAAAAATAAACTCGAGGAGACGGGTGACGTGGAGGGCCGAATGTACCCCTGTCCCAGAGATTCAGTGACATATGTCTCCATAGCCACCGTTTCCTCCTGTGACAGCGGGTACACGTGACTCCTGGGAAGTGCTGCGTTCACCTGGAGGTTTATTTTTAAGGTTTATTTTGAGGTTTATCGCACAATACCCTCGTCGATGAGGTGGTAATTGGGTCGCCCTATTTTTACAGAAAGCGATAGCCAAATCTGCATATTCTGAGGGAATGCGCACAGTGGAAACTTGTTCTGGACTCTCCACCGTCGTTGCACTGATGGAAACTCCTATACACCTACCTGAACACTCCTCTGACCACCCCTCTAGAGCCCCCTGTTTCCATGAAATCTTGGGGTTGTGAATAGCCAACCAGGGAATCTCCAGCACCACTGGAAACGCAGGAGAATCAATGAGGAAGAGACTAATCCGCTCCTTATGACCCCCCTGCGTTACCATGTCCAGTGGAACCGTGGCCTCCCTGACCAGCCCTGACCCTAACGGTCGACTATCTAGGGAGTGCACGGGGAAGGGTTGGCCTATCTGCACCAACGGAATCCCTAACCTATGCGCTAAACCGTGGTCCATAAAACTCCCAGCTGCACCTGAATCGACTAGCGCCTTATGCTGGGAAGAGGGGGAAAACTCAGGAAAAGAGATTAGAACATATGACCAACAGGGGGCTCTGGGTGAGTCTGGTGCTGACTCACCTGGGGTGTCCGAGCAGTGTTCTGCCTGCCCTCTCGACTCCCAGACGAGCTCCTCCAGCACCGGTCAGCAGTGTGCCCTCTCCGACCACGAAGAGCGCTGGGTCCGGACGCCGCCGGAGAAGTAGATAGCGCAGGCTGAGGAGGAGCTGGAGACGAAGTAGGGAGGCCGCTCCTTTCCCATCTCTCCATTCTCTCCATCATCTGATCCATCGCCGTCCCAATCTGGTGTAAGATGGCTGTGTGATGGAGGACACGCTCTTCCATGGAGGGAAGGGGGGGGGGGGGGGGGGGGAGCGGCTGCTCCTGCTGACTCCATACAGTGGTGCGGGCTTCTGTCACGTATTTCTAGGAGTGGTGGGTGTAGAGTCAGGTGCAGAGAGCAAACTTCCAAAGAAATGCATTTTATTTCACGTAGTCTAGTCAAACAAACAGGCAATGCCCACTGAACACGTATGTCTCCAAAACAGGGAAGAACATAATACGCAGGCGAAAAAAACAACAGCACCACTGACAGTAAGGATAAGCCCGCACAACAGCAAGCGAGCACTAGAAGTTTAAATAGACAAACTAATGAACCAAAATGAGCAACAGGTGAAAACAATCAGACTAAACCAACAGAAAGGAAAAAGGGATCGGTGGCAGCTCGTAGACCGGTGACGATGACCGCCCGAGCACCGCCCGAACAGGGAGAGGAGCCACCTTTGGTGGAAGTTGTGACAGTGTGCCCTCAGGCCTGGAGGGAAGCTAAAGTAATTCCGCTACCCAAGAATTGTAAAGCCCCCTTCAGCCTGTTACCAACCCTTAATAAACTTCTGGAAAAAATTGTGTTTGACCAGATAATGCTATTTCACAGTAAACAAATTGACAACAGAATTTCAGCATGCTTATAGGGAAGGACACTCAACAAGCACAGCACTTACACAAATGACTGATGATTGGCTGAGAGAAATTGATGATACAATTATTGTGGGGGCTGTCTTGTTAGACTTCAGTGCAGCTTTTGACATTATCGATCATAGTCTGCAGCTGGAAAACATATATGTTATGGCTTTACACCCCCTGCTATTATATGGATAAAGAGTTACTTGTCTAACAGAAACAGAGGGTGTTCTTTAATGGAAGCCTCTCAAATATAATCCAGTTAGAATCAGGAATTCCCCAGGGTAGCTGTTTAGGCCCCTTGCTTTTTTCCATTTTGACAAACAACATGCCACTGACTTTGAGTAAAGCCAGAGTGTCTATGTATGCGGATGACTCAACACGTCAGCTACAACAGCGACTGAAATGACTGCAACACTCAACAAAGAGCTGCAGTTAGTTTCAGAGTGGGTGGCAAGGAATAACTTATCCCTAAATATTTCTAAAACTAAAAGCACTGTATTTGGAACAAACCACTCACTAAACCCTAAACCTCAACTAAATCTTGTAATAAATAATGTGGAAATTGAGCAAGTTGAGATTACTAAACTGCTTGGAGTAACCCTAGATTGTAAGCTGTCATGGTTAAAACATATTGATGCAGTAGTAGCTAAGACGGGGAGAAGTCTGTCTATATTAAAGTGATGATATGCCTTCTTAACAACACTATCAACAAGGCAGGTCCTACAGGCCCTAGTTTTGTTGCACCTTGACTACTGTTCAGTCGTGTGGTCAGGTGCCACAAAAAAGGACTTAGGAAAATTGCATTTGGCTCAGAACAGGGCAGCACGGCTGGCCTTTGGATGCACACAGAGAGCTAATATTAATAATATGCATGTCAGTCTCTCCTGGCTGAAAGTGGAGAGATTGACTTCATCACTACTTTTATTTCTGAGAGGTATTGACATGTTGAATACACTGAGCTGTTTGTCTAAACTACTGGCACACAGCTATGACACCCATGCATACCCCACAAGACATGCCACAAGAGGTCTCTTCACAGTCCCCAAGTCTATGGTACTAAATAGAGCCATGACAACATGGAACTCTATTCCACATCAAGTAACTGACGCAAGCAGTAAAATTTGATTTAAAAAACGGATTAAAAAAACACCTTATGGAACAGCGGGGACTGTGAAGCAACACAGACATTGGCACAGACACATGCATACACACACACACACACACACTCTATACATACACATGGATTTAGTACTGTAGATATGTGGTAGTGGTGGAGTAGGGGCCTGAGGGCACACAGTGTGTTGTGAAATCTGTGAATGTATTGTAATGTTTTTAAAATTGTATAAACTGCCTTAATTTTGCTGGACCCGAGGAAGAGTAGTTGCTGCCTTGGCAGCTAATGGGCATACATAATAAATACAAATACAAATATGACGCTTGGGATTTAGGCCGAAGAGTTCAATCTTGGTTTCATCACACCAGAGAATCTTGTTTCTCATGGTCTGAGAGTCCTTTGCCTTTTGGAAAACTCCAAGCGGGCTGTCAAATGCCTTTTACTGAGGAGTGGCTTCCGTCTGGCCACTACCATAAAGGCCTGACTGGTCGAGTGCTGCAGAGATGGTTGTCCTTCTGGAAGGTTCTCCCATCTCCACAGAGGAACTCTGGTGCTCTGTCAGTGACCATCGGGTTCTTGGTCACCTCCCTGACCAAGGTCCTCCTCCCCCGATTGCTCTGTTTGGCCGGGCAGCCAGCTCTAGGAAGAGTCTTGGTGGTTCCAAACTTTTTCCATTTAAGAGTGGAGCCAACTGTGTTGTTGGGGAACTTAAATGCTGCAGAAATTATTTGGTACCTTCCCCAGATCTGTGCCTTGACACAATCCTGTCTCAGAGCTCTATGGACAATTCCTTCGACTTCATGGCTTGGTTTTTGCTCTGACATGCACTGTCAAGAGTAGGACCTTCTATAGACAGGCGTGTGCCTTTCCAAATCATGTCTAATCAATTGCTTTTACCACAGGTGGACGCCAATCAAGTTGTAGAAACGTCTCAAGGTGGCTCAATGGAAACAGGATGCACTTGAACTCAATTTCGAGTCTCATAGCAAAGGGTCTGAATACACATGTAAATAATCTGTTTTTTATTTCTAATAAATTTACAAACATTTCTAAAAAACTGTTTTCACTTTCTCATTATGGGGTATTGTGTGTAGATTGATGAGGAAAAAAACGAATTGAATCCATATTAGAATAAGGCTGTAACGTAACAAAATGTGGAAAAAAATCAAGGGATCTGAATACTTTCCGAAGATATATATATATATACAGTATATATACACTGCTCAAAAAAATAAAGGGAACACTTAAACAACACAATGTAACTCCAAGTCAATCACACTTCTGTGAAATCAAACTGTCCACTTAGGAAGCAACACTGATTGACAATAAATTTCACATGCTGTTGTGCAAATGGAATAGACAAAAGGTGGAAATTATAGGCAATTAGCAAGGCACCCCCAAAAAAGGAGTGATTCTGCAGGTGGTGACCACAGACCACTTCTCAGTTCCTATGCTTTCTGGCTGATGTTATGGTCACTTTTGAATGCTGGCGGTGCTCTCACTCTAGTGGTAGCATGAGACGGAGTCTACAACCCACACAAGTGAATCAGGTAGTGCAGTTCATCCAGGATGGCACATCAATGCGAGCTGTGGCAAAAAGGTTTGCTGTGTCTGTCAGCGTAGTGTCCAGAGCATGGAGGCGCTACCAGGAGACAGGCCAGTACATCAGGAGACGTGGAGGAGGCCGTAGGAGGGCAACAACCAAGCAGCAGGACCGTTACCTCCGCCTTTGTGCAAGGAGGTGCACTGCCAGAGCCCTGCAAAATGACCTCCAGCAGGCCACAAATGTGCATGTGTCTGCTCAAACGGTCAGAAACAGACTCCATGAGGGTGGTATGAGTGTCACCAGCAAAGCACCCCCACACCATCACACCTCCTCCTCCATGCTTCACCTACTATGCGTCTCACAAAGAAACGGCGGTTGGAACAGAAAATCTCAAATTTGGACTCATCAGACTAATGCTCGTGTTTCTTGGTCCAAGCAAGTCTATTCTTATTATTGGTGTCCTTTAGTAGTGGTTTCTTTGCAGGATTCAACCATTTTTATTTATTTCATTTATTGTTTATTTAACCTTTATTTAATTAAGGATCTACAGGATCGGTGTTCCACCCTCGGGACGGTTGAGCTAACGTGCGCTAATGTGATTAGCATGACGTTGTAAGTAACAAGAACATTTCCCAGGACATAGACATATCTTATATGGGCAGAAAGCTTAAATTCTTGTTAATCTAACTGCACTGTCCAATTTACAGTAGCTATTACAGTGAAAACATACCATGCTATTGTTTGAGGAGAGTGCACAGTTATGTACTTGAAAATGTATGAATTGACCAATTAGGCACATTTAGGCAGACTTGATACAACATTTTGAACAGAAATACATTGGATCATTGGATCAGTTTAAAACGTTGCACGTACACTGTTGCCATCTAGTGGCCAAAATCTAAATTGTGATAGAGTCCGAAGTCAGATAATGGCCTTTCTCTTGCATTTCATAGATGATGGAACAAACAAAACATGTTTTTTTCTTTGGATTATCTTTTACCAGATCTAATGTGTTATATTCTCCTACATTAATTTCACATTTCCACAAACTTCAAAGTGTTTTCTTTCAAATGGTATCAAGACTATGCATATCCTTGCTTCAGGTCCTGAGCTACAGGCAGTTAGATTTGGGTATGTCATTTTAGACTTTTTTTTTTTTTTAAAGAGTCAGATCCTTAAGAGGTTTTAACTAGGCAAGTCAGTTAACAACAAAGGCCAGCATTCCGGAGTCGCCTCTTCAATGTTGACGTTGAGACTGGTGTTTTGTGGGTACTATTTAATGAAGCTGCCAGTTGTGGACTTGTGAGGCGTCTGTTTCTCAATCTAGACACACTAATGTACTTGTCCTCTTGCTCAGTTGTCCTCTTTCTATTCTGGTTAGAGGCAGTTTGTGCTGTTTTGTGAAGGGAGTAGTACACAGCGTTGTACGAGATCTTCAGTTCCTTGGCAATTTCTCACATGGAAAAGCCTTCATTTTTTTTAGAACAAGAATAGACTGACGAGTTTCATTAGAAAGTACTTTGTTTCTGGCCATTTTGAGCCTGTAATCGAACCCACAAATGCTGATGCTCCAGATACTCAACTAGTCTAAAGAAGGCCAGTTGTATTGCTTCTTTAATCAGCACAACAGTTTTCAGCTGTGCTAACATAATTGCAAAAGGGTTTTATAACGATCAATTCTACTTTTAAAATTATAAACTTGGATTAGCTAATACAATGTACCGTTGGAACACAGGAATGATGGTTGCTGATAATGGGCCTCTGTACACCTATGTAGATATTCCATAAAAAAATCTGCCATTTCCAACTACAATAGTCATTTACAACATTAACAATGTCTACACTGTATTTCTGATCAATTTGATGTTATTTTAATGGACAAAAATGTGCTTTTGTTACATAAACAAGGACATTTCTAAGTGACCCCAAACTTTTGAACGGCAGTGAAAATATATTTTTACTCAGACGGAGTCTCAAATTACTATTGAGAGTAAGATGAGTAGAATACACCAGCTGAAATTTCCAAATTTGGTTGTGCATCAGCAGTTTTTCTCTTGTTATGTCAGTCACTCAATTAGTCATGTCAGCTAACAATATTTTGATTTGTAGTTAGTCTAGCTTTTCCAAACTTGTAGTTATGGCTGAATACCGACTGGGCACGCAGGGAACATCCCCAGGGGCCCTGACCTCCAGGGGAAACCTATTGATTAGTTTAGTCATTCTCTCTCAGATATTGTATTAACATGGCATAGGTAATTACAAAATGGGTAGAATTGCAGGGACTTTGCTGTAAAACTGCAAAAAAAAAATCATTTTTTGGTATGTTTTCCGGATTCTATGTTTTTACACACCAATAATGCCTTTGACAACAACAATATAAGGGGCTTTTATCATACTAATCCCTGGTAATGAACTTAACACCCTTGAACCAATGTGGATGTGATACAATGTCTTCCTTTGAAAAATCACAAAGACCAAAGATAGCTATCTCAACAGCTCAAAAAACTATACATCAACAATCTGCTGGCCATTAAACCCCCAGTGAAAGGGATGTGGTGGTGTTTATTGTTATCTGTTTTCAAACGGCCCTTATCTGAGGAGCTTAGGACAGATTCTGAAAATCCATTAATTCCTTGATAAAAAGGTGTGTTGCCTTATATAAAATCAAAGGATTTGTTGGAGAATAAATACAACCTGTAATAGATTCACCTCAGCAGTGCACATTGTCAGAGAAGTCAGACTGAATGACTGCACTTCATAGATAAGGCCCAGTACTCATGCTATGAATACTAACAGAGAGATTGTCAGAAGCCTTGGCTATCCATACCTGTACATTTTGACTGATGTTTCATCTCTGAATATGCTCCCTTTGTGAATGGCTGTTATGCTGAAAAATGCAGAATGCCGGCTGCTCTGCAGCTGACCCTGTGCTATTCCCAGCCTGTCTTGTGTTTTGTGTGGTGAGGATGGGTGCTGTGACAACAAAAATGACCAAATTCAATTGTCTCTATATATAGGATCAATAAGTCGTAGACCTTTGTATTGGAACTGTATGATTCAGAATGATTGAAAACTAGGGATATAAACTCTGCTGTTGTGTTTTGTATTTAAATGGTGAATCCCTCTAAATGTTTAGAAAATAAATAGAACTGTGTGAATTTTGTTGGTGAACTCAAACAAACGAGGACTGCAAGTGTTGTGAAGAAAGGAATTCAGGGGCAAATCCCATATAGGTCCTTGGTCACACCAAAAGGTTAATCTATAAGTCCAGGTTTCTAATACCAAGCAATCTCTTTCTATAAAACCACAACAATAAGGATCATAGCTCTGTACCCCTAATTTAATACAGTGAAATCTGATTTATTTTTCCGAAAGCAAAGCAATGGGTCCAGATTAGCTGAATCTCCCATCCCCCCTAACACCCTCACCAAACTGCCCAGATTAGTTGGGAATTAAGTTTCAACCATTTTATATGTGTCTGGTCTATAGGCGGATTATGTTTTTTGCTTTCTCTTTTTCTTTGTTAAATTTCTCTTATAAAATGAGAACGAGTGTGTCTGTCATTGAGCACAGTGGAGAAGGGAGAGGATTACTGTATGGCATATGCTTTACCCAGAAGCATTAACTGGATGCCTTGGCTGGCACTTTAAACACTAGTTTGAATTTCAAGTGAATTCTTTGGGCAGAAAGCTTGTCATGGAGGGGTCAAGTAGGATGGAGAGACAGAAGTTTCCATTCACCATTGACAGTATACTGAACAGATTTCCAAGTAACAGTGAGGAGAGTAGGCAGTCTGGTGCCACCCACAACCCTGTACCAAGTGAGGATGGAGCAAGATCAGAGAGTATTACTGCTGGGAGCCACATAGAACATCCACAGCACACCTGTTCATGCTGCTGCTACTGCTCCCACTGTGGAGAGGTGTTCCAGGCTGACTATCCTCCTGAAAGTAAGATTTAAACCTATGACAATTTTGACACTATGATCATGCTTCATTTTTCTCTCACAATATATGTTTGTTTAATGATGATGTTTATAGCAGTTCAGTTGTTTTTCCCATTAGCCATGAAGGCCTATATGTTCATGCTTTGACCTGAAAGCAATGTTCTTAAATCAATGTGCCTAAAACACTTACATGTAAAGTTGTAAGTTGTTGTTCGTATGTGTATGTTTGTTGTGAGAAAAAATATAATTCAAAAATAAAAACACTTACATGTAAAGTTATTTTAATTCAGCATGCCAATATGCATGGTCCAGAAGAATGTGTCCGGAGCCATGCAGGCCAGGAGGAAATACCCACAGAGAGGAGCAGTCCTTCAGTCAGGTCCAGAGGCGCACCCGGCGACACCGCACCATATTCACCGAGGACCAGCTGGACGCTCTGGAAGAGCTGTTTCTTCAGAACCAGTATCCAGATGTGAAGACGCGGGAAAAACTAGCACTGAGTACTCATTTACACGAAGAGCGAGTAGAGGTAGGCAGCTACGTGTTTATTTTTGTCCGCTTTTAAATCAGTTTTATTACGTTTATAACGTGTAGTCAATGTAGCTTAATTTTATTTTATTTCGATAGGTGTGGTTTAAAAACCGAAGAGCGAAGTGGAGGCGACAAAAAAGGACAGCATTTAGTGTGCGAAACCTGGAAAACTAGAAGATTATGCCGGATATGCCCATCAGAAGACATTTTTGGATCATTTGCATCCAATGCAATAATGAGGCTAGATTCATTCTAAAAACGTCACTGCCAGACATTTCTGGTGACGTCACCCGTGTACATTCTTCCAATGACGTTCCTTGATTAGCAAAACGTCATCTAAGAACTATTGATATAACTACGTGAATTAAATTAAGGTATTCATACGCTTCTATTTTCAGAGGCTCTTTTTATTTTATAACGGGATTATTTACATTCAGCAAGGTTTTGTTTGGCTTGCTAGCTAGCTAACAGAGAAGTCAAGGCCACCAGAGACCATTTCGCTAACTTCTTCTAGCGACCGACAATGGAAGGATTTGGAAAGGCGCTGATGTTTGGAACCCTTGTCCCAATTAATCCTGTCACAACAGTTGCTCTTCGACAGCCACCCGAGGAAACAAAGAAAACAAACCGAAAGGTTCTCGATGAAGAAAACTACATAGAGGTAACGTTAACGTTGTGGAACAGATAGCTAAGCTAGCTAGTTAGCCAGTGATCATTTTAGCCTACCTGCAGCTGTCTAATGATACAATAGGTTTACAGTGTTGCTGCAAATCTAAGTGTTAAGGTCAATACAGATGAATGTGATTTAACAAACATAGTGGTGATGTTATACATACAACCGCATTGTTTAGTATGTGCTGTGTGTGTTGATAGTTGCCAATGTCTTCCTAACTTGTCTGTTTTGTATGACTTTCAACAGAGTTTAGAGAAGATCATCCAGAGGGACTTTTTCCCAGATGTGACCAAGTTACATGCACAGAAGGACTACCTCGAAGCTGAGGAATATGGGGATCTTGGGAAGATGCGGGAAATATCCATTAAGTATGGGTCATCTTTAGCCAAGTCCACACCACGCTCCACTGCCCCATGTGAGTAAGGTGATAAGTAAACTGTGTCAAGGAAACTCTTTTCCACATAATGTACTAGTTGTCTATGAATGCAGCAGTGGTGCCATAATAATATGCCACCCACTGGTTTGTTTAGATGTTACTCCAGCTTCCTTTGAGACACCAGAGGGTCGTCCTGGATCTCCCTCTTCTGTACTGGGCAAAAACAAGAAAGGAACAGACGTGGGTAAGTTCCTGTTCACCAGGGTGACTGAGAATGGCACTACTCTGTCTAAAGTTTGCCATACATTTCACAATTTTCAATTGGGATTTTGCAATGATTTGCGATCCACAACTAATTTCTGGGATCACAGGTAAATCCTAAAAGTCGTAGGCTCCGACCAAGACGTTGTAGGTTGCATAATGTGAGCGAGTGAAAGATGTGCGATTTGGGTTCTTGCGCTTTCCTGATAAGCATATTAGGTCCTGTTTTATTTAAATTTTTTATACATTTTTTAATTAAAAAAAATCATAATAATTCTGACATACCAGACATTTTTGGTCGTATCTTGTGTAGTGAAGGGGTGCGCTGACCAGCTGTCAAGTCTCTATACTGATGTTTTCAACTTCTCCCAGACCCAGTCTGTAATACCTACATGTTTCAAGCAGACCACCATAGACTTTGTGCCCAAGAATGCCGAAGTAACCCATCTAAATTATTACCCCGGAGCACTCACATCTGTAGCTATGAAATTCTTTAAAAGGCTTGTCATGGCTCACATCAACACCATCATCCCAGACACTCTGGACCCACTCCAATTCCCATACCACCCCAACAGATCCACAGGTGACGCAATCGCTATTGCACGCCACACTGCCCTTTCCCACCTGGAAAAGAGGTACACCTACGTGAGAATTCTGTTATTTGACTACAGCTCAGGGTTCAACACCATAATGCCATTCAAGCTCATCACTAAGCTAAGGACCCTGGGACCAAAAAACCTCCTTCTGTAACTGGATCCTGGACTTCCTGACGGGCCGCCACCAGGTGGTGAGGGTAGGCAAGAACACATCCGCCACGCTGACCCTCAACACGGGGGCAACTTAGGGGTGCATGCTTAGACCCCTCCTGTAGTCCCTGTTCACCCACAACTGCGTGAACGTACGACTCCAACATCATCATTAAGTTTGCTGACGACACAATGGTGGTAGGCCTAATCACCGACGATGATGAGACCGCCTATAGGAAGTCAGAGACCTGGTATTGTGGTGCCAAGACAGCAACCTCTCCCTCCAATGTCAGCAAGACCAAGGAGCTGACCATGGACTATAGGAGAAAGAGGACAGAGCACGCCCCCATCCACATCGACGGGGCTGTAGTGGAGCGGGTCGAAAACTTCAAGTTCCTCTGTGTCCACATCACTAAGGATCTATCATGGTCCACACACACCAACGCAGTCGTGAAGAGTGCACGACAACACCTTTTCCCCCTCAGGAGGCTGAAAAGATTTGGCATGGATCCTCAAAAGGTTGTACAGCTACACCATTGAGAGCATCTTGACTGGCAGCATCACCGCTTGGTATGGCAATTGCAAGGCGCTACAGAGGGTAGTGTGTACGGCCCAGTACATCACTGAGCTACCTTCCATCCAGGACCTCTATACCAGGCGGTGTCAGAGGAAGCCCCTAAAAATTGTCAGACTCCTGCCACCCTAGTCATAGACTGTTCTCTCTGCTACTGCACGGCAAGCGGTACCGATGCACCAAGGCTGGAACCAACAGGACCCTGGACAGCTTGTACTCCCAAGCCATCCCATAAGACTGCTAAATAGTTAGTTCGGGTAGCTATTTGGTTAACTATTTAACTTTCTGCATTAACCCTTTTAGCACTAACTTTTTTGATTCCTCACATACGCTGCTGCTACTTAATTATCTGCCACTTATTCCTAGTTATATGTACATATCTACCTCATTTACCTCGTACCCCAGCACATCGACTTGGTACTGGTACCCCTTGTATAGAGCCAAGTTATCATTACTCGCTGTGTATTTATTGTTACTATTACGTGTTTTACTTTTCTATTATTTCTCTATTTTCTTTCTCTCTGCATTGTTGGAAAGTGCCCGTAAGTAAGCAAACTCGTGTAATGATTTTTAACACCAATTGCAGACTTTAGGATTACAGGATTATGCCGAGAGTTCGCATAATGTAACTGCTCCCCCAATGTTAAGATTTTTGTTGTCGTATAATGCATGCTTAGCTTAAGGACACCAAACTTTACAATGGCTCTCAAGACTATTTAAAATATAGGTCTTCCAGCTGTTATGATCTAGTGGTAATTGGTCGTTGATTTCTTATATAGTGCTATGTAAAGAACTCAATTACAGCAGTAAGATGTATACCCTGTGTTTGTTGTGTGTTTGTAGTGAACAAGGAAGGAGACGAGAAAGAGCTGCCCTGTCTTGATCGCTTCTTGGCTAAGAACACAAGCGAGGATAATGCATCCTTTGAGCAGATCATGGTTCTAGCAGAAGACAAGGAAAAGTTGAGGCATGCGTGGCTGTATGAGGCAGAGGCTGAATTTAAACAGGTACACTTGCCATAATCTCTCATTTGATCACATGTGAATTGCACACTACTCAAATGCTGTAGTATGTAATGCTCCTAGAGTGTTATTTCATGAGTTGAAAACAATTATATTTTCTCCTTCAATTAACAGATATGTTATAACAGCATGTTTCTGATTTTTAGCGGCATGAAGAAAACCTTGCACTTCCGTCATCTGAGAAGCAGGCCCTTGAGTGTGTAAAGGCAGGACTGGAGACCTGGGAGTACAAAGCAAAGAATGCCCTTATGTACTATCCAGAGGGTGAGGATGAGCCAAACAATTATTTTCCTGCATGAAAAACGTGCCTGTTATCTTGCTTGATTATAATGTGGTTTGAATAGGGTGCATAAAGCCACACATACAAACACTATACTATAGACCGGGGTTCCTCAACTGGCGGCCCATGGGCCAAATTTGGCCCTGTGGGTGGTTTTATTTGGTCCCCCAAGTTTTCTGAGCAAAAAAAAACGATTGTGTTTTTTTGTTGGACGTAATAGATTCAGAACAACATAATCATAATCAGTGATTTTAATTCATGAAATCTGTTCCCAAGTATTCCCTCACATAAAAAAGGCCGTATACAAATGTAAGCAAGTTTTGAAATTGATATCTGTTTTGGCTTCTTGTGGTCAATTTACCGTCAACAAATTATTTGTAATTATGTTCCGGCCCCCCGACCGTCCGCCCAAGAAAAATGTATTTAAAATGAAATACAGAAATATCTCATTCACATACACTACCGTTCAAAAGTTTAGGGTCACTTAGAGATGTCCTGGTTTTTGAAAGAAAAGCAATTTTTTTTTTGTCCATTTACAATAACATCAAATTGATCAGAAATACAGTGTAGACATTGTTAATGTTGTAAATGACTATTGTAGCTGGAAAAGGCAGATGTTTAATGGAATATCTAAATAGGTGTACAGAGGCCCATTATCAGCAACCATCACTCCTGTCTTCCAATGGCACGTTGTGTTAGCTAATCCAAGTTTATAATTTAAAAATTGATCATTTAGAAAACCCTTTTGCAATTACGTTAGCACAGCTGAAAACTGTTGATTTAAAGAAGCAATAAAACTGGCCTTCTTTAGACTAGTTGAGTATCTGGAACATCAACATTTGTGGGTTCGATTACAGGCTCAAAATGGCCAGAAACCAAGTATTTTCTTCTGAAACTCGTCAGTCTATTCTTATTCTGAGAAATTACGGCTATTCCATGTGAGAAATTGCCAAGAAACTGAAAATCTCATACAACGCTGTGTACTACTCCCTTCACAGAACAGCGCAAACTGGCTCTGACCAGAATAGAAAGAGGAGTGGGAGGCCCCGGTGCAAAACTGAGCAAGAGGACAAGTACATTAGTGTCTAGGTTGAGAAACAGACGCCTCACAAGTCCTCAACTGGCAGCTTCATTAAATAGTACAAAATATACAATGTCGTACCATGAAACACAACAGTGCAAGCAAAAAAAGCTAGAAGTAAAATCTACTGGATTAGAGGTGCTAGTGTCTGAGTACAACCAAAAGGTTTTGTCTCACTCAGTTGTTGCTTGACCAGTACAAATAAAAACATAGCTTCAAAGAGAACCATCAGGACAATTCAAGTTGTTTTAGCAATAAAGTACCACAGTGGGAGTCGTCATACCTATAAAACCTAGCGGTCAAACAGGGAAATGGTTCCAATCGTTTTTTTCACCATTCATTTTTCCCATAGGAGATTTTAAGAAACACTTAAAATAAGGGCTGTGTTTTGTTTAGGCTAACCCTGGCGTGACGTTTTGATAACCGTGTAAATCTCTCTAAGACAAGGTGACTTTTCAATATATTCGCCTGTATTTACGTCCCAAAAATGAAATGATAGTTAGCTGCTACTGTGGCTATCATAAAGAACTACAAATGCCATGACGAGCTGGGCGAGACTGCCGAATCAAGGCAAAGGGAATAATCTCTTGATTAACTATCTAATGTTAGTTAAAAGTAGTAATGATTAAATTGGCTACATTTCTTTAAATGGATAATTCTGTTAAGAGGATCAGACCCCTTTTTTCCAATTTTCACCTAAAATGACATACCCAAATCTGACTGCCTGTAGCTCAGGCCCTGAAGCAAGGATATGCATTTTCTTGGTACCATTTGAAAGGAAACACTTTGAAGTTTGTGGAAATGTGAATGTAGGAGAATATAACACACTAGATCTGGTAAAAGATAATACAAAGAGAAAAAAACAACTTTATTTTTTATTTTTGTACCATCTTTGAAATGCAAGAGAGGGCATTAATGTATTATTCCAGCCCAGGTGAAATTTAGATTTTGGCCATTAGATGGCAGCAGTGTGTGTGCAACGTTTAAGCCTGATCCAATGAACCATTGCATTTCTGTTCAAAATGTATCAAGACTACCCAAATGTGCCTAATTTGTTTATTATTAACTTTTCATGTTCAAAACTGTGCATTCTATTCAAACAATAGCATGGTATTCTTTCACTGTAATAGCTACTGTAAATTGGACAGTGCAGTTAGTAACAAGAATTTAAGCTTTATGCCAATATCAGATATGTCTATGTCCTGGGAAACGTTCTTGTTACTTACAACCTCATGCTAATTGCATTAGCTCAACTGTCCCACAGGGGACCCACCAATCCTGGAGAAGTTTTAACTGTCTTGTGCACTTTTTAAAAATTGACACAATACCTGTTATCAAAGGTGTCAGCAAGAGATGACGTGCAGAGATATGTAGTTTTGCATGGTGTTTACTCTGATGCTAATTAGCAGTTTCGAATCTGAGAGTAAATAAAGTCGAATATATTGGTAAAACGATTGGAAACATTTCCGTGTTTGACCACTAGGTTTTATGGGTATTATGACACATACACTGTGGGGCTCTATGGCAAATATACTTCAAATGAATAGGTAACACTCACCAATAAGCCATCCATCCTCTATCGCTCCCTCCTGTAGGTGTATAGGCCAACATTGCTGTTTTGCAGAATGAACAAGTCGTGCGTTCCACCTTGCCACAACATGTGAATGTGGTGGCAATGTTATGTTCAAGTATAGATCACCTGCACATTAAGAGTGAAAGCCTTTTCTGTTCACATAGCCTAGTTGAAGTCGTTTTGGGATGGTGCTTTTATGGCGATGTGGGTGCCGTCTATTGCGCTGTTGGTATTTGGGAACCCATTTATGGCAAAGAAACCCCTCTTGACTTCGACCTGTTTTGCGATGGTATATGGAAATTGTATGTTACAATTTGTCTGATTATTGCATCCATCGAGGGATGTGAGATGCAGATTGGCAAGCTCCCACTGAAAAGTGCCCGTTGTCAAAAACCAGAGGGTGGATAACAGTTTAATGTGCAGCGCAATGGCATGTGTTTGCTTTTCTAAAGTAGGTCTTAAATCCTCGCAAAGATCCTATAAGATTGGTTTTGGGAAACGATATCTGATGAGCAAAATCAGTACTTTCTGAAGAAAAAAACGTCCCACTTGTCTCTAAAAACGCGCTCTTTGAAATGCAGTGTGTGCCAAATCTTCCAACAGTGCAAGATCAGCCATCTCTCATTCAGTTTCCCATTATCTCAGTCTTTTATAGTATTTCAACAATGGTTTCACTTTCACACATACCTTTAATTTAACAAATTACTGTACTTGAATTAGTATTTGGAGCATGTGACATACAATTTCATGACTTTATATGGATTATCATAACAAATGCATGAGTTCACAATGGTAATACAATTAAATCAAAACATTTTAAATGATTACCGTAATTTCCGGACTATAAGCCGCTACTTTTTTCCCACGCTATGAACCTTGCGCTTTATACAATGACGCGGCTAATTTATGGATTTTTCCCGCTTTCACGAATTCATGCCGCCAAAAAACTGAGCACCGTCACATAATGTGAAGTAAATCGAGCGCGCTCAAACTTTCCATCATTCTGATTATGGTAGTCATTTTGTCACCCTCATCATGGCAAAGACACGGAGAAATGCATATGATGCAGCTTTCAATTTGAAGGCGATCGATCTGGCTGTTTGAAAAGTAAATAGAGCTGCTGCACGGGAGCTTGGCCTTAATGAGTCGATTAAAAGACGTTGGAAACAGCAGCGTGAGAAACTGACTTAGTGCAAAAAGACAACAAAAGCTTTCAGAGGAAAGAAAAGCAGATGGCCCGAACTAGAAAATGAGGCTTGGGTGACAAGTGGGGAGAAATCCTTGTCACCCATAAATCGCGAAGAGCGATTTATGGTCAAGTCTGCCAGTGGGTCCTGACAGCGTGGAGCTGCTGCATATTGAAGAGGGCAGCATAAACTCAGTGGGGAATTTGCCTCCGGATGAAAGTGAGGAGAGCACAATGAAAACGATCCAACATCGGATGAAGCAATTCTGAGGCTATTCAACTCCGACACCAAAGGAGATGACAGTGGTTTCAGTGCACAGGAGGAAGATAGTGACCAAGGACTTTCTTGGTAGGCTACTGTTTACTGCTATTTAAAAAAAAAAAAAAATGTTACAAGCCTGTTTCGTTAAAGCCTATTTATTTTTGTTACAAGACGTGTTTCGTTAAAGCCTATTTATTTTTGTTACAAGCCGTGTTTCGTTTAAAGGCTGTGTAAAGTTCATTTGTTTCAATGTACCGGTAGGCACCTGCGGCTTATAGACACGTGCGGCTTATTTATGTACAAAATACATTTTTTTTTTTAAATTCAGTGGGTGCGGCTTATTTTCAGGTGCGCTTAATAGTCCAGCAATTACGGTACTTTCACAATTTCACACATTTTCAACGTGTGTTTTCCCAATTGTACACTTGAAAATCAGTTCCCTTGTTCCACCACATGACACTGTGCGTAAGCCTGGTCATGGCAGTGCGTAAATGTATGCATACTCAAAAAAACGTTCATATTGATAACTCTCACACTTTGTGTGGAAATGATTGCACGGTTTGCGCACAGATTTATACCTACACATAATTGATAAATGAGGCCCCAGGATTATACGATATTTGCACAGTCTTTTTAAAATTCTTCAAGCTTTGAAGTTGGTTGTTGATCATTGCTAGACATTTCAAGTCTTGCCACAGATTTTCAAGCTAATTTAAGTCAAAACTCTAACTACTACTGTAGGCCACTCAGGAACATTCAGTGTCATCTTGGTAAGCAACTTGTGTATATTGTGCCTTCTGTTTTAGATTATTGTCCTGCTGGAAGGTGAATTTTTATCTCCCGGTGTCTTTCGGAAAGCAGACAGAACCAGGTTATCCTCTAGGATTTTGCCTGTGCTTAGCTCTATTCCTTTGTATCAACAAAAAAAAAACTCCCTAGTCCTTGCTGATGATAAACATATCCAGAACATGATGCAGCCACCACCATACTTGAAAATATGAAGAGGGGTACTCGGTGATGTTGAGTTGGATCTTCCCTAAACAGAACACTTTGTATTCAGGACATAAAGTTAATTTCTTTGCCACATTTTTTGCAGTTTAATTCAGTGCCTTAAGGCAAACAGGATGCATGTTTTGGAATGTGTTTTATTCTTTACAGGCTTCCTTCTTTTAACTTTGTCAATTAAGTTAGTATTGTGGTATTGTGGAAATTCACGGCTCGACTGAGGGACCTTACATATAATTGTAATTGTGTGGGGTACAGAGATGAGGTAGTCATTCAAAAATAATGTTAAACACTATTATTGCAAATTTTTACTCCTGAACTTATTTAAGCTTGCCATAACAAAGGGGTTGAATACTTGTTGACTCAAGACATTTAATCTTTTCATTTTAAATTAATTTGTAGAAATGTCTAAAAGCATAATTCCACGTTGACATTATGGGGTATTGTGTGTAGGCCAGTGATGGCAAATCTCAATTTAATTATTTTAAAATTCAGGCTGCACAACAAAATGTGGAAAAAGTCAAGGGCTGTGAATACTTTCTGAAGGCACTGTACATGATGAATTGTTTGATGTTGTATAAGTTGAGTTGAACACCTTCATGATCTTATTTAATAAGGTGTCCAGGATGATGACACACTCTTCAAGAAACCCAGGGAGGTGATTCACAAGAACACTCGCTTTGTGGGAGACCCCTTCAGCAAAGCCCTTAACAAATGCCAGCTTCAACAGGCTGCAGCCCTCAATGCACAGGTAAAGTGCTTTCCTGACAAATTATTGGTTTTAAGTAAATGGTTGTATCCTATTTTTAGTCAAGGAATTTTAAAGTAGAGGAAGGTCAAGGTATCTAAAGATCAAATTAAATGGATTGATCCTGAATGATTTATCTGACTGAGTGTTTATCTCCAGTTCAAACAGGGTAAAGTAGGCCCAGATGGCAAAGAACTTAATGCCCAGGATTCCCCTAACGTGAATGGATATGGGTTTGAAGGAACTCCCTGCCCTTCCCCAGGTAAGTAGTTATATTCAAGTATAGATCACTTTCAATATTCTCAACAACTAAATAACTATCAGAAATACTTAGTTATTGGGTAAGAATAGATGTTTTTCCAACATTTGTTGCTGTTAGAGAGGCTTCCATAAAACTTTCCCAACTGCATAAAAACTAAACTCCCCTAACCTGATATTGTCCTACCAGGTATGGCTGAGTCCCCCCTGATGACCTGGGGTGAGATAGAGAGCACCCCCTTTCGCCTGGATGGGTCTGACTCACCGTTTCAAGAGAGGAACATCGGCCCATCATTTAAGGTACAAGCCAATGGCTGGCAGCCGCCCCCCAAAAAACATGTTTTGTCCAGAGTAGTTTCTTAACTTGAGATAATCTGACACACAGATTCCAGAACCAGGAAGAAGAGAGAGGTTGGGTTTGAAAATGGCCAATGAGGCTGCCGCCAAAAACCGGGCAAAGAAGCAAGAAGCATTGCGAAAGGTCACAGAAAACCTGGCAAGGTAAAAACTGATTGACGATTTATTTAACTAAATCTTTCTTTTTGCAAAACCGCATGTTTTTTTCATAGCTCAATTCTATGACCTCTTGTTATACAAAATTCTTAGTCCTTTAAAAATGCTTTTTATTATTTTGAACCTAATTTCTGTCTTTCAGTCTCACCCCAAAAGGCCTGAGCCCAGCATTGACCCCTGCCCTTCAGAGGCTTGTAAACCGCACCTCCAGCAAATACACAGACAAAGCTCTAAGGGCAAGCTACACACCATCACCCACACACAGAGGAGCAGGCTCCAAGACCCCCCTGGGTGGTCCAGCCACTCCCTCAGGCACTCCGACACCAAGCAAAGCTAGGACCCCTGCCTCCCAGGACCCAGCATCCATCACAGACGACTTACTGCTGCTTCCCAAGAGGAGGAAAGCATCTGACTTCTTCTGACTGGAGTAAAGCAAAACTGAGAAAGAACAGTTATCTTGAGGAAGTGAACTCTTACATGTTTAAAGCAAGTTGTCATCAAGCAAATTACCGGCCATGTTTCTCTCTACCCCACCTCATGCCCTCCCCCTGGATTTTATGGACTTGCCTTTTATGGCTGGAACAGTGTGCACAATGAAGGGCAGAGTCAAAATACCAACCCTGAATTCAAGGATAGTTGGAAAACTCAGGTCATTACTGTTTTTAGGGTGTTGGACAGAAATGCATAGTATGTACTGTGTTAGAAACCTTCCAAGACTGGATAACTTACAATATGTGGGTTCCAAAGAGATTCTATAATTGTACATAGCCTAGGCTGATGTTAGTTTAATCTTGGTGAATGTTACGAGGCTTTGTTGATTTTTTTGTTTTGTTAATATGTTCAAATGTAAGCCTCTATTGTATGCCTTTTTTTGCAATCTAATCTTTCAGTCCTCAACCTAAAAATTGCCTTGTTGTTAATCCCAAATGTTGACACTCACCTTTGTCATAGCAGATTCGATTTCTAAAAATGTAACGAAGGCTATATGGTTCATCTTGACAAATATGTATGTTCCATTTATTATGAACTATTCAGGTGGAATAAATCCAGCACTTCAACATCAGGAATCAGCAGGGATGTTGTTCATTGCATCAGGGAATTACTTTTTTCTTGGTGTGCTTAGACGTTCCAGCTGCCTCTTTGCTCTACACTGAAGGTTTTGGATCTGATTTGGCCTCAGCCTCTGCTTTCACCCCTTTCTTGTTCTCATTGCCATGAGGATTCTTACTACTTTCATCCTTCCTTTCCTTTTTGGAGCAAGCTGCTTCCGATGTGGAAGGCCCATCTTCCCGTCTCATACTACCATGTGATTTGGACTGCACCCATACATGCTCAAGGATATTGTCAATCTCTACCCTCTGGGCCACATCGGGGTTATGCATGTGATATATCAAGTCTTTGTACTCTGTCAGGACAGCTTTGCTGCGTGGGAAATCAATGTGATGCTCCTTCTGAATCTTCAGCATCTTCTTGATATTGGAGTCATCATAGGGCATAGACCCACAGAGCATAATGAATTGAACGACCCCCCCCCCCCCCCCCCCCATACTCCAAACGTCATACACTTTGGGGTTGTATGGGACCCCCTGTGATGCATAGGCTGCAGAGCCACAGAACGTTTGGCTGAGAATCATTTGTCCATCCTCATCATATTTGAACCTCCTGGCGAAACCAAAGTCTGACACTTTGAGGTTAAAGTTTTGGTCCAATAGCAGGTTTTCACATTTCAAGTCTCTATGAACAACATCTAGGGCGTGTGCGAATTTTATTGCAAGTGACAGCTGTTTGAACAGTGTTCTGGTGAAATCTTCGGGCAAGGCACCCCTGAATTTGATGAACTCCAGTAGGTCCCTTTGCACACCAAGCTCCATAATCATGTACACCTTGCCTTCTGAAGTCTCGAAAATTTCGAATGTCTTGACGATGTTGCGGTGGTTTAGGGATGCAAGAATGTCCAGTTCCCGGGGCAAGAACTTATCCAAAAAATCCGGCGGCGCCCTTTTTCTGTTAATAATTTTGATTGCCACATTGGTTTTCAGACGCTCGGAATAAGCGGATTTTACTTTGGCGTATGACCCCTCGCCTAAACTGATGCCCAATGTATAGCCCCGTTTCTTAAGCACCAGTGAGTCATCCATGGCTAAATAGGACGACCCGAACTATTCTGGTGAATGTTATAATTCACTATTATTGACACCATGTTGAACTCAGTTCATAGTTGGATATCAAAGATAGTAACAAATACCCTATGTGTGACTAACATTCTATAATTTATCACTAACTTGGGAATTGACGTGAAGTTTATTTCTATTACATGTTAATTTGCGTAATAATGGAATGTTTAATTCCTCAATAGCAGTCATTGACGAATGCCATTAGGCACATGGCTCATTTCCCAGTCATAGCATGTTATCTAAAAGGATGTTATAACATGAGTGAATTGTACATGATGCCTACATGTATACATTAAGAAGAAAACGATTATAATTAATGTGTGAATTGATAAAAAATTACTTGCATTACATTTCATGAAACGTTTCAATACCCATGCTTAAGATTTTTAGAACATTATTTAAAAAAAGCTGTTGTCCATGAAGTTCTGTTGAAATTAAAGTATAGCCTAATTTGCCATCAATCAAAACCAACCAATTAATCAAAAATCAATGCTTTTTCACTCCGGACACAATTCTGTTAGCTACTATAACACATGTATACAATAACCTTAACTCCGCCCCAACTCGCAATCTGATCAGCCGTGTGGAGTGTTTTGGATTGTTGTGACTGGAGAATGGAGCCATCTTGTTTTATTTCTGTCCTGGAATACGTTGGGCAGGCCGAACGAAAAACAGGGCTTTCGAATAATGATGTAGCTAGTTAGCGCGCTTGCTAACATTATTGCATATATTTGTATGTTTAGTGCTTCAACCACTTTGAATGACTAGGTACTGTCTTTGGCGTTTATAGGGTCGAAGCAAACGCGTTGGTTCAGGTGTCAGTTTATTTTATTTCTGAGTAGAGGAGTTACTATGAATGGAGGATAAATGTTGCCAAAGGCTGACAGCAGCAGTTACGTTCTCCTCTCTCTTCTCTTCGTCCTCACATTAACAGACCCACCACTGGCAGGTAAGAGTGGTGAAATGCAATTGGTTGTAATTTGTCACAATGTCGATCTTAGTATACCTATTATACCTATACTTAGTATATGGTAGGCCTATTTGCACGGGAATTTAGTTAGTGTAGGTGGCGTTTGTAGTTTATCACGGGTCTCAATTTATGCTGCTGGCTAGCCACTTACTGCGGAGCTAACAAACGTTAACGTAAATTATTTTAGCAAGAAAATGTATTATATGGGGATATAGTTCAATATTGAGCTGTAAGTTAGCTACATTTTGCAGTTCCAGCGTCGGTGTGGCTCGAAAGATACGTTGTAGCTAGCCTGCTGAAGGTTTTTAGTATTGTGCAGCTTTAGCTAGCTAACATTACTAGCTACGTGAAATTTGGGTGCTCCACGTTATTTATAGAACCCAGTACTACTAATGTTAGTTACTAGCTAGTTCACCAGTAATTTAGCCGATTAAACTCAACTCCAGGATGCGATGGAGTTGAGCGGCGACTAGTGTTGGCGGACTGGAGATCCAACGTTACATACAATTACGTTTTTATCCAAAACTACTGATTTCAGCATCCGAAGAATAGCCCACAATTACACACGACATTGATCGGTGTAATTGCGGGCTATTTCTTGGGTACTTAAATCAGTAGTTTGGGAGAAAATAGTCGTTTTATGTGATGTCGGAGCTCCAGTCCGCCTACCCCATTCATAGATGCGGTAATGAGGTCAATGGAATTCAACACAAACAATGGAAAGATCCTCAATCTCCTCTTGCCCCCCAGCAAAATGAACCTACATTTAGTCAAATGTTTGTGTATTTCACACTATGTTGATGTAAAAATCGGAGTGTAGTGTGTGTATGGATGTCAACCCGAATACATCTTCATGTCATCGTTTTTGTCCACGCTTGTGTGATTTATGACCATTAGAGGGGGTTACTCGACAAGCCCTTTTGGGCCTTTCCCCCCTGCACATTTTTTTTTACTGTTACAAACTGTCATACTATTTGTGCAACTAAACAGTCCATTGCAGTTAAAAACGTCTGACTACCACCACCGATTTCTGTATACCACTAGTTTAATACGCCTATTGACGGTAGTATCTTCTGACCAGGAAGGAGTGTTTTGTTAAGAGCCCTGACTCTTGCGCTAAACATTAACACGCATTGCTTGCGGTGCGGTTTTGTAAACATAAGGAACGTATCCTTTATATAAGCGAGAATTTGGGGGTGGGGGTTACATCACTACACCTTGTTTAGGTTTCCCACATGGCCTTATTTCCACGTTTACAGCGCTTGTTAATGGAAGACAGAGTGGACTACCTTTGCTAATGAGCTATCTGCTTCTCCGAACACCTGTGTGTAAACGTAAGACGGACACCACAAACGGGTTGTCACTGAAAAATACTTGTCTGTAACCTTTAAATCTCGTTAAAACGGTGTACGGTGAGTGCGTATTTTGCATTTGTGAAATTATATCGATGTGATATGAAAGTAGAGGGATTTATGTTTTTAGAACCGTACCACAATAGAGTCGATTCATGTTTAGATGGTTGTTTGGCTGTTTTTTTACGTTAGGAGCCAATTCGCCTTTAAACAGAACATTTTAGCAAGCTGCATTTCAGCTAGAAAACAGATGGGTTAGTTGACAACGTCATGATAACGTTGTGAGCGCTTCCATTGGGCAGACGTCAGCGTGTTGTGATTCTGTATGGCCGATTGCTAGCAAAAATGACAAACTGCCATGTGGGGAATCGTAAGTGGCTAGTTTCATAATGTTATTGAAACCATGTCTTGAGATTTTTTGACTGATTTCATGTCAATGCTAATACTGCTAAAATTCGCTAGCTAACCAGCAAATCAAATTGTACTAGTCACATGCGCCGAATACAACAGGAGTAGTAGACCTTAGTGAAATGCTTACTTACGAGCCCTTAACCAACAATGCAGTTAAAAAATATACAGATAAGAATAAGAGAAAAGTAACAAGTAATTAAATAGCAGCAGTGAAATAGCAATGTATTTGAGACAAGTGGTCATTGTGCAAATTATTTTTTTCAATAAACATTGGAGACTAATTATTTTACACGTTGTCAACAATCTAAGCAAACCCTGTCTGTTTTGCCACAGTTGCGCGTGTGTCGGTTTTGTTGCTAAACAACCAATCGATCTACATGCACGAAGTTTCACCAGAGAGCTTGGTAGCCAGCTAACGTTAACTTGCTACGTCGCAGGAGCAACAAAAGACTGGGCCAAATGTTGTTTTATGTTAGATATAGCTATCTAATGTTGTGGCGTTAGTTAGTTAATCGGATTTTAAATCTACCTGAAACACGAAGAAGCATTGTGTTAGCTGCTACGTCAACTTGCATTGACCTTAAGTTTGCATCAACCTTCCGGTTACTGTCCCAGCGCTCTAACCACTAGGCTACTGCTCCTCCAAGCTGTGTTGTCTCCCTGAACCCATGCACTGATTTGGGGTATTATTGCCTTTTGCACACCTGATCATGATCCTCATGAAATGCCTAGTTTGTGTAGTTGAATAAAAGCAATGGCACAAATGGTTTAACTTTTGAGTATTGTTGGCCCAGAGTGCATCTATGGTCATTGACTGGAGATTAGCCGCCTCTGTCAGTATAACACGTGTTCAGATGGCAATGGGTCCGCCCTGTGTGGGGTTTAACCTCTAAAAGCCGGGTGGTTCTACTAAGCTAACATGGAATTGTTTTAGGATGGTCATACCATGCCTCATTTAGCTATTTGATTTGGAATTTTAGGACCCCTTTTAAGTATAAAATAATAATTAATAATTTTGGATAAAATATTGAATTTGGCATTTACTACTATAGCCCATAGAAATGCATTGAATAACACATTCATGCATTTACTGTACTGTATTTATCTTTACTGTACTGTCTAAACTTGTGAACCCAATTGTGGTTTGTGACTACTGTGATTTCCAATTGCAGAAATGCTGCTACAGATTTTTAATCCCTTAAAAATACTTAATAAACAAAGGTGATGTCATTAAAGAATTAACTAATTGCCTTCACCTTAGGAGGTAGAGGATTTATAAAATACCTTAAAGATACAGTGCATTTGGAAAGTTTCTCATGGGTCCTTTTACATGGAAATTATCATATTTTTAAATTGAAAAATTTAAATTGAAAAAAGTTGCACTGGTCAGACTTTTGGCCAATGTACTTTTTTGTTGTCATATGTGGAGATGAGCTAAGCTTTATCTTTTGCAAAGTGTTTTTTTGATTAGGCTACATCGTGATTTATTTTATAACCCAAAGATTACTTAGGGTACCTTTTGTTGCCTTGAAACATTATTTTCTTTTCAACCACATAAATCATCACCTGTTTTAATTTGCAAGTGGTGTAAGAAGCTATTCTTTACTTACAAAACCTCAATGTTTTCATTCAGGAGCTGGGTGAGAGAAGGGTGGTATTGGCTGACTTTCTTATTTGTGAATAGCCTACATCCCAACCCAGGCTACATTCTATGCTTGCATTTAAACTGACTGTTTTTGCAAACGGACAACAAAAAAAAAGTTATACTTTTTTTTACAGCAAACATTATTGGAACGGTGGGTGGTTCCAAATTGTCCTGGTCCCATTTGGGTCAACTCAAACATCTTTTTTTAGAAAAGATGGTTGAATACCCAGAATTTCCCATGGGCTGGTACCATTGCTCATTGCTGAGCAAAGACAACTGTTTCTAGTGAGATGTGTGACTCCTTTTCATTTTATACATTTTATAAAGCTCCTAATGCTAGCAGTATCTCGTGCGAACTTGGGACTTAAGTCATTTTCACACTTCAAAACCGCAATAGCCACTACAATGTGAAAACAACATGATTTTGTCATGAGTTCAGTTCCATTTGCTTGATTTTGCAGAGATAACTGGATCACCTTTAGCTAGCTAACATTAGCATGCTAGCGACGCTAGCTAGCCAATGGAAACCGATGCAACCCTTCTGGCTATGTGACTAGCTGGATGTTCTGTGCTGATAATGAGGTCCATTTTTAAGATTCAATGCTCTAGTAAGTGCCATCGTGCAGAAATGGCAAAGAAAATACTTTGATGAGCTAGCTAAGTTAGCTAGCAAGGTATATCAGTTATCAAAGCTGATACTAGCTAGCGTTGTGTTGTCAACATTACAACCAGGACAGACTGTCATGGGACGCAAAACGCAGGCACCTACAGATGCAGCTCTCATGCAATGAAATTATCTTTTATTAGCTGTAGTTAATAAGTCAGTACACAAATTCACTTAGCTACTGTATGAGCAAACAGTTTACAACATGCAAAGTAGCTAGCTAGATGTCATCTCTGTAATATTCATATGTTTAAAAATACTGAATTATAATTGGATGCATTTTACCGCCATATCATACTGTGCTATGATTGGTTAAGACCACCCAAATGGTTAGGTCATGGTCAGTTTGATCCTGGTTGGCGATACGTGAACATGCCAGTTATAGCTAGCTAATAAAGAGCTACGTTAAATATCCTGTAGTACTGCATTTTATTATTTCGTACAAAGCGTGCAAAACAAGACAATCTCCATTAGCAATACATCTTTCTTTCGCATTTAAAAATGCATATGACAAAATATCTCTCAGTACATTGCATATTAGTCCACAACTTCTCTGGCATTTGGCTTGTAGTTCTTGCTCAGGAAAGAAGTGGAGACAGTTTTCAGGGGCCTCCCAGAGCACGAAAAAAGAGAACAGTGAGGGGGAGAGAAGTTAAGGATAGGGAGAAATCAACCATATGACCACTAGGTGTCATCCTATACCCAAAGTACTTGATAGAGTCCACTAGCTTGCTGCACTGGTGTAAAAGTTCACTATTGCATATGATTTGTATATTAACATACCTGTGACATTTTGGAGGACACTTATGGATCTCTAAGACGCATAAATACATGCGTACATGTATTTTCTCTGTAAACTGATTTGCATTTTGGGATTGAGGTGGGCCTAATTAAATGAGAAATGGAAATACAGCATACTTGGTGATATCTAATGCCTTCTTA
This sequence comes from Salvelinus fontinalis, assembly GCF_029448725.1. NCBI lineage: Eukaryota > Metazoa > Chordata > Actinopteri > Salmoniformes > Salmonidae > Salvelinus > Salvelinus fontinalis. The sequence continues at coordinate 23,594,065 of NC_074666.1, forward strand.
CGCTTTAAGATGGGGGTGCAACCAAGCTCACATGAAACCATTCATGAAGACAAATCATCTGAAGTATGTAGGCCCTACCTGCTGAGTATAAGAAACCATTGATGAATATAGGTATCCCAAAATAGCTTGAATGGGCTTGTCATTCACAAAGTACTGATGAAAAGTCAAGTACATTTGATCGAAATATGGGTATACGAGGACATCTAGTGGTTACCTTGTTATCCATCCTCTGTCACTAGCTATCATAGATGTGTATACCCCTTCACAAGATTGATGTTGGGTGAGTCTCCTTTCCTATGCAAACAAACACAATTAGAGATGTTATGCACTAGCACGCAATGTCAATGAGATATATTTGATGCAACATGTATTGTCATTGACTAGAAAAATGTTTTTGTACCCTTATACTAGCTAGCTGGGAGGAGTCCAGTCCCAGAGGCAGTCTGTTCTGCATTCCTTCTTGACTTAGATACAATGTGTTGTCATGCATTTGTGCATGCACACTGGTTACTGTCACAGTTACCTTGCTAGCGAAATTAGCTAGCTCATCAACCAGAATTTACTTTGCGATTTCCACACAATGGCACTAATTAAGCCTTGAATCTCAGTGACCTCCCTGTCACCATTGGTCATCTAGCTAGCCGTTAGCCATCTTAGTTGCATCGGTTTCCATTGGACTAGAGCTTGCTAGCTAGTTATCATGTAGGTGCCTATGCTGACTAGCGTCGCTAGCATGCTAACGTTAGCAAGCTGGCTAATGTCAATACACCTAGTCGTGGGTCTGCAAAATCAAGGCAAATGGTACTGAACTCATGACATGTTTCGACATTGTAGTGGCTATTGATGTTTTGGCTCATCCTTTATAACTACTGCTGTATACCTTTTTAATAATATACTGTCCATACTGTCTTAACCATTTAAATAGTGTACCAGTCAAAAGTTTGGACACCTGCTCATTCCAGAGTTTTTCTTTATTCTTACTATTTTCTACATTGTAGAATAATACTGAAGACATCAAAACTATGAAATAACACACAGAATCATGTACAGTCGTGGCCAAAAGTTGAGTGACAAAAATACAACTTTTCAAAGTCTGCTGCCTCAGTGTCTTTTAGATATTTTTGTCAGATGTTACTATGGAATACTGAAGTATAATTACAAGCCTTTCATATGTGTCAAAGGCTTCTGTTGATGCAAAGAGTCAATATTTTTCAAGACCTCTGCAATCTGCCCTGGCATGCTGTCAATTAACTTCCGGGCCACATCCTGACTGATGGCAGCCCATTCTTGCATAATCAATGCTTGGAGTTTGTCAGAATTTGTGGGGTTTTGTTAGTCCACCCGCCTCTTGAGGATTGACCACAAGTTCTCAATGGGATTAAGGTCTGGGAAGTTTCCTGGCCATGGACCCAAAATATCGATGTTTTGTTCACCGAGCCACTTAGTTATCACTTATTCCAAGCACCACCCTCCTTTTTGAAGCTTCCAGTATGTTATTTGAACTCAATCAGCATGACAGAGGGATCTCCAACCTTGTCCTCATCAACACTCGCACCTGTGTTAACGAGAGAATCACTGACATGATGTCAGCTGGTCCTTTTGTGGCATGGCTGAAATGCAGTGGAAATGTTTTTTGGGGATTCAGTTCATTTGCATGGTAAAGAGGGAATTTGCAATTAATTGCAATTCATCTGATCACTCCATAACATTCTGGAGTATATGCAAATTGCCATCATACAAACTGAGGCAGCAGTCTTTGAAAATGAATATTTGTCATTCTCAACTTTTGGCCACGACTGTAGTAACCAAAAAAAAGTGTTAAATCAAAATATATTTTAGATTCTTCAAAGTAGCCACCCTTTGTCTTGATGACAGCTTTGTACACTCTTGGCATTCACTCAACCAGCTTCATGAGATAGTCCACCTGGAATGCATTTTAATTTAAAGGTGTGCCTTGTTATTTTGTGGAATTTCTTTACTCAATGCATTTGAGCCAATCAGTTGTTGTGACAAGGTAGGGGTGGTATACAGAAGATAGCCCTATTTGGTAAATCAAGGCAAGAACAGCTCAAATAATCAAAGAGAAATGACAGTCCATTACTTTAAGACGTGAAGGTCAGTCAATCTGGAAAATTTCAAGAACTTTGAAGGTTTCTTCAAGTGCAGTCGAAAAACCATCAAGCGCTATGATGAAACTGGCTCATGAGGACCCAGAGTTACCTCTGCTGCAGAGGATGAGCTCATTAGTTACTAGCCTCAGAAATTGCAGCCCAAATAAATGCTTCACGGAGTTCAAGTAACAGATACATCTCAACAACTGTTCATAGCAGACTGTGTGAATCAGGCCTTCAAGGTCAAATTGCTGCAATGAAACCACTACTAAAGGACATCAATAAGAAGAAGAGACTTGCTTGGGCCAAGAAACATAAGCAATCGACATTAGACCAGTAATCTGTCCTTTGGACTCGTCCAAATTTGAGATTTTTGGTTCCAACCGCTGTGTCTTTGTGAGACGCAGAGTAGGTGAACAGATGATCTCTGCATGTGTGGTTCCCACCGTGAAGCCTGGATGAGGCGTTTTGGGGGGGTGTTGCTTGTGACACTGTCTGTGATTTTATTTAGAATTCAAAGGCACACTTAACCAGCATGGCTACCACAGCATTCTGCAGCGATACGCCATCCCATCTGGTTTGGGCTTAGTCCCACTGTCATTTTGTTTTTCAACAGGACAATGACCCAACACACCTCCAGGCTGTGTAAGGGCTATTTGACCAAGAATGATAGTGATGGAGTTGTGCATCAGATGATCTGGTCTCCACAATCACCCGACCTCAACCCAATTGAGATGGTTTGGGATGAGTTGGACCGCAGAGTGAAGGAAAAGCAGCCAACAAGTGTTCACAATATGTGGGAACTCCTTCAAGACCTGTTGAATAGCATTCCAGGTGAAGCTGGTTGAGAGCATGCCAAGAGTGCAAAGCTGTCAAGGCAAAGGGTGGTTACTTTGAAGAATCTCAAATATAAAAAAAACATTTTGATTCAACACTTTCTTGGTTACTACATGATTTCATAGTTTTGATGTCTAACCCATTATTCTAGAATCTATGCCCTCACGAACCATCAAACAAGCAAAGCGTCAATACAGGATTAAGATTGAATCCTACTGTACCGGCTTTGACGCATGTCAGATGTGGCAGGGCTTGAAAACTATTACGGACTACAAAGGGAAACCCAGACGCGAGCTGCCCTGCCCGGTAATGCGAGCCTACCAGACTTTTTATGCTCGCTTCGAGGCAAGCAACACTGAAGCAAGCATGAGCGCACCAGCTGTTCTGGATGACTGTGTGATAACACTCTCGGTAGCCGATGTGAGCAAAACCTTTAAACAGGTCAACATTCACAAAGCCGCTGGGCCAGATGGATTACCAGTATGTGTACTCAAAGCATGCGCTGACCAAGTGTCTTCACTGACATTTTCAACCTCTCCTTGACCGAGTCTGTAATACATGCAGGTTTCAAGCAGACCACCATATAGCCCAAGGAAGCGAAGGTAACCTGCCTAAATGATTACCGCCCCGTGGCACTCACGTCGGTAGCCATGAAGTGCTTTGAAAGGCTGGTCATGGCTCACAACAACAGCTTCCTCCCCTACATCCTAGACGCACTCCAATTCGCATACAGCCTCCACAGATGACGCAATCTCAATCACACTCCACACTGCCCTTTCTCACCTGGACAAAAGGAACACCTATGTGAGAATGCTGTTCATTGACGACAGCTCAGCGTTCAACGCCATAGTGCCCACGAAGCTCCTAACTAAACACCTCCCTCTGCAACTGGATCCTGTGCTGCCCCCAGGTGGTAAGAGTAGGCAACAACACGTCTGGCACGCTGATCCTTAACACTGGGGCCCCTCAGGGGTGTGTACTTCGTCCCCTCCTGTATTCCCTGTTCACCCACGACTGCGTGGCCACCCACAACTCCAATACCATCATTAAGTTTGCTGACGACACAACAGTGGATGCCTGATCAACGACGGCCTATAGGGAGGAGGTCAGTGAACTGGCAGTGTGGTGCCAGGATAACAACTTCTCCCTCAATGTGAGCAAGACAATGGAGCTGATCGTGGACTACAGGAAAAGGTGGGCCGAACAGGCCACCAATAACATCGACGGGACTGTAGTGGAGCAGGTTGAGAGCTTCAAGTTCCTTGGCGTCCACATCACCAATGAACTATCATGGTTCAAACACACCAAGACAGTCGTGACGAGGGCACAATAAAACCTTTTCCCCCTTAGGAGACTGAAAATATTTGGCATGGGTCCTCAGATCCTCAAAGTTATACAGCTGCACCATCGAGAGCATCCTGACCGGTTGCATCACCACCTGGTATGGCAACTGCTCGGCATCTGACCGTAAGGCACTACAAAGGGTAGTGCATCTGGCCCATTACATCACTGGGGCCAAGCTTCCTGCCATCCAGGACCTATATAATAGGTGGTGTCAGAGGAAAGCCCATAAAATTGTCGGAGACTCCAGACACCCAAGTTATAGACTGTTTTCTCTGCTACCGCACGGCAAGCGGTACCGATGCACCAAGTCTGGAACCAACAGGACCCCGAACAGCTTGTACACCCAAGACATAAGACTGCTGAACAATTCATAAAATCGCCACTGGACAATTTACATTGACTCCCCCCTCCCTTTTGTACACTGCTGCTACTCGCTGTTTGTTTGTTTGTTACCTGTACATAGTCACTTCCGCCCCACCTACATGTACAGATTACCTCAACTAGCCTGTACCCCCGCACACTGACTCGGTACCGGTGCCCCCTGAATATAGCCTTGTTATTCTTATTGTGTTACGTTTATTACTTTTTATTTTAGTCTACTTGGTAAATAATTTATTCTTCTTGAACTGCACTGTTGGTTAAGGGCTTGTAAGTAAGCATTTCACGGTAAAGTCTACACTTGTTGTATTCGGCACATGTGACACAAAGAAAAACCCTTAAATGAGTAGACGTACCCAAACTTTTGACTGGTACTGTATGTGTACACCCCTTCAAATTAGTGGATTCAGCTATTTCAGCCACGTCTGTTGCTGACGGGAGTTTTCTTTTCATGGTTCGGGCTAGGTGCCTTAGTTCCAGTGAAGGGAATTCTTAATTCTACTTCATACAATGACATGCTAGATGATTCTGTGCTTCCAACTTTAACAGTTTGAAGGACCTTTCCTGTTTCAGTGTGACAATGCACCCGTGCACATAGCAGGGTTTATAGAGAAATGGTTTGTCGATTGATGTGAAAGAACTTGTCTGGCCTGCACAGAGCCCTGACCTCAACCCCATCGAACACCTTTGGGATGAATTGGAACACCAACTGCAGGCCAGACTGAATCGCCCAACATCAGTACCCGACCTTACTAATGCTCTTGTGGCTGAATGGAAGCAAGTCCCCGCGCAATATCCAACTTCTAGTGGAAAGCCTTCCCAGAAGAGTGGAGGCTGTTTATAGCAGCAAAGGGGGGACCAACTCCATATTAATGCCCATGATTTTGGAATGAGATGTTCGATGAGGTGTCCATACTTTTGTACATGTAGTGTATATGGACTCTGACATTGCTTGTTCTGATGTTTCTTTCTTTTGGATTTGTGTGTATTGTTGTGTATTACTGTAATGTTGGAGCTAGAAACATAAGCATTTCACCGCACCTGTGATAACATCTGCAAAATATGTGTACTCGACCAATACATTTTGATTTGTGGTCCTTTGTAGCTCAGTTGGTAGAGCATGGAGCTTTTAACACCAATACCACCAATATGTAAAATGTATGCACCTGTGACTGTAAGTCGCTTTGCTAAATAGCTTAATATATTATGTGGTAGAACATTCCCAACTAGGAATGTGTTGAGATTTAAGGGGTTGGTTCATCAGAAATTGCTTTTTGTTTTGTTTCAGGTCCAAGGCTAGCTCTGGCAAGATTATTGTCAGGTAAGCAGCGTCTCCTCTGTTAGTGCAGTGTATCTGTAGGCCTGCCAGTCTCCAGCGATTTTGGGTTACTTTGTTCTATTCTCAGCTTGTGCCTATTTAATATTCCCATTCACAGCAGTGCTTTGTTTTTCCATTAACTTAGGTATTTTCTCGAACCAGTTTTTATGCAACTGCTCGTTCAACAATACCGAGATACTTTCAAAGAATCCTGTTAGTCCAGTGTCTAGACTATCTGTTCAGTGCCATAGAGGGAAGAGTTTTTTTTTCTTTCTGCGTTCTTAGACAACTGGGCCTTATACTCCCTCCTCACTAGAGAAGCCCTGACAGGCAGTTCCGATGCTGTCTCATGTTAATCACACATGCCACAGAGACGCTGACCCACTTAATACTGCCACTGTGTTTCTAATGGGTATAGGGGTAGACACTAAAGTAAAATAAGGTTAGGTCTTGTTTTATTCTGATATATGGCCCCTTTAGGCTGTTTTTCTTCTGGCCCCTTTAGGCTAACTGTTTTTCTTCTGGCCCCTTTAGGCTAACTGTTTTTCTTCTGGCCCCTTTAGGCTAACTGTTTTTCTTCTGGCCCCTTTAGGCTAACTGTTTTTCTTCTGGCCCCTTTAGGCTAACTGTTTTTCTTCTGGCCCCTTTAGGCTAACTGTTTTTCTTCTGGCCCCTTTAGGCTAACTGTTTTTCTTCTGGCCCCTTTAGGCTAACTGTTTTTCTTCTGGCCCCTTTAGGCTAACTGTTTTATTTTATGGAGGCCTTTTTTTAGATATTGGTTAGGCCCTAATGTATGTCCCTCATTTCTATTGTTTCTCAGGTTCTTGTGAGTCCGTTTAAGTTGTTTCTAAGCGCAGGTCTCAAAAACACTCAATGAATACCGCTGTTTGTTTCAGTGATAATGAAATAAGTTGTTTTAGATGTAGCTAATCTGTTTTATTTTAAGCACCAGACCTGAATTGAACTAAGTCAAAACACCTGAGGTATTGCTGCATTCCCTTCCAGTTTTTCCCTTAATGCTATATTTTATTCATTTGTTTCCTGGGAAGTTTTTATTCTAGAAAGCATCAGGTGCATTGTTAATGTAATGTGCATGATAAATGGTGAAAACCTTTTCTTATTTGTCTGTCAGTGACATGTCTCTGTAATGATACTAAAAGCTGGAAATGCTAAATCTTTCATTGACTTGTCTTTCAGTTCTTTACAATTGGTAAGCAGGTATGGGAGAGAATAAAAGCTGTGTTGCAGTGACCATGTCATAACTACAGGGGGCACTGTGTGGTGTCTTTAGCTTTCCTCTGTGCTGTGTTTCAGAACTGCGCTGCAGCCCTGGACAGTTTGCCTGCCGCAGTGGGAAGATGCAATGCATCCCCATGTCCTGGCAGTGTGACGGCTGGGCAGCTTGTGAGGACAAGAGCGATGAGTTGGACTGCCCCCGTGAGTGAAACATCTTTTACCCAGACTCCAACCTGAACTCTGGTCCCCTTTCCAAACAATTAGGGCTGGGAATTGCCAGGGACCTCATGATACCATCATGATACTTGGGTGCCAATACGATAAGTATTGCGATTCTCACGGTTCTATATTTATTGCGATTCGATACTGCAATTTGATGTTGCAAAAATATTACTTACTATACAGTGCCTTCAGAAAATATTCACACCCCTTGACTTTTTCCACATTTTGTTGAGTTACAGATTGCCACAATCGAGTCAATTTTAAATTATATTGCCTGCATACAATACCCCATAATGTCAGTGGAATAGTTTTTTTATTATTCATTAAAAATTAAGTTAATAAATATTCAAACCCTTTGTTATGGCAACCCTAAATAAGTTCAGGAGAAAAAATTGTCTGAACATGTCATGTAATAAGTTGCATGGTCTAAATTATTATTATTATTTAAAACAAATACAAATTGGAGTCAAAGTATCAATACAGTATCTGCCCAAATAATATTCCGATATGTAACTATCGATTTGATTTAGAAAACAACTTTCTAAATGTCAGGGGAAACGCCAAACTCAATCTGAGTAAACATTTTCTCAACGCCTTTTACTGTGTGCTTTGTTTGTTGATCTCTCTTGCGGAGATGGTTTGATATTGCAGTAGTAAGCGGTTGAAGGAAATCTTATTGTTTCCATGACTTAATTCCTGAATGAGCGCTGGTCCCTTGATCTCTGGCTGCATAATAGGAATTATGGAAAGGATTGGGTTCACACACAGCATGTGACCTTCTATAACACGGCCATTTTATTTCAACTTGACTGTGTGCATATTACATTATTTGATAAATGGTGGCAAAAGCAGTCAGAAATGGTTTTGTGTATTTATTGTCATGAGAAAGAACTTGATGTTTTTGCCATTGATGACCTGTGAAGGGACTAAATAAAAAGTTTTCTTCCCCTTAATGAGAAGTCCCTTGTCAACAAACAAAGCTGTCTTCAGGTTTGTTATGAACTGCAGCCAGTCACCACAGTACATTCCTTCTATTTAAATACGGCCTCTTACTTCTCTCCCGTCCTCCCTTTCAGCCATGAAAGAGGAGACGTTTCACTTTGCCAATGGGTTTGACCAAGTGGAAGATGTCATCGGTGTGGCCCAACCTGTGCGCTTTAACAGTAAGACCCACGTTTAACTCTCCCTCCAGCTTTGTTACTGGACATATTGTTGGAGCTCTAAAGCACCTTTCCCTTCCACAGAGAAGTGCCCTAGTGGGTGGCATCACTACGAGAAGACAGCCAGCTGTTACAAAGTGTACCTGAGGAATGAGAACTACTGGCAGGCTGTGGACACGTGTCAGAAAGTCAATGGCTCTTTGGCGACATTCGTCACCAACGAGGAACTGCAGTTCATCCTCAAGATTGAGGTGGATTTCGACGAGGAAGTGTGCGAGCGCAGAGACCAGTGCAAGTGAGTGTTTGCTAAGGATGTGTTACATGAAGTAATAATGTTGAAATGAATGCCTGAAGGCTGAAGCAGATTTTTTTTTTTACTGTACAGACTAATTTATTATTATTTAATCCACTTTCTCTCTGTTTCAGGTTCTGGGTGGGTTACCAGTATGTCATTACCAATCAGAACCATTCACTGGAGGGCCATTGGGAAGTGTCATATAAAGGTGGGTGCGGACTTTGTTCATTTTAATTAAAGTATATTGTGCTTGAATCCCACTGAAAATGAGCTAAAGGGAGCAGATGCAACTCATTGTCATGCTCAAACAGCTACGATCAGTCAAAGCATTAAACCTGTATTTGGCTTACGATTCATCTTGTTCCTTTCTCTCTCGGTTCCCTTACAGGGTCAATGCAGGTGTTCCTGCCGCCAGAGGGCCTGACTAACTTTGGAGAGGCATCTCCGACCCAGGACAACATCTTCTGTGCCCAGCTGCAGCGCTTTCAGATCAAGAGTATGAACGAGCGCGGCCTTCACAGCTGGCATGCCGAGAACTGCTACAAGAAGTTCCCCTTCCTGTGCAAGAGGAGTATGTCTGCTCTCATCAAAACCAAATGACCTATGCAGCTTCACAGGAGGTCAAAGTAGCTTGATTGTAACAAGTGTAGATGCTCAGCTGAAACCTGGTTGTTTGAGTCATAAGTTTCATGTAATTCTGTATCTAAAGCCTTGTGTGCTGTAATGCATGCCCAAGTCAGGGAAGTCCAGCATCCTTTGTTGTGTTAGTGTAGGTATAGTTATTGATTGGTTTTGGTCTTAAACCTTTGATTGTCTTTAACAGGGCAGACATGTGTGGACATAAAGGACCAGGTGGTGACTGAGGGGTACTACTTCACCCCTAAGGGGGAAGACCCGTGCCTGAGCTGCACATGTCACAACGGCGAGCCAGAGATGTGTGTGGCTGCGCTGTGTAATCGCCCGGAGGGCTGCAAGAACTTCGGCAAGGACCCCAAGGAGTGCTGCAAGTTCACCTGCCTGGACCGGGGTACTATCCAACTACTCACACAATTCCCTAAACAAAAACTATAAACTATGGGTGTTGTGAATGTTTCACAAGGTGGAGCTTGAAATGTTGATCTCTTGTCCTGTCATGTTGTTCAACAATATTTGGCACTGTAATTTCAGGAGAGAGAATTCAGAAACACTTGAAATGTATAAAAATGTGGACCCTGTCTGTCTTTTAGAAGGCAGCAGCTTGTTTGACTCTATGGCCAGTGGGATGCGTCTGATCGTCAGCTGTATCTCGTCCTTCCTCATCCTCTCTCTGCTGCTCTTCATGGTGCACAGGCTCCGGCAGCGCAGACGCCAGCGCATCCAAACACTCCTTGGAGGTAACCATACGCATCATATAATCACACTCATACAAACAACAGGTGGCACCAAGTTTGCTTTTTTTATTTTTACCTTTTATTTAAACAGTCAGTTAAGAACAAATTCTTATTTACAATGACGGCCTACACCAGCCAAATTCGGACGATGCTGGGCCAATTGTGCTCCGCCCTATGGGACTCCCAATCACGGCCGGAACCGCCATCCCTTCTGGAAAAGCCCTGTTTGGTCTTTAAACAAACACAGGGAACGGAACGCCTCTCCTAATCAGTCTGTACTTGCCTCTAGCCTGTCTCTGGTACTTCAGTGTATTCAAATGTGTATGCATTTTAGTAGTAAAACTTAATCAACTGCATTGAATGATGATTGGTTCGTTTCAATTGGTCTCACTCAGCCTTTCTTTGCTCTCAGTTCACCATTTCAACCTTGGGCGGCGAGTCCCAGGCTTTGATTACGGCCCGGATGCTTTTGGCACTGGCCTCACTCCCCTGCACCTCTCTGATGATGGAGAGAGAGGCGCATTTCATTTCCAGGAACCTCCCCCTCCCTACGCTGCCTATAAATACTCTGACATCCAGCACCCAGATGACCCCCCTCCTCCCTACGAAGCCTCCATCAACCCCGACAGCGTCCTCTATGTGGACCTCGGTAGGACCACCCTGTGCTGTTAATGTTAACGTGTTTTCCTCACTTTCTGTGATATCAGTTGATTTTTTTTCTAGACTTACATACTAGGTTGAGTATCTAACTGTTTCTGAACCCTGTCATCACTGTTCTCGTTGTTCTCCACAGCACGCCATGGCGTTCAGATGATCCCTAGTCAGATGAGGGACGTGGTAGATGCCATGACAGACGCCCCAGCGCCACCTGTCCCTGTGCAAATGTCCTTCCAGGAGCGGGAAGACTCCATGGACAGCAGCACCCTACTGGTGGGGCCTGACACCCCCACAGACAGCCACGCCCCTGACTCCATGCCTGTAGACGGCAGCAACAGCTCCTCCCTCAGCACCGTGGTATAGGACTGGGGGAGGGGGCTGCTCCCGTCTGGACCCACGCCCCTGACACCATGCCTGTAGACTGCAGCAACAGCTCCTCCCTCAGCACCGTGGTATAGGACTGGGGGAGGGGGCTGCTCCCGTCTGGACCCACGCCCCTGACACCATGCCTGTAGACTGCAGCAACAGCTCCTCCCTCAGCACCGTGGTATAGGACTGGGGGAGGGGGCTGCTCCCGTCTGGACCCACGCCCCTGACACCATGCCTGTAGACTGCAGCAACAGCTGCTCCCTCAGCACCGTGGTATAGGACTAAGGGGGGTGGGGAGCTGCTCCTGTCTGGACCCACACTTTGAGAGAGGAAGGCAGTGGCAGACTGGTCTATCACATGGGGTCTGTTAGTTAGAAGAGACTGGGATGGGATGGAAAAAGACGGTGTAGAAACAGTATCAGGGTAGACTGAAGGACCAGTCCACTTCTTGAGGTGTGAGGAAAATCGGACTGGTGTGTTTCTTGAACAGGTGAACTGAAACCAAGTGGGTGTTTGTCAGAAACGTAACCTCTACAGTTTAACTTAAATGCAGTGGATCAGACCGCTTTCGTATAGGTGAACAGATGGACGAGTAAGACAATCAAATGGATCTGGAAGACTGATTCTGTACAGAGAAGACAAACACTACACCAGGATGAGCTACTGCTTTTAGTTTTCATTGGACAAAGCTTTTGAATTATTTGTTTTGTTTGAGCTTCATGCTCAAGATTTCCCCCAATATAAACACTCCCTCAAGCCTTACACAAGGTAATAATGAAGGGGGAGGTAGATGGATCCACTTCAGCTTAAGTCCTTTGCGCTTCTTAATTTGCATCCTACTGCTTATGTCCTGGAGGCCGAGGCAGAACTTAGATTTTCAGTTATTGACAATGACTCGCATGACTCTGCTCTCTCTCCCAAGTCTCCTCCATGAATTAAATACATCGTTTTCCTATCCCAAGCATCGCCTCTGAACTTGGATTTTTGCCCTCTAATCAATCTGATATACTAAGATGTCTTCGAGATTGATAGCACAATGGTAAATAGAACAATGAGAGGTTCTTCTACAAGAGGTTTTTCAACCTTGCAGAAATATTTAGGTATGGTTATTGTTAGCTCCAGCTAACACATGTGTTGATGATGAGGTAAATGTTACAACTTTTACAAGAATCTTGCTACAATATTGCATTTTGTTCATTAATTTTTGTTGATGTCCATTGGTTGAGTATTGTCCTTTTCTTGGGTAAGAAATAGGCTGGGAATTGTTGGGACCTGAACATAGATGATGGGTCCCTCATGTTTGTCAATGAGTTCACCACAAGAAAGAGAATGTCACTGGTGAGTGTGAATTAAGGTTAGAGCTTCATGTGTAGCTTGTAGCAATGGTTACTTGCTGTTTTGTACCCAATGAAATGTGTAAAAGTAAACTTATTTAGATGGTGTTCTTTTCATTAAATCATATTAATGATTTAATACTAAATTCATTGGTAAAACAATCTGTTACTTGACTATGTGTGAGTGTATGTATGCACCTGTATATAAAAACCAAACTTTGTTTTTTAACATTTTGCACATCACCTGTTTGCCAAGTAGCTCTGTGCATTTGCTTTCAATGTCATTAAGTATTTTAAAACTGAATATATTTTGCAAGCATAACTGATAACGTGGGGAAGTGTAACAAACATCAATTGTGACATTTTTGGAAGCTGCAACTGGATCCACTGTAATATATTTTCTTGTCAATGTACATTGTCAGCTCAGTGTATTTTAGTTTGACTATAACAAAGGTGATATGATAGCAAAGGTGATATGACATTGGAGGTTTACCTGGTTAGGTTCTAACGGTAGCCTATATGGCATTGGGTGGCCAACCCCCTTTCTCATGTTTCATGATAATGACAGACAAAGAAAGTCTAATGTAGTAAACAAAAAAACTACTAGGAAAGCCACATAATTTGACCCCATTGTGACTCAAGGTGTAAAGACCTGTGAGAGCCCTGTTCAGTTCTTCTGTCGTGCTTGTTCACCTGTAGAGTTGAAAGGCCAAAGGAGATAGAAGGCTATGATGGCAGGCCTATGAAAGCACAAACACCCCTATGAGGGTTTTGGAACTACTTTGGTCTAAGCCCTTACCAGCCAGGATCTACAAAGCATGGTCATCTATTTGGCTGAAGTCTATCACCAGCAGCACTGAAATGGGGTGAAGATCCGCCTTGAGAATCACAGCTGTGTGTGTGTGTGTACACTGTGTTTATGTACAGATGTATGTAGCATTGCATCGTCATTTTAAAAAAAATGTTATTCGGTAGGTCTCAAGTTGTTTAGTATTTTTTTTCAGCATAGACAATCCTTTTGTGGATTATCCAAGGAAATTATGTTATGATTTGTAAAAAAACAAATTTATTGTAAACTTGGTGTGCATGTATGGGGGATGGTGTTTTGGAATCAGATCTCAATCTTTGGACTCCCGAGTGACGCAGTGGTCTAAGGCACTGCATCTCAGTGCTTGAGGCATCACTACAGACACCCTGGTTCGATTCCAGGCTGTATCACAACCGGCCGTGATTGGGAGTCCCAAAGGGCGTCGCACAGTTGGCCCACCGTCGTCCGCGTTTGGCCGGTGTAGGCTGTCAGTAAAGAATAGATTCTTATTTACAATGACTTGCCTAGTTAAATTGAATAAATAATCATCTTTGGTGTGAGTGTGTTTTCAGCTTGTAGGACCTGCAGTGCATGTTTTAGTAGAGGCATGATGAGAGAACAGAATTCTAATTTTCATCTTGGCCCAGGTTTAGCTTACAGATGCTTGCCTACAGGTTGATGTAGATGAATGCATTGGAACCCCTGCTGCATTTACACAAGTTGATTTGCTATTGAAAGTCACAATGGTGGTGTGAAAAAACAACTTTCAATGTGTTATAAAATGCAATAGCTGATATTTTAATTCATAGCTTTTAAATTGTAATTGTTTGCTTCTTTTGCAGGCGTCTGTGTGTTTTTCTGAGGTAGAGGTATATCTAATTAAATGCCAAATAAATTGTACCATGAAGGATAGCTGCCTGTTGTGTGTTAGGCCTGTAGTGGTAGCAGAGAACTTGAGACCATAGGATAAATAGGCCTACCGACACATGCCTAGGCAATACATGCTTCATCAGTCTTGGCATATGTCTCGGGAAATCCCTCAGCCATTGTGACCAAATATCAGGGGATTAAGATGAGATGTGTGTTGCTGATGAAGGGGAGCCCTGGAAGTTGTTAAGGAATTGAAATCTACATCTTGGCAGTGATGCTGAAACAAAAGATGTAAGATTTATTAGTCAGACCATATCAAGCATCAGTAGCCTATTACATCATACATCTGCATCTGAGAGCGACAGCAGGTGGATTTTAGGCCTATACACATACTGTATACCTGTCTCTTCGACAGGTGCCCTTTTATAGGCAGACCACTTGGCAAGGATATATAGTACAAAAAATACATTGGAAAAATGAACAGTGCTAACGTTTCACTCAGATACTGTACATTTTAACTTGTTACTTGTTTTCTAAATAAAAGGATTGACCTTACCATTTGAGGGCATTTGTGCTCAGCTGTGAGATGCCATGCTCTCCTCGCATCAATGTCCCGTTATGTGACATTCATCATTAAAGACCACTGGCAATGACACTCCACTGACCAAACAGAAGGGTAAAAAAACTTGACATTCACTTTCCCAGTCCTTTTTAAGCTTGGCATTTGCACAGAACCCTAAGCCCTGCCTCTTAGATTTTTATTTTGACTTTAATTAGACCTATTGAGGTGCTGTGCTTGTTTATTGGAAAATTATTTCCTGTTTATTACAGGTTCTCACACTGGTGAGTAACAGGTTTGTTTTAAATGTCCTTTAAATTTTACAAGGTACACTACCGTTCAAAAGTTTATACCACTTAGAAATGTCCTTGTTTTTGAAAGAAAAGCATTGTTAAACATTGTTAATGTCGTAAATTACTATTGTAGCTGGAAACGGCAGGTTTTTTATGGAATATCTACAGAGGCCCATTATCAGCAACCATCACTCCTGTGTTCCAATGGCACGTTGTGTTAGCTAATATGAGTTTATCATCTTAAAAGGCTAATTGATCATTAGAAAACCCTTTTGCAATTATGTTAGCACAGCTGAAAACTGTTGTGCTGATTAAAGAAGCAATAAAACTGGCCAGTCTCAATGCCAACAGTAAAGAGGCAACTGTGATGCTGGCCTTCTAGGCAGAGGTCCTCTGGCCAGTGTCTGTGTTCTTTTGACCATCTTAATCTTTTCGGACAGTCTGAGATATGGCTTTTTCTTTGCAACTCTGCCTAGAAGGCCAGCGTCCCGGAGTCGCCTCTTCACTGTTGATGTTGAGACTGGTGTTTTGCGGGTACTATTTATTGAAGTTGCCAGTTGAGGACTTGAGGCGTCTGTTTCTCAAACTAGACACACTAATGTACTTGTCCTCTTGCTCAGTTGTGAACCGGGGCCTCCCACTCCTTTCTATTCTGGTTAAAGCCAGTTTGCTCTGTTCTGTGAAGGGAGTAGTACACAGCGTTGTACGAGAGCTTCAGTTTCTTGGCAATTTCTCGCATGGAATAGCCTTCATTTCTCAGAACAAGAATAGACTGACGAGTTTCATTAGAAAGTACTTAGTTTCTGGCCATTTTGAGCCTGTAATCGAACCCACAAATGCTGATGCTCCAGATACTCAACTAGTCTAAAGAAGGCCGGTTTTATTGCTTCTTTACTCAGAACAACAGTTTTCAGCTGTGCTAACATAATTGCAAAAGGGTTTTCTCATGATCAATTAGCCTTTTAAAATGATATACTTATATTAGCTAACACGAAGTGCCATAGGAACACAGGAGTGATGGATGCTGATAATGGGCCTCTACACCTATGTAGATATCCAATAAAAAATATTTTTCCAGCTACAATAGTAATTTACAACATTAACTGTCTACACTGTATTTTGATCAATTTGATGTCATTTTAATGGACAAAAAAAATTGCTTTTCCTTCAAAACAAGGACATTTCTAAGTGACTCAACTTTTGAACGGTAGTGTAGGTAAATGTGTATTATGTCATGGAAGATAAGAATGTACCCCTGCACCTTGACTCGGTACTGGTACTCCTTGTATATAGCCTCGTTATTGTTTTTTTTACTATTTCCTTTTATTTAGCAAATATGTATTTTTAACTCAGCAATGTTGGTAAGTAAGCATTTCACTGTAAAGTCTACACCTGTTGTATTCGGTGCATGTGACCAATAAAATTTGATTTGTATTGATGTTCTTTACTGACCATACCTTGATGCTATTGATAATATAAAGTGACTGATGTCATAGTCGAAGTTCCTAGCATCCTGGTTGACACTGCCTGACTGCTTCAAATGGGGGAGAAATCACATAATTTGGTCCTGAACTAAACTGTAGCTGACACAGACACAAGGCCATTGTTTATCCAAGGACAGTGTCTCCTCATTTCTGAATGTTGGTTTATTCATGTTGCTCATCATGGGTGAAGTTATACATGTGTTCTCCATTGAGGTTTCCAACATGAAGGAACCTGTATCCAACATCCTGTGTCAGTTTACTGTACATAAACTGGATCATCCAGTAATTGCTCTGTCCGAACACTGAAATGTAATGTATACAATTTAGTTGAATTAACTCGTAATCGTTTGAAAAAAAAATGCCTTTATTTCCCATTATTCTTTTTCATACATTTTTTGTGTAATAGACATGAGAAACAGGCTGATGATTCCACCCTATTCCTATGCCATTTCTGCACCATAATGTTTTTCCCCTTCTCCACACTGCAAACAAGTTTTCATAGAATTTACAACAGAAAATAAAAATAAAGCTTGACACAAGCTGAAAATACTGCCACCAGCTCCACATTCACCAGCTCTGTCTGACACAGATCTCTCAGAGTTGTATTTCTGTAGCAAATCCCCAGGAACAAAAAAAATATATATATATATATATTCACAGTTAAAGTATTTATATATTTTAAGATTACAAAGGAAATGGGCAGAGAAAATGAAGACGTTTCTACAAGAAACAATCTTTCAAAGGGAAGTGGAGATCTTTTTTTCTGTACAAGATGCACCTTTGCTTTAAATAAACAATTCAACCCTTTTTTTATACGGATCCCTGAAAATACAACATTAAATACTCAGTCTTTTTTGTTTAAAAAAGAAAAGATGCATCATTACGTATTCTCCATGTGATGAAAAAAAAAAACTTCAGGTCCTCTATACAAGTGATCCTGTACAATATAAACATCACGGTTGTTAAACAAATGTATAAGCTATCCAACTGAATGAGAAGCAATGAATGACTTGGTCTTCAGAGTTCTGATTGGCTAGGAGGGCGTATGCAGAAGTGCAAGCCTCTAGTGCATTCACAAACATTAATGATTCATGAAACTGAATGACAAGAGACAATAACCACGTGACAAACATACACAAACAGAAGATTGGAGGTTGTTAGTGTGGTGATGATTTGATAGAGTGAGGTCTGATGAATTGTTTTAGATTAGAAACACTTCTGTATGGTGAGTAGAATACTGAGCTATCTGTACAGTGAGGGCTGATAAAGCACCATGAGGTGAAGACACCTAAACCTGTCATCAACACCACCAAACAGTGAGGGAAAACAACACACGTACACATTCATGTCACACAATACAAACACATTCACACGGGTGAAAATAGACAGCATTTCATAAGTGGATGCGCATTAACACAGTTGCAAGCGGCAGCTTTCAGAAACACTTTTGCCTTGTAGTCATGAACACCCCAGACGCGTACACATGGATATGGCACTTACAATAAACTTCAATTCATAAACTGACTTATTTTCTAGCCACATCCCATTCCAAGGCTTTTGTCAAAGTCTCTATAATATAAATAATTCCTGTTAATTGCAGTCTGTGTGCTTTCATAGAGAACATTGGAGTTCCATTTAGATAGGTTTCACCTATATTTACTATTACTGTCATGTTGTCATCTTTATAGCGCATTGTGTAAATGCTTTTCTCAAGATATAACACTGGAAATGCAGTGGGGATCGGTTGGTTTCCAGACAGCATTGGATGAGCTTCAGGAAGAAAAGTATGCAAACCTAAAAAGTACTCGAGTTTGAATCGCTATTCTGTACTGTACAGCTGTACTGATCTGAACCGTTTCCTAGGACAGGCAGTCTTTTAAGTGGTGAATCCGTTTTATAACCCTTCTACATGTGAACCTCAACAAGCAGTCTGGTCGTGGATGGATGTCATGTTGGAGATGTGAAGGCATCATAAAGTCAAAGCGTTTCAATAAAATCTGTATACTTCGATCAGCAGTCTCACTGTGCAGTGATAACTAAGTTTGTTATGGAAGGAATTATGTGCCCATGGTTGCTTTTGGAAACACTATACTACATGACAATACGGTGCAAAGGTTAAACTGTGTAAATACATTTCTACGGTACCCATCTTGCGTTTTTTTCCCCATTCCCTATTTCCACAATATGACCTAGAGGGCAACATGCAGTGTTTTTGGGGAAGACAAGACGGTAAGAAGAGTGAAAACAGAAATTATGGAAAAACTACTTGGATAAACCTTAATACCATTTGTAAATCTCTGAAAGCATATTCCTTGATTTTGCATAAAGTAACAGACAGCAGCATACTCTATATTATTTGCTGGTATGAGCAGGTGTGGATTAATTTCCAGTGATATCCACGTTTGTGGATGACAGAATTAACCATTCTGTAGCTTAAATTATGTTTTTTGCATTTACTATAAAAACAAAGGGATGTTAAGCAAGTGAAGGCATCCACGCAGGCTTCTCCTTGGGCAGCAAACCCATTTCTCAGGGCCCCAATCCTACTTCCTGTCTGTGCCACTATGACCACCACATGGTGAAATAGTGTCGTCTCCCATGGGGAGGCTGTGTCCCTCCCACAGCGACAAGCGTTTTCATTGTGCGTGTCAACAGTATCAATGAGCAGCTTAATGTAGGTGTGGGGGGGGGGGGGGGGGGGGGGGGGTTACATACCACGTGGTCTCCATAAAGCTTATGAAAAGAGTAGGTAAAACTGTACAAGCTAAGACCAGAAAGGGGAACCATGCTAAATGGAAGAGGGACAATTAAGAGTGCTGCACCAGGAAGCCAGATGGTACAGCGTTGTGAAAATTCAAGGGTCACTGGGAGACTATTAGAAAACCCATGTTTAGTTCTGTTTTAAAGAGCACCTGGAATCGTAAACAATCTTGAGTTAATATCTGTGCGTATAAAAAAAGTCCCAGACAGGTAGCTGCACCGTAGCCAGAAGATGGGTTGGTTTTCATCCCTGGTTCTTCCAACACTCCTCTTCTGTCCGTGTGTTTTTAGCATGGCGTCTCTGTGTGTGTGTCCAGGGAATGGGGACAACGTTTGTTGGGACAGTGCTTGTTGTTTTCTGGGAGGTTTGCCCCTTGGCCAGGGGCTAATGTTAGTTCAACGTTCCCCTACAGTTCTCTGCCCCACACAAGCAGGGGATCTTCTCGTCCTCGATGGGGAACTTGTAGTCGTAGGTGATCTCCTCGTTGACATTGATGGGTTGTCGGGAGTAGATGACAATCTTTTTCTGTGACTCCACTGTGATCACCTTAGCGTAGCAGTTGGGCTGAGAAGAACAACACAGTGGTGTTAGCATCCATGTGTTTGCTAGCCTAGCACTGTGAAACTGGGTTGATTCATTGACATTGACTTGATTACGATTTGCTCCAGCTCTTGAGAGGAGAAGAGACACTTACATTGCAGCTGTGGTTGATGAAGCGTGCGAAGTTGCCACACTTGGTAGCGTCTATGATGGTGTCGTGGTCCACACGGAACATGTAGCTGCTCCCGATGCCCTCGTCCTCGTAACGCTTCTCCCTCATGTCAGCAATCACCTAGACACATGATTGGATGGGTTTATACTCAGCCTGCTTAACACTCACCTGCATGGCATGATGTTTTGCAGCCGGCACAAAGTGCATGTTAGTGGTGTTGGATCATTCGTAAAATGCTTCCCATCTGTACATAACCTGTTCTACTCACCTGTCTGATGTTCTGCCCCACATACTCAATCACCATCTCATCAGCAGCAATTGGCTCCATTGCGAACAAGCCCCAGTCGTGGATGTGCGACTTACAGAACCGAATCTTCTTCTTACGGAACTGGAGAAGAGTGTTAAAAAGGACAAATTGAAGTGACACAGTATTGCATTGACACACGTACAGTGTAAAATAACAGTAGTTGTGTATGGGCTGTGTTTGGCCATTGGTACCTTCAGCTGGTTGAACTTGAGTAGGTCGCTGTCACAGCTGAAAGAGGACAGCAGGCGGCGCTGTTCAGACCTCCGCTCAGAGCCAGCTCTGGTGGAGACTAGGGGCTGTGCGGGAATACTCATGCCCTGCAGAGAGAGATGGAGGAAGGGAGAGAAAGAGATGAGCTTCTACTCCACAAGCTCCTACTTCACCTTTAGACAAACACAGACCCATCAAGACACAAACAGAGACACCATTGATGATTTGAACTCAAGCCCACCAGCCCACCCTCTGCTAAAACCCACCCTCTGCTAAAACCCACCTGCATGTCTACAGGCCCCTCCTCCAGTAGGTGCTTGTTGCTGTTGAGATATTTGATCTTGTCCTTCTTGTCAATCTTGTAGTAGCCCTCGCTACGGGCACAGCCAGTCATGTGATCCCTCATGCCATCGTCCCTCCTCTTCCTCTTCACCGCCGGGATGTTGGTAGGTACAGGAGGAGTCAAGGGAATAAAAAGGCTTTTGGAGATGGTAAGACCTTGTGTTGGTAAAACCATGAGCAAGCATTTCTAATTTACTACTTTTTAAAATGTATGATGACTGAGCAAAACTAAAAGACCAGTAACAAAGGGAAGCTAAAGGAACAGCACTTAGTAATGCACTAGCAGTAACTGGCAGTAATATTAGTACCAGCCAGTAGTAAAGGATATGAGGGTGCTGGACCCACAGCGTGTCGTTGAGCCAGTCGTTGCCGTTGTCCTGCTGCAACATCTTGTCGTAGGTGACCTGCAGGTGCCGGATGTCCTCCTCATCGATGCCGTCGTTCCAGATGTCGTACAGGATGGTCATCTCCTCAAACTCTGAGCGCGGAAAGTAGTGGGGCCACGGCGGCGTGGTCACGGGGGAGTGGCTGGCCAGCAGCAGCTCTTCCCACCCTCGCCGCACCTTACGGGGAGGCTTCTGCACACGCTCCTCTTCTTCATAGGGGAGGAACCGGTCGTCAGGGGGCAGAACCGTATGCAGCTTCGTCTCCCCTTCCCTGAAGTCCAGGCCCACCGTGGAGGAGTCTAGCCCAGCGCGGCTGGGGATGTCAGGAAGAGCGGCTGCAGCAGCCATGTCTGCAGAGAACTCTCTGAGCTGGGCATCATGAGGCAACGATCGGGGCATGGAGGTAGGAGTCACCAAGAGCTCCATAAACTCAGTCTGAGGAGAGGTCAGTCCTGCAGCCTTTTTACTCTTGGGTCGCCCAGGCTTCCTCTTAGGTGGGGTTGCGTCAGGGGGCACGGGGAGGTCTAAGACTGGGACAGCAGGCAGGTCTTTTGGCACACTGGTTAAGGCCTCTCCCTGGAGGGAGTCGGGGGGCAGGGTCTGGTTGACCAGGGTGCTGAGTGGAGGCTCCTTGAACAGTGGGCTTTCTGAAGAGGCTTTCCAGTGGATGGGCAGGCCAACAGCCAGGGCTGTGTGGTCTGAGAAGACAGGAGTGAAGGTCAGATCTCTGCCGGGGGTTCGGGGGATACCTGCACTCAGGACAGGAGACTGGGCAGGGTAGGAGAAGGGGCTGCCGGATATGCGGGGAGAGCTGAGGCTGGCCAGGCTGCTGCCAGTCAGAGGAGCATCACTGTCAGGTGTGACGGGCACGTTCTCTGTGCTGATCTGGGACTTATCCAGGCCTCTTGCCCGGACCATCAGGTCCCTGCCAGGGGTGCGGGGCACATCCTCGTCTGTGGACAGCCTGGCCCTAAAGGGGAGGGGGAGGTCCGGCAGGGGGCCGGGAGGAGGCAGCAGGAGGGAGTGGCCCTCCATGGCCGGGGTAGGGGGAAGGTGCATAGATGGGACTACTAGGGATCTAGGGAGGGCTGTGTCGGGCTCCAGGGATGCAGGAGCCCCTCTACCTGGCGTACAGGGGAGATCCTCGTCCTCTGTGTGGGCCTTGGGTCGAGTGTCCTGGTCGCTGTCAGCCAGGGAGCCTGTTGGCGTGGGCGGCCGCAGGTTAGTAACATCGTCCTGGGGATCCATATTAAATACAGGGATGGCGACTCCCAGGTCAATGTCTGGCTCCTCAGCTGAAAGACAACCAACATGTCAAGACAAACTGTCAGTTAAAAGCAATATGCAGTGCAACATCTGAAATGGAAACGGAAACATGAAGCTTCTGTGGTTAGGTAATAGGAGAGGGTTAAGACCTGGGACTCCTTTGGGTGAAGGGGGCCGGAGGTCCTCCAGGCTGGTCCGGCCAGGCTCCGCTGCCTCCTCCCCCTCTCTGAGGGCTCTGTGGTTGGGCTTGAGCTTCAGCCCCTCCCTAGGCCTCTGGTCCTCATCTAAACCAGCCAGCTCTGAGGGCTCATCCTCTGGGGGAGGAACTAGGGGCGTGCTGGGGGCCTTGGGCTCCAACTCCACCTCATGCTCAGATGAGGACGATGAAGAGGAGGAGGACGAAGAAGTCCGAACACGGTCCTCTTGTTTATCCGGTAGACTCTCCACATCTACCGCCGCCTCCTCCTCTGAACTGGAATCATATTCGGAGGAGTCCCCAGTCGCAGACGAGTCAGAGTCGACTTTAGAGGATGCAGAACTGGCAAGTTCTGAAGGAGTAAGGAGGAGAAAGAAACACAGAGATAGGACATTTACAGAGGCAGCGTTTACACATAGAGAACCAAATAACTAACTACGGTCATTGACATCAGCGTGTATTTACCCTCATCCGACGACTCAGATGATTCACCGTCACTGGATGAGGCTGCCTCATCTTCGTCCTCATCCTCTTCACTCTCCTGAAAGGTTCAATTCCAGAGGTTAAAAGCTCTTATAAAAAAATGGTTCTACAGTATGATGCCTCAGGTTGCCTTCTCCCAATGAGATGAAGCACCTGTTGAAGGTTGTAGTAGTCAACACTTCATCTCTCATTCTAGGCCATTTTCAGGTAATTTGACTGACAGCTCACCTTGGCCGACGACAACATGTCAGAGACCTCCGTCTCGTCAGGCTCCTCCTCCCTGTCGGAGAGGGATTCCTCCTTTCCAGAGGTCTCTACCTTCTCCTCTCCCTCACTGTCCAGCTCCAGTGGCCGGGCATGTCGTCTCCGTGAAGCTGCGCTGTCCTCGTCCACACTGGCCACATCTTCTGGGAGCTCTGCTATGTCCTCAAGCTCATCATCCACCGGCGTGGAGGGCCGCGGTCGCTTAGTGTCCCCAGTGGAGGCAGCATCAGGAGGGTCCTTCCTCTTCACCTGAACACACACAAACACATTAATAATCTCTCCCACGGATTTGTGGCAAATGCACTTTGTCAAACATAAAATTATATAACTATTTTCCAAAGTAACAGAGACCTTTAGACATATTCTTAGTCAATCCTAAAAGTGTCTGGAGGTACCTTGAATGAGGGCAGGCGGATGGCTCCTCGGAGGCCGATGCCCAGGCCCATACCCTCGTAGCCAAGGCCCTCACCCTTGTTCCAGTTCTCCAGTAGACTGGAGCCCATGGTCTCTTTGGGCTTGGGCTTTTCCTTCTCCTCCTCCTTTCCCTCGCCAGCCTTCACCGGGGTCAGGGACGCCTGGAGGATGAACAACAACATGGACTCATATGAAAGCCTGTTAGCTATCTGGCTCAATAATGCAGGAGAATCCTTGGCTAGAATAGTCATGTCATTACAATTAAATTGTTAACAACCTAGCCAGTTAACACAGCATTGTCCTTTGCACTCAAATATTTCATCCATTTCAATTAACCAAACTCATTCAATTAACCAAACTCTAAATATATCGCTCTGATATGCCTACCTTGTTTTCACCAGTGTCCATCATTTCAACACATTCAAATAAATCTTCACTCATTATATAGCTAGTGTGCATTCAACTTCAAGGTTAAATTCAAGGTTAGCTGAGCTTTTCTTATTCAAAACATTCCAGGAGTTTTAAATGAGGCCTTCCTCCAAAACATTCTTTTGTATCCAAGCAACAATGGCCACACTCTACCATTAGCATAAAGTTTTAGGGAGAAACAGTATATTTTAGGTAACCCAAAGTTTACAGGCCCATTGAGAGCATCCTGTCGGGCTGTATCACCGCCTGGTATGGCAAATGCACCGCCCGCAAACTTAGGGCTCTCCAGAGGGTGGTGCGGTCTGCCTAACGCATTACCGGGGACACACTGCCTGCCCTCTAGGATAACTACACCACCCGATGTCACAGGAAGGCCAAAAAGATCATCAAGGACATCAACCTCCCGAGCCACTGCCTGTTCACCCCGCTATCATCCAGAATGTAAGGTCAGTACAGGTGCATTAAAGCTGGGACCGAGAGACTGAAAAACAGCTTCTATCTCAAGGCCATCCCACTGTTGAATAACCATCCCTAGCCGGCCTCCACCCAGTATCCTGCCCTGAACTTAATCACTGTTGCTAACCGGATACCACCCAGTTACTTAACACTGCACCTTAGAGACTGCTGCCCTATGTACATAGACATGAAACACTGGTCACTACTTATTTTTACATACCGTTTTACTAATTTCATATGTATATACTGTATTTTAGTCAATGCCATATTATTTAACTATTGCTGTATATATACACTATTCTGTCCTACAGATATACAGTTGAAGTTGGAAGTTTACATACACTTAGGTTGGAGTCATTAAAACTCATTTTTCAACAACTTCACAAATTTCTTGTTAACAAACTATAGGTTTTGGCAAGTCGGTCAGGACATCTACTTTGTGCATGTAATTTTTCCAACAATTGTTTACAGACAGACTATTTCACTTATAATTCACTGTATCACAATTCCAGTGGGTCAGAAGTTTACATACACTAAGTTCACTGTGCCTTTAAATAGCTTGGACAATTCCAGAAAATTATGTCATGGCTTTAGAAGCTTCTGATAGGCTAATTGACATAATTTGAGTCAATTGGAGGTGTAGCTATAGATTTATTTCAAGGCCTACATTCAAACTCAGTGACTCTTTGCTTGACATCATGTGAAAATCAAAAGAAAAATTGTTGACCTAAACAAGTCTGGTTCATCATTGGGAGCAATTTACAAATGCCTGAAGGTACCACATTCATCTGTACAAACAATAGTACGCAAGTATAAACACCATGGAACCACGCAGCCGTCATACCGCTCAAGAAGGAGACGCATTCTGTCTCCTAGAGATGAACGTACTTTGGTGCGAAAAGTGCAAATCAATAGCAAAGGACCTTGTGAAGATGCTGGAGGAAGCAGGTACAAAAGCATCTATATCCACAGTAAAATTAGTCCTATATCGACATAACCTGAAAGGCCGCTGCTTCAAAACCGCCATAAAAAAGCCAAGCTACGATTTGCAACTGCACATGGGGACAAAGATCGTACTTTTTGGAGAAATATCATCTCGTCTGATGAAACAAAAATAGAACTGTTTGGCCATAATGACCATTGTTATGTCTGGAGGAAACAGTGGGATGCTTGCAAGCCAAAGAACACCATCCCCAACCGTGAAGCAGGGGGGGGTGGCAGCATCATGTTGTGGGGGTCCTTTGCTGCATGAGGGACTGGTGCACTTCACAAAATAGATGGCATCATGAGGAAGGGAAATTATGTGGATATATTGAAGCAACATCTCAAGACATCGGTCAGGAAGTTAAAGCTTGGTTGCAAATGGGTCTTCCAAATCGACAATGACCCCAAGCATACTTCCAAAGTTGTGGCAAAATGGCTTAAGGACAACAAGTGCAAGCTAGCTAGCTAAATTGCCATAAATGTTTAATACTTTTCGACCTGTCCCCAAATGAATACAATTGGTTCAGAGTTTGTTTTGATATTTTAACCTGTGTGTCATGATCGCGTTTGGTGTGGGGGGACAAAATAAATGTATGCACGATGGCGCACACACACAGCCGGTTTGGGTTCCGTGTAATAGTGAAGACATCAAAACTATGAAATAACACATATGGAATCATGTAGTAACCGAAAAAGTTAAACAAATCAAAATGTATTTTATATTCTTCAAATAGCCACCCTTTGCCTTGATGACAGCTTTGCACACCCTTTGCATTCTGTCAACCAGCTTCATGAGATAGACACCAGGAATGCATTTCAATTAACAGGTGTTCCTTCTTAAAAGTTCATTTGTGGAATTTCTTTCCTTCTTACTGCGTTTTAGCCAATCAGTTATGTTGTGACAAGGTATGGGGATATACAGAAGATTATATATTGGTAAAAGACCAAGTCCATATTATGGCAAGAACAGCTCAAATAAGCAAAGAGAAACGACAGGCCATCATTACTTTAAGACATGAAGGTCAGTCAATACAGAACATTTCAAGAACTTTGAAAGTTTCTTCAAGTGCAGTCGAAAAGCCATCAAGCGCTATGATGAAACTGGCTGTCATGAGGACTGCCACAGGAATGGAAGACCCAGAGTTACCTCTGCTGCAGAGGAGAAGTTCATTAGATTTACCAGCCTCAGAAATTGCAGCCCAAATAAATGCTTCAGAGTTCAAGTAACAGACACATCACAATATCAACTGTTCAGAGGTGACTGCGTGAACCAGGCCTTCATGGTTGATTTGCTGCAAAGAAACCACTACTAAAGGACACCAATAAAAAGAAGAGACTTGTTTTGGGCCAAGAAATACGAGCAATGGACATTAGACCGGTGGAAATTTGTACTTTGGTCTGGAGTCCAAATTGGAGATTTTTGGTTCCAACCATGTCTTTGTGTGACACGGTGTGGGTGAACAGAGAATCTCCACATGTGTATTTCCCACCGTAAAGCATGGAGGAGAAGGTGCTATTGTGTGGCGGTGCTTTGCTTGTGACCCTGTTTGTGATTTATTTCGAATTCAAGGCACACTTAACCAGCATGGCTACCACAGCATTCTGCAGCGATACACCATCCCATCTGGTTTGTGCCTAGTGGGACTATCATTTCTTTTTCAACAGGACAATGACCCAACACACCTCCAGGCTTTATAAGGGCTATTTGACCAAGAGGGAGAGTGATGGACTGCTGTATCAGATGACCTGTCCTCCACAATCCCCTGACCTCAACCAAATTGAGATGTTTTGAGATAAGTCGGGCCGTGAAGGAAAAGCAGCCAACAAGTGCTCAGCATATGTGGAAACTCCTTCAAGACTGTTGGAAAAGCATTCCAGATGAAGCTGGTTGAAAGACTGCCAAGAGTGTGCAAAGCTGTCATCAAGGCAAAGGGTGGCTATTTGAAGAACATAAAATATAACATTTATTTTGATTTGTTTAACACTTTTTTGGTTACTACATGATTCCATATGTTATTTCATAGTTTTGATATCTTCACTATTATTCTACATTGTAGAAAATAGTAAAAATAAAGAAAAACCCTTGAATGAGTAGGTGTTCTTAAATTTTTGATCGGTAGTGTCCAGAAGATAGCCCTATTTGGTAAATGAGTTCAAGTAACATACACATCTCAACAACTGTTCATAGCAGACTGTGTGAATCAGGCCTTCAAGGTCAAATTGCTGAAAAGAAACCACTACTAAAGGACACCAATAAGAAGTAGAGACTTACTTGGGCCAAGAAACACAAGTAATGGACATTAGACCGGTGGTCTGATGAGTCCAAATTAGAGATTTTTGGTTCCAACCGCCGTGTCTTTGTGAGATGCATAGTAGGTGAACGGATGATCTCCGCATGTGTGGTTCCCACCGTGAAGCATGGAGGAAAAGGTGTGATGGTACTTTGCTGGTGACACTGTCAGTGATTTATTTAGAATTGAAGGCACACTTAACCAGCATGGCTACCACAGCATTCTGCAGCGATACGCCTTCCCATCTGGTTTGTCCCACTATCATTTGTTTTTCAACAGGACAATGACCCAACACACCTCCAGGCTGTATAAGGGCTATTTGACCAAGAAGGAGAGTGATGGAGTGCTGCATTAGATGACCTGGCCTCCATAATCCCCCGACCTCACCCAATTGAGATGGTTTGGGATGAGTTGGACCGCAGAGTGAAGGAAAAGCAGCCAACAAGTGCTCAGCATATGGGAACTCCTTTAAGACTGTTGAAAAAGCATTCCAGGTGAAGCTAGTTGAGAGAATGTCAAGAGTGTGCAAAGCTGTCATCAAGGCAAAGGGTGGCTACTTTGAAGAATCTAAAATAGATTTTGATTTGTTTTGGTTACAACATGATTCCTTATGTGTTATTTCATAGTTTTGATGTCTTCACTATTATTCTACAATTCTACAAAAAATAAAGAAAAACCCTTGAATAAGTAGGTGTGTTCAAACTTTTGACTGGTACTGTGTATATATTTATACTCCGGACTCCAACATTGCTCATCCTAATATTTATATATTTCTTCATTCCATTCTTGTGAGTATTGTTAGATATTACTACACTGTTGGAGCTAGGAACGTAAGCATTTCGCTACACCCATAATAACATCTGCTAAAAATGTGCATGCAATGAAAAAATATGATTCAATTTGTGCTTCATGAAATATTCCACATAATCTCAGAAATGACAAACACGCTCACATGAGACTGTAGTGAGACTAGATAGGAGAATGACTCACCTTGGCTGAGTGTTCTTTCTTATCCCACCACTCGTCAAAGGCCCTAAAGGCCACCACCTCCACCATCTTACGGTTGAGGTCCCTCTTCATGATGGCCTTCAGCTCCTTGACGATGACCAGCAGCACCCCTTCCACAGTGGCCTTGTGAGGGTCTTCCTTAGCCTCGTAGCCCGGTGGAGGAACAGCAGGGTTGAACTTGGGCATGCTGGGGTGGGGCCAGGGTTGCTGCCTGTGGCCCCCTGCACTGGCAGCTGGGGTGCTACTCATTGACAAGGGTGGGTAGGGACCGCCAAACTGCATGGCTGCTGACCCGGCTGCAGCCGCCCCTCCTGCGGTCATGAAGTGTGGGTAGGGGTAGGGACCCCGGGTCTGGGCCATGCGACTCAGCATTTGGGTCTGCATCTGGAAGGACATGTGAACGCTGCCCCACTGAGGCAGGCAGCTCATCAGCTCCATCTGCATCATAGGCACCATGCCATGGGGGTAGAGGTGAGGCAGCATGGGGTGTGGAACTCCAGGTGCCAGGTGTGAGCCTGGGACAGCAGAGAGGTGGTGTGGAAGACCGAAGCCCGCTTGAGGGGGTAGAGGGGGGAAGCCGGGGGGTGGGAGGGGCATGGACTGCATGGGGGACACAGCAGAGTTGACCACAATTCCCTTGACACAGTCGCCACCGTGCGTGGGCGTGCCTGGCATGTCGTCCTCGTCCGAGATCTCCATGTCTTCCCCAGAGGACTGATGGCTCTGTGTGGGAGAGAGAGGACAAGGTGTCAGGACATCTCTCTACACTACATGACCTGATAGTCATATAGGAAGCATCCACATAATGAGCAAAGTTTCTAGCTTCTGTACAAATCCCTATAATATCATAATAAATAGCAAACTCTGCCAGCCCCTTCTTTAAATTCCAAACACAGGCTGTCTAACACTAACCTTGATATTAGTGTCTAAAAAGGCACTATTAGAATTTAGCAGCATGTGGTTATTTCCTAATCTTTCAAATCATGAACAGTTAATTACACCGACATACACCGGGTTTGGCCGATGTAGGCCGTCATTGTAAATAAGAATTTGTTCTTAATTGACCTGCTTAGTTAAATATAATTGTAAAAATAAATCATAATAATTATTATTTGAAAGATGAGCCAAGTCTAAATACTTTCAGCTCAAGTGTTAGCACAAGTTTAATCAAATATATACATGATTCTTGGCTACAAAAAACACAACTGTTGATTCAATGTCCTTGAATAGCCGTGTAAACTAACAAAAAATAAACTTTATCGCAGACAACCAGGTTATGGTCATAGATTCAGTAACAACTTAGCTTTCATTGATAAATCATATCTGGGTGGCAATGAAATCAGGATTCATAAAACAATCAAAACCACAAAGACTGAAAAAGCCTGGGGAGCAGCCTGTGTGTGCCAAACTGCCCATATTATTGAAATGTTTGCTTTGTGATAACATAAAATATACAGGGATGTGAGCCAATCCGGATTGTCAGGCTCAACAGAACCAGGAAGTGGTGAGTTGAGTGTTGAATGGAGCTAACAGCTCCTGGTAACTCCTCCCATGAGTGTTAGAAAGAGGAAGTGAAAGTGTTTTCTATTCCCCAACAGAAGAATGAGTCAGGTTTCCCAGTCACAGCCCTGGGTGTGGGCCTCCTATTACCAGGGCACAGGCTCGTTACAAACAGTGAGTAGTACCAAACATGAGGAAAATAACCATTTACACATCAACAGAAGAGTTACTTCCAAAAGTTTTTTTTAAATCAAATACTATCAAATATTATTTGAAACAACAGAGGTAGACTATTATGCCCTAAAATTGTACTGCCACTTACTTTGCCTGTCAAATTGATCTGGGGTCAGGTTAAAACTTTGCTTGATGTTTCTCTGATGCATGTCCCCAGTTTGGAGATTTGGATGAAATTTGTTATCGTGCCAGGTAGAGAATTAACTAGCAACTACGAGCTTTGAATCTATTGCAAAATGATTAATACATGGCTTGCAAACACAAAGCCATTCAAACAGAAAGACAATGGAAACAGATTTCAAAGTACATGACGACTGTATAAAGTGTATATCTTTATGAGGCAACTAGTTCTGATGGCAGGGGGAAAACACGAATGTTCTGTGTCACTCACGGTATGTTGTTGATAACGTCACCATGTTTGGAACAGACCCATTAAAAATGTCACTGTTTTGGTCACTGTTTGCTGTGAAACCAGAATAAACCATTTCCTCTTGTAGTATACAGACAGAAGAATGAAACAAAAGGGAAAGTGCAGGCTTACTATCAGACACTGAAGCCTGTTTACTTCCGGTGCCCCCTTTGTAGCTGCCAAATAGATCCGGCTGCAAGCAGACTACTCCACAGCAATACTACTAATGTGGCCAATAACGTGTCATGTATGGAATGGAGTATCTGTTCCCCGTTTCCATCTCCCACTTTTTAAACATAGCATCTACCCAAAGTAAGGATGATACTGTTGGTTCTTACCTCAATTTTGTCTGTGGGTGTGTGGTTTCCGAGGCGACCAACCTTCAAGTCACTGGCGTTCTTCCCATGGAGATGGTCTGGAGAGCTGACTCCCTTGAGGAGCGAGCCTGTTACAAGGATGGGCTCCTCATCATCGGAGTCAGGCAGGGGAGTAGGGCTGACGTCCTCCAGGCCCGTGCTAGAGGGTCGAGAGGTGTGGGTGCCCCCATAAGGAGGGATGGGGGACAGCTGAGAGGAAGAGGAGGAGATGGGGCTGCAGACCATACGCACATCAGTGTCTGATGAGTCGCCTCCAGGAAGGAAGGGAAGCTTTGTCCTTTTCTCCTTCAGAAGCATCTCAATACGGGAGTCCAGGCTATTTCGCTCTGACTCCAGGGTGGGGGTGCCAGGGGAGGGGGGGCAGTGCTTTGGTGTCAGGGCAGGGGGGGTGCTGGGGTGGGCCTTGGGCTCAGGTGGGGGTTCTGGAATGGGTGGAGTAGCTGGCTTGTTCTTGACTGGCTTGAAGTCAGTGGCAGGGGCCATGGTGTGCCTCCGGTACTCTGCCTCCCGCTGGACAGGCTGGTGGAACAAAGATTCTGAGGGGGGGAACGCAAGGGGCATTGAGGCCTGCTGGTAGGGGGAAAAGGCAGACTTAAAGCTGGCACTGCTAGGGGGAGGTGGTGTGTGGGCAAAGGATGAGGCAGAGGGAGGGGGTTCAGGTGGGGCAGGTTGGTGCTGCTTGAAGGCAGACTGTTCAGAGTTGCCTCGGTAGGAGGAGGATCCTGATCCCCCAGTGCCATGGACATAACGTCTCTCCGGTCTCCGGTTATAGGCATCCTGGAACTTGCTCTCGTGTCTGCGAGACTTGTAGCCTCCAGAGCCTTCGGCCCGGCTAGACTGGTAGGCTGGGGTGGCCTGCCTGCTGGAATAGTTGGAGTCCTGAGAGAAGGGTGTACTGGTCTGGCGCGGGGTGTGAGGGGTGCCCTGGGACTGCGGAGTTTCTTGCCTTAGGCTAGAGTAGGCTGTATCCTGGGACAGAGGGGTGGTGTTGGAGGCGGTGCTGCTGGGGGTCACTATGCCTCCCACTGCAGCAGACGAGCTGCTTTCAGAGAGCCGGCGCAGGGGCTCACAGGCCTGGGGAGGGACACACCAAACTCTGCTTAGGAAACACACTCATAGAAGGCACTTCATACATTCAACTGCTGAAACCTATATAACATCCATCAGCATGGCTACATTGCCCATTTAATGTCACAATCAAGTTCAGGTTTTAAAATGAAAATAATGCAACCTTATGCATCTTGAGCACACAGCAACTGTTATGATTTAACTTAATTAACAGGCCAATAATTATATCTAAAAATGTAGGGTCAGATTTTTGTTTTTGCGACACTTCCCAATATGCATGAATTCAAACCGCTGAAGACAGCCGAGTATTGGTTGCAGGAGAAGCTGTGCAGTAAGGCTATGGCTCAAAGGCAGGCTTACAACAGCTCTGCCCCTTTCCTCTGCAGGCAGGCAGAGGTTCTAGACAACATTCCTTCCTGGGCCCCATTTTACCACCTGCTGCACTAATAAACTGGATTAGAGATAAGGGTGTCAGCTTATATTGGCTGGGGGTCACAGAGACTCACTGGAGTACAGCGCAGTAACAATGATTCAGGAATTGTTCCAACATTTTTCACCAAACAAACCTTTGAAGCTGGAAAAACTACTAACTTAACTATGTCTTCATCTGAAATACCTTTCTGATGACATACAATAAACTCATAATGGCTGGTCTGCAGTTGACTATGGGACACTTTTCATTTTCAATAATGCAAAGCTCCTTAAAGCCGAGAGAACCAGGCTTATGCCCAGAACTTTACAATCTGTTCAAGGGACTAGGCCAGGGCCTTGACTATCAGTTGGCACTGCAGAAAGAGTAGTTATGCAAACATGAAAAGGTAAATCAAATAGAATGTTCAGACAAATTAAACACGCTTACCTTTCCTGTGAGCCTGTTTTGGAACACTTGCAAATTCTCTCAAATACAACATAACATAGTGCTACTAAACATCCAACATAAAAGTGGTGGTCTTACCAGAAGAGCCTCTGCAAGGCTACGAGGGGACACTTGTCTGGCCTCCTCTCCTCCCACCGGAAGTGTCCGAGGGGTGAAGGTGCCATTCAACAGTAGCTGGAAGTACCTAAGGCGATTCTCACCTGGATGGATAAGGTTAAGATATGGTTCAATAAGTGAAATATATAATAACTAGACTCATAGTAAATGCAAATCCGGGGCACTAAAATTTGTATGATATGGTTGTGTGAAATTTGTGGATGTCCATCATCTATTTCGTATGATACTGTATGTTAAGAACATAGAGAATGATAGAGGTCTCTAGTGGCCAAAAGGCAGTATTTGCATGGGCAGCGTAATGGAGGGCTTCCACCATTTTAATGTAGTCAATTGGGTGAGACTCCCAACCTCATTGGCTGGTCCCTCTTGGTGACCATGTTGGATTCATGTCCAACCGGGTCATCAGGCAGGATCAGCCAATTGTGAAGAAGAAAATGTACTACTTCAAAATGGAGATTGCCTCAGTGGCACTGCCCATGCTGTCACAGAAGCAATAATTAATTATAATTCATATGATATGTTACAAATTACAATTTGTATGATGTTACAAATGCAATTCGTACAATATGTTACGAATTTGCAATATGTATGGTATGTTACAAATTCCAACTTGTTGTGGCTAACGTTAGCTAGGTTGCTAACATGCTAAGTAGGTGCAAAGTTGCTAATTAGCTAAAATACTAATGTTGTCGGTGATGAGGTTCAAACACGCAACCTTTGGGTTGCTAGACCTTCGCATTTTATGCCCAACCAACCACCCTCCTTTCGTTTTAAGTAACCTCCTGTCTTATGTAACCATACCAAAAGTAACATATTATACTAATTTGAGTGTCCTGGATTTTCATTTACTGTGTTATGTCTAGTCTATGAGGCCAGGCTGACCTTAGAGGTGTGTAAGAACATCATTCACAGCAATAAATACACAATAATGTGTGGTATATTATTAAATATAAAATAAAATAAAACTGCATGTGGAGTTTTCCACAAGGCAAATGTTCTAGTGACATTTAATTTAAGTTGTACATTTAAAATATGCATATGGTAAATCAATGTCACCGATATATGCATACTATTGCAGGCAGGTGAAACTATAATGATAAATTGGTACCCAGTAGGCCTTAGATTTTCTGCTTGATCTCCAGCCTCTCATTATATAGGCTACCAGTTTAAATGAAATGCGGCACTGAGCACTTTCCCTATGACCCTCTGCTGATGTAAGAGGAACCACTGTCTATTTAAGAGATTAAGAGAATAGTGGTGCTTCCAAGACAATTAGGAACTCATGAAGACAGTGATCTTCAGGTCGGAAAGTCAGAGCTCTAGAAAGATGACCATTCAAAACGATTTTTTCCCAGGTCGAGTTCGTCCGTCCACCCCCCCAGAGTTCCCAGTTGTCTTGAACGCACTGATGTTGGAAATGTCCGAGTTCCCAATTATTGTGAACACGGCAAAAAACTTACAGCGTCATGATACGAGTAAATTCTAAATATGATACACGATATTCCATTTAGCCGGGGAAATAGGCGAAAGTCCTTCATTACTGATGTTAATAGCTACAGACAAATATATTAACATGGTAAATATTAACATGGTAAAATGCAGCCAATGTCAACAAGTAAAATTTTGTTTAATGATAGGCTGAAATCAAGAAAAAATATATTTCGGATATAAAGTTGCTATAGAATAACAAAAAAAAATCCTAAGTAATTCAAGCATAATTCTATTATAGGCGTTTATTACAGGCACATACATAATTAAACAGCTATAACTAATTCAATGATGACTGCCATAATTGGATATAAATCAAATAAACCAAACCAAACCAAACTGCGTTTTATCTGTATTCATGTCGGGAAAACCCCGTTCTGCAGTTTGCACACGTTATTGATGCTTATGGGCTCGTGGGTAAATCGCACTTACATTCAGATGAAAGTGCTCTGGTTACCAAGCAACCACCGTAAACGTAGGCTTTACACGTGACTAAATGTTGTCCTCCAAAAATGAAATTAGGGACGTTTTATAAATAAAATATCAAGTTTTCAAGTATGCATAAATGTTGTTTCTACAACTGAGAATGAATTGCACATTATTTATAAATACTCACATATATATATATATATATATATATATAGCCCATGTAAAGATGTATTACCTTTAGGATCC
Organism: Salvelinus fontinalis; assembly: GCF_029448725.1. Lineage (NCBI taxonomy): Eukaryota > Metazoa > Chordata > Actinopteri > Salmoniformes > Salmonidae > Salvelinus > Salvelinus fontinalis. The sequence goes on from NC_074666.1 coordinate 23,629,964, forward strand.
AGCTCCAGGTGGATGATGTTGCCCATAACTGACGTGTTGTGAAGAGTCTGGACAGCATCCTTGGCTGCTTTTACAGTTCCAAAAACAACTTTGGCTATTCCCAAATGCTTTTTGTTCTTCGGATTGTATAGAATTTCCACCTCTTCTATGTCCCCAAATTTCTTGCACATGTCAGTCAAAAAACCTTCTCTGATGTTATCGTTCAGCCTCGCAAACGTCACCTCCTTGGGAGGCACGCGGCCGATGTAACATTCATCAATCTGGAGAAAGAAAATAGTTACATTAAATGATGAATGTTACATTTATTTAGACATCACATTTATCCAGAAGCCGTTGAAACCTGAATTCCAGGCTGCAATGTGACCAACACAAATGTTTTTACGTAGCCTATGCCCGATTAAATATAATATTTTTGGACATCTGCAGTTTACATTTTGAGAAACTAAATAAGCACGATAGAATAGTCTTGACATACAACATCCAAACTGTGTTCATGCTGTAAGGGATAATAGCTTAGCATATGTTGCCTGTCTGGAGAACTACATCCTAAATAAAAAGCATGACACTTCCATCAACAATGTCGAGGGGGTGTGTCAGGCTACTTAAAACTTCGGAACCTTAGAAAAGGCTATAACCCCAAAACATAAAAAGCATGGCACATTTTGTTAAGATCTGAGAGGGGGTGTGACTGATTACCCTACCTTAAACTTCGGAACTGGGAGATCCGTCTCCTTGTACTTCGTCCATAGACGACCGATTCTCGGGTCACGGACGATATCCACTGGTGGCATCCCAGGGTTCTGTAGAACGATAAAATGTAACTATTCCAGAAGTTCTGACAAGCAGGAAGAATATGACGCCCCGATTGCCGATCAAGACGGGGTTTACACCAGACACTACATTCATGAAAAAGGTTCGTTTTTGGAATCGTTTGGATAAACCTTTGACTGCGTTTAACGACGGGATAGTGACACTTCTGATGCACTGTGTCATGTGCAGAAAGTAACGTATCAATCGTTGAGGCAAACACTGCAACAATGTAGCTAAGTGTTTCTCTTTTCGAATACGGATGTAACACTTACCGGCATGTTAAAAGTCGTCCCATCATAGCGATACAATTTGTGCGATCCCTTTTTCAACGCTGGGTCAATAATCAACTTGTAACTTCTACAATGGTGACTTCGTTTCTCCCCCGAACTGCAAACGGGATGGTGGTTGTCCATGCCGTTTGCCAAACCTGTGTAGAAATGTCAAGAAGATGAGAGCAACACAGACTTGCGCACAAACACTCGTTAGGTTACATTGTAGCGATAGCTTTGCAAATACTATGAGGAGGAAAACGGGGATTACAAGCGTATCCCAGTTACAGAAACAGACATTACAGAGGAAGGAAAAAAAGAGCAAGCTTACTTGAACTCTGCTTTCTGCCATGGTCTTCGTTTAGTCTGTTTCTTTCCCCTGGCTTGGACATGTTTTGTCCGATCGAACTTTATTTTAATAATCAAACGGCGAGATAATCTATCTTACTGATTACATTACATGATTCAAAGAATACTGCCTCCCTTTTTGCGAGCCAACACATATTGTGCCTCCAGTCTGGGGTTTCTGTCTCTCTCACAATAGTATTGAGCTTCGCTACCCCTCATACCATTCGCACTTTCGATTTGAGGTTCTTTACATATGCGTACATTTTGTAATATTATTGGACCATTTTAAACACACAACACATTAATAAATCAAGATATGTATTGCATTTAAATGTAAATATTTGAAGTTGTCGTATAGTGGCTTTTTAGCTCGCATATTGGGCATGAAATAAGTGTTGAATCTACCGCCTACTTTTACTCAAAGAGCAAACAAGATGGACATAGGTCGACGCAAGTTCTGTCTAAGCACAGATCTAGGGTCATTATAACGCTTTTATTCCTGATTGAAAACGTTAGCCTTAGGATATTAAACCTGACCCTAGAGCTGTGCTTATGGGAAATTCTCAGGAAATATATTGGGTCTGTTTACAATATATTACATAAATAAAACATAAATTAAATACATTTTGAGACTATAGACTAGGCCTACATTATAACTTATACACACATTGTCTGTAATACCCGTATAATATTCAAAGGCCAAATATGGGTACATTTTAAAGTAACTGTTTATTTTAACCGACATGTTTTGCATTATTAATCTGTTTCATTATCTTTTTGATATTTTGTGTTATGTTGGCTGAGGAGATGTGCCATCCATTGCTTGATATTTTTTGCAGTGCTTGGGTAATTGGCTGGTTAACGTTAGCAGTTCCACCGGCCAATCAGAGCGAAGCACCATTTTAGCTTCTGCTATTAGAGGCACGGCTGAGGAATCTTTCAACAGAGAACAGAGAGAGGGGGCTGGGCGCGCTCTCAGCAGCCATTTTCCTGAAATGGGACTCAATGGCCAATATGGGTTTCCTTTGTTTCAAAGGGATCTTATACTTTATTTCCTCATCTCTTTCTGGACTATGATAAATAACAATGATTCCCCATTGACAGGATGGAGAAGAAGGAAGATAAAATACTGGATGTTATCCCTTTGACATTTTTAACCTTTTTCCTCCTCTGCTTGGAATCCATCTTTGTCCTAACTAGGTCATGGCACACCCATATAAAATTATTTTGGATTCTAAAGTAAAAAGAAAAATGTATAGTGAATAAACAGCTTGTAGTTTGAAGTTGTTATGAAGAAAAGCACAGTAAATGTATAATGAAATTGTGTAATGGCATTTTGTTGACATTGCACTGTAAATGGCCATGTATGATTTATAGCATGTGTAAGTTAAATTGTGTTACCTTTTGTATATGTAGGAAATGTGAGCTTATTGTTATTAAAGTATCACTATTCTGTTATTTTTATTGACTTGATCATTTTGGAGTAATGGTGTCAGTAGAATTGCCAACTCTTTTCAATACATTAATTTGCATACTGTTTTAACTATATCCATCAGAGGCTAGGTATATTTGCTCATCTAATGTCAGCACATAAAGCAGGCCAGAGAGCAAATGGCCTTTAGCAAAACTGCTGAATCATTTATAACTGGAAATTGGCTGTTGGTACTCAACTAACCCCCTTCACTTGTTCTACATTAAAGAGTGGTTGCTTCTCATCTTTCACATGGTACACCATCTAGTTACACAACAGAGACGTTTAATACCATGAAGGTCAGTAAGTATTCTTCTTTCAAATGATGGCTTGTGCACTAAATGTGTCAAATTATGCATGTTTTGTAATAGCTCATAGTAAGCAGTAGGCTATACATTTGGACAATACAGAACAAATGTGAGGGTATAATGTACCTGATGTTGCTTCATGGGCATATTTACATTTCTGTAAAATTCCAGAAACAATCCTACACTTATTGGTATCCTCAAAGGCTCACTACATAGACATTGAATCAAACTGGAAGAAGATGAAAAATGAAACTCTAATAAAAATATTTACCTTAACATTGTGAGGGAATACATTTATCAGGCCTAAATGCAGGGGGAAATTGAACATTCCTATTCCCATCTTCGGATCCTCTTATTGTGGTTTAAAGGATGAGTGGGGATGCAACTCCTAAAAAGGAAGAAAACAATTAGCCCAAAACTATGTCTATTGAAGGCTTTTGACTTAGTCTTGACTGCTATTTGACCAACGAATAACAAATGCTGAAAGTCTTCAAGCAGCATCAGTAAGTGCAGTATGCAAACCAGCTCCCCTCTCTCTTCCTGATGACAGGATTGCATTCAAATCCCTCACCCTCGAATTTAAGATATAAAAAATAAACCTAAACGACATAACCTACTTCCATGGAAATCTTGTCATTTTAAAGGTAATGGATTTTGTTCTGTCTCAATGTATTAGTTCTACACAACAGTAATGTTACATTTGATTGTTTTAGGACAGGTTCACCAAAGAGGGATTTGCCTAAATTGATCTCATTAACAACTATTATATTGTAACATTAAATTGTGACATGTTGTTGGAATTAGATGCTAATAATAAACTTACAGTTAATTAAAACATGTAATCCAAGAGAAAGATGTCTTATAGGGAACAAATGCTTTTAGGGGTAAAATTAATCTGGTAGACCTCTCATTGCTCCCCCTTGTCCAAAAACGACCTTTCATATGTACTTTCGTTTAATGGCTTCTGTCTGCTGTTGTTCTCAATTTCAAAATGGCTTCTTCACAGACAAAGGAGATCACTGTGTGTTGGTTAAGTTGCTTCGCCATTGCTGGGCGAGGTAGTCATTCGCAAGAAAGAGCTGCAGTTTCCCACACACAGGTCTCTGTTTACACACTGGAAATGTATCAATGGTGCGCAAGAAATATGACTTCAACTGGTGTGTTTGGAAAAGTGTAGGCTACAGCAAAATTGAAACGACAGAGCGAAGAAACATGGCACATTCAGTCCAGTCGTCTAGTTGCAGGGCTACAGTTGATAGACTTTAAACGGGTTGGCAAACATCAGTAATCTGAGGATCTGGCCAGTTGCCAAATGTATGAGAGAACTGCACCCACACAGCCATATAAGGTCAGAAGAAACGATTTCGAACAGTGCTGTATTTCTTTCAGGATACTCAAAGGGGATTTCAGACTTCTTCGTACTCTCTCTCCCCTTCAAGATAATGATTCGATGTTGTATTTCGAAGTGTTGATCAGCTACACACGAAGATTTTAGGAGATGTCATACAAGCAAGATGTAATCCATCCTATAGGTAAAGGAGAAAAATAGGAACAAACCTGTCTCTGTGTGTACACTGTATGTATGTTTTCCCGAGTATTAAAGTGTCTCGAGTTGAACTCTTCTGGTTACAGTTGCAATGAATGTGCCATGGATTATGTTGATCAATTTTAATCGCATGATCAACACAGCGGCTAAACAACCTCATTTATGTTTCAGAAACAGAGAAAGTCTACATGTCGAAAATGTTTTAGTTAACTGTAGAGGAGCTTGTATTTCCAGGCAGGGCTCAATTCCTATTGCACAATTGCTGCGTAAATGGCCAAGGGTAAAAGGAGTGTCGAACCATAAGGTCACGAGGCTCCATGCAACGCCGTGAACCATGCATCCAACAAACTGTTGTTTACACCCTCTGAAAACAAAATAGACGCGTTGGGCAAGCCAGATACCGGCAATCGATGGGCCTTTCTTGTAGAGAATAGAACATGCAGGCCATTCCATCCGCTCCCTCAGTGCTCAAATTATTGAAGACCATGTTTTTGCTATTATTGAAGCAGCTAGAGCGGAAGTAATGTAAAAATAAAAAAGTGTTACCCAAATGTCTTATTCTATGACCGACAGAGCACTGTTAAATCCGACTGAATCATAGTATAAAGGCTTGTTGTATGGCAAAACCGACCAGCTGTTATTACGCAAGCAGAGAAGGAACACATTAAAGCACACCCAGAAAAAAGGGAATGGGCCTCTTGTGTAGAAGACCGACTGCTCGCAGCACAGTAGGGTATATTTATTTGTCTATACTCTCGGACCATTGTATGTCAAGCTGTTATATTTAGGCAAGCTATTTAGGCCTTAAAAAAGTTAATAGTTCAAATGATTGGTGTTTTCAATGACAGCATAACTAAATTCGTTTTATAATTCTTTGGTTTTCAGTTAATCGATACTGCTGTTTTCGATGGGGTTTTTGTCAGGATGTTTGAAAGCGTACTCCAAATCCCATTTTGAGTATTTAATTTAGAATAATGAATTCAAACCTTATTCAACCAACAATTAAAGCCTATAACCTATAGACAAAATAAAACGTACCTACAAATAAATCGACCCGGCGTAATTGAGATAATCTCATGTTTTTTAAAGCACTGTTAAATCTTACACAATCTATTGTCCAACAAACATTTAAATCGGCAATAATTTGAACACGTATTTTTATAATCGCATGCTTTTTGTACTTTCGAATCTGGTTTTCAGTTCCACAGAAATATAAAATATTATATGGAGGGTTTTTAATTTATCAAAATAGTAGGAGTCCTGTTGATTTATGTTGGATGCACGACGGCATTTTAGCTCATGAATTGTGATTAAGTATGTTACAGGAAAATAAAGATCACATTTTAAGATTTACATTTTGTTGTATAAACAATTGATTTCCATCTCCAACACTATCCAAATCACAATGATGCATGGAATTAATGTTGTAATCGTTCTGTGGAGGCTGTCAACATGTCCACTGTTACAGCGTGACCAATCACACACAGTCCAAAATGGACAGGAGAGAGGCCATAGTGGCCTATTAGGATTTTAAACATTATTTTACTCCAATTTATTGTGAATATTGAAGGTTTATTGACGCAATAACAGAAAAGCCAACGCTATTATTCATATAGGCTAACATTCCACTTCACATAAATCCCATTCGTTGTTCCATGATTCGTTGATGTGTTATTTAGATTAGAAAAATATGCTGATATAAATGTACATATATAGATAGACCTATTGTGTGTATTTTGCTTTTATTTTCTCTGGGTTTGTATTTATTTTTCCATGAACTGTATATGCTATCTAAACTAAATAGATGCTTTATTGGGTTTTTCTCTTTGTATTGCTTTTCACACACATTTGCATGTCAGGAAGCCTACATGACAGACCTACTTGAAATAGTCCTTTTCATGGCATTTCTGTAGATGACAATGACGCAATAGTTTGATTGTTACATACAATTATACATTTTTTAAACATTTACATAAAAAACAACCCAATGGTAGTCTATTTCTCTTATTAAATGTGAATCAAAATATCATTGTTATCCTGCTACCATTTTAAAGAAATTGTGTTTCAAATGTACTTGCTCCTTCGAAATGTTCATTGAAATATAATTTTGAACGGCAAATAAATATAAATTAATCAGATGTCTGTTATGTTTTCTTTTGAGTTTTTGACATTGATGGTTTTGATATCTGAGACAATTAAGAAGACTCAGAGATTATGATTTTAAAATACATTGTAGCTTTACTCTAAGAAAAATATGATGCCAATTTACTATTGGTCTAGTGGTCACATTTTCAGTATAATTTCAAGGGGCTCAGTGGAACCACCGTCTGTGTAGCAGTCTGTTTAACTATAATTCTCTCCTTGCCACTCCTGTCATGCTAAACTTTGGCATGTAACATGGAATACAATTCATGGAATGTCAGCAAAACGAACTGGGACCCAGACTAGAACCACACAGGGTGATATACTGTATGAATCAACGCAAAGAAGAGCCTTTTCTTCCATGGTGGTAAATTACAACAACAAAAAATATATATATATAAACACAACATGTAAAGTGTAGGTTTCATGAGCTGAAATAAAATATCCCAGAAATGTTCCATGCGCACAAAAAGTTTATTTCTCTAAAATTTTGTGCGCTAATTAGTTTACATCGCTATTAGTGAGCATTTCTCCTTTGCCAAGATAATCCATCCACCTGACAGGTGTGGCATATAAAGAAGCTTATTAAACAGCATGATCATTACACAGGTGTACCTTGTGCTGGGGACAAAAGGCCACACTAAAATGTGCAGTTTTGTCACACAACACAATGCCACAGATGTCTCAAGTTTTGAGGGAGCATGCAATTGGCATGCTGACTAGGAATGTCCACCAGAGCTGTTGCCAGAGAATTTGGTGTTCACTTTTCTACCATAAGCCACTTCAGTCGTTTTAGAGAATTTGGAGTACGTCCAACTGGCCTCACAACCGCAGACCACGTGTAAACTCGCCAGCCCAGGACCTCCACATCTGGCTTCTTCAACTGCGGGATCGTTTGAGACCAGCCACCCGGACAGCTGATGAAACTGTGGGTTTGCACAGCCAAAGAACTTACATTTACATTTTACATTTAAGTCATTTAGCAGACGCTCTTATCCAGAGCGACTTACAAATTGGTGCATTCACCTTATGACATCCATAACTTCTGCACAAACTGTCAGAAACCGTCTCAGGGAAGCTCATCTGCGTGTTTGTTGTCCTCACCAGGGTCTTGATCGGACTGCAGTTCGGCGTCATAACCGACTTCAGTGGGCAAATGCTCACCTTCGATGGCCACTGGCGCGCTGGAGAAGTGTGCCCTTCACGGATTGTGAACAGAGTGCCCCATGGTAGAGGTGGGGTTATGGTACGGGCAGGCATAAACTACGGACAACGAACAGAATTGCATTTTATTGATGTCAATTTGAATGCACAGAGATACCGTAACGAGATCATGGGACCCATTGTTGTGCCATTCATTGCCGCCATCACCTCATGTTTCAGCATGTTAATGCACGGCCCAATGTCACAAGGATCTGTGACCAACAGATGTATATCTGCATTCCCAGTCATGTGAAATCCATAGATTAGGGTCCAATTCATTTATTTTGACTGATTTCCTTATATGAACTGTAACTCAGTAAACTCTTTGAAATTGTTGCATGTTGCATTTATATTTTTGTTCAGTAGAAAATAAGAGCGCTCTTAAGGTATAGGCACAGGTTACTAGGTCAAGTCAAATGTTACTAGGCCTGTGTGTGATCCTAACCCCAGCTAACCCAGAGTCCACTCAGTTATAGCTCTCTATATCACAGAGCACAAATACTTCAGATACCACTGATCATTATTGGCTCCCGAGTGGCACAGTGGTCTAAGGCACTGCATCTCAGTGCTAGAGGCTATATCACAACCGGCCGTGACTGGGAGTCGCATAGGGCAGCGCACAATTGGCCCAGCGCTGTCCGGGTTAGGGGAGGGTTTGGCCGGGGTAGACCGTCATTGTAAAATAAGAATTTGTTCTTAACTGACTTTCCTAGTTAAATAAAGGTAAAAAAATAAAAATACATTGCTTTCTGCTCTGAGAGGGAAGGGGAGGGCACAGAGCAGAGTGAACTACTCAGAACTCTTCTACAGCACACTCAACACACCTTTCTAAATAGAGGAAGTGCCTCAGTGTGAGCCTCAGCCCCACCCAGTGATGTGACGGGACAGGCCAGATGACTACAGAGCGGTAGAGAGAGAGAGAGCAGCTGTAGACTGACTCTATTGCGTGACTGAGCTTTTACCACAGAGACGCTTCCAGTGAACAAATTGATTAGGAATAGAAGGGTGTTCAGGGTCACTAGGAAATAACTGAAGTTGGAAAGGACCATTAAGTGGTGAACAGAGCAGAGTGAGACACCTGTTCAAGATGAGACTGAGCTTGGTTTGTTCCTCTTGTTGACACTCATTCTTCCCAATTAGCCAGGTTCTCTTTAAAATTCATTGGGTAGAACTGACATGTGTTCAGACTCAGTTGGGAGGGACTGACTTTATCGTGACTTCTGTCTGACTGCGACCTGTTGGACTCTAGATATGACACAGAATGGTACTGTGACTAGCAATGGCAACGCTAAGAAGGGAGAAGAACTAAAAATTGTTATTGTGGGTGATGGGGGATGTGGGAAAACATCCCTTCTAATGGTGTATGCCAAAGGAGACTTTCCAGAGGTAAGGATAACATGGCATCTAGTGGCATCTCTTGAGATGTTTGCATAAACAGTTTAGACTATGCAAATATATTCATTTTTCACTAAATTAACTCTCCCAAAAAAAGTCATGGTAAGTTAGCACAAATAAGTAACACTATTCTAAATATAGGCTTCCTTCTCCAAAGATAATGATTTGTTACATAATTAAGGATTACATATATTCAAGATCTATGGCACTGTATCCAGTTTTGGTTGAATTACATTGTCTCAATTATGTGCATTTACAGTATCCCGTGGATGAAATGCAAAATGATTGAAATACTGAATTTCTTTCTCCATTTGTCATTTCTATTTAACAGAAGTATGCTCCGTCTGTCTTTGAGAAATATGTCTCCACAGTCACGTATGGAGGGAAAGAGATTCGGCTCAACCTCTATGACACAGCTGGTAAGGTCCCCTATGCAACATAATCATTATTAAGAATCTATAGATCAAGAAGAGGGTTCTGTTCCTGCACACTGGGCAGGTATGTAGGGTGTGGATCGTTGTTCTGTGGGTGTGGAGTCATCTTGCCTGTAATGCTGGAGCAGATATATTCTGATAGCATATCTTTGATCAGCTAGGTGGAACATAAAGCTAGATAGAAGGATAGAATTGTGTCAGGTCAGTGCAATCCAAGCATTGGGTTTAGAACAGAGATTCTGAAATGCTTTCAATTATTGACTAATATAGCCATCAGTTAAAAATATTGTGACTTATTTATCCTCTTGTTTTCTGGAGAATAAACAGTAAAAATAAACATGGGACTAGTTTGCTGGAGGATGAGAACTGAAAATGTGTCTTATGACTTTCTCTATAACTGGAAACTTTTCGTTTCGTTTCGTTGAAATATCATAATGGAGTATTGTAGATTTACTGTCTGACTGTAGTAGATTACATTGTTTTTGTAAACGATGAGTATGACGCGACATCTCACTGAGTATTACACCTTGCCCTCTCACAGCACTGATGCAATGACAAGCAGCAGTGTTGCAGAAAGCTGCTGTGACAGAGGATGTGGTGGAGGCTCATCTATAGAAATAATGTTTGTAACTGTATTTGCATCTAAGTGGTCCTTTGATACTTTAAACTAGACATTGCCAGTGAAACCTCAGATTATCAGCTCAAATGGCTAGATATTGAATTGAAAATCTTAATAGCTTCTAAATAATAACTTTATTCTGTTGAATTGTTTACTATTTGATTAAGATCATGTCAAACTTGATTTTCTAGTTTTTCAGCTCGTTGTTATGGATATTGTAAATCACAAATAGAGTACCACAGTATGAGTCATATTACCCATAAAACCTAGCGGTCAAAAAAGGAAATGGTTCCAATCGTTTTTCCACCATAAATGTTTCCCACAGGGGATTTTAGAAACACTTTTAGAAACACCTTCTTTAACCTGTCTCCTCCCCTACATACACACTGATTGAAGTGGATTTAGCAGGTGACTTCAGTAAGAGATCACAAAACACAGCCATTATTTTAAGTGTTTCTAAAATCCCCTATGGGAAAATGAATGGTAGAAAAATTATTGGAACCATTTCCCTGTTTTGACCGCCAGGTTTTATTGGTATTTTGACACCTCCACTATGTGGCTCTATAACAGCATAAATTGAGTGCACAAAACATTAGGAACACCTGACTTTCCATGACATAGACTGACCAGGTGAAAGCTGTGATCCCTTACTGATGTCACCTGTTAAATCCACTTCAATCAGGGTAAATGAAGGGGAAGAGACCGGTTAAAGAAGGATTTTTAAGTCTTGAGACAATTGAGACATGTCTTGTGTATGTGTGCCATTCAGAGGGTGAATGGGCAAGACAAAAGATTTAAGTCTCTTTGAATGGGGAATGGTAGTAGGTGCCAGGCTCACCAGTTTGAGTGTGTCAAGAACTGCAACACTGCTGGGTTTTTCACACTCAACAGTTTCCCGTGTATATCAAGAACGATCCACCACCCAAAGGATATCCAGCCAACTTGACACAACTGTGAGAAGCATTGGAGTCAACATGGGCCAGCATCCCTGTGGAAGGCTTTCGACACCTTGCAGAGTCCATGCCTCAACGAATTGAGGCTGCTCTGAGGACAAAAGGGGGTGTTACACAATATTAGGAAGGTGTTCCTAATGTTTTGTACACTGTGTATTTTATGGTTTTATCAAGACTTGTGGAATAGTTGGCTTCCTGAGAAGTTAGTTTCAGAAATTACTTTATACTTGTTCTCTATCAATACTGGATATTGCAAACCACTCCCCTCTAGAAATGTAAGTTACACATATTGACTAATAACAGTGGCAGAATGATCTACTTACTATGTTGGGGGCTGATTTTGGCGTTTCCAAGGACAACCTTTCACGTGTCCTAGTGCAGTGTCTCCACTGTGAGTCACCGGCTTATCTTAGCCTAACTGCCGCAACAGCCACTTTATTTGACAGGAAAAGGAAGTTAAAGCCAGGATGTGGTTTTATAACTGGTTATAACATGGTTCAGTATCAACTCATTCCATTACTAGAGGTTGTTAGGGGGGGTGTAATATTGTCTCTTTTTTCCTTCTATAAGTTCACCAAACACTTTATATTGAGTGCATTTGTGTCTCCATTTTTTTCAGGCCAAGATGATTACGATCGTTTGAGGCCACTCTCCTACCAGAATGCCAACCTGGTGTTGGTTTGTTATGATGTGACCAACCCCACCAGTTTTGAAAATGTCTTAATCAAGGTAAGCTCATTGATCATGATTCATCTACGATATTACATTATCCAGTGACAGCCAATGACATTCATATTCTTCTCAACAACAGCCAACGCTAAGTAAGCAGCTAACCACAGTGAATTTAAGGGCCTGCATGTTTTGCTAGGATCCCGGTACAGTGCATAATAGATCTAGTGAGTATTGTCTGTACAAATAAACAAGCACAACATTAGTCACCATAGAGTGGTGGGAAAGGGATTGCGAGTTCACCACTTATAAGTGGTTAGACATCACATCTAGGCAGGAATTTGATGAATGATTGTTGGAGATTGACTTTGATGTGACTGTGTACATTCTTTTGACTTTGCTCGCTATTTGTGACTCAACCAGAGCACATGAACTTTGACCCCAGTGGCTTGGCCTGAAAAACAAACGGGGCTGTGCTGGAAGCCTCCCTCAATGAGCAGGGAAATGTCAATAAAGAGCCATGAATGCAAACCATGTGATAAAGTCAAGGGGAATGCAGTCAGAGTGAGACTTTGTAAGCACAAAACATTACAGCAAGGGAGGGGGTAAACACACCTACTTGTAGAACCGATACCTGGGTGGACGTAGAGCCAAACCAAACAACCTGTCAATGTAGTATTTTTGTAGGCTATTTTATAAGTATCTGTTTCCTCTGTTGGGTCATTGATGAAACTTATTGATAATTGTTTATGGGTCCAGTCAATGAAAATATGAAAACAGTGCACACACACAGTATGCAAACACCATGATCCCGAGTGTAATCCCAATGTGACAGTTTGAGCTCCTTCCTACCTTGACCTCTTACCTCTACATTCACTATTGTGTTCTGCTGTCTCACGCAGTGGTACCCGGAAGTGAACCACTTCTGTCGCGATGTTCCTGTCATTCTGATTGGCTGTAAGACTGACCTGAGGAAGGATAAGGAGCGTACCAGGAGACTCAAAGCCATGGATCAGGCTCCCATCACTTACACACAGGTGAGGATCAACCTGTCCTCCTGATGACAGGGTTTATACACATAACTTGAGGTGTGGTGCTTTGACTTTAACCATTTCATTTGAATTATGGATAATGGCCTTCAAATGCTTGATCCTAGAAAACCTTCTCTGATTTGCCCTGTTTACCAGTCTCCAATTCTGGTCCAGTACTCCCTCTCATCCAGTGACTGCTCATTGTTTGGTTCCACAGGGTGAGGAGACCAGGCGGCATATGAGTGCTGAGCTTTATCTAGAGTGTTCAGCCAAATACCGGGAGAACGTAGAGGACATTTTCAGAGATGCCACCAAAAAAGCCCTGGCATCAAGCCGCAGAGCAAGACACCGTACGAAGAAGAGGCATTGTGTCATCCTGTGACCTCGTTCTAGTGAAAGGACAGAAGCTTGAAGTCCATTGACACAACGGGACACTCTGTCCTCTGGTCTTACATGCCAAAGCTACCCAATCTGCTGCTTGTCTATTATAAACAACTGCTTGCCACATCCTGGGTCATCTTAATTCAATTTCAAGAAGAGCCTGTTCCATCCCCAACCAATTCATGCCTTTGGGATCTGGACAATGATATTGAACACTGAACTAATATCTGCTAAGATCTGCTAGGATAGAGATGGAATTCCTGCTAGTTCTATGGGCGCAAGGTCTATCCTGGGATTCTAGAGTGGTTTTGTTATTGACTAGCTACGTTAGACCAGGGTGTAAATTGGCATATAAAATCAAATCAAATGTATTTATATAGCCCTTCTTACATTAGCTGATATCTCAAAGTGCTGTACAGAAATCCAGCCTAAAACCCCAAACAGCAAGCAATGCAGGTGTAAAAGCAGATTGAGATTGTGCTTCATTTACCTTTTTCAAATATCCTGTTATCAATTACTGAATTTCTATTTTTACTTTTATAAAGAACTTGTTATGCCTATTGCGGTGTTGATTTTTTAACATTTCTCACGATCATTGAGTGGTTGATTTGTAAAACATTTTTTGTAGCAGTTCCATTTCTAGGGTGAGGCACTGACCTACTTAATGTACTGTGTTACCTTGAATAACTCTTCCTTGATACAATCACAGCTCTGGTCCACTGATCACCTGGCAAGATTTGTTTCAGGAAGTTGTCTGTTAATGGATACCTACTCAGGGCAAATATCCCTATTACATATGTTCATGTAAGTGGCTTACCCTTTCTGCAGAGGATGATAAGTACTAATCAGTGACCGTGCTTACTAAGCATGTTGGTAAACAGTGCACCATCTTCTGAATACAATGTGATGCTGCACCTTTTATATTGTCAGGGCAATTTACTACTGTGGTTGAAAGCTGTTAGAAATGAGCTCCTTTCAAAGCTGTAGTCTGGACCAATATTTATTGCAGGTCACTAAATTAAATGACAGTGCCCACTAGTGGTCGTTGCTATGAAAAAAGACACAAAAAAAGTGTTTCCTACTTAGATAACTGAATAATATGGACATGCTGATTGATAAATGTATGTTTAGATAAGAAACACATCACATGATTTTCTAGTTGTAAAATGACTTTACACAGAGCCATATATATCCATGTATGTAAATAAATGGCTCTGACATAAGTATGTTCCCCCAAGAGGGAACAGCTACCACCATGCAAAGCTGATTCAACATTAACATAAGTCATATGTTGAAAATAAATCAGCCCAATCAATTAATCAAATGCCACAACTAAACATGAAAAGACATTACACAATCTTTGAATCAAATGTTTTATTTCTTTTACAGCCATGTATAGTGTGAAAAAGCTGTAAGAGACAGCATAAATTAAATTATTTTGTCCAGTGTCTCGTTGTTACAGGTGTACGTTCAGGCACAAGTTAGTCTTATGACAGGACAATCCATGACATGAACATTAAACCAAACTAACAATACATGAGGAAATAGGATCTGTTGTGTACTGCATTGTAGCAGATTTGACAGACTGACCATTAGACCAAAATGTTAAATTCAATAACATGCTTTAACTTTTTCCCACAAGTGTAATAAAAATAGTGGTTCCCTTCGAGAGTACAATAGATTTTTTTTTAAATGAAAACAAGACTAAGTCCAAGACATTACATTTTCCCCAATAACAACACTTCATTCCAAATGGAACAAAAACATACATCACGCAATTGTGACAGGCTACAGTGAGAGATAAGGCATTTAGAAAGCCCTGTCACTAAGTAATAAAGTTGAGACCAATCCCTTTGTTCAAATGCACATCTAATAACAGTAAAAAATGAAATAATGCTGAAAATGGGTACAAATGCTCTTGAGATTTGTACATAGTTCAGAGTGGACGCGTTACTATACATACCATGTATTTCAGCAGAGTTATATACACTTATATATCACTCCCGCACATTTGTGCTCAATACATTATTGCCAATCATTTGTTCACAGTACCAGTGCTCATAGCAGCAATTGTTTGTTGTGGACCTTAACAGCATATTGTGATCAAGGTGAACTCAAACAACCAGCATCTTATTGCACAACCTGAATTGTACAAGTCTCTCAAATAATAATTAATTGAAAGGGTTATCATTTTGAACCAGATTACAGGATTTTAAAAATATGGACTTTTGTCTATGCCGAATCCACTGTGTCTGAAATGATACAACACCAGGCACTCAGATAAGCAAGGTGCAGGCCATTACAGAAAAGAAACCCTTGTATACTCAAACTTGGTCAGTATCATTAGTATATGCATCATTTAAAAATTGAACGCCTGTGTAATTTATGGTTGCCAAATCAACCCAAACAATGGTAGTAAACTGCTGCTGTTAAAATGTGTAAATGTCCATGATCAGTTAAGTCCAGGCTGAAAGAAGAAGCAGGCTTTAGTTTATATAATATAGACATGTTACTATCCAGAAATAAGCAAATGGGTTTACTTTCAACAGCACACCGGGGAGAAATATATAGTTCAATGCATCTTTACTGAAAAACATCAAAACGACAGACACTTGTAGTTACAAATAACAGTGAAAAAATGGCTGTGCCCTGGACGTATTCGAATATGCCATACCAATAACAGTTATGTGAAGTAGTGACATGACCACACAGTACATGTACTTTGTAGGTAAACTCACCTTTTCTCATGACCTAATGCAGGGTTTCTCAAACTCAGTCCTGCCCCCCCCCCCCAGGTACACATTTGTTTTTTACCCTAGCACTACACAGCTGACTCAAATACCCAACTAATCCTCATCAAGCTTTGATTATTTGATTCAGCTGTGTAATGCTAGGGCAAACACTCAAACGTGCACCTAGGGGGGCCCAGGACCGAGTTTGGGAAACCCTGACCTAATGCTACTTGTCTTTGTTGAGTTGCATATAGTTTGAAGAGTGGCTCTCTGTACATGTAGTTCATGCTCCGACCTAAAAACATCAACACCATAATTAATCAGTCTGTCCACTCACTAAATCTATAAGGCTCAAGCCTCAAACGGTCCAGGATCGCAGTAGTTCATCTGCCAGACGAAAGCTGCTCTGTGTTGTGATTGCATGTGTAGTAAGGACAATGACAGGTTGTCGGAAACAAAAGCACACTCAGCCAAGATTATTGGTTAATGTTGCAGCTGTCATCACGGTCCGAGACACATTGGTCTCTCTGCTCTGTCTTTTCCTGGCACAAACCCTCTGCCGTCCATCTTTCCATCGGCTGTGCGTGTCAAAGTGCCCGTTTGCTTAATGGTTACTGGCCACTTGGAGGTCTGAGCTGTAGTCAGACTCGTTCACTCCTGCTTTTGCACCATTTCTGGGTTTTCCTGGATCTTTTGGTGAACAACTTTTAATGTGGTGAGAAAATTACCCAGGAATAGGACAAGAAATGTCAGTGCCAACATAAATACCTGAAAAGATACAAACAAAGGCATTAGGAATGACATGTATTCATGACATTTAGTATAATCACATCATGACACCATTTAGTATAATGACATCCCAAGGTTAAACTTCAGAAGTCTTTTATCGAGCATCGGCTACAAGAAAATACTAGACGAGCTTGCACAAGACGGGCTGGGAGTAGAGACATGTTGTACTGTATTGTATTTGAAAACAAGGGACTTAGAGATTGTAGGGTAGTATTTCTGTCCTTACCTGCCACTCTTTACAGTCTTCATGTCCTGCCAACCGAAACAGAGTCATAGCATTGTACAGCTGCCAGAACTGTGAAGGGGATTGGAGAGAGAGAGAGAAAAGCTCAGTCCAAGACCTGCAACCTTACTCAAGCAAACAAGCATGGAAGCTTACCCTGGAGTGTGTACATGTAAATGTATAAACAGCAGAAATAACCATCTTATTCACTGGAATAAGTAACACAATTAAAGCCTTGCAATCATGTTGGGCAAGACTTTATTTACAATAGTGACAGATTTTGCAATAACATCTTTTTACTTCCAGTTGACCGTCTCCTCACCCCACTCTCATCCCAGTCTGTGTGATTCACACTGGCACACACCCAGACTAACCTGACCTCATCCCTAGATGACCATTCAATACAATTGTGTTTAAGTTCCTCACTGTTGAGAAAAGATATTAAGCCTGATATGTCAATGTCTTGAGTTGAAAGTAGTAGGAAGGTGGAATAAATGTTAAACGACCTCTGAACTAAACCCATATTTAGGAGCTGTGTGGTGTTCGACTTACATGGCCAAAAAAGAGAAATGGCAAGAGGAAGGTGAGCCCTCTCCACATCCATGACTGAAACCCCTCTGAAAAACAGATATGCATACATTACCAATGGTGGAAAATTAACATTCACTAAGGCACAAACTACAGAAAGTTTACATCCAGTTTAAAAAGCTTTGTCAAGGGTACAGGTTAATCATTATACACATTATGGTAAGGAGAATACAGTAAGCTATATCAAAAACAGAGCTAAACATTCTGTATGTCAGAACCAATACTCTGTTCAAGGGGCAGCTGCAGACTGATTGTGAGATGTTATCCATCAGCTCACTGTGGTCAGCAAGATATACATTTTTCTAGTGTATTTCTATCATAATTGCAATTTTGGGCAGTAGAAAGGAAAACTTGAGATTCAAAGAGTGTGATGTTCTGCAAGGTATTCCGACAATTGGGATTTCACTCAACATGGAAGAGAAACAACTTGCTTAAGGGTGAAACCCCACCTTCGTCCCATTTTTGCAGTCACGGGGTTGCTTGTGGCCCACTTCATTGTAACAACTATTGACACACAAACGTCTTGTAAATGGTTCAAAAGCCCACAGGGGGTTTCCCAAGTCATAACCAATAAGCAAGCCTTAGAAACTTTCCTAACTGAAAAGGAGCTCATCTTACCCACTGTGAGGTCCAACTGATTTCTCTCCCCCAAAGCTCGTAACCGGTATAAGCAGCCACTTTGGTAGTAATATTGAAGAAAATGCACAAAGCCTGAAAACCAAAAGGATGGATAAAAAAAATTAGTATGTAACACCTTTACAACCAATAATGTATGAGCAATGCATGCACTTACATTTCAGTAATTTAGGCTATATTGTGCAGCTTGTGATTTTTTTTCTCCTCCCCTTAACACAATATCTACTTAACAAAACTATTAAAACGCAACACACAAAAATGTCAACTATTTTATTGAGTTACAGTTCATATAAGGAAATCAGTCAATTGAAATAAATTCAGCAGGACCTAATCAATGGATTTCACATGACTGGGCAGGGGCCCACCCAATCAGAACTAGTTTCTCTCCACAAAAGTTCATTTTTACAGACAGAAATACTCCTCAGTTTTATCATCTGGTCGGGTGACTGGTCTCAGACGATCCCGCAGGTGAAGAAGCCGGATGTGGAGGTCCTGGGCTGACGTGGTTACACGTGGTCTGCGGTTGGTCGTACTGCCAAATTCTCAAAAATTATGTTGGAGGTGGCTTATGGTAGAGAAAGGACTATTAAATTCTCTGGCAACAGATCTGGTGGACATTCCTACAGTCAGCATGCCAATTGCGCACTCCCTCAAAACTTGAGACATCTGTGGCATTGTGTTGTGACAAAACTGCACATTTTAGAGTGGCCTTTTATTGTCCCCAGCACAAGGTGCACATGTGTAATGATCATGAGGTATAATTCTTGATATGCCACACCTGTCAGCTGGATGGATTATCTTGGCAAAGGAGAAATGATCCCTAATAGGGATGTTAACAAATTTGTGGAAATTAAGTCAGCTCATGAAACATAGGACCAACACTTTACATGTTGCGTTTATATTTTTGTTCAGTATAAATAGAAAAAGTAGATGCTTACTCTGGTAAATGGAGAATGCAAGGAATTGACTTCTAAACATCTGATACATGGACCCCTCTGGCCTTTGAGAAGAAGCAAACAGAGGAACCAATCAATACAAGTAATGGGATAACGTTTCACAAACTGCTTGTCAGAAAACCTTTGAGTGCAACTGCCAACAGATGTTTTGCTTTTGACCAACAGCAATTCAAAGAAAGTGTTCAAAGTTAAAAATAAATAAAGCACTTACCAGGTAAGCATTACACCTGATAGGAAGGTAGAGACATAATGATGGGAGACCCACCACCCTTTGATCCTGAAAGGACACATGGAGTGGAATTGAAATAAAGAAGCATAACTTGGTAGGCACACTGGTAAAGTATTTTGATCTCACTGAGTTAATAATCACATAAAAAGCTTAGTAGCTCACCGGGACCCATTGCTCATGAGGATGCTTTCCCTTATGGTCAAAGTGCAGTAGTACCAAACCAGCAAGAAGTTGAAGATTTCATCTGTGACACTGCAACAACAAAACACAGACATTTACAACTACTTTGCTTTGATGAAACATTAAAAGATGCTACAAGGAAACATCAAATGCATAACATAACCAACTCACCGGTAATTGAGCAAAAAGAGACAGGTTATGGCCCCAAACATCAAGATTATTGTCATAAAAAGCTTGAACTTCTCATATTCATCTTTATAGGCAAATCTGCTCCAGAGAATAGAACAAACATGGGGTCATAAGCAGAAACCATGCGGATGTGACTGAATACAGATATTTTGTTAAAGCACACTTACTTTGCCTGGTTGCTGAGAAGTGTTACATTCACATTACCAAGCACCAAATTTAAGTACAATCTGAAAAGAGACAAACATTTTACAATATGCTTTGACACCCTCATATGGTAACATCTGTAACCAAAATATGTAATAAGCATGTCCTCAAATACACTGACCCATTCTTCTTTGGCAAATAGGCTTCCATATCAAAGAAGAATTTCTCTTTGTCTTTAATTTGCATTTGGATGTCTTTGATCAGTTCCATTTCTTTCTCACCACTTGTTTTTGTGCACCTGTAGAAGAAAATTAAACCTTTAAATGCTCAGGTCCTACTTATGGGGACCTTTGGAACAGGAAAATAAGACTGAACCATTCCGTGTCAACTGACAGCACTAAGAGTAGGCTACTTACTTGCACAGACTGTGCCCGAGGTCTTTTAGACCCTTCCGCTGTTTACTAATGGCACTGCTGCATGTTGCCTGGAGGTTGGTGAGCTCATCGAGCTTCTGTCTGTACACTTTGTGAGTTTCCTATAAATAAAATGTAAATAAATAAGCGAAGGATGTTTCATCTGTACTCAAATATGTTGATAGCAGAAACTGTCAAATCGGCAAATATTTTCACCAGAGAGTTTAGGCATGCAGTCTAGGACAGATCCCTCCCTTTAATTTCTAAGGAGTTTGAGGTTGATCCCTGATCTGGCAGAATATAACAGGTGGATGGAAGACAGCATTGCATTTGCCGTATCATTGAACTTATCCTGTCCTTTCAAGTGGTGTCAAGAAGGAAATGAGAGGGAAAGAAGCCACTGCACCCTGGTTAAAGTGACCCTTATTTGCTACATACCTGCATTGGTTGACTGATTTAACTGCGCAGAGTTTACAATTTGGGGGATTTCACTATAAAAAAAAAACTAGCTAGGTACTAATCATTGTTATCAAACTGAGCTAGCTAGTTTGCTTGCTGGTTATTATGACTTCAACAGGCTATTATTGCTAGTTAACGAGATAACATTTGCCATTCACTGGCCAAATTTCCATATATTAAAATCTAGCTAGCTGCACCAATTCAAGTAAACCTGACTCGCATACCCCAGGACACTATACTGAACAAAAATATAAAATGAAACAATTGCAAAGATGTTACAGTTCATAAGGAAATCAGTCATTTGAAATAAATTCATTAGGCACTTAAGGATTGGAAATACAGATATGCATCTGTTGATCACAATTTAAGTGGCGGCATGGATCAGAAAACCGGTGTTTTCTGACCACCATTTGTCTCATGCAGCGAGACATCTCCATCGCATAGAGTTGATCAGGCTGTTGATTGTCTCCAATGGCTGTACAGAGTTGATGGATAATGGCGGGAACTGGAACACACTGTCTAACACGTCGATCCAGAGCATCCCAAATGTACTCAATGGGTGACATGTCTGGTGAGTATGCAGGCCATGGAAGAACTGCGGCATTATCAGCTGTCAGGAATTGTGTACAGATCTTGGGACCGTGCACTTTCAGGCTGAAGGATGAGGTGATGGCGGCGGATGAATGGCACAACAATGGGCATCAGAATCTCAACACATATCTCTGTGCATTCAAATTGCCATCGATAAAATGCAATTGTGTTCAGTGTCCATAGCTTATGCCTGCCCATACCATAAACCCACCGCCCCATGGGGCACTGGGGGTTATGGTTCACAACGTTAACTTCAACAAACCGCTTGCCCACACAAAACCAGACACATGGCCTGCGGTTGAGAGGCTGGTTGGATGTACTGCAAATTCTCTAAAACGACAGAGGTGGCTTATGGTATAGAAAGGAATATTAAATTCTCTGGTAACAGCTCTGGTGGACATCCCCGCAGTCAGCATGCCAATTGTACGCTCCCTCAAAACTTGAGACATCTGTAGCATTGTGTTGTGCGACAAAACTGCACATTTTAGAGTGGCCTTTTATTGTCCCCAGCACAAGGTGCACATGTGTAATGATCATGCTATATAATTTTTGATATGCCACACCTGTCAGCTGGCTGGATTGTCTTGGCAAAGGAAAAATGCTCACTAATAGGGATGTAAACAAATTTGTAGACAATGAGAGAAATAAGCTTTTTGTGCATATGTAAGATTTCTGGGATCTTTCATTTCAGCTCATGAAACCAACACTTTACATGTTGCGTTTATATTTTTGTTCAGCATAATTATATTGGAAAGCTCCTGAATACAAAATATTGTGTACAATTATAAAGTTACCCGATAACCTTTTGTCAAATTAGTATACTGGGTTAACTAAGCTATCTAGCAAACTAACTAACAGGCTAGCTAGCAATCTACCAAACTGAGTTGACAATGGTAGCTATATCATCCTCCTCTCTTGCCGAACTGACGGTAGTACACGTCACGCTACGCACTAACGTTAGCTAGCTGTCAAACAGGCTTCACATAGGCCTACCAGTAATTGTTGATATTCTTGGTCAATTTCTTCCCAATCAGTTTGACACCTTTGCAGGGACATTGTGCCAGTTAGCGGCACGAGCTAGCTATTTCGCTTCCTCCGACTCCCTGTACAGAACCTCCAGATGGCTACAATACAGCCGCAGACAGTTACTAGTATTTTTTTGGTAGCAACCACTGAGGTATAATAAGAATGGTAGCCAGCTGTTCAAGATTATTTTTCCATGTCACGCTGTGCGCATGCGTCAGACCGCCCACTCCTGTCAAATGTATCGATGTGACGTCACAGTTCTAAAAGTGCTGAAATATTAATACTCGACAGGAACGCCTACTACAATAACAGCTTCACATTACTGTTTGAGAAAAACGTTTTGGATAATGATTTGAAGAGCAATATAATACATTTACAAGAACTGAAAAATGTTTCTGACTCAGCGCAAACGCTGACAGGAAAATGTGTACGTCTATGCAAATTGGTTGCTATGGGGATATAACGTTTGGTCACTGACTGTAGCCACCGTTCATTATAGACAGGTTGGTTGTTTAGCAACTTAATCGACGAGTGCACAACAGACGGGGTTAGTGTAAATCGGGAATATGCAACCCTGGTCCTGGAGTAACCGAACTGGAAGACTAGGTGTGTTGAATTTAGGCAATCATTGAAATGATCAATTAGCTCAGTTGGTCCGGTGTGGTGTCTAGTTGGAACAAAATCCTGCAGTATCTGCAGCACTCCAGGAAGAAGCAGACAGGAACTTTCTGGGGGAGGCGTAAACTTGGACGCGCAAGGTTCGACTTCAAACAAGGAAGCGAAATACACTGCTCAAAAAAATAAAGGGAACACTAAAATAACATCCTAGATCTGAATGAATGAAATATTCTTATTAAATACTTTTTTTTTTTTACATAGTTGAATGTGCTGACAACAAAATCACACAAAAATTATCAATGGAAATCAAATTTATCAACCCATGGAGGTCTGGATTTGGAGTCACACTCAAAATTAAAGTGGAAAACCACACTACAGGCTGATCCAACTTTGATGTAATGTCCTTAAAACAAGTCAAAATGAGGCTCAGTAGTGTGTGTGGCCTCCACGTGCCTGTATGACCTCCCTACAACGCCTGGGCATGCTCCTGATGAGGTGGCGGATGGTCTCCTGAGGGATCTCCTCCCAGACCTGGACTAAAGCATCCGCCAACTCCTGGACAGTCTGTGGTGCAACGTGGCGTTGGTGGATGGAGCGAGACATGATGTCCCAGATGTGCTCAATTGGATTCAGGTCTGGGGAACGGGCGGGCCAGTCCATAGCATCAATGCCTTCCTCTTGCAGGAACTGCTGACACACTCCAGCCACATGAGGTCTAGCATTGTCTTGCATTAGGAGGAACCCAGGGCCAACCGCACCAGCATATGGTCTCACAAGGGGTCTGAGGATCTCATCTCGGTACCTAATGGCAGTCAGGCTACCTCTGGCGAGCACATGGAGGGCTGTGCGGCCCCCCAAAGAAATGCCACCACACACCATGACTGACCCACTGCCAAACCGGTCATGCTGGAGGATGTTGCAGGCAGCAGAACGTTCTCCACGGCGTCTCCAGACTCTGTCACGTCTGTCACATGTGCGTGTGAACCTGCTTTCATCTGTGAAGAGCACAGGGCGCCAGTGGCGAATTTGCCAATCTTGGTGTTCTCTGGCAAATGCCAAACGTCCTGCACGGTGTTGGGCTGTAAGCACAACCCCCACCTGTGGACGTCGGGCACTCATACCACCCTCATGGAGTCTGTTTCTGACCGTTTGAGCAGACACATGCACATTTGTGGCCTGCTGGAGGTCATTTTGCAGTGCTCTGGCAGTGCTCCCCCTGCTCCTCCTTGCACAAAGGCGGAGGTAGCGGTCCTACTGCTGGGTTGTTGCCCTCTTACGGCCTCCTCCACGTCTCTTGATGTACTGGCCTGTCTCCTGGTAGCGCCTCCATGCTCTGGACACTACGCTGACAGACACAGCAAACCTTCTTGCCACAGCTCGCATTGATGTGCCATCCTGGATGAGCTGCACTACCTGAGCCACTTGTGTGGGTTGTAGACTCCGTCTCATGCTACCACTAGAGTGAAAGCACCGGCAGCATTCAAAAGTGACCAAAACATCAGCCAGGAAGCATAGGAACTGAGAAGTGGTCTGTGGTCACCACCTGCAGAACCACTCCTTTATTGGGGGTGTCTTGCTAATTTCCTATAATTTCCACCTTTTGTCTATTTCGTTTGCACAACAGCATGTGAAATTTATTGTCAATCAGTGTTGCTTCCTAAGTGGACAGTTTGATTTCACAGAAGTGTGATTGACTTGGAGTTACATTGTGTTGTTTAAGTGTTCCCTTTATTTTTTTGAGCAGTGTAGTATCTATAGTTCTATATTCTGGTAGGCGGTTTTAGTAACAGCTGTGCAGGATGTGGATGATAGTTCTGATGGTATGGTTGGGGATGATGAAAGTCTTGGACGGTCTGTGGTGAAAAGTAAAATAAAAAAAGAATGGCCCTGCTATAAGAGCTGCTGACAGCAGTGACAGTTCTAGTGTTGAGACCGTGAAGAGGGTGAAGGTAGTGAAAAACAAAACGAATGATGTCTCGGGAATCAGTGGCGATTTTAGCATGTAAATCTTGGTTGGGCAAAAAAAGAAAAAGTGGGATGCATGCCAACAAAGCCACTAAACAATACATTAATTGCACTATAACGGTGACAAACGGTGCCCACAAACTGTTATGGTTACATAAAGATGTCCCAACGGCAATCCCAACATTTTACCACTGTTACACCTGGCTATCAGCAGAACCTTGTCTGGCAGCAAAACCGTTAATTCAGCCTCATTTACTGCCTTAAAAAAAACATAGCTGATATGGCTAACTTGCTTAAACAAATGTGGTTTCTAATGACAATTGAGATGTACAAACTATGGCATAAGGGGACGACAAGCGGATAAGATGCAATCCGTAATTTCGATTAAGACATTGAGTGAACTAGAACAGACGTTGTCAGTATTACTATTAGTTTAGCGCTTTTGAAATGTACAGCGACGTAATAGAGGAGCACGGGCTGTTCTTACAGCGCTCTCCCTGTACACCAAGTCAGAAAAGTAGGATAAATAAAGGGGGCATATAAACAGACAATGAAAGCTCTTACAATATTCAATGATTACATTTCTCTAAAATAGGTTATAGGCTACATGTGCACCACCAAGTCAGAACAGTAGGTGAATTTAAGAGGGGTAAGTAGACTACATTACATTTACATTTAAGTCATTTAGCAGACGCTCTTATCCAGAGCGACTTACAAATTGGTGCATTCACCTTATGATATCCAGTAGAACAACCACTTTACAATAGTGAGGCACACTAGACTAAATTATTAGGGTGAGGCACATGGGCTACTAACATCTTAATACACAACATACACTTAGTATTACTTTCTTAGCTACAGTTTACATATCTCCCTGGCATATTACATCATTTATTTATTTATTTATTTTATTTATTTATTTAACCTTTATTTAACCAGGTAGGTAAGTTGAGAACAAGTTCTCATTTACAACTGCGACCTGGCCAAGATAAAGCAAAGCAGTTCGACACATATAACAACACAGAGTTAGTTACACATGGAGTAAAACAAACATACAGTCAATAATACAGTAGAAAAATACGTCTATATACAATGTGAGCAAATAAGGTGAGATAAGGGAGGTAAAGGCAATAAATAGGCCACGGTGGCAAAGTAAATACAATATAGCAATTAAAACTCTGAAATGGTAGATTTAACAGTAGATGAGTGTGCAAAGTAGAAATACTGGGGTGCAAAGGAGCAAAATAAAGAAATACCGTAGGGGAAGAGGTAGTTGTTTGGGCTATTTATAGATGGGCTATGTACAGGTGCAGTGATCTGTGAGCTACTCTGACAGCTGGTGCTTAAAGCTAGTGAGGGAGATAAGTGTTTCCAGTTTCAGAGATTTTTGTAGTTCGTTCCAGTCATTGGCAGCAGAGAACTGGAAGGAGAGGCGGCAATAAGGAGGAATTGGCTTTGGGGGTGACAAGTGAGATATACCTGCTGGAACGCGTGCTACGGGTGGGTGCAGCTATGGTGACCAGCGAGCAGAGATAAGGCGGGACTTTACCTAGCAGGGTCTTGTAGATGACCTGGAGCCAGTGGGTTTGGCGACGAGTATGAAGCGAGGGCCAGCCAACAAGAGCGTACAGGTCGCAGTGGTGGGTAGTATATGGGGCTTTGGTGACAAAACGGATGGCACTGTGATAGACTGCATCCAATTTGTTGAGTAGGGTGTTGGAGGCTATTTTGTAAATGACATCACCGAAGTCGAGGATCGGTAAGATGGTCAGTTTTACGAGGGTATGTTTGGCTGCATGAGTGAAGGATGCTTTGTTGCGAAATAGGAAGCCAATTCTAGATTTAAATTTGGATTGGAGATGTTTTATGTGAGTCTGGAAGGAGAGTTTACAGTCTAGCCAGGCACCTAGGTATTTGTAGTTGTCCATATATTCTAAGTCAGAACCATCCAGAGTAGTGATGCTGGACGGGCGGGCATGTGCAGGCAGCGATTGGTTGAAGAGCATGCATTTAGTTTTGCTTGTATTTAAGAGCAGTTGGAGGCCACAGAAGGAGAGTTGTATGGCATTGAAGCTCATCTGGAGGGTTGTTAATACAGTGTCCAAAGAAGGGCCAGAAGTATACAGAATGGTGTCGTCTGTGTAGAGGTGGATCAGAGACTCACCAGCAGCAAGAGCGACATCATTGATATATACAGAGAAGAGAGTCGGCCCAAGAATTGAACCCTGTGGCACCCCCATAGAGACTGCCAGAGGCCCGGACAACAGGCCCTCAGATTTGACACACTGAACTCTGTCGGAGAAGTAGTTGGTAAACCAGGCGAGGCAATCATTTGAGAAACCAAGGCTGTTTAGTCTGCCGATGAGGATGTGGTGATTGACAGAGTTGAACGCCTTGGCCAGGTCAATTGAATACGGCTGCACAGTATTGTTTCTAATCGATGGCGGTTAAGATATCATTTAGGCCCTTGAGCGTGGCTGAGGTGCACCCATGACCAGCTCTGAAACCAGATTGCATAGCGGAGAAGGTATGGTGGGATTCAAAATGGTGATCTGTTTGTTAACTTGGCTTTCGAAGACCATAGACAGGCAGGGTAGGATAGATATAGGTCTGTAGCAGTTTGGGTCAAGAGTGTCCCCCCCCTTTGAAGAGGGGGATGACTGCAGCTGCTCTCCAATCTTTGGGAATCTCAGACGACACGAAAGAGAGGTTGAACAGGCTAGTAATAGGGGTTGCAAAAATTTCAGCAGATAATTTTAGAAAGAAAGGGTCCAGATTGTCTAGCCCGGCTGATTTGTGGGGGTCCAGATTTTGCAGCTCTTTCAGAACATCAGCTGACTGGATTTGGAAGAAGGAGAAATGGGGGAGCCTTGGGCGAGTTGCTGTGGGGGGTGCAGTGCTGTTGACCGGGGTAGGGGTGGCCAGGTGGAAAGCATGGCCAGCCGTAGAAAAAGGCTTATTGAAATTCTCAATTATAGTGGATTTATCGGTGGTGACAGAGTTTCCTATCCTCAGTGCAGTGGGCAGCTGGGAAGAGGTGCTCTTATTCTCCATGGACTTTACAATGTCGTATAACTTTTTTGAGTTTGTGTTGCAGGAAGCAAATTTCTGCTTGAAAAAGCTAGCTTTTCTAACTGCCTGTGTATATTGGTTTCTGACTTCCCTGAAAAGTTGCATTTCACGGGGGCTGTTCGATACTAATGCAGAACGCCACAGGATGTTTTTGTGTTGGTTAAGGGCAGTCAGGTCTGGAGAGAACCAAGGGCTATATCTGTTCCTGGTTCTAAATTTCTTGAATGGAGCATGCTTATGTAAGATGGTGAGGAAGGCATTTAAAAAAAAATCCCAGGCATCCTCTACTGATGGGATGAGGTCAATATCCTTCCAGGATACCCGGGCCAGGTCGATTAGAAAGGCCTGCTCGCTGAAGTGTTTCAGGGAGCGTTTGATAGTGATGAGTGGAGGTCGTTTGACCACTGACCCATTACGGATGCAGGCAATGAGGCAGTGATCGCTGAGATCTTGGTTGAAAACAGCAGAGGTGTATTTAGAGGGTAAGTTGGTTAGGATGATATCTATGAGGGTGCCTGTCTTTACGGCTTTGGGGTTGTACCTGGCAGGTTCATTGATCATTTGTGTGAGATTGAGGGCATCAAGCTTAAATTGTAGGATGGCCGGGGTGTTAAGCATGTCACAGTTTAGGTCACCTAGCAGCACGAGCTCTGAAGATAGATGGGGGGCAATCAGTTCACATATGGTATCCAGAGCACAGCTGGGGGCTGTGGTATATAGCAGGCGGCAACAGTGAGAGACTTTTTTTTAGAGAGGTGGATTTTTAAAAGTAGAAGTTCAAATTGTTTGGGTACAGACCTGGATAGTAGAACAGAACTCTGCAGGCTATCTCTGCAGTAGATTGCAACACCGCCCCCTTTGGCCGTTCTATCTTGTCCGAAAAGGTTGTAGTTAGGGATGGAGATTTCAGAGTTATTGGTGGTCTTCCTAAGCTAGGATTCAGACACGGCTAAGACATCTAGGTTGGCAGAGTGTGCTAAAGCAGTGATTAAAACAAACTTAGGGAGGAGGCTTCTAATGTGAACATGCATGAATCCAAGGCTTTTACGGTTACAGAAGTCATCAAAAGAGAGCCCCTGGGGAATAGGAGTGGAGCTAGGCACTGCAGGGCCTGGGTTCACCTCTACATCGCCAGAGGAACAGAGGAGGAGTAGGATAAGGGTACGGCTAAAAGCTATGAGAATTGGACGTCTAGGACGTCCGGAACAGAGAGTAAAAGGAGCAGGTTTCTGGGGGCGATAAAATAGATTCAAGGTATAGTGTACAGACAAAGGTATGGTAGGATGTGAATACAATGGAGGTAAACCTAGGCATTGAGTGATGATGAAAGAGATATTGTCTCTAGAAACATAATTGAAACCAGGTGTTGTCATCGCATTTGTGGGTGGTGGAACTGAAGGGTTGGATAAGGTATAATGAGCAGGGCTAGATGCTCTACAGTGAAATAAGCCAATAAACACTAACCAGAACAGCAATGGACATGGCATATTGACATTAAGGAGAGGCATGCTTAGCCAAGTGATCATAAGGGTCCAGTGAGTAGTGAGGTTGGTTGGGGTCACAGCGATTCAGACAGCTATTTATGCAGCAGCATACAATACATTTTTGGACTCCCCTTGTGTGCTCACTCAAGAAAGTGCTGCGGCGGTCGTCTGTGGGACAATTTTGTCATCAAAGTCTGGCATTCTCTGGATTTATGGTGCTTTCAAAGCAACTGGTAACTCGGGAAAAAACAATGTTGAATCATGATGACGTCATTGATCTTCAGGTCGTAGCTCTAGAAAGAGGCCGGATTTACAATTCAGAATTGGATGACCATTTAAAACGTATTTTCTCAGTCGGAGCTAGTTTATTCCTGACTTCCCAGTTGTTTTGAACTCACTGAAGTCAAGTTTTTGCAGTTCCGAGTTAAGTTGTTTTGTGCGCGGCACAAATCATGCTTCATTGACAGCATGGCCAATGTTGAAGGTTTATCATTTTAAACTTGGAAAAGAGCCCCTTAATCCCAGATTCGGGACCACACAGCCACTCCACTGAATAGCAGGCTAGTGATTGCTTTGCAATGCTTGCAATTAGTCATTTCCCTGGAGCTTTGGCTATGCTGAGGGGGGCCATTTCTGGACTTCCACTATCTATGTCCCTAGATTATATAAAATAAAATGTAGAGGGTGGGCATAATGGTTGAAACCAAAAGGCTGTTCAGTAAGAAAGGGAGGCGAAGAAGTGAAAGCCTGTCAGTATTATTCATGTTTTAGAAGGTTGTACCTAAGAAAGTACAGATAAGTGTTCTGGCTTTTACTGTTAGAGTTTGTCCCACCTCCATTAAGGTGTTTTAAATGCCAAAGAATGGGACATGTAGTGGCTCTGTGCAAAGGAAAGAAAAGATGTGCCAAGTGTGGAGGGGAACATGATTAGGGTGAAAGTGGGAACAATGTCAAGGTTAAATGTTGTAAGAGGCTTGAGAGGCCCAAAGATATAAAATCACTCATGTCTCTTATGCAGAGGCTGCAAGCCAGATTGGTGGAACTATTATGCAGAATGATGGAGATAATAAGGTTACTCCTGGAATAAGTAGACCTACTGTTGCTTTTGTTGGTCGACACAAATACCAGCTCAGAAATCTTGCTTTCACAAATGTATTGTTTCAAAGGACACCTTAATAGTTACTTAGATTAACTTTCATTGGAAAGGTTATCAACCTGACTGCGTTTGTGGAAAGAAGAACTGCCAAGTTGAAGATCATTGTGGAAGCAGCAACAGAGTTTTTAGGAGTAACAGATGTTACTGTTGCCATGATTGTGGATATGTTGACTCCTAATAATACTGGATGGATGGAATGTCTCAGTATGATGATAATTAGAGTTATGGCTTTTGTCATCCTTCAGTGGAATGCCAGATGATCTGTTGCTAACGGTCAGGAGTTTAAGAAATATGTAATAGATTTAGAGATCAAACTTGATGTGATATGTGTTCAAGAAACATGGCTTAGACCACATCTTGATTTTATTATTCCTGGTTATTGTTCAATCAGATCTGATAGATCAATTGGACAGGGTGGTGGTTGTGCTACATTCATAAGAGAAGGTCTTGTATATGGTAATATAACTATCCCATCTGAACGTGTGATGGTGGAAATCTACAGTGTAGGTAGTAATATTAAGTTCCACATTTTTTACAACCCTTGTCATCAACTATCTGTAGCGATGTTTGATGAAATATCAGGAGAATTGGGCTCTAGAGAGATATGCTGAGGCGACTTTAATGCACGTAATAGTTTATGGGGAAGCACACAGATGCTAGTGGTACTGTTTTGGAAGATACGATGGAAACGAGCATTAGTATGTCTTAACGATGAATGTGGTTGTACAAGAGTTGATGTTGTTAGAGGGGTTACATCCAGCCTGGACCTCACAATCTACAATCACAATCTAACTCATGCATCTACAGTTGAAGTGGGAAGTTTACATACACCTTAGCCAAATACATTTAAACTCAGTTTTTCACAATTCCTGACATTTAATCCTAGTAAAAATCAGTTAGGATCACCACTTATTTTAAGAATGTGAAATGTCTGTCAGCGATTGTGTGCAGATATGTAGCGGAGTCAGGCGCAGGACACAGGTGTTGAGTAAAACAACGGAGTTTACTCAAAATACACGCAAAATTCCACATAGGAATAATAACAAACACACATGCACCTACAACAACCACTAACGACACAAACAATCACGGACAGAACAGAAATGTATGCCAGAGGGTTAAATAGGGAACATGATAGGGGAATTGAAACCAGGTGTGTAATACAGACAAAACAAAACGAAACTGAAACATGGATCGGTGGTGACTAGAAAGCCGGTGACGTTGACCGCCGAACACCACCCGAACAAGGAGAAGGGGCGACTTCGGCGGAAGTCGTGACAATGTCAGAATAATAGTAATAATAGTACTAATTGAGTGTATGTAAACTTCTGACCCACTGGGAATGCGATGAAAGAAATAAAAGTAAAGTAAATGAAGTAAATCATTTTCTCTGCTATTATTTTGACATTTCACATTCTTAAAATAAAGTGGTGATCCTAACTGACCTAAAACAGCGATTTTTTACTAGGATTAAATGTCAGGAATTGTGAAAAACTGAGTTTAAATGTATTTGGCTAAGGTGTATGTAAACTTCCGACTTCAACTGTACATAGACTTGAAATCACTGGCCACTTTAAAAATGGAACATTAGACACTTTAATAATGTTTACATATTTTGCATTACTCATCTCATATGTATATACTGTATCCTATTCTACTGTATCATAGTCTATGCCGCTCTGATATTGCTCGTCCAAATATTTATATTTTCTTAATTCCATTCCTTTACCTTAGATTGTGTGTATTGTTAAATATTACTTGGTAGATATTACTGCACTGCTGGAGCTAGAAACACAAGCATTTCGCTACACCCCCAATAACATCTGCTAAACACGTGTATGTGACAAATAAAATTTGATTTGATAAGTAAAACAGGTGTGACATTTTAAATGCTCATGTTAATGTGTATAAGAAAATGAATACTGTTAACTCTTCTTTGGATCCTGATTTGACCATACATGAGATGTGTTCAGCCTTAATAGGCTGTGGATATACAGCCCCAGGTCATGATCAGTTATGCTATGTAATGTTTAAGCATCTACCTGATGAGGTCATACATGTTCTCCTGGGATTATTTCATACGATTTGGAGTGAGGGGGTTATACCTTTTGGTTGGAAACGTGCAGTAATATTACCTTTTGTAAAGCCTGGTAAGGACCTTTCATGTGCTGATAGTTATAGACCAGTAGCACTGACCTCTAACTTGTGTAAAGATGATAGTTGAAAGATTGTCATATTTCCTGGAACATGGAGGTTTGAGTCTGAAAAGTGTAGTGTATTCTGAAAAGGTAGATCTACTTTGGATGCATTAATAAAGGTGAGCAATAAAGTTGAAAAAACTCTGGTCATGAATGAAGTAATGTCTACTGTCTTTTTTTACATTATGACTCTATGTGGAGAGAATGGAAAGACTTGGTTTTGGTGGGAGATTATATAACTGTGTTTTGGCCTTATTTAATCGCTTCTTCCGGGTTAAAATAAGATACATTTTATCTGAAGCCTATGGAGTTGATAAAGGTATTCCTCAAGGCAGTGCTATCAGTCCTATTTTGTTCAATATTATGATTAACAATGTGTTTTCGAATGTAGGTGGGGTATTGGGGCTTCCCTATATGCTGATGATGGAGCTATTTGGAAGAGGGGAAAGAATGTCTCTCGGGATTAAATCTATTCAACAAGCTATAGTGGATGTTGAAAGATGGTCGATTGATTTAAATTGATTGATTTAGGTTTTAAATTGTCAGTGGCAAAGTCTTGTTGTATGTTCTTCTCGAAGAAGAAAGTTGCTGATAATATACAGTTGTTTCTGTATGGACAGCCTATGGGGAGGGTTTCTAAGTACAAATATTTGGGTCTATGGTTCAATGAGCGGTATACATGGAAAGATCATCATAAATGTTGAAACAAAGTGTAAGAAGGTGGTGAATCTTATGCGCTCGGTCTCTGGTTGGCAATAGGGTGCTGAAAGACAATCGATTACGGATATTTTTAGGGCTCTGATCAGGACAGCAATTGATTCCGTGTGTATAGTTTATGGAACAGCGGCGAATACTTGGCTTCAGAAACTGGACCGAAACCAGTATATAGCTTTAAGTATATGTATTGGTGCATTTAAATCAACATATGTATGTGCCTTACTAGTGGAGGCAGGTGAGATGCCTTTTGATATATGGTGTAAAAAATGGTCATTCGCTTATTGAAAAGTTGTTGAAAAGCTGTGAGGTTGAGCATCCCACTGCTACTGTTCTAGATGACTGTTGGGAATATACTAGTAGACAAGGCAGTGGTTTAAGTTGGACAGTTGGAAAGCTTGCTGATGAGAGTGGTTTGAGGGAGTTAGAGGTTGGTCCTTCTGTGATGATAGGGGATGTTCCTCCATGGTTATTCCCAGATCCTGTTGTTGATATAACCTTGGTAGAGAAAAGGAAAGATTGGTTAGAAGTCGGTGATATCGGGAAACTGGTTGACAATTACATTGGTAGAAATGTTTATCCTTTTTTACCGCTTTTCACAGATGGATCCAAGGAACCAGATAGTGGGCGTACAGGAGCAGGCGTTTCCATTCCTGAATTTGATGTGCAGATATGTAGAACACTAACAATGAACTGTTAGTATACTCAGTTGAACCGTTGGCGATAATAGTTGCCCTCCAGT
This sequence comes from Salvelinus fontinalis, assembly GCF_029448725.1. Classification (NCBI taxonomy): domain Eukaryota; kingdom Metazoa; phylum Chordata; class Actinopteri; order Salmoniformes; family Salmonidae; genus Salvelinus; species Salvelinus fontinalis. The sequence goes on from NC_074666.1 coordinate 23,664,647, forward strand.
CGGTGGAGGACGTACAACCTGTTAGATTTATAGTATGCTCAGATTCTCTGTCTGTATTGAATAGTTTATAATCTTGTAAATCTAATAGGAGTGACCTACTATTGGAGCTATTAATGTTATTTTGGTGAATTGAGAGAATGGGTGTAATAGTGAGATTCTGTTGGGTCCCAGCACATTCGGGTGTGGAAGGGAATGAAATTGTAGACCAGTTAGCCAAAAGAGCTTTGAAACAATATATAATTGATATTAATGTTCCACTGGGTAGAGGTGAGGCTAAATGTAAGATCAGAGCCATTTTTATTTTATTTTTAATTTTATCCCCTTTTCTCCCCAATTTTCGTGGTATCCAATCGCTAGTAATTACTATCTTGTCTCATCGCTACAACTCCCGTACGGGCTCGGGAGAGACGAAGGTCGAAAGCCATGCGTCCTCCGAGGCACAACCCAACCAAGCCGCACTGCTTCTTTAACACAGCGTGCCTCCAACCCGGAAGCCAGCCGCACCAATGTGTCGGAGGAAACACCGTGCACCTGGCCCCCTTGGTTAGCGCGCACTGCGCCCAGCCCGCCACAGGAGTCGCTGGAGCGCGATGAGACAAGGAAATCCCTACCGGCCATACCCTCCCTAACCCGGACGACGCTAGCCAAATTGTGCGTCGCCCCACGGACCTCCCGGTCGCGGCCGGCTGCGACAGAGCCTGGGGGCAAACCCAGAGACTCTGGTGGCGCAGTTAGCACTGCGATGCAGTGCCCTAGACCACTGCGCCACCCGGGAGGCCTCAGATCAGAGCCATTTTGATAGATGTGTAGCAGAAGAGATGGGACTCTGAGCATATTTACAGTGGCAAGAAAAAGTATGTGTACTCTTTGGAATTACCTGGATTTCTGTATAAATTGGTCATCAAATTTGATCTGATCTACGTCACAACAATAGACAAACATAGTGTGCTTAAACTAATAACACACCAATTATTGTATTTTTCTTGTCTATATTGAATACATAATTTAAACATTCACAGTGTAGGTTGGAAAAAGTATGTGAACCCCTAGGCTAATGACTTCTCCAAACGCTAATTGGAGTCAGGAGTCGGCTAACATTGAGTCCAATCAATGAGACGATATTGGAGATGTTGGTTAGTGCTGCCTTGCTCTATAAAAAACTCACAAAATTTGAGTTTGCTATTCACAAGAAGCATTGTCTGATGTGAACCATGCCTCGAACAAAAGAGATCTCAGAAGACCTAAGATTAAGAATTGTTGACTTGCAGAAAGCTGGAAAGGGTTATAAAAGTATCTCTAAAAGCCTTGGTGTTCATTTATTTATTTATTTTTATTTAACCTTCATTCAACTAGGCAAGTCAGTTAAGAACAAATTATTATTTACAATGACGGCCTACTAAAAGGCATAAGGCCTCCTGTGGGGACACGGGCCTGGGATAATTTAAAAAAATAAATACAATATAAATATAGGACAAAACACACATCACAACAAGAGAGACACAACACTACATAAAGAGAGACCTAAGACAACAACATAACAGCAAAACATGACAACACAGCATGGTAGCAACACAACATGGTAGCAGCACAAAAACATGGTACAAACATTATTGGGCAAAGTCAACAGCACAAAGGTCAAGAAGGTAGAGACAACAATACATCATACAAAGCAGCCACAACTGTCAGTAAGAGTGTCCATGATTGAGTCTTTGAATGAAGAGATAGAGATAAAACTGTCCAGTCTGAGTGTTTGTTGCAGCTCGTTCCAGTCACTAGCTACACCAAACTGAAAAGAGGAGCAACCCAGGGATGTGTGTGCTTTAGGGACCTTTAACAGAATGTGACTGGCAGAATGGGTTTTGTATGTGGAGAATGAGGGCTGCAGTAGATATTTCAGATAAGGGGGAGTGAGGCCTAAGAGGGTTTTATAAATAAGCATCAACCAGTGGGTCTTGCGACAGGTATACAGAGATGACCAGTTTACAGAAGAGTATAGAGTGCAGTGATATGTCCTATAAGGAGCTTTGGTGTCAAATCTGATGGCCGAATGGTAAAGAACATCTAGCCGCTCGAGAGCAGCCTTACCTGCTGATCTATAAATTATTTCTCCGTAATCTAGCATGGGTAGGATGGTCATCTGAATCAGGGTTAGTTTGGCAGCTGGGGTGAAAGAGGAGCGATTACGATAGAGGAAACCAAGTCTAGATTTAACTTTAGCCTGCAGCTGTCACGATCGTCCATGGGAGAGAGATAGGACCAAGGCGCAGCGTGTAAATAATACATCTTCTCTTTATTTAGGAGAGGAACTAACGAAGAAAAACAACAAATCCAAGAACGTGAAACCAAAACCGACTAAATGCAAAACATGCAAACCTGAAACAGACTAAGACAATGACTAAATCAATGACCCAACAAACACATGATGCCTATGGCCGCATAAAATATGGCTCCCAATCAGAGACAAATGAAAGACACCTGTCTCTGATTGAGAAACCACTCAGGCAACCATAGACATACCTAGAAACCCTCACTAAACCATAGACATACCTAGACATACTCACTCAACACAAAACCACACACACAAAACCCAACAACCCCTTAACCATATAACCACCCAAACACAAACCTTCCCCATGTCACACCCTGACCTAACAAACATAATAACGGAAACAAAGATAACTAAGGCCAGGGTGTGACAGCAGCTTTGATTTGTGCTGAGAGAAGGACAGTGCACCTTCTAGCCATACTCCCAAGTACTTGTATGAGGTGACTACCTCAAGCTCTAAACCCTCAGAGGTAGTAATCACACCTGTGGGAAGAGGGGCATTCTTCTTACCAAACCATATGCCCTTTGTTTTGGAGGTGTTCAGAACAAGGTTAAGGGTAGAGAAAGCTTGTTGGACACTAAGAAGGCTTTGTTGTAGAGCATTTAACACAAAATCCGGGGAGGGATATAAGACTATCATCTGCATATAAATGGATGAGAGAGCTTCCTACTGCCTGAGCTATGATGTTGATGTAAATTGAGAAGAGCCTGGGGCCTAGGATCGAACCTTGGGGTACACCGTTAGTGACAGGCAGTTGCTGAGACAGCTGATGTTCTGACTTTATACACTGCACTCTTTGAGTTAGGTAGTTAGCAAACCAGGCCAAAGACCCCTCAGAGACACCAATACTCCTTAGCCGGCTTATAAGAATGGAATGGTCTACCGTATCAAAAGCTTTGGACAAGTCAATAAAAATAGCAGCACAATATTGCATAGAATCAAGAATCAATGGCAATGGTGACATTATTGAGGTTCAGTCCACGGGAAGACAAATTGTCTATAAATTGAGAAAGTTCAGCACTGTTGCTACTTTCCCTAGGAGTGGCCGTCCTGCAAAGATGACTGCAAGAGCACAGCGCAGAATGCTCAATGAGGTTAAGAAGAATCCTAGTGTCAGCTAAAGACTTACAGATATCTCTGGAACATGCTAATATCTCTGGTGATGAGTCTACGATACATAAAACACTAAAAACGAATGGTGTTCATGGCAGGACACCATGGAAGAAGCCACTGCTGTCCAAAAAACCCATTGCTGCACGTCTAAAGTTTGCAAAAGTGCACCTGGATGTTCCAAAATATTCTGTGGACAGATGAAACTACAGCTGAGTTGTTTGGAAGGAACACACAACACTATGTTTGGAGAAAAAAAGTCACAGCACACCAACAAAACCTCATCCCAACTGTAAAGTATGGTGGAGGGAGCATCATGGTTTGGGGCTGCTTTGCTGCCTCAGGGCCTGGACATTGACAGAAAAATGAATTCCCATGTTTATCAAGACATTTTGGCAGGAGAATGTTAGGCTATCTGTCCGCCAATAGAAGCTCAACAGAAGTTGGGTGATGCAACAGGACAACGACCCAAAACACAGAGGTAAATCTACAACAGAATGGCTTCAACAGCAAAAAATACACCTGAGTCCTGAGTCCTGACCTCAACCCGATTGAGATGTTGTGGCATGACCTCAAGAGAGCGGTTCACACCAAACATCCCAATAATATTGCTTAACTGGAACAGTTTTGTAAAGAGGAATGGTCCAAAATTCCTCCTGACCATTGTGCAGGTCTGATCTGCAACTACAGAAAACGTTTGGTTGAGGTTATTGCTGCAAAAGGAGGGTCAACCAGTTATCCAAGGGTTCACATACTTTTTCCACCCTGCACTGTGAATGTTTACACGGTATTAATAAAGACATGAAAATGTATAATTGTTTGTGTGTTATTAGTTTAAGCAGACTATGTTTGTCTATTGTTGTGACCTAGATGAAGATCAGATCAAATTTTATGACCAATTTATGCAGAAATTTAGATATTTACAAAGGGTTCACATACTTTTTCTTGCCACTGTATGCCCTCCAAAGAAAGTTTGGTGTACCAGGATTCAAAGATCAGATTAGGAATGAAGAGGTGATGTTTGTTCGATTGCGTTTAGGACATTGTAGATTGAACTCGTCATTACATCTGGTTGGCAAGCATGTGATGGGTTTGTGTCTGGAGTGTATGGTCGATGAAACGGTGGAGCATGTGTTATATTGTTGAAGTATGTTGAAGAGAGGGCAAGATTGACGTGTAGGGTCATTGAGGTTGGTTGGGGGGGGGGGGGGGGGGGATTTGGGGGATGGTGAGGGACTATTAGAAGTTAGTAGGGGACTTTTTTATTTTCTCAGAAGTACTGAGTTAGGTAGGAGGATTTAGAAATGTTGTAAACCGTGATTGACCACACGCTCCAGCACAGTAGGTGGCGGCATGCACCTTTAACGTTGCTTTGTGGACTGCCATTATATGGTAGATGAATAAGAAGCAGCAGCAGCAGCAGCACTACTCCAGGAACAGTGTTACCTACCCCTGGCTTAGGTTGTTGACAACATGTCAACTATATTTCGTCTCCAATGTTTATTGAAAACATAAATACATTTACACAATGAGCACTTGCTATCTCTCTCATCTCTCAAAATACTGTTGTTGGTAAGCTAGCTAGCGAATTTCTGCCATATTACTATTAACATGAAATCAGTCAAAATGCCTCAAAACAAGTCATGGTATCAAGAATAAGATTAAACTAGCTGAAACTAGTCACTAGCTTACGATTCCCCACATGGCAGTTTCTTGTCATTGTTGGTAGCTATCTGGCCATCTAGAATCACAACAACACACGGACTTCTGCCCCATTTAAGCGTATGCATCGTTTTTGTGATGTCAGCTAATCCATCTATACCTGAGTGGTTGCCACTCATCATGATTCATGTCTATTTTTACCACCTAGCTAGCTATCTTGACCTAATGTCAAATTTGACTTTGCTTTGAAAGACAAACTAAAAGGAGCTGTTCACTTGGATACATGGTACAACTTGTGTTAATAAATGTTTTTTTTAGCTGTAAAAGTAATGCGTAATATAAACAGGTCCTTATTTGTCACATGCACCAAATACAACGGGTGTAGACCTAACAGTGAAATTGTCACGTTCCTGACCTTATTTTCCTTTGTTTAACTTTGTTTAGTTGGTCAGGACGTGAGCTGGGTGGGTAGTCTATGTTATGTGTTTCTATGTTGGGTTCAATGTGTTGCCTGATATGGTTCTATATTAGGGGCAGGTGTTTGACATTTCCTCTGATTAAGAACCATATTAAGGTAGGTTGTTCACACTGTTTGTTTGTGGGTGATTGTTGCTGTGTCTGTGTTTGTTACACCACACGGTACTGTCTCGTCTCGTTCTTTCCTGTTCGTGCGTTCATTGTTTTTTATGTCCACACGTTCAGGTCTGTTTAACGTCGTTTGTTGTTTTGTAGTTTGTTCAAGTGTTCTTCGTGTTTCGTCTTCATTTAATAAATCATTTTGTCTACATACCTCGCTGCGTGTTGGTCCGATCCATGCTCCTCCTCGTCTGAGGAGGAGAACGAATATGACAGCCGTTACAGAAATGCTTACTTACAAGCCCTTAACCAACCATGCAGTTTTAAGAAAAATAAGTGTTAACTAAAAAATACAAAATAAAAACGAATTAAAGAGCAGCAGTAAAATAACAGTAGCGAGACTATATACAGGGGGTACCGGTACAGAGTCAGTGTGCGGGGACACAGGTTAGTCGAGGTAATATGTACTAGGTAATAGGTAGATTTAAAGTGACTATGCATAGATAATAAACAGAGTAGCAGCAGCGTAAAAGGGTACATCCAAATATTCTGGGTAGCAATTTGATTAGCTGTTCAGGAGTCTTATGGCTTGGGGGTAGAAGCTGTTAACAAGACTTTTGGACCTAAACTTGGCGCTCTGGTACTGCTTGCCGTGTGGTCGCAGAGAGAACAGTCTATGACTAGTGTGGCTGGAGTCTTTGAACATTTTTAGGGCCTTCCTCTGACACTGCATGGTATAGAGGTCCTGGATGGCAGGAAGATTGGCCCCAGTGATGTACTGGGCTGTACACACTACCCTCTGTAGTGCCTTGCGGTCGGAGGCCGAGCAGTTGCCGTACCAGGCAGTGATGCAACCAGTCAGGATGCTCTCGATGGTGCAGCTGTAGAACTTTTTGAGGATCTGAGGACCCATGCCAAATCTTTTCAGTCTCCTGAGGGGGAATAGGCTTTGTCGTGCCCTCTTCACGACTGCCTTGGTGTGTTTGGACCATGATAGTTTGTTGGTGATGTGGACACCAAGGAACTTGAACTTCTTAACCTGCTCCACTACAGCCCCATCGATGAGAATGGGGGCGTGCTCGGCCCTCTTTTTCCTGTAGTCCACAATCATCTCCTTTGTGTTGCTCACGTTGAGGGAGAGGTTGTTATCCTGGCACCACACGGCCAGTGTTCTGACCTCCTCCCTATAGGCTGTCTCATTGTTGTCAGTGATCAGGCCTACCACTGTTGTGTCATTGGCAAACTTAATGATGGTGTTGGAGTCGTGCCTGGCCATGCAGTCATGAGTGAAGAGGGAGTACAGGAGGGGACTGAGCACAACCCCTGAGGGGCCCCCGTGTTGAAAATCAGCATGGCGGATGTGTTGTTACCTACCCTTACCACCTGGGGGTGGCCCGTCAGGAAGTCCAGGATCCAGTTGCAGAGGGAGGTGTTTAGTCACAGGGTCCTTAGCTTAGTGATGAGTTTGAGGGCACTATGGTGTTGAACACTGAGCCGTAGTCAATGAATAGCAACCTCACATAAGTGTTCCTTTTGTCCAGGTGGGAAAGGGCATTGTGGAGTGCAATAGATATTGCATCATCTGTGGATCTGTTGGGGCGGTATGCAAATTGGAGTGGGTCTAGGGTTTCTTGGATATTGGTGTTGATGTGAGCCATGACCACGCCTTTCAAAGCAGTTCATGGCTACAGACGTGAGCTGCATGGCTACAGCTGTTTCAGAGTCCCGCAATGAGAGATGCACTATTGTAAAGTGGCTGTTCCACTGGATATAAGGTGAATGCACCAATTTGTTAGTCGCTCTGGATAAGAGCGTCTGCTAAATGACTTAAATGTAATGTAAATGTAAATGAGCTATGATGCTAATGTTCTCTGGGTGTCACTGAGTAGACTGATAACCCAAATCATTGATCCACAATCCATAGAGGCTGTACAGTGAAATAAGAATGCCCCCAATGCAATTCTAAAGTCTAATACATCCAGTGTGATTTCAACAGATTTCTGTCAAATTAAACTTTTGTTGAATTTATATGAGAACATTTCAACCTCGTTTAGCATGATTTATTCCAGTATGGCAAAATTCCACTATTTGTATTGTTTGCATTTGACATTCATTGAGAGACCTTTATGTTGAAGGCAAACAGCAAATTCCACTGTTTTGGCTAAGCTTTATTGTGGTTAGCTTCACATAGGTGTGTCCGACCACCATTAATCAAATTAGATCCGTTTTATAAATTAGGGGTATACATGTTCCGGGACAGTAAGGAGGGCTGAGGAACCCTTAATGGAGGTCTCTGCTGGAGGGGACCTGGCCCAGCCCCACACCGATCACCTGGGTTGTGTTCATTAGGCACCAAACGGACTGAAAGGGATTACCTGGACTTGTCCAATAAGAAACGCTCGGTTTCCTTTTCTGTTGCAAAGCGTTTTGCTACGGTGTGCCCTAATGAAAACATCCCTGGCGACGCCTCAACTCTAAAAGACGACGACAATGAAGTCGCCTGACCCAATTGTCTTCTGGAGCATTACCAATGGCATTTTGGGTCAAAGTCTCAAAAACTGTCTACTTTGTGTTAGATGATGACATTTAGCTAGATAGTCAGCTAGCTAACTACAGCTACTGAAACAGATTGTCGTTTTGTTATGTTTTTGGGGAAGAACATTGTTTGCATCCATCAGCTAGCTAGCTAGCTTTTTTTTACGACCAGCACTGTCTAGAGCTTGGGTAAGTGTGTCTGCACCTCGTGCAGCAGCGGCACGGGCGCCAGACACAACTTTACCAGCATCATAGCATACATATTGGTGAATCGTTGTGACATATGAAATACGAGTGATAGTGTAATCAATGTTTAATAACTACGTCAAAAATGAAATGTTAAATTATTATGTGACGTGCAGTCATATTCGGGTCCTGATTGGTCAACATGCTTATTTGACACGTCAAATAGTGTTATTTGACATGTATCTTTTTTGACACTCAAAAGACCCAAACGGCGTTCCATACTATACAGTGTTTGTTTACATTTACAATGTTTACAAACATTGGAGAAAACCAAGCTTATATTTTTGGTTCTCATGGAGTGTGACAGTTTATAAGTTATATTATTTTATAAGTTACCATTTATATGTTATATTCTTCAAGAATCAATTGATATATAATTTAGTCCAAAAATTGATGTAGCAACTACAGATGGACCCTTTTAAGTCTATCAAAAGTGTGCGAGTTTGAGCATATGTCCATTAGGCCTATGGATTTATTTTAGCAGCATGAATTGGATTTAGCAATTAAAGCCCTACTTTTATTCCATAGGCTTGGATCCGCACTATGCAGCTGTTACAAGAGCGCATTTTTCACTGGCTGTCCACAGGTTTCACAATGATTGATAGGCAGCTTAAACTTCTTGAATTCAACCATTATGGGTTCAGCTACACATTTTAGATTTGTGAACAGCCATCCACAACAACCACAATCTGTAAGGCGCAAATAGCTAAATGAGAAAGCAGCAGTGTGATTCACATCAATGCGCTATGTAGATATCAATAATAAGTGATAACCGTATCACCGTAGACTACACCACTGCTGTCATCCTTACTTACAAGCGTTTATTCAAATTGGTTAATCTTTGGATGACGACAGCAGTCTCACTATTGGAAGACATAGCTTGGACTGTAGCCTACAAAATCCTATTCTTGCTCTTTTCCCGCGATTGATCAAACTAATTTGGTGTGTCATCATAGTGGTCTCTGATTTGTGGTCAGACTCGCTCAGGTGGAACAAACTTAAACGTTCGAATTTTTTCAATGCTGATTTGAATGTCATTGAGAAAACAGAAGTGTCCGATTTTTTTTCTCGCAAACATCCTTTCTGAATGTAAAAGTAATCCTCGAAGTAATCATCACATTTTTCAAAAGTATCCAATCTGATTACAATATTTTTGCTGATAATGTAAAATGCTGTTTATTCAGTCTATGGAGATGAATACACAGGGGATTAGTTGGAGAGCAAGAAGCATGGTACTACTGTTGCATGACATAGCCTACATTTTGCACACATAATTTATTTTGAGGTATTAGGCCTAGGTTTAAAGGCGTTGCATGGTTAACCCCTCCATCTGCATTGGCCGTGCAGCATTTAGGGTGATATGGCCTCTGTAGGGCATTCACACTTCTTGCGCTTCACGGAACAGTGCAGAGCTGTTGTGAAGGAAGTGAGTTTGTGTTTATACTAGACCTCCCGCCCCCACTTACCATCAACCAATCATGTCAATGCGGAGCCCTCTGCATTGTTAAAACATTTTCGTTATGCATGGCGATGCGGTACAGAGCTCAATTTGGCAACTGTATGTCTCAAGAGGTTTGGCAATGGCGTCACACCATCCATTCCGCGCCTCCGACCACCTTTCGGATCAAGCATAAATTCTCTTTTACTGCGTCACCATTTAGACCCATGGGCCGTGACTGGTTCTCTCCATTAAAAAAAAAGAATCTTTCAACAGGTAATAAGGATGTAGCTATAGGACCTACACTTTTTTCCTTTCCTACTATACTGTATCTGAGGGAGAATGGCTGAAGACAACCATCACGGAGAGGGCATGTTTCGTCTAGGTAGAGGAATATTACCTTACATGGAAGTCTCATGACTGTCACCACGGGTGCGTTCAAGACAAAGTTGATTTCCAGTGTGTAAATGGAGAGGTGAGGTAGATTAAGTAATTGTAGCCTACATTTGCATGCATCTTTATTAGTGTAGATGAGCTGTCCCCAACTTTGACAATTTGTCTGTAATTCAATGAAACACTGAAATAACGAAATATTGCACACAAGTCTGTTACTACTGTGGAAACAGCGATTAGTTCATAAAAAATTGATTTGGTGAAACAAAGTGAATGAATTCAGTTTGGATTTGTATGGATTTGTGTGTAAACTATAACAGTATGTCAGGTTTTGAGATTGGCTTCAACAAAAATTAGTGAATCAAGAAAAAAACGGTATGAAGGCAACTGGAAGTATGGGCATGGGAAGTTATTTTACCTGGACAAAGGTCAGCTTTATGAGGGCTTCTGGGTGGACGGAGTGGCCAAATGTGGAACAGTGTCGGACTTTGGAAGAGAAGAGGCAACAACGACAATATACACAACTCCTAAGGTACATACTTTGTATTTTGAAGCATTTAAAAGTTTGTCTTTTACTTGGTGTTGCAGGTGTGGTGCTGAGCCCCCTAGCATACCAGGGTTCAAATACTATTTCAAATATCTCAATTACTTTCACATACATTTCAAAGTATTCTGATATTTATTTGAAGACAAGTAGTTGAATATTGGAATGTATTTGGAAAGTATTGGCAGCTATTTGAAAATACTCAAATACACTTCCATGCATTTAAACCAGGTATTTGATTTTTTTTTTTTTTTTTTAATTACTTCCAAAATAAGTAATTGCTTCAGGCCACATTATTTGAAAAATAAAGAACAAATAATAAAATACATGTATTTGAACCCAGGTCTGGTGATGATCAATTCACTGTATGGTGAGGTGTCTCACTTTTCTCTGCTTAAGGTACATCTGTTGGATGTAAGATCAGTTTTAATGGAAACACAGTCAACGTACCAGTGAATAGGACATACCACAGAAGGACAACAGGAGGACCACCCTAAAGTGCTTCATCTCTGGACATGTCGTAAAATGCCATAATTTAACAAATAAAGAGAGCACATCATCATGAGTAAGATCTTAGTAACTTTACTTCTCTGAAACAGGACAACTGAACATGATCAGACTTGTAATGAGGTCACAGCACCATCTGTCTATCATTCCCCAATGGCAATTTGAGGTATTAAAAAATGTATCCTAGAAGCAAAACAAAAAGCAAATGGTTACATGGTTTAAGGATGTTCTATATTTACCAAGACCTACCAACTTAGTGTGCAAACAAGTCAGAGGGTGCACTTTTGACAGGAAATTAAAGCAACATAACACCTTTTACAAAGCAAATTGTGTTGATACAATATGTGCAGTTCATTTCTGTATTCACTGTTTAAGCAGCAGTGAAAATAGCTTTGTCACAAAAACATTGTTCAGACAACCATGGTACAAATTGTTTAATTCAATAACAAATAGTTTACATAGAAGTAAACTGTTGTGAGTTTATGCAGTAACATTTGGACTACAAATAACTTATGCAGGCCGATTACATTTAATATCAAACATTAACTCTAAAAAGTAAAAATCAGAACATTATGTTGAATACGGAACATATTCACCTCTTACAGAAGTAATGCCACATTCAAGACAACTCGGAACTTACATTTCCTGCTTGGAAACTCGTTGTAGAAAGATGAGAAATGGGTTTCCCAGGAAGCTCTAAGCAAATTTTAACTTGCGAGGTTCAGAGTTGTCTTAAACACCATAAGACCTTCAGTGGTGCTCATAACAATAAAGCAAGCCACCTTGTCACAATAGATTGTTAATGAGAGCCCTCTTCAGCCCCATGCATTATTACCTGCAAAGTAAATGGAATTTTAAAAAACTGTCCACAATACAATGCTCCTCCAAGTGTCAGTTAAGACAGTGTTTTTTTTCCCGTTGAAATTGTGTACATGCGTTAAGTGGCATAGTTTTACAGTTATATGTAAGTAAAAAAATCTAGAAATGTGAACATTTCAAACAGTGAATAGCACAACACTTTCATAGAAATGATGCAGTGTTTTTAATAGAAATGTCAAACTAATGGCAAAAGTATTGTCGTGGTAGAGATATCTATCTTGTCAGAGTGGTCAGTCTTTAAGGGAATTGAGAGCTGGGGGATTGCATGAGGGACTCCCCTCTGCCGTCCAGCTCATTCTGCAGCCTGGTCAGGTTGGATAGCTCCTCCAGCTCCTGGAACTGTCTGTCTGTCTTGTGGCTGACAAGGGAACGGTAGAAATGTACAGCAAATACTATAAATATCAGGCCAAAAGGCACCATGATGGAGGTGGAGGTGATGGCAGCAGCCACACCTGCAGATATGGTCCCATTGTTGGGATTGTGGTTCTTAGGCCTAATGGGTAGAAATTTGACCCAGCAGAGGAGTACAACCTCAGCCAGGAAGAGCAGGGTGCCAATGACTGTAGAGAAGGCCCAGGCCAGCTCGATGTGGTGGTGCATTCTCTCATGTGGAGACTCCTTCACGGAGTTGAGGTTGTGAACGTTGCTGACTGCCTCAATGTTAGGCAGGATGCAGGTACTAACCATCAGGGCAAAAAGGTGAACAGCCACCAACACAGTGGTGCAGGCACTGAAGGCAATGAGGAGACCAGGTGGGTAAGGATAGGTTGTGTCCAACTGAACCTCCACCATTGCTACCTAGAGAGGAGAAAGGGATAGTAACAGTATGAAATGTATATCAGAGAAAATTAGCATTCATGACAGAACGTCTGGAACTAGAGATCTATAAAGGGGGAAAAACGTGCTGTCAAAATTCCATCCAGACATGATCTTCCCAAATGAAGAAAAACTGCAATGCAAAACTAGGGGGTGCAAAGAATCTATACAACATGAGATGAATACACAAGGATTCTGCTTTTGGATTATGCCTAGCCGTCATCCTACTATGGACATCAAAGACTTGCCTTTGCTGCAATCTTTGGGCGAGTATATTCCTTACCATAGCGAACCCAGATAGTAGAGCAGACGTTCGACTGGAAGCCTTCAGTTTTGCTCGACTCAAGTAAAGCTTCCTCCAAGACAGTGCTTGCAATGAATGCTCGTTCAGACTCATTGTGCCGCTGAAATTGAATAGACTGAACAGGCGTTGTTTGATTCGTTTGTGGCTGTTTAATAAAAACGATAGGCGTTAGCTAGCCAGAGATAACATCCTCGGTGTCCAAATAAATTGATGTAGAAATTGGCAGCAGTTCAGATACTTTCAATCGATTTTCGCTAGCGCTACGTTGACATTAAATAATGGCAAAGTATTGTAAGCATAACGCTGTTTAAACTTCATACCGTCTACTTCCTCTGCAGCGTCTCTGAACCGAACATCTAGACCCTGCCGTTTCGCTCGAGCTGGCTGCACCCATAAGCCACTGCGGCGAAGCTTAATAAACTCTGCACAATTCTGCCTATCCATAATAAGTATAATAAATTAGTTGGATCATACAAACAAAAATACATTAAACTTTCACATGGTAACTCGTTACCCTTGAAACGATATTTATATTGCGTACAATAATTTGGTTACTGTCATTAGTCAGTCATGCAGGGCCACTCGTGGAAAATAGAACCTGGCTATCTGAAACGAATGCCGGTGGAGAATGCGAACCAAACAGTGTCAGTTATACTTGCAAATTATTTATAATAATTTGAACGACAGTGGATGATTATAATTTAGCCATTCGCATGACATGTTGATACAAATGTCTAGCTACTAACTAACAATTTGCAATAATCAATTGAATAATTTTAGACAATGTTCCCACGGCCCATTGTGCCCAAGAGCGTACATGCATGCAATATATCCATATTGAGGGATCTAAACTAGAGCTAGCATGCATGCGGACTCCAAGCAGCTTTTGTTGTGTATGCAATTGCAGGTCTATGACAGACCGCGAAATAGTCGGCGAAATAAATGTAATAGCATTTGTTTATTATACATTCAGAACTATTTTCATAGTTGACGTGAAGAATAAGTAGTGTGGGAGGTGACGCATGACGTTGTCCAACAATGTTTTGATTCTGTCGGTGACGTTATCCAGCACAAAACAAATATGGTTACCACTTAGTTGAGTCGAAACGCAGTGATAATTAGTTTAAATGTGATTATTATCATTTTTAAATGAAGGGATGAACAGATACACTAGGCAAGGGCTCAGATCATGGAAGCTGGTGCAGATTCTGGACGCAAGCTGGTGTGTAGCATTATTACCCTATTCTAGCATAGCTAGCCTCGCTTTTAACTGGACTAGCTAGCTAGGTTAGCTGAGATATCAGTGGTAGCCTAGCTTATCATAATTTCATTGAACCTCAGAACAGAAGATGTCATATGTTAAAATTTGACAAACGTCAGCTTTATGTAGTTACTTAGGCTATATTTTACTTGGTAAATTATAGACGTCATTCACAATCCCACTCAGACTCTGCATACCGTTGTTATTGTGCATCTTAGCACGTTATGTTAATGTTTGTCTTGGACATAACGAGTGAGGTTATTAACTAGCATTGTTTAATCATCTGTAAAGGTGTTTGCAGCTAAAGGCCCACCTAAAACCACAAATACAGCATAGCCACGTGCACCACTGTTTTATTGTTATCTCTCTCTCGAGCCTACATAAGATAATGTACTGCCTGGCCTTTGCCTTTTTCTAATTTGATACGACCGCCCTTATTCAAAGCTATACTTGCGTGTTCATTATATACTCTAGTACTTTAAGAACATTATTGGTAAGACGTGATAAATATTGACTCATACATTTATAACCTGTATTTTCATTCCTCTACTAGCGCTCCATCTGCCGGACAATGTACGACGAAAATGAGGACTTCTCTGACGTTGAAGAAATTGCAAATGTCAGGGGTTTTAATCTGGAGGAGAAACTTGTTAGTAATTCGTATAACAGACATTTCGTTCAGTTGATGGACGGCAAAGGTAATTTAAAATAAAATGCTTAATTCGTAATTTTAGCCTACCACACTCACTGTCCCCTCACTGGTGGACATGCTTAAAGGCCAGTGCAGTCAAAAATGTAATCTTCTTGTATTTCATATATTTCCACACTGAGGTTGGAATAATACTGTGATGATGCCCATTTAGTGTAAGAGCTGTTTGAAAAGACTGCCTGAAATTTCAGCCTGTTTTGGTAGGATGGAGTTGTGGTGTGCCTTGTGACATCACCAAGTGGTAAATTTGTTAATACACCAATAAGAAAGAGCATTCCAAACCTCTGCCAATAACAGCTAGTTTTCCCATTTTCCCCTCCCCACTCAGACCACTCCCAGACAGTCTTAGGAAAATGATTGCTTGAGAAATTGGTCTTTGCTAAGAAGCTACTGTATTTTTTTTGCATTTTAATTGAAAACAATCACAGCAAGGTACTTAATTGTTACTGAGAAATTATTTGATATCGAGATAAAAAAATGTCTGCATTGGGCCTTTAAAATGTTCTTCCTTTTCATCCATTGCATTCACACACATTAGGGGAGAGGTTCCATTTGGTTAATTTGTCTTTGTGTAGGATGTCCTCACACATCTATGGCAGTGTTTAGACAGGCAGCTGAATTCTGATATTTTTTCCACTAATTTGTCTTTTGACCAATCACAACAGATCTTTTCACATCAGATCTTTTTCAGAGCTGATCTGATTGTTCAAAAGACCAATTAGTGAAGAGAAAAAAAGACCAGAATTGGGCTGCCTGTCTAAACGCAGACATTGAGACGCACACAAATTGTACTCTACTGTACCATGTGCAAAGTGAAGTGAACACCTATACTTTTTTTCTTCTCAGATTTCACTTATGAGTATGTTCAAAGAGAAGCACTTCAGACCCCTCTTATTTTCAAAGCCAAAGATGGACTGGGGCTCAGGTGAGAGATGAGTACAATATGAAGACATGTGAACAATAAAGTCCTATTTAGCCTATTAAATGTTCTTGTTTGCCTTGGTTAAATATTAGGTTTTGTGGAATGGTTTGAAGGTAATATGCTTATCTTGACTTTATTCTTGAAAAAATACAGAATGCCAGACCCGGAGTTCACCGTCAGTGAGATTAAGGGTTTGGTTGGTAAGTCTATCTTTTAAATATTAGGCATGGTACATATTCCTTTCACTGCATAAATACTTCTCTTAGACTCATCATTTAGTTTGGACAGCAGTGCCCACACTGTACTCAACAATACCCTGCATTTGTTGATGAATGAAAAGCATGCCGCCGGAAAAGGTGTCAAGTCAAAAAGTGTGTGGGTGTTGATGGAAACTTTTTAAAGCCTGTAATGCAGGGTTCTTTCACTTGTGGAACAAACATTAGATGACTCACTTTACCAAGATGCATTTCAGAAATTTCCAGTGCAGACACAACACACATAGGCCTATCCATCTATATTACAGAAAGTCAGACTGAAATCAGTTACAGTTAAATGACACTTTTTATTTAGGCTTTTTACTTAATTACCTCTAATAGGATCTCTCATGTGACCTGGTACTGTTCAGGTTTACGGTAAGACTGCTGTGTTTGTGTTTGCAGGTAGCCGTCGTGCCGTTGATGTGATGGACGTAAGCACTCAGAAAGGCTCTGAGATGAGCATGGCCCAGTTTGTCCGCTACTATGAGACGCCTGAGGAGGAGCGGGACAAACTCTTTAATGTTATCAGCCTGGAGTTCAGTCACACCAAACTGGAGAACCTCGTCAAGAGGCCCACTGTGGTAAGATGGCACCGCCAGTTTTTGATTCATTTATCCATTATGAACAAGGGCAAATTTGATAGTGAATGCCAACTGTCAACTCTCTCTTATAGGTGGATCTAGTGGACTGGGTGGACAACATGTGGCCCCTTAAACTGAAACAAAGACAAACTGAAGCCACTAATGTCATCTCAGAGATGAAGTACCCCAAAGTACAGAAGTAAGTAATTTGTCTTTTAGAAATTGTTAGTTATTGTGTGCAATGACAATGTTTCTTTTGATGTGTGGACCTGTTACAAAAATGCAGTTGATTGTACATAACAGGAAAACGCTGAAGCACAGGCCAAAGTTTCTTTTAAAAAGCTGTGAGAAAATTGCTGCTTTGCTGGGAGGAAATATTAGCTTACTCCTCCTTTTTCCAAAGTCCCTTTGCCCTCTCTCTTTTAGCCCCCTGCTGTCATTCACTTCCTCTGATGGTTCTAGATGGTTGCTAGGCAGCAGGGCTCTTTCATGGTAGAGGGCGGTTCTTCACAGGATGCCGAAGTGACTTCATGGCTCCTCTTCAGCCAATCAGCTACCAGCATTATGACATAGACATAATTCAAGAGCCAATTGTGCCCTCCCTTTCGCCCTCACTCTTCCCCTCTCTCTTTCTAGCTCTCTCTTTCACTCTAATATTCTCTCTCTCCTACTCTCACTCCTCTCTATTTTTTACTTAATGGTGCAGGGCAGAAATAAAATCCGGAGCAGTTCTCTCCTGTTTGGTCGGTGACTAGCGGGTGGGGTGGGGGGTGGTCCTGAGCGAACTGGGTCAGAGAGAGGAATAGCTATCGGGTACGTCTGTCTTTTATTGGGAAAAGCTGTTCAGATAGAGTACTCCCGACATCTCTCAATCATGTCATTTGATTTATTTACACTGTCTTTAATGGAGATGCGCAAGGGCTGGTGTGATTGATCGTGAATGGTGTTTTGTAGTGGGATGTTGGGCTTCAATAGCCCAGGGTCTGCTCACTCTCTGTCCAGAGGAGAGCTGCAAACTGCTGTACAATAGGCTGGGGATCTGTGTGTGTGATTATGTGAGTGTCTCACAGGTTCAGCAGATGGGCCCTCAGTGAAGTTTGTAAGCCATACAGTATTATGCGTCTCAACATGTTCTGTTGAGTCTCGGTGATATGTGTCTATATGGATGAGGGTACCTTCTCCCTCTGAGTGGGAGCATTTATAATGTGCTTACACTGGCAGTTTCCACCATTACCTCAGTCAAGGTCATACTCCGGTCTCCAGCCCATGTGAACCCTCTCCTCCGGTGTCTCTGTGGGAAGGTGCAGATACACTGCTGTGGGATGGAAGACAAGCCTGTATCTGTCTGACTGGCCTCATACAGTAAGAGTCAGCCGGGGCTGGAGAACTATAACTTAGCCATAGACTTATGTAACTAGACCAAATCAAATGATATGTATGGACAAAATGAGCCAGGGTTTATGTTGATCAGTGCCAGGTATATAATTAATATATGGTTTATTCATCACTAATTTTGGATGTCCCATGGCTTGAAGAGGGGAATTTCTACCCTGCCATATCCACAGTAGAAGTATCACAGCCTTTCTACTAGGGCTGTGATGATACCAGTATCACCATTTTTTTCAGACAAAAATGGAAACATGAAGCAGACCAAAACTCTAAAATATTGTGTGCTATAGCTTGGAATGATTATTATTTTTGACTCTGGATGACAACATAATGATGTTTGTTTCCAACATTAGGGCTGTGATACTGGTATCGTCTCGTCCCAAACATTTTATTTGGCCTTTAAAAAAAATCTATCACACACTCTGTGTGGTATGCACTTGTTATTAGCTGATTTCAATCTGATAAAGCTTGAGCGTAGACTAACTGTGCTGGCTGCAAAATGATACCAGGACAACAGATGCACCATTTTACAGTAACCTACATACAAATCAAACCACCTAACAAAAATCATGGCTGTGGCTCTAACAATAATGTGGCATGTAATGATAGTATGGCCGGGATGATACCAGTATCGTGATACTCATTAGTATCGTGGCAAGGAAACAAAACACGAAGTGTATTTAACAACTTTAGGAAAACAGCACTAATGTTGGGAGAAAAAAATAAAAATTTGGTCATTCAGTCACATTCATTTATTTTCCAAGCTGTAGCACATTAAGTTACATACAGATGGTTTTTAAAGGACCAAAGAGTTTTGTCTGCTTCGTGTTTTCAGTTTTGTAATGGAAAAAATATTGCGATATTGGTATCGTCCCGGTCGTAAATGATAGTGTTCCATTTTCTCCACTGAAGCCCTGGAGTCATAGCCTCGCAAGCCGCCTGATTTCGCGAGCTTACATAGTTTTACAATAGCGCAGCGGTAATCATTCTGGTTTATATGAGGCTACTGGAGTCAGTGGTCGGGTCCCATTCTATTAATAGACCTGTTCTCATTCTTATCTTACTGAATGATTTATGTCCCACGGAGCCCTAATCATTCCACAATTAACTTCCAGAGGAGAGGCTGTTGTAAGTGATTCTCTTAGCTTATTTGTGGTTACTGATTTGTTGTTGTTGGTGTTTGTTGGAGTAGGGTACTGGCAGTTGTAGTACAGTAGAGAGTAGTGGATTTCAAACAGATATTGTGGTTGAGCTGCTTGTTTCTTAGAAATTAATCACAAAGACATTTTCATCCAAATAGCTTTCAAATTCAGTTGTACATTGTACAGCTGGAATGTTGAAATGGTACAATTACTGTATAGTTTCTGGGGTAAGAACAATTAACAAAAAATGAGCTCACTTAACATTTCTAACACACTTTTTTGATATAATTGGTGACTATACTTGGTGGCCGTACTGCACATCTTTTATTTCCCCCTTTCGGTTTCTGATGTTCATTCAGCTCAGCCCCTAACCCACAGTCTTCTTAGTTACATTTTATTAATTTAGCCGATGCTCTTATCCAGAGCGAATTGCAGGAGCAATTAGGGTTAAGTGCCTTGCTCAAGGGCACATCAACATATTTTTCACCTAGTTGGCTCAGGGATTCAAACCAGGGACCTTTTGGTTACTGGCCCAACGCTCTTAACGTCTAGGCTGTCAAACAAAGAAAATATGCTCCCCTAGGTGCGTCATAACTATTCAGATCCAGTGGGTCATCATTCACCCCTCTCATGTCCCTCTGTAGGTACTGTTTGATGAGCGTGAAGGGCTGCTATACTGACTTCCACATTGATTTCGGGGGCACGTCTGTGTGGTATCACGTTTTCAAGGGAGGAAAGGTAAGTTGTCATGTTTGTTTTCCAGATTGTATGTGGCAAAATAGTGCATCCTGAGGCTCTCTGGTATACCGTCCCCCAATCCTGGTACTGTACATGTATCCTATTTCTGTAGAGGCGCTACAAGTGAACCCGTTCCCTGTTTGTCTCAGCGATTGCTGCAGAGTCAGCAGACATCATAGGATTGTTGCTAGGGTGTCCGTATGCACACCTTTGACAGATCACATTATACAAACTTGCAAAGGTCAAGCTAGGGCATGAAGAGGAAGCGAGGGGGAAGAACATTATGTGAAAGGATGAGCAAATCTCTGAAATGTGCTGACTTCTCTAATATAAGCTGTAACCTTGAGAAATATATCACCCTTGTTTTTAGATGACAACCAAAGCCACATCCCCAACTTTTATCTCCCTGTCCTGTGCTCAGGTGTTCTGGCTGGTGCCTCCGACACCTCATAACCTTGCCCTGTATGAGGACTGGGTTCTGTCAGGCAAGCAGAGTGACGTCTTCCTTGGAGATCGTGCAGATGGCTGCCAGAGAGTTGAGCTAAAACAGGGTTACACCTTCTTCATCCCCTCCGGTGAGCTGCCTAGCATTTTGTTTTGATCTATTCCTATCATAATATCATTAATATCATTGTAACAAACCATACAGTACATGCACTGCTTTATTCAAGCATGTGTTTGAGAGCATGTTTGGGCATACCATGTCTGTCTGCATGAGCATGTTTTGAGTGGGTCAGCTGGTTCTCATGATGTTTGGCTGGCTGTCCCGTTTCAGGCTGGATTCATGCAGTCTACACCCCCGAGGACACACTGGTGTTCGGTGGCAACATTCTGCACAGCTTTAACATTCCCATGCAACTCTCAATCTATGAGATAGAGAACAGGACTAAGGTAGGCTGTCTCATACAGGTGTTCCAGTACTGACGCTTCACTCCACCTTTGACCTGCTCCATTAGTGAAACCATTAGTGAAACTAAACTGTCTCTACAATGAAGATTGATGGGGAAAAAGCCTTACCTCATACAAATAAGTCTAGGTCACTTAGTTTGCTATGTCAATGAGTATGAGAACTGAATAGTCCCTTCCTCAGCCCCTACCTCTGTTGTTTTACAAATCTGAACTGGATAGGTGAAATCCGAAATGTATATGAAAGAAGAAGTTGGGAAGCTAGGGATTGAAACAAGGCAGGAATGTGACACAAAGGCCCAGGTGCTGAAAATTCTGTCATTTGCATTACCATCTAATTGAGAAACAGACTGATGTGCTCATGATGGCGCGGATGAGGTCTGTGCCTGGAAGAAAATCCATCCATATTCATGTGGAAATTGTCTGTGACAGCGGTTCATGTAAAATCAGAATACAGCTCTAAAAGGGCAGAAATGAATCATGGAGCTTGTTGTGTCATATTGGCTTAATCTCTTGTGGAGAGATCCTGCGCGTAAACCGACGAATCTAACACTAATTATTTGGAAGTATAATTGGACAAAGGCGGTGCTTAAGCAATTTTAAACTCCAGGGGTGATCAACACAGGTTTAATTAGTGGAGGGGAGGGGGTTTTGGCTGAGAGTTTCTTTTTGCTAGGGTGGAGATTTCGCCAACCGAACCGTATGGACCCACGCAGCTGATCAAATTACGCAAGATTTAAATTCTGGGTTAACTGAGATTAAATACTGGCAGCCTGAGACTGAAATACTTAAAGGAAAGAGTGTTTCTCTTCTTTTCACAAACTCCCTGGGCCTTCTTATGTTGATGAAATAAAGTGTATATGAGCCTATTGCTTTTGTGTGTATGCATGTGTTTGTATTGTATATGACCTAATTAGAGGAATGTCTAGAAATATTTCACTCTTTTTATTCCGGTATTCTTTCCAATAATAAGATCGGAGTAGTTGCTGTAATGACATGGATGCTTGTCCTGCAGGCTTTGAGGTTTATATGGATACTTGGCTAAATGTAGCTTTCTCAGTTATGATGGATAGCTGGTTGGAAGAGTCAGCTTTGCTGAAAGTACAGTACTATTTTTGTTTCTGCTGGAAAAGAGGCATGAGAGAAACAGAGACCGTTTCATATGCTCCCCAGGGCTTGGCACATTGCGTTCACTCTATTTTTACACCTCAACACAGAAATGGAGCTGGAGAAAGAAAGGATTATCACTGAAAAGTGTTGATCTGTATGAAATCATCTCAGCGAGATAAATATAGCTGTGTTTCTAAGAGGAGAGTGGGAATCAGATCATGCTGCTGTGTCTGAGAGGGCAAGCTCTCCCTGGAGAGATGGGAATGAATGGAAGAGCTTGGCCTTGAACAGGGCCTCTGGTTTGCCAGTGTGTGTTTAACTTAACCGTTGTCTCTATCAAATGCAGTTGAATTGTTCATCTAGTTTCTTACACGACATGATCAAAGTATGTGGACACCTGCTTGTCGAACATCTCATTCCAAAATCATGGCATCAATATGGAGGTAGTCTGTGGGGTGGGGAACTGTGGGGAACTGCTTCCATTCAGCCACAAGCATTAGTGAGGTCGGAAGCTGATGTTGGGCGATTAGGCCTGGCTCGTAGTAGCCTTTCCAATTCATCACAAAGGTGTTTTATGGAGTTGAGGTCAGGGCTCTGTGCAGGCCAGTCAAGTTCTTACACACCGATCTCGACAAACCATTTCTTTATGGACCTCACTTTGTGCACTGGGGAATTGTCATTCTGAAACAGGAAAGGACCTTCCCCCAAACTGTTGCCACCAAGTTGGAAGCACAGAATCGACTAGAATGTCATTGTATGCTGTAGTGTTAAGATTTCTCTTCACTGGAACTAAGGGGCCTAGCCCGAACCATGAAAAAACCGCCACAGACCATTATTCCTCCTCCACCAAACTTTACAGTTGGCACTATGCATTAGGGCAGGTAGCGTTCTCCTGGCATCCACCAAACCCAGATTCGTCTGTCGGACTGCCAGATGGTGAAACGCGATTCATCAAATCACATTTTATTTGTCACATGCGCCGAATAAAACCAGTGTAGCATTCCACAGTAAGGTCTAATTTACAAGCCCTTAACCAACAATGCAGTTTTAGAAAAATATTTCCTAAATAAACTAAAGTAAAAAAATAAGAGCAACAATAAAATAACAATAACGAGGCTATATACAGGGGGTACCGGTACTGAGTCAATGTGTGGGGGTACAGATTAGTTGAGGTAATATGTACGTGTAGGTAGAGGTAAAGTGAAGATGTATAGATAATAAACAGCGAGTAGTAGCAGCAGCGGGGGGGGGGGGGGTCAGTGCAAATAGTCCGGGTAGCCATTTGATTAGCTGATCAGCAGTCTTATGGCCTGGGGGTAGAAGCTGTTAAGAAGCCTTTTGGACCTAGACTTGGCACTCCGGTACTGCTTGCTGTGCGGTAGCAGAGAGAACAATCTATGACTAGAGTGGCTGGAGTCTCTTGCAATTTTTAGGGCCTTCCTCTGACACCACCTGGTATAGAGGTCCTGGGTGGCAGGAAGCTTGGCCCCAGTGATGTAATGTGCCGTACACACTACCCTCTGTAGTGCCTTGAGGTCGGTGGCCGAGCAGTTGCCATACCAGGCAGTTGCCATACCAGGCAGTTGCCATACCAGGCAGTTACCATACCAGGCAGTTGCCATACCAGGCAGTGATGCAACCAGTCAGAATGCTCTCGATGGTGCAGCTGTAGAACCTTTTGAGAATCTGAGGACCCATGCCAAATCTTTTCAGTCTCCTGAGGGGGAATAGGTTTTGTTGTGCCCTCTTCACGACTGTCTTGGTGTGTTTAGACCATGATAGTTTGTTGGTGATGTGGTCACCAATGAACTTTAAGCTCTCAACCTGCTCCACTACAGCCCCATCGACGAGAATGGGAGCGTCCTTGGCCCACATTTTCCTGAAGCCCACGATCATCTCCTTTGTCTTGATCACGTTGAGGGAAAGGTTGTTGTCCTGGCACCACACTGTCAGTTCTCTGACCTCCCTATAGGCTGTCTCATTGTTGCCGGTGATCAGGCCTACCACCGTTGGGTTGTCGGCAAACTTAATGATGGTATTGGAGTCGTGCTTGGCTGTGCAGTCCTGTCAAGAAGTCCAGGATCCAGTTGCAGAGGGGGGTGTTTAGTCCCAGGGTCCTTAACTTAGGGATGAGCTTTGAGGGCACTATGGTGTTGCATGCTGAGCTGTAGTCAATTAACAGCATTCTCACGTAGGTGTTACTTTTGTCCAGGTGGGAAAGGGCAGTGTGGAGTGCAATAGAGATTGTGTCATCTGTGGATCTGTTGAGGTGGTATCCAAGTTGGAGTGGGTCTAGGGTTTCTGGGATGATGGTGTTAATGTGAGCCATGACCAGCCTTTCAAAGCACTTCATGGCTACAGATGTGAGTGCTATGGGTCGGTAGTAATTTAGGCAGGTTACCTTGGTGTTCTAGGGCACAGGGACTATGGTGGTCTGCTTGAAACATGTAGGTATTATGGATTCGGCCAGGGACGGGTTGAAAATGTCAGTGAAGACACTTGCCAGTTGGTCAGGGCATGCTCGGAGTACACGTCCTGATAATCCGTCTGGCCTTGTGAATATTGACCCGTTTAAAGGTCTTTCTCACGTCGGCTATGGCGAGCGTGATCACACAGTCGTTCGGAACAGCTGGTGCTCTCATGGATGCTTCACTGTTGCTTGCCTCGAAGCAAGCATAGAAGTAATTTAGCTCATCTGGTAGGCTTCATCACTCCAGAGAACGTGTTTGACCTGCTCTGGAGTTCAATGGTGGCGAGCTTGACACCACTCCAGCTGGCGCTTGATATTGCGCATGGTGAGCTTAGGCTTGTGTGCGGCTGCTCTGCATTGGTAACCCATTTCATGAAGCTCCTGACGAATAGTTGTTGTGCAGACGGTACTTCCAGAGGCAGTTTGGAATACGGAGTGTTTCAACCGAGGACAGACAATTTTTACGCGCTTCAGCACTCTGTGGTCCTGTTGTGAGCTTGTGTGGCCTACCACTTTGCAGCTGAGCCGTTGTTGCTCCTAGACATTTCCACTTCACAATAACAGTACTTACAGTTGACCTGGGCAGAAATTGGACAAACTGACTTTTTTGAAAAGGTGGCATCCTATGACGGTGCCACGTTGAAAGTCACTGAGCTCTTCAGTAAGGCCATTCTACTGCCAATGTTTGTCTATGGAGATTGCATGGCTGTGTGCTTTAAATTTTTTTTTTTTAATACCCTTGTCACCAATGGGTGTGGCTGAAATAGCCGACTCTACAAATTTGAAAGTGTTTCCACATACTTTTGTATTATATAGTAGCAGTCAAAAGTTTGGACATGCTGTGGTAGCCATGCAGGTTAAGTGTGCCTTGAATTCTAAATAAATCACTGACCGTGTCACCAGCAAAACACACCATCACACCACCACCACCTCCTCCTCACGATGGGAACCACACATGCGGAGATCATCCGTTCACCTACTCTGCATCTTACGAAGACACGACGGTTGAAACCAAAAATCTCAAATTTGGACAGATCAAAGGACAGATTTCCACTAGTCTAATGTCCATTGCTCGTGTTTCTTGGCTCAAGCAAGTCTCTTCTTATTATTGGTGTCCTTTAGTAGTGGTTTCTTTGCAGCAATTCGACCATGAAGGCCTGATTTACACAGTTTCCTCTGAACAGTTGATGTTGAGGTGTGTCTGTTACTTGAACTCTGTGAAGCATTTATTTGGGCTGCAATTTCGGAGGCTTGTAACTGATTAACTACCTTTGCAGCAGAAGTAATTCTGGGTCTTCCTTTCCTGTGGCGGTCCTCATGTTTTAGCTTAGAGTAAATGATAACTGTCTAGTCCCAGACATTAGGCCTACTGCTTGAGTATTAATACAGAAGGAAGTAAATAAACCACCAGACCTACAGTGAAGATTAGGCGTTAACTCTTGTTAATCAGTACAAAATGGTAGCAGACTGAACATGGGAATGACTACCCTGATTGTCTTTTTAGAGACTTTTGTTCTCTTAATCACATTTTCTCTCCAAACTCGTTTCAGGTTCATTCCAAGTTCCGCTACCCGTTCTACAATGAGATGTGCTGGTATGTCCTGGAGAGGTACGTGCACTGCCTGACCAAGCGCTCCTATCTTGCTCCGGAGTTTCACAGAGAGCCTCTGCTAATCGGTGAGTGAGCCCAACTAATGGAGCTGTTTAACCAATGACCCGGGTGTGTCCATGAATGCTGCTTCAATCTTTCTTCTATCCCGAGAGCTCCTGCCTTGCACTCTTGTTGTAATTACCACTCACAAGTGGGTAACTCTCTAATCCTTTGCCAAGAGCCAATGTTATAACACCTCTGACCTCTGTTTAATCAGTGAGACTGCGTTATCACAGAAATGATAGCTAGCATGATGAAAGTGACAGAAATTATAATCTGACCGGAATGGTTACACATGGAGCACATCAGACTGGTCCTTTGGTCTTCTCTCATCCTCCTCCTGCACTTCTTCAGATTTGGAGACGAAGCTGAGCACTGAGAGCCCCTCTGACTCGCCAAGTCAGGACATGGACGAGGAGGACTCCTGCGAGACGCAGCAGGAACGAGAAGAACGGAGTGACAGGTCAGCATTTGATGACCCCTGCTCTCCTGATAACAGGAAGGGTAAACCCAGCGCCCCTCAGCCTCTCAAAGCTGCCTTGGACGATAGCTGCATCCCCACATCCATCCAGCCTCCAGAGTTCCCCAAAACCCCCTCTGGTTCGCCAGGCTCAGAGTCTCAGAGTAAATGGACTCATTTGACTGAGTTTGAACTGAAGGGCCTTAAGGCCCTGGTGGAGAAGTTGGAAGCACTCCCCGAAAATAAGAAATGTGTCCCAGATGGCATGGAGGACCCCCAGGCCCTGCTGGATGACATGAAGGTATGTGCCTCGTCCAGCTCAGCTCTAATGTATTTTCTGTCTCTGTGTAAATATCTGGACGTACCATTACAAAACACAGGAACTTACTCTTTTACCCGTTCCCCAGGTTGTCTTGAAGGAACATGAAGATGATGATCCCAAAATGGCTGCCACTGGTGTACCTGTGGTGTTCTGGCCCAAGAAGTCTGCCAAGGTGAGAATGCGGTGTTTGTAGCCTCAGTATTGTCATTAATTTGCCATCTGAAAGCCTGCCCATATTCATACTCTGTCTTGGCCTAGTAGAGCAGGGCGTATGTTGTGATTTTGGTACTCGTGTCTCTCTCTCAAACTAGATTATCTTCTTCCCTAGAGCAGTGGTTGTACTTATTTGCATAATGTTGATTTAGCGGGCTGCAGAATTGCCTAACGAGGGAGATAATGAGATTTTCTGTATTGTTTTGCTCCTCATCTCTTCCATGTCACAGCTGGGTCTCATCCACAGTGTCTGTCATTGTTGGATAATTAACACTGTTCTGCGTGATCTTGTTTACCAAGTGAGGGCTTTGAGTTTACTGATAAAAGGTTAACTAAAACTATGCTCCTTATGGGTGATCTATCTAGGCCTATTGATCAGCTTGACAAATAAGTTGCAAATAAGTCTGATTTATTATTTTGTATCGAAGTCCAAAAATGCTTAATTGTGTCACTGCATCTCATTAGACATCACTTCTACTGTTGTATTGACTAAGACAGAATGGGGATTGAGGGGAGGAGTGGCGGCATGATAGAAAATGGTCTGTGTGAAGCCCCTTTTGATCTTTAACTTCCTTTACTGCATTAAAAGCTCCAACCAACCACCGTACAGCTGGGCATAAAGTAGAAGCCAGAGCAGAGCAATCAAAGCCAGATTCACTGATGCAGCGGGCAGGCAGGAAAGCAACAGACTAGATCAATCCCTCACAAAGAAGTGTGATGTGGACACAGTAGCACATAGCTGCATATGGGATGGATTTTGATCATAGAAATATGTGGTCTGCTGCTCCCCCTACACGTCGTTGATCAATTTAAAGGCCAGATGCTGATTCTGTGAGCTCTTTTTGTGTTCCTTTTGGAATAAAACACCATCTGTCTCTCTATTGGCTGAATTTGTCTGGTCTTCCTTCCCAGTGATCCTGCTCATGTAGGAATATCCCCAAACTGGTTCTGCATTCTCCTTCCTGACTGGAAGAAGGTGGGGCTCCACTGCACATATTCAAATACCTTATCTGCAAATGGTCTCCCCATTGGCTGCACTGTCTCCCTGTAGTCATTCCTCCCAGAGACCTAGCCATTCCCTATTCATGAGCTAGCCTGCTCTGCTCTGCTGTGTATATTGCCTTTGCTGGAAGATTGTGGAGCAGGAGGGAGGGCTGTGCGGTAGACGGCAGCAGCAGCTGGATGAGGAGGAGGCTCAGGCTGGGGCGGGCTGCAGCCATGTCAGTTTGCTGTGAGTTGGTCAGGGTATGAAAAGCAGCCATGGCCATGTCGCTGAGCACTGACGATGAGGATTACGACTCAGAGGCTGAGCAGGTTGGTTAGCGCACTGAACTCCTCGGGACATAGCAAAGGAGAGGAATGTGTCTGTCTGTGAGGCACAGTTAATTGAGCTGAGTGGTGATTGATTGTTGTAGGGAAAGGGAGCCACCTGAAGAGAAATGCTGCTTCTGTTTCTGTGTTAGCCTCCTTTCTTGTGTTCTTTATTTTCTTCCCTGTGGTTGTATGTTGATTTACAGGTTGTGTGTGTGTGTGTGCCTGAGAAATGCAGTAAGGAGGTGTGATGGCACAGACCGTTCAGACAGCAGCGTCAGTCCTCAGGGAAACTACTGGTTGTTCCAGAACAGGGAAGAGAAACGAGATAAACAACAAGAATGTGTGTGAGAGATCAGGCAGAAAGATGCAGATTAGAGATGAATATTTAATAGGTTCGTATGTATGAATAGGGAAGAATACATCTGATACATTTAATATATTTATTGTGCCTGCAATTGTGTATGATAATGAGGGAATATAGTTGATGTGTACCGTATGAATTGGCTATGGCACGTAAATGAGCCAGGAGATTGTGTATGTAAACGCTGAGGAAGATTGTGTTTGTGTATAGACTCCTCTGCCACATAGTCATAGCACTGCATTCCACAGCCCCTTCCAATTATACACTGACTGTGAGTGTGTTTATCATTGGATACAGTTTAATTCTTTTCGATCCTGCCACAGATGAGATGGCGGAATATATTTTTTCCCTCCCTGTTGCTGTTGATATCAACACAGCATTTGTACGTGGCGTTCCTGTTCGATAGGGATGTGCAGGTTTTTGGTGTTCAAAAAAATATATATATATCACCTCCATCTCAACTGTCTGGTTGCAGATTATTATTATTCTCATGTGCTCAGTGCCTATGAGATGATAGATTGAGATAAATGCCTTTGAGTTGTTATATCAAGAGCAAATTCATTAGGCTTGTAAATCCCCCAGAAGCCCACAATAACAGTGTCAATGTTTGGACAACTGTTTTTTTTTTTTTTGGGGGGGGGGGGGCATTAGCAACAAACCTTTTTGATCGCCATACATACATTTTCACAAAGTAACCTAAAATAAATCACAATCTATATTTTTTGACAGTACCTCTGGGCGCTCAGTGCCTCAGTCTAAGAGAGCCTTGCATCTATTATTCCTTGCTTGCGTTTTTGAGGTTTACCAGCAGTGGTGTTTTATCTAAGATCACACATCGTGTTTGTTTGTGCTGTATGACTGATTGGGCGTGTGCCTGTGTGGATATGGGCTATGCAAATTGAGCAGGTCTTCCTGTGTTCCACTGTGACGCAGTAGGTTATTACACTGTGGCACATACTCCAACTCCTCTGCTGAACCTCAGCTTTGCTGAGCTAAGGAATAGCACGCTGGTTTGTAGAGGAATGTTCATCATCATACCTTAGATCTAGGGTCCTGTGTCTTGGTTAATCATGTCACATGACCTGGATTTTCACCATTATTTAAAGCATTTTCCAGAAATGAGAATTAGACCAAAAATGAAAGCAATTGTCTGAGGATGGTTCTGGACCATCTGACATAAAAAGAAAATGGGACAGCTTTGATAAAAAAGCTTT
Source organism: Salvelinus fontinalis (assembly GCF_029448725.1). NCBI lineage: Eukaryota > Metazoa > Chordata > Actinopteri > Salmoniformes > Salmonidae > Salvelinus > Salvelinus fontinalis. Next base: position 23,695,004 of record NC_074666.1, read on the forward strand.
AAATAAAGGTTAAAATCCATGTCATGTGACATGATTAACCAAATCACAGGGCCCTACTAGCTAGCTACATAACATACCTACATGTGTGCTCTGGTAATGCATTACATAGTTTACAGATAACAAACTTTCTAGGCATGGGAGACTTTGACGCTGATGAGATAGATAAGCTACATTTCTGTCATTGCATGTCCTTGCAAGGAGATATAATGCTCCCTGTACAGTCTCCATTTGGGATATGATGAGGAACATCTTATGTCACTCAGTGACCTGAGCTTCCTGAGACTGACTGATGGGTCAGTTCAGGTTCTGTAAAGTTAGTTTCACTTCCTCTTTTTAGATGGAGATTTACACCCTTCTGTCACTGCTCTACAGGATTCCCAATCCTATTGTGTTTTTGTGTTGCTGGGAGACGAGGGGATTTTCAGGACAATGTGGAGGGCTGTCTGGAACATATTTTCTCATGTAAGGTCCGTGGTCCTTTGGGGTCAGGTCCGATCTGACAGCGTTAGATCTACTCCTTTGAGCCAGGTTAACTTGAAAATCACTAAATGCTGTCAGGTAACCTGTTGGGTTATGACTTTTGATATGGGCAAATGGATCCTCTGTCATTGTCTATGGTTGCTTGTGACAGATATGTCAAGGAGGTGACCGGTGACAGGACAGATCATAGAACACTGCATGTTAGGGCTGGGAATTGCCAGGGACCTCACGGTACAATATTATCACGATACTTAGGTGCCGATACGATATGTATTATGATTCTATATGTATTGCGATCCGATACTGCGATTTGATGTTTGAAACATATTGCTGACTGTACAGTGCATTCGGAAAGTATTCAGACCATTTTGACTTAACACATTTTGTTACGTTACAGCCTTATTCTAAAATTGATTAAATATTTTTTTTTCCATCAATCTACACACAATACCCCATAATGACAAAGCGAAAATAGGTTTTTAGAAATGTTATCAAATTTATAAAATACAAAAACCATACCTTATTTCCATAAATATTCAGACCTTGCAATGAGACTCGAAATTGAGCTCAGGTCCATCCTTTTGCTATTGATCATCCTTGAGATGTTTCTCCCAACTTGATTGGAGTCCACCTGTGGTAAATTAAATTGATTTGGAAAGGCACACACTTGTCTGTATAAGGTCCTACAGTTGACGGTGCATGTCAGAGAATAAACCAACCAATGAGGTCGAAGGAATTGTACGTAGAGCTCAGAGACAGGGTTGTCGAGGCACAGATCTGGGGAAGGGTACCAAAACATTTCTGCAGCATTGAAGGTCTCCAAGAACACGGTGGCCTCCATCATTCTTAAATGGAAGATGTTTGGAACCACCAAGACTCTTCCTAGAGCTGGCCACCCGGCCAAACTGAGCAATCGAGGGAGAAGGGCCTTGGTCAGGGAGGTGACCAAGAATCCAATGGCCACTCTGACAGAGCTCCAGAGTTCCTCTGTGGAGATGAGGGAACCTTCCAGAAGGACAACCATCTCTGCAGCACTCCACCAATCAGGTTTTTATGGTAGAGTGGCCAGACGGAAGCCACTCCTCAGTGGAAGGGACTGGAAGACTAGTCAGGATCGAAGGAAAGATGAATGGCGCAAAGTACAGAGAGATCAGGACCTGAGACTGGGGCGAAGGTTCATCTTCCAACAGGACAATTACCCTAAGCCAAGACAATGCAGGAGGGGCTTTGGGACAAGTCTCTGAATGTCCTCGAATGGCCCAGCCAGAGCCCGGATTAGAACCCGATCGAACTTCTCTGGAGAGACCTGAAAATAGCTGTGCAGCAACACTCCCCGTCCAACCTGACAGAGCTTGAGAGGATCTGCTGAGAATAATGGGAGAAACTCCTCAAATACAGCTGTGCCAAGCTTGTAGCGTCATACTCGAAGACTCGAGGCTGTAATCGCTGTCAAAGGTGCATCAACAAAGTACTGAGTAAAGGGTCTGAATACTTATGTAAATGTGATATTTGGCATGGGTCCCCAGATCCTAAAAAGGTTCTACAGCTGCACCATCGAGAGCATCCTGACCGGTTGCATCACCGCCTGGTATGGCAACTGCTTGGCATCTGACCGCAAGGCGCTACAGAGGGTAGTGCGAACGGCCCAGTACATCAACCAAGCTTCCTGCCATCCAGGACCTATATAATAGGCAGTGTCAGAGGAAAGCCCATAAAATTGTCAGAGACTCCAGTCAACCAAGTTATAGACTGTTTTCTCTACTACCGCACGGCAAGAGGTACCTGAGCGCCAAGTCTCGGACCAAAAGGCTCCTCAACAGCTTCTACCCCCAAGCCATAAGACGACTGAACAATTCATGAAATCGTCAACGGACCATTTACATTGGACCCCTCCCCCCCTCCCCTTTTGTACACTGCTGCTACTCACTGTTTGTTTGTTACCTATGCATAGTCACTTCGCCACCACCTACATGTACAGATTACCTCAACTAGCCTGTACCCCCGCACACTGACTCGGTACCGGTGACCCCTGTATATAGCCTCGTTATTCTTATTGTGTTACTTTTAAATTGTTATTTATTATTTTAGTCTACTTGGTAAATATTTTCTTGAACTGCGCTGTTGGTTAAGGGCTTGTAAGTAAACATTTCACGGTGAAGTCTACACTTGTCGTATTCGGTGCATGTGACAAAGTTTTTTTAATAATTTATTTTATTTTTAATACATTTTTAAAAATGTCAACCTGTTTTCACTTTGTGATTATTGGGTATTGTGTGTAGACTGATTTAGGGGAAAAAACTATTTAATACATTTTAGAATAAGGCTGTAACGTAACAAAATGTGGAAAAAGTCAAGGGGTCTGAATACTTCCCGAATGCACTGTATGTCTGCTGCAGAGAGACAATAGGGAGCATAAGAAAACGAGTCTTCTTTAGTTATCTCCACTTCCTCTCTGGCTCAGTCAGGCCCCAAGTCTGTAATCCAAACAGAGATCCTTGGATTCCACCACAGATTATAGATGCCCCCAATATCTAAAATAAAAGATTATTTTGCCAAGATCTCTGATCAGCCTAGCCACTCTGCTTGGTGTACACTTGTTTTAGGATAAGTCTAGAACAAGGCAAGGTTTAGCCCCTGACCCTGATGTTCTTCGCTGATAGGTTATTTGCGTTTTCTCTGTCCAGTGGTAGCAGCACTTGGTTGGCTACCCAACTCTCTCTGCATGTCACAGGAATAATAGGAAGTTTGTTGTTGCTATGCTGATCCTTGGAAAATGTGCACTGCTGATGTTGCTATAGAAATCTGATACACCTGATTGGCTGTGGCTGTTTTTTGTTCCATTCTTTGCTGTAATTGTGATCACTGATTTCTCTCATCTCTTCCTACTGCTCTCACTAGGCTAGGTGGAGAATGTTATGATGACATAACCATTCTATTGAATTCAAACACCTCATTACATCATGCAAATTCTTCCAAAGCGGTTTGTGGTTTTATTCTTGCAAAACCTGTTAGTCCCGCTGGTTGGGCATTGAGTGAGGATAGGGAGGAGGTGGAGTGTGCACAGCTTAGTGATTTAGTATGAGGATCAAAGGGATTAGTGAATTAGCAATTTCAATGTTGTTATTATTCTGACTCACATATTGTGTTTTGCATAATGCTCTTCAGATAGAAATATAAAGCAGTACACACACCCAGTGTTGCTGGTGCAGCTCTGAGCAGTCAGTCAGCATTCACCTGCATTTCCTTAGTACATGCCATTACCAACTGTAAATCACAGGATGGGGGGAAAGTAACACATGTTCAGTACCGTGGGTTGCTGTGGAAACAAGTGCCTGTTGGATACCTGCCATTTGAATTCACAGTAACCACATTTCCTCTGGCATAGCTCGTGCCCAATCACCATGTACTGTACACAGCTAGGTTATACACTGAACAAAAATCTAAACGCAACATGTAAAGTGTTGGTCCCATGTTTCACGAGTTAAAATAATAGATAGAAAGTCAGTATGAGGGTTAGCTCAGGATAGAATGAAAGGTGGCTAGTGCGTGGGAGAGTATCTGTAGAGTTCAAAAAGTACTTGCACTCAACCATGAAGAGGAATAACCCAAAGAGGCCAAGATGCAAAAATAATATCATTAATTTAATCCACACTCAAAATAATACAGAAAGTGCAAGGTGCTAATAAAACAAATTCAATAAACTGAGCATACGTTTTGGCCTCATGCCTTCATCAGTGCTGTACAAACAAATTAAGAAGACACATACTTAAAACACCTGCTGTGCGTAACAGGCGCAACAGGTGCAAGCAGATAGTTCATTAGAGACTGGCAAATGGGGAGTCGATGCATATTAAAAAGGAATATATAACGTATCAAAAATTGACAATTTGTCAGGTATAATTGGAAAGAGACAATCTGGGCTACATAGCAATATCAGAAGCAATAGATATGAAATTCTCAAGTAGGCTAAAAAGCTCAGCGATCCCATACGCACAAAAAGCTTATTTCTCTAAAATTTTGTGCACACATTTATTTACATCCCTGTTAGTGAGCGTTTCTCCTTTGCCAGGACAATCCATCCCCCTGACAGGTGTGGCATATCAAGAAGCTGATTAAACAGCATGATCATTACACAGGTGCACCTTGTGCTGGGGACAATAAAGGCTACTCTAAAATGTGAAGTTTTGTCAAACAACACAATGCCACAGATGTCTCAAGTTTTGAGGGAGCGTGCAATTGGCATGCTGACTTCAGGAGTGTCCACCAGAGATGTTTCCAGAGAATTTAATGTTCCTTTCTCTACCAAAAGCTGCCTCCAACTTTAGTTTTAGAATTTGTCAGTACGTCCAACCAGCCTCACATCCGCAGACCACATGTATGGTGTTGAGTGGGCGAGCGGTTTGCTGATGTGAACGGAGTGCCCCATGGTGGGGTTATGGGCAGGCATAAGCTACGGACAATGAACACAATTGCATTTTATAGATGGCAATTTGAATGCACAGAGATACCGTGACCGAGATCCCAAGACCCATTTTCGTGCCATTCATCCGCCGCCATCATCTCATGTTTGAGCATGATAATGCACGGGCCCATGTCACAAGGATCTGTACACAATTCCTGGAAGCTGAAAATGTCCCAGTTCTTCCATGGTCTGCATACTCACCAAACATGTCACCGATTGAGTACGTTTGGAATGCTCTGGATCGACGTGTACGACAACATGTTCCAGTTCCCGCCAATGTCCAGTAACTTCGCACAGCCATTGAAGAGTGGGACAACATTCCACAATCAACAGTCAGAGCAACTCTGTGAAGATGTTGCACTGCATGAGGAAAATGGTCACACCAGATACTGACTGGATTTCTGATCCACGCCTCTACCTTTTTTTTTTTAAGGTGTCTGTGATCAATAGATGCATATCTGTTTTCCCAGTCATGTGAAATCCCATAGATTAGGACCTAATTGACTGATTTCCTTATATGAACTGTAACTCCAGTAAAACCTTTGAAATTGTTGTGTTTTTTAAATATTTTTGTTCAGTGTATATACAGTACAAAAGTACATGGACACCTGCTCGTCAAATATCTCTTTCCAAAATCATGGGCATTAATATGGAATTGGTCTCTCCTTTGCTGCTATAACAGCCTCCACTCTTCTGGGAAGACTTTCCATTAGACGTTGGAGCATTGCTGCTGGGACTTGCTTCCATTCAGCCATGAGCATTAGTGAGGTCGGGCACTGATGTTTGGCGATTCGGCCTAGTCGCAGTCGGCGTTCCAATTCATCCCTAAGGTGTTCGATGGGGTTGAGGTCATGGCTCTGTGCAGGCCAGTCAAGTTCTTCCACACCGATCTTGGCAAACCATTTCTGTATGGACCTCCCTTTGTGCACTGGGAAATTGTCATTCTGAAACAGGAACGGGCCTTCCCCAAACTGTTGCCACCAAGTTGGAAGCACAGAATGGTCTAGAATGTCATTGTTTGCTGTAGCATTAAGAATTCCCTTCACTGGAACTAAGGGGCCTAGCCCAAACCATGAAAAAACGCCCCAGACCATTATTCCTCCTCCACCAAACTTTACAGTTGGCACTATGGATACGGGCAGGTAGCGTTCTCCTGGCTTCCACCAAACCCAGATTCATCCGTCGGACTGCCAGAAGGTGAAGTGTGATTCATTACTCCAGAGAACACATTTCCACTGCTCCAGAGTCCAATGGCGGCAGCGAGCTTTACACCACTCCAGCCGACATTTGGCATTACGCATGGAGATCTTACACGCTACCCAAACTGGACGTGTCAAGTGTGCAAGCAAAATAAATTTACACATACATGTTATTCAATCATTGCACCCACACTGCTCGCACGTGCCAACGAGCGTCTTCGTTGCCAAGCACTAAAATAGAAGGTGCTTCTATTTGTTATTCCGAACGCGATGCAAGTCCTGCCTCTCCCATCTCCTCATTGTCTTTTACAAGCAAATACCCACGTGCCATCTCCTCATTGGTTATACACACGTGGGTGATTTGAAAGATGAACTGAGGTCGGTCGGTAGTTGTAATACACCTTATTATGAAAGTTTGATGCCAATCGCCATATAAAGTCCATAAAGAAAAATCCTGGAAGGAGGAGAGATGACTAGAAACTATTCGGTAACCATTTTATGTGTGGATTAATTAGAGGACTTTGCATATCAGGTAAAATAACAACTCAACATTTTATATACCAGGACAAATTAGCTAGCAACTGCAAGCTAGCTAGCTAAATTGACATAAATGATGAATGCTTTTCGACCTGTCCCCAAATTTAATATAATTGGTTGAGTTTGTTTTGATATTTCAACCTGCGTGTCGTGATTGCGTTCTGTGTGGGGGGACAAAATCAACTTGCGTACGCACCGTATCCGGTTTGGGCATGGTGTTAGGCTTGTGTGCGGCTTCGGCCATGGAAACCCATTTCATAAAGCTCCCGACAAACAGTTCTGAGGCTGACGTTGCTTCCAGAGGCAGTTTCGAACTCTGTAGTGAGTGTTGCAACTAAGGACAGGCGATTTTTTTTTTTACGTGCTATGCACTTAACTTCTCGCGGCCCTGTTCTGTGAGCTTGTGTGGCCTACCAATTCCCGGCTGATCTGTTGTTGCTTCTAGAAGTTTCCACTTCACAATAACAGCACTTACAGTTGACCGGGGCAGCTCTAGCAGGGCATAAATTTGACAAACTGACTTGTTGGAAAGGTAGTATTCTATGACGGTGCCACGTTGAAAGTCACTGAGATCTTTCAGTACGGGCCATTCTACTGCCAATGTTTGTCTATGGAAATTGCATGGCTGTGTGCTCCATTTTTATACACCTGTCCGCAATGAGTGTGGCTGAAATAGCCGAATCCACTAATTTGAAGGGCTGCCCACATACTTTTGGTTATGTAGTGTATCTATGCCCATAACCATATATCAGTATGTGCCGCTTGGTGCCGTACATTATAACCCTGTGGTCTATGGGTGAACGGTCGTGATGAGTGCATTATCTCTTTGAAGCATACTGAACAAAAGTATAAACGCAAAATGCAACAATTTCAACGATTTCACAGTTAAATAAGGAAATCAGTCAATTGAAGTTAATTCATTAGGCCCTAATCTATGGATTTCACATGACTGGGCAGGGGCGCAGCCAATTTAGAATGAGTTTTTCCCCACAAAAAGGGCTTTATTACAGACAAATTCTCCTCAGTTTCATCAGCTGTCTGGGTGACTGGTCTCGGACGATCCCGCAGCTGAAGAAGCTTGATGTGAAGGTACTGGGATGGGCTGGTTACACATGGTCTGCGGTTGTGAGGCCAGATGGGTGTACTGCAAAATTCTCTAAAACGACATTGGAGGTGGCTGATGGTAGAGAAATTAACATTAAATTCTCTGCCAACAGTTCTGGTGGACATTCCTGCATGCCAATTGCACACTCTCTCAACTTGAGACATCTGTGGCATTGTGTTGTGTGACAACTGCACATTTTAGAGTGGCTTTTTATTGTCCCTAGCGCAAGGTCCATCTGTGTACTGATCATGCTGTTTAATCAGCTTCTTGATATGCCACACCTTTCAGGTGGATGCGTTATCTTGGCAAAGGAGAAATACTCACTAACAGGGATGTAAACAAACGTGCACAAAATGTGGGAGAAATAATATTTTTGTGAACATTTCTGGATCTTCAGCTCATGAAACATGGAACCAAGACTTTACATGTTGCTTTGTATTTTTGTTCAGTACAGAAACAAACCTCCAATAGTCTGCCTAATATAGATGAATTCACAGTACCCTCGGGATGTTTCAAGTTTTATTTGTCACGTGCACAGGTACAGTGAAATGTGTAACTTGCAAGACCTACTCTGCAGTATTCAATATCAAAATAGTATAACAAATAAAATATTTATATGAAAATCAGTGTGATTTTGAATATGATTTAAAATATGAGTTTGTTTACAGTAGCTAATTTCCCCTGGGTCTTCTCCTTTTAAGTGACCAGGCATAGCCTATATGTCCTGTTTGCAGACAGTACATCTATATAAGGGATTGTTCTGTATAGAAAATGCTTGGGTGTTCCACCTAAGTGTTTTCCGGTCCGCCTAAGTTGTAATTTTGAAATATGTAGAAAAGATAATGTACCTATATACAGTACCAGTCAAAAGTTAGGACTCACCTACTCATTTTGGGGTTTTTCTTTATTTTTACTATTTTCTACATAGTAGAATAATAGTGAAGACATCAAAACTATGAAATAACACACATGGAATCCTGTAGTAACCAAAACATTGTTAAACAAATCAAAATATATTTGAGATTCTTCAAAATATCCACCCTGTGCCTTGATAACAGCTTTGCACACTCTTGGCATTCTCTCAACCAGCTTTTTATTTTATTTAACCTTTTTATTTAACTAGGCAAGTCGGTTAAGAACAAATTCTTATTTACAATGACGGCCTACCCCGGCCAAACCCTCCCCTACCCCGGACGACGCTGGGCCAATTGTGCGACGCCCTATGAGGAATGCTTTTCAAACAGTCCTTGAAGGAGTTCCCAAATATGCTGAGCACTTGTTGGCTGCTTTTCCATCACTCTGCGGTCCAACTCATCCCAAACCATCTCAATTGGGTTGAGGTCGGGTGATTGTGGAGGCCAGGTCATCTGATGCAGCACTCCATCACTCTCCTTCTTGGTAAATTGCCCTTACTCAGCCTGGAGGTGTGTTGTGTCATTGTCCTGTTGAAAAACAAATGATAGTCCCACTAAGCGCAAACCAGATGGGATGGCGTATCGCTGCAGAATGCTGTGGTAGCCATGCTCGTTAAGTGTGCCCTTTTTAATTCTAAATATATCAGTGTCACCAACAAAGCACCTCCACACCATCACACCTCCTCCTCCATGCTTCTTGGTGGGAACCACACATGTGGAGATCATCTGTTCACCTACTCTGCGTCTCACAAAGACTCAGCGGTTGGAACGAAAAATCTCAAATTTGGACTCAACAGACCAAAGGACAGATTTCCACCAGTCTAATGTCCATTACTTGTGTTTCTTGACCCAAGCAAGTCTCTTCTTCTTCTTATTGGTGTCCAATGCCTGATTTCACACGGTCCCCTCTGAACAGTTGATGTTGAGATGTGTCTGTTACTTGAACTCTGAAGCATTTATTTGGGCTGCAATCTGAGGTGCAGTTACCTCTGCTGCAGAGGATAAGTTCATTAGAGTTCACTCTGGGTCTTCTTTTCCTGTGGCGGTCCTCATGAGAGAGTTTCATCATTACGCTTGCTGGTTTTTGCGACTGCACTTGAAGAATCTTGAAATTTTCCAGGTTTGACTGACCTTCATGTCTTAAAGTAATGATGGACTGCTGTTTCTCTTTGCCTATTTGAGCTGTTCTTGCCATAATATGGACTTGGTCTTTTACCAAATAGGGCTTCTTCTGTATACCACCCTACCTTGTCACAACACAACTGATTGGCTCAAATGCATTAAGAAGGAAAGAAATTCCACAAATGTACTTTTAACAAGGCACACATGTTGATTTGAAATGCATTGTAGGTAAATGTAGCCTTTTATTTAACTAGGCAAGTCAGTTAAGAACAAATTCTTATTTACAATGACGGCCTACCCCGGACAAACTTGGGCCAATTGTGCGCCGCCCTATGGGACTCCCAGTCACGGCTGGATGTGATACAGCCTGGATTCGAACCAGGGACTGTAATAATGCCTCTTGCACTGAGATGCAGTGCCTTAGACCGCTGCACCACTCGGGGGCCCAAGAGTGTGCAAAGCTGTCATCAAGGCAAAGGGTGGCTACTTTGAAAAATCTCAAATATGAAATATATTTTTATGTAATACTTTTTTGGTTGCTACATGATTCCATATGTGTTATTTCATAGTTTTCATGTCTAAACTATTATTCTACAATGTAGAGAATATTGAAAAATAAATAGAAACCCTTGAATGAGTAGGTGTGTCCAATCTTTTGACTGGTACTGTATACAGTGCCTTGCAAAAGTATTCATCACCCTTGGTGTTTTTCCTATTTTGTTGCGTTACAACCTGTCATTTAAATGGATTTTTATTTGGATTTCATGTAATGGACATACACCAAATAGTCCAAATTGGTGAAGTGAAATGAAAAAAATTGAGTGTTTCAAAAAATGAAAAAGTGGTGTGTGCATATGTATTCACCCCCTTTGCTCTGAAGCCCCTAAATAAGATCTGGTGCAACCAATTACCTTCAGAAGTGTCACAATTAGTTAAATAAAGTCCACCTGTGTGCAATTGAAGTGTCACATGATCTGTCACATGATCTCAGTACTTATACACCTGTTCTGAAAGGCCCCAGAGTCTGCAACACCACTAAGCAAGGGGCTCCACCAAGCAAGCGGCACCATGAAGACCAAGGAGCTCTCCAAACAGGTCAGGGACAATGTTGTGAAGAACTACAGATCAGGGTTGGGTTATAAAAAAATATCAGAAACTTTGAACATCCCACAGAGCACCATTAAATCCATTATTAAAAAATGGAAAGAATATTGCACCACAACAAACCTGGCAAGAGAGGGCCGCCCACCAAAACTCACAGACCTGGCAAGGAGGGCATTAATCAGAGAGGCAACAAAGCTGCAAAGCTCCACAGCGGAGATTGCAGTATCTGTCCATAGGACCATTTTAAGCCAAACACTCCACAGAGCTGGACTTTACGGAAGAGTGGCCAGAAAAAAAGCCATTGCTTAAAGAAAAAAATAAGTAAACACGTTTGGTGTTCGCCAATAGGCATTTGGGAGACTCCCCAAACATATGGAAGAAGGTACTCTGGTCAGATGAGACTAAAATGTAGTTTTTTGGCCATCGAGGATAATGCTATGTCTGGCGCAAACACAACACCTCTCATCACCCCGAGAACACCATCCCCACAGTGAAGCACGGTGGTGGCAGCATCATGTTATTATTTTCATTGGCAGGGATTGGAAAACTGGTCAGAATTGAAGGAATTATGGATGGTGCTAAATACAGGGAAATTCTTGAGGGTAACCTGTTTCAGTCTTCCAGAGATTGGAGACTGGGATGGAGGTTCACCTTCCAGCAGGACAATGACCCTAAGCATACTGCTAAAGCAACACTTGAGTGGTTTAAGGGGAAACATGTCTTGGAATGGCCTCGTCAAAGCCCAAACCTCAATCCAATTGAGAATCTGTGGTATGACTTAAAGATTGCTGTACACCAGCGGAACCCATCCAACTTGAAGGAACTGGAGCAGTTTTGCCTTGAAGAATGGGCAACAATCCCAGTGGCTAGATGTGCCAAGCTTATAGAGGCAAACCCGAAGAGACTTGCAGCTGTAATTGCTGCAAAAGGTAGCTCTACAAAGTATTGCCTTTGGGGCCACTGTATTTAAAAAATATATATATCATCTTTGAGAACTAACTCACCAAAATAAAAGCTAGGGGGAAAAATGAATACATTCGGGATTATTGATTTTGTTTGAGCATATTACAGCATTACCCATGGCAAAATGCATAGAATTGCACATTTTTCTCAGCTCCACGGCAGGATGTTAAATCGCAGGGAATTCGCTATAATATTGCAACATTTTCTCTCCGCTCCATGTGTAGAATTGCAGATAATTGGCTTAAAATGCAAACATTACTCTATACCGCCAAGATTGGGGGCCTCAAATGTTCTTGCACATGAACCGGACCGAATTCGGCTGCGTCGATGGGCAGACCATGGCTATTGCCACATCCACCTTTTTTGATCCCAAAAAATATTTTAACGTGTGTGTGTGTGTGTGTTTTATGAGCAGCACATACAACGTTGTCTCTGCGTTGGCTCAGGGCCAGAAATAAGAGGGGAAAATAAACACTCTCAGGAAGAAATAGACTCAATAATGGAAAATTCTCCACATCAAAGCAGCCCCTCCCCTCCCCTCAATCTCCCACTGCCTTCAATTTAATTTTACAGCATATTTAAACTTGTGCCCTCTCGTTGTTACGTAAAAGCGTTAGTGTTTTGGCATACAATGTTGCTAGGGAAACATGGAAACACTTTCAAACCAAGCTTTTAAGATGTTGGAGTGCAGATGATTTGAGTTAGAAAAATTGCATGTTCTCACTTGAGTGCGGTCAGATGTTGATGACTTCAAATTGTATTAGTCACATGCGGCGAATTCAACAGGTGTAGACCTTACAGTGAAATGCTTACTTACGAGCCCCTAACCAACAATGCAGTAAGAAAAAAAAGAAAAAAAAGAAAAAGAAATAAAAGTAATACGTAATTAAAGAGCAGCAGTAAAATAACAATAGCGAGACTATATACAGGGGCGTACCGATACAGAGTCAATGTGTGGGAGCACCGGTTAGTCGAGGTAATTGAGGCAATATGTACATGTAGGTAGAGTTATTAAAATGACTATGCATAGATGATAACAACAGAGAGTAGCAGCGGTGTAAAGGGGGGGGGGGGGGTGCAGTGCAAAGAGTCTGGTTAGCCATTTGATTAGATGTTCAGGAGTCTTATGGCTTGGGGGTAGAAGCTGTTTAGATGCATCTTGGACCTAGACTTGGCGCTCTGGTACCGCTTGCCGTGCGCTAGTAGAGAGAACAGTCTATGACTAGGGTGGCTGGAGTTTTTGGCAATTTTTAGGGCCTTCCTCTGACACCACCTGGTATAGAGGTCCTGGATGGCAGAAAGCTTTGCCTCAGTGATGTACTGGGCCGTACGCACTACCCTCTGTATTGGTGGCCGAGCAGTTGCCATACCAGGCAGTGATGCAACCAGTCAGGATGCCCTCTGGTGCAGCTGTAGAACCTTTTGAGGATCTGAGGACCCATGCCAAATCTTTTCAGTCTCCTGAGGGGGAATAGGTTTTGTCGTGCACTCTTCACGACTATCTTGGGGTGCTTCCTTGGACCATGTTAGTTTGTTGGTGATGTGGACACCAAGGAACTTGAAGCTCTCAACCTGCTCCACTACAGCCCCGTCGATGAGAATGGGGGTGTGCTCGGTCCTCTTTTTCCTGTAGTCCACAATCATCTCCTTTGTCTTGATCACATTGAGGGAGAGGCTGTTGGCACCACACGACCAGGTCTCTGACCACCTCCCTATAGGGTGTCTCATCGTTGTCGGTTCTCATCGACAAACTTAATGATGCTGTTGGAGACATGCCTGGCCGTGGAGTCATGAGTGAACAGGGAGAACAGGAGGGGACTGAGCATGCACCCCTGAGGGGCCCCTGTGATGAGAATCAGTGTGGCGGATGTGTTGCTATCTACCCTTACCACCTGGGGGCGGCCCGTCAGGAAGTCCAGGATCCAGTTGCAGAGGGAGGTGTTTAGTCCCAGCGTCCTTAGCTTAGTGATGAGCTTTGAGGGCACTATGGTGTTGAACGCTGAGCTGTAGTCAATGAATAGCATTCTCACATAGGTGTTTCTTTTGTCCTGGTGGGAAAGGGCAGTGTGGAGTGCAGTAGAGATTGCATCATCTGTTAGGGTGGTATGCAAATTGGAGTGGGTCTAGGGTTTCTGAGATAATGGTGTTGCTGTGAGCCATGGCCAGCCTTTCAAAGCACTTCATGGCTACAGATGTGAGTGCTATGGGTCGGTAGCCATTTAGGCAGGTTTCCTTAGTGTTCCTGTGTACAGGGACGATGGTGGTCTGCTTGAAACATGTTGGTATTACAGACTCGGACAGGGAGAGGTTGAGAATGTCAGTGATGCCACTTACCAGTTGGTCAGTGCATGCTCGCAGTACATGTTCTGGTCATCTGTCTGGCCCTGTTGACCTGTTTTAAAGGTCTTACTCACATCAGCTGCGGAGAGCGTGATCGCACAGTCTTCCGGGAACAGCTGGTTCTCTCATGCATGTTTCGGTGTTATTTGCCTCAAAGCGAGCATAGAAGTAGTTTAGCTCGTCTGGTAGGCTCGTGTCACTGGGAAGCTCTCGGGTGTGCTTCCCTTTGTAGTCTGTAACGGTTTGCAAGCCCTGCCATATCCGACAAGCGTCAGAGCCGGTGTAGTATGAATTCGATCTTAGTCCTGTATTGACGCTTTGCCTGTTTGATGGTTCGTCGGGGGGCATAGCGGGATTTCTTATAAGCTTCCGGGTTAGATTCCAGCTACTTGAAAGCGGCAGCTCTAGCCTTTAGCTCAGTGGGAATGTTGCCTGTAATTCATGGCTTCTGGTTGTGGTATGTACGTATGGTCACTGTGGGGATGACGTCATCTATGCATTTATTGATGAAGCCAATGACTGATGTGGTGTACTCCTCAATGCCATCGGAGGAATCCCGGAACTTATTCCAGTCTGTGCTAGTAAAAGAGTCATGTAGCTTAGCATCTGCTTCATCTGACCCCTTTTTTATTGATTGAGTCACTGGTGCTTCCTGCAGGAATCAGGATAGAATTATGGTCAGATTTGCCAAATGGAGTGCGACGAAGAGCATTGTATGCGTGAGTGGAGTAAAGGTGGTCCAGAAGTGTTTAATTTTATTTATTTATAAAAAATAAATACATCTTCCTCTGTTTGCACATTTTAACATGCTGATAGAAATTTGGTAAGATTGATTTAAGTTTTCCTGCATTAAAGTCCCCGACTATTAGGAGCACCGCCTTTGGGTGAGTGTTTTCCTGTTTGCTTATGGCGGAATACAGCTCATTCAGTGCGGTCTTAGTGCCAGCCTCAGTCTGTGGTGGTATGTAGACCGCTACGAAAAATACAAATGAACTCTCTAGGTAGATAGCGTGGTGTACGGCTTATCAGGAGATGCTCTAACTCAGGTGAGCAAAACCTCGAGACTTCCCTAGATATCGTTCACCAGTTGTTATTTACAAAAATACATTGTCCGCCGCCCCTTGTCTTACCAGACGCCGCTGTTCTATCCTGCCGATACAGTGTATAACCAGCCAGCTGTATGTTGATAATGTCGTTCAGCCACGACTCCATGAAGCATAAGATATTACAGTTTTGATTGTTGGTAGTTTAATCTTCCGCGTAGGTCATCGATTTTATTTTCCAAAGATTGCACATTTGCTAGCAGAATGGAAGGCAGTGGGGGTTTATTCCAGCCACCCCAGTCATAGACTGTTCTCTCTACTACCGCATGGCAAGCGGTACCGGAGTGCCAAGTCTAGGACAAAAAGGCTTCTCAACAGTTTTTACCCTCAAGCCATAAGACTTCTACCCGGGACTATTTACATTGTGTGCCCCCCCCCCCCCCCCCCCCCCCAACCCCTCTTTTACACCGCTGCTACTCTCTGTTTATCTTATATGCATACTCACTTTAACAATACATCCATGTACATACTACCTCAATTGGGCTGACCAACCAGTGCTTCCGCACATTGACTAACCGGGGTATCTGCATTGTGTCCCACCTCCCGCCAACCCCTCCTTTTACACTACTGCTACTCTCTGTTCATCATATATGCATAGTCACTTTAACCATACCTACATGTACATACTACCTCAATAAGCCTGACTAACCTGTGTCTGTATATAGCCTTGCTACTCTTATTTTCAAATGTATTTTTACTGTTGTTTTATTTATTTACCTACTTACCTACACACACACACATACCTTTTTTTCACACTATTGGTTAGAGCCTGTAAGTACGCATTTCACTGTAAGGTCTACACCTGTTGTATTTGGCGCACGGGACAAATAAACTTTGATTTGATAATGAATTCTCCAAGGCAGCCCGCCCGCTGGCTCCTTTTTCTCTGCCTTCTCTTCTCTCAAATGACAGGGATCTAGGCCTGTACCCATGGTTCTGTGTTTTCTGTAGTAGATGGTTAGACCAGCGAACTAGGTATCACAGGTCATAATAAAAGCACTGCTTCTTGTGGTGCAGAACTTAGTTGGTCAACTGCTGGGATTGATTAGATGAGTCAATTCACCTGGTTTCCCTAAACAGCTGCCAATTCTGGGGTCAATATGACAGCAAATACTGCAACACCCTGCAGACCTGATCCTGTATTCACAAAGCCTTTCAGAGTAGGTGTTGATCAAGTGTCAGTCTTTTAGATCATAATGAATTGGGAGTATTTGGACTGATTGGGACCTGATTCTAGATGAGCACTCCTACTCTGAGACTCTTTGTGAATATAGGCCCAGATCCATCTGTCTCTGTACTAGACCTTGCTTTCAGTTTTTGTGTTGTTGTACTATAAAGATACCTGACTCCTACCTCTTCATCTTCTCCATTCAGCAGCAGAGACCTCCCAACAGGCCCAAACCCAAAATGGCGGCCTCGTCTCCTGCGCCTGCGGTCAAGCTGTCGGCCAGCCGGAGCACGTCTGGGGCCCGGAGAAGGAGGACGCGATGTCGGAAGTGTGAGGCGTGCCTGAGGACAGAGTGTGGAGAATGCCACTTCTGTAAAGACATGAAGAAGTTTGGCGGGCCGGGTCGCATGAAACAGTCCTGCATCATGAGGCAGTGTATCGCGGTAGGCCTCATACTAACCTGCAGAGTATTTGGACATTCTTTGTATGTGTGTGGACATTTTATCTGGTGACTATGTGCAGAGGGGGAGTTTCTAATATACTAATGTGGTGTTTGTTGTCTCCAGCCTGTCCTGCCACACACTGCGGTGTGTCTGGTGTGTGGGGAGGCAGGGAAGGAGGACACAGTGGAGGAAGAGGAGGACAAATTTAACCTCATGCTCATGGAGTGCTCCATCTGCAATGAGATAGTCCATCCACTCTGCCTCAAGGTAAACTGCTCAAGGCAGTATGCTGTTAATAAGCATCTTATCTGTTTGATTTAATTGATTCAGTGTGAGCACTTACATTACTGCAGTAATATTTGTTTATGGTAGCCCTTCCTCCTATAGAGCAGGGGTCGGCGACTGAAAGTGGTTTGGTTTTGTCCCGCACCCCCAAAAAAAACTATTTCGAATTTTTAAGATTGATGTTTTTGGTCACCAGGAGCAAGTCACAGGAGCAAAAAATTAGTTTAATTTAGGAAATCTGTTCCCAGGTATTCCCACAAATAAAGAGACATACGTGAACGTGTCTCAATGTATTCAAGGTATGAAATGATTGTTATTAGGGGTTCAGAGCAAAGCCGTGGCGCAGTTATAAGCAGTCTCACTTAAACCCCCATATCCGCTGCTCCGTTTGACATTTGTTACGTTACAGCCTTATTCTAAAACGGATTACATGTTGTTTTTTCTCAATCCCCATAATGACAAAGCAAAAACAGGTTTTTAGAAATGTTTTCAAATGTATGAAAAAAAACAACTGATATCCCATTGACATACGTATTCAGACCCTTTACTCAATACTTTACTTCACCGTAAGGATGGTGCCAGGTTTCCTCCAGATGTGACGCTTGGCGTTCAGGCCAAAGAGATCAGTCTTGGTTTCATCAGACCAGAAAATCTAAATCTTGTTTCTCATGGTCTGAGAGTCCTTTAGGTGCCTTTTACATTTTACTGAGGAGTGGCTTCCCTCTGGCCACTCTACCATAAAGGCCTGATTGGTGGAGTGCTGCAGAGATGGTTGTCTTTCTGGAAGGTTATCCCATCTCCACAAAGGAACTCTGGTGCTCTGTCAGAGTGACCATCAGGTTCTTGGTCACCTCCGTGAACAAGGCCCTTCTCCCCCGACTGCTCAATTAGGCCAGGTGGCTTGTATGGTTGTTGGACTCATCACAATGATCCCTCAATGTTCGCCAGTAGATGCATATTAGCACATATGTTAAAATATGCCAAAATACTTTTAAAATATCTTCTCATGAGCCATAGGACCAAATGACACCAAATTTGGTCCTGATCAGTAAAAGATGGCTGAGTTATTGACAAATCAAAATCTGATTTGAAGTGCTCATTTAACCCACTGTAAATCCACATTTAACAGTGGCCTATCGACTTGAAACTTGTCATTGTTATCATGGACGTCCTTAAGATGTACTACACTGAATTTGGTATTGATATATTTTTTTTAAACAAGAAAAATATGAACAACTCACTCTTTGCATATGTAACGCTAATGATTTTGTATTTAGTGCACATAAAGGAAGATACAGTAGTTCCTACATGATAGTGCTTGCTTTGTTATCCAACTGATCTTGTGTTCCTTTTGTCACCCTGTGAACCCTGTTTTATTGCTGCTCGTAGCTATATTTTTCACCCCCCAAAAATATGAGGGTCTAAGTTGTGGTCAATTTGCTGTGTACATATTATCATAATTATGTTCCGGCCCCCCATCATCCGCTCCGACAAAAATTGGTCCGCAGATTAATCTAGTTGCTTTCCCCTGCTATAAAGGACTTATTCTGCAAATGATAAATGATAGCTTTGTTTCATACTTTATCACTTTTACTTGTGCTTCCTATCACCTTCACCCACTCACTACTTGTGCTCTCTTGTTCAGGTGAAGAATTCTGGTGGAGTTGTAAATGAAGAGTTGCCAAACTGCTGGGAGTGTCCAAAATGCAACCATGCAGGGAAGACCGGGAAAGTAAGCATCTATGTGGTTGTGGAAATGAATGTTCTAGGCAGAATATCTACGCTCTGCACTGTTCAATAAATCACGTTTATTATAAAAAGACTTGAATTGTCTGGAAACAAATAGGCAAAAGGTATAAAGTTGTCTTCCCTTGTTTCTTCCCTTTTGGCTGTCAAGCAAAAAAGAGGACCAGGATTCAAGTACGCGTCCAACCTTCCCGGGTCGCTGCTGAAGGACTCGCGATTGAACCGTGACGTTAAGGAAGAGTCCGACCTGCCCAGTGTGCCAACATCACCCACTGCAGTGAAGAGGAAGGTAGAGCGTGATGACACCCCCAAGAGGAAAGCAGAGGAATATCCTCCTCTGAAGAAACGTTCTCCCATGTTGTCTCTGGGCGGGCTACCTCATCCCCGACCCAGGCCTGAGGACAACCCTCTGAGGAAGAAGAGGAAGCTGTTCGACATCAAAGATGAGGACGAGCCTCCTGTTGTCAAGAAAAAGGTAATTTATCCAACAGGCTTTAAGCTGACCATGGATAATTTATTTTTATATTGACTGTCTTTACTGAGCATTCCTCTTGATTTGATAAGAGACAGATTTGATAAGGCCCAGAGTTTATTTTGTCAAGATTCTATTACCAAACAACCCTTTTGAATTTAGAATTTGTAGTCCACTTACTTGTCAAACACTGTTTGGAGAAAAATCTATGATAAATAAGGTCTTTATAAAAATGCAAATTAAAACTGTAAAGATGATTGTAACAAATGAATGTCAGAGTAATTGATATGCTCCCCATGTGCCCTTACAGAAGAAGCCCCCAAAACCCGATGACACCTTCACCTCCAAGCTGTTACAGCCCATCAAGCAAGAGAAAGTTGATGAGGACGAAGACCATGAAGATGACAGATACACAGGGGACAGGGTTGCAGCTAAAGGGAAAAGAGAAGAGGATGAAGATGAGGAGGAAGAAGAGGAGAAAGATGGTGTAGAGGACAGTAAAGACGGTAAAGTAAAGACTATGCTGAGTCCACTGTTACGGACGTCTGCAGCCAGAGAGAGTGACCAGTCCTGCTCCAGCTCTCCCCGGGCAGGGCCCAGCAGTGAGGGGGGCGATGCCCCAGAGAAGACACTTGGCCAGCTGAAGGCACACCAGCGACGCCGCCTACCCAACAAAGAGCTGAGCAAGGAGCTGAGCAAAGAGCTCAACCTGGAGATCCAGAAGACCGAGGACTGCTTGGCCAATCAGAACCGCAGACCACTGAAGGGGGAGAACAGCCCAACCAATAACAACCGTCGACCACTGAAGACTGAGGACTCTATCAATCAGAACCGCAGACCACTAAAAACAGAGGACTCCCCCACCAATCATAACCGCAGGCCAATTAAGACTGAGGATGGCCTATCCAATCACAACCGTCGACCATTGAAGACCGAGGACAGCTTGGCCAATCAGAACCACAGGCCAATGAAGACAGAGCCTGAGAGTGACGGGGAGGAGCATAAGCCCAAGCGGCCACTCGACAACGGCAGCAGTGACCTCGGAGACTGGCTCCACCCCAGGGGGCGGGAGGTGAACGGGACGCCCCGCCAGCTCTCGCCCCTGGGGTGGAACCGCAGCTCTCCGATCACACCTATTTGCCCACGCCCCCCTCCCTGCCACTCACCGTCCAAGTGTGTACAGATGGAGCGTCACGTGATCCGGCCGCCTCCCATCAGCCCCCCGCCAGACAGACTTCCCCTGGATGACGGACAGGCCCACGTGATGCGCAGGGAGGTGTGGATGGTCGTGTTCGGCCACCTCGCACACAGAGACCTGTGTGTCTGCATGCGCGTCTGCAAGACCTGGAACAGATGGTGAGCTGTAGCTATCGGAGGTCGTGTCTACACTTGACAATTACATGCAACTTCTGCTATCAGAATACGAAGATCGTATGGGTCTAGACGCACAAAAGTCACTTTGTGGTCTGATTGTGTTCAGATCTGTCTGACCACTTCAGGAGGTGGTCAGGGATGCGTTGTGTGCGGATTTCTCCTCAGTCTGGATGCAATCAGGCTACCAAAAGCGCATACAGTGGACGACGTCATCAGTGTCTAGAAAACTTGTGTTTTGGGACCGAGAGGCACCTTATCAAAACAAATGTATTTATAAAGCCCTTCTTACATCTGCTGATATCTCAAAGTGCTGTACCGAAACCCAGCCTAAAACCCCAAACAGCAAGCAATGCAGGTGTAGACGCACGGTGGCTAGGAAAAACTCCCTCGAAAGGCCATCATTATAACATTGGAGGAAATGCGTTCCTAGCGTGTGAGGATCGTGTTTGCTGGCCTCATAAATGCTTTTGTTTGGCTAGAGTTATGCAATCCCTTCAGCATTGCTTGGTAACTACAGAGGTTAGCTGGCTACTTAGCTATACAGTAGTTAGCTACTGCCGTCTATTGTTGTTGTTGTTGTTGTTATCATATTTGGTGTATTCCACCATTTGTAGAATGCACACTGGCATTTGATTATAGTGCAGGAACGGACACAATGTGGACGCATTTAAATGTAGACTCGTGACGTGTTCGGAATTCCATGATCAGAACTCCATTATCAGAATACTAAAGCTGCATGAACTGCCAAGTCCAGACAGGGCCTGATAGACCAAAACGTCTGGTACAAAGTTGGACAAGTCAGTCTTGTGAATAGTGGGTTGTGTTTTTCAAAGTGGTCCTTGTTAATTGGAAAGACCGTATGAACACTAAGCTGTAAGGCTCGTGGCTTGCCTAGAGCTCTCACCTCAGTGTAGTCTTTCCACGGCTGTAGCTATGGTGGCTGTGTGATCGTGTAGTTACCTTCGTCCCTGCCTCCCCAGGTGCTGTGATAAGAGACTGTGGACGCAGATCGATCTGAACCGCTGTAAGTCCATCACTCCCCTCATGCTGAGTGGCATCATCCGCAGACAGCCTGTGGCTCTGGACCTCAGCTGGACCAACATCTCCAAGAAGCAGCTCAGCTGGCTCATCAACAGACTGCCAGGTATATTCAACACCAGCCAGCAGTGTTGTAACTGAGGCAATGTGCATATCCCTCTGTGGCTTTTTAATAGAACGGTCTACAGTATACACCTAGCCATTATACTGTGTCTGTCCATGGCTCTGGGTACACACTGCAAACCTGATGTCACCACTGCAGCCTGTTACTGTGCTTCTCTGTACTGAGAGCATTGATAAGAACGTATTTAATGTGACTAGTTTGGTGATAATGTAACGCTGTCTTTGTTTCCTTGGTTGGGTGAGCTGGAAGTTTCAGAGAATGCTGTATGTCTGACATTCTGCTCCATAATAATGGTATCCCCAGGGGTTCCTCAGTGTTTCTGACGATTGGCTTTGTTTCTTCTTAGAATTAATTATGCGGCGACTGTAATTACATTTGCATAGTGAGGGTTTTTGTTTGCTTGATTTTGCACCCTTAGGTTAATGAACTGTTGGAGACTATTAAGACCCCCCCCAAAAGGATTGAACGGGGCAGCAGATAATGTTACACGCTTTGAGTTTTGAGTTACTTAATTAGGACTGACTTAGTCCAAGGGAGGCAAACCCAATTCTGTATTATTATGGCGTTTTGGTTTCGGTCATTTTGACAGTGCTATGGTGTGTTTAGTAGGAATTGAGAGAGTGAGTGATGTTGTTGAGTTTGACCCCTCTTAACCCCTGACTGTTGTCCCTGCAGGTCTGCGGATGCTGCTGCTCTCAGGCTGCTCCTGGGTGGCTGTGTCTGCCCTCTGCACCGCCAGCTGCCCACTGCTGCGGACCCTGGACGTCCAGTGGGTAGAGGGTCTCAAAGACGCCCAGATGAGGGATCTGCTCTCACCCCCCACAGACAACAGACCAGGTAGGTTTTCACCATCCTGCACTGTGTTAGTGACCATCTGGACACATGGTGTGAAGTATTGAACAGTATGTCAATCTGCTTTGGAGTCCAGTCAGGCTGCTGCAGCCCATCCATGTCAGGTCTTGCTGTGCTCTCTGCTGACCATTTGTGTCGGTCTTTATAGGCCACACAGCTGGAAAAGCTTGCATTCGATTTTGCTCCTAGTAGACGTAAGGAAGCTTTTAAAAAAAAAGATTTAAAAAAGAACTTGACATGCATTCAATCTTTGTCTCTCTCTACCTCTCTAGGTCAGCTGGACAACAGGAGTAAGCTGCGAAATGTGGTGGACCTGCGTCTGGCCGGGCTGGACATCACGGACACCTCTCTGCGCCTCCTCATCCGCTACATGCCCCAGCTGACCAGACTGGACCTGAGCTACTGCAACCATGTTACTGACCAGTCAGTCAACATCCTGACTGCTGCAGGGACCACCACCAGAGACTCGCTCACTGACATCAACCTCTCCGGTAGGATCATACAAGGCCATGTCACAATGCCTACTATCACTATAGACATTGGCCTTGTCAGAATGTCTCTACTAAAAGTAATCACTGCTAACAGTACTATTCACTATTTAGAACATACTGGTGAGAATCCGGACATGGCCATTGACTGCTCATTGCAATGTTCATTCATTGCTTCATAGGTCTTATTGAATAACAAATGTTCCCTACTGAGATGAATGTGTGCCTCCATAAAGTCATATAACGACCCCATAAACACCAGTATAAAGTATAAATAGCTTAAATAGAGAATTGTCTCTATTTCTGATGCGCAGTTGAAGCCATGGGGTGGAGTAAAACTAGGCTCCATTCCAAACACCATAACTGAAGTACCCCCATGGTTCTCCTCTCCCTGAGTAGTGCTGTTAAAGGTTGGGTCAATGTGGGACAGACAGACAGGGGGTTCTCTGGCACCACTGATGTCTAATTATCCACTGTCAGTCACTGTTAATGGGGGAAGCCGTCACCCATTGACAGCACTCAATATGCTCATGACTATGGTGAGGTTTTGATTGGAGCCTTTATTCTAGAAAACAAATGACTGTTATGACCAAGTATATAGGAGGCGCCTATCTTTGTGTTTTAACTGAAGATGATGAATGGTCTCATATTACGACAACCTAATACTGTATATTCCTCCTCCCTAATATCTGCAGTGTGCAACAGAATCACGGACCAGTCCCTGACCTACTTCAAGCGCTGTGGAAGCATCTGTCATATTGACTTGCGATACTGCAAGCAGGTGACCAAAGAGGGCTGCGAGCAATTCATTGCTGAGATGTCAGTGAGTGTACAGTTTGAACTAGTAGAGGAGAAACTACTGCTGAAACTCAGCTAGTGGACAAACAGCAGGTTGACGAAGACTGTACTGTATGCACTGGCTAGCTAGGACACTCGTTAGAATAAGGAACTGGCAAGGGTGATGTTATCACCATGGAGACGGTGTTGTACTTCACGCATCTCTGTGCAAAAAACAACTCACATCGGAAATGGCATAAGACATTTTAATAGTGACTGTTGCCCTGATACTCATTGAATGGCTATTGTGCTGCTGAAGAAAGAATGTTTTCCAGAACAGGATGTTCAACATGAAAGGCAGGACACCTGGCTGTCCTGGAAATTTGACAGCGCATGTTTTTTTTTTTTCTTTGTTTGTCTTTGCTAAGATATTGAAGTATTTAATTTTTTCTTTCTGCAAGTGAACTCTATAAATACATACATACATATATACAGTTGAAGTCGGAAGTTTACATACACCTTAGCCAAATACATTTAAACTCAGTTTTTCACAATTCCTGACATTTAATCCTAGTAATAATTCCCTGTCTTAGGTCAGTTAGGATCACCACTTTATTTTAAGAATGTGAAATGTCAGAATAATAGTAGAGAGAATTATTTATTTCAGCTTTTATTTCTTTCATCACATTCCCAGTGGGTCAGAAGTTTACATACACTCAATTAGTATTTGGTAGCTTTGCCTTTAAACTGTTTAACTTTGGTCAAATGTTTTGGGTAGCCATCCACAAGCTTCCCACAATAAGTTGGGAGAATTTTGTCCCATTCCTCCTGACAGAGCTGGTGTAACTGAGTCAGGTTTGTAGGCCTCCTTGCTCGCAGACGCTTTTTCAGTTCTGCCCACAAATTTTCTATAGGATTGAGGTCAGGACTTTGCGATGGCCACTCCAATACCTTGACTTTGTTGTCCTTAAGCCATTTTGCCACAACTTTGGAAGTATACTTGGGGTCATTGTCCATTTGGAAGACGCATTTGCGACCAAGCTTTAACTTCCTGACTGATGTCTTGAGATGTTGCTTCAATATATCCACATAATTTCCCTTCCTCATGATGCCATCTATTTTGCGAAGTGCACCAGTCCCTCCTGCAGCAAAACACCCCCACAACATGATGCTGCCACCCTTGTGGTTCACGGTTGGGATGGTGTTCTTCGGTTTGCAAGCCTCCCCCTTTTTCTTCCAAACTAAAGATGGTCATTATGGCCATTCGGTTCTATTTTTGTTTCATCAGACCAGAGGACATTTCTCCAAAAAGTACGATCTTTGTCTCCATGTGCAGTTGCAAACCGTAGTCTGGCTTTTTTATGGCGGTTTTGGAGCAGTGGCTTCTTCCTTGCTGAGCGGCCTTTCAGGTTATGTCGATATAGGACTCGTTTTACTGTGGATATAGATACTTTTGTACCTGTTTCCTCCAGTATCTTCACAAGGTCCTTTGCTGTTGTTCTGAAATTGATTTGCACTTTTCGCACCAAAGTACGTTAATCTCTAGGAGACAGAACGCGTCTCCTTCCTGAGCGGTATGCCGGCTGCGTGGTCCCATGGTGTTTATACTTACATACTATTGTTTGTACAGATGAACGTGGTACCTAAGTGTATGTAAACCTCCGACTTCAACTATATAAAATCATTTTGGAATTATGTTAGCACAGCTGAAAACTGTTGTGCTGATTTAAAGAAGCAATACAACTGGCCTTCTTTAGGCTAGTTGAGTATCTGGAGCATCAGCATTTGTGGGTTCGAATATACAGGCTCAAAATGGCCAGAAACCAAGTACTTTCTTCTGAAACTCGTCAGTCTATTCTTGTTCTGAGAAATGAAGGCTATTCCATGCGAGAAATTGAAAAGAAACTGAAAATCTTGTATAACGCTGTGTACTACTCCCTTCACAGAACAGAGCAAACTGGCACTAACCAGAATAGAGAGGAGTGGGAGGCCCCGGCGCACAACTGAGCAAGAGGACAAGTACATTAGAGTGTCTAGGTTGAGAAACAGATGCCTCACAAGTCCTCAACTGGCAGCTTCATTAAATTGTACCCGCAAAACACCAGTCTCAACGTCAACAGTGAAGAGGCGACTCCAGGATGCTGGCCTTCTAGGCAGAGCGGCAAAGAAAAAGCCATATCTCAGACTGGCCAATAAAAATAAAAGGTTAAGATGGGCAACAGATCACAGACACAAGACAGAGGAACTCTGCCTAGAAGACCAGCATCCCGGAGTCGCCTCTTCACTGTTGCCGTTGAGACTGGTGTTTTAAAAAAACAAGGACATTTTTAAGTGACCCCAAACTTTTGAACGGTAGTGTATGTATGTACACACACACACACACACACACACACACACACACTGAGTGAAAAAAACATTAGGAACACCTTCCTAATATGGAGTTGCACCCTTTTGCCCTCAACAGCCTCATTACGTTGGGGACTCTACAAGGTGTCAAGTTTTCTCCAATGCTTCCTACAGTTCTGTCAAGTTGGCTGGATGTCCTTTGGGTGGTGGACCATTCTTGATACACACGGGAAACTGTTGCGTGTGAAAAACCCAGCAGCATTGCAGTTCTTGACTCACTCAAACTGGTGTGCCTGGCTCCTACTACAATAACCTTTTGAAAGGCACTTAAATCTTTTGTCTTCCCGTTCCCCGTCTGAATGGCACACGTACACAATCCATGCCACAATTGTTGCAAGGCTTAGAAATCATTCTTTAACGGGTCTCCTCCCCTTCATCTACACTGATTTGAAGTGGATTTAACATCACATTAATAAGGTACCATAGCTTTCACCGGGATTCACCTGGTCAGTCTGTCATTGAAAGAGCAGGTGTTCTCTTTCTATGAGGAATGATTGTTTTGGGTTAAAAACCACTCCAGGCCACTCTTGAACATCTAAAACTATATAGATATTATAATGGGCCGATATATTTTCAAATAACTGCCTTTTTTTCCTGACCTGCAAATTTGCTTTTGACGAACAAACATATCAGTCCGAAAATAAATCTGTGCGGCTCAACGTTTAATTTTGAAAAGCTGATGTGGCCCTCGAGCCAAAATGATTGGCCAGCCCTGGTGTACACAATGGTCATGTTTTTCTAATTCTTTTCATTATTTTATTTTGTTGCAATGCACCGTTTCTACATTATACAGAACAATGTTTTTTTATCAGAAAGTGTTTCATACTTTTGTGCAGTACTGAATTCACTGATTTACATGTACCATTTTGATTGAATAGTGTCAATCTGCCTCAGTTTGTTTTTTATTATTTAGACTCAAACCTTCTCTGAAGATTTATGCCAATAGAGCATTAGCTTGTTTTCTGTGCAGGTGTTTTATATTGTATTTATTTAATTGCTGCTATTTCATTTTGATATGTGTATTTGTCTGTACACAGGTACTTTCTCCTTTCCATAGAACAGTTGTTTTACTCCACTTCAATTTCTAAATATTTGACTCCACTTCAATTTCTAAATATCTATAAAAATCGATTTCCACTTTGACAATTTTTTAAATATTACTGTACTTTCCCAGGTTTATCAAGCCAGTGTGAGTTGGCACCAGTGACCGTTTGCTAGAGGAAGCATCATGAGACTGATTTAAAGTCTACGACTTGCATACCAAGATTCTGTCAATCAGTCTCCATATACTAGGCTGGTGACATTACCATACTGTTTTTAATTGTATTTATTTTTAAAAAGGGATTCTCACACCTATAGATGCAGGTTTTAAAGACATGCTCCTGAACTTTGCCGACTAGTGAGTCTTTTTTAAACCTCCCACTTTCGACTGAATGTGTCAATGCCGTTCATACATGCATAATCTATGAACAGAATTACTGTTCCACGAAATCGCTAGTTTTAAAGCGACTGTTAACTGGAAACTGTAGGCTCTGCCATTTTCCCCCACGTGGGCTAGCCCCCTAGCAATTTGAGCTTCAGCCCCTCGCAATCAAATTGTATTTGTCACGTGCGCCGAATACAATGGTTGTAGACTTAACCGTGAAATGCTTGAGCGACAGCTAGCAAGATGCACACATAATAGAGCGAGAGAGAGAGCAATGATGTGGTGCACATATCTGATGTGGTATGCAGTTTTCGGGGACCAGTTTTATCTTCTGAGCGCTACTTTCAGAACTACTGGCTAAAAAGTATACAAAAGTACTGGAGAATCTCTTTAACCAGACACAGTATAGTATGTGTATAATAATAACCTGCATACACAAGTAAAGCCACTACTTACTACTGGTGTAATATAAGTAAAGCCACTACTTACTACTGGTGTAATATAAGGAATGTAGTTAGTTACCTGTCAGACACTGACCGTACAGTTCCCCAGTTTGTATTTAACGCGTGTTAATTACAGGAAATAACAAAAGTATGGCTACTGGGGGGTCCTAATGTGTATATACATATACTTCTTTTGTATGAGGACAGGTCTATCTACCAACCATGTCTTCCCTGTGCAGTTGGGAAATATTTTAGTACTAGTATGTCATTGGTTCAACTGTATATACTGTATAGAGAACTGTTTGTGACTTGAGTTACTAAAAATTAATTCTAAATACTGAACTCTCTATTTTTGGTCATGTTTCCACGATTGTCTTAATTTATCTTTTTGGTCATGTTTATAAGCATTGTGTGCAATATGTAAACAAAACATTTGTGAAATATGTTTAAAGTATGTCATATCTTGGAATATCTATTAACGGTTTTTACATTCTGAAATAAAGACCTTAAACATCAACATTTGGAATAGTTTGCCATTTTGTCAACTTGCATTCATTAAACCGGGGATAAACAATTGATTTAGGGTAACCGGTCAGATACAGCAGTGTTAAAAAAACAAAACAGGATCTCTGCTTATTATATGGTACAGTATTTTATTCAATCTATTAAATACTTGTAATTACCAAAATAAAAAGTTCAACATTCCAAAATACAAAGTTCCAGGATTCCATAGAGTGCTCATAGCTATAACTCATCCTACTTTGACATCATATAGCTGCCTACAAGTGACATCTGAGATATCGCAGCATTATTATAAACATACATGTAAACACAGTGACAGTGTTCGCTACCGTGTGCAATGTACAAATATTCATAAGGTTTTGAATCCCCTAGCAGGTAAGGACAAGAAATGCTCCAAAATAAAATGACAACTTTAATGGGGAAATGTCATGATCAGTGATCTCTGTTTTTGATTGGAGAGTCATTAATTTGATCAAATTAAGGGAATTTACATTCTGAAAACAATTATATTCAACCTCTTAAACTATCAAATGCTAATAAATTATATTAAGACATCCAAAGCAAATGGAAAAATATATATTTATCAATAGCTTACATATCATATGCAATTATTTTACAGCAATAAGCTTTTTGTCTAACGATCTACAGGCATTAGTAGATTTTTTTTTTTTCAATAGACATTTGAATAAATATAATTTTATGATAGAACAGAAGTTGTATTTGTATAAACAAATAAACTTAAGACTGAGTTTATGCATCCTTTTCTTCTCTTGAAAAGAGATATTAAAAGACAAACCCACAACGTGATAAAAGACTTTTAAATATGAGCTCAGAACAGAGGAATTAGCACCTGTCACCTTCAAGAGGTGAACACTGAGCCAATGGACAACACACCTAGGAAAAGTAATGGAATGATATTGCTTAATTAAGCTAAGTAGCAGAGACACATTGTCAGTCATGCCAGACTTGAATAAAAGATACACCGACGAAGAGCATAAGAACGTAAAGCATGGGATGACCCAGCCACAGCATATGGTATGTTACCACAGTAGACAGGAGCCTTCTCTAAACAAACAAGATCATCATGTGATTTCACTTGTGACTGACTAAACACATGCAAGGAGAACATGGGTTGGACAGCCTTGAACTGAAGCACCCTATAACCCATAGCATGTGGCTCAAGAGCTTCCCTACAATCCAACCAATCACTGAGCTTGATGGTTTACATATTGATTGGGTTGGATGCTGCTCAAATCTGCAATGCATGGTCTGAAGTGAGGAGTGACACTTGGCATAGAAACAGCAATCAGACATCAGTAATGAAGTTTGGCACCTAAAACACCCTCCCCTGTGTGTGTAGAATGGAACAGCACAGAGACATGCAGCCTGGTTGAGTTTCTCAGACTAGTTTCATAGACAGATGTAGAAGTCTATTTTTTAATATTGCACATACTAAAGAACATTAAAGGAGATACGTATAGTATAGCCTGGTGTGGTGTGAGTGTGTAAACCATATTGACTCTAACCCTGGGATATCATAATGATCTCCACCTTGATCACCTCATACCTACTCACCATGAAACATATCCAATTCAAGTATCCATGTGACCCAGGGCCAGACTACTGCATTTGGAACCCTGGGGCACCGACCTCAAGGCACTCCTCCCTCCTTCTACACATTTTATCATGAGGCAAAGAGAATATGTTGCCGTTTTAAAGCTAATTTCCTGTAATTTTACACTATTTGCTATCTGGGGGGCCCACTGACCCACAACCCCAAAAAATGTAATAATAGAAATTTGGTTGAGGAAGGTCTGGGCCCCGGGGCACAAGCCCTGTGTCCCCGTTCGGTATACCGGCTCTGATGGGACCAATTCCGCTTCATGGTTTATTAAAAGTAAAAAACGAATTGAAATGAAGCACTGTAAAATAAGATATTGTAGAGTTATTTGTGAAACAATTCAGTGTGTATCACACTAAAGACAGAAGGTTAGTCAGTGTCCCGGAGCCAGGGGAGGTCCAGACACGACAGAGCAGTTTCCTGTGGGGCTCTTGAAGTTCTAGTAGCTGTAGTAAAAGTCAGGCTGTGTGAAGCTGTCTGCTCTGCATGTCATTTGAACTGGAGGATGTGCACATCTGCTGCAGCATTACGTCCTTGGAAACTTGCAAAACCATTCACACTCCCTCAGGTTTTCAAGCATATGCACACACTACGTCACAGCTTCAATGTCCTTGGCTGACATGCACGCTCAAGGCAGAGTTAAGACTTGAAGACGTGCACGGCCCGCACCACATACTGCCTGCAGATGGGGCACTCGCTCATCCTCATCCCACATTTGGTACAGGTGACCATGTGACCGCACTCTAGCAGCACACAGTCGATCACAGCGTCCATGCAGATGCGACATAGGTGGTCATCAGAGGCCAGCTGAGCCTTTACACTGTCTGTGGAGAAAAACAACACATGAGAAAATAGTATTACTCCACGGAGCTAGCAGCCTGAGGATGGATGTCTTCTCTTGGGTCATTCACATACTGTACATGATGACGTAGTGCCCAAATAGCCAGTTAAACAGCAGGATGAGGTGGTCTCTCTCAGAACAGCACATAGCGTATTACTCAGGAGGGGTTATGGTTGGGATTGAATGGGAAATTAGACTTCAGCATGCATCAATATGGAGAGATGTATTTGAAGACAGTGATGGTTTTGCAGGTGGGATAGTGGTGGAGTTAGACATGCCTACCTTCCACCTCACCATTGCAGATAGGCGGAGGATATGACACCACTTTATTTACAAAAGGAAAGGAGCAGTAACAAAACAACCATTAGTGATTCTAATAGGACACAACCTCTTACTCCAATTCTTCCTTCTCACATAGTATTAAAACAATTCCTGTACACAGTCATTTCCTATACACAGTCATTTCCTATACACAATTCCATTACACAGCCATTTCCTGTACATAGTCATTTCCTGTACACAACTCAAATATACAGTTGAAGTCAGAAGATTACATACACCTTAGCCAAATACATTTAAACTTAGTTTTTCACAATTCCTGACATTTAATCCTATTAAAAATTCCCTGTCTTAGGTCAGTTAGGATCACCACTTTATTTTAAGAATGTGAAACGTCAGAATAATAGTAGAGAGAATTATTTATTTCAGCTTTTATTTCTTTCATCACATTCCCAGTGGGTCAGAAGTTTACATACACTTAATTAGTATTTGGTAGCTTTGCCTTTAAATTGTTTAACTTTGGTCAAACGTTTCGGGTAGCCTTCCTCAAGCTTCCCACAATAGGTTGGGTGAATTTTGTCCCATTCCTCCTGACAGAGCTGGTGTAACAGTCAGGTTTGTAGGCCTCCTTGCTCGCAGACGTTTTTTCAGTTCTGCCCACAAATTTTCTATAGGATTGAGGTCAGGACTTTGCGATGGCCACTCCAATACCTTGACTTTGTTGTCCTTAAGCCATTTTGCCACAACTGTGGAAGTATACTTTGGGTCATTGGAAGACCCATTTGAGGCCAAGCTTTAACTTCCTGACTGATATCTTGAGATGTTGCTTCAATATATCCACATCATTTTCAGTCCCTCCTGCAGCAAAGCACCCCCACAACATGATGCTGCCACCCCCGTGCTTCACGGTTGGGAAGTTGTTCTTCAGCTTGCAAGCCTCCCCCTTTTTCCTCCAAACATAACGATGGTCATTATGGCCAAACAGTCCTATTTTTGTGTGATCAGACCAGAGGACATTTCTCCAAAAAGTACGATCTTTGTCCCCATGTGCAGTTGGAAACCGTACTCTGGCTTTTTTATGGCGGTTTTGGAGCAGTGGCTTCTTCCTTGCTGAGCGGCCTTTCAGGTTATGTCGATATAGGACTCGTTTTACTGTGGATATAGATACTTTGTACCTGTTTCCTCCAGCATCTTCACAAGGTCCTTTGCTGTTGTTCTAGGATTGATTTGCACTTTTCGCACCAAAGTACGTTCATCTCTAGGAGACAGAACGCGTCTCTTTCCTGAGCGGTATGACGGCTGCATGGTCCCATGGTGTTTATACTTGCGTACTATTGTTTATACAGATGAACGTGTTACCTTCCGGCGTTTGGAAATTGCTCCCAAGGATTAACCAGACTTTTTTTCTGAGGTCTTGGCTGATTTCTTTTGATTTTCTCATGATGTCAAGCAAAGAGGCGCTGAGTTTGAAGGTAGGCCTTGAAATACATCAACAGGTGCACCTCCAATTGACTCAAATGATGTCAATTAGCCTATCAGAAGCTTCTAAAGCCATGACATAATTTTCTAGAATTTTCCAAGCTGTTTAAAGGCACAGTCAAATTAGTGTATGTAAACTTCTGACCCAATTGTGAATTGTGAATTGTGATACAGTGAATTATAAGTGAAATAATCTGTCTGTAAACAACTGTTGGAAAAATTACTTGTGTCATGCACAAAGTAGATGCCCTAACAGACTTGCCAAAACTATAGTTTGTTAACAAGAAATTTGTGGAGTGGTTGAAAAATGAGTTTTAATGACCCCAACCTAAGCGTATGTAAACTTCCAACTTCAACTGTATGTGCATCATGTAATATACAATACAACCCAACAAAACAGTATTGAATGCCCTCACCTGCAGACATGCTGTTGATGTTGCTGACATTTTCCACTGGAAGAAAATACAGAAATACATCTTTAATACTGTGTATCTGGACCTGTGAATAATACCAAATCAAAGAAAGATGTTTTAACTTAGACAGTTTCTCTATTGTTCAAACTAGGTTTGAACTGGAGATTGATGATCTATGAAGGTCGTTATCAAAAGGATCAGTAGTGTTGTAGTTAAGATTAGGTTGGTTGGTATAGGGGGACTAAAATGATTCAACGTGGTGCTTACTGGACTTCCTGTTCTGTTCGTTCTCCCTGTAGAGCCGATGCACCCGCTCTATCAGCTCCCACTTCTCACAGCAGCCAGAGTAGTTGACAAAGTTACGGGCCAGAATCTCTTTGAGCTGCCGGACAGACAGGCTCTCAATGTCCCCTTCGTTGTCCAGGTCAGATAGAGAGGCCCGTATCCTCCTCTGTATCACTGGACTGACCTACAAAGAGAAAAGAGGAGGCACTTCATAAAACATGTTCAATACAAAGAGTTCAATTATGACTACGTTTGGTCACACCATGGTCATTGAGGCAATACAACTGACCAAGTGAATGCTCTCACAAGAGTGGGTCAGTGATTTCTCTTCAGTTAAATACATGAGGTGGAGACTGAATGGACAGAGGCAGCATGAGGTAAAGCGCTGGTCGTCTCACCTCTATGATAGGTTCACTGGCAGGTTCCAGGTGAAGGAGTGGGATGCTCGGAGCTCCCCCATGCTCCTGGAAACACAACACAACACAAAAGAGGATCAACAGCAGTTTAAGAAACAGTAATGGAGCAGATATGACAGTTTTGAAATACTTGTGTTGTCTGATGCTCCTCACCCTTTCTCCCACAAATCAGAACTTCTATAAAACACCACCAGAGGTGCTGTGATCACGAGACAGGTTTTTTATTCATACTAAACATCCATCAGGGGGAAATAAAAATAGTACAGTTTGCTGTAATAATCATAAATCAAATTCATATCTGTTGTCTCTCTTCAAATGTCTGATAAGGAAATGAGGCATGTAGGCGTATCCTCCAGGAGTACACGCAATGCCGCTGGGGTTTGGGAAAAAAAAAATTCTTCACATTTTCAAACAGTACATTTAGTAAGGCCCATAGAGACACACTGCTACTACCAGCAGTACTACACCTGCACCTGTCGACAACACAAGTTGTTCTGCTTCCACGAGCACATCCAATGCTAGCATCAGTAATTCTACATTTGTTGTTAGCCCAGCTAGCATGGACACTGACTGTTTTGAATCTGATGCAGCCTAAGAGCTACTGCCATCTTACCCGGGAAAGCACTGAACAACAGACTGGGACGTTGGACCATCAAAGAGGCGCAAATATGATGAGAACTACATTAATTTGGAGTTATTCACAATTTTCAATGAACAAAGAATGTTTTATATGTAAGATGGTTAAATAAAGAGAAAAATTATTTATTATTATTTGTGCCCTGGTCCTATAAGAGCTCTTTGTCACTTCCCACGAGCTGGGTTGTGACAGAAACTCACACTCATTCTTATGTTTAATAAATGTATCGTATAGTGTGTGTGGCAGGCTTACAATGATGGCAAAAAACATTTGAGAGTGCGCTGACATTGGTGCAGCTGGAGGTTGAATGTTTGAAGGGGTACGGGACTATAAAAAGTTTGGGAACCACTGCTCTCAAGGTACCATGTTACATTTAGTATTCAGCACCATTTGCTTCTTCTAATCTTAACAGATTGGTTAATTATTCCCTTTGAATATGTTAACTACAGTGGGGCAAAAAAGTATTTAGTCAGCCACCAATTGTGCAAGTTCTCCCACTTAAAAAGATGAGAGGCCTGTAATTTTCATCATAGGTACACTTCAACTATGACAGACAAAATGAAGATTTTTTTTTCTCCAGAAAATCACATTGTAGGATTTTTAATGAATTTATTTGCAAATTATGGTGGAAAATAAGTATTTGGTCACCTACAAACAAGCAAGATTTCTGGCTCTCACAGACCTGTAACTTCTTCTTTAAGAGGCTCCTCTGTCCTCCCACTCGTTACCTGTATTAATGACACCTGTTTGAACTTGTTATCAGTATAAAAGACACCTGCCCACAACCTCAAACAGTCACACTCCAAACTCCACTATGGCCAAGACCAAAGAGCTGTCAAAGGACACCAGAAACAAAATGGTAGACCTGCACCAGGCTGGGAAGACTGAATCTGCAATAGGTAAGCAGCTTGGTTTGAAGAAATCAACTGTGGGAGCATTTATTAGGAAATGGAAGACATATAAGACCACTGATAATCTCCCTCGATCTGGGGCTCCACGCAAGATCTCACCCCGTGGGGTCAAAATTATCACAAGAACGGTGAGCAAAAATCCCAGAACCACACGGGGGGACCTAGTGAATGACCTGCAGAGAGCTGGGACCAAAGTAACAAAGCCTACCATCAGTAACACACTACGCCGCCAGGGACTCAAATCCTGCAGTGCCAGACGTGTCCCCCTGCTTAAGCCAGTAAATGTCCAGGCCTGTCTGAAGTTTGCTAGAGAACATTTGGATGATCCAGAAGAAGATTGGGAGAATGTCATATGGTCAGATGAAACCAAAATATAACTTTTTGGTAAAAACTCAACTTGTCGTGTTTGGAGGACAAAGAATGCTGAGTTGCATCCAAAGAACACCATACCTACTGTGAAGCATGGGGGTGGAAACATCATGCTTTGGGGCTGTTTTTCTGCAAAGGGACCAGGACGACTGATCCGTGTAAAGGAAAGAATGAATGGGGCCATGTATCGTGAGATTTTGAATGAAAACCTCCTTCCATCAGCAAGAGCATTGAAGATGAAACGTGGCTGGGTCTTTCAGCATGACAATGATCCCAAACACACTGCCCTGGCAACGAAGGAGTGGCTTCGTAAGAAGCATTTCAAGGTCCTGGAGTGGCCTAGCCAGTCTCCAGATCTCAACCCCATAGAAAATCTTTGAAGGAGTTGAAAGTCCGTGTTGCCCAGCAACAGCCCCAAAACATCACTGCTCTAGAGGAGATCTGCATGGAGGAATGGGCCAAAGTACCAGCAACAGTGTGTGAAAACCTTGTGAAGACTTACAGAAAACGTTTGACCTCTGTCATTGCATACAAAGGTATGAGATATACTTTTGTTATTGACCAAATACTTATTTTCCACCATAATTTGCAAATAAATTCATAAAAAATCCTATAATGTGATTTTCTGGATTTGTTTTTTCTCATTTTGTCTGTCATAGTTGAAGTGTACCTATGATGAATATTACAGGCCTCTCTCGTCTTTTTGAGTGGGAGAACTTGCACAATTG
The DNA here is from genome assembly GCF_029448725.1 of Salvelinus fontinalis. Taxonomy (NCBI): domain Eukaryota; kingdom Metazoa; phylum Chordata; class Actinopteri; order Salmoniformes; family Salmonidae; genus Salvelinus; species Salvelinus fontinalis. Next base: position 23,731,876 of record NC_074666.1, read on the forward strand.
GTGGCTGACTAAATACTTTTTTGGCCCCACTGTATATTTGGAGTTTGCCTGCAACCAGAATCTAATGGTCTTGGCGGGATGAATCTGATGAGAATGTTTACCTTGTGGCGTATTGCCTTGCATTAACTCAGCCATTTATGTGCAATGAAGAGAGAACATAAAACAGCAACGATCATGAAGAGCCTACTCCTCCCCTCCTCTCTGTCTCCACCGGACCACCGCACAAAAAGCAATTAGCTAATGGTGCAGGGCTAACGCATTCTTCCGGTGTGACATCACGATGAGGGATGGGGGCTGGGTCTATAGGGGGTCGGGGGAGGCTGATGTTCCTGGGTGTATGTGCACACACATGCTCCCTACGTATTCCACTGGACCAATCAGCCGCAGGCTGCAAGCATGCACCTGTGTTAATAATGCATCAGCAGGCCTGTTTGTGGTGTGCTAGCCTCCCTAGCCCAGCTCTAACAACTGACAACACCACAACTGCACTACCACCAGACACCAGCTATGCCCACAACCAGCTTAGAGCCCCACTCATTTGATCCTTTATGGATTACAATAGGAGTGGATGATTTTGATGTTTAGGTCAAAATGATCCCACGGACAGAGATGTGAGCAGTATTGTTGTGTTTCGCTCTCTCTTTTCAATTACAGCTGTGCCGTTGAGAGGAATCAGAAGCCAGCCTGAACGTTGTTGATGACTGGCTGCAGCTCCCAGGGCTGCACTGTAAGAGCAGCTGTCAGTCACGTGGATGTCAGATCACAGAAAAGAGTGAAATTGTGCAGTATGAAATATGAATGTAGCAGATGATCTGTGTGAGTGAACCCCTTCATTCATGTCAAACACAAAGCACCAGACTGTATCAAACTGGCTGCAAAGGACAGAGCTTGACTGCAATAAAATATACTGCAATTACTAGAATGCTTGTAAGCTTTTTATGCTCCTATATTTAGCCTAAATGGTTATCAATGGGGTTAATTTCAGCAGGGCTATGGACAATCATAAACCATTTACATCCCAGCACTAGAGATCTAGAGTAGCAATTGCTCGTTGTTGATTGTTATGCTTAGCTGTGACAACTCTACTTCACACTGACAAATATGTTCCCCACATCCATGCCATGTGCTTATCAAGCTTCACATTAATTAGCTTTGATACAAGGAGGACATATGTCAAAAGAGCAGGGAAGATGGTAAACGAAGGGGGGCAACTGGCTGGGGAATGGGACTAGGTTGGGTTTGTGAGTGTGTGTGTGTGCATGCATGTGTGTGTTATGTGTTTGTGTAGTCATACCTGGCTCTGAGCGGTCCCTGAGCTGTCACTCCGGCTGAGAGGAGAGTCTCCTTGAGAGGCGGAGAGAGACGACTGCTCCGAGGTGGAGAGAGACGACTGCTCCGAAGCGGAGCGGTGTGCGGCTGAGGGGGGCGAGGCGTGGAGGGAGTGAGGGAGCGAGTGCAGGCTGTCTGTGTCTGCATCCTCCTCATCTTCTTCTTCTTCCTCATCCTCCTCTTCCTCATCTTCCTCTACACCTCCTTGTGTCAAGGTGTTTTCTCCAGCTTCCTGGTGGCAGAGCACCAGGTCCACCAGGTCTTCCTTCTCCCTGCAGGTGTCTGTAGGGATGTTGCGCAGCAGCAGGTACTGGCGTAGGTCCTTAACACGCAGGGCCATGAGCTGTGGTCTCTGGAAGGCCGTTCCGCGCAGGAGGTGGCAGGTGGTGCAGCAGCGGAGGCTCTCTTGCAGCACCGAGCACAGGGCGCAGAAACTTTTCTTACAGTCCGAGCATATGTGCTGAGAGAAAGAGAGAGAGAGAAAGACAAAGAGAGAGAGAGACAGAGAGAGATACAGCGATAGAGACTCACCACACACATTTAGAAGAGAGGCGATCCCATCAGCCAGTCATGTCCATTCCTCCTGATCAATTCATTAATAGATTTAATTAATTATTGGCATCATGGAGTCAATTAACTATCCTGGTTTTAGAACTCTTAATTACAACTAATGAGAGGGATCTGCCAAATCTACCAGACAACAGCTTTCCAATACAAGGACTCATTCCCTATGATGTCACTATGCCCTAGGAAAGAGGATGAGTTTACCCCATTTGGCACAGACAAGCTAAATAATACTATATGGAATATTCTCTAGCTATTCCTGACATTTACAAACTTATCTCGGTTTACTGAGGAAACTCAGATTAATCGACTGACAGGCAGTCTGAACGGAGACAGAAAAAGTGGGATACGGCCAGTTAGTCCCCCAGAACCTCTCCTTTCTTGGCACAGATATCAGGCTGAGAACCCCCCCCCCCCCCCCCTCCCACACACACACGAGTAGAATATATTCCAGGATTGAACCTGCCATCGGCATGGCAGCAGGTGTGAGCGGGCTGATAGAGCAGTCTGAGCCTAGAAGTGCAAGAACGCTGAAGCCTCCAGGGGCTTCTATCGCTGTCCCAGCATGCTACACTGTCAGTCAAAGCCTAGATACGCTCTGCCATTTACCTGTCTGCAGCCAAAGCTGATGCCCTGGTGTGACCAGTATGATTGAGTATTTCATATGGACGTTAGTTGTATTCGTTTATAAGGGGCACAGTGTTCTTCCTCATCTTTTTACACACTATTGTCATCATCCTCATCACCACCTACCTTGCGCCTGAAGACAGAGAAGGCCAGTCCACAGGCCTTGCAGAGCTGACCTGCACTCCCTGAGCTGGTGGGGGGATATGTGGAGTAGCCGGCGCTGGGGGCAAAGCGGAAGGGCCCCGTCCCGGCCCCAAATCCTGGCTGCTGCCCGCGCACCGTCCCTGTGCCCATCACCTCGTTCAGCAGCCCACAGCATGACGCCCACATGGACGATGCCCCCGCCTATGAAACAAACACACAAAGCATGCACGTCTGTTCTTTTTAAATTAATGTCTCCAAGTTTGAATGCATAGTTTGGAGTCCTATTATCCATCCCAGTAGGTTCATAAACAATATGCCTTTGGCAGTACTGAAGTCATAGTATCCTTCAACGCAATCAATATAGTGCCCCAATTTCACCTCCAACACTAGACTAGAGAAAAGTACAACTTTTGTTGTAGGTCGCATCGCTAAGTGAATAGTATCTCAGACTTCTCACATCATTCGTAATTTGTCCCTGAATCACACAATGCCTCATTGTGACCTTCAGATGCTCAACCACCTTCCTCCCTCTGATAAACTACCTTTGTAGCTCCTGAGTTCCTCTACAAAAAGCACTGAAGTATTATAATACAGTCTCTGGGGTGTTCGCACATAAAAAAATGTGTAGCAGTGCCTGACGGCAGCTGGCATATTCAGAACAGGGTCCTGTGAACAGTGTGGAGGTGCAGAGGTGGATGCTATACAGCCTTTAGCTCTTCAGAGGAAGGAACTTAAGATCCAAATGGAACAGAGTGAAAGACACAAAAAAGACAGTGAATGTGGACTGTAAACCAGGGCCGTGCACAGGGTGCAGGTGCTCAAAATGAAAAAAGGGCACCCATCTGCTATTTAGCTAGCTCTATATGTATGCTTGTTAATTCCATGTGTAACTCTGTGTTGTTTGTGTCGCACTGCTTTGCTTTATCTTGGCCAAGTCGCAGTTGTAAATGAGAACTTGTTCGCAACTTGCTTACCTGGTTAAATAAAAGGTGAATTTAAAAAATAATTAAACAATTAAATAAAATTAAAATATATATCTTCACTGGTTGTGATTTATTTTCAATGCTCTAAAATAATAACTTCTTAATATAATATTGATAAACTTCTAACTCATTATATATGACTGGCTGGCTAGTGGATATTTTTAGTATATGGTAGTTAGCTAGAGTCTAATAGACTACTGTTATAGGCTTTGTTTTTTCCATTTTTATTTTGAGATTGGATGTTAGCGTGTGGGGTGCGCCCTGATTGGTGTTACCTTGTTAGTCAGTAAGTGTTACACCTGCGCTGGTTTGTCATCTCATTAGTGGGAAGGTGTTTCAACTGTGCTGGGCCAGGTGCTATTTAAGAGCAGCTGGCCCATTGCTTCTGTTGTCTTGAGAGATGTGGAAGGTTATTGCCTTAAGTTGACCCCCCCCCATTTGCTTTCTAGACAAAATCCTTTATCTGATCTTCTGGTTTAAGTTTTGTGCCACTTTTTCCTTGCATTCCCTTTCCTTGGTTTTTGTTACATTTCCTAGCAAGAAAGTGTTCCAAAAGTGTTCACTCAAACAAAAGGGCAACAAACAAAACCAGTCAACAACCAAAATGAAAGGTGGAGTTTTAAGAGGGGTTCTGAAAAACACTCATGTGGGTGTCCACTGAAAGCTGGATAGCAACAACTAGGACCTAAAAGACACCCACCAAATTTAAAAACATGGAAGAAACCAAAAAGTGGCGCAAAACTGTGAAGATCAGAAAAATGATTATGATTTAGAAATCTAATGGGGAGAGTCAAAGGTGTTAACCCTCCACCTCTTTCAAGACAACTGGAGCCCTCGGCCAGCCAATCTTAAATAGCACCTGGGCCAGCACAGGTGAAACACATTCACACTAACGAGACAAGAAACCAGCACAGTTGTAATGCAAACCGCATACAAAAATATATATTCCACCACCCAAAGGGCAGTTGGGAGTGGGAGGGCAAAGGTAGACCCCTATCTGTGAACGTGCCTGCTGCAAATACATTATTATGAGAGTTCTTTGGGTCTGTTTGTGGTTGAAAATGGTCAAGCACTAGAGCGTAAACAGCCTGTCCTAATGAGCTATGCCCCAAAAGGGATGTTGGGTTCAATCATTAAAGGTGCAATCCGCAGTTGAAACAACAACAAAGCAGCCTCCCACCCGTTTTGGCAAAAAGCTGAGGGATGGGGCTGGAGTAATGTAACCATTCTCAAATTTATAGACAGGGCTACGGATGCAAGGCCTGACCCATCCATGATATCAAAATTATAGTTGTAACCATGTTGAGGCTTTATAGCCCTCAAACTCAACTCTGGACCTCGAAGCCAATTCAACTGCAGTTTTTCATTGTTCCCCTCTAATCGGGGACTGATTTAGACCTGGGACACCAGGTGTATGCAATTAATTATCAGGTAGAACAGAAAACTAGCAGGCTCCGGACCTCATAGGGTAAGAGTTGAATAACCCTGCTTACATTTACTTTGTTAAAACCAGCTTATATTTTGCATTCTGATGGGGTACCACAGTTGAACTAAGCTCATGAGGCATTTATCAGTTATATTTTTCAAGAATCAATGTGTACATTATCACAAGTCCAAAAATGGATGTAGCAACTGCATATTGCCACTAAGTTTCTGTCCATTATATAATGAATTCCCGGTCACACACAATGCTACAGACATAAATCCCCCGATGAGAGTATGCTATGGCTCTCATTGAAAACATCCTCTCTATGTTAAGACTTGTATCGTTACTGTGTGAGCAGTGGGGTAATTTAACAGATATGACAGCCTTATGACCTAGTAGAGTAGGTGCACTTAGTGATATTAATGTGGTCCAAAAGACCATACAATGGATGTGACATATTTGCCTGATCAATGTTTACTGACTGCAACTGTCTACTCCAAGGCCTGAGACCCAAGATGGCATGATCCCTGGCACAGCTCCTTGGAGCATACTGGTGGGGGAGGAGAGGAGGAGGAAGAGGAGGGCAGGGAGAGAAAATGTCTTCTGTTACAGGGTCTGGGGAATCAATAACTGACATGAGCATACAGTATGTGGCTATGTCTGAGCTCAGTAGAGAATACAGTGAGCGTATGCTATATTTTACAAGATGAGGCCGCTGCTGTCCACAAATACAGTTCTACTCAGCCATGACCTGCCACAACACACAGCCCTGCTCTATGATCTCCCCTCTCTTCGCCTGCCTGCTTAGCCAGTCTGCAGTTATATAATCCAGGAGCTAAGTGCTATATGTGGAACTGACTGCACTGAGATGGAGATGGTCTTCCTAGAAATACAGTACAGTACAGCAATAAGTAGGTTGTGAAACAACATGATAAATGAAAATGTCATCCTGGCACGTTTTTGAATGAAGGTCAAATGTCAAAGTAGCTGATGTTTTTCTCAATACAATGTAGTCAATGGAAAAAGATGAGTGTCGCAGGGTTGAGTTTTTCTCAATACATTACAGGCAATGGAAATAGATGAGTGCCCTACTCATACATCTGACCAAGCATGCAATGGGGCATAAACCAGGCACACAGAAAGAGTGGTAAAAGATCCACTGTGACTTAGATAATCATCCTATCTTTGGACAGTTACTCAGTGGGCCATTACTACACCCTAGATTTAGCAGGAGGAGGCACAGTGGTATGGCCATGAAATCACTCACATCTGGCACAGCGCCAAAGGAAGAGCTTTCCCCTGTCACCTCAATTAGCATCTAGGAAGCTCTGCAGGGAGGGACTGACAAAACATACAATAGATAACTGCAAAGAGTTACAGTAAAATGCACTACTTTGTTACAAATATATACACTTCTTTGAGCTTATTAATATCTAATCTACATGAAGATTAAATATTACGTATTACTATAGCATACCTGGTTGTGGGCAGTTTTAAGGGGTTTAGGGCCCCTAACTTGCACTTGTCATACCAGACTTTTTGACAGTGACGCAAACAGTCAATCTGCTGATGCGCTGGACCTGCTGAGGAGCGCTGTGCTTTTTTAAAAGGTTTTTTATTTTTTTTTGAAAACTCTGTTTATTACGTTTTACACACACAGACAAGACAAAGCAATATAAATAATATACTCAACTAGAAAAAATACAAATAATACATAAAAAAAAAAAGCTTTAAAGATACCATACTTTAGACAAGTTAAACACACCAGGCAGAAGGCTACAAAGGTTAAAGGGCAATCTATACTATAGGGACAGAGCAAACACCTCACCATTGTTCCTGTAAACAGTCAAGGGATGGGGTGGAGAAATGCAACCACTCACAGACAGTCAAGGCCACAGACCAACCATCCACTGGACCAAAAATAAAAAGTTTACAATGCTTTAAAATAAAAAATGAATAATAATAATTTTATGTAGGCGTGAACAAAATAAAAAAATAAAAATAACTGGGAAAAACAAGCTCACACCTTAGTCTCTGCCCGGGCAAGATGAACAAGGCATCCGCAGGTCACAATCAAAAAGCACATCAACCTTAATGTCCCCCACCCCCACCCCAGAAAAAACACAGAGAAATGCTCATCCAACCCCTAAGTCACAGGGGGGTCAAATACAGACTTATTTTGGTTTTAATAGGAATGCCATCAGAGGATGGACTGTTTAAAGTAAGACCGGAATGGAGCCCAAGCCTCATTAAACAGTTTGGGGTTCCCACGTGAATTGAATTTATTGAATTGAATTGAATTTTTTCTAGTTTCAGAGAGCACAACACATCTCTCACCCAATATTTGTAAGATGGGGGAGCTGCCATCTTCCAGTTCTGTAGTATTAGCCGTCTAGCTAAAAGAGTTATATAAGCAACAGTGTCCGACTGGATTCTTGACAGGGGGGTACCTATGGGCAGTACTCCAAAAAGGGCTGTAAGGGGAGAGGGATCTATAACAGTGTCATATATATCAGAGAAACATTTAAATATTAATTCCCAGAAACCTGACAGTTTATGACAGCCCCAGAACATATGCAACAGTGTGGCTGGTTCAATTTTACATCTGACACAGGTAGGATCAAAATCAGAGAATATTCTTCCAAGTCTGGCCCCAGACCAGTGGATACGGTGAACCACCTTGAATTGAATGAGGCTGTGTCTAGTGCTAAAAGAGGACGAATGCACCCTGCGCAGCACAGATTCCCAGGTGTCTTCCCCAAGTTCCTCCCCCAAATCCTTTTCCCATCGAGTCTTTAAAGGCACCAATGAAGGGTTCTGTAAGTCATGAATGATTGCATATACATCTGAAATTGCGCCCCTAGGAAGCTTGTTCAGCTCCAGGATGCTCTCTATAGCTGTATTCGCAGGCCTATGGGGAAATTCAGGTGTGTTAGCTCTGACAAAGTTCCTAGTCTGGAGATAGCGGAAAAAGTGGGATTGGGGGAGGTTGAACCTTTCCTGTAGCTGAGCAAAAGAGGCAAATGTATCATCAAAGAATAATTGGGCTAGTGAGGAGAGGCCTAGTGAGTGGCAGATGCTAAAAGCCCCATCATTCAAAGATGGAGGAAATAAAATGTTCTGATTGATTGGGCCTGATAGAGAAAAGCCTCGGAGGCCAAAGGCTAAATGGAACTGATTCCAAATTTTAAGAGACTGCTTTACAATTGGGTTGACACACCCTTTGCCTAGGGACACTGGGAGAGACGAGCACAACACAGAAGAAAGTGCAGCAGGTTTACACGATTCAGACTCCATCTGGACCCAGAGTGGTCTAGGGCCAGTAGGATCAGTCTGCAGCCAGTACAGAAGGGCTCTGAAATTTGCAGCCCAATAGTATGTCTGAAAATTTGGTAGAGCTAAACCCCCCAATGACTTAGGCTTCTGTAAATGTTTTCTACCAATCCGTGGTACCTTGCCACCCCAAATAAAATGCATGAATGTTTGATCCAGTGAAATAAAAAAAGATTTTGGAATAAAAATGGGTAAACATTGAAATAAATATAGAAATTTGGGCAACACAATCATTTTAATGACATTAATCCTTCCGATAAGAGAAAGAGGTAGCGAATTCCAAAAAGTAAAAGATTGTTTCAAACTGTCTGCTAGAGCAACCAAGTTTTCCTGAAACAGATTTGAATATTTCCTTGTCACTTTAACTCCCAAGTAGGTGAATTGATCCCGGACAATCCTAAACTGAGAACTTGTAAAAGAGCACTTTAAAGCAGCCTTGTTTACAGGAAAAAGCTCACTCTTGCCTAGATTCAGCTTGTACCCTGAGATTGATCCAAACCTTTTAAGAACAAATAAGGTGCGTGGCAATGAGGTATCAGGGTTAGAGATAAACAAAAGGAGGTCATCCGCATATAGCGAGACTTTCTGCTCTGAGCCCGTCCTGATTATTCCTTGAATGGCATCATTAGAGCGTAGTGCAATGGCGAGAGGTTCAATTGCCAAAGCAAACAACAAGGTGGAGAGTGGACAGCCCTGCCTGGATCCGCGGTGCAAGGGAAAATAGTCAGAGGACAAGTTGTTAGTCCGTACCGAAGCCATGGGGGAAAAATAAAGAATCTTTATCCACGCAATGAATTTGGGGCCAAAGCCAAATCTATAAAGGGTAGCTGTTAGGTAAGGGGGGGGGGATTGGAGGGACGCCATGTGCGACTGACGTGTTTTCCGTTTGCTCCCGTGGTATTTTTAAAGTTTATATGAATTTTGCAGCAGAACCGTATTTATTTTCATATATTATTTTGGTGATCTCTTCCCGTAAAAACCAAGACTACTTTACTTCCAAATGTCAGCATGTCGACAAAACATAAGGCCAAAAGCATGACTTTGAGAAAACCCGGCCTACAAGACACACTCTCATCACCGCCCTCTCCTGAGCCTGACGGCCCGGGGACTGACACTTTACCCGGGGGGGCGGCTTGGCCTGGCGGTGCTGAAATGAACATTCTCGAGGCCATCAAACTACTACGCTCTGAGATAGTTGAAATGAAAACGGAGGTGGTTGCTACGATTGAGGCCCGAATAAAGGAGGTTTCTGATACTTTAAAAGCAGATCTAACCATCCTGCGGAACGAGACGGTGCCAGCAATCACATCACTCAAAACAACAATGGCGTCGCACACTACAACGATTGCAGCACTGGAGACCTCCGCTACAAATGTCTCCGACTTAACTACATCCCTGGAGGCTGACGTGAAACGCCTAGCTGCGGATTTGAAAACGGTGAAGGAGAGCTGTGTAAGTTTAGAGGGATTCTCTCGCCACAATAACCTGAGACTTGTATCAGTCCCAGAGTCAGCAGAAATGCCTCGCGCCACGGATTTCGTTTCTGGGCTGCTGAAGGATGTTCTTGCCTTAGATGAAAAGCCCCTGATTGATCGTGCCCACCGGTCGCTGCGCCCAAAGCCCCGGGATGGGGAGAGGCCCCGTGACATAATTCTTCGAGTGCACTTTTTCCATGAGAAGATGGAGATTCTCCGACGAGCCCGCAATACCACTCTGAGCTTGCAAGGTCAGAGCTTCTCCATCTACCAGGACTACTCCCCCACTGTTTCCAGGCAGTGCGCAGCTTTCGGACAGGCCAAACGACTACTTTGGGACCATCCAGGTGTGAAGTACGGACTGCGATTCCCGGCCCGTTTATGGCTCATCTCATGATGGTAAAGACTACACATTTGAATCTCCTGATGAGGCTCTCTCTCACATTCAACGTCACATCAAGAAGTCTTGAACTTGCTCATAGTTCAGCAACTGTTGCTTGCGAACTGTGGATAGTAAGTAACCCACCTGTGATACAATTATGTTTAGCTACAACATGCTAATTTTGTATAGTTGGGAAGTTGGCGAACCCATTCAGGCTTATTTGATGTGATCTAATGTTTTGATCATCTAGTGTGCTTGCCTTACAAGCATTCAGTAATTTTAATTCCATTGTATTGAGGTTTTACTTTACTCCTGTGTTTCTAGGCTGTCTTGCTCACCTATTCAGTTTGTTTACATAGTGTCTCAGTGACTCAAAATATTCTTGGTTATTTGTTTACTGCATCCGTTTGCATTGACCCAGTAAACAGTAAATGCTTCCCGAGGCGACACGTTTTTTGGGGTCTTCACTTAAATTTGAAAAGTTCTGAGCGCCATTTATGCCCAGCAAGCGTTCAACGTTGCGCACACGTAGTTTTTTGGTCTTGGTTGTAAGCTGTCTCAACATTCAACTAGTCAACTATTATAATAATCATAATTATTATTATTTTTGATTGTCTTACTACGATTTCCTTACTTCAAATTAGGTTTTCGGCTGAGAACTTTTATACATTTTATTTATTGTCTTTATTCTCTCTCTCAAATGCCTGTTATAAGACTGGGAATATAATTATATACATCTACAAGTGGTGCTTTTGTAATTTCGTCTGCACAAGGGATTCACTTTTATTTTTTTTATTTAAAAAATGATTATCTCTTTTTGCTGTTTGATCCACTAACAAAACGCGACTTTAAAGAGCGGGACTGTGGGTTTAGGTTTAAGACCGCACTCTCACAGACATACTGTGCGAAGAGAACATGTTCTATTTAGGCTTGTACCTCGTTTGGGGAGGTATTGTCTGGGATGGGGGGAGGGGGTGGGGTTGAATTGTTCAGTTCTAATGTTGTCATTCTGTCTTTTTCATTTTTTTTCTGTACTTTTTCCAAACATCTACCACCGTACATTATTACTCTGAGACAAGTTATTCTGGGGTTTTTGGGCGCTCATTGCTTTTCCATTCTATGCTCTAATGGACAGGGATGTATAACGGGAATGCCCAGAGGGGCCGAAACAATGCGATCAAGTACATTTCGTGGAACATCAAAGGGGTTAATAACCCAGTGAAGCGTAAGAGGGTGTTGACACACTTAAAGGGTTTGAATGTAAATGTTGCATTTCTACAAGAGACTCACTTGAGGACTGGTGAGCACTTTAGGATGCGTAGGGACTGGGTTGGTCAAGTGTTCCACTCTAACTTTCATAGTAAATCAAGAGTGGCTGCCATTTTGGTTGATAAAGCTACTCCCTTTGTAGCTTCTGAGGTTATCGCTGATCCTAAGGGACGATACGTCATAGTAACCGGTAAACTGTTTTCTACCCCTCTTGTTTTGGCTAGTGTTTATGCTCCCAATTGGGATGACACAAGTTTAATTTCTTCCTTTTTGTCTGCTATACCCAATTTAGATTCTCATTTGTTGATTTTAGGGGGGGATTTCAACTGCAAAATGTCCCCAGTTCTTGACAAGTCCTCACGAACAACTACAGGCCCATCTAAATGTGTCCTACTTATTCAAGCCTTTCTTCAGAAATATGCCATGTTTGAGGCCTGGCGTTTCCTACATCCTACAGATAGACAGTATTCCTTTTATTCTCATGTTCATCAAACATACTCCCGGATTGATTACTTCTTTTTGGACAAAAAACTTCTGCCTAACCTTCGGCAGTGTACTTACAAGAGTATTGTTATTTCTGACCATTCACCATTAGTGCTTGAACTAAAGTTTCCCCAGCGACCTCCTATGGCGTCTTAACCCCATTTTACTCTCAGATAAGGAGTTTGTCAATTTCATTTCTTCTGAAATCACCTTATTCCTAGAAACTAATTCAACACCAGGTATGTCCTGCTCTACCATATGGGAGTCTCTCAAAGCATACCTACGTGGCCAAATTATTTCTTATACAGCCAACCAAAACAGAGTTCGCTCTCAGCGACTTCGGGACCTGAGCGAATCCATAGCCACATTGGATGAGAAGTATGCTACGGTTCCTTCCTCTGATCTGCATAAAGAGCGCCAAATACTCCAATCTGAATTTGATGAGCTTTCTACCAGGCAAGCTGAACAGTTACTCTTGCAAACACGGTACAGAGTGTATGAACAAGGCGACAAGGCCAGTAAACTCCTTGCACATCAGATCCGTAAATCTGAGGCCTCACGTTTAATCCCACAAATAAGGACCCCGTCTGGTGCCACCACAGTTATACATAAAGAGAACAATGATCAATTCAAACAATTTTACTCTGCGCTATACACCTCGGAATCCCCTCAAAACCCTTTGCTGATTGATTCCTTCTTTAATGGCCTGAATATGCCTTCAATTGATACAGACACCCATGACTGTCTAGAATAAGAATTTACACCTGAGGAGATTGCAACAGCAGTGTCCGCAATGAAAAGTGGTAAATCACCGGGTCCGGATGGTTTTCCAACCGAATTTTACAGGACGTTTTCTGGTCTGCTTAGCCCATTCTTGTCTCGACTATTTGCAGAGTGCCTTAATACCTCAAAGCTACCGCCTAGTCTTTATCAGGCTTCAATTTCATTACTATTAAAGAAAAACAAAGACCCCCTGGAATGTGGATCCTATCGCTCAATCTCGCTTTTAAACTGTGATTACAAAATCCTAGCCAAGCTTTTAGCCATCCGTATGGAAGGCTCGCTGCACCAAGTAATACACTTTGACCAGACTGGCTTTGTGAGAAATAGGCATTTGTTTTTCAATATTAGGCGCCTTATGAATATACTGTACTCCCTAGCGTCGGAGGACCCAGAGGTGGTGGTCTCACTTGATGCAGAAAAAGCGTTTGACCGCGTTGAGTGGGATTACCTAACAGTTAAAACTTTTTTTTGACCATTGACTTCTATTATTCTTTTTGGCAGAATATATGACCGTGTAAAGCCTTGTTTATACCAGGTGCTAACATGCGTTCCTTTTTCTGATCTTGTCCACATTTTAATTGTGCCCAGATTTGAAGAAATATCAAATAAAATTGTATTAGTCACATGCGTCGAATACAACAGGTTACAGTGAAATGCTTATTTACGAGCCCCTAACCAACAATGCAGTTAAAAACAAATATGAATAAGAAATAAAAGTAACAAGTAATTAAAGAGTGGGTCTAGGGTTTCTGGGATAATGGTGTTGTGAGCCATGACCAGCCTTTCAAAGTACGTCCTGGTAATCCGTCTGGCCCTGCGACCTTGTGAATGTTGACCTGTTTAAAGGTCTTACTCACATCGGCGGTGGACAGCGTGATCACACAGTCTTCCAGAACAGCTGGTGCTCTCATGCATTTTTCAGTGTTATTTGCCTCGAAGCGAGCATAGAAGTAGTTTAGCTCGTCTGGTAGGTTCGTGTCACTGGGCAGCTCTCGGCTGTTCTTCCCTTGGTAGTCTGTAATGGTTTGCAAGCCCTGCCACATCCGACAAGCGTCAGAGCCGGTGTAGTACGATTCGATCTTAGTCCTGTATTGATGCTTTGCCTGTTTGATGGTTCGTTGAAGGGCATAGTGGGATTTCTTAAGCTTCCGGGTTAGATTCCCGCTCCTTGAAAGCAGCAGCTCTAGTCTTTAGCTCAGTGCGGATGTTGCCTGTAATCCATGGCTTCTGGTTGGGGTATGTATGTATGTACGGTCACTGTGGGGACGACGTCATTGATGCACTTATTGATGAAGCCAATGACTGATGTGGTGTACTCCTAATGCCATCAGAGGAATCCCAGGAACATTTTCCAGTCTGTGCTAGCAAAACAGTCCTATAGCTTAGCATTTGCTTCATCTGACCACTTTTTTATTGATCTAGTCACTGGTGCTTCCTGCTTAAATGTTTGCTTGTAAGCAGGAATCAGGAGGATAGAATTATGGTCAGATTTGCGAAATGGAAGGGGAGCTTTGTATGCGTCTCTGTGTGTGGAGTATAAGTGGTCCAGAGTTAGTTTTTTCCCTCTGGTTGCACATTTAACATGCTGATAGAAATTTGGTAGGACGGATTTAAGTTTCCCTGCATTAAAGTCGCCAGCTAGTAGGAGCGCCACCTCTGGGTGAGCGTTTTGATGTTTGCTTACAGCTCATTCAGTGCGGTCTTAGTGCCAGCATCAGCCTGTAGTAGTATGTAGACAGCTATAAAAAATACAGATGAATTCTCTCTCGGTAGATAGTATGGTCTACAGCTTATCATGAGATACTCTACCTCAGGTGAGCAAAACCTCAAGACTTCCCTAGATATCGTGCACCAGCTGTTATTTACAAAAATACATAGTCCGCCGCACCTTGTCTCACCAGACGCCGCTGTTCTATTCTGCCGAGATGATAATTCCACCGTTCAGCCACGACTCCGTGAAGCATAAGATATTACAGTTTTGAATGTGCTGTTGATAGTTTAATCTTCCGCTTGGTCATCAATTTTATTTTCCAAAGTTTTCACGTTTTCTATTTGAATGGAAGGAAGTGGGGGTTAATTCGATTGCCTACGAATTCTCAGAAGGCTGCCCACCCTCTGGACCCTTTTTCTACGCCTTCTCTTCACGCAAATTACAGGGATCTGGGCCTGTTCCCGGGAAGGTAGTATATCATTCACGTCATGCTCGACGGATTTGTTAAAGGAAAAAAACTATTCTGCCAGTGCGTGGTGAGTAATCGCAGTTCTGATGTCCAGAAGTTATTTATTTTCGATCATAACAGACTGCAGCAGCAAAGTTATGTACAAAATAAGTTATAAGTAAAATAAGTAAAATAAATTACAAACAATGCAAATAAACAAACAAAAATAACCCAACTGGTTAGGAATACGTAAAACGTCAGCCTTGTTCTCTGGCGCCATCTTGTACAATGTCTACACATGGTATTAAAATGAGTTTCATATCCATCTACTGTGTCCACATTGTGACCAGATTTCCTGGTCCCTCACTGTATGCCAATTATTTAACAACTATATTTTCAAAATCATATATATTTTTTTTAAGACATATTAATGCCATAAGTCAATTGTGCCACCTGTCAATGATTTAAGTAGGCTTTTAACCGCTAGCCTACCTGCCACCCCACCAAAACAACAGACCCTATCCCAGTGTCCCTAGCCTTCACTCTTCCAGCCACGACTCCAATCCCATCATTAAGTTAGCAGACGACGTGATGGTGGTAGGCCTGATCACGACAACATTGAGACTGCCTATTGGAAAGAGGTCAGAGACCTGGCACCACAACAACCTTTCCTACAACGTCAGCAAGACAAAAGAGCTGATCGTGGACTACAGTAAACGGAGGGCCAAGCACGCCACAATTCACATCGTCGGAGCTGTAGTGGATCCGGTGTAGAGCTTCAAGTTCCTCGGTTTCCACATCACTAAGGACCTATCATGGTCCAAACGCACCAACATAGTCGTGAAGAGGGCATGACAACACCACTTCCCCCTGGGATAATGAACAAATTTGACATGGGCCCTTAGATCCTCTAAAAGTTATACAGCTGCACCATTGAGAGCATCTTAACTGGCTGCATCACCGCTTGGTATGGAAACTGCTTGGCATCCGACCATAAGGCGCAACAGAGGGTAGTGCATACAGCCCAGTACATCACTGGGGCCGAGCTCTCTGCCACCCAGGACCTCTATACCAGGCGATGTCAGAGGAAAACTTGTCAAAGACTGTTCTCTCTGCTACCATTTGGCAAGTGGTACCGGAGCGCCAAGTCTGGGACCAAAGTCTCCACGACAGCTTCTACCCCCAAACCATAAGACTGCTGAACAGTTAATCAAATGGTTACCCACCCACACACACACACACTTTCACACTCTTCGTATACACTGCTGCTACTCTGTTTATTATCTATCCTGATAGCCTAGTCACTTTGACCCCTACCTACATGACATTTACATATTACATTAATACCTCAACTATCTCATACCCCTGCACATTGACTCGGTACGGGTACTCCTTTTATATAGCCTCGCTAATGTTATTTTAATTGTGTTACTATTTCCTCTTTTTATTTAGCTAATTTTTCTTACTTTTTAACTCTGCGTTGTTGGGAAAAGGTTGTAAGTAAGCATTTCCCAGTAAATTCTACACTTCAATGATTTGATGATCAATTTAGTTTGGTGATCCTCTCTTCCCTCCCTCTTCTCCACCCCATCATTTCCTCACTGGAGAGTATTGCTTCAGTAGCTTCAGGGGGAGTTGCCATTCGCATAGTGAAGCGTGCAGTCAGCTGGCAGCCTGCACTAGACTTCATCTCCATTGAGATCAGGAAGTAAAACTGACAGACAAATCGAGTTGATTCAATCAATCTCTTGCTGCTTTTGTCAGGGAAGGCACAGCAAATCACAATGTATGAATATGTGCTGTTCAAAAGACTGCATTCAAACATGACAATGATAACTGATGGAGCTTAGAAATGATGGCGCTTAGAAATGATGGCAAATGTCCTGTGCATCATACATTTGTACCTTTAAAGCCTTACCTTTGGGGTAGAAGAGGATAGCTCCAACTAATAAAAAAAGAGCAATTTTGGGTTGCAGGCAATAAAACCAAAACGATGTGTCTGCTCAGGAGATAATCCTGATATTAAAATATGACTGGCATATTTAATAACAACCGCCACGGAAACTGCTACCTTTCTATCACATTTAACTCCAACAGACCATAGCTCCTAATATCAGAGTTCCAAATCCATTTTGGAATTCAGAACAGGGTCATGCCAGTCAACCTATCCTGAATTCTCGTGCAAATTCTCTCATTCTCTTGCACAACAAAACAATATGCCCCAATGAGCAACAGTCCCCATGACTGACAATTCAGTGGAACTCAAGAGAAGTCATGTCGAATAACAGGATCCTTATGACAATGCAGTATCAATGAATTAGATGAAAAACATATGGTACAACTGACAAAAACGGTTCATGTGTGGTTCTAAACATATTACAGCCATCATCCTTCATTTCTCACGAGCTGAAAAGCTGCTTTTCAAAATAAACCAGATTAGTCAATACAACGCCACAGCCATCTCTCTGGGGCAAATGATGCTTTGTCATGATCAGACAGAAGACCAGATGAACTTTCACCTGCACTGAGACAACAAACTGATTTAGGCCCCCCACAATACATCACTATTCAAATACTAGGGAAGCAGATGAAGGAAAAGATTGAGTACTTGAAGATATAGATGTTACAAACATGTTTATGATCGACCTCTGAACCATCATAGCCAACTTACAGTGTCTTCAGAAAGTATTCAGACCCCTTTTTCCACATTGTGTTACGTTATAGCCTTATTCTAAAATTTATGAAATCGTTTCCCCCCTCAAACTACACACAATACCAAATAATGACAAAGCAAAAACAGATTAAGAAATGTATAAAAAAAGAAAATATCACACTTACATAAGTATTTCAGACCCTTTACTCAGCACTTTGAAGCACCTTTGGTAGCGATTACAGCCTCAAGTCTTTTTGTCTCTGATGCTACAAGCTTGGCACACGTGTATTTGGGGAGTTTCTCAAATTCTTCTCTGCAGATCCTCTCAAACTCTGTCAGGTTGGATGAGGAGCGTCGCTGCACAGCTATTTTCAGGTCTCTCCAGAGATGTTCGATCGGCTTCAAGTCCGGGCTCTGGCTGGGCCACTCAAGGACATTCAGAGACTTGTCCCAAAGCCACTCCTGCGCTGTCTTGGCGGTGTGCTTAGGGTCGTTGTCCTGTTGGAAGGTGAACCTTTGCCCCAGTCTCAGGCCCTGAGCACTCTGGAGCAGGTTTTAAACAAGGATCTCTCTGTACTTTGCTCCGTTCATCTTTCCCTTGATCCTGACGAGTCTCCCAGTCCCTGCCACTGCAAGAAATCCCCAAAGCATGATGCTGCCACCACCATGCTTCACTGTAGGTGCCAGGTGTCCTCCAGACATGATGCTTGGCATTCAGGCCAAAGTGTGCAGTCTTGGTTTCACCAGACAATCTTGTTTCTCATGGTTTGAGAGTCCTTTAGGTGCTTTTTGGCAAACTCCACGCCAGCTGTCATGTGCCTTTTAGTGAGCAGTGGCTTCCATCGGGCCACTCTACCATAAATGCCTGATTGATGGAGTGCTGCAGAGATGGTTGTCCTTCTGGAAGTTTCTTACATCTCCACACAGGAACTCTGGAGCTCTGTCAGAGTGACCATTGGATTCTTGGTCACCTCCCTGACCAAGGCCCTTCTCCCCCGATTTCTCAGTTTGGCTGGACGGCCAGCTCTAGGAAGTCTTGGTGGTTCCAAACTTCTTCCATTTAAGAATGATGGAGGCCACTGTGTTCTTGGGGACATTCAATGTTGCAGAAATGTTTTGGTACCCTTCCCCAGATCTGTGCTGCGACACAATCCTGTCTCAGAGCTCTATGGACAATTCCTTCGACCTCATGGCTTGTTTATTTTGCTCTGCCATGCACTGTCAACTGTGGGACCTTCTATAAACATGTGTGTGCCTTGCCAAGTCATGTCCAATCAATTGAATTCACCACAGGTGGATTCCAATCAAGTTGTAGAAACATCTCAAGGATGACCAATGGAAACAGGATGCACCTGAGCTCAATTTCGAGTCTCATAGCAAAGGGTCTGAATACTTATGTAAATATGGTATTTCTGTTTTTTATTTGTAAGACATTTGCAAAAACATTTTTTTCTTTGTCATTATGGGTGGGGTGTGTTGGGTAGATTGATTAGGAATATTTTGTCAATCAATTTTAGAATAAGGTTGTTACATAAAAAAATGTGAAAATAGTGAAGGGTTTCTGAATACTTTCCGAATGCACTTTATGTATTCACAAATGTCTGATTTCAAACCAAATGTTATTCGTCACGTACACGTGTTTAGCAGATGTTATTGCGGGTGTAGCAAAATGATTGTGTTTCTAGCTCCGACAGTACAGTAATATCTAACAATTTTCACAACATATACCCAATACACACAAATCTGAGTAAAGGAATGGAATTAAGAATATATAAATATATGGACGAGCAATGTCAGAGCGCCATAGACTAAGATACAATAGAATACAGTATATACATATGAGATGACTAATGCAAAATATGTAAACATTATTCAAGTGATATGTTGACGTTGCATGGCACCTTGTGATACTATAGCAATTTGAAAGACTACTGCCTACTGCACAACATAACATTGATATGCTGGATCGGAGCCAAACATTGCCAGTGGAAATAATTGCTCAATTTAGAAGATCTTATCTATCGCCTACTCTAAACACTATTCTACACTGATACTCATTATTACAGTGTTGCAAGAAACAGGATTTAAGGGGTTAGGCTTTGTTAATTAAAATTAGGTAAACAACTTTCCATACTTCGGATACTCACACTGAAACAATGCTAGGGGGTTATTTATCATAATCATCCATCCTCATCCCCCTCTTCAACATCATCACCATTCCCCCCACCATGGTTGGTGTTCTTGCCTGTTCTAGCACTCCTGGTCAGTGATTAGTGAGTCCAAATACTAGGGACGGGGTATTATCAATAGACCAGACATCTCAAAATATTCCATCACTCGTTGACTGCAGTATACTGATCTCATTAAGGCAGATTAACGATGGGGGAAATGAATGGACATTGCACTGTGGTATAGTTCACTGCGAGGGAGATGCAAATTAGTGTCAGACTGAGGGCCAGAAAGAGCTCGTGACTATCATCATTTAATGTATCCATGCCATTGTAAATAGAACGCAATATAAATATTTCAACCCTGGAGAAAATATTCCAACCGGCAAAACACTACTGTCACTCACCTTATACATGTCTCCGTAAAATCAGAGTTTGCAACCCTTTAAAGCAAACAGACCAACAACAAAATTAATGTATTGTAATTGTATAACAATTAATAGGTTTGATTGACATTTTGTTACTATTTGTCGACGCACCGGATTTAAAAGTTGTAATATCGAATGCCAGCCAGCTGTGCAAAATATCACAACATAGATATATTGACATTGCAGTAGGCCTACCATACCTTCATTCTGACTCCCGGTTGTGGAATTTGTCGTATAATATTAGAATGATGACCATTGCAAGGACACAAGGAATCATACCATTACGTCTTCCTTTTCAGAAGCTCCCTGTGTACTTGTAGAATAGGCATAACGTAATGTACAAGTCACCCTCGACCAATCACGAAATAACCGGAGGTACGGTTATCTTTAGCAGCCAATCGCTTTTTCAATTGCCGCATAGTAGGCGTTCTGAGCAATGCGTAGGCACGCGCATGTCTTGACACGGGCAACCCGCCGTGCACTATCGATATTTAATTTAGATCATGTATATTTATGAAATACTGCTGCTGCAGCTTTTTTATTAAGATGTTGACTTGATTTTGTTTCGACAAGTTTTGGGGTGATAGTTAAAGTTACTGCATAGTACAGTGTTGAGTTGTAGCCCAGTAGGCTATGAACAAGCTGCCCATCCATCCATCACTTCACTTCACTGCACTACAACTAATTATAGAGCCTAGCTACTTCTGAATGTTCATTTGATTAGCCTATGATTATCACAAAAATAATACCTCTTATGGAAACAAATACAGTATCTACTATATTTTGCATGATTTTCATCTGATGGCTTGAATATTTATTATTTCACTAAATACAAAATCAGAACATCTAATCTCTGAGATCAATATGAGGCTATCCATCTGGCTCTACAAACTTCAAAGTGGGAGGGAAACAAACAAGTGTGTGTGTGTCAGGGTGATCAGAACTGCAAATGGCCCATAGGCCTGCAGACTGGGGGGGAGGAGAGACAGAGAGAGACTGAGTATACAAACACATTTCTAATAATGAGTTGCACCCACTATTGCCCTCGAAAGTGTTCCACAGGGATGCTGGCCCATGTTGACTCCAATGCTTCCCAGTTGTGTCAAGTCACTGAAGCTGGATGTCCTTTGTGGACCATTCTTGATACACATGGGAAACTGTTGAGAGTGAAAAACCCAGCAGCGTTGCAGTTCTTGACTCACTCAAACTGGTGTGCCTGGCTCCTACTACCATAACCTTTTGAAAGGCACTTAAATATTTTGTCTTCCCATTCCCCTTCTGAATGGCAGCGTTACAATTCTTGACATACTCAAACCAGTATGGCACCTACTACCATTGAAGTGACATCAATA
Organism: Salvelinus fontinalis; assembly: GCF_029448725.1. Lineage (NCBI taxonomy): Eukaryota > Metazoa > Chordata > Actinopteri > Salmoniformes > Salmonidae > Salvelinus > Salvelinus fontinalis. Next base: position 23,753,434 of record NC_074666.1, read on the forward strand.
AGGGATCATAGCTTTCACCTGGATTCACCTGGTCAGTCTATGTAATGGAAAGAGCAGGTGTTCCTAATGTTTTTTAGACTGAGTGTAGTGATGACAACACTAACAATACAAATAATACTACATACACAGAACTGTACCTGTTTTGCAGTATAACCCACATCCTGCAAAAAATCAACATTTTTCACATACTTCAGTAGAGGCAAAATATTTAGCCTCATGGGTAAATAGTTAGTCTTTCTGAATCAATCACTAGCCTGTCCCAAAATATTAGGGACATTTGTACCACAAATGTATACTGCCATCACAGTATTACATAATAATAGGCCTACAGTACATCCCACAGCCACCATCAGCGCAGTGTTGCCTGCAGTCTATTGCCTCCTGCTTATCAGTGCTTCCAGAGACATTTATTCCCACCTAATCACATTAAGTGATGGCAGTTGAGGTGAACAACGTGGCCTTTAAATGTTGCAGAATCCGCTTCGGAGCGGCAAACATTTGATTACAGGCTTGTAGATGATGAGGTGAATGGGATCAAATTACATTTAATACTGCAGTGTTGCCAATGGTTGGAGGTGGAAAAATAACTAGAATAGGCAAAGCCCCAACATTCCGCCTAACACACACACACACACACACACACACACACACACACACGCACACACACACACACACACACACACACACACACACACACACACACACACACACACACACACACACACACACACACACACACACACACACACACACACCCACAACCCCGAACCACCAACCTTAGCCTCAATCTTAACCCCTCACTCTAACCCTAACCCTAGTCCATATCCACATCCTGATTCAACCATTATCCTAACCCTATCCTCATACACAACCTTAACCCTACACTCAGTGAATGGGAATGCTGAGGAAAAGAGCCATGTAAGATTCATGTCTCACAATACAATACACTCTAATGGCCAGAAGGTGGCACTATATGCATGGTAAATGTTGTGAGAAAGCCTTTGGCACTAATAAAGTTTACTGAAACACGTGTGGGTAGTAGTTTGTTGAGTTTTGGTTCCTATGGGCCCAAGGTCTGACCCCTGGTAAATAAATACTCTGCTACTCTCCCAAGTCCACCGCTCTGACCTCCTGAAGGGTCTATAAAGAGTATAGCAACACAGTAGTAGGCCAAAATGTCTGCTTGAAAACACAAATCAAAATGAAGAGTATGTGTTTTTAGATCCTGACCCTCTTTGAGGTTTACCGTGAAGCGAGAAACAAGTACCTCTTCAGTTTCTGGGAAAGCGGATCCTGCTATTCATGCTGAGTATAAATAAAAACGTGGATGTAGCAACCGCAGATTTCCACTTTTTATCCTTCCCTAATATGGAAAACTCATGGATTTGAACATCTTGAAGATGGGACAGAAGTATGCTGAGTAGGATCATTGCCTCATGTATGAACTAGAAACCCCCACACACATCAAAGGTTTCACAGAGTTTACTGGAAAAAACACTGTTCCTAGGAAATGATACATTGTTCATCACCCAAACATCTCCAAAGTTTCGAAATCCTTTAAGCTGGAAGGGAAAATGAAATCATTGCAAGGATTAATTAACGTAATGGAGGAGATTTTATCAGATCTTGGAATTTCCCCTTGTTCAATCCTTTTCAGCTGTGTTTTATGGCCTGTTAGGTTAACAGAATGTGACCCCTTGATGGGGTCCAGATTAGGGATTTTCTTCTCCCCCAATGTGAGCTAGATCGTCTTTAATCAAACAGAATTCTGAAGCTGTGGAGGGAGACCCTGGGGAACAAACCCATCATCCGTTTCTCTTGCAAGAACCTAGAAATCTCTAGTTTAAATTAACAGTTTCGAATTAGATTTCAATGCGGGCGCGGACATTAACCCGAGCTTCATATCCACATCCCGTTTGATCCCTAACCCTAGCCTTATCCACAACCACAACCCTAACCCCAAATTGGTTTATTTAGTAAATATTTTCTTATCTCTATTTTCTTAGAACTGCGTTGTTGGTTAAGGGCTTGTAAGTAAGCATTTTATGGTAAGGTAGTACCTGTTGTTTTCAGCGCATGTGACAATTAAAATTGGATTTGATTTAAGACATTGTACTTACAGCAGAAACTCTAATCCTGACCTTGACCCTTTTGGGGCGGCAGGGTAGCCTAGTGGTTAGAGCGTTGGGCTAGTAACCGAAAGGTTGCAAGTTTAAATCCCCGAGCTAACAAGGTACAAATCTGTCATTCTGCCACTGAACAAGGCAGTTAACCCACTGTTCCTAGGCCGTCATTGAACATAAGAATTTGTTCTTAACTGACTTGCCTAGTTAAATAAAGGTAAAATAAAATAATTAAATTGGTAATACATTGTACCCTAATCCTAAACTCAGATATTACACTCAGTGAATGGGAATCGTGAGGAAAAGAGCCATGTAAATTATGCTCACAATACAATACACTTCAATGGCCATAATGTTGTGAGAATGCCTTTGGCACTTGTATGAGTAGCTGTTTGTTGAGTGTGGGTTCCTTTGGGGCTGTTTTGGACCAAAATGTTCAAATCTCAGCCAAAGGTCAGATCCCCTGCAAATAAATACTCCACCTCTCTCCCAAGTCCACCGCTCTGACCTCCTGAAGGGTTTTTAAAGAGTATAGCAACACAGTAGTTGGCCAAAACGCCTGCTAGCAAACACAAATCACATTGGAGAGTGTGTTTTTTTCTGTTCCTGATCCTCTTTGAGGTTTGCTGGGAAGCAAGAAACAAATCCCACGGAAATTTCTGGGAAAGCAGATCCTGTTATCCTTGCTGAGAACAAACAACTGTCCAGGAGACTTTAAAGAAGATGTCATTGAAATGTTTCTGTGTTATAATCCTTCCCCAATATGGAAAACCCTTGGATTTGAACATCTTGAAGATGGGAAAGAAGTCTGCTGAGTAGGATCCCCACCTCATCTCAAGGGTAGGACACCACTACCGTATGTCAGAGTACTGGAAAAACACTGTTACCAGGAAATGATATAGGGGTTATCACTAAAACATTTCCAAAGTTATGAAATCTTTGAAGGGAAAATTAAATCAAACAAAGATGAATGGATTTCAAATCAAAATCAAATTATATTAGTCACATGCGTCGAATACAACTGGTGTAGACCTTACAGTGAAATGCTTACTTACGAGCCCCCAACCAACAATGCAGTTTCAAAAAATATGGACAAGAATAAGAGATAAAACTAACAAGTAATTAAAGAGCAGCAGTAAAACAACAATAGCGAGACTATATACAGAGGGGTACCGGTACAGAGTCAATGTGCGGGGGCACCGGTTAGTTGAGATAGTATGTACATGTAGATAGAGTTATTGAAGTGACTATGCATAGATGACAACAACAGAGAGTAGCAGCGGTGTAAAGATGGGGGGGGTAGCCATTTGATTAGATGTTCAGGAGTCTTATGGCTTGGGGTTAGAAGCTGTTCAGCAGCATCTTGGACCTAGACTTGGCGCTCCGGTACCGCTTGCCGGGCGGTAGCAGAGAGAACAGTCTATGACTAGGGTGGCTGGAGTCTGGTATAGAGGTCCTGGACGGCAGGAAGCTTGGTACCGGAGCCAAGTCTAAAAGCTTTAATATTTAATCATTTTAGCCCCCCAAACTCATATTCATTATCAATAAGCACGTTGAATTTTCTAGACTGAAAAGATTGAATTGCCTCAACTTTCACACAGGTCTTTCTGTAAATTTGTTAATTTGACATGATTATTATTATCATTATTACTATTATTATTAGGAAAGAAATCCTTATAGTTAACATCATTCAGTGGAAATGGAGGAGACTGAAAAGCATATGCTTAAATATTTTGCTTCCTCTTTCAAAATATAATTTGGAGAATCATGGATGACTCCATCATTTGTAACGAGTTTCTGTAAATAATTTTTGGTAGCATTTCTATGTTGAAGATTCAAGAAAAATGTTGTGCACTTTATTTGTCACGCCCTGACCTTTGGGGGGGGGGGGTACTGTCACACCCTGACCAGAGAGCCCTTGGTTCTCAGGGCGTGACTAGGGGGTGATCTAGTATATCTATTTCTATGTTGGTGCTAATGTGGTTCCCAATTAGAGGCAGCTGTTTATCGTTGCCTCTGATTGGGGATCATATTTAGGTAGCTATTTCCCCACCTGTGTTTTGTGGGATGTTGATTGTTTGTTATTGTGTTTGGGCACTACGTCCTCACGGTATTTGTACGTTTTGTTATTTTGGTTTTGTTAGTTTTACTTAAGTAAATATTTGGAACTATACTCACGCTGCACCTTGGTCCGCTCATTTCCAAGATCGTGACATTATTTACCATTTTCCATCTATTTGCTTTTTTTTGGTAATACATTACACTTGATCGTTCTTGAATAAGTACCTCCAATTATTTTTGTTTTTCCTCTAACCTATTTTGTGCCTCTTGTACAGTTTCCATTGCCATCTACCTGCGCTGTTACTTCCTCTATTTGCTTTATTAGTCTCATCTCTTTTGACCTAAACTGCTTTTGTTTTATTGATGAGTATTATTTTCAATCAAACAGCATTCTGAAGTAAAGCTCTGCTACCTGACCTGAGACCCACGGTCCCGACCTTATACATCGGGTTAGAGCTCGGGCTTGGGCTTAATTCATGCCCGTGCAGAGCTCTATTTTGAAGCTGTGGATGGAGACCCTGGGGAACAACCCCATCATCTGCCTCTCTTGTTCCTGTCAGCATAGTTATCCTGGAGCCATGGGAAAACTGAGATTGAGTAAAGAGGTGAAACTAACATTACACTCTCACATACACACACATAAATACACATAAATACATACACTTGCAGGCACTCAAATGTGTATATACACTGCTCAAAAAAATAAAGGGAACACTTAAACAACACATTGTAACTCCAAGTCAATCATACTTCTGTGAAATCAAACTGTCCACTTAGAAAGCAACACTGATTGACAATAAATTTTACATGCTGTTGTGCAAATGGAATAGACAAAAGGTGGAAATTATAGGCAATTAGCAAGACACCCCCAATAAAGGACTGATTCTGCAGGTGGTGACCACAGACCACTTCTCAGTTCCTATGCTTCCTGGCTGATGTTTTGGTCACTTTTGAATGCTGGCGGTGCTCTCACTCTAGTGGCAGCATGAGACAGAGTCTACAACCCACACAAGTGGCTCAGGTAGTGCAGCTCATCCAGGATGGCACATCAATGCGAGCTGTGGCAAGAAGGTTTGCTGTGTCTGTCAGTGTAGTGTCCAGAGCATGGAGGCGCTACCAGGAGACAGGCCAGTACATCAGGAGACGTGGAGGAGGCCGTAGGAGGGCAACAACCCAGCAGCAGGACCGCTACCTCCGCCTTTGTGCAAGGTGGAGCACTGCCTGAGCCCTGCAAAATGACCTCCAGCAGGCCACAAATGTGCATGTGTCAGCATATGGTCTCACAAGGGCTCTGAGGATCGCATCTCGGTACCTAATCGCAGTCAGGCTACCTCTGGCGAGCACATGGAGGGCTGTGCGGCCCCACAAAGAAATGCCACCCCACACCATGACTGACCCACCGCCAAACCGGTCATGCTGGAGGATGTTGCAGGCAGCAGAACGTTCTCCACGGCGTCTCCAGACTCTGTCACGTCTGTCACATGTGCTCATGTGCTCAGTGTGAACCTGCTTTCATCTGTGAAGAGCACAGGGCGCCAGTGGCGAATTTGCCAATCTTGGTGTTCTTTGGAAAATGCCAAACGTCCTGCACGGTGTTGGGCTGTAAGCACAACCCCCACCTGTGGACGTCGGGCACTCATACCACCCTCATGGAGTCTGTTTCTGACCGTTTGAGCAGACACATGCACATTTGTGGCCTGCTGGAGGTCATTTTGCAGGGCTCAGGCAGTGCTCCACCTTGCACAAAGGCGGAGGTAGCGGTCCTGCTGCTGGGTTGTTGCCCTCCTACGGCCTCCTCCACGTCTCCTGATGTACTGGCCTGTCTCCTGGTAGCGCCTCCATGCTCTGGACACTACGCTGACAGACACAGCAAACCTTCTTGCCACAGCTCGCATTGATGTGCCATCCTGGATGAGCTGCACTACCTGAGCCACTTGTGTGGGTTGTAGACTCCGTCTCATGCTACCACTAGAGTGAGAGCACCGCCAGCATTCAAAGTGACCAAAACATCAGCCAGGAAGCATAGGAACTGAGAAGTGGTCTGTGGTCACCACCTGCAGAATCAGTCCTTTATTGGGGGTGTCTTGCTAATTGCCTATAATTTCCACCTTTTGTCTATTCCATTTGCACAACAGCATGTGAAATTTATTGTCAATCAGTGTTGCTTCCTAAGTGGACAGTTTGATTTCACAGAAGTGTGATTGACTTGGAGTTACATTGTGTTGTTTAAGTGTTCCCTTTATTTTTTTGAGCAGTGTATTATGCATACATCCCATAAATAAATGTGTTTGTCTCTAACTTAGTTTTACTGGTAATGATTACCTTACACAGTGTCATAGCTAATGAAATACTGTGGAGCCGTTAGTGTTTGGGAGACTGGAAAAACAGATTGAAATCAACAGACATTTCCTGTATTGTTAATAGTGAACCAGTCCTGTCATTTTGGAGGTCAGGCCTGTGATGAGTTACACTGTAGCAATGGTTTCTGGCCGTGGTCCATATGAGCTGCCATGGGACCAATACCACTACCAGGTGGAGTATGGATTCTGGGAAAAAGCATCAGTAATAGCACTTGAACGTTTTGAAAACATGAGAATAATAAGAAAAAATATATATTTCCCCAGTCACAATGATGACATCATGACATTGCAACATCAGACCAAACATAACACAAACACACAGGAATAATGTGAGACAAAACAATGTTTTATTTATACCACCAGACATGGATAAGGTGCTAAATACATTGAGATTACCCTTTGACATTACAAGCTAGTCCCCTTTGCATATCCACAGTTAAAACTGAGTGTAATTGCATCGTATTGAAGGGCTTCTTAGACTGTCGGTCTTGAATTCCATGAACATCTAGTTCCAGTAAGTCTTCCTTGACAGGGAAAATACCCGTCATACTATGTCCACTGGTAAATGAGAGAGTATGGGTACAATCAGTGTGAGGTTTACTAGTCAAAAACTGGTACACACTGTCCTGCACAGCCTATTCTGTTCATTAACCTCTGACCTCTAATGGCACCATTTTAAAATAAGATTTACCCTGTTTTAGCCAGAAGCTAAACTTTTCTGTTTCCATCTACAAGGGCCTGCACCTCTGTCTCACTGGGCCTTGGCTCTGGCAGACCGGCTCTCACTTGGGACCAAAGCCAGGCCACCGGTACTTTTCAGCTGGAATGTACATCATTTTGAAATTAGATTTTTACCCTTATTTTACCACGTAAGTTGAATGAGAACACATCATTTACAGAAACTACCTGGGGAATAGTTACAGGGGAGAGGAAGGGGGATAAATGAGCCAATACATAACCATGGTTAGCTGTGAACTTTAACACCTCACAATGCAACTGTTTTGATAACGTAGATGTTGTTGATTCTGCTCTTCACAAGTCCTCACTGTCAGCCCTAGCTATGGAAACACTATTTCCCTAGTATAACATAAGGGTCTATGCACTAGTATAACATAAGGGTCAATGCACTAGTGTAACACTGGTGTTACAGTCGAAAAGCAGCATCTGTACACATCCCAGTGCTGAGGAATGGGATTAAAAAACACTGGTCTGTGGAAGCTTGACTAACCACGAACAATGCAAGTGGTGTCCTCTCAGAATCATTATAAAGGCTCACATAGGACATTTTAAAACGGACATTGGGCTGAATTCTGTGAAAAACTAAAACATCTTAGTGTTTTATGTCAGCAGACCCACATTGGACATAGGAAGGTGATAATCTACTGTACCCTGCAGCAGAGCTTTTGTCATAAGACCATATATAGCATGAACCTGTGAATGAGCTCTTTGCCTTGGAGATGCTATTAGAAGGAATGCTAAGCGTGGTTTACGTTACACTAGTCTGCCTGGATCAACGCCAGCTACACATTGGCCCAGGAACCCCTCTTACCTGACACTGAGCTCCAACATGACCTTCTACAGGCCTAATAAGAGCATAAGATGGATGGCCTGACATAACGGTATTTCCCCTATGACCAGGGAAGTGACTACCAAGCAGAGCAGTCACAGTCAAGTACCATGGTGATATTACTCTCACACTGGCAGGTCCATACAGGGCTGGGCCTCACGTCCATTTCACTCACCCAAAACACAATCCCTGGCAGAAAATCCAGCTGATGTATTGGAAAGCTATCAAACTATAGATCGGGATATCCTTGAGGAAAATAATATAAGTGTGTAGCTCCTATGGCCTTGTCTTGGGGGAAATGACATAAGTTAATACTGTTAAAAAACAAACAACAAAATTGACCAAAGAATTGTAACGTATTTATTTTGTTACAGTAAGCAAGAAGTCATATTAACAGTATTCTATAATTTTCAGAGAAAACCATGGTTGTTACTGTAGAGTAAACTGAGGTGGGAAACAAATAGATACGGTATGCTGGAAGTCATATTTTAATGACTATGCTGGTTTGGATGAAGATTGATCCATTCTAGTGGATATTCAATGAGAGATTTGTGACTGGATGACAGTCATTGACTTATTCTTGCATTTAAAGTGCAAACAATAGGTTTCTAGAGGACACCAGGTATGTCTAGAGGACACCAGGTATGTCCAGAGCACTTACAAACACACACAGCCACACACCTGGGCACACAGAAACACATACACAACCACATGAGTGCACAAACAAGTACACACACAAAAACATATTTCATCATAATTTCTTTCAAATGTTTTCTGCAGACTATTGTTGAGCTGCAGTAAACATCATGTCACCTGAAATAAACAATACAAAATAATGCTCAAGTTGAACACTAAACAAAATATCTAAAAAGACACCTGTGACACGCTCCCTTTGACCATCTCATTTACAATTCAGTTTCATATTATGTGCAAACAGCAGTACAGATGATAAGCACAGAGATAAGTACAGAGATAATTCTGTTATGCTAGGATTTTTTCCCCCTCCCCCCACCATCTGTCTGCCTTGTCACCTCTTACACAACCTGACAGAGGCAGCAGTCAGTTCATCAGCTGCCCACACACCTTCCCAGATAGACAGACAGACAGCCTGGGTGTCCACTCCCCAGCTCACTCACTCCCAGACAGACAGACGGGGTGTCCACTCCCCAGCTCACTCACTCACTCACTCACTCACTCACTCACTCACTCACTCACTCACTCACTCACTCCCAGACAGACAGACAGCCTTGGTGTCTACTTCCCAGCTCACTCCTTCCCATACAGACAGACTGGGTGTCCTCTCCCCAGCACCCAGCCCAGGGCAAGGGCAGCCTGACCCAGAACCTGCCAGTTGAGGCTCACTCAGAGGTTCACAGCCTAGTCGGGTCTGCTCTTCTTGGAAAATAAAAACTATTTTTGGATAAATGTGAATCTGGTGGATATATATTAAAACCATCTGTTTTGAAATCAGCATTTAGTAAATGTTGTGTGTTGTGCAATAAAACACAGCAGCATATTTATAGAAACAAACCCTCCCACTGTGTCATCCAGTCTGCATGTGCTACATGGAAGTGCCTCATTAGAAAAAAGCACTTGACATTAGAAAGCCAAAACAGTCAGGTGAAATCTAATCTGTCTTATTCCTGTTGTGTAGGATTGCTTTGCTCATAAAGAATGACATACGCAGGAGGACACACTAAAAATATAACTGCAGTGCCTAGAATACCAATCTCATTACCAACACAAGAACAGTCTGTTTTTTCTCAAATGTATGTTTTCTGGCAAAACTGGCTTGAACTCTCTCTGCAATCGGAACATATAAAGAGACAACACAAAACAGTATTTTCCCCTAGTGAGTGGTTTATGAATTTGGTGACCCCAAGCTTCTCCTGCGATGATGACGCATGCTGAAACGGGAGGCAGGGCTCAGGCCAAGGTGAGGGTACAGTAGGGTACAGTAGGGTACAAAGGGTTGTCAAATCACAACGCTAACTCTGACTCAACACCTCTCACAGTAGTGCAGAGCCACATCCGTGGATATACACTTCTCTCCAAGCTTCTCCCCACCTCCCCATGCCTCTAGCTCCAGCTTATCCTCCTCCTCTTCCCCCTCTCCCTCCTCCTCCTCTTCTCCCTCCTCCTCCTCATACCGGCTGGGTTCTTCAATAGAGGTCTCCAGGGTATAACTACTATAGACCTGCACCTCGCTATACTCGTAGATGGTGGGAAGGCTGCTCCGGAGGCCGAAGCGTCTGCGCAGGGCCACTAGGAGGGGCTGTGGCACAGTGAAGATGTCCACGTTGTTGCCCACGTCCACCCATGCCAGGCTGGCGAACTGCAGGGGGTTCTTCACCACCTCCGTCAGGTCCTTCAGCACGCCCACAGTCAGACGGTTGCCGTTGATGGCCAGGGTGGTGAGCTTGGGCATGGAGCCCAGGTAGGGCAGCAGTAGACGCAGGCTCTCGTCCTGCAGCTCAGTGAAGCTGAGGTCCACGGCCGACACAGAGTTGCCGTTACTCTGGAGGTAGTAGGCCACCCGGTGGACGTCTCGGCCAGACAGAGGGATGCCAGACAGGTTGGCCACGTCGTTGGTCAGCTTCTTCTTCAGTGTGGTTTTAAGACTGTGAAGGGAAAGACCAGAGACTGCTAAAAACTACACAGAGAATAGAATTGAAAAGCCAATCTTCTTTGCAAGTTTTGTTTTGGTTCTCTAGACTCTAGAGCACAGAATAGCCATTTGGTGTATGTGATAACCAAGCTGGGACCAAGCATCCTTTATTGGCAGTTAGGTATCCTCTAGCGCCCTCAAACTCAACTCTGGATCATGAAGCCAGCTCCACTGCGTTTTTACATTGTTGCCCTCTAATCAGGGACTGATTTAGACCTGGGAGGTGGGTGCAATTAATTATCAGGTAGAACAGAAAACGAGCAGGCGCCGGACCTCATAGGGTAAGAGTTGAATACCCCTGCAGCTAGCATGTGAAGACAAATGATCTTAACTTAAAGGAATAATCGACTCAAAACCACAAATTATTTTGATTTACATTGTTAAATAACGCTAATAATAATAAATTAGGAAGCAACGTGAAAATGTTTGTGCAAATCTGCAGAGCTCAAGTTGAATACAAAATCCACAACGCAATGCTCTCTCTAGAAAGGCTGGCTGGCTAGGTAGCTAGCTAGAAAACATAGCTACCACAGGAGGTTGGTGACACCTTAATTGGGGAGGACAGGCTCGTTGTAGTGGCTGGAGCGGAATGAGTGGAATGGTTTCCATGTGTGTCCTCCCCTCAGCAGCCTCTACTTGTAGCTACACACAATACCAAAGTCAATATCAGCATGTGAAGTAGTTAGCTAGTTGTAAAACTGCACTATCAATTTAGGAGTTACAATCTCACCACAGAAGCCTGCTGAGTGGAGGACGGCTCATAATAATGGTGCAAATGGAAGGCATCAAACATCTGGAAACCATGTGTTAGATATGTTACCGTTCCACTAATTCCACTCCAGTCATTAGAACGAGCCCGTTCTCCGCAATTAAGGTGCCACCAACCTCCTGTGAATCTCCCCATGTTCAACCTTGTAGAGATCGACTATCTAGCTCAAAGCTGCGTGTCAGGTTGCTATGGCAACGTGCAAGGGCCCTGCGAGCCCGCAAGGGAGACGAGAGCAGAAAACTGCTTTGCTCCATGGTCCATGGTAGTTGAAGGAAGAAAGGTTATTCATCTGACGGTGCACTGTGCACTTTGAGGACATTTGAACAAAATATATACTTTGTCGTGAAGTCATAGACAGATGGATGTGTTCTAGACATGTATGCCCATACCATCTATTGGCTTATTTGGCGATCTGGAGTGCATGTATTTGTTATAAAACCATTATGAAATTAGATAGTTTGTTCTGCTGTGTTCACGTGCTAGGAAACTCTGAAATATCCGACTTGCTAACTTGTTGAACGCGGCACGTGTATAACAACCAGTTAGCAAATCGAACATTTCAGCGTTTCCTAGTTCCGACTAGCAGTGACGAGAACTTTATCATGATGACGTATCACATCCCATTTCATTTCGAGGGTGGATTATCCCTTTATTTAGCCTGTGTTCATTGAGCTACAGAGTTCTGTTATGGGGGACTATGGATGTTGTTCAATACGACAGAGGATCCGAGGTCCCACTGCAGCCAGGCAATAAAAACAGAAAGTAGACAACTAGGAGAATTGCTTTGAGAAGTGTTTTTGGTGAGTGTCATGTATTAGTGTGTGTTTCTCTCCCTCTCTCAGAACTGGCCAAATAAGGCCACATGTCACCCTCCACAGAAAAAGGCTGGTATTGGCTCTACTGTCTCTTTTCCACAGAGCAGAGGCATCTAACTGGCACTCCCGACAATGTGTTTTATTCAACCATATCTCAGCGTACAAGATAAATCTGTTTAAAAAAAGGATGTAATCTGTGGTAATGGCAAATAAAGTATATGGCATTTAATGATCATATCAATCGTCAGATGATAAAGTATATGGAGAGTTCAAACTGAGAAGAGTGGAGCTACTGGTCCTCTGACACTGTCATTGTCTATCATCACACACCTCACTGGCTCTGAGACTAAGCAGAATAGAGGCACAAAACAAAAACCTGCTCTCTGCCACAGTCTGATTAAATATTGATTAGAAAGCTATGAGGCAGATGCACCGTGCGGAAGTGACACTGGAGCGCAGGACTCTAGCTAGATATGTCATGGAAGTATATGTTGTGGTTTTGGGGCGAGGGTTGAGCTCCCTCCTCGAGCCTCCAGCTGGACAGTACAGTAGGAGGAAGTCTGTAAAACAAATGATAATGACAAAGTGGGCATGGAGAGATTTACATATACAGCATTCATGGGAGGATGTATCAGACTACACACACATTGGCCTGAGCTCCCTCCCTCTCCTCTTAATCACAGTCCTGTTTGCCTGGGGGTTCTGGTTGCTCCTAGGTTGTGTGAGAGCGGGAGCCTCATAGTATAAATGGTTTTCCTCTGGTCCTCACATCTGTAGGCCTTTCTGCTCTGGAGCAGCCAAGGAAAGTCCTGCAGCAGCAGCTAACTGGAGCTCAGATTTGTGAGTTTATTGATTCATTGAGGTGGCAATAAATCAACTCCCTCTCTCTACTTCCTACTCTCGATTCCCTTCCTTCCCTCGCTCACCATCCATCCTACTCTCCCTTCCTCTGCATTCAGCCTGTGCTGCTCTCTTGTTATTTTGCTCTGCATGTCGTAAGGTCTGTTTTTATCTTGCTATCCTCTTCTCTCTAATAAAACATAAGGATTAGAATGGCAAGCTGATTTCCCCATACGAGTATAAGGTGTACTCAGCCACTCCTCTATATTGTAATAAACCTCACTGGCATTGACTTGTCGCTCGTTCACTCTCCCCTCTGAACACCAGGGAGCTCCATCTGTCTCTCCTTAGCTCTCCTCAGCAGAGTGGCTCTGGGGCTTTTGTTTTGTGCAAGATCTGTAAGATGTAGGCTACACCTCCTGAGCCAACAGAACCATGCATCAACTTTTGTTTTGTGTTGCTCTGTTTTTTGGCAGATAGAGGGCTCAGAGGATGTGAGTATTTCCCACTTCCTGCTGGAGCTGGCTGCTTTCTCACCTCACTGTGTAGGTGGAGAGAGAGAGGAGAGAGAAGGGAGTAGAGAGAGAAGGGGTATAGCAAGAGAGAGAGAACATAGAAGAGAAAAAGCAAGAGTGAGAGAGCGAAAGAGGAAGAGAGATAAAGAAAGAAAAAGAAGGAGCCTGTTCCAGTTAGACAGAGATGGGGCGTGTGGGTGGCGTAGGGGGATATTCTCTGTAATATTGTTTTAATGAGGCTGAACAGCAGAAACGGTCTTGGACCTCCCTCCAAATCCACTGCCTCCCAGAAAGATGGGCAGAATGCCACCCACAGGCCTACGGGTCTGGTTGGTTCAGACTCACGGGCACAACCAACCTTTCTCACACCACAGCCTGTTACCATCTAAAAATAAAACAACAGAAACAACTAAAAGTATTCTGTCTTGTTCTAATTTAATGTGCCTGCTTTGCTTGTAGCTAGCAGTATCATTCTACTTGGACCGGCAGTTTCTACAACACAAACAAAACAAAGAACTGGCAGTTTCTACAACACAAACAAAACAAAGAACTGGCAGTTTCTACAACACAAACAAAACAAAAAACTGTCAGTTTCTACAACACAAACAAAACAAAGAACAGGCATTTTCTACAACACAAACAAAACAAATACTTTCCAAGGCAGCCAGATTCTGTCTGCATAATAATCAAGATTCATCTCAAGAACACTGAGATTCTCCTGTATTAGGTCTCATTTAACAGCAAACGAGAGGGAAATCCATCTAGCGACTCTATCAGACGGGAATTGATATAGCAGCACAGGAACCAAAAAAGAATGGACTCCCTCGTGTAAAGCTAATGGCTGACTTAATGTAGGGTTAGCTGCTCAGGCTGATTGCTTTTCATTGCTAGAATTTACTCAAATCAAATAATTTTATTGGTCACATACTCATGGTAAGCAGATGTTAATGTGAGTGTAGCGAAATGCTTGTGCTTCTAGTTCCAACAGTGCAGTAATATCTAACAAGTAATCTAGCAATTCCACAACAACTACCTAATACACATAAATCTAAATGGATGGAATAAGAATATGTACATATAAATATATGGATGATAGATGACCGAGCAGCATTGGCAAGATGCAAAGATGGTATAAAATACCATATTTACATATGTGATGAGTAATATAAAATATGTGAACATTATTAAAGTGGCATTACTTAAAGTGATTAGTGATCCATTTATTGAAGTGGCCAATGACTCGAGTCTGTATGTAGGCAGCAGCCTCTCTGTGTTAGTGATGGCTGTTTAACAGTCTGATAGCCTTGAGATATAAGCTGTTTTTCAATCTCTTGGTCCCAGCTTTGATGCACCTGTACTGACCTTGCCTTCTGGATGGTAGTGAGGTGAACAGGCAGTGGCTCAGACGGTTGTTGTCCTTGATGATATTTTTGGCCTTCCTGTGACATTGGGTGCTGTAGGTGTCCTGGAGGGCATGTAGTTTGCCCCCGTTGATGTGTTGTGCAGATCGCACCACCCTCTGGAGAGCCTTGCGGTTGATGGCGGTGTGGTTGCCGTACCAGGCGGGGATACAGCCCGACAGGATGCTCTCAATTGTGCATCTGTAAAAGTTTGTGAGGGTTTTAGGTGACAAGCCAAACTTCTTCAGCCTCCTGAGGTTGAAGAGGCGCTTTTGCGCCTTCTTCACCACACTTCTGTGTGGGTGGACCAGTTCAGTTTGTCCGTGATGTGTACGCCAAGGAACTTAAAACGTTCCACTTTCTCCACTGCTGTCCCGTCGATGTGGATAGGGAGCTGCTCCCTCTGCTGTTTCCTGAAGTCCACAGTAAACTCCTTTGTTTTGTTGACGTTGAGTGAGAGGTTGTTTTCCTGACACCACACTTCGAGTGCCCTTACCTCCTCCCTGTAGGCTGTCTCGTCATTGTGTCATCTGCAACCTTGATGATTGAGTTGGAGGCGTGCATGGCCACACAGTCATGGGTGAACAGGGAGTACAGGAGGGGGCTGAGCACGTACCCTTGTGTGGCCCCAGTGTTTTCGTATGGGAAATAGTCTGCTTTGTAGCCCTTTCCTACAATCGAATGACCAAAGGGCCCTCTAGTGGTCTCATGGGTGCTGTAGGTCAGAACTAAAGACACAACTAAAGATTTCAGTTTCTAAAGCTCTGAACAAACAATCCATTAAGTGAAATAGGGATAGGCCAGCACTAACGATTTAGTGTCAGTTTAAAACAGTTCTGGGTTAAGATCAGTGGAGGCTGCTGAGGAAAGGACAGCTCATAATAATGGATGGAATGGAGTTAATTGGAGTGAATGGAATGGTATCAAACATATGAAAACCATATGATACCATTCCATTCACTCCATTCCAACATTATTATGAGCTGCTCTCCAGTCAGCAGCCTCCACTGGTTGAGATCATACAGGCTATGTTATGGTAACATCCATTTCAAGACCTGACACAAATCCTGAGATTTCCAGGGAGAGACAGCCTCTGTCTCTACAGTCACGACAGCACAGATAAAATGTGTCAACTCATGTTTCAGTCAGAGGAGCTATGTTTATGCAACCTCACAGAGGATTAAGGATATAAGGCATCCCCTATTCCCTATTCCAGCGCACATCAGCATTCATGTGAATTTGTAAATCAGGATGTTGGTTAACATGTGCATTTGTGTAAGCGTTTCTTTTAAACTCTATTAAAGGGACATTTCAAAATTGTTCAACTTCATATTCATAATCTCCAGCACCACCCCAACAGGAATATACTGCATGTGAAAATGGAACGTTTCTATGTTTTATAGCCAAAAATATAGAGAAAGATAAGTGTTTCCGATGACATCATCAACCAATAAGTAGGCAATGCCTATTCATTATTGGTTAAAATCACGATGCACACAGATTATGTCATTGTAAACACTTATCTTCCTTTAGCTTTTTTTCTTCAAAACAGAAATGTTCCATTTTCACATACCTGTTGCTGTTGGGGTGGTGCTGGAGATTAAGAATATGAAGTTGAATTTTTTTTCTCCCTTCAAGGTTAAATCTAGTAATTCTAGGTTAGTCTAGTGAAGACTTCAGCTGTCCCATTGATGTATTTCTTTCCCTTCAATCCTTCTCTTCCTCTCCTTCAATCTCCACCACTCTACTACTGTCCGTTAGGGTAATTTTAGACCCATTGAGGCTAATGGCTATGCTCAGTCTAGCCGCTCTCCTGGTGGACAGAAGGTAAGTGGTCATCAGCATTGGCCTCCTTTGTCCCCCCCTATTCTTTCCCCTCAGTCACCTCAGGAAAAATCTGATACGACTTAAGTCTCTCAAGGTACGCAATCTATCTAGAAATGGGAAAGTGGGGGATGAACATTTCTGACGCTACAAATTCACTTTTTCCAGACACTTTTCACATAACACCTAAATCGTCTGGGAGTGGGTGGGGAGTGATAAAAGCAAATAGTGGGAGAATCTTGTAATCTGTCCACATTCCCCTTCATTTACTGTAACGATTCTCTAGCTCTTCCTCCTCCTCGGACGAGGAGAGAGGGATCAGAAGACCAATGTGCAGCGAGGTATGATGACATATTATTTATTTAAATAAGACACAAAACGAACTATACTTGATAAACTACAAAACAAATAAACGATGTAGACAGACCTGGACACGAACTTACATATAACGTGAAGAACGCATGAAACAGGAAACAGACTACATAAACCGAACAAACGAACAAACAAACCGAAAACAGTCCCGTGTGGGGCAAAGACATAGACACAGGAGACAACCACCCACCCACAAACAGTGTGAAAACACCTACCTTAATATGGCTCTCAATCAGAGGAAATGAAAACCACCTGCCTCTAATTGAGAGCCATATCAGGTCACCCTTAACAAACATAGAAACACACAACATAGACTACCCACCCAAACTCACGCCCTGACCGTCAAACACATACAAAATAACAGAAAACCGGTCAGGAACGTGACATAACCTCCCCCCTCAAGGTGCGTACTCCGAACGCACCACCAAAAGTCTAGGGGAGGGTCTGGGTGGGCGTCTGACCACGGTGGTGGCTCAGGCTAATGGCGAGGTTCCCACCCCACCATAGTCAATCCCAGTTTACGTCTCCCCCTTAGAATGACCACCCTCATAATACACCCACTTAATTTTAATGGTAACCTTAAGATAAGAGGCAGCACCGGGACAAGGGGCAGCACCGGGATAAGGTAGCTCAAGACAGAGAGATAGCTCAAGACAGAGAGGTAGGTCAAGATAGAGAGGTAGCTCAGGATAGAGGGGCAACTCCGGACTGAAGGGCAGCTCCGGACAGAGAGACAGCTCTGGACTGAGGGGCAGTTCTGGATAAATAACAGCTCCGGGCTGAGGGGCCGCTCATGGCTGGCTGACGGCTCTGGACGCTCATGGCTGGCTGACGGCTCTGGACGCTCATGGCTGGCTGACGGCTCTGGACGCTCATGGCTGGCTGACGGCTCTGGACGCTCATGGCTTGCTGACGGCTCTGGACGCTCATGGCTCGCTGACGGCTCTGGACGCTCATGGCTCGCTGACAGCTCTGGACGCTCATGGCCCGCTGCTCTGGCAGATCCTGTCTGGTTGGCGGTTCTGGCAGATCCTGTCTGGTTGGCGGCTCTGGCAGATCCTGTCTGGTTGGCGGCTCTGGCAGATCCTGTCTGGTCGGCGGCTCTGGCAGATCCTGTCTGGTTGGCGGCTCTGGCAGATCCTGTCTGGTTGGCGGCTCTGGCAGATCCTGACTGCCGAATGGCTCTAGCGGCTCCTGACTGACTAACGGCTCTGACGGCTCGGGACAGACGGGCGGCTCTAATGGCTCGGGACAGACGGATGGCTCAGACGGCACTGGGCAGACGGATGGCTCAGACGGCACTGGGCAGACAGATGGCTCAGACGGCACTGGGGAGACGGATGGCTCAGACGGCACTGGGGAGACGGATGGCTCAGATGGCACTGGGGAGACGGATGGCTCTGGCCGGATGAGGCGCACTGTAGGCCTGGTGCGTGGTGCCGGAACTGGAGGCACCAGGCTAAGGACACGCACCTTCAGGCTAGTGCGGGGAGCAGGGACAGGGCACACTGACCTCTCAAAGCGCACTATAGGCCTGGTGCGTGGTACCGGCACTGGTGGTACCGGGCTAAGGGCACGCACCTCAGGGCGAGTGCGGGGAGAAGGAACAGTGCGTACAGGGCTCTGAAGACGCACAGGTGGCTTAGTGCGTGGTGCCGGAACTGGAGGCACTGGGCTGGAGACACGCACCATAGGGAGAGTGCATGGAGGAGGAACAGGGCTCTGGAAACGCACTGGAAGCCTGGTGCGTGGTGTAGGCACTGGTGGTACTGGGCTGGGGCGGGGAAGTGGCGCCGGAAATACCGGACCATGTAGGCATACTGGCTCCCTTGAGCATTGAGCCTGCCCAACCTTACCTGGTTGAATGCTCCGCGTAGCCCGTCCAGTGTGGGGAGGTGGAATAACCCGCACTGGGCTGTGTTGGCGAACCGGGGACACCATGCGTAAGGTTGGTGCCATGTACACCGGCCCGAGGAGACGTACTGGAGGCCAGATATGTAGAGCCGGCTTCATGGCACTTGGCTCAACGCTCAATCTAGCCCTACCAGTGCCGGGAGGTGGAATAACCCGCACCGGGCTATGAACACGTACAGGAGACACCGTGCGCTCTACTGCGTAACACGGTGTCTGCCCGTACTCCCGCTCTCCACGGTTAGCCTGGGAAGTGGGCGCAGGTCTCCTACCTGCCCTTGGCCCACTACCTCTTAGCCCCCCCAAGAAATGTTTGGGTAGTACTCACGGGCTTTTGTGCTAGACGCGTCCCCTCATAACGCTGCCTCCAGCTGTTCCCATGGGCGGCGATTCACTCCAACTTTAGCCCATGGTCCTTTTCCTTCCATGATTTCCTCCCAAGACCAGAAATCCAGCTTCGTGCGCTGTCTCTCTCTCCCGTTACACCGCTGCTTGATCTTTTGTTGGTGGGTGATTCTGTAACTGCGTTCCTCCTCCTCTTCATCCGAAAAGGAGGAGTAGTGATTCGACCAAAATGCAGCGTTGTAGTTCGACATAGTATTTATTAAACAAAACAGAAAACACGACGAACACTTGAATAATTACAAAACAAATAAACGATGTAGACAGACCTGGACACGAACTTACATATAACGTGAAGAACGCATGAAACAGGAAACAGACTACATAAACCGAACAAACAAACCGAAAACAGTCCCGTGTGGCGCAAAGACATAGACACAGGAGACAACCACCCACCCACAAACAGTGTGAAAACACCTACCTTAATATGGCTCTCAATCAAAGGAAATGAAAACCACCTGCCTCTAATTGAGAGCCATATCAGGTCACCCTTAACAAACATAGAAACATACAATACTTAAATATATTTAAACAATACTTTTAGACTTTACTCAAGTAGTATTTTACTGGCTGACTTTCCCTTTTACATGAGTAACTTTCTATTGAGGTATTTATACTTTTAAGTATGATAATTGGGTACTTTTTCCACCACTGTCTAAAATGAATGCCAAATCCAATTTTATTTGTCACACGCTTCGTAAACAACAGGTGTAGACTAACAGTGAAATGCTTGCTTACGGGTCCTTTTCCAACAATGCAGAAACACAAGGAGTAAATACACAATGAATAACAAATAAAAATAACGAGTATAAATAACATGGTTATATATAGGGAGTACCAGTACCAAGTCGATGTGCAGGGGTACAAGGTAATTGAGGTAGCTACAATATGTACATATAGCTAGGTAAGCGTAAAGGGACTGAGCAACAGGATTGATAATGTTCATTAATTGTCATGTTTCCAACGAAAGCTGCCGTTTCCATGAATATACACTGCATTCAGAAAGTATTCAGACCCCTTCCCTTTTTCCACATGTTACATTACAGCTTTATTCTAAAATTGATTAAATAAAAAATGCTCCTCATCGATCTACACACAATACACCGTAATGACAAAGTGAAAACTGGATTTGAGAAATTTTAGCAAATTTATGAAAAATAAAAACCGGATACCTTATTTACATAAGTTATGCAGACCCTTTGATATGATACTCAAAATTGTGCTCAGGTGAAACCTGTTTTCATTGATAATTCTTGATGTTTCTACAACTTGATTGGAGTCCGCCTGTGGTAAATTCAATTGATTGGACATGATTTGGAAAGGCACACACCTGTCTCTATATAAGTTCCCAAGGTTGACAGTGCATGTCAGAGTAAAAACCAAGCCATGAGGTCAAAGGAATTGTCCGTAGAGCTCTGAAACAGGATTGTGTCGAGGCACAGATCTGGGGAAGGGTTCCCAAAAAATGTCTGCAGCATTGAAGGCCCCCAAGAACACAGTGGCCACAGAAACAAGATTCTCTGGTCTGATGAAACCAAGATTGAACTCTTTAGCCTAAATACCAAGTGTCACGTCTGGAGGAAGCGTGGCAACATCACTGCGTGGTCGCATTGGGGCAGCATTAGACCCTAGACCCAGTTCAATTTGCTTACCGCCCCAATAGATCCACAGGCGATGCAATCACCATCACTCTCCACACTGCCCTATTCCATCTGCACAAGAGTAATACCTTTGCAAGAAATCTGTTAATTGACTATAGCTCAGCATTCAACACCATAGTACCCTCCAAGCTCATCATTAAGCTTGAGGCCCTGGGTCTGAACCCTGTGCAACTGGGTCCTGGACATCCTGACGGGTCACCCCCAGGTGGTGAAGAAAGGAAACATTCCCTCCACTCCGCTGATCCTCAACACCTCAACAAGGGTGCGTGCTCAGCTCCTTCCTGTACTCCCTGTTCACCCATGACTGCGTGGCCAAGCACACCTCCAACTCAATTATCACGTTTGCAGACGACACAACAGTAGTAGGCTTGATTACCAACGATGACGAGACAGCCTTCAGGGAGAAGGTGAGGGCTCTGGGAGTGTGGTGCCTGGAAAACAACCTCTCACTCAACGTCAACAAAACAAAGGAGATGATCGTGGACTTCAGGAAACAGCAGAGGGAGCACACTCTCATCTACAGGACCGCAGTGGAGAAGGTGGAAAGCTTCAAGTTCCTTGGCATACACATCACTGACAAACTGAAATGGACCACCCACACAGACAGTGTGGTGAAGAAGGTGCAACAGAGCTTTTACAGATGCACAATTGAAAGCGTCCTGTATTTTTTTCTTTATTTAACTAGGCAAATCAGTTAAGAACAAATTCTTATTTTCAATAACAGCCTAGGAACAGTGGGTTAACTGCCTTGTTCAGGGATGAACGACAGATTTTTACCTTGTCAGCTCGGGGATTCGATCTTGCAACCTTTCAGTTACTAGACCAACGCTCTAACCACTAGGCTACCTGCCACCCCGTATCACCGCATGGTACGGCAACTGCACCCTCCGCAATCGCAAGGCTCTCCAGAGGGTGGTGCGATCTGCCCCAACGCATTACCGGGGGCACACTTCCTGTGCTTCATATGTATATACTGTATTTTATACCATCTATTGCATCTTGCCAATTCCGCTCTGTCATTGCTCATCCATATATTTATATATTCTTATTCCATTCCTTTACTTAGATTTGAGTGTATTAGGTAGTTGTTGTGGAATTGTTAGATGACTTGTTCCGACAATGCAGCAATATCTAACTAGAAGCACAAGCATTTCGCTACACTCGCAATAACATCTGCTAACCATGTGTATGTGACCAATAACATTTGATTTGAGATTATTACAGACACCTGTGATAATCTGAAGTACTCAAAGGATGACATAAAATCCTTGAAAGATAACAAAATGATTGTAGTTTACTGGTACACTTTAACATTTTCCAGTAATATACCCTCCCTTTGCAACCCTTAGTAAAGTACACAAAAAGCCTATACTACTTGTACTTAATATATGTACATGAGGAGGCAATTATACTCAATCAAATGGTTAGGGGATAGACAATATGAGGCAATGTTCACATAAGGTACTTACAATGACATATCACTCTGTGACTTCCTTTGAGATTTCCTTAAATCTGCTCCACTCTTTAATGTCATGTTCGTATTCTGAGTAAGCATTTCACTCTGCTCTAAAAGTTCTGTGCCAAAAGGAACTCTTAATTTCGATATCTATCTTCCTCCCACGTGTTTACTCATTTCGGCTCCTTTCCCTTACCTTGAGCATCTCTCTCAGGTTTTTAAAGGGTCAAGAGAGATTAGTCAGAGCTGTCGTGACCATTCTGTAGAACGACATCAGGGGATGCCTGCCGAGTCTCTCTGGAAATAGGTCAAACACATTCAAACAGCAGACACTGGGGCAACAGGCATAGGAGTGATGTAAGTAAATGAATGAAGGAGAAGTGCTTCAGTATCATTAACCACTTTGGTGTAGAGTCAAAGTCTATTGGAGTGACTTAACTATGGTAGTGACACAACAGGTAGTGGTAGTGATAACATGACAGAACACTGTTGTGCTCTTGAGCAGGGTAGCGAATTCATCTGAACTGCCGGAGTTAACCAATGCAAAGTTGTATACAATACTGCACGCTTATTGAAAAATAATATATATTTTGTCACATTCAACAGATGGGTGCAGCAAAATGTGTTGTTCTATAGCAGTGGTTCTTAACCTTGTTGGAGGTACTGAACCCCACCAGTTTCATATGCGCATTCACCGAACCCTTCTTAATTGGAAAAATAAAATATGATTTTTTCAAATTCAAAACATAGGTATATATTTTACTGGTGCACAAAATGAACCGTGCATCAACATCAACACTGTGTGTTCAAAGAACAAAATCATCAAAACATGATTTTCACACAAAAACAAAAACATAATAATGAATATTTACTGCAAATCAGTGTGACTTCTGCTGTTGCCTTTCAGAGACCAGTTCAGAAATGCGCGGCTTCACCTTGGCAAGTGCCACTCTCATGTCATTTTCGCAACAAAGTCTGTTCCTTTTCTTCGTTTTTATGTCCAGCATCCTCGAAAAGGATAGCTCGCAAAGATATGTTGTAACAAACGGTATGAAAATCTCCAGAGCTTTCTTAGCAATAACAGGGTACGTCACCATTTGTTGACACCAACACGTTGAAAGCGTTGTTGTTCTGAAGAGTTGCTGTTGAACCTGGCTCTGCTGAATTTCAATGATTTCATCGAGGTATTCATCATTGACATCTGTTGTCTCAACACTAAACGTGAACGGCTGTCTCACCCATGCTGGATATGACTCTCTTGTAGGGGAGTATCCGTCGAGAGACTTTGCAAGCTCATCTAAGTGAGTGGCAATTGCTTGCTTCAGTTCCGCGGGTACAGAAATGTCTCCGATTCCAGATACATCTTCGATCTTACTTACACAGTCGTCTAGCAGGGGAAAGTTTGCGAAGTTATCGTTCTCTGTTCGTCGTTTCCATAACGATAGCTTTTTTTGAAAAGCCTTCAGGTTTTCCTCCGCTTTGATGATGTTGACTCCACCGCCCTGCATTTTTTGATTGAGATGATTGAGAGCTGCGAAGATATCAGCCATGTACGCTAAAATGAGAATGAACTCATAATTTTTGAAGCAATCTGCATGACAATGTTGGTGCTCTTGCAAAAACAGGGCTAATTCCACACGCACGGCAAAAACACGATTCAGCACCTGTCCCCGGGATAACCACCGAACATTAGAATGGTACAGAAGTACCTCGAATTCAGAGCCCATTTCTTTACACAGCTCACTGAAGATGCGGTGCCTCAGAGCACTAGTTCGCACATAGTTCACACATTCCACTACAATTTTTAATACTTCTGCCAGTTTTGGAGGCAAGGTTTTTGTTGCCAACGCATGCCTGTGCAGAATACAATGCGTAACAATGATGTGTGGTGCATCAGCTTTCACTAGCGCACCAAAACCAGACTTTCTTCCCAGCATGACTGGAGCTCCGTCCGAACAAACTGCAGAAACCATATCCCACGAAAGATTGTTGTCTTTGAAGAAGTCATCCACAAGTTTCTTCACATCGGCTGCCTTAGTTGTTGTTGTAAGAGGCTTACAAAATAAAAAATCTTCCTTTATCACGTCGTCTTTCACATAGCGCACGAATACAGCAAGCTGGCTTAGATTGGAAACGTCTGTGGTCTCGTCGAGTTGAAGGCTGAATTTTGCCAGGCTTGAAATCAGATCTGCAACTACTTGAGCCAAGATGTCTTTGCTCATGTCCTCTATTCTGTCGCTGATGGTGTCATTTGAAAGAGGAATTTGGGATAACTTAACTTCAGCCTCTTTTCCCAGCATGATATTCGCCATCTTCAACACAGCTGGTTTTATGAGTGTTTCCCCAATGGTGTGTGGTTTGCCCTGCTTTGCGATCAGGTAAGCAACTTCGTACGATGCTGTGAGGATCGGTTTGTTGATGGGTACAAAGCCGAGAACAGGCAGAGTAGCCTTTTCATCGAATCTGGCTCTCTTCACCTTGAATTCAGCGAGCGATGTGTTCTTGTATTTTCCATCTCCATGCAGCTTAAGGAAGTGTTCTCTTAGTTTTGCCGGTGCTAGACTAGAATTGCTCAACTTGGCATTGCAAATCATGCAGTTAGGACGCTGACTCCCATCACGTTCCATTATACATGTGAATCCATATTGTACATATTCGTCCGACCACTTTCTTTTTTTGCTCGACATAGTAAGTATGAAAGGATTAAAATATTAAGAAAGAAATCACAAGACGTACCATCACGACAGTCACAAGTCGACTACTGAGCGCACCAAATTCCCTGCAGCACAGATAGGCCAAGCGATGTAGCGTGATCACCTGCAGCCAATGATGACCAAGCGAGGCGTGTCATCACGAATCATATGAGTCGGATGTGTGTCTTGACCTCCGCCGAACCCCTGAGACTGACTCACCGAACCTCTGGGGTTCGATCGAACCCAGGTTAAGAACCACTGTTCTATAGGGTCAGCCATACTAGTACGGTGCCCCTGCAGAAAATGA
The DNA here is from genome assembly GCF_029448725.1 of Salvelinus fontinalis. Lineage (NCBI taxonomy): Eukaryota > Metazoa > Chordata > Actinopteri > Salmoniformes > Salmonidae > Salvelinus > Salvelinus fontinalis. The sequence goes on from NC_074666.1 coordinate 23,779,178, forward strand.
GGGTTAAGTGCCTTGCTCAAGGACGCATCAACAGATTTTTCACCTTGTAGGCTTGGTTATACCAACCGGCGCCTCTTTGGTTACTGGCCCAAAGCTCTAACCGCTAGGCTACCTACCACCTTAATAACCTTGGAAGTATCTGTTTCACACCTTTGGATCAGTGTGAAATTGCCAGTCAAACAGGACCTGACACGTGCTGAGTTGACTGAAAGTCTACCTGTTCCATCTGCCTTGGATAAACCTTTTACCATGTCCCAGCCTGTGTGTGTGTGTGTGTGTGTGTCCATGTCCGTACGTAGCTCTGTGTGTGTATTGAACGTGTGCCAGTGATAAACAGCCTGTCAAATGCATGATTAGTACTATACGTAACCTAATCGTCTGACCCTGTAGCCACATAGAATTAGGAATTAGAAATAAGAATTAGAATACTAGAATGGCCATGAACCTTCTTATGATGAAATAAAGGTCAGCCATTTTGGTCAGGGATTTAGTCAACAATGGTTTGGAAACTGCGGTATGCCACTGCTAGCCTGCATCCAGTCTGGGTCAGATATCAGTGCCCCAGGTGGATAGCTTCACATGTAGCAGAAAGATGGGGGTCAGAGTGGGTATTATATTCAATCAAGTCCAATTTTATTTATCACATGCTTGGAACCCTGACCTGTTCACTGGATTTGCTACCTTGTCCTGGACCTTCTGTTTTGGACTCTCTCTCTACCACACCTGCTCTCTCTAACTCTGAATGATCGGCTATGAAAAGCCAACTGACATTTACTCCTGAGGTGCTGACCTGTTGCACCCTCTACAACCACTGTGATTATTATTATCTGATGCTGCTGGTCACCTATGAACATTTGAACATCTTGGCCATGTTCTGTTATGATCTCCACCCGGCACAGCCAGAAGAGGACTGGCCACCCCTCAGAGCCTGGTTCCTCTCTAGGTTTCTTCCTATGTTCTGGCCTTTCTAGGGAGTTTGTCCTAGCCACTGTGCTTCTACATCTGCATTGCTTGCTGTTTGTTTGGGGCTTTAGGCTGGGTTTCTGTACAGCACTTTGTGACATTGGCCGATGTAAAAAAAGGGCTTTATAAATACATTTGATTGATGCTTCGCAAACAGGCGTAGACTAACTGCGAAATGCTTACTTATGGGCCCTTCCCAACTATGCACACCCACAGCTGATAAGACCTGTGCTAACAGCCCAACAGCCATAAAGCACACACAGCCAGTATCTTACTCTTTTTACCATTCACCTCAAGCTGATAATGCTTTCTATTGGGCTGCTTGGACAACCATTGACCCTCGCCCGCTGAGTGTAGTACCATATAAAGTGATAAAAGGTATATAGTTATAACTTTGTGACCAATTGAGTTGGTCAGTAAAGAGAATTTAACTCCCATCCATTGACATAATTTCTTACTTTCAAACCCTCATCAGCTACAGATGTAGGATCTTAATTTGAGCCATTTTGCTACAGTAGGAAAATAATCCTGCAGCAACAGGAAATATGGATTATAAATAATGGACATTTTTGTAGGGGTTGATACATTTTTCGTTAGGGCAAATCAAGTCTAAAATGTCAGTGGAAAGTACTGTACAAACTTGAAACCTTTTTAAAACTCATACACTATACGTTTACATTTCCTACAGTGCAGGAAAATGATCAGTGATCAAATTAAGTGCTGTGCAATGCATGAGTGAATTTAATTATTACCTGGGGAATGTTGTCTTATGCTATGTGCTGAATATGGCCCTTGATTGGCTACAGTCAGTGCTTCTTCCTGTTTTTATTGAGCTAGATAACATGCTATTGTAGACACAAATTAAATAGAATTTGATTTCTCCTGGGACATGATTCTGAACAATACATTACAAAATGGCTCTGCACCTTTCACACTGTTCTAGGACTGAGCTGACAAGTAATCAAGCAAGGTCTGGGTTTCATTTATGCATGAGCTCTGAAATGAATGCAATGGAATTGTCACTGGAAAGCATGCTATTGTACAAGTAATACTCCTTTTTTTCCTATAAATGAGAGAACATGCCTAGCTGTAACCTATTTACTGTAAGACTAGGCAGGGGGAATTAATGAAACACAGGGCTTCTAATGGGTAGCCCTGTAGTCCCCCCACACTCTCTCTCCCTCTTTCTTTCTTTCCCTCCCTCCCTCGCTCTCTCTCTCCCCCTTTCTCCTTCTCTCAATTTTAGGGCTTTATTGGCATGGGAAACCTATGTTTACATATGTCTCTCTCTCGTTTACCCTAGAGCCTCAGCTCAGACCGCAGAACAGCTCTGTGCTCTCTCTGAGGCAACTGTTGAACAAAATCGACACAAAGAAAATCATCTGGGAGAAGCAAGAGAACAAAATCAATGTGAGAAATTATTTTAAAATGGGACCAACTTGAGAGGGAACGAGAGAGGGAGAGTGAGAAAAACAGAGAGAACACCAGAAAGGTTAGATGGGGAAGAATTGTAACGGTAATCCTCTTCCTCTTCATCCGAAGAGGAGGAGTAGTGATGGAACCAAGGCGCAGCGTTGTGAAATGACATATTTAATAAAGACACGACAAAACAACCAAGACAGAAAACGAACTATACTTGAATAAACTAACAAAACGAAACACGAAGAACGCACAAACAGGAAAAATAGACTACACAAAAGAACGATGTACAAATAAACCGAACAGTCCCGTATGGTGCGACAAACACTGACACAGGAGACAACCACCCACAACGAACACTGTGAAACAACCTACCTAAATATGACTCTCAATTAGAGGAACGCCAAACACCTGCCTCTAATTAAGAGCCATACCAGGCAACCCTAAACCAACATAGAAACAGAAAACATAGAATGCCCACCCAAACTCACGTCCTGACCAACTAACACATACAACAAACTAACAGAAATAGGTCAGGAACGTGACAAGAATACTCTATAGCATAAATACATCAATTGAGGAAAAGCATCACTTTATGTGAAGTATACCCTATATCAAACAACAAATTATCAAATACTCATTATCAGTGAACCCATAATGAATTGTGCCCTAAATGCTACTAGTATTCACAGCACAAACTCTTCCGCACTTTTTCAGTAAGCCGTGAAATTTACTTGAATAGAAATGGTGTTGACAGTGTTCCAGTGCAGTATGGCTGAGGCTGCCTGGCTGGGTAGTTAGGGTGAAGGCTGTGAGAAGATGGATGATTTACAGAGAGGAGCATGCTGCCAGAGTAGAGCCTGCAAATGAACACAGTGGGAGAGCCTTGGTAGTTAGTGTTTAGGCTATGAGAAGAGAGGCTGCTATTTAAAACAATGTTTAACCTTTATTTAACTAGGCAAGTCAGTTAAGAATACATTCTTATTTTACAATGATGGCCTAGCCCAGCCAAACCCTCCCCCGGCCAAACCCTCCCCTAACCCGGACGATGCTGGCCTAATTGTGCACCGCCTTATGGGACTCCCGATCACGTCCGGTTGTGATACAGCCCGGGATCGAACCAGGGTCTGTAGTGACGCCTCTAGCACCTAGATGCAGTGCCTTGGGAGAATAGTTAGGGTGGAGGCTGTCAAGGGCATGCAAAGGTCAGTAATCCAGATCAGAGTCAAAAGGTACAGAACGACAGGCAGTCTCAGGGTAGGCAGAGGTTAATAATCCCGGGCAGTGACAAGGTACAGAACGGCAGGCAGGCTCAGGGCAGGCAGAATGGTCAAAACTAGAAAAAAGGAACAATAGAAAGACCGGCGCAGGGGAAAACCGCTGGTAGGCTTGACCGACAAAACGAACTGGCAACAGACAAACAGAGAACACAGGTATAAATACACTGGGGATCATGGGGAAGATGGGCGACACCTGGAGGGGGGTGGAGACAAGCACAAAGACAGGTGAAACCGATCAGGGTGTGACACAGTACCAGTCAGAAGTTGGGACACCTACTCATTCAAGGGTTTTTCTTAATTTTGACTATGTTCTACATTGTAGAATAATAGTGAAGACATCAAAACTATGAAATAACAAATATGGAATCATACAGTAAGCAAAAAAGTGTTAAACAAAACATATTATATATTTTAGATTCTTCAAAATAGCCACACTTTGCCTGTGACAGCTTTGCACACTCTTGGCATTCTCTCAACCAGCTTCATGAGGTAGTCACCTGGAATGCATTTCAATTAACAGGTGTGCCTTAAGTTAATTTGTGGAATTTCTTTCCTTAATGCGTTTGAGCGAATCAATTGTGTTGTGACAAGGTCAATCCAAGATGGCGTAGCAGTCAGAGGTCTTTGTCCTCGTCTAGTCGTGTCCCATGTATATGTTTTTATATATTTTTCTTCGCATATCTTTTTTATATTTTTCTAAACCTCAACTTCAAAATACTCTCCTGCAATCCGACTCACCCAATGTGGCGTGGATCTGCTTTTTTTCTAAAGTATTTTTCTTTACTTCTGAACCGGAATCCGCCAACAGAAGCTAGCCCGCTAACTAGCTACTAGCTAGTAGTCAGCTAACCACTGCTAGCGGTCATCAGCTAACCTATAGCTCAGAAAACTCTCGTCAGTTTGCACAACGCGATTCAAACCAGAGCATACCAGACCTATTTTCTCTCCATATCCCCGGACTCCTATCGCAAGCTCTGAACCTGGATTATCGCAGCTAGCTAGCTGCAAGCCAGGAGTAGCCACTCGGATAACGTCTCTGTCCCGAAGCAAGCACCAGTTAGCCTGGAGCTATCCCATGCTAGGCCCATCTCCCGGCTAGCTGAAGAGGTCCATCAGCCACTCGCAACAATAGCTATTTTGCCAATTGGCCCGGACCCCTTTTACTGGCGGTACGGAGCTCCTTCACAATTGGACTACCGACGTAATCTGCCAGAGGGGGTTATTCAACTGGCTCCTACTTCATGACGTACCCTGAATGCCCATCTAGCTAGCTGTTGAGAGCATATCAGACTGTTAGCTGAATAGGTCCATCGGCCAATTTCTTGCGCCACTATACTTATTTTGCCAATTGGCTTGGACCCCTTTTACTACACGAAGCCCTGCTTATCCATCACGACTGGACTACCGACGTAATCTGCCCGAGGGTTGTTTTTTTCCAACAGGCCCCTCCGTCGCGACGTCCCCTGAATGCCCATTTGCTAGCCTGCTAGCCGTGGCTCACTAGCTGTCTAGAGCATATTGGACTGTTTAGCTGAAGAGATCCATCGGCCAATTTCTTGGGCCACTATACGTATTTTGCCAATTGGACTGGACCCCTTTGATACACAGAACCTTACTAATCCACACGAGGAGGCTATAACATACTTCCTCCGTCGCGACGACCCTCTAAGGCCCTTCTGCTAGATTGCTAGCCCCGGTCTGCTAGCTGTCTGAATCGCCGTATCTCCAGCTACTCACTGGACCCCTATAATCACTCGGCTATGCATGTCTCTCCCTAATGTCAATATGCCTTGTCCATTGCTGTTCGGGTTAGTGATTATTGTCTTATTTCACTGTAGATCCTCTAGCCCTGCTCAATATGCCTTAGCCAACCCTTTATTTCCACCTCCCACACATGCGGTGACATCAGCTGGTTTAAATGTTTCTAGATACAATCTCTCATCAATCAATGCCTAGGTTTACATCCAATGTATTCACATCCCACCATACCTTTGTCTGTACATTATGCCTTGAATCTATTCTATCACGTCCAGAAACCTGCTCCTTCTACTCTCTGTTCCGAACGTACTAGGCGGACAGTTCTTATAGCCTTTAGCCGTACCCTTATCCTACTCCTCCTCTGTTCCTCTAGTGATGTAGAGGTTAATCCAGGCCCTGCAGTGCCTCGCTCCACTTCTATTCCCCAGGTGCTCTCATTTGTTGACTTCTGTAACCGTAAAAGCCTTGGTTTCATGCATGTAAACATTAGAAGCTTCTTTCATAAGTTTGTTTTATTCAGTGCTTTAGCAAACTGTGCCAACCCAGATGTCCTAGCCGTGTCTGAATCCTGGCTCAGGAAGACCCCCAAAAACTCTGAAATTTCCATCCCTAACTATAACATTTTCCGACAAGATAGAACTGCCAAAGGGGGCGGAGTTAGCCTGCAGAGTTCTGTCTTACTATCCAGGTCTGTACCCAAACAATTCGAGCTTCTACTTTTAAAAATCCACCTTTCCAGAAACAAGTCTCTCACCGTTGCCGCTTGCTATAGACCACCCTCTGCCCCCAGCTGTGCCCTGGACACCATATGTGAATTGATTGCGCCCCATCTATCTTCAGAGCTCGTGCTGCTAGGTGACCTAAATTGGGAAATGCTTAACACCCCGGCCATCCTCCAATCTAAGCTTGATGCCCTCAATCTCACACAAATTATCAATGAACCTACCAGGTACAGCCCCAAATCCGTAAACACGGGCACCCTCATTTTATTTATTTATTTATTTTATTTCACCTTTATTTAACCAGGTAGGCAAGTTGAGAACACGTTCTCATTTACAATTGCGACCTGGCCAAGATAAAGCAAAGCAGTTCGACACATACAACAACACAAAGTTACACATGGAGTAAAACAAACATACAGTCAATAATACAGTAGAAAAATAAGTCTATATACAATGTGAGCAAGTGAGGTGAGATAAGGGAGGTAAAGGCAAAAAAAGGCCATGGTGGCGAAGTAAATACAATATAGCAAGTAAAACACTGGAATGGTTGATTTGCAGTAGAAGAATGTGCAAAGTAGAGATATAAATAATGGGGTGCAAAGGAGCAAAATAAATAAATAAATAAATACAGTAGGGAAAGAGGTAGTTGTTTGGGCTAAATTATAGATGGGCTATGTACAGGTGCAGTAATCTATGAGCTGCTCTGACAGCTGGTGCTTTAAGCTAGTGAGGGAGATAAGTGTTTCCAGTTTCAGAGATTTTTGTAGTTCGTTCCAGTCATTGGCAGAAGAGAACTGGAAGGAGAGGCGGCCAAAAAAAGAATTGGTTTTGGGGGTGACCAGAGAGATATACCTGCTGGAGCACGTGCTACAGGTGGGTGCTGCTATGGTGACCAGCGAGCTGAGATAAGGGGGGACTTTACCTAGCAGGGTCTTGTAGATGACCTGGAGCCAGTGGGTTTGGCGACGAGTATGAAGCGAGGACCAGCCATGAAGAGAGAATACAGGTCGCAGTGGTGGGTAGTATATGGGGCTTTGGTGACAAAACGGATGGCACTGTGATAGACTGCATCCAATTTATTGAGTAGGGTATTGGAGGCTATTTTGTAAATGACATCACCGAAGTCGAGGATTGGTAGGATGGTCAGTTTTACAAGGGTATGTTTGGCAGCATGAGTGAAGGATGCTTTGTTGCGGAATAGGAAGCCAATTCTAGATTTAACTTTGGATTGGAGATGTTTGATGTGAATCTGGAAGGAGAGTTTACAGTCTAACCAGACACCTAGGTATTTGTAGTTGTCGTACATATTCTAAGTCAGAGCCGTCCAGAGTAGTGATGTTGGACAGGCGGGCAGGTGCAGGCAGCGATCGGTTGAAGAGCATGCATTTAGTTTGACTTGCATTTAAGAGCAATTGGAGGCCACGGAAGGACAGTTGTATGGCATTGAAGCTCGCCTGGAGGGTTGTTAACACAGTGTCCAAAGAAGGGCTAGAAGTATACAGAATGGTGTCGTCTGCGTAGAGGTGGATCAGAGACTCACCAGAAGCAAGAGCGACATCATTGATGTATACAGAGAAGAGAGTCAGTCCAAGAATTGAACCCTGTGGCACCCCAATAGAGACTGCCAGAGGTCCGGACAACAGACCCTCCGATTTCACACACTGAACTCTATCAGAGAAGTAGTTGGTGAACCAGGCGAGGCAATCATTTGAGAAACCAAGGCTGTCAAGTCTGCCAATGAGGATGTGGTGACTGACAGAGTCGAAAGCCTTGGCCGGGTCAATGAATACGGCTGCACAGTATTGTTTCTTATCGATGGCGGTTAAGATATCGTTTAGGACCTTGAGCGTGGCTGAGGTGCACCCATGACCAGCTCTGAAACCAGATTGCATAGCGGAGAAGGTATGGTGGGATTCGAAATGGTCGGTAATCTGTTTGTTGACTTGGCTTTCGAAGACCTTAGAAAGGCAGGGTAGGATAGATATAGGTCTGTAGCAGTTTGGGTCAAGAGTGTCTCCCCCCTTTGAAGAGGGGGATGACCGCAGCTGCTTTCCAATCTTTGGGAATCTCAGAAGACACGAAAGAGAGGTTGAACAGGCTAGTAATAGGGGTGGCAACAATTTCAGCAGATCATTTTAGAAAGAAAGGGTCCATATTATCTAGCCCGGCTGATTTGTAGGAGTCCAGATTTTGCAGCTCTTTCAGAACATCAGCTGACTGGATTTGGGACAAGGAGAAATGGGGATATCATAGATATCATCCTAACCAACTTGCCCTCCAAATACACCTCTGCTGTTTTCAACCAAGAGCTCAGCGATCACTGCCTCATTGCCTGCATCCGTAATGGGTCTGCGTTCAAACGACCACCCCTCATCACTGTCAAACGCTCCCTAAAACACTTCAGCAAGCAGGCCTTTCTAATCGACCTGGCCCGGGTATCCTGGAAGGATATTGACCTCATCCCGTCAGTAGAGGATGCCTGGTTATTCTTTAAAAGTGCCATCCTCACCATCTTAAATAAGCATGCCCCATTCAAAAAATGTAGAACCAGGAACAGATAGAGCCCTTGGTTCACTTCAGACCTGACTGCCCTTGACCAGTACCAAAACATCCTGTGGCGTACTGCATTAGCATCGAATAGCCCCCGTGATATGCAACTTTTCAGGGAAGTCTGGAACCAATATACACATGCAGTTAGGAAAGCTAAGGCTAGCTTTTTCAAACAGAAATTTGCATCCTGTTACACAAACTCAAAAAAGTTCTGGGACACTGTAAAGTCCATGGAGAATAAGAGCACCTCCTCCCAGCTGCCCACTGCACTGAGGCTAGGAAACACTGTCACCACCGATAAATCCACTATAATTGAGAATTTCAATAAGCATTTTTCTATGGCTGGCCATGCTTTCCACCTGGCTACCCCTACCCCGTTCAACTGCCCTGCACCCCCCACAACAACTCGCCCAAGCCTCCCCCATTTCTCCTTCACCCAAATCGAGATAGCTGATGTTCTGAAAGAGCTGCAAAATCTGGACCCCTGAAAATCAGCCGGGCTAGACAATCTGGACCCTCTCTTTCTAAAATGATCTGCCGAAATTGTTGCAACCCCTATTACTAGCCTGTTCAACCTCTCTTTCGTATCGTCTGAGATTCCGAAAGATTGGAAAGCTGCCGCGATCATCTCCTTCTTCAAAGGGGGAGACACTCTAGACCCAAACTGCTACAGACCTACAGTGAGCACCATAATTCCTTGGACAGTGACCATTGTTTTGTAATTTTGGTTCTGTACTCTAGCACTTTGAGTTTGAAAGGATACAATGACAATGGAGGGTGAAGTGCAGACTGTCTATTTGAGGGTATTTTCATACATATCGGATGAACCATTTAGATATTATAGAAGCTTTTGTACATAGTCCCCCTCCATTTCCTGGGCATCAAAAAACATTGGACAGTTTAACATAATGTAGAATAAAGCAATCATTGTTAATATTTGGTCGCATATCCTTTGCATGCAATGACTGCTTGAAGTCTGCGATGCATCGACATCACCAGACGCTGGGTATCTTCCCTGGTGATGCTCTGCCAGGCCTGTACTGCAGCCATCTTCAGTTCCTGCATGTTTCGGGGACTTATTGCCTTTAGTCTCCTCTTCTGCATGTAAAATGCATGTTCAATTGGATTCAGATCCGGTGATTGAATCGGCCAGTCAAGGATTTTCCACTTTTTGGCCATCAAAAACCCCTTCGTTGTTCTAGCAGTATGTTTAGGGTCACTGTCTTGTTGCATGATGAAGTGCCGTCCAATGAGTTTGGAGGCATTTGGTTTTATATGAGCAGATAAAATATTTCTGTAGACTTCAGAATTCATTGTTCTACTTCTGTCTGCAGTCAGTCACATCATCGATGAAGACAAGTGAGCTTGTTCCACTGGCAGCCATATAGGCCCAAACCATAACACCCCCTCCACCATGTTTCACGGATGAGGTGGTATGCTTTGGATCATGGGCATGTCTTTTTCTTTCTCCACACTTTCCTCTTGCACTTTCCTCTTGCATCTTGTAGTGTACCCTCTGTAGTCCTGCTGGTGTACTCTTCTACGTATGGTAGACTTTGACACATCTACAACTGCATCCAGGGGAGTGTTTTTGATCTGTTGGGTTGTTGTCAGGGGGATTTTCTTCTCATAGAGAGTATTCTCCGGTCATCCACTACAGTGGTCTTCCTCAGTCTACCGGGTCTTTTGATATAAATGAGTTCACCGGTTGTTTTTTTCTTGTTAATGATGAACCAAACTGTTTTGCTCCGGGAATGCCCAGTGTTTTTGCAATGTTCCTGATTGATTGATTGATTTTAATTTCTGAGCCTTATGAAGGCCGGCTTCATTTACATCGACACTACTGTCTTCCTCATGTTGTCACACCCCAACAACAACCTCCAAAGGCAATAGCAAAGTCTAGAATCAATACTATTCATCAACAGCTCTCCTGCATTCACTAACAACACAAATGAATACACCTGCCTAACGACACACATCTGTGAAGCCAGTTCAACAAATACTTGTAGTACCTTAAAATGGGGGGGACCATGCACAAAAGGTGCTGTCATTTCTAAACAGTTCATCCGATATGTATGAAAATACCCTCAAATTAAAGCTGACAGTCTGCACTTCACCCTCATTGTCATTGTATCCTTTCAAACTCAAAGTGATAGAGTACAAAACCCAAATAACAAAAAATGGTCACTGTCCAATGAATTATGGTGCTCACTGTATATCTATCCTACCCTGCCTTTCTAAGGTCTTCGAGAGCCAAGTTAACAAACAGATTACCGACCATTTCGAATCCCACCATACCTTCTCCGCTATGCAATCTGGTTTCAGAGCATGGGTGCACCTCAGCCACCCTCTAGGTCCAAAACGATATCATAACCGCCATCGATAAGAGACATTACTGTGCAGCCATATTCATCGACCCGGCCAAGGCTTTCGACTCTGTCAATCTGAACATGCTCTGAGGGCATTTCTAGGGATGCCGTCTGGGCCGGCAGCCTGCGAGGGTTAACACGTTTGCATGACTTACAGTTGAAGTCGGAAGTTTACATACACTTAGGTTGGAGTCATTAAAACTTGTTTTTCAATCACACCACAAATTTCTTGTTAACAAACTATAGTTTTGGCAAGTTGGTTAGGACATCTACTTTGTGCATGACACAAGTAATTTTTCCAACAATTGTTTACAGATTATTTCACTTATATTTCACTGTACCACAATTCCAGTGGGTCAGAAGTTTACACACTAAGTTGACTGTGCCTTTAAACAGCTTGGAAAATTCTAGAAAGTTATGTCATGGCTTTAGAAGCTTCTGATAGGCTAATTGACATAATTTGAGTCAATTGGAGGTGTACCTGTGGATGTATTTCAAGGACTACCTTCAAATTCAGTGCCTCATTGCTTTATATCATGGGAAAATAAAAATAAATCAGCCAAGACCTCAGAATGTTTTTTGTAGACTTTGTAGATTATAGACTGGTTCATCCATGGGAGCATTTTCCAAAAGCCTGAAGGTACCACCTTCATCTGTACAAACAATAGTACGCAAGTATACACACCATGGGACCACACAACCGTCATACCGCTCAGGAAGGAGACACGTTCTGTCTCCTAGAGATGAACGTACTTTGGTGCGAAAAGTGCAAATCAATCCTAGAACAACAGCAAAGGCCCTTGTGAAGATGCTGGAGGAAACAGCTACACAAGTATCTATATCCACAGTAAAATGAGTCCTATATTGACATAACCTGAAAGGTCCCTCAGCAAGTAAGAAGCCACAGCTCCAAAACCGCCATAAAAAAGCCAGACTACGGTTTGCAACTGGACATGGGGACAAAGATTGTACTTTTTGGAGAAATGTCCTCTGGTCTGATGAAACAAATAGAACTGTTTGGCCATAATCACCATCGTTATGTTTGGAGGAAAAAAGGGGAGGCTTGCAAGCCGAAGAACACCATCCCAACTGTGAAGAACGGGGGTGGCAGCATCATGTTTTGGGGGTGCTTTGCTGCAGGAGGGACTGGTGCACTTCACAAAATAGATGGCATCATGAGGAAGGGAAAAGCATGTGGATATATTGAAGCAACATCTCAAGACATCAGTCAGGAAGTTAAAGCTTGGTCGCAAATGGGTCTTCTAAATGGACAATGACCCCAAGCATACTTCCAAAGTTGTGGCAAAATGGCTTAAGGACAACAAAGTCAAGGTATTGGAGAGGTCATCACAAAGCCCTGACCTCGATCCTATAGAAAATTTGTGGGCAGAACTGAAAACGCCTGTGCGAGCAAGGATGCAACCAAACCTGACTCAGTTACACCAGCTCTGTCAGGAGGAATGGGACAAAATTCAACCAACTTATTGTGGGAAGCTTGTGGAAGGCTACCAAAAACGTTTGACCCAAGTTAAACAATTTAAAGGCTACCAAATACTAATTGAGTGTATGTAAACTTTTTACCCACTGGAAATGTGATGAAAGATATAAAAGCTGAAATAAATCACTCTACTATTATTCTGACATTTCAAATTCTTAAAATAAAGTGGCGATCCTAACTGACCTAAGACAGGGAATTTTTACTTGGATTAAATGTCAGGAATTGTGAAACTGAGTTTAAATGTATTTGGCTAAGGTGTATGTAAACGTCTGACTTCAACTGTACATCCTCAATGGAGACTGTGATTGTGTAGCCCACGTTGTCATCTGGGGCTCTCCTGGCAGCTCAGGGTCATTGTTCTCGAATCTTGAGAAAAAGATGTTTAGCTCACCCGGAAGGGTGGTGTTCGTGATCATGATGTGGCTGGCTTTTGTCACGTTCCTGACCTGTTTTCCTTTGTTATGTATTTGTTTTAGTTTGGTCAGGGCGTGAGTTTTGGGTGGGCAGTCTATGTTTTCTATTTCTATGTGGGGTTTTGTGTTCGGCCTGGTATGATTCTCAATTAGAGACAGGTGTGTATCGTTTGTCTCTGATTGAGAGTCATACTAAGGCAGCCAGGGTTTCACTGGTGTTTTGTGGGTGTTTGTTTCCTGTCTCAGTGTTTGTTCTGCACCAGATAGGACTGTCTCGGTTTTCACGGTTTGTTATTTTGTTATTTGTTAAGTGTTCATGGTTAGTGTTTAATTAAACATGTTGAGCACTGGCTACGCTGCATTTTGGTCCTCTCCTTTACCCCTGGAAGAAAACCTTCACAGCTTTCCTTTTTGTAATCCGTAAATGTTAAGAGCCCCTGCCACATATGCCTTGTGTTCGACCCGCTGAATTGCTCCTCCACTTGTCCCTATACTTGTGTTTCACCATCTTGATCTATCTGTATAAGTCATATTTGTACTGTTTAAAAGCAGCTTCTCTCTTTCAATTTCCCTACAAGGCTGCTATCAATCAACGTTTTGAAGTGGGTTTGTTTTGAAAGATACTATTGGTATCACGTCATCTATGCATTTTTTTATGAATCCGGTGACTGAGTCGGCATAATCATTGACGTTATCTCCAGAGGCGTCCACGTGATCAAAATAGTCTTGGAGCATGAATTCTGATTGGTCGGACCAATGCTGATCAGACCTGACCCTCAGAACTTCCCTCTTGAGTCTTTGTTTGTAGGCGGGGAGAAGTAATGGAGTCATGGTCGGATTTTCTGAAAGTAGGACGGGAGGGGGCCTTATGCCCGTGTCGAAAAGGCATTTAGCAGTGGTCAAGAGTTAGACAGTCGATGGGTTAGTAATAATTTTAGAGCACGGTACTCAAATTAGTTTTGTTAAAGTCCCGAAACAATGAATGCTGCCTCCGAGAATGCAATCTCTAGTTTGTTCAGGGTCCAATGAAGACCTTCGAGAGCCTTTTTTGTGTCGGCTTGGGGCGGGATGTACACAGCCATGGCGATAATCCCGAGAAATCTCTCGAAGGTATTTGATGACCAAGTATTCCAAGTCGGGGGAGCAGAAGCTTGCAAGTTCCTGTACGTTTCCCCCGTCGCATCATGTGTTGGTCCTAAATCAGAGGCCACCACCAATGGTCTTGACAGAGAGAGGCCGCTTACTATCCGCAAAGAAAACTGTAAAACCTGCTGGTTGTATATAATCCCTATGTTGCAGGATCTGATGTCCCTCTGGAAGGAGATCCTTGCTACTTTTGTTTGTTCATTATAGATTAAACATTGGCGAGTAGTATGCTCGGTAATGGAGGACATCTTAATCTCACTAAGACCTCACCACGTCTGCGTCTCCGTCGGCATTTTTGCTTCCTACACTCCAGTAGGACTCCAAAGCAGCTTGGTGCCTCGCCAAAGAAGCTAGTCCATTGTTATTCCATCTCAGGGAGGTCGGGTAGATTGTGAGTACCCAGCGATTTGTATTCCAATAGTTCTACCCGGGTGTATGCAGTAATGCACAAAATGAACTGATTAAGAAAAACCGAAACCTCTATTGTTTTTTTTTATCAGAGCTCAAGGCGGCGGCGCCCTCTGTTAGCGCCATCTTAGTACCCGAGCTGGATCTGTCTTATATTTTTCTAATTGAAACCGATCTCTTTCTGTTATTTATTAGGATTGATCTGTTCATTTATTCCTCGGTTAGACAGGTCCACAGTACCATGACAGTTGTCAAGCTGTGCACTGGGGCGTGGAACAATTACACTGCAGTATACTCCCATACAAACTTATTCTGCACCAAGTAAACATGATATGATATACTGCCCAACACAATAGGATACTACACGGGCCTATATTATATGACCCCAAGACTAGGGTTGCAAAGGCAGGTATATTACTGGTAACTTTATACATTTATCAGTAAACTACCAGAATTTCAAGGATTTTATGTAATCTATCACAAGACATCTAGTGGCCCTTTTGGGAACTTTAGATTATCACAGGTGTCTGTAATCATCTCTGACCCTCTGTGTGGCATTATAACATTTAAAATATGAAATAATAAAATATGATTTAAAAATAAAAAAAAATAGAAAGGAAAAGCTGTAAAACGTCTACTTAATGAATACTGTGGATGTTAAATATGAATATGAATATATAAATATGAGGGTATCGGCATGATTGATTCTTTATAAATATTTTTTTAAACACTTAGTAAAATAAACATGTCAGTACAGTGCCTTGCAAAAGTATTCATCCCCCTTGGCGTTTTAACTATTTTGTTGCATTACAACCTGTAATTTAAATGGATTTTTATTTCGATTTCATGTAATGGACATACACAAAATAGTCCAAATTTGTGAAGTAAAATGAAAAAACAAACATGTTTAAAAAAATGTCACGGAAAAGTGGTGTGTGCATATGCATTCACCCCCTTTGCTATGAAGCCCCTAAATAAGATCTGGTGCAAACAATTACCTTCAGAAGTCACATAATTAGTTAGATTGCACACAGGTGGACTTTATTTAAGTGTCACATGATCTCAGTATATACACACCTGTTCTGATTGGCCCCAGAGTCTGCAAAACCACTAAGCAAGGGGCACCACCAAGCAAGCGGCACCATGAAGACAAAGGAGCTCTCCAAACAGGTCAGGGAAAAGTTGTGGAGAACTACAGATCAGGGTTGGGTTATAAAAAAATATCAGAAACGTTGAACATCCCACAGAGCACAAATAAATCCATTATTACATTTTTTAAAGAATATGGCACCATAACAAACATGCCAAGAGAGGGCCGCCCACCAAAACCCGTGGACCAAGCAAGGAGGGCATTAATCAGAGGCAACAAAGAGACCAAAGATGACCCTGAAGGAGCTGCAAAGCTCCATAGCGGAGATTGGAGTATCTGTCCATAGGACCACTTTAAGCCATACACTCCACTGAGCTGGGCTTTACAGAATGGCCAGAGAAGCCATTGCTTAAAGAAAAAAATAAGCAAACACGTTTGGTGTTCGGCAAAAGGCATGTGGGAAACTACCAAAACATATGGAAGAAGGTACTCTGGTCAGATGAGACTAAAATGTAGCTTTTTGGCCATCAAGGAAAATGTCTGGCGCAAACCCAACACCTCTCATCACCCCGAGAACACCATCCCCACAGTGAAGCATGGTGGTGGCAGCATTATGCTGTGGGGATGTTTTTCATTGGCAGGGATTGGGAAATTTGTCACAATTGAAGCAATGATGGATGGTGTGGAATACAGGGAAATTATTGAGCGTAACCTGTTTCAGTCTTTGAGACTGGGATGGAGGTTCACCTTCCAGCAGGACAATTTCCCTAAGAATACTGCTAAAGCAACACTCAAGTGGTTTAAGGGGAAACATTTACATGTCTTGGAATGGCCTAGTCCAAGCCCAGACCTCAATCCAATTGAGAATCTGTGGTATGACTTAAAGATTGCTGTACACCAGCGGAACCCATCCAACTTGATGGAGCTGGAGCAGTTTTGCCTTGAATGGGCAAAAATCCCAGTGGCTAGATGTGCCAAGCTTATAGAGACATACCGCAAGAGACTTGCAGCTGTAATTGCTGCAAAAGGTGTCTCTACAAAGTATTGACTTTGGGGGGGTGAATAGTTATGTACGCTCAAGTTCTGTTTTTAGTCTTATTTGTTTGATTCACAAGAAAAAAGAATTAGCATCTTCAAAGTGGTAGGCATGCTGTGTAAATCAAATGATACAACCCCCCCCCCCCCCAAAATGTATTTTAATTCCAGGTTGTAAGGCAACAAAAAAGGAAAAATGCCAGGGGGGGGGGAATACTTTTGTTGTAAAAGTTTTGGCGTAAAACTAGTGGTAGTTGTGAACACATTCAATAGTTGCAGTTAATTGAAAATAATGCTATTGATTAGATGCTTTTTTCATTAATTAGACTATTTTCTCTTAACCATGTGGTCTATCTATTAGAAACTCATGGACAATATGGACACAGATATAATAAATGAATACTATATCAAAATATATATTTTTAAAGTTATTCAAGAATAAATTACCAGAATGACGATACATTGCCATAGATTTTCTGTTAATTACTGAAGATTGCAGTAACTTTGTTAAATTACCGGTAGCTTTGCAACCTTATCCAAGACACTAACAAAATAGACTTGGTGGAAGCTGGTGCTGCTGTGTAATTATCTAACACATGAAATCCTTGCTGTTATTGTACAGTAAAGCACCCAATATCAGGAGTGACTAAACTCTAACAAACACTCACTGAACACGAGACTGTTCTGTTTCAGAGATGTTAGTGGGCTTAAGTAGGTTTTTGGGGCCATGCGTACTGTATCACTCCTCTGATGTCAGTTTGCTGTTCGCTGTTCATTTGTTTGCAGTGGAGTTATGGCAGTAGCTGTCCCAGTTAGTGGATGTGCCAGCGATAGATGGACAGACCGGCAGACAAACAGACTCACCAGGCCTGCGACTTCCTCCTGGGAAGGCTTTGTCTCATCCACTTGGAGTGAGGGGTCAGGTGGAATATCAGCTGTCTGCAGATCTTGTTGGATGACTTCAGGGTATCTGTTTCCTGTAATATACACACATACATACATACATACATACATACATACATACATACATACATACATACATACATACATACATACATACATACATACATACATACATACATAGGGTGAAAGTGTCTGGCTTTCAAATAGAGGAACAATCAAAGTGACTGCTCTTGTTGACTCTCTGAACTGAATACATTTAATGAAAATAGGCCTATTTTCCTTTCCGACATCATGAACAATGGAATTAGACCCCTGCATTTTCCTTCATATGATGTCAAATGCATCATACGGGGATGATTTCTGTATTTTGAAAGTTACATATCTTAAAAAAACATTTTGCGACTATGTCAACAATGCACTAATGAAACAAATACCAAAATATTGTTTTTGGGAGGAATTTTCCTTTAAACCACATTTAGGACAACCTTGTGATGCCTAAGAATTAATTGATACACTTTCGAAGCCCAAGGCAGAACATCTTGGATACACATATTTCAATGGACCACTGTTTCACTTATGTCCTTGCAACCCCTATTATGCCACTTTGAGCTGTGTAGTGATGGGGCTGTTTCCTTTGTTCTTAGAATGTTAGTTTAAAAGGTGAAGGTTAGTTATATTGTCTGATCCCCTTCACTTATCCCACTACAAACAATCCAACCACTTGGCTGCTATCACCACATTATCTCAAGGCTCTTCTCCCTTGTCCATCCAACATGGTTATTCATCAAAATATACTTTAGCATCTCTGTCAGTCCCTCTCTCCTTGGTCTTGCTCTTGTTCCATTGCTCTTTCTCCCTTATAATAACATGTTTTTCTCTTTGATGGGAATTGGGGCATTGTCAACATGGAATCAAATTCAAAATTGATTCAGAATATGCACAGGCAGTAGCCACCACAGGGCTCTTGAGATATAGATACACAGTACTATGGTTGAATGCACAATAAAAGTCATGTTTTGAAGCAGTGAAACTGGTTCTTAACGCTTTGATGAGTTGTTGTTGACATTGGATTGTACTTTTGACGGTTGTAGAAATGACACCACACTGTGACTGACCTACTTCTTGTCATTAGTTATAAATAGGTGCCCCATGTCTCCAGCACCCCAAGAGTGAATACGTACACACACACACAAATGCGTCATTCAGAGCCTAATCATAACTATATGATTTATGGCAGCAGTTGGAAGGCTGGAACCAAACCAAATGGCCTAGCAGTCATATTTCTATGAGACTGACCATCATCTATTTGCTCCTGTAACGGCAGATTTCCTCCTCTTCGTCTGAAGAGGAGGTGTAGCAGGGATCGGACCAAGACGCAGCGTAGTAAGTGTCCATGGTTTTAATATAATAAACTGAACAAGACACAATACAAAATAACAAAAGTAAATCTAACCAAACCAGTCCCGTGTGGCACAAACACTGACACAGGAAACAATCACCAACAACCCAATAGTGAAAACAGGCTACCTAAATATGGTTCCCAATCAGAGACAATTAAAAACACCTGCCTCTGATTGAGAACCAGATCAGGCCAAATGACAAACCTAAACATAGAAACACAGAACATAGAATATACCCACCCAGCTCACGTCCTGACCAACTAAATAAAGACTAAACAAAGAAAATAAGGTCAGGAACGTGACCGCTCTTGAATTGACCCTTGCAGCCGTGGATTCCTAAACATTCTATTTTCTGTGCCTGATCTCATTTGATGTTCCCTGACAACAGCACGGCTGAGGTGGTTGAGACAAACAGACAGATGGACAAACAGACAGCTCAACAGTCAGACATTACGATGGGCTTACCCTCTTTGGACACTGCATGTCTTTGGCCAGGCAGAGCAAGAGTTCATGGGAGATCGGATCCACCAGGTTGAGAAAGGCTGCGTTCTTATAAAGGATATCATTAAGGGATGTTCCCTGGAGTCCCAAGTCCTGTAGGAACACAGATTTAGAGAGAATAATCTACCATTGGTGTTTCTTTTCAATCATTCCAAGATCCAACAAGGGGTGAATTACAATATTTTTAAGTGCAAGTCATGCATCATTAATTATTCAAGTGACATGATGTGGACTGCTTAATGGTAACAGATTATCAATGTATTTACATAATACTTTCATCAGCCACTTTCCTCGTTATGTTCATTTATCAAGCTGAGAGGATTTTACACTAAGAGTGCCACATGGGACAAGGCACAGTATAGGCAGGGGTGTGGGATGGGGGTTTAAAGCGGGGCAATTTCTCCCAAAATGACATTTCAAACACACAACAACTAAAGTGATGTGCTGTGCCCTCAGTCACCCCTAACAGTAAAATGACGTTCTATTGCATAAACATGCACTCTAGGGACAGTGACTTTACTGCTGTGCTCTGCATGGGGTCTGCAATGTGCCTTAGAACACTTCCATCCCTAAAAGCCTTGGGTTTTTACACACACCACACTGAACATACTCCAGAGCTATCCAAAAAAGACCTCTAAAAACACCACGCAGGCACTTAGAGAAATGGTTCAAGTCTACAGCACTACCGCTCCCCACCATCTTCTATGGAATTCAAATGGCAGGCGTGTGTGATGTGCAGATGGGGTTAATAAAAACGAGGAATGAGAACCTCCCCAGAGGTTGTTCTTACTTGTATCATCTGCAGGGCTGCTGCTATTTGCAGTGACAGTGTAAATAGAGTGAGGCAAAGGAAGCTGCAACGTCAGGTAATCTGAGGGCTGCTCTGAGGGCTGCTGCTGGTGAGGAGGGATTGATGTCATCGTGAGCCCGAGTTTGAGATGTAACGCTTTGACACACATCAAAAGGCCTTCAATGCAGCCCTCACCAACCTCCCATATCGAGGAGGATGAGTTCAACCAAACACACACAGAAATGCCTGAAACAAATGAGCTGAAACCGCAGGTATGCCATGACAGAAAGGCTCGAAAACAAAACATCCACCACAATGAAAGGTTAAGGCGAAGCAGAGCAGAGGAGGACAAAACTAAATTCAGGAAAACATTTCTCCCCCTCTTATAATTCATTTGTTTCAGGACTTGGTTTACTAACGGGTTTTAATTCAAATGGGGGCTATATGCAATCATACAAAATATGATTTTCTCCATTTCTGTTTTACAGTACGAGCAAAGCTGCTGTAAGTATGTTTACTTGCTGGACTCCATGCAATGTGAAGATGGTAGTGTAATGAACATGAGGGGAGACAGAGAGCTGGTTTCAAGCACAGGGTGCAGCAGGTGTTTATTGCAAAGGACCACCTCAGGAGGCAGGTAGCTGGGTCCAGGGGCAGGCAGGAGGTCATAAACGGGGTCCAAAAGGGCAACAGTACAGGCAGGAAAAGGGCTAGTAATGTAGTCTGGGAGATCAGGCAAAAGGTAGATAACAGGAAATCCGATAGGCTAAAGTACAGGCAGGGAATAGTCAAAAGGCGTCGTTAGTGAGGCAGGCAAAAACTATCATACACGGGAAAAGGAAATCGCAGGAAACAGCGCTCCGTAAGCCGTGTGTCACAAAACAAACAATACCTCACAGTGATGGGGTGCAGAACTGAACTAAATAGTGTGTGATGACGACATACAGGTGTGTGAACAGGTGATTAGAATTCAGGTGATTGGGATCTGGAGAGTGAGCTGCGTTCAGGGCATCTAGGTGTTAGAGGGTGTGAGTTGGAAGAAGATGTTACAGTACCCCGGCTCTTGACGGCCTCGGAAGCTGAGCAGGGGGCCTCCCCCATGGACGTGGAGCTGGGCGGTCAGGACGGTTACAGTGGAAAGCCAGGATCATGGCTGGGTCGAGGATGTCCTGGGCGGGGACCCAGGACCCTTCTTCTGGTCCGTACCCCTCCCAATCCACCAGGTAGTGGATGTGACCACCCAGGCGCTTGGAATCAAGGAGGGCTTGGAAGTAATAAGCCGGTGCACAGCCGACGTCAAACAGAGGGGGTGCGTCGAGGTGCGCCACAGGAGGATGGAGAGGGCTGTACCTCACAGGCTTGAGAAGGAACACATGGAAGGATGAGGAGATGGTAGGTGACAGGATTGATGCAGTGTGTTATTTTGAAGAGACCAATGAACTGTGGACTGAACTTTTTGCATGGGTCACGAAGCCGGATGTCCCACACACGTTGCCCAAACCGGCTCACTCTGTCGGAACCACTCATCGATGGCAGGCACAGTTCCCGGGTTCTGTCTAACATGGGAACACGGAGGGTTGGTATCCGAGGACACACTGAAAAGGAGTGAGATGGAGTGAGGAATGCACCAGGGAGTTCTGTGCATATTCGGAGGAATCTGTGCGTATTCGACCCAGGCTATATAGCGACTTGTAATCACGGATTATAAAAAGAAAACCAGCCCCGTCGCGGACCAGGATGTCTTGCTCCCAGACAGGCTAAATAACTTTTTGCTCGCTTTGAGGACAATACAGTGCCACTGAAACGGCCCGCTACCAAAACCTGCGGGCTCTCCTTCACTGCAGCCGAGGTGAGTAAAACATTTAAATGTGTTAACCCTCGCAAGGCTGCAGGCCCAGACGGCATTCCCAGCCACGTCCTCAGAGCATGCGCAGACCAGTTGGCTGGTGTGTTTAAGGACATATTCAATCAATCCTTATCCCAGTCTGCTGTTCCCACATGCTTCAAGAGGGCCACCATCGTTCCTGTTCCCAAGAAAGGTAACTGAGCTAAACGACTACCGCCCCGTAGCACTCTCTTCCGTCATCATGAAGTGCTTTGAGAGACTAGTCAAGGACCATATCACCTCCACCCTACCTGACACCCTAGACCCACTCCAATTTGCAATAGGTCCACAGACGACGCAATCGCAACCACACTGCACACTGCCCTAACCCATCTGGACAAGAGGAATACCTATGTGAGAATGCTGTTCATCGACTACAGCTCAGCATTTAACACCATAGTACCCTCCAAACTCGTCATCAAGCTCGAGACCCTGGGTCTTGACCCCGCCCTGTGCAACTGGGTCCTGGACTTCCTGACGGGCCGCCCCCAGGTGGTGAGGGTAGGTAACAACATCTCCACCCCGCTGATCCTCAACACCGGGGCCCCACAAGGGTGCGTTCTGAGCCCTCTCCTGTACTCCCTGTTCACCCACGACTGCGTGGCCATGCACGCCTCCAACTCAATCATCAAGTTTGCGGACGACACTACAGTGGTAGGCTTGATTACCAACAATGACGAGATGGCCTACAGGGAGGAGGTGAGGGCCCTCGGAGTGTGGTGTCAGGAAAATAACCTCACACTCAACGTCAACAAAAAAAAGGAGATGATTGTGGACTTCATGAAACAGCAGAGGGAGCACCCCCTTATCCACATCGACGGGACAGTAGTGGAGAAGGTGGAAAGTTTTAAGTTCCTCGGTGTACACATCACGGACAAACTGAATTGGTCCACCCACACAGACAGCGTTGTGAAGAAGGCGCAGCAGCGCCTCTTCAACCTCAGGAGGCTGAAGAAATTTGGCTTGTCACCAAAAGCACTCACAAACTTCTACAGATGCACAATCGAGAGCATCCTGTCGGGCTGTATCACCGCCTGGTACGGCAACTGCTCCGGCCACAACCGTAAGGCTCTCCAGAGGGTAGTGAGGTCTGCACAACGCATCACCGGGGGCAAACTACCTGCCCTCCAGGACACCTACACCACCCGATGTCACAGGAAGGCCATAAAGATCATCAAGGACAACAACCACCCAAGCCACTGCCTGTTCACCCCGCTATCATCCAGAAGGCGAGGTCAGTACAGGTGCATCAAAGCAGGGACCGAGAGACTGAAAAACAGCTTCTATCTCAAGGCCATCAGACTGTTAAACAGCCACCACTAACCTTTAGTGGCCGCTGCCAACATACTGACTCAACTCCAGCCACTTTAATAATGGGAATTGATGGAAATTATGTAAAAATGTACCACTAGCCACTTTAAACAATGCCACTTAATATAATGTTTACATACCCTACATTACTCATCTCATATGTATATGTATATACTGTACTCTATACCATCTACTGCATCTTGCCTATGCCGTTCTGTACCATCACTCATTCATATATCTTTATGTACATATTCTTTATCCCTTTACACTTGTGTGTATAAGGTAGTAGTTGTGGAATTGTTAGGTTAGATTACTTGTTGGTTATTACTGCATTGTCGGAACTAGAAGCACAAGCATTTCGCTACACTCGCATTAACATCTGCTAACCATGTGTATGTGACAAATAAAATTTGATTTGATTTGATCAGGTGAACACAAGCTTGAGATTTCCTTCACACTTGAAGCAGCACACCAGTTGTTATTTATGAAAAAACATACTCCACCCGCTTTTGACTTCCCCCGAAGTCGCTGTACGATCCTGCTGCTGCATGGAGAATCCACTGAGTACTACGTGCATAGCGTCATCATCTAGCCAACTTTCAGTAAAACACAATATTGCAACTTTTCAAGTCTCTCTGATAGGAAACGCTCAAACAAAGCTCATCCATCTTATTCTCGAGTGATGGGACATTTGCCAATAGAACGGAGGGGAGCACCGTTCGGTTTTGTCTTCGCCTCAATTTCACCAGGACATCACCTCGTCTACCATGTCTACGCCTGCAGCGTTTTGGTAGCCAATGGAACAAAGGAATAGGGTCCAGCATGAACAGTGGAACAGCTGAGTCAGAGTTAAAGACGTATTTGAAGTCGAAATCGAGGTTAGTAACTGTCGATCTGATGTCTAGAAGTGCTTGGTGGTCATATGTGATAATAGTATTAACTTTCTGTACAAAAAAGGTAAGGATAAACACTATAAAAGTCACTATAAAGCAAAGTTTGGTTGGAACTCGTAAGATGTTCGGTGCTATCTTGTCACACATCTTGTCATGAGGCTGAGAGAAAATGTTTAATGTTTAAATGTTTCTGCAATTCTATGAACATATGAACAAGCATATGAACAAGCAGCCAACTTGTTCATATGCTATCTGGGGGTTTCCGAACTCCAGGTGGACCGCAACCGATGTGTTCATATGCTATCTAGGGGGGGGGGGGGGGGGGGGGGGGGGGGGGGGGTAGGTGCAGCCAACTTGTTCATATGCTATCTGGGGGTTTCCGACCTCCAGGGGGACTGCAACCGACGTGTTCATATGCTATCTGGGGGTTTCCGACCTCCAGGGGGACTGCAACCGACGTGTTCATATGCTATCTGGGGGTTTCCGACCTCCAGGGGGACTGCAACCGACGTGTTCATATGCTATCTGGGGGTTTCCGACCTCCAGGGGGACTGCAACCGACGTGTTCATATGCTATCTGGGGGTTTCCGATCTCCAGGGGGACTGCAACCGACGTGTTCATATGCTATCTGGGGGTTTCCGATCTCCAGGTGGACCGCAACCGATGTGTTCATATGCTATCTGGGGGGGTTCGACCTCCAGGGGGACCGCAACCGACGTGTTCATATGCTATCTGGGGGTTTCCGATCTCCAGGTGGACCGCAACCGACTTGTTCATATGCTATCTGGGGGGGGTTCGACCTCCAGGGGGACCGCAACCGATGTGTTCATATGCTATCTGGGGGGGTTCGACCTCCAGGGGGACCGCAACCGATGTGTTCATATGCTATCTGGGGGGGTCCGACCTCCAGGGGGACCGCACACGACTTGTTCATATGCTATCTGGGGGGGTCCGACCTCCAGGGGGACCGCAACCGACGTGTTCATATGCTATCTGGGGGGGTCCGACCTCCAGGGGGACCGCAACCGACGTGTTCATATGCTATCTGGGGGGGTTCGACCTCCAGGGGGACTGCAACCGACGTGTTCATATGCTATCTGGGGGGGTTCGACCTCCAGGGGGACCGCAACCGACTTGTTCATATGCTATCTGGGGGGGTCCGACCTCCAGGTGGACCGCAACCGATGTGTTCATATGCTATCTGGGGGGGTTCGACCTCCAGGGGGACCGCAACCGACTTGTTCATATGCTATCTGGGGGGGTTCGACCTCCAGGGGGACCGCACACGACGTGTTCATATGCTATCTGGGGGGGTTCGACCTCCAGGGGGACCGCACACGACTTGTTCATATGCTATCTGGGGGGGTTCGACCTCCAGGGGGACCGCAACCGACTTGTTCATATGCTATCTGGGGGGGTCCGACCTCCAGGTGGACCACAACCGATGTGTTCATATGCTATCTGGGGGGGTCCGACCTCCAGGGGGACCGCACACGACTTGTTCATATGCTATCTGGGGGGGTCCGACCTCCAGGGGGACCGCAACCGATGTGTTCATATGCTATCTGGGGGGTCCGACCTCCAGGGGGACCGCAACCGATGTGTTCATATGCTATCTGGAGGGGTCCGACCTCCAGGGGGCCCACAACCAACGTGTTCATATGCTATCTGTATTTTTTGAGGGGTTGGTGGCCCCCTGGAGGTCAGGGTCCCACATGCCCTGCGTACCTGGTCGGTAATCCAGCCATGGACAAGAGAAGGTGGCGCTGAGCAAGTTTTCATTAATGTAACTTCAGGGCTACAGGGAAGCAGAGCAGTGCAAGGTTACGGTTTTGCTGCTGTTTAAATTTGATGATTGGCACGTGGCTCAGATAATTCACCAATTTGTGTGCAATTCACAAGCACCATCCAGCATGGCAGGATAAATATGTGGAGACATTTAATGTACACTATGTAGAACTGTGGAATGTAGGAAAACCCCGAGAATAATATCTAAGGAATAGAAAATTGGCCTTTAGTTTAACATATTCAGTGGTTGCCCTCTATATTCTCAATTTCAGTCTCCGTTTGTCACCTGTCTGAAATGTGGTATTCCAGAAAGAGCCTGAAGACCTACACCTCAACAGCAGTGAAGGTGTTACCATACATACCTAAGCCAGACAAGGCAGACAATCTGACACAGCAGTTACAATTTTGATCTGTGATTATGTAAGGGGCAAGCCACTGAATAATTGCACCCTGAACTAAATTACAGTATATATACAACAGTATGTGGACACCCCTTCAAATGAGTGGATTCTGCTATTTCAGACACACCTGTTGCTTAAAGGTATATAAAATCGAGCACACAGCCATGCAATCTCCATAGACAAACATTGACAGTAGAATGGCCTTACTGAAGAGCTCAGTGACATTCAATGTGTCACGTCATAGGATGCCACCTTTCAAACTAGTCAGTTCATCGCATTTCTGCCCTGCACGAGCTGCCCGGTCAACTGTAAGTGCTGTTATTGTGAAGTGGAAACGTCTAGGAGCAACAACGGGTCAGCCGTGAAGTGGTAGGTCACACAAGCTCACAGAACTGTACAACCGAGTGCTGAAGCGCGTAGCGTGTTAAAATTGTCTGTCCTCGGTTGCAACACTCACTACCGAGTGCCAAACTGCCTTGGGAAGCAATGCCAAGTGTCTGCTGGAGTGGTGTAAACCTCGCTGCCATTGGATTCTGGAGCAGTGGAAACGCGTTCTCTGCAGGGATGAATTACGCTTCACCATCTGGCAGTCCGACGGACAAATCTGGATTTGGTGGATGCCAGGAGAACACTGCATGCCCCCAATGCATAGTGCCAACTGTAAAGTTTGGTGGAGGAATAATGGTCTGGGGCTGTTTTTCATGGTTCGGACTAGGCCCCTTAGATCCAGTGAAGGGAAATCGTAATGCTACAGCATACAGTGACATTCTAGATGATTCTGTGCTTTCAACTTTGTGGCAATAGTTTGGGGAAGGCCCTTTCCTGTTTCAGCATGACAATGTCCCCTTGCACAAAGCAAGGTCCATACAGAAATGGTTTGTCGAGAATGGTGTTTAAGAACTTGACTGGCCTGCACAGAGCCCTGACCTCAACCCCATCGAACACCTTTGGCATGAATTGAAACACTGACTGCGAGACAGGCCTAATTACCCAACATCAGTGCCCTACCTCACGAATGCTCTTGTGGCTGAATGGAAGCAAGTTCACGCAGAAAATAAAGAGACTGTCACATACTGTAAATAATTTTAAAGGGGAAACTCCAAAATATGAAGTAACACGCCTAATTTACAAACAAACCTACAGTCGCTTACACATGCATAATAATCTAATACGAATAATAGATGCAGCATTTTACCAGTACATTTCGCATTTTTGATCAAGCTGACTTGAGTGACAACCTGTGGATACTGCTGATCTAACAGCATCACATTCTGCAGGTGCACCAGATAACTTACGGACGGACACATCTTATGAAGTTTAGGAGAAGTAAACTATTATTCAATGTTAAACATTCTCTCTTACCTTTCTTAGCAATTTGAGCACCTCGACTGCTTGTTCTTGTTTCTGTTCTCGAAGAAGCTTCTGTATTTCCCGGATCCATGCCACCCGTCTCACATAGGGGCTGTGGTTGGTTTTCCGCAGCATCCCTGGGAGCTTGTCTGACTTCAGCATCAGGGATGTAAACAAGAATTCCCCGCCTCCCCTGCCACCACTCCGCTCAGCTTCTTCGGAGCTGTCATGCTGCTGGCGTCTCCTCTTGGAAAATGTGGTTTCTATTTGGTCCAGACTACTTTGCCTGGTCAATTTTGAACCCATTACTTCACAGATTATTTCTGTTGAACAACGGTTCCTAGACGCTATATACATGTACCTGACAGAATGTAGCCATAACAGTTACACAGTAGTCTAAACTTGGATATTGAGTAACGCACGCACATATTTTTTTTATCTGAACAGTATGAAAACAATGGGAGAAAATATGAGCGGAGGTTGATAAATTACTATATTCTCTATTAGATTACATTTAGAGCATTACACCAGCAGTATTGCATAGCTTTCTATTCATATTCAAATAATTTCCACCGTCTTGCCGTTTAAACCATACACTACCACAACAGAGCTCGAGCAGTCAGTGTAGCCTACTACAACATCACGTGGAGATCGTGGTCTTTGCTTCCAATAAGAATCCGCGCTGCCTAGATCAGTCATGCGATTACTCTCCCGGTGTCGGCGACTGTCCAAGACCAGTTATGTTGTTTAGCTTTCTATTTGAGAGGGATGATTTAATGCTAATACATTTTGTACACAGTTTGTCAATTATCATAGTAGTTATCATATCACATACTATCAGTCTGAATAATGACGCAAGAGGAGATGGCTGCCGTTTTACGATCCCCTAACTAATTGTGCTATTGTGTGGTTTTTTTGCGTTATTTGTAACTTATTTTGTACATAATGTTTCTGCCACCATGTCTTATAACCAAAAATAGCTTCTAGATATCAGGACAGCGATTACTCACCCCATACTGGATGAATACTTTTTCTTTAACAAGTCGGAATGGAAGGATTTACTTCAGACGCCAGACAAGATCCTCATCCCTGTCATTCGCAGGAGAAAGAGACAGAGATATCAGGACAAAGGTCTGGGTGCCTTGTAAGGATCTGACGATGAGTGGGTAATCTCCCTTTACCATCGGCCCTTTACCATCGGCACTCAATGAGCTGTATGCAGCCATAAGAAAACAGGAAAACGCTCACCCAGAGGTGGCGCTCCTAGTGTCCGGGGACTTTAATGCAGGGAAACTTAAATCCATTTTACCTAATTTCTACCAGCCTGTTAAATGTGCAACCAGAGGGGAAAAAAACTCTAGACCACCTTTACTCTCCTTCGCCCTCCATTTAGCAAATCTGACCATCATTCTATCCCATTGATTGCTGCTAACAAACAAAAACTGAAGCAGGAAGCACCAGTGACTCGGTCAATAAAAAAGTGTACAGATGAAGCAGATGCTACAGGACTGTTTTGCTAGCACAGACTGGAATATGTTCTGGGATTCTTCCGATGGCAATGATGAGTACACCACATCTAGCATTGGCTTTATCAATAAGTGCATCGATGACATCGTCTCCACAGTGACCGTACGTACATACCCCAACCAGAAGCCATGGATTACAGGTAGCATCCACACTGAGGCAAAGGGTGGCTATTTGAAGAATCTCAAATATAAAACATATTTTGATTTGTTTAACACTTTTGGTTACTACATGATTCCATATGTGTTATTTCATAGGTTTGATGTCTTCACTATTATTATACAATGTAAAAGAAAAGATAAACCAAAGGATAAAATACATTATGGAGTTGCTGTATTGTCAAGAAATTGCCTATTGAAAGTCTGGTGTGAAACAAGGGGATGTTTTGTCATTCTAGAATAAAAAGTATGTATATTTATAAACCTCAGCAATATAGGTGTGTTAAAAATGTATACCATTTCAACCATTGTTGCACTCTTTGAAGTTAAACATTACATTTGAAAAAAATCAAACCAATCCATATGTGATGTTCCTAGCAGAGAATATAGATCTACTACAAATCATGGCTGGGGCCAATTTGAATTGAAGGCAGTCAATTCAGGAAGTGATTTTATAAAAAATGTATTTAAAAAAGGACACTTAAAAAAAAAAAAAAAAAGCTTCTACACCTCAGTTTATTGAAAAGTCATTGAAAATAGATGCATTCTTTTGTTTCTATTATTGTTATTTAAGTCTACTTCCTGAACTGACTGCCTTCACTTCGAATTGAACCCTGTTACAAATAATGTGCCACTACCTTTTTGGGTGTTAGAATGCTGCATTGATAATGTGCAACAAGATGGTGAAGGGGTGGCAGGTAGCCTGGTGGTTAGAGCATTGGGCTTGCTGGATCGAATCCCCGACCTGACAAGGTAAAAATCTGTCGTACTGCCCCTGAGCAAGGCAGTTGACCCACTATTCCCCGGGTGCCATGGATGTCAATTAAGACAGCCCACGCACCACTCTGATTCAGAGTGGGTTGGGTTAAATGTGGAAGACACATTTCAGTTGAAGGCATTCAGCTGTACAACTGACCCATTTCCCTCATCTAACATGGTTTTACAGGTGTGCAACTTTCACTGAGGACATTCTGAAATTGCATTTTTGTCCCCCCCCAGTTTTATAATTGCAATGTGATACAAAATGAGGCAACGGTGTGCTTTAGGACCATGTGGATTTATCTGAGAGGTCGGGTAGGCTGTTTGGACTGTTTATCTGATTGGAAAAATAAAAAATTGATGTCTTCCCAACTTCTGAAACCAAAGTTACGCCCCTGTGGATTTCTACCCTGGAGTCATGTGTTCACCTCTTTGAAATAATCTCCAACAACCATGTTGTTTGATGTGGCTAATACTACAATAGCAGTCTATTTGTTAATAAAGAGATCATTTATTCCATTGTTTAGACATCCAGTCTCTGGTGCAACAAAATAACATCATAGAAGGTTTTATGTTGGTCTTAGTTTGTCAATTATTTCCCTCATAAGAGAGGTGAGTTTTATGTTAATGTTTTCGGAATGTGCTCCTCTGTTCCTACATTTTTGTAGACACTCTTATCCAGAGATACTTACAGGAGCAGTTATAGTTAATTAAGTGCCTTGCTGAAGGGCACAGCGACAGATTTTTCACCTAGTCGACTCAGGAATTCAAACCAGCGACTTTTCAGTTTCTGAGCCAACGCTCTTAACCGCTAGGCTACCTACTTCTGTACCTGTCTGCTTTTTCCACAGTAACACCAATCAGGTGCTTTTATGGAGGTGTAGGTTAAAGTTGAACATCATTGTAATAGTTACACATTGAGAGCTATTGCCTAGATGGTGCTATGTACTGCTCAACTTACTGAGAGGACCGTGACAAACCCACTGCCAACCAGTCTGTTCCAGAGGCCTGAGAGACACCAAGGTAAGAGGAAGATCTGATCTTTTACTAGTTAGGTGATGGATAGCTAAAAAAAAAATGCTATTAAGTGTGAGGACAGGGAATAATTCAGTCTGAATGGTTTGTGTATTTTCATCAACTGTACCTGTGCTGCATAAGCTAAATGAAGTGTCCAGAGAGGTTATATGCATTGAACACTGTTTTGACAGGCTAAGGAATTTGCTTGGCAGTAAATACATAGCACTGAAGGGAGGAGGTATTATCAGATTCCAGTCTTTTGTGTTGTTGGTTTAATTTTGTTGGCATCAGGCAGGATGAGCTTCCCAGAGGAAGGTTATTGTTTTTTGTCATGAATCTTGTTCTGGGGGCATCTCTGGAGAGTGGCCACTAGCTGGCACAGCCACAAAGTCATAAAATCTGATTTTAAACCGAACCCTTACCCTAACTTAAACCACACTGCCAACCCTAATGCCGAAGGCTAAACTTAAATTAAGACCAAAAAGGGGAAATCGCTCATTTCTGTCTCCAGAACAAGACTCATGACAATAAATTTCAACCTGCTTCACAGAGGGGGACTTGCTGCATTAGAGTTTTATGTTTTATGCTTACTGTTCTGATATTGTACATTCTGTATGATGTCTGTGTGAACTTGTGTCTTGTGTTTGTATGTTGTCTATTGCTGGCAGCACCTTCTCATTACGGAAAATTCTGGGTATGTGTAAATGTTCTTGGAGAATAAAGGTGATTCTGATTCTGATTACAGTGTGCTCACATATACTGTAGCTACATTTCTGCAGTGAGGTAGGGTTTGATGCAGGCAACACAACAGTGCTGCCTGCATAACAGGTATCTCTGTTATTAAGGGAACAGTCAAGTCAATAAATGATTCCTTGTCAGTATACACTATATATAAAAAACGTATATAAATGAGTGGATACGGCTATTTCAGCCACACCCGTTGCTGACAGGTGTATAAAATCGAGCACACAGCCATGCAATCTCCATAGACAAACATTGGCAGAATGGCCTTACTGAAGAGCTCAGTCACTTTCAACGTGGCACCGTCATAGGATGCCACCTTTCCAACAAGTCAGTGCGTCAAATTTCTGCCCTGCTAGAGCTGTCCTGGTCAACTGTAAGAGCTGTTATTGTGAAGTGGAAACGTCTAGGAGCAACAATGGCTCAGCTGCAAAGTGGTAGGCCGCACAAGTTCACAGAACAGGACCGCTGAAGCTCATAGCGTCTAAAAAATTCTCAGTTGTTCTCAGTTGCAACACTCACTACCAAGTTCCAACCTGCCTCTGGAAGCAACGTCAGCACAATAACTGTTCTTCGGGAACTTCATGAAATGGGTTTCCATGGCCGAGCAGCCGCACACAGGCCTACGATCACCATGCAATGCCAAAAGTCGTCTGGAGTGGTGTAAAGCTCGCCGCCCTTGGACTCTGGAGCAGTGGAAACATGTTTTCTGGGGTGATGAGTCACACTTCACCATCTGGCAGTCTGACGGACGAATCTGGGTTTGGCGGATGCCAGGAGAACGCTACCTGCCCCAATGCATAGTGCCAACAGTAAACTTTGGTGGAGGATGAATAATGGTCTGGAGTTGTTTTTCATGGTTCGGGCTAGGCCCCTTAGTTAACAGAATAGCTAATAGTGCCAGTCAGTGCTTGTCAAAATTCTGCAAATCAAAGTGGATAATGGTTCATCATCATCATCTCCTTGTAATGATGGGTAAATAGTAGCTTATGATATGACATTTGTAAAATAATGTGTGTGAAAACATAATTCTATGTTATGTAAAGCATTGTACAGTAGATGGCAATCTTTAACTATGGGGCTTGTGTATGTGAGTTGTAAGCATGTGCAATGGCGAGACAGTTATGTTCAGCTAGAATGGGTAGCTGCCCCCTAAATTGGCTAGTAGGATCAGAAGTGAGATGTGTCTGTATGTGAATGTATCATACCTTCAACACTAACTCGCCTATATCTGGTGCTGGGATCTAGCGATGAATGTGACACACAATCTCAATTCAAAAGTGCTGCGGACCAATGTTCTTTAAACACATAGAGAAACAAAATGAAATACCTTGGGAATGGGCAAAGGACAAAACCATTCTTTCTTTTTATCAACACTGAACAGAAATATAAATGCTAAATGTTGGTTCTATGTTTCATGAGCTGAAATAAAAGATCCCTGAAAATTTCCATATGCACAAAAAGCTTGTTTCTCTCTAATTTTGTGCACAAATTTTTTACATCCCTGTTGGTGAGCATTTCTCCTTTGCCAAGATAATCCATCCATTTGACAGGTGTGGCATATCAAGAAGCTGATTAAACAGCATTATCTTTATACAGGTGCACCTTGTGCTTGGGACAATAAAAGTAACCTCTAAAATGTGCAGTTCTGTCACACAACACAATTTTAATTGCCATTGTATTATTCATAGGCCTATGCATATCTCTACGCATAGCTTTAATATTTAGACTTGGAATAAGTCCAAACAGTGCTACTGATGTTGTAGATTCCTCAACATTACTGGGTGTGGTGATGCCTTCTCCAAACTTTTTCATTTGGAGGTGTCACCACACCCAGTGATGGTGAGGAATCAAGTTTTGTGTGACAGGGACTATCAAAACCAATTAACATGAACTAGGACGTGGACATACTAATTTTGAAGAGGTTTTCAGATGATTTATTGTTATTTGACTATGCTGGTCATCTATTAACATTTTAACATCTTGGCCATGTTCTGTTATAATCTCCACCCGGCACAGCCAGAAGAGGACTGGCCACACCTCATAGCCTGGTTCCTCTCTAGGTTTCTTCCTAGGTTCTGGCCTTTCTAGGGAGTTTTTCCTAGCCACCGTGCTTCTACACCTGCAATGCTTGCTGTTTGGGGTTTTAGGCTGGGTTTCTGTACAGCACTTTGAGATATCAGCTGATGTATGACGGGCTTTATAAATCAATTTGATTTGATTTGATTTCAAAGATCAGGGCTGCTGTCCTGACGTCAGGGGGAAGCTCGTTCCACCATTGGGGTGCCAGGACAGAGAAGAGCCTTCGCTGGGATAAGCAGGAGCTGGCCCTTTGTAGATTTAGACTTATGGAATATTAGGAAATTCATTTGGAGTTGGTTTCAGATACTAAAGTAAAGATTGCTAAAATCAAGAAGTTGCTGCTGTCAAGAAGTTGTTGCAGCTCAATACAGTTGTCGCTACTGTGACTGTGACTGTTGTAGTTACTGTACTCTGTCCAATATCTGTACAGTACACTCTTAGAAAAAGATGGTGTTATCTAGAACCTAAAGAGTTCTTCCGCTGTCCCCATAGGAGAACCCTTTGAAGAATCCCTTTTGCTTCCAGGTAGAACACTTTTGGTTCCATGTAGAACCATTTTGGGTTCCATGTAGAACCCTTTCCACAGAGGGTTCTACATAGAACCCAAAAGTGTTCTACCTTGAACCAAAAATGAATTCTACCTGGAACCAAATACGGACAGCTGAAGAACCCTTTTGGAACCCTTTTTTCTAAGAGTGTACAGTGCAAGCTCGGGAACATTCTCATGAAGAACATCAAAAGGCTCTTATCTGAATTTAATTCGCCAACCGGCTAGATTAGATTTAAAAAAACAACAGCATGCAGATCCCCTTTTCAAAATGTGGACACTACCCTCTCATCAATGACACATCTGTGTGACTATACACCTTGTTATCGCAACATGTCAAAGCTTGCTATTAGCGTTACTTCAAGGTAAGAATCAAAGTGTTATTATGAAATGTTTTGCTGACTTGTATCAATAATCAAAAGGCATGTTACATGTTTTAGTAGGTTGACCTCTAAGGGTACGTTTACAATGGCAGACAAGAATCTTTCACCAGTAATTGGTCTTCTGACTCAGATCAGATCTTTTGCCAATAAATGGGCACAGAAATCAGAGTTGGGCTGCTTGTGTAAACACAGTCCCAGATTTCAACAAAATAAACTAGTTAGGAGGAAAGTGTATCTTATTGGGTTGAAGTACCGAAATGATTACTATCGAGTTTACTCTCTAGATAAGGTTAGGAGGACACACTGTTGAGTGAGGTGAGTTGTTATGGCCTGGTTTTATATCTGAACAGAATGTTAGAGAACTTAGCGACAACTCACATTTCATAATTGTGATACACGTTTGAAAAAAATCATCTTTGCTGTTTTTCTATTTTGAGGGTACATTTGTGTGGGGGTGTTTCTGTGTGTTTACACTTGTCTAACTCTCTTCAATTGAGATTGACTCTACTATGATGTCCTGTGTTTCCCTGACAGAAAGATGGTCCATAAGTCCATTGTGGTGGGTCTGGTGATGCTGCTGGTGGCAGCCGTAAGCACTTTTGTGGGAGTTTTCTTTGGTTTGGGGAGCAGGACGTCCTCAAATGGCCATTCCTACTCAAGGGCTGCCGTGGCAGCCGATGCTGGCCCATGCTCAGAAATCGGCAGGTTAGAATTCTCTCTCTCACACACACAAACACAAACACACTGTACATGTACATACAGTACTAGTCTCAAATGTTTGCACACCGGTGAAATTACTAATTGAAATGTTGTTGTAGACATTGAGATACAATACAAAGATCCCTGTTTCAAAGCACGCTGTCTCAAGCAAGCCTTTAAATAGCAGATACCAGGCTCAAATGTTTCTTTGTCTGAACATAAAAATATGCTCCTTCTTCTGAGTTTATGTTTATCATCTCAAATCCTTATGATTTTGTCATCATAATTCATTCTGTCTGTGTAAACTGCCTGCTGTTTCTTCACAAACTAGCGCTTGTGTATGCAAATCAGGGCCACTGAATATAAACTTTTGTCTGTGTGTGTGTGTTTGTGTGTCCACTATAAATCTCAGAGACACGTTGGAGAAAGGGGGTTCTGCAGTGGATGCATCTATTGCTGCCTTGATGTGTGTTGGGCTGGTGAATGCCTACAGCATGGGCATTGGAGGAGGTCTCTTCTTCACCATCTATAATGCCACAACTGGTAGAGTCTGAGCCCTAATCCTTGACTTAAACCTTTACCAACTGTATCTTTAATGATGTCAACAAATCCAACATTGACTGGCACAACTGAACTAAAAACAGGAAATGTAATAGCTCACTCCATTGTAACTAGGTTTTGATGTAATGATGATTCTGTCTTCCTTCACAGACAAAGGTAGAGACCATTGATTCCAGAGAGACGGCTCCCGCCAACGCAACAGAGGACATGTTTGGGAATAGCACCCAGTTAGCCAAGAAGGGTAATATTTTATCAGTTACCTAACAAAAAGATGAAAGATGCACATTTACAATGAAAGATGGCCTTGCAATAGAGTCAAGACACTGAGATAAGTGCTTTAAGTTTTATTGTCACATCCACTAGTACAGTGAAATGCCTTTCTTGCTAACACTTTCCCAACAATGCAGTAATCAATATCAGTAGTACTATTAAATAAAGTAAAGTACTATACTGAACAAAAATAAAAATGCAACATGCAACAATTTCAAAGATTTTACTGAGGTCCAGTTCATATATGAAAATCATTCAATTGAAATCAATTAATTAGGCCCTAATATATGGATTTCACATGACTGGTCAGGGTTGCAGCCATGGGTGGGCCTGGGAGGGCAGAGGCTCAGCCAATCAGAATGAGTTTTTATCCCCACCAAAGGGCTTTATCCTCAGCCCGCCCCCATCCCCCCTCAGAAGACCCCACAGGTGAAGAAGCCAGATGTGGAGGTCCTGGGCTGGCGTGGTTACACATGATCTGGGGTTGTGAGGCCGCTTGAATGTACTGCCAAATTCTCTAAAACGACATTGGATGCAGCTAAGGTAGAGAAATAAACATTCAATTCTCTGGCAACAGCTCTGGTGGACATTCCTGCAATCCGCAAGCAAATTGCATGCTCCCTCAACTTGAGACATCTGTGGCATTGTGTTGTGTGACAACTGCACATTTTATAGGGGCCTTTTATTGTCCCCAGCACAAGATGCACATGTGTAATGATCACACTGTTTAATCAGCGTCTTGATATGCCACACCTGTCAGGTGGATGGATTATCTTGGTGTCACGTTCCTGACCTGTTTTCTGTTATTTTTGTATGTGTTTAGTTGGTCAGGACGTGAGTTGGGGTGGGCATTCTATGTTTTGTGTATCTATGTTAAGTGTCAGTGTTAATTGACCTTGTATGGCTCACAATCAGAGGCAGGTGGTTTACGTTTTCCTCTGATTGAGAACCATATATAGGTAGGTTGTTTCACATTGTTTGTTGTGGATGGTTGTCTCCTGTGTCCGTATATGTTACCACACGGGACTGTATCGTTTGTTTGTAGTTGTGTACCTGTTCGTGCGTTCTTCGTTATATGTAAGTTCACATGTTTTAGGTCAGTCTACGTTCGTTTGTTATTTTGTAGTTTGTTGAAGTGTTATTTCGGGTTTTCGTCTTTACTTTAATAAACTTCATTATGTCAAATTATCACGCTGCGCTTTGGTCCAATCCCTACTCCTCCTCTTCATCCGAAGAGGAGGAGGGCGACCGTTACACTTGGTAAAAGAGAAATGCTCACTAGCACAGACATAAACAAATTTGTGCACAAAATTTGAGAGAAATAAGCTTTTTGTGTGTATGTAACATTTCTAGGATTGTTTATTTCCGCTCATGAAACATGGGACCAACACTTTACATTTTTGTTCAGTGTAGAATAAAAACACACAAGAAATAGAAATAAGAAGAACACAAGAAAGTAAGTGAGCGATATTGACATGTTCAGTGCCAATAGCATATTAACAATGTGCAGGGATACTGGAGTGGTAGGGGTAGATACTGTATGTATAGGGGTAAGGTGACTAGGCATCAGGATATGATAAATGGAGTAGCAGCGACTTATATAATGATTGCGTGTTTGTGTGTGTAGTGTCAGTATGAATGCGTGTTATGTGTGTGAGCCAATGAAGTGTGTATGTGTGTGTGAGTGAGTGTGTAGAGGCCTGTGAGTGTGCATAGAGTCCATAGCAGGCAGTGATGCAGTCAAGATGCCCTGAATGGTGCTGCTGTAGAACTTTTTGTAGAACGTTTTGAGGATTTGAGGTCCTATGCCAAATCTTTTCATCCTCCCGAGGAGGCGCTGCCGTGTCCTCTTAATGACTGTGTGCGTGTGTATGGACCATTTTCAGTTCTTAGTGATTTGGACACCAAAGAACTTGAGGCTCTTGACCCGCTCCACTACAGCCCTGTCGATGTGGATGGGTGTGTGTTGGCCCCCTGTTTCCTGTAGTCCAGAATAAGCTCCTTGGTCTTGCTGATGTTGAGGGAGAGGTTGTTGTCTTGGCACCACGCTGCCAGGTCACTGACCACCTCCCTGTAGGCTGTCTCATCGTCGCCGGTGATCAGGCCAACCACTGCCGTGTCGTCAGGAAACTCGATGATTGTGTTGGATTCATGTGTGGCTACGCAGTCGTGGGTGAACAGGGAGTACAGGAGGGGTCTAAGCACACACCCCTGTGGGGCTCTCGTGTTGAGGGTCAGCATGGCGGAGGTTTTGTTTCCTACACTCAGGAAGTCCAGGATCCAGTTGCAGTGGGAGGTGTTCAGTACCAGGGTCCCGGGGTCCCGAGCTTGGTGATGAGCTTGGCGGGGACTATGGTGCTGAACACGGAGCTGTAGTCAATGAACAGCATTCTCACATAGGTATTCCTTTTATCTACTGTAGGTGGGTGAGGGCAGTGTGGAGTGCAATTTAGATTGCATCGTCTATGGATCTGTTGGGGTGGTATGCAAATTGGAGTGGTTCTAGGGTGTCTGGGATGATGGAGTTGATGTGTGCCATAACCAGCCTTTCAAAGCCCTTCATGATTACAGATGTGCTACAAGGCGATAGTAATTGTGGCAGGTACCCTTAGAGTTCTTGGGAGCAGGAATGAAGAGTAGTACATTAGAGAAGATCAAAAGCTGCACTCCAACCTATCCTCTTCCAATATATCCTTTCACAATCTGTTACATTACATTACGTGTAACGTTTGACAGGAGGGTTGTCCATCGCCATACCAGGGGAGATCCGTGGGTATGAGATGGCACACGAACGCCATGGAAAATTGCCATGGAGAGAGCTTTTCCAGCCTGCAATCCAGTTGGCACAGAAAGGCTTTCCTTTGGGCAGGGCATTGGCCACCGCTATTTCCAAGAACAGGGAAACCTTCATCTGTGACACAGCTTTATGGTGAGAATGTCTACAAGAGAGACGTAATATGGAGTGACAATCTGAGTTACTGTTCAGAGGGTCACGTTTTCACATGAGAAGATACTGTACATCCCCTGTTGATGGTTTATGCCCTTATACGCAAACATGAGAGCTCAGTGTCTCGTATGTTGTCTCTGACATGACATCTCTGTTTTTTGTCTCTCTTTCAGTGAGGTGTTTTGTGACAAAAATGGTGGCATCCTTAAGGAAAATGACATCATCACCTTTACTAAACTCGCTGACACCTATGAAATAATAGCAAATGAGGGACCTAATGCTTTTTACAAAGGGCCGCTGGCAGAGAACCTTGTGAAGGACAATCAGGCTTCAAGTTGGTTTCTCCCTTATATCTACCAAATATGAACAAACTGCAATTTTGATAGAATTTCATTCAGGGTCTGCTGGCTGTACGTGTTACAGAAACAGTATCTTATTGACTGTTTCCTGGTATGTGTTTCAGATGGTATCATCACACTGGATGACCTAAAGAAATACAAGCCTTTTTTGGATGAGAATCCTCTCAATGCTACTGTGGGGGAGTACACCATGTTTCTGCCCAACGCCCGCAGTGGCCCTGTCCTTTCCCCCATACTCAACATCCTGGATGGTAAGCCTTCCCACTGATGACACAGAGTTGTATTCAATATCAAACTGTGGGTCACATTTGGACAGCCTATGCTACATTATAAGTGTATAAGGACCAAAGATAATTGTTTTCCGAGCCATCACACCTGAGGCGCTCTGCTTTGCAGGCCTGATGC
This sequence comes from Salvelinus fontinalis, assembly GCF_029448725.1. Taxonomy (NCBI): domain Eukaryota; kingdom Metazoa; phylum Chordata; class Actinopteri; order Salmoniformes; family Salmonidae; genus Salvelinus; species Salvelinus fontinalis. Next base: position 23,819,504 of record NC_074666.1, read on the forward strand.
TGGGTAAGCACTGTTCACATAAGAAAATTATGCTGTTAATTTACATTATAGCAGCCCTGGTTTACAGTGGCTTACGAAAGTATTCACCCCCTTGGCATTTTTCCTATTTTGTTGCCTTACAACCTGGAATTAAAATAGATTTTTGGGGGGTTTGTATCATTTGATTTCCACAACATGCCTACCACTTTGAAGATGCTAATATTTTATTGTGAAACAAACAAATAAGACAAAAAAACAGAACTTGAGCTTGCATAACTATTCACCCTTCCCAAAGTCAATACTTTGTAGAGCCACCTTTTGCAGAAATTACAGCTGCAAGTCGCTTGGGGTATGTCTATATAAGCTTGGCATATCTAGCCACTGGGATTTTTGCCCATTCTTCAAGGCAAAACTGCTCCAGCTCCTTCAAGTTGGATGGGTTCCGCTGGTGTACAGCAATCTTTAAGTCATACCACAGATTCTCAATTGGATTGAGGTCTGGGCTTGGACTAGGCCATTCCAAGACATTTAAATGTTTCCCCTTAAACCACTCAAGTGTTGATTAGCCGTATGCTTAGGGTCATTGTCCTGCTGGAAGGTGAACCTCTGTCTCAGTCTCCAATCTCTGGAAGACTGAAACAGGTTACCCACAAGAATTTCCCTGTATTTAGCACCATCCATCATTCCTTAAATTCTGACCAGTTTCCCAGTCCCTGCCGATGAAAAACATCCCCATAACATGATGATGCCACCACCATGCTTCACTGTGGGGATGGTGTTCTCGGGGTGATGAGAGGTGTTGGGTTTGCGCCAGACATAGCATTTTCCTTGATGGCCAAAAAGCTACATTTTAGACTCATCTGACAGGAGTACCTTCTTCCATATGTTTGACGGTTCTCCCACATGCCTTTTGGCGAACACCAAACGTGTTTACTTTTTTTTTTCTTTAAGCAATGGCTTTTTTTCTGGCCACTCTTCCGTAAAGCCCAGCTCAGTGGAGTGTATGGCTTAAAGTGGTCCTATGGACAGATACTGCAATCTCCGCTGTGGAGCTTTGCAGCTCCTTCAGGGTTATCTTTGGTCTCTTTGTTGCCTCTCTGATTAATGCTCTCCTTGCCTGGTCTGTGAGTTTTGGTGGGCGGCCCTCTCTTGGCAGCTTTGTTGTGGTGCCATATTCTTTCCATTTTTTAATAATGGATTTAATGGTGCTCAGTGGGATGTTCAAAGTTTCGGATATTTTTTTATAACCGAACCCTGATCTGTAGTTCTTCACAACATTGTCCCTGACCTGTTTGGAGAGCTCCTTATGGTCTTCATGGTGTTGCTTGCTTGGTGGAGCCTCTTGCTTAGTGCTGTTGCAGACTCTGGGGCCTTTCAGAACAGGTGTATACATACTGAGATCATGTGACATTTAGAATCCCCCCTATGTGGACTTTATTTAACTAATTATGTGACTTCTGAAGGTAATTGGTTGCACCAGATCTTATTTAGGGGCTTCAGAGCAAAGGGGGTGAATACATATGCACGCACCAGTTTTACGTAAAAAAAATTTGAATTTTTTGATACATGTTATTTTTTTTCATTTCACTTCACCAATTTGGACTATTTTGTGTATGACCATTACATGAAATCCAAATAAAAATCAATTTAAATTACAGGTTATAATGCAACAAAATAGGAAAAACGCCAAGGGGGATGAATACTTTTGCAGGGTACTGTATCCCATCCTATTACTGTGTGCACCATACATGTATTGCTCTCTTGACCATGCAAATTAAGATAGATAATCACCTTTTGTTCGTGGTGGTGCTGCTGACTGACCAATTATTGGGGTGTAGAAAAAAATCTCCTCTTCCAAGCTCTGTTTCAGCTCCACATATATATATCCACATTCTATTGGATATATATAGTCCATAGATGTCCTCCTCCAGACTTCCTCTCTCTGCTGGCATCCAGTACAATGGCTATATAATGTGACAGTGTTTGTCTCAGAGGATTAGATGAAAACCTTATTCCAGAGTAATTAAACTGCCTGAACCTACTCTTCCTGTGGCTCCTCTGCCTGGCCACCCACTCACCGTGGCCCCCTGCCTCTACCGCAAACTCGAATCTTTCCAATTTACCTCTAATTGGACACAGATGAGTGGCGGGGGAATCATATAACACTGGCATGTCAGGGCCCGCTCAAGCCCTTCATCCTGACGGTTCATCATGACTTCTGCTACTGGCATGTCAGGGCCTGATCAAGCCCTTCATCCTGACGGTTCATCATGACTTCTGCTACTGGCATGTCAGGGCCTGATCAAGCCCTTCATCCTGACGGTTCACCATGACTTCTGCTACTGGCATGTCAGGGCCTGATCAAGCCCTTCATCCTGACGGTTCACCATGACTTCTGCTACTGGCATGTCAGGGCCTGATCAAGCCCTTCATCCTGACGGTTCATCATGACTTCTGCTACTGGCATGTCAGGGCCTGATCAAGCCCTTCATCCTGACGGTTCATCATGACTTCTGCTACTGGCATGTCAGGGCCTGATCAAGCCCTTCATCCTGACGGTTCACCATGACTTCTGCTACTGGCATGTCAGGGCCTGATCAAGCCCTTCATCCTGACGGTTCACCATGACTTCTGCTACTGGCATGTCAGGGCCTGATCAAGCCCTTCATCCTGACGGTTCATCATGACTTCTGCTACTGGCATGTCAGGGCCTGATCAAGCCCTTCATCCTGACGGTTCACCATGACTTCTGCTACTGGCATGTCAGGGCCTGATCAAGCCCTTCATCCTGACGGTTCACCATGACTTCTGCTACTGGCATGTCAGGGCCTGATCAAGCCCTTCATCCTGACGGTTCATCATGACTTCTGCTACTGGCATGTCAGGGCCTGATCAAGCCCTTCATCCTGACGGTTCACCATGACTTCTGCTACTGGCATGTCAGGGCCTGATCAAGCCCTTCATCCTGACGGTTCACCATGACTTCTGCTACTGGCATGTCAGGGCCTGATCAAGCCCTTCATCCTGACGGTTCATCATGACTTCTGCTACTGGCATGTCAGGGCCTGATCAAGCCCTTCATCCTGACGGTTCATCATGACTTCTGCTACTGGCATGTCAGGGCCTGATCAAGCCCTTCATCCTGACGGTTCATCATGACTTCTGCTACTGGCATGTCAGGGCCTGATCAAGCCCTTCATCCTGACGGTTCATCATGACTTCTGCTACTGGCATGTCAGGGCCTGATCAAGCCCTTCATCCTGACGGTTCACCATGACTTCTGCTACTGGCATGTCAGGGCCTGATCAAGCCCTTCATCCTGACGGTTCATCATGACTTCTGCTACTGGCATGTCAGGGCCTGATCAAGCCCTTCATCCTGACGGTTCATCATGACTTCTGCTACTGGCATGTCAGGGCCTGATCAAGCCCTTCATCCTGACGGTTCACCATGACTTCTGCTACTGGCATGTCAGGGCCTGATCAAGCCCTTCATCCTGACGGTTCATCATGACTTCTGCTACTGGCATGTCAGGGCCTGATCAAGCCCTTCATCCTGACGGTTCATCATGACTTCTGCTACTGGCATGTCAGGGCCTGATCAAGCCCTTCATCCTGACGGTTCATCATGACTTCTGCTACTGGCATGTCAGGGCCTGATCAAGCCCTTCATCCTGACGGTTCATCATGACTTCTGCTACTGGCATGTCAGGGCCTGATCAAGCCCTTCATCCTGACGGTTCATCATGACTTCTGCTACTGGCATGTCAGGGCCTGATCAAGCCCTTCATCCTGACGGTTCATCATGACTTCTGCTACTGGCATGTCAGGGCCTGATCAAGCCCTTCATCCTGACGGTTCACCATGACTTCTGCTACTGGCATGTCAGGGCCTGATCAAGCCCTTCATCCTGACGGTTCACCATGACTTCTGCTTGTCAGCTGAAATTCATCAAATATTTCCATTTGGTTTTAGCATTCTTTCCTTTCTCCCATCCTCTCCTCCTCTACGGCTGTGAACTGAAACAGTTATAACACTGATAGACTGGGATTGGGACACAGAATGAACAGTACTTTTATATTTACTGTATACGGGTAAAACCTTTTCAATGTCCACTTCAGAGTCAAAGTGTATATTGACGTGATCACATTAAATGTACCGTATTATTGTTTAATAAATGTAGGGATGGTGGCTATGGTTGATTACCAGGTTTGCTCCCATGCAGGATACAACTTCACCTCAGACAGTGTCTCCAACACTGAGAAGAAGATCCTCACGTACCACCGCATGGTCGAGGCCTTCCGTTTCGCCTATGCCAAGCGAAGCATGCTGGGAGATCCACAATTCCTCCGTATCTCTGATGTAACTCTCATCCCCATCTTTCCCAGAGCTTATATTGAATAGTTCTCTAACAGGATGTCTCTACTTTCAAGAATTTACTCCAATCAGTCACTTACTAATCATATGCAATCAACGCGTCCTAGTATGTGTTGAAACGTCATGTTCATGTTTGTTGGAGACAGAGTAAATATGGATATGCTCATATAAGAGAGTTGATTAGACTATTGATTGAAATGGACATCAGTTGGCCCAGAGACAATATTTGTAAAGCTGCTATGTTGAAATTTCAGTAAATGCAAACCAGTCCATCTTCAACGTTATACACTGTTCTGTATGGTGGTTTCTATAAATGGGCATTCATTTGAATGGCAGAGCCTCATTCTCCTGTCCCCTCACTTCTTCAGCTCATCCACAACATGACCTCAGAATACTTTGCCGATGCCCTCCGTCAGAAGATTACAGATGATACCACCCATCACATGAACTACTATGAGCCAGAGTACTTTGTCCCCGAGAACCACGGGACAGCACATCTGTCTGTGGTGGCAGAGGACGGGAGTGTAGTGGCAGCCACCAGCAACATCAACCATTTGTAAGAATCAAGTCCCAGTTTTGATTTACTTTACCAGTTTTGATTCCCAGTTTTGATTTACTTTACTGGAAGTAGTCCTCATTACTCACCTGTCTTCATTATCTTTCTGTTCTACTTCCTCCCTAGGTTTGGCTCCAAAGTCATGTCACATTCTACAGGAATCCTCCTCAACAATGAGATGGATGACTTCAGCTCCCCCCTCATCACGAATGACTATGGAGTGCCTCCTTCACCAAACAACTTCATCAGACCAGGTAAAGGGTTCATCTGACTACAGACACCAACGTTTTCAGTGCATCAGCCGACTCAGATAACCAGACATTGGTACTTGATGGTGGATCTGGATGTACCTAACTCCCTAGTTGTCTCTCTCCAGGTAAGAGGCCCTTGTCCTCTGTGTGTCCAGCCATTCTCTTTGACAAGGGGAGCAAGGAAGTCAAGATGGTGGTGGGGGGCTCAGGAGGAACAAAGATCACCACGGCAACTGCCACAGTGAGCCAGGCTACCATGCCTTTTCATTGCTGTGTGAAAATAAATAGTAGTCGTCTGTGACTGAATAGTTGGCTGTTCGTTCTGCAGGTGATTTTCAATGCGCTGTTCTTCAACTATGACCTGAAGAAAGCTGTGGCAGATCCCAGAATCCACAACCAGCTGAGTCCCAACACCACACAGGGAGAGCCCGGGTTTGACGAGGTGGGTTAAATGGCTGACGATAGTCAATAGACATGCGTCTATTGTGTCAAGATCGTGGATGGTTATCATGCTAGTGATTCAGGGTGTCTATTTGAATAGGAGTTTCACAGTGGTCTATATGCTTTCCTTACAGAGGGTGACGGCTGGTCTGGCCTTGAAGAACCACGAGACAGAGTTCCTGACAGCCACAGGTGCTGTGGTTCAGGCGGTGGTGCGCCAGGGGGACCGGCTTCATGCTGAATCTGACCCCAGGAAGTGGGCCTATGCCGCTGGGTACTGAGACCAACCACATGAGCCCGCTACTATGGCTGGGAATTGCCAGGGACCTCACAATACGATATCACGATACTTAGCTGCCGATATATGTATGCGATTCCCACAATTATATATTTATTGTCATTCGTTACTGTGATTTTATTGCGATTTGATGTTCCAAACATATTGCTCACAATATGTCTGCTGCAGAGAGACAAAAGACACCATGAGAAAATTAGTTTTAATCAGTCATGGAAATAAAAAGTGCTGAAAACATGTCAGCTCACTATTTAAAAAGATGGAGAAGTAACTATAAGATTAAAAATACCAGAGTTTTGTCACAGGTACAGCCGACTATCTCTATCTAAAGCTACCTATTTTTTTACAAATCAATATAACATCGTCCAAAACAATAGCGATATATAACTACATATTTTTTCCACCATTATTACCTGCTCCCTCTAACTGAGACCCATACAGACACCCCTGCTTCCACAGACAGGCTGATTAGGCATCCGATTCAGATGAAAACCACTTCCACAGACTATATTACAAACCAACAGAAACATACACACATTCCTCCCCTCATCTCGGTAATGACCTACAACCTATAACCTTAGTCCTTTCTGGTAAACCAGGTCCACCTTTCTATGCTCTTTGGTATCACAAAGTGGAGAGAAACTACCCTCCAACGTCTCCTCTCTTATCCTGTATTTGATGACCAAGTATACCTCAGTCTGATATACAGAAATAGAGCAATTCATTATCCACAGTTCTCCACTTCGCTTTAATTTGATTGTTATTCGCTACTGTCTGTACCATCTCTATATTCATGTATGTCTTTCATCGGTCAGAATAGGAAAGGTAATGACTGGTGCTTTTATTTTGAGATCATCATCATCATCACATTTTGCCTAATATATATATCATGTGTGTTGCTTTTGAGAAGACTTGGTATTGGTTCAAGATCAATCATTTACAATATATATCCATAGAACAGTTTAAGGATGTAATGTTCACAAGACTACAACAATTTGATCAGCGTTGACCAACAATGAAAACACAGGTAATCAGACAGAGTTTCAAAGAGTAAAAGAGGGCTTACTTCAGGGTTTAATTGTTCTCACGAGTGAACATGTAAACATATTTATTGATGATCATCTCGTAAGGTGTTCCATAACATTTTTTCCACAAAAATGTATTTACTTGATCCATTTTTTTGGACAGTAAACATGAAACCTTGATTTATATTCTACAAAATATGTAAAAAAATGATGTCATAACATGAAAACATATGTAAAGCAACTATTCTCAGTGCCTCTCAGGGGTATAGTGAATGCGTAACAGACCATACACTTTAACCAAATATAGCAAAAAGGGACAATGTCTGTTAGAAAATATTTAACCTGTCTATTGTCTTGGCATCACATTTTGGACATAGTACATGTACTATGGTTAATGGGTAAAGTGTATGTGGGGATGAATTAACCTACTGTAAAAGGCTAAATGTCACAGCAAGAAAAGCATGTGGTAGCGAGCTATACTATATGACTAACAATTTCCCATCAACAGATTTCAACAACAGCTCATGACATGACCTCATTAATACTGTAACTTCTGACAGGGTCATACCACATCTCTTACTGTATAGTTAGAAAGGCACAAAGTACTTAAAGTTTGGAAAGCAGGATACAAAACAGAGATTAAAAATCAGAGGCAAAGCTTTTAACAACTATTTTACCTCAACAATTTTACAGCTTTGAAATGCCCTGGACAGAGAACATTCTGTGTTGGAAAGTTGATTAACTAAGGCTTTATTCAAGCATTTTCCTGAGTGTCACCGAGCGTCTTAATATCATTTAGCTAAACCTGATGAAACACTCGGGCACATATAGATGTAAGATCTTAATTTGTTCACCCTGTTGCAGGAAAAACATCCTGCAATGCAGGAAATGTAAAACAAAAAGTGTATTTCAGACTTGATTTTCCCTTATGGAAAAGGTATCAACCCCTACAAAAATGTCCATTAATTATAATTAACATTTCCTGTTGCTGCAGGATTATTTTCCTGTTGTAGCAAACTGGCTCAAATTAAGATCCTACATCTATACCAAAGACTGAGCTCCTTTACTCCAAATGATCCCACATGAACACCAGACACCAACACTGGGTAATATATTTGCATGTTTTCATAATTCACATCTGGTGCCTGGGAGGATCCAATTTAGAGATCATTACTCATTCACAAGCTCTACTATTGAAACACATCACATTACTATTACTGCAGTTGTTTAAAAAAAAAAAAAAGCTATTCTCACTTCCTTTAGGGCAAACAGAATAAGTCGAAGTAATTAGTATTCATTGCAGACATGACGGAGCTAAATGCTGAAAGTTAACACTGGTTGAAGAATTTAATAGACCTGGAGGGGGATCAATATAAACCTGTACATGTGACAACAAGCCCTGGTGATGTCAATGCAATACATCAAACGCTAATACAGTACTCTTACTGTGTGTACATTCTTTTTCACATTCTGGTCACACGTGTTATTATAGCTTCTGTAAGATTGCACAATGGCATTCAGAACTCTTACCAATTTACTTGTTATTTCGGACATTGATTTTATTATATGTACCGTTTTTTCTTTGGATCCCCATTTAGCGTTGGCAGAAGCAGCAACTACTCTTCCTGGGGTCCACAAAAAACAAAATATGACAAGTTACAAAACACTGATGGACAGTCACAGAAATGTAATATACAACGATAAACAAACAATATTAGAAAGAAAAGTGTGTTCGTTTGTGTGTGTTTGTGTCCCTTCAGAGTTCCCCACTGTTCCATGAGATGTTGTTTAGCTGTTTTGTAAAGGCGATTTTGCTGTTTGCTTGAGTAATTGGAGATGGAAGGGAGTTCCATGCGATCATGGCTCTGTATAATACAGTGCATTGCCGTGAATTCGTTTTGAACTTCGGGACTGTGAAGAGACCGTTGGTGGCATGTCTTGTGGGGTATGTATGGGTGTCTGAGCTGAATGTTATTTGATTATGCAGACAATCTGCAATTTTCTTCACAGTAATATTTCTCATAACTAAAAGAGAATCAGTTAATCTCTCATCAACCTTCAACCAGTAAAGACTGGCATATATGTTGATGATGTTAGCTCTGTATGTGCAGTTAAGGGCAAGGCGTGCTCTATTTTGAGCCAGCTGCAGCTTTGCTAGGTCATTGTTTATGGTCATATTACCGGATAGTAATCAAGATGGGACAAGACCAGAGCCTGAACGACTAGTACAAATCAAACTTTATTTATACAGCACATTGCACATTTCAGACATGGAATGCAACGCAATGTGCTTCACAGGTAAAACATAAACACTGAAATATTTACTACACAATAAGAGGATAAAAAGTAAAAGAATAACAAAAACTGAGTGACTAAAAAGCACTCTAAGGAAAAGTAAAGCTAAAAATGTGTGTTTTATGATCTCTTTTAAATATGTCCACAGTTTCAGCCCACCAAGGATCTCTGGCAGGCCGTTCCAGAGGATGGGGGCATAGTAACTAAAGGCTTCCTCTTAAAAACCAATAGAAGAATCTTAAAATGTATTTCTAAAACTCACAGGCAGCCAGTGCAGAGACCTTAAAACCGGTGTTATGTGTGCTCTCTGTCTGGTCTTGGTCAGTACCAGTGCTGCAGCATTCTGTATGTTTTGCAGTTGACCAATGACTTTCTTAGGTAGACCAGACAGGAGAGCACTACAGTAGTCAAGCCTGCTTGTAATAAAAGCATGGAGGAGTCTCTCTGTATCAGCCTGAGAGAGAAATGGCCACGCCTTGGCAATGTTCCTCAGGTGGTAGTATTTTCTCTGAGTTATGTTCACAATGGGTCACAAAAAAACTCTCAACCTGTCAAATAGGTCCTGAACCAATTTATAATTGGACCGGAGAGGCCAACCCACCTCTCCAGTCTGTCCAGAGGACATCATGGTCAACAGTGTTGAATGCAGCACTTAAATCCAAGAGTACAAGGACGGGGAGTGAGTAACAATAGCTGGCACTTCTTTAGATATGAAATGTAAAAAACTGTTTTGAAAAAGGTGGTGGGGATAGGCTCGAGAAGGCAGGTATAAGGCTTAAATTGTGATATCACTTTCCTGAGCATGTCTGTGTCAACCAGGGAAAATAAATCCATAGTGCCTTTGTGTGGTAGGCTAGGGCACATGTCAAACTTCTCATCAGGTCTTGCTTGACGATAACAAACATTAGGCTGTGTATCTTATCTCTGAAATATGCCGCAAACTCATCACATTTACATGTGGAGGGAAGTTCACAGGTTTGCTTGCGGGGGTAGGATTAAATCAGGCCATCAATGGTTGAGAAGATCACTCTCTAAATATTCTGATTATTAGTGATCAAGTTAGAAAACGAGCGTGTCTGGAATTTCTAATTGTCTTGTTATACATGCCAAGTTGATTTGTCTCAAACACATAACCTCTTTTTATAAAATACATACCCCTCCCCATCTTCACAACAACTTTGTCAATATGACTTGCCCATGATAATTGACCATCCAGTGTTATACGTACTGTGCGTAGTAGTTTAGCTTCCTCAACTTGCTCAATGGTCACACAACTCCAGTTGAGTTTTAGGGCTTCGAGAATGTTTTGAACCAAATACAATGCTTTTAGTTTGAGATGTATTTAAGACCAGTTTATTTTTATTCACTCATTCTAAAACGGATTCTTTTTTTCCTTTTTGTGAGCTCACCGGCTTTGGGTGCTGACATGTAGAGTGTGGAATTGTCCTGACGGACACCGCATTGTACATATATGATGTTAATGAACCTTCCATTGAAGAACACTCTCTGGGTTATAATGGATAACTAACTGTCCAACCATGTGATGTAAAGCCAAAGTGAGTTTCTTCAATAACAATTTATGATCAATAACATCAAAGGCTGCACTGAAATCTAACAATACAGCTTCAACTATCATCTTATTATCCATTTATTTTAACCAATCATCTGTCATCAGAGTCAGTGCAGTACAAGTTGAGTGCTTTTCTCTATATACATGCTGAAAGTCAGTAGTTCATTTGTTCTCTGAAAAATAGCATTGTATTTGGTCAAACACAATTCTCTCCACCAGTTTACTAAGATCAGGCAGTAAACTGATTGGGTAGCTGTTAGTCAGCAAGGGGTGCTTAAGTATTTTTAGGCAGTGGAACTCCTTTCTGACACTGAAGGGGGCTGCAAAAAGCCTGTTTTCTCAAAGTGTGAGTCTCAGAGTATTGCTGCAACACTCCAGAGAGGGACTAATAAATGAACTTGGAGGATTGAGTTGTAACATGTTGTACCATGTCCTGTCCTGAATCTGACAAGTCCTTGTGGTCACAGTATGAGTCCCATGTTAGTACAGGCTGACAGGCTGTACTGTCCTCTTCCCATTTGAGTTCCTTCGGGATCTCCTTGTGCTATAATCTATGTGTACTGTACAGTTAGTCATTAAGAACAAGCATGTTATTTTATGTACTTGGTAAAATTAGAAACTCCATCCATTTCAGTGCCTAAGTATTTTGTCAAGAGGGCCATTTGATTCTGCTTAAGGCTCTGGACTGTTGGTTTAGATAAAATGTTCATATATGAAGATAATAGAATTACAAAAAAGAAATCTCACTAAAATTACTGTCCTCTTGGACCTAATGTACAGTGTTCTAAAGCCAACTAATTGGCTGTACACCTTAGTAAGGAAACACCTGGTCTTGGTATACTCTTAGTGTCCTGGTGTCCCATTGGTCAGTAGCCAGCAGATTTGCCCTGCTTCCTGGCATCTGACACGGCTGCGATGCATCCGTCCTCCTTGGCCACAGCATTGACCACGTTGAAGAAGTATGGGTAGTCTGTCACTCTGTGTCCAATGACCTTCAGGGCCTCTATCACAGACTGAGAGCAGACAGACAGTCAGGCTAAAAAAAAGCACCACTCACCGTCCCTTACTCATTCCACTTTAAAATCATGATTTGACTGTATGTCTCTCAAAATGGTCACTGCTCTCAGGCAGCCATTACAATCAAACCAATATTAGCTATAAAAAAATATATATAAATATACACATCACTTTGTCATTACTCAACAGCCAATTGCAGTGACCTTGGCTGTCATTGATTTACTGAAAGAATAAGAACAGAGGAATTACCTTATCAAAGCCATGCTCAAACTTCACATTGTTGTTGCCATCGACGAACACTATAGGAGCAGCAATGGCATCTTTCAAACTCATCCCCAACCAAAGGTGGTTCATTATGGACTGAAAGGAGAGAGATTTGATGAGGCTCTATGTATCCTTTTCTAAAAAAAAATTGGTTAAGACACCTGAATGAACACTCACCAGGGCCATGGCGGTCGTGATCATGGTACCCCCTGATCCCCCAATTACAAGGGTCTTTTTCCCAGAGCTGGAGCTAAGTATAGCTGGAGCCATTGAAGAGGGAGGCTGTTCACCTGTGAGGAATGAGACAATGTAATTTACACAGATATCACCCATAGACTTATATAAGATATCACCCCATGAAGACCAGTTAAAGGTTAGACAAGTAGTCCTAAGTGATACATGAATTTAAAACGGTTACTAAATTGAAAAGTTTCTATATACCTGCACTCAATCTCTCTGCTCTAAAACAGAAGTCAGCCAGCTCGTTGTTGAGGATGATGCCTGTTCTACTGGAGTAAATCCCTGCACCAAAACTGGAGAGAAAAAAGACTCTTAGCCTAGAGCCTACAGTATACAACTCCAAAACCTGCAGTTTTAGCTGGTTTGTTTGCTGTTGAGACATCGGTCATATTACTATTTAGAAGGAGACTGTGTGTTAATACATTAGACAGTGTTCTATTGAGAGGGATGTACTATTCCGCATCTCAGTGAGGGTAGAGGCTCACATTTGGTTGATGGTACTTGTGACAGAGACTGCAGATCCATCTTCAGCCAGGACTGACACGTGTGTGGTCCCAAAGCGGTCAGGGGAAGGTGTTATGTTGTAGTAGGAGTCATTATAGGTACGGTCTTCACTGATCAATTGCCTGATCCGATCAGCAAAGTCAGAGTCCACCATATACGATGCATCCTACATTTAAAAAAAGTACGATTTCACATATTAGTGTGTAAAAGTACAGAATACACGTATAAACTTTTTAAAATCATATTACTCCAGTGCTAGCCTCCCTACACTGGCTTCCTGTTAAAGCAAGGGCTGATTTCAAGGTTTTACTGCTAACCTACAAAGCATTACATGGGCTTGCTCCTACCTATCTTTCCGATTTGGTCCTGCCGTACATACCTACACATACTCTACGGTCACAAGACGCAGGCCTCCTAATTGTCCCTAGAATTTCTAAGCAAACAGCTGGAGGCAGGGCTTTCTCCTAAAGAGCTCCATTGTTATGGAATGGTCTGCTTACCCATGTGAGAGACGCAGACTCGGTCTCAACCTTTAAGTCTTTATTGAAGACTCATCTCTTCAGTAGGTCATATAATTGAGTGTAGTCTGGCCCAGGAGTGTGAAGGTGAATGGAAAGGCTCTAGAGCAACGAACCGCCCTTGCTGTCTCTGCCTGGCCGGTTCCCCTCTCTCCACTGGGATTCTCTGCCTCTAACCCTATTACAGGGGCTGAGTCACTGGCTTACTGGTGCTCTTCCATGCCGTCCCTAGGAGGGGTGCGTCACTTGAGTGGGTTGAGTCGCTGATGTGGTCTTCCTGTCTGGGTTGGCGCCCCCCCTTGGATTGTGCCGTGGCTATACTTTTAGATCTTTGTGGGCTATACTCGGCCTTGTCTCAGGATGGTAATTTGGTGGTTGGAGATATCCCTCCAGTGGTGTGGGGGCTGTGCTTTGGCAAAGTGGGTGGGGTTATATCCTGCCTGTTTGGCCCTGACCGGGGGTATCATCAGATGGGGCCACAGTGTCTTCTGACCCCTCCTGTCTCAGCCTCCAGTATTTATGCTGCAGTAGTTTATGTGTCGGGGGGCTAGGGTCAGTCTGTTATATCTGGAGTATTTCTCCTGTCTTATCCGGTGTCCTGTGTGAATTTAAGTATGCTCTCTCTAATTCTCTCTTTCTTTCTCTCGGAGGACCTGAGCCCTAGGACCATGCCTTGGGACTACCTGGCATGATGACTCCTTGCTGTCCCCAGTCCACCTGGCCGTGCTGCTGCTCCAGTTTCAACTGTTCTGCCTGCGGCTATGGAACCCTGACCTGTTCACCGGACGTGCTACCTGTCCCAGACCTGCTGTTTTCAACTCTCTAGAGACAGCAGGAGCAGTAGAGATACTCTCAATGATCGGCTATGAAAAGCCAACTGACATTTACTCCTGAGGTGCTGACTTGTTGCACCCTCGACAACTTCTGTGATTATTATTATTTGACTATGCTGGTAATTTATGAACATTTTAACATCTTGGCCATGTTCTGTTATAATCTCCACCCGGCACAGCCAGAGGAGGACTGGCCACCCCTCATAGCCTGGTTCCTCTCTAGGTTTCTTCCTAGGTTTTGGCCTTTCTAGGGAGTTTTTCCTAGCCACCGAGCTTCTACACCTGCATTGCTTGCTGTTTGGGGTTTTAGGCTGGGTTTCTGTACAGCACTTTGATGTATCAGCTGATGTAAGAAGGGCTATATAAATAAATGTGATTTGATTTAGAGAGGCAGTTCTCTTCGATCCTTACTTTTTTAGTGTTGAAAACAGGATCGTGACCGTTCCTCCTCTGTCCGTTAGCAAATTTAGCTGCCTCTATGTAGCAGTGATAGGTCAGGACCTTCTGGTCCTCCTCCATGGACCTGGGGGTGAAATGGAACCCTGGGAAAGGTCACAAACAGCCAGTCAAATCTCCACAACCTGGAGAAGGTACATTTTGGAACTTTCCAATGATTGTGCGCTACCATGATGACACACCATCAACACACTTTGAACATAATGGTTACAAAGCAATAGTTCTAAATTGTAGATATAGCTGTAGCTGTTGTCTGACTTGATTTGGAGAAAGTGTTAACACATTAGGTACCTTTAACAAGGTTGAGGATGAAGGCGAGCATGACTCCCCCTGCAGGAGGTGGAGGGATGTGCATCTGGTAATCTCCAAGAGGAACAGTCCAGGCATCCTCCACTCTGACTCTGAATGACTTCAGATCCTCCATGGTAAGGGTCCCACCTAAAATGGGGAGCAAAGTATGTCCATCCATGTTAGCAATCCTTACACGGACAAGAAAATATAACAATCTGGAGTTTTCATTAAAATGTTTTTTTTTTTTTTTTAATAATGGTTTTCCCTCTACATTTCTCCCAATCTTTCTCTCCCACCCTCTCTCTCATTTACACAAATAAATATTGCTCCCACCTGCTGCTTTTACGTCTTGAATCAAGTCAAGTCCAATTTGGCCAGTGTAAAAGGCATCTACACCTTGTTCTGCAATGGTTTCCATGGTTTCCGCCAGTTTAGGGAACTTCAATGTGTCTCCTATACCCAGCACCGTCTTGTTCTTGTGGCAGAACACCTCACTGGAAGAGGGGCATGTCTTTAATATACCATACCAACCATAAACAGAAAAAAGACCAGAGAACAAACATAAAAATGCATTTATCATACAGTGGTATCTGGATGTTATGTGACTTATTTTATTTTATTTTTTACTTTAGTTTATTTAGTAAATATTTTCTTAACTATATTTATTGAACTGCATTGTTGGTTAAGGGCTCTTAAGTAAGCATGTCACGCACGGTAAGGTCTACTACGCCTGTTGTATTCGGCGCATGTGAGAAATAAAATGTGATTCGATTTTTTATTGGATTACAGTGATAGAACAGAACATTTGCAATTGTCAAACATTAGATCTCTGTAATTTCATTAATATCTCCATTCTCAAATTATCCCTGAGTATATGTGAATCCCCCTCTCCATCTGCTGGGGTGCCAAGGGCACATTCCCCACACATCTCCTGTGCTACTGCTCACACTTCTGTTCTGTAAGAGGAGGAAGAGGAGAGAGCGGAGGAGAGGAGCCGAGATGAGGAAACGCCTCTGCAGTCTGTGTCTGCAGTCTGTATTCAGGAAAGCCTCTGCAGTCTGTGTCTGCAGTTTGTATTCAGGAAAGCCTCTGCAGTCTGTGTCTGCAGTCTGTATTCAGGAAAGCCTCTGCAGTCTGTGTCTGCCGCACAGGATGTCAGTGGCACCTTAATTGAGGAGGATGGGCTTGTGGTAATGGCTAGAGTGGAATAAGTAGAATGGTATCAAATACATCAAACACATGGTTTCCAGCCATTATTATGAGCCGTCCTCCCCTAAGCAGCCTCCACTGGTCTACAGTCTGTACTCAGGAAAGCCTCTGCAGTCTTTCTGTGTATTATACCGCACAACCATACGGATGAGAACTTGGTCTGAGCCCACAGACTACAGTGGAGGTGTCTAAACGAGTTTATTAGCTTCATGCTAGGATAATAGGACTGGATATCTGGACTTTCTGACTGAAAAGTCCTTAGATACATGTACTTCATGCACTATTAACAACTTTGCTGACCTGACATTTGGACAAATGCAGTTTTAGCGTCTTTCTTTATATATATTATTCTTACTTGTAATTATTCAGGGAAGCCCAATTGAGACCAAAGTCTCATTCATAATGGTGTCCTAAGTACAAACATTTTCACAATCAGTACAATTTACATAAAAAATGAAACAAGAAAAAAACTACAAGGTACAATTACAAATAAACCACTACAATCAATCGAAACAAGTGCAATCCTCAATGACTTAATTTAACACCCGAGTCCAGAGTATGAAAACGAATGTACACATTTGAGTTCCTGTCTGTAAGTGTGAGTGAGATCTCTTACTACCAGAGTGATGTTGCTTTCACCAGGTTTCCTATGAGTGTGATGTTAAGGAGGTATCCCAGGAAGGGTGGCAGAGGAAATCCTTCTCTGGCCAGTCTAATGGTGGGCTCAAACAGCTTGGCCCAGGGCAGCTTCCCATACATTCTGTGAACCACCTCATACCCACGCAACTCTCCAGGAACGCCAATCCACTGACTACCTGCCAGGGTCCACACAAGCAAAAAGAGATGTTAAAGCTTGCACCCACCGTACTGAATGTGGATTTAGCGTGTGTCTGCCGATCATTCAGCGTGCTGTGTTTTAGGGACCACCTGCTGTAAACGTCCGACTGCCAACATTTTCACGCAATGATACATGTAAAATCATGCACACCCGGTAAACAAATTAGCGCTGGCACTCTGTTCAGAGGTGCTAAGTACTCCCGGTCAGCAAACACTACTGGACTGTATGGGCCCTAACACACAAGCAAAAAGAGAGGTGTGACATCATGCCACATTCCAGGACAGAAAGCAAGACTAGACATGAAAGGGGTAGTGTTTGGTGTTGTAGTTTGCTGACATTTGATGTTGGAACGGCTAAAAGGCATTACTCTTTTAGCTGTCTGAGTTATTTGAATAAAAAAAATATGTTAATTGTTGTCATACAATGTACACACATTCATACTGTATTTGGATCTATCCATCCATCCATCCAGCCATCCATTTATTGTCAGGTCTAACTACCTGTGATAAATGTGACAGATGTGGGACAGCCCTTCAGCAGATCAGCGTTGAATGACTGTGGAACAGTCTCTCTCGAACTGAAGGTTTTCACCGTGCCTGAGGATAGATAAAGAGATGCATAGGTTATACAATTCCACCACAAACCTTATTGGCTAAACCCCACAGTAAAGTACCACAAAAGCAAAGACTATAAAAAAACAGACTCACCAGTTTCGTCCCTAACAGTGAATATGGACCCTCCTCCCAGGCCCATGCTCTGAGGGTTGACCAGTGAGGTGCACAACAGAGCTGCAATGGCGCCATCTACTGCCGATCCTCCTTGTTGCAGTATATCTCTGGAAACAGCCCACATTACAGCAGAGGTTCCCAAACTTTTTTGTTGGCAATTGACCCCATTTGGATTTAAAAAATGTTTTGCGACACCACCATGTAAAAGAAAAACTTGATGTAATCAACAGCCAATGTTCACTTTTTTATTTTGGTCCTTGACAGTCTATTACAAATCAGTCTGACAGTACTTTCAAATCTGAAGTAAGTATGGTTTGAAGTGACTAAAATGCACCAGAAAGGTATTGGGAAGTTCAGAAGATCATCAGGCAATAATTGTGTATGATCATCTGTGTAGAAAAGCAAAAGCTCAGCTACAACTAAAATAAATGTGTATCTGAATGAAAGTGAGCAGAGACTTTTTCCTATTTCTCCAGTTTAGCCTTTTGCAGCACCTTCACCAATCAGCTCTCGATGTGCGGTAGACTCTGCCTACTATACACAATCCTAAAAGAATAACTTCCCTTCAAGTGCTAATAAAGGGCTTTCAAAGGATAGGGTCAAAAAATATATATATTAAAATATTATGACACAGGTATTAAAAGCCTTGTGTCCTTTCTCCTTTAGTCTCTTTGTTAAACAACAACAGAGACAGTAGGGGGATCTAAGAGGCCATGGTGTCAACACAAAGCTTGCTTCGTTTGTACACCCTGCAGAAATGTCCCATCACATAAAAGTAGGTCCAACTTTAATTGTGCTTACATCCTTTCTCCTCCAGTCGGGTGGTGTAGGCATGTTGGGTCATCTGGACCTCTACACTCTTAGAAGAAAAGGTGCTATCTAGAACCTAAAAGGGTTCTTCGGCTGTCACCATAGGAGAACCCTTTTTGGTTCCACGTGGAACCCTTTTCACAGAGGGTCCTGCCTGGAACCATAGAAGTTTCTCGAATGGGGACAGCTGAAGAAGTGAAGTTCATGCCTCATTTATTGCGAAAAATAAGAGATTTTCACATAACTTCACACGACTGAACAAGTAAGTGCATTGCTGATGAGTGACAACTCTTGGCAGAAGATAGGGGAAATAGATGACCTATAACACAGAGAAGCAAGCTGATCTGTGCGCGCTACCGGTTCCGCTAACAAAGCTGAAGATTTTCTGTTGAGGTACATGTTTTTGCTGGGGGAGCTGACTATTGGCCATGCTTGCTAGGGGTTATATCAATATTTATTATCAAGTAATAAAAGGAAAGCTATATCTCTGATCAGTCACAGTTGAATCAAGTAACTTGGGTTCAATACAATTAATAGTTCTGTATAATCGCTGTGATAGCCAATCAAATCTCCTAAACTGCGTACTATTTGGTAGTCTATGCTACCTACAGTTTTTAATCTATCTGCACGTTGGCTACAAGTTGAAAATTAATAGCCTAAACAGTCTAAATCACTGCAGTAAAGAGTGTTCTTCTTCCCTGCAGTAAAGAGCGTTCTTCTTCCCGCAGCTTGAACCTAGAGAGACCAGTTGAACTTGGCCATTTTGGTAAAATAACACCAAACAACACCTGTTCAACCAGACTACCAAATCCATGTATCATAGGTAGCCCATTAGAGCAGTGAAACTTTAGATAACATGTTTTAAATAAATTATCATTTATTATAACTAGCTGTACGATCTAGGCGACCGTATTTGACTTTACCTGCCAATGTCCGAGCAAAGTTTAGAGTCCGCAGAAACCGCCGCGTGCTTGTACGTGTCCTCGGGGCATCCTTGGTGGATAAATACGCCGAAGGCTAGTATGCAGAGACAGATGGATATTATAGCACCAAATAAACCGATACAGAGACAGCAACCAACCTGCCATGGCTTATATTTGGACATGCTTTCAAGAGAAAAACTTTTCCAAGAATACTATTCTCCGCTAGGCAGAAAGTGTTGTCCCGTCCCAAGAGCTCACGGCTTAGTAGTCAATGAGCCTTCATACTCCGCCTCCACCCCACTCGATCAAATTGTTGCATTTCTGAAGTAAAAGTGAACGTTGTTTCCCCTTGAGCCATGCCAGATATATACTGAACAAAAATATAAACGCAACATGTAAAGTGTTGGTCCCATGTTTCATGAGCTGAAATAAAGGATCCCAGAAATGTTCCATATGCACAAAAAGCTTATTTCTCTCAAATGATTCTTTGCATCCCTGTTGATTTTTTCTCTCCTCTGGACAGATAATCCATCCTCCTGATAGGTGTGGCATATGAAGAAGCTGATTAAACAACCTGATCATTACACAGGTACACCTTGTGCGGGGGACAGTAAAAGGCCACTCTAAAATGTGCAGTTTTGTCACACAACACAATGCCACAGATGTGTCAAGTTATGAGGGAGCTTGCAGGTGGCCTGCTGATTGCAGGAATGTCCACCAGAGCTGTTACCAGATAATGTAATGTTAATTTCTCTACCATAAGCCGCTTCCAATGTAATTTTAGAGAATTTGGCAGTACTTCCAACCGGCCTCACAACCGCAGACGATGTTGGAGACACTACGCCACCGCAAAATCTACAGGGAGAGCTCAAAAATTCAACCCCATTGGGTGCTGTCATACAGTTACATTAGCAGTGCCCATCCAACAAGGTCATTGTCCACAGATAAAATGACGTCAAATCACGTTATATGTACCATAGCTTTGATTGGACTGATCATGTCAACATCATACTTTCAAAATCTTAGCTAGCAGTCATCATCATGAATCAAGTCGACAATCTATTGGCAAATCCTTTTCAAACCTGGTCATATGAAGAGAAATGATGAACAGTGTCACGAGAATTTTCAATCCCAATGATAATAACTGTCAATCAATTGCTTTGACCAATCCCCGAGGTTTGTAAGACCATGGGTATAATAATAATAATAATTAGGCAATGTAACGGGCTTCCTCCTTCTCCTCATCCGAAGAGGAGTAGCAAGGATTAGACCAAAATGCAGCGTTGGAGTTATACATATTATTTATTACAAGGAACAGACGAAGACGGAAAAACTCTTGAACAACAATACAAAACAACAAACGAAGTAGACAGACCTGGACTACGAACTTACACGTAACGAAGAACGAACGAACCAGTACTGACTACAAACAAAACGATACAGTCCCGTATGGTGCAACAAACACAGATGCAGGAAACAACCACCCACAACAAACAATGTGAAAACACCTACCTTAATATGGCTCTCAATCAGAGGAAAAGAAAACCACCTGCCTCTAATTGAGAGCCATATCAGGTCACCCTTAAACCAACATAGAAACACATAACATAGACTACCCACCCAAACTAACGCCCTGACCGTCAAACACATACAAAATAACAGAAAACCGGTCAGGAACGTGACAGGCAAGACTCAGCTTATGCAAAAGATTAGTACCGTTTATTCAGAAAATGTTCTAACATCAAAAATGCAAACCCAGTCTTTATAACACACACATACAAGTTCAAATCTTAAGCTACGCCTTGCTCAGACAGTCTGTGTTTTTCCACTACATAGATACATCGTTTAATCTGCAACATGTTTCATCATTTTCTGTAAGCCTAACAGTTTCTCCCCTCCACGGGTGGAGACAGAATGTCCTGTAAGGAGCACAGTAGTCCAGCTTGTCTGTCGATAGCTCCTCTTATCATTTGTTTCACACTTGCACCCTGCTTACATACTAAAAAGGAACAAAAGGTCCTTGTTCTAATTCTGACTAAAACTACACACATCATCAGATTATAGTTTTATGATTCTAATCAATTTCATACAAATATATGGTTTCAGGGTGGAATTATTTAATCATTATCTTTCAACATATAAATTATTTTAGCAAACAGAAATTATAGATAAAACATATTGGCCATTGGACATAAACATTTCACAACAAGTTGGAAATCGCAAATTCAACAATGAGTGGTTTGGAAGGAATCAGTGGCTAACTGCAAACGTTGCAAAGCAATCACTAGCTTGCTATTCAATGGAGCGCGTGTGTGGTCCAAGTCAGGGTTTAAGGGTATTTTTTCCAAGCTTAAAAGGATAAACATTCAACACCATGGGCCAGAAAATGTTGAATACATTGGCCATGCTGTCAATCCAGCATGACTTCATGATTCAACCTTGTTTTTTTCCTGAGTTCCCAGTTGTCTTGAAAGCACCATAAATCCAGAGAATGCCAGACTTTGATGACAAAGTTTGATGACAACATTTTCCCACATGAAGGACCGCTGCTCCACCTTCCTGTTCAAGTGAGCACAGCACAACAAGGTGAGTCCAAAAATGTATTGTATGCTGCTACATAAATAATGTGATATGCCAGGGAGGTATATATACTGTAGCTAAGAAAGTAATATTAAGTGTATGTTGTGTAGTAAGCTGTTAGTAGCTCATGTGCCTCACCCTAATCATTTGGTCCCTTTCCCCCTCATAACTTAGCCTACTGTTCTGACTTGGTTGTGCACATGTAGCCTATAGCCTGTTTTGGAGAAATGTAATCATTGAATATTGTAAGAGCTTTCATCGTCTGCTTATATGCCCCCTTAATTTATCCTACGGTTCTGGCTTGGTGTACAGGAAGAATACTGTAAGAATGGCCCATGCTCTGAATTCTGTCGCTGTACATTTCATCCCTCCTAGCACGCTCATTAATGTCTTAATCAAAATAACAGATTGCCTCTTATCCGCTCAACATCCCGTTTGCCATCATTTGTACATCTCAATTGTCAGTAGAAACCACATGTGTTTAAGAAAGTCAGCCATATCAGCTATGTTTTTTTTAAAGGCAGTAAATGAGGCTGAATGAACTGTTTCGCTGCCAGACAAGGCTCCGCTGATAGCCAGGTGTAGTGGTGGTAAAGATTCACTCCATGGTGTTGAAAAGAACGCTCTGCTGTTGGGACAGCTTTATGTAGGCCCTAACAGTTTGCGGGCACTGTTTGTCACCGTTATAGTGCAATTAATGTATTGTTTGGTGTTGTGTTGTGTAGTGGCTTTGCTGGCATGCATCTAAAAACTGTTTTGTTGAGTTTGCCCCACCAAGATTTACATGCTAAATGTGCCACTGCATGGCCTGCATACTCACCAGACATGTCACCCATTGAGCATGTTTGGATGTTCTGGATTGACGTGTACGACAGTGTGTTCCAGTTCCCGCCAATATCCAGCATCTTCGCGCAGCCATCATAGAAACGGGAAGTAGGGGTACTGCAGCATCTCACGAAAAATCTGAATAAAAAAAATATATATATGTATATATTTATATATATATACACAGTATATACAGCGGCAAGAAAAAGTATGTGAACACTTTGGAATTACCTGGATTTCTGCATAAATTGGTCATCAAATTTGATCTGACCTTCATCTAAGTCACAGCAATAGACAAACATAGTGTGCTTAAACACAAAGTATTGTATTTTTCTTGTCTATAGTGAATACATCATTTAAACATTCATAGTGTAGGTTGGAAAAAGTATGTGAACCCCTAGGCTAATGATTTCTCCAAAAGCTAATTGGAGTTAGGAGTCAGCTAACCTGTCCAATCAATGAGACGAGATTGGAAATGTTGGTTAGAGCCTATAAAAAACACTCACAAATGTTGAGTTTGTATTCACAAGAAGCATTGCCTGATGTGAATCATGCCTCGAACAAAAAAAGATCTCAGAATACCTAAGATTAAGAAATGTTGACTTGCATAAAGCTGGAAATGCCGTCCTGCAAAGATGACTGCAAGAGCACAGCGCAGAATGCTCAATGAGGTTAAGAAGAATCCTAGAGTGTCAGCTAAAGACTTACAGAAATCTCTGGAAGATGTTAACAACTCTGTTGACGAGTCTACAATATGTAAAACACTAAACAAGAATGGTGTTCATGGAGGACACCACGAAAGAAGCAACTGCTGTCCAAAAAAAACATTGCTGCACATCTGAAGTTTGCAAAAGTGCACCTGGATGTTCCACAGCACTACTGGCAAAATATTCTCTGGACAGATGAAACTACAGTTTAGTTGTTTGGAAGGAACTAGGGGTCGACCGATTATGATTTTTCAACGCCGATACCGATACCGATTATTGGAGGACCAAAAAAAGCCGATAACGATTAATCGGACGATTTTTTACATTTATTTGTAATAATGACAATTACAACAATACTGAATGAACACTTATTTTAACTTAATATAATACATAAATAAAATCTATTTAGCCTCAAATAAATAATGAAACATGTTCAATTTGGTTTAAATAATGCAAAAACAAAGTGTTGGAGAAGAAAGTAAAAGTGCAATATGTGCCATGTAAGAAAGCTAACGTTTAAGTTCCTTGCTCAGAACATGAGAACATATGAAAGCTGGTGGTTCCTTTTAACATGAGTCTTCAATATTCCCAGGTAAGAAGTTTTAGGTTGTAGTTATTATGGGAATTATAGGACTATTTCTCTCTATATGATTTGTATTTCATATACCTTTGACTATTGGATGTTCTTATAGGCACTTTAGTATTGCCAGTGTAACAGTATAGCTTCCATCCCTCTCCTCGCCGCTACCTGGGCTCGAACCAGGAACACATCGACAACACCCACCCTCGAAGCAGCGTTACCCATGCAGAGCAAGGGGAACAACTACTCCAAGTCTCAGAGCGAGTGACGTTTGAAACGCTATTAGCGCACACCCCGCTAACTAGCTAGCCATTTCACATCGGTTACACCAGCCTAATTTCGGGAGTTGATAGGCTTGAATTCCTAAACAGCAGAGCTGCTGGCAAAATGCACGAAAGTGCTGTTTGAATGAATGCTTACGAGCCTGCTGGTGCCCACCATCGCTCAGTCAGGCTGCTCTATCAAATCATAGACTTAATTATAACATAATAACACACAGAAATACGAGCCTTTAATATGGTCATTAATATGGTCGAATCCGGAAACTATCATCTCGAAAACAAAACATTTATTCTTTCAGTGAAATACGTAACCGTTCCGTATTTTATCTAACGGATGGCATCCATGAGTCTAAATATTCCTGTTGCATTGCACAACCTTCAATGTTATGTCATAATTACGTAAAAGTCTGGCAAATTAGTTCGCAACGAGCCAGGCGGCCCAAACTGTTGCATATACCCTGACTCTGCATGCAATGAACGCAAGAGAAGTGACACAATTTAACCTGGTTAATATTGCCTGCTAACCTGGATTTCTTTTAGCTAAATATGCAGGTTTAAAAATATATACTTCTGTGTATTGATTTTAAGAAAGGCATTGATGTTTATGGTTAGGTACACATTGGAGCAACGACAGTCCTTTTCCGCGAATGCGCACTGCATCGATTATATGCAATGCAGGACATGCTAGATAAACTAGTAATATCATCAACCATGTGTAGTTATAACTAGTGATTATGATTGATTGATTGTTTTTTATAAGATAAGTTTAATGCTAGCTAGCAACTTACCTTGGCTTCTTACTGCATTCCCGTAACATGCGGGTTCTCGTGACGCAGGTGGTTAGAGCGTTGGACTAGTTAACCGTAAGGTTGCAAGATTGAATCCCTGAGCTGACAAGTTAAAAATCTGTCGTTCTGCCCCTGAACAAGGCAGTTAACCCACCGTTCCTAGGCCGACATTAATTAGGGCCGATTTCAAGTTTTCATAACAATCGGAAATCGGTAATTATGGACACCGATAAAAAAAAATATATAATGTTTAACTAGGCAAGTCAGTTAAGAACACATTCTTATTTTCAATCGGCCACTCCGATTAATCGGTCGACCTCTAGAAGGAACACTCAACACTATGTGTGGAGAAAAAAGGCACAGCACACCAACATCAAAACCTCATGGTGGAGGGAGCATCGTGGTTTGGGGCTGCTTTGCTGCCTCAAGGCCTGGACAGCTTGATATCATCAACGGAAAAATGAATTCCCAAGTTTATCAAGACATTTTGCAGGAGAATGTAAGGCTATCTGTCCGCCTGTTGAAGCAACAGGACAACGACCTGCACCGGGGCCTCCCACTCCTCTTTCTATTCTGGTTACAGCCAGTTTGCGCTGTTCTGTGAAGGGAGCAGTACACTGCGTTGTATGAGATCTTCAGTTTCTTGGCAATTTCTTGCATGGAATAGCCTTCATTTCTTAGAACAAGAATAGTCTGACGAGTTTCAGAAGAAAGCTCTTTGTTTCTGGCCATTTTGAGCCTGTAATCGAACACACAAATGCTGATGCTCTAGATCACAGGTGTCAAACTCATTCCACGGGGGGGCCGAGTGTCTGCGGGTTTTCGCTCCTCCCTTGTACTTGATTGATGAATTAACATCACTAATTAGTTAGGAACTCCCCACACCTGGTTGTCTAGGGCTTTATTGAAAGGAAAAAACAAAAACCTGCAGACACTAGGCCCTCCGTGGAATGAGTTTGACACCCCTGCTCTAGATACTCACCTAGTCTAAAGAAGGCCAGTTTTATTGCTTCTTTATTAATCAGAACAACAGTTTTCAGCTGTGCTAACATAATTTCAAAGGGTTTTCTAATGACCAATTAGCCTTTTAAAATGATAAACTAGTTTAGCTAACACAACGTGCCATTGGAACACAGGTGTGATGGTTGCTGAAAATGGGCCTCTGTACACCTATGTAGATATTCCATAAAAAATCTGCCATTTCCAGCTACAATAGTCATTTACAACATTAACAATGTCTACACTGTATTTCTGATCAATTTGATGTTATTTTAATGGACAATTTCTTTTGCTTTTCTTTCAAAAACAAGGACATTTCTAAGTGACCCCAAACTTTTGAATGGTAGTGTAGCTTACATTGCCCATGAAAGGAAGTTGGGCTAGCGAGCAATTATTTTAGCCAGGTAGCCTAGGATAACAAAATATAAAACCTGTACTGTATGACAGAGTTAAAGACTATTTCGTCAACATGAACGAGAGGAAGATGGTATTGGCGTTTCCCTACAAGTAGGGTGAGTCAACATGCTATTTCTATTCGCAAGAACACACACGCACACACACACACACACACAATCAGAACCATGGACAACCACATCATATTTAAATTACGTTGATTGGACTGAATTGTTTAGTTGTCACTGTATTAGACTAAGAAAGCATATGTGATTTGATGATGTTGAAATGTTGAAGTCGAAATAGTGCTGGAATGGTGGCTCCTGTTTTCTTTGTGACTTCCGGTAACTCTCCATGGTTCTAAATCAATAGTTGTTTAGTAGTCTGAAAATGTCAGAAACATTAACTTGCTTGACCATGCTGTAGGTCATGTAACTGTTTGTTACATGCAATATTATGCTTTGTGGACTTCACCCGACAGAGATTGCTCTCCGGTTTTGTGATGAAACAAAGGTGTTGTTGAATTTATTCTGTCACTGTCTTCTTATTGTCTCGGCCTCATGTGAAATACATAAATTAGGGCGTAATGAATTTATTTCAATTGACTGATTTCCTTATATGAACTGTAAAATCTTTGAAATTGTTGCATGTTGCGTTTATATTTTTGTTCAGTGTATATTAGATGACATTGGCAGGGAATGTGGCATATTATCTTCATACGAACAGTCTGTGCATATTATACATGTAATAGGGTTATCATCAACCATGTTTTAAACATGTTGAACTAGGCCTACTTGAAATCATTTTAGAATTATTTTTTTTAAAGAAAGAACAAATCTTTTTCAACTTATTCATTGTGCTCTCCATTTGCTGGCTACATGTGTATTATGCTTAGGTCCACTATTTCTAATTAGCTAATACACTTTTTTGTTTTCAACTACAGGAAATAGTGAATACTGTGTCCGTGTGTGTAATGTGTACACACATAGTTCCACTCCTGTCACTTTAATCACTTTAATGTCACTCTTATGCTGACCCATGATGCCCTTATCCTGTCATTTGTTACAGTAATGTCAAATGCACAGTATGCATAAACAACAGTTATTATTATCTTTGACGGAGTACAGTATGTGAACTGGATGTCAATGACACAGAGGAGTCTTTATGTTGAGGATATCCAGGTGCTTCTCAGAACATTGCCCCTCTGTTGGCTATTTTGTTCTATCAGCAGTATACTACATATAAAAAGGAGTGCTCTGTTCTGTCCCCAGCTTTCTGTCAATGTTAAGTGCAGCAACGTGGCAAAAGTTCCTTCCTGTCCCATACGCAACCCAAAGATCAGGGTCATTTAGACGGTTATTTTGAGACAACCACATCTGTGTTGACAGTCCTGATCAGCACACTTGAACTACTCCTGTTTCATTGCATCCTCAACATGTACTGTAGCATGACCTGTGTATCCACTTAGCAGACACTGTTATCCAGAGCGACTTACAGGAGCAATTAGGGTTAAGTGTCTTGATCAAGGGGCACATCAGCAGATTTTTGACCTAGTTTGCTCAGGGATTCGAAACCAGCAACCTTTTGGTTACTGGCCAAGATAATTTGTTCTCCTCTTACCTCTGAGGATTGTTTTTGTCCAGTGCCAGTGCAAAAAAATATTTTTCATTCTGATTTATCAGGGGGTGCTACAGAATGCTCAGCACCCCTACATCCTGTGACTAAGCAGACCCCAAAATATTATGACAAAATGGTTTTCATCATGACTCATTGGCATGCTCCACTGGATATGTTTTGAAATTGACAAGCGTTAGGAAGGTGTTCTTAATGTCATATCATATTATCTATCATTGTAATCATCTCAGTTCATATTGGAACTAGACATGATTTAATTTTAAATGTTTTAATTTAGCACACTGACCATGTGACTCTGAGGGGGCACAAAGAAGGGGGGTGGTCTGGAGCGGGACTAGGCCTCCCCATGTGGAAGTTGGAGAATTCTGAAAAAAACTACAACTGAAATTGCCTTTTCTAGAGCCATAATCATTATGCTTAATTCCATGTAAAAAATGATTTACATTTTTCAGCATATCTGTCTGTATCCTCCTGACTGGAGGTTCATTTTGAAAAGAAACAAAATATACTTATCTGCATCTCTGCTAAAATCTGGGTAAAAGATTGAAAATAATGTGAGTCTTATTCAGTACATTTAGTAATTGCTTGCTTTTCTAAAGTCTACCAAACTTGTCAGCAGGCATGCCAGCTAAGATAGTTAGACAAGCTAGCTACTCTAACTTGATTGATAGCCTGAAATGGCTTCTTGGTAGCCAGTTATGAGGTTGGGAGATTGAGAACCTATCTGGGCTAGCTAAAGACAACTTCATAAAATTGCTAAGTGGCTAGTAGTATTAATATATATATATATAATTTTTTTTTTTTAAACAAGACAAATCTGAGGGGGCATGACGCCTCTCCAAACTGGCTGCCAGGGGCTAATGGACAAAATCTGCTATGGCACGATAGCCAGAAATAATTGTTTAGGCATGTCTTAGCTGTGTGTGAAATTTGGTGCCTCTCACAAAAGCCACAATAACAATATGTGGAAATTGGGGAGTCATACTTGAACCATTCTGCCTCTTTCTCCCTCTTTTCTTTTGAGAACTTGTCACACCCTGATCTATTTCACCTGTCCTTGTTCTTGTCTCCACCCCCTCCAGATGTCTCCTATCTTCCCCACTTATCCTCTGGGTATTTATACCTGTGTTTTCTGTCTGTGCCAGTTCGTCTTGTTTGCCAAGTCAACCAGCGTTTTTCTCTCAGCTCCTGTTTTCCCCAATCTCTCTTTCTCGTTCTCCTGGTTATGACCCTTGCCTGTCCTGACTCGGAGCCCGCCTGCCTGACCACTCTGCCTGCCCCTGACCTCGAGCCCTGTACCGTTTTGGACTCTGCCCTGGCTATGAATGCTTGCCTGTCCCCGACCTGCCTTTTGTCTATCCCTTGGATTATAATAAATACCAGAGCTCAAACCATCTGCCTCCAGTGTCTGCATCTGGGTCTCGCCTTGTGTCGTGATAGTACAAACTGGCCCTGACTGATCCAGCAGACTTGGACCAGCTCCGACACACTGTCTCCCAGCAGGGAGCTACCATTAAGAGACAGGAGAAGCTACTTTAGAACCTGATGGAGGTGTTCTGATATCTGACGGAACGCCATGACCTGGGGTTCATGGCGTTGATGGAGCAATTCCGTGAATTAGCTCGCAAGCAGCACGCCACATCCGGCTCCCCGAGAACCCCGCTTACCTCCTCCGGAGCGACATGTTGGCGATCCTGGAACCTGCCAGGCATTTCTTTCCCAGTGCTCCCTCATTTTTGAGCTACAGCCATCTTTGTTCCCTTCGGATCGATCAAAGATAGCGTATCTAATTACGCTAATGTCCGGAAGGACGCTCTCCTGGGCGACGGACGTTTGGGAGCAACAATCCGCCGTTTGCCATAACTGGAAGATTTCATGGCGGAGGTGAGGAAGGTTCGATTCTCTGGTGCCCGGGAGAGAGGCGGCCCGAAAACTACTGAAGGGACATCAGAACTCCCGTACTGTGGCAGAATACGCAGTAGAGTTTCGCACATTGGCCGCCGAGAGTGCGTGGAATCCGGAGGCTCTATTCAATTCCTTCCTTCACGGGCTGTCGGAGGAAGTAAAAGACGAGCTCACAGCGCGGGAGTTACCATTGGACCTCGATTCCCTCATCGCCCTCACGGTTAGGATTGATGGGCGTCTACGAGAACACCGGAGTGAGAGGAGGTTGGGTCTCAGGAACATTTGTTCATCCGCTGCTGCCTGCTCACCTCCGAAGGAATCCGGAAGTCCCCGAATTTAACAGAGCAGACCCCTGTTAGCATGCTTTAAATAGCTAACCTAAATCAGTGTCCAATAACTTCTTTCTAGATTTCTGCAAAATTGTGTAAATTTGTCATTTGGGTGAACTTGAACTACACCTCAAGATTTAAGGCGGAACATTTTACAGAGTGATCGTGAGATTCAATGAAACAAACATCCCTCAATTGAACTAAATAGTTGAATTAATCCCCATTTAATACTATACAGTGCATTCGGAAAGTATTCAGACCACTTTACATTTTCCACATTTTGTTATGTTACAGCCTTATTCTAAAATTGATTAAATCTACAAACAATAACCAATAATGACAAAGCAAAAATAGGTTTTTAGAAATATTTGCAAATGTATAAAAAATAAAACCAGAAATATAACATTTACATAACTATTCAGACCTTTTACTCAGTACTTAGTTGAAGCAACTTTGGCAGTGATTACAGCCTTGTGTCGTCATGGGTATGACGCTACAAGCTTGGCACACCTGTATTTGGGGAGTTTCTCCCATTCTTCTCTGAAGATCCTCTCAAGCTCTGTCAGGTTGGATGGGGAGTGTCGCTGCACAGCTATTTTCAGGTCTCTCCAGAGAAGTTTGATTGGGTTCAAGTTCGGGCTCTGGCTGGGCCACTCAAGGACATTCAGAGACTTGTCCCAAAGCCACTATTGCGTCGTTGTTGTGTTAGAAGGTGAACCTTCGCCACAGTCTGAGGTCCTGAGCGCTCTGGAGCAGGTTTTCATCAATGATCTCTCTGTACTTTGCTCCGTTCATCTTTCCCTCGATCCTGACTAGTCTGCCAGTCCCTGCCGCTGAAAAAGATCCCCACAGCATGATGCTGCCACCAACATGGTTCAGCGTAGGGATGGTGCCAGGTGTCCTCCAGACGTGATGCCTGGCCTTCAGGCCAAAGAGTTCAATCTAGTTTCATCAGACCAGAGAATCTTGTTTCTTCTCCCTCGATTGCTCAGTTTGGCCAGGCAGCCAGCTCAAGGAAGAGTCTTGGTGGTTCCAAACTGCTTCCATTTAAGAATGATGCAGGCCACTGTGTTCTTTGGGACCTTCAATGCTGCAGAAATGTTTTGGTACCCTACCCCAGATCTGTGCCTCGACACAATCCTGTCTCTGAGCTCTACGGACAATACCTTCAACCTTTTGCTCTGACATGCACTGTCAACTGCTGGACCTTATATAGAAAGGTACTGTATGTGCCTTTCCAAAACATGTCCAATCAATTGAATTTACCACAGGTGGACTCCAATCAAGTTGTAGAAACATCTCAAGGATGATCAATGGAAACAGGATGCACCTGAGCTCAATTTCGAGTCTCATAGCAAAGAGTCTGAACACTTATGTAAATAAGGCATTTCTGTTTTCACTTTGTCGTTATGGGGTATTGTGTGTAGATTGATGAGTATTTTATTTATTTAATCCATTTTAGAATAAGACTGTAACATAACAAAATGTGGAAAAAGTCAAAGGGTCTGAATACTTTCCTGAATGCACTGTATTTACAAAGTGCACCATCCTTTAATTGCCCCAGTGTTAACCCAGTATCACTAACACCAGCTACATCTGCAAGCCCCATTCCACACCATCACAGACTATGCATACACAGCATCTCATCAACAAAATATGATAGGATAGAGGTCTTTGTATGTCCAGTCTGTAGAAGATCCCATTCTCATGTTAATTAGCTGAATAGAGCCAGTTCATACAGGAAGTCCTGGTAACCTTTTCATATGGCGTCTTGCTTCAGGCAAAACACTGGGCTAGAAATATGCACAAACATACTTATCAAGTAATTAATCTAGGGTCATGTGCTATATTTCACATTCTGCAGTAATATGACCTGAATTGTTGGCATACTGTAAGGGTTTCTATTCTAATGATGAATTGTGTTTGAAAGCAAGGATCAATTCATCCAAATACAGTAGGTGCATGAAAGAAAGCACCTCATTTGAATTGGATTTTAAATATCCTATTGTGCAGCTTAGTATAGTCGTCTTATCATTATCATAACCTGAATCAGTAACTACTTACTGTATAATTGTATGTTGATGATATAATGACTGTTGTTATACAAATTGTGTAATTGAAAAGGAGAACACCCAGAGACGGGGTAGGCGTATGTGTTGAAGCAGAGAGACAAAGGTCTTTATAATTCTATAAATAGCATTAGCTAGTTATCATTCTGCACTTTTTGCGCCATTCCAACACCCCACCAAATCCCCTCTTCCAAACCCACCTCCCCTCCTTTCGTTTTTGGGGCTATGAAGCTCTCACTCAAGTCATTTTTGCAATTTCTGTTTCCTTTCTTTTCTTCCATAAATCATTAAACCCAAATAATATACTACTTTATCCTCTCTTCAACAGTTAAAAAGGTTCTTTACTCTTTTGTTTTTCTGTGCAATTTGGTTATTTTTGTAACGAGATGCCAACAACCATTACTGTATAGTATACTTGGAAGCTGATAGACAGCCAAACAGATGAATGAGCAAAAATCTGCCTTTATTCCATTGAGGCGGAAATATAGTTCCAAAAGAATATTCGTCCAACTGAGTCACTCCTGGAAAGAAAGAGAGCGAGGGGGCAAGTTTAGAACATGGGGTAGTGGAGAAACACAGTACACAAAACAATGTGAGCGCAACACCAAACTATTGGAGAACAAAAAATGATTGTGAGTAGAAGTAAAAGTGAATGGTTCATTAAGATATAAATCATGATATTCTACAGCAACTACAGCAACTAATAGCAACTAAAAACCTGTATGCCACAAGCTGCTGTGTGGTTAATTATTAAAGCAATCGATTAATTTTTCAGGGTTACCAAACTGTGCCAGGGGACCGGGTTAATGGGGGTGCAAGATGTGGTCAGCGATAAGAGACCGACAGCAGGGAGAGGGCAGCATGGACAACAACACACACCATTCAATAACACACATATCTCGCTATAGGGTGACATGTCCGAGAACACACATATCTCGCTATAGGGTGACATGTCCGAGAACACACATATCTCCCTATAGGGTGACATGTCCGAGAACACACATCTCGCTATAGGGTGACATGTCCGAGAGCACACATATCTCACTATAGGGTGACATGACCGAGAACACACATATCTCGCTATAGGGTGACATGTCCGAGAACACACATATCTCGCTATAGGGTGACATGTCCAAGAGCACACATATCTCCCTATAGGCTGACATGTCCGAGAACACACATATCTCGCTATAGGGTGACATGTCCGAGAACACACATATCTCGCTATAGGGTGACATGTCCAAGAACACACATATCTCCCTATAGGGTGACATGTCCGAGAACACACATATCTCGCTATAGGGTGACATGTCCGAGAACACACATATC
The DNA here is from genome assembly GCF_029448725.1 of Salvelinus fontinalis. Classification (NCBI taxonomy): domain Eukaryota; kingdom Metazoa; phylum Chordata; class Actinopteri; order Salmoniformes; family Salmonidae; genus Salvelinus; species Salvelinus fontinalis. The sequence goes on from NC_074666.1 coordinate 23,853,343, forward strand.
TCGCTATAGGGTGACATGTCCAAGAACACACATATCTCCCTATAGGGTGACATGTCCGAGAACACACATATCTCCCTTTTTATGTTTTATTTATTTTGCATGTAAACTCTGAGAAAGAGATGTCCACCAAGTATGAAATAGGAGACTGTGCAGAAAGAGAGAGCGAGAAAGAGAGAGCGAGACCCTTGAGACCCTTGAGACGTAATTTAACCATTTCATTGGTGTAAACTGATCGTGAGGGTGAGAGAAAGGTGACTTCAAGTGTTACAGTAACTGTTACATGGCTTACTAGAGGTACTTTGTCTTGAATTTCACACATCATGTTGAGTTGGTGTATTTAGACCAACAGTTGTATATTACCATATAATATTGTTGTCAAATTACTAAAATAACTTAATTAACACACACATTGATGTAGATGTGCTTTTTTTGGTTGTTTACTGAGCTGGAAATGGTTTCACATTGTTTAGTTTCCGTGTGTGTGGACTGTAAATAGGCCATATTGAAGCCTGAGGCTCATGTCCCCCGCTGCTGGAGCCCAACATTTTCTAAAGAGATAGAAAGAGGGGGGGGGGGGGGCATAGAGAGCTAAGAGAGAGCGAGAGAGAGGGGAGCAGCTTTGATAAAATCAGTGGGGGCTCCTCATAGGAGAAAGGGGAGGACAATCCTACTCAGTGAATTTCATAAAAATAAAAATAGTGAAACATTTAAAAAAGTTATCATTTGTAGATAAAACTATACTAAATATATTCACGTTACCAAATAACTGATTAAAACACACAGTGCAATGAAGGTCTCTAGTAGCCTCAACAGCATTCTGTAGGGTAGCACCGTGGTGTAGTCAGAGGACAGCTATTTTCTGTCCTCCTCTGGCTACATTGACTTCAATACAAAACCTAGGTGGCTCTTGAATCTCACCCCCTTCCATAGACTTACACAGTAATTGTGATGACTTCAGGAGGACGTCCTCCAACCTATCAGAGCTCTTGCAGCATCAACTGACATTTTGTCAATCCAGTCAAAGAATCAGAGAATGAAACTAGTACTGAAAGCATAAGATACAGCTAGCTAGCACTGCAGTGCATAAAATGTTGAACAGTTGAACAGTTTTGAACAAATTAATTTCTTAAAAAATTAAGGAGAAGCAGCAGAGAGAGAGAGAGAGAGAGAGATTTCTCCCCGCTCTTCTGACAAATATTTTGCATTGCTCATACAGGAGTAATAAAGGCCTAGTGCACTATTTTGGTGAATTTTGGTGCTGCAGCCCCCTTAGCACCTCTACTTCCCGTGGCTATGCTGTCACCTTGATTACTCCAATTTGTCCCTTGACCTGTGCACTTACTTTATAAATGTTCATGTAGGCTAGGTTCCAGCAACTTAATGATGGGTATAGGGCAAATTTTTGTATCATGTCGTACTGTAGCCTAAACCTATCAATGTTACATTAAGCTAGGTGAATGGAATATGAATGACAGTCATCCAATAGGCTGAAATAGAAATAAAATCATGCTCATTAATAAAAATTGTTCTTCCTGATCTTAAATGGCACCGGCCGTCACTGGTGTAAATATGTTATTATGTTAAGTTTTAATATCTATAACTACTCCTCCCCATAGATATCAGACCTACATACATAAGAGTGACATGTCAAAAAGGCAGGACAGAGAAGAAACAGGAAAGACAGGGAAGGGGAGAGGATGACAAAATTAGAAATAGCTAGAACAAGAGCAGGAGAAGAAGGCGATGAAATCAGGGAACGGATGGGAAAGAAATGAAAAGAGAAGCAAGATATTCTACCGACTATCCCTGGAGCAGGGGATACAGAGACACAGATGTCAGAAAACACAAATTCCCAAGAGACAGGGGAGAGGAGGCTCACTTCTCAGCTTTGCACACTGAAGCACAGTTTGGAGGGAGGGAGAGGTTGTGTGTCTAATTGTGTCTATATATTAACAGAATTTGACATGTGCCTGGATCCCTGGACATCTGTTGTGTGAGTAAAGACCATGGGCATACAGATACTGTCACATTTTACTTCAGCTATCTGACTACACTTTCAGCACTCACTTAGTTCTTCTTTCATTAATGATGCAATTGTAAAGGACTTCACGCTCTTGCTTAGCAAATACCACTTACTCCTGATTTGACTCACACCGAGGCTCAAACTCAGCACTGCTTTGCTAACACACGTGACCGCCCTGGCAAAGCGTTACCAGTCGCGCCACGTTGAAAAGCTAGCTATTTCATGGTGCAAGTGGGGACACTTCAGGCTGAGGAGTAAGTTTCACACATCCCCATGCGCTACATAATCATAACAGAAATTGGTTATTATGTTTTTATCTGAAGATCTGCTATTGATAAAGAGCTTCAGATCTACTGTCCCCCGACTGTTAGATGTTCTGGTCTATCATTTAATGGGTCGTTCTATGAAATGAGTCCCTTTTGCATCCCTTTGATATTTTAAGTATAATTTGTGGACCAATATGGAATTTTGAAAGCCTGTTATATTAAATGAAGAGCCCTTTAATATAGACAACATAGATAATTCAACAAAATCTCATTTTCAATATGAATAAAGACTTGCTAAAGTGCCAAAATTCTGCATTTTGACATGTCCATCTGTGTACCGTCTCAGACCTCTAGGAAGATTTTAACCCACTTAACCAACATTTCTCCAAGTTTTCACCATCATTGTAAAGCCCTGGTTATTTTGTTGCTTTGACAAAATCATTTCTGAAGATTATTATTTATTTATGTAATGTTATTAGTGATTAATTTACATCTTTCCATTTACATCTGTTTAAAGTTCAGCCTGTTAGGTGAACTGAACTCTTGTTTTAATATGGTGAAACTATTCCTTTTTCAATATTTCTTTTCAATAGACACATTGGAAAACTGAGCGGGTGTAAGGGGTGCGTAACTGGTGGCAGGGAAGTCAGACGCAGGAGAGCAGAACTAGGTAATAGCCGGAGCAGTTTAATTCCAAAACCAACGGCATCAAGAAAAGAACAACTTGGGTACAAAACCCGACGCGCACCAGTCAACATGTGCACAAGCATTTACAAACAAACAATACCACACAAAGACATGGGGGGAACAGAGGGTTAAATACACAACACGTAATGAGGGAATGAAAACCAGGTGTGTGGGAAAACAAGACAAAACAAATGGAAAATGAAAAATGGATCAGCGATGGCTAGAAGACCGGTGACGTCGACCGCCGAACACTGCCCGAACAAGGAGAGGAACCGACTTCGGCAGAAGTCGTGACAGCGGGTCGAGAATAACACGTCCCCTGTTACCTATAGATAGGCTAGAAATGTATTGATAATGAAATTTAAAAAATGAAGCTTGTCCCTCTGTCGCACACAAAAAGCTTCCATTCCCCCTGTCACAAGATAAAATTGTCAACCCCGTCACGTACTTACTTAATATAGTTTTTTTTTACCTCTAGGAGATGGGAAAACATGTTTTTTGTTAATTAAGTTGAACGTGTACTCCTTACACTGTAAAACCGGATACGTTCTGGCTACTCAAACATTTTGAGGAAACCGATTACCTTTATATGATTAATACAAATGCAGGTTTTTCGAGTAAGGTATACTTAAATGTAACGCCCCCACTAAGCCACACTTCCAATAACTTGCGATTGTACCTTGCCTTTTCAACTGAATTGTAGAGTAAACCACCCATGACTGTATTTGTTAGTGAAAGAGACATGGTTGTTGAATTCATTCATTTTCAGTCCTGTGGCCTTCACCAAGTGAGTTCCTAGGTGAATATTATCATTATAATTGAACCATTACATATATCATAAGGCCTTATACAGCGGTCTGAAACACATAATTTACAGGCCACATCAGACCTGCAAGTAGGGTTGCAAAATTCTACAAACTTTCCCAAAAATGTTCACAGTAATCTTCCAACCAGTATTTGTGGGCAACATGGGAAATGTACTGATAATCGCATTATACTGTCTTGTGTGATATGTCATTCCTATTGGAATACAGCCAGCGTTAGGTTATCCAACAGTTGCAATTTGTATTCATCCACAACCTGCATTCATAATGACTGCCAGGGATAAAAATAGTAGGAGGAAATGACCTAACCCATTTAAACTGGAACAACCATTTTAGTAATGGGTGTACAAATTCAATAATTGGATTAGTTAGAATTGTTTTATTTATCTTTGTGTATCATAGCATTTAATCAATCAATCACTCAATGTACATGCAAAAACACAGATATATATATATATATATTTTTTTTAAATCAACCTGCAGTAGAGCATGCTGGGGAAAAAAGTTACCACATAAACATTTTATGTAATAATGATTTTTCATTGACTTTAACTCAAATACTTATAGTAATTTGTACTCAAACATGCCTTGGGGTTTACAGTGTATGACAGAATGTAAAAATGAGGTGAAATCAAACGCTTTCTTTGACCAAATTGGTGGAACAACCCAAATATGTATGGTCAAGAATGTATAGTGAATTCTATATATTTTTTTTTTTACAATTTCCATTGAGACAAATACATTTGACACACTCATATGAGTAAATGGTGCGGTTCAAAATACCCTTTACATTTAAGTGCCCTTTATAAAGGATTTGCAAAAGTTGTAAAAACAGTTTGTTTCTAGAGCATTTTTGTTATTGGTATTAAACAGTAATAACTACTTGATTGAATTATAACAGACATATAACTCAATTATTTAGCAGGCACAAACAATCACACAATTACAACCAATGATACATCCCTTACAAACCCTTTATAAAAGGTGAAGTGCTAAGTAATTGTACATGTGATTTGACCATTACAAATGTATGGAGATGGGGTTGAAAGGTGAAGGTACAATGTTACATAAGCTCCACTTTCAGCTTGAGAGCATCTGTTTACCCTAGAGAGAGAGTTAGGGTTAGGGAGGATGGAGGGAGGGAGAACACTGTGGGAGAGAGAGAGGCCAGAAAAAGACAGAGGCCACTTGAGAAAGAGCCAACTGCCAACAGGAGTGATAGCCTATTTAGACATTGTGGAGGAGAATAAATATATATCGATTTTTGTTTTGATGGCATTGAGCAATACGGTTTCACTGGATATATATTTTGAAAATGTTTAGAGTAGACTATAGGATGGATGGAAAGTTGGAAGATGGTTAGATATGTCTGGGGATAGGGAGTTTGGTTGGAATTCCATGCAGGCTGTTGCTTTTTACTCTGGTAGAATGGCAATTCCTAATAGTCCTCGTAGAGTTACTAGACAGAAGATGAGAGGAAAAGAGTAAAATCGTTCATTCCCTGCAATATGATTAATTGATGAAATTGAGAATATCATGCTGATACTAAAGTACTTAACTTTGACATGAATATAGGAATATTTGTCCAAGAGATCCAGTTCTAGTTAGGTATTTTAATCAATAACTGAACAAAAAAACTTTGATTGACAATTGTTCTGGCAAGGCAGTGAAGTAAAAACAATGTCGTACCCCTCTCACCTATTATCTTGCTTCAAATCATGTGATGCTCAACCTCACGACCCCCGGGAATGAATGAGTAGAGGAGTGACTAATTATAATGATATACGGCTCTTTTACGGTTCATTATATTCTGTGGTGACGCGGGACCTAACGAACTTTGCGCGAGGACAGTGTACGGCACGCCGCATAGCAGGCAACTATAAAATCCCCTTCCAAAGCCACCCAAATTCACTGATGCGTTCTGCGCGTGTATAGAAGCGACTGATTCGTCACTTCGTATGACACGTAGCCTCGCATCTATACAATAGAGTGAGCAGGTGGCATTCAGAACTTTATCATTTCACAGTGGGTGGGTGTTCCTAGTTTGCACTGTAGCCTAGGCTGTAGAGACGCGCGAATAGGCTACTGAGAGGGGATCCAATAGACTGCCCTGACTACACAGTATACCGGCTAAATGCCCAGCACCTGCAACTGTCTTCACCCGACCTTCAGTCTTGTCCTGGTATCTGCACACAGGAATACATTAAGGTAAAAAGAACGGCACACGGCAATGAGCTCCTCTCTTCCCAAGAGCGAATCTACGACCTCTCTGTTGAGATCTTCAGCGGTACCGGTGAGTCGCAGATCCGAACATCATTCTGAGCATCATGGGTCGCGCAGCCACCGCAGTCACCATCATCAACCCGACGGAGGTAGCGGTGTACCTGATGAGCCGTGTTGGAGCGATGAGTGTGAGGCAAGCGCGCGCAGACCGCTTTGTCAACCGAGGCATGCCGGTGGCAGGACAGACAGGAATGGAGGTGATAAACGGGTACATTCCCACCACTTCCAACAACACAGCAACCACTACGATGACGGCTACAGACAGGAAGAAATGAGAGAGCGAATGGATCGCAGTGGGAAAGACCGCAGTAAGTCGTCCAGACACCCACACCCACACCACCACCATCACAACACCTCCAAATGTGACCTGCCGCCTGCGCATCACCACGGGAACGCACGTCCGGACCGGAGGTCCTCGCCAACTCCATCCCATACAAAACAATCCGACGATACTGCGTACTTTTTTGAATCAAAGGACAGAATAAATTCTGGGTCGTCCACGAGTTTAAACTCTGATCCACCGGTATCATCCACGCCAGTGCCCGGTCCCCGTACCAGCCGCACCGCAAAAAGACTCAGCACAGCTCCACCTGAACATGACTCCAATCTGCATCCGATAGTGAAATCAGTCTTCGGGCAGGTAGGTAAATCCGTGTCTAGACAGCACTACAACACATTGATTAGCCTGCCTACTCTCGAACAAACATTCAAAGTCAGCTCAAGGATTCAACAAGTAGACTGGGGATTATTAGTCACAATAGGCAATTCATTTATGTGCATTTGCCTTAAACTCACTTTTATTTCAAGGGTCGATTTGAATTATAATTTCTAAATGCAAAAAGATTCAACTTAATTTACACAATTGACCATTTCATGCATTTTGGCATTAACGGCTCTATTATGCACGAATAAACGCGTAGGTGTTTTGTTGTGTAACACCATTAAACAGTAATTCATAACACAGAAATGAAGGATGAACCTTTCGTTCAGAGCAGGTAGTTGCAAAAGCTATAGGATGCGTGACAACAGAAGGCTGGGATTATGGATTTTTCGAACTGCACAGTGCACTATAACATTTCCCAAAGATTTTTCCTAAAATATTCCAATGTATTTGAAACAAAAGGTCCTCCTCAAAGTCCTCATCAAATAACCCCGTTCCTATAGTGCATTTGAAACAAGACCGTTGGATAGATATGAGTAGTAGCCTATAGGTCAGATTATATAGCTCAGACTGCTCAAGCATGACAAAATGAGAATGCTTCACAGTGTCAGGTTGGTATGGTAGGGTCAAACGTGAGGGACAGGTAGAGCAGGAACCCAAGCCAAATGTGACCTGACACCCATTCACCCCAGCTGACCATATCAAAAATGTAGATACGTTTTGAGTCCAAATTTCACCTATCTGTGTATCTGGTAACTAGTTTGATGGAGGGGGTGGCAGACTGTCGTGTGTGGTGATATGAAGGATACTCTCATCATGTATGTCACCTGAGCAATGGCAGGTGGATCAACTTTCCAATCCTGTGGAAATTGTAGCTGTGCTGAACACACACACACACACACACACACACAGCTATTTGTGGTAAGTCACACTCACATCAAGGTTTAAAAAAAAATGTGAGATTGAATAGTTATCACACTGAAATCATTTGGGTATGGAAAAGGTATAATCTTTGCCAGACTTTGGGGCCGTACACCGGAAGATGGATAGGTGATTGTGGATGGAAAAAGAAGGGTGCTTCTCCATCTCTTCATTCCTGCATCCCATCTCCTCTACCCTCTACTAATACAAAGGTCCTCCTCAAAGTCCTCATCAAATAACCCCGTGCTCTCCATCAGTAGGCTATCCATTGTTTTCTTCCTGTGGCGCTGAGATATTAGTTTCAGTGCTTAGGGAGATAGAAAGCTCAGAAGGAGACAACATGTTTCCCATGTGTTAATGTGTGCCAGAAATAACTTCACTCAAACCAGGCCAGAGCTTCAATCAGTCACAGGAGTTCTAGGCAGCAAACCCCAATCTAAGCAGCACTGCTGTGCTCTATAGTGCCTACAGTATCTCAATCTGCTCCACAGTGAGACACGATGCAGTAGCCCTCTATCACTCTATCCAGTCATTGTGCTTTGAAATGGGAATATTGAAGGACCTTTAATGACAATATCTGTCTATTTCTCGCTCACTTGGCTGTGAAATTGCTCAGCTGGAGGAATTTTTGAGCAGAAAAAGTATGCATGGGGACTGTGTCACTTGATGCTAGTTACTGTAAGTCAGAGACTTGTCAGAAAGCTCTCAGACTATTTCAGTAGTATCAGATCTATAACTGGATATGCAGTGTTTGTGTCCAATAACTTAATAGCAAAGTTTCAATTCAACTGAGAGTTGTGTGGTGGTGTCTAGATATTGCAAGATGTTCTGTTTGTCTGATACAAAGATGTGTGTGTGTGTGTGTGTGTACACTTGCCTGTGTGTGCACATAGGTGCATGCGTGTGTTTGGATCTTTGGTTGTGATAATCTATTAGGTGACATTTACATGTCATATCATATCTATCTTATCATATCTATCTTATCATATATTTTTATTGGCACAAGTATACTTTGAATAAATGTTTTGATATGGAGTGAGAATGTACCCATTGACATTCTATATTTCATATTTTTCTTATGTAACATCAAGGTCTCCCTACAGAACTCATTCTCTGCCAGTGGAAGCTAAATATAACACTCCCAAGACCTGATTATGAGAGAGTGGAGGAGAACAGCTTTCGTGTGGTAGTAAAAATATTCAAATCCTTTGGCTAACGCGCTACCTGACAAAGCCAGTTTGCAAATTGGTGACTAAAGCAGGGATTCCTGCATAAGAAAACATTATCTCAAGCATCCATATAAATAGCATGCTTTTGTAGCAGGGTAATATTTGATATGTGTATATGTACCTTACATGCGACCTGAAATAAGACTATTCAATTAATGGACAAAGTCTATTAAAACTATGTCTGACTCCATAAAGATAATTAAAATTGGAATGTATGCTGAAAGTCGGGAAGCAAGTTCAGGGAGTGTATACATTTAATAAATAAAAGAACAAAACAAGAAACATGAACAGCGCACCGACATGGAACAGGAAAAGAAACAATGACGACTGGGGAAGAAACTAAAGGGAGTGACATATATAGGGCAGGTAAACGAGGAGGTGATGGAGTCTAGGTGAGTGTCATTATGCGACTAACGCTGGTGACAGGTGTGCACCCTAACGAGCAGCCTGGTGACCTACAGGTCGTAGAGGGAGCACACGTGAGGAAAATATGCAAGCAAGAATTAGGCGTTTAGCTGAGTAAGATCAGGGAATGGTCATGAGAAGTGATGGCAAAATGCAAGTATTATTTATTAACTTTCTAAATTGAACGGATTCACATACAAGGCAATACTGACATTATTAACAAAACCTAATTCTAGGCATATAGGTCCTAAGGTTAAGTTACAAGACAAAGCATGGACAAAGAGATGCCTACTAGGCCAGAGGCATAGAAACCTAGGAAATTAGAAAATATCAAGATGAGAGAACAGACATTCATTCCATTTATACCAGATATGACTTGTTTGTATTCAAAATCAATTGTTGTCCAATCCACAGACCAAACGAAAAGGTAGTAAAACTAAGATATCCAATCAGATCAAACCAGCCAAGGAAGCCTCTAGGAAGGGGGTCACATCTATGTGTGATGACCTGTGGGGGTGGGCAGAGTAGGAAAATTGCAATTGAAGAAAGTGATGAGGGGGCGTTTTGAGGAAAGGGATGAGGGGGGCATTATGAGGAAAGGGATGAGGAGGGGGGCGTTATGAGGAAAGGGATGAGGCGGGGAGAATTATGAGGAAAGGGATGAGGACATTATGAGGAAAGGGATGAGGGGGGCATTATGAAGAAAGTGATGAGAGGGGAATTATGAAGAAAGTGATGAGTGGGGCGGCGCACAATTGGCCCAGCGTCGTCCGGGTTTGGCTGGGGTAGGCTGTCATCTAAATAAGAATTTGTTCTTAAACCTCTGACGAGTCACAAACCCGGATCCGGGATCCCCCCCATAAAAAAAGCTGACTAGCATAGCCTAGCCTAAAGCCACAGGGATATCATATAATAAAATGTTCATGAAATCACAAGTCCAAGACACCAAATGAAAGATACACATCTTGTGAATCCAGCCATCATTTCTGATTTTTAAAATGTTTTACAGGGAAGACACAATATGTATTTCTATTAGCTAACCACCATAGCAAAAGACACAACTTTTTTTCTCCACCATTTTTTTCCTGCATAGCTATCACAAATTCGACCAAATAAAGATATAAATAGTCACTAACCAAGAAACAACTTCATCAGATGACAGTCTGATAACATATTTATTGTATAGCATATGTTTTGTTCGAAAAATGTGCATATTTCAGGTATAAATCATAGTTTTACATTGCAGCCACCATCACAACTCTCACCAAGCAACTAGAATAACTACAGAGAGCAACGTGAATTACCTAAATACTCATCATAAAACATTTATGAAAAATACATAGCGTACAGCAAATGAAAGACAAAGATCTTGTGAATCCAGCCAATATTTCAGATTCTTTAAGTGTTTTACAGCAAAAACACAATTTAGCATTATATTAGCTTACTACAATAGCCAACCACACAGCAGCATTGATTCATGCACGTTAGCGATAGCGAATAAACCAGCAAAAGATATTACATTTTTCACTAACTTTCTCAAAACTTCATCAGATGACAGTCCTATAACATATTACACAATACATATATTGTTTGTTCGAAAATGTGCATATTTAGCGGCACAAATCGTGGTTATACAATGAGAATAGTAGCCAAGCTGCCAACAAAATGTCGGGAGAAATCTTGGGAGAGGCACCTAATCTAATCAATAACTAATCATAAACTTGACAAAAAAATACAGGTTGGACAGCAAATGAAAGATACATTAGTTCTTAATGCAACCGCTGTGTTAGATTTTTAAAATTAAAGTTACTACGACATACAGCGTGCGTTAAAGCGAGACCGCACCGAAATTAATGGCGGAATAGTAGTGGAACATTTTTCAACAGAACAACGAATTAACATCATAAATAGTTCTTACTTTTTGATGAGCTTCCATCAGAATCTTGTGCAAGGTGTCCTTTGTCCAGAATCATCGTTGCTCGGTTGTAGATTGTCGTCTTCAACTTTGGAATTAGCAGCAAACGTTAGCCATGTGATGAAGACGTGTCCAACTCACTATAACGCAGCACAAATGAAATACCGAAAATCGCAATATACTGATATAACTCGGTTTAAAATAACTACATTATGATGTCTTTAACACCTATATCGAATAAAATCAGAGCCGGATATATCTAAGGCCTATAACGAGAGCTTTTCAGAATGCCATCCTGAGGTCTATCTTGCGCCATGACGAACGTTAAAAAGAGTGCACCCCCGATTCCAAGAGCCTTTATACGGCCTCAGATCTATCTAGCAACACCATTCCAATTCTTACTGCTTACTGACATCTAAATCGTATGCAGTTTTAACTGACTTGCCTAGTTAAATAACGGTTAAATAAAATTAAAAATTAAAACATTTAAAATATTAAATGGATGAGGGGGCATTGAGGAAAGTGATGAGGAGGGGGCATTGAGGAAAGTGATGAGGAGGGGAGCGTTATGAGGAAAGGGATGAGGGGGGAATTATGAGGAAAGGAATGAGGGGGGCATTATGAGGAAAGGGAATAGTTGGTTGGCATTATGAGTAAAGGGATGAGGAGGGATGCGTTTTGAGTAAAGGGATGAGGAGGGGTGCGTTATGAGGAAAGTGATGAGGAGGGGGCGTTATGAGGAAAGTGATGAGGAGGGGGCATTGTGAGAATTGGACATGAAAATAATGACTGTTTAACAATGAATGATTCCTATCAATAAAGGAAAATCCTGATATAAATACAATATCCCTGTCTAGACGTATGAATTCATGCATAGATGTAACGGCGGTCCTCCTCCTCTTCAACCGAAAAGGAGGAGTAGTGAGGGAACCAAAATGCAGCGGAGTTTGAAGACATAATTTATTAAAGAAAACACGAAAACACGAACTTGACTAATAAACTAACAAAACAACAAACGGTGTAGACAGATCTGGACGACGGACTCACATAACACACGAGAACGCACGAACAGGGAAAATAAGCCTACACATAAATGACGATGAACAAACAAACCGAAACAGTCCCGTATGGTGCGACAAACACTGACACAGGAGACAACCACCCACAACGAACACTGTGAAACCACCTACCTAAATATGACTCTTAATTAGAGGAACGCCAAACACCTGCCTCTAATTAAGAGCCATACCAGGCAACCCATAAACCAACATAGAAACAGAAAACATAGAATGCCCACCCAAACTCACGTCCTGACCAACTAACACATACAACAAACTAACAGAAATAGGTCAGGAACGTGACAATAGATATAAATAAAACAACACTAATTTTGGTCAGTTATGAATGATAACATCATTACACTATACTCTCCATACTCATCATTACACTCCCCACTGGGCACACACTGGTTGAATCAACGTTGTTTCCACGTCATTTCAATGAACCTATGTGGAATAGACGTTGAATTGACATCTGTGCCCAGTGGGTCATACACACAATTCACAGGGATCATAATTATCACAAACATAACTGCTTTCATATTTTCTATTCATCTGTGTCATACATAGCAGTCTGCGCATTGTCAATGTAGTCATACTTTAATTATTGTATGTAGGCTACAATTTCCAACTCTTTCCATTTATAGACCAATCCAGGTTACAGCAGTCTATTCACAGCTTTCACTGTTGTATTGAGTACTTTATTCAGGGGCGCAACCTTCACTGGGGACGGGGGGGACATGTCCCCTCCAAATTCTGAAATTGCATTTTTGTCCCCCCAGTTTTATCATTGGAATGTGATACAAAACAAGGCAACGGTGTGCTGAAGGACCATGCGGACACCTCCGAGCAGTCGGGTAGGCTGTTTGGAGTGTTTAAAAAATATATACATATATATTATGGCCCCTCCATTTCGAAAACCAAAGTTGCGACCCTGACTTCTTCATAGGGATCAAATCCCGTTAACGGGATCGATTTGACAACAGCCAGTGAAATTGCAGGGCGCCAAATTCAAACAACAGAAATCTCATAATTAAAATTCCTCAAACATACAAGTATTATACACCATTTTAAAGATAAACTTCTTGTTAATCCACAGTGTCCGATTTCAAAAAGGCTTTACGGCGAAAGCATACCATGCGATTATGTTAGGTCAGCGCCTAGTCACAAAAAAACATACAGCCATTTTCCAGCCAAAGAGAGGAGTCACAAAAAGCAGAAATAGAGATAAAATTAATCACTAACCTTTGATGATCTTCATCAGATGGCACTCATATGACTTCATGTTACACAATACATGTATGTTTTGTTCGATAAAGTTCATATTTATATCCAAAAATCTCAGTTTACATTGGTGTGTTATGTTCAGTACTGTTTTGCCTCCAAAACATCCAGTGAATTTGCAGAGAGCCACATCAATTTATAGAAACTCATCATAAACTTTGATGAAAGATACAAGTGTTATACATAGGATTAAAGATAAACCTCTCCTTAATGCAACCACTGTGTCAGATTTCAAAAAAGCTTTACGGCGAAAGCACACCATGCGATAATCTGAGTACAGCGCTCAGGCACCACAACAAGCCATACAGATACCCGCCAAGTTGTGGAGTCAACAAAAGTCAACAAAAGTCAGAAATAGTATTATAAATATTCACTTACCTTTGATGATCTTCATCGGAATGCACTCCCAGGAATCGCAGTTCTACAATAAATGTTTGTTTTGTTCGATAAAGTCCATATTTATGTCCAAATACCTCCTTTATGTTCGCGCGTTTAGTTCACTAATCCAAATGCACAAAGCGCAGCCACTAAGTCCAGACGAAAGTCAAAAAAGTTCCATTAAAGTTCGTATAAACATGTCAAATGATGTATATAATCAATCTTTAGGATGTTTTTATCATAAATCATCAATAATATTCCAACCGGACAATTCCGTTGTCAATAGAAAGGAAAGGAAACGACCTTCGCGCTCAAGGACACGCGCGAGACTTTACGAAAGGCTTTCAGCCTGACCACTTGTTGAAACAGCTCTTATTCGCTCCCCTTTCACAATAGAAGCCTGAAACAACTTTCTGAAGACTGTTGACATCTACTGGAAGCATTAGGAAGTGCAATCTGACCCCATTTACACTGGATTTTGGATAGGCAATCACTTGAAAAACTACAAACCTCAGATTTCCCACTTCCTGGTTGCATTTTTCTCAGGTTTTTGCCTGCCATATGAGTGTAAGGGCTGTTGTCCTCCTCTTCCTCAGATGAGGAGAGGAGAGAAGGATCAGTGGACCAATACGCAGCATTAGGGAAATAAGCCATCTCTTTATTTGAAACGACGGCAACACGAAAACAAACACTTACAAAATAACAAAACAAGAAAACGACGTAGACGAAACCTGAACATGAACTTAACTAACTAAACGTAGAACTCACGGACAGGAAACAGACTACATCAAAACGAACGAACAGCCAAACAGTCCCGTATGGTACATACATCGACGACACAGGAGACAATCACCCACAAACAAACAGTGAGAACACCCTACCTAAATATGACTCTCAATTAGAGGAAAACGCAAAACACCTGCCTCTAATTAAGAGCCATACCAGGCAACCCAAAACCAACATAGAAACAGAAAACATAGACTGCCCACCCAAAACACACGCCCTGACCATAAACACATACAAAAACAACAGAAAACAGGTTAGGAACGTTACAGAACCCCCCCCTCAAGGTGCGAACGCCGGGCGCACCAGCACAAAGTCCAGGGGAGGGTCTGGGTGGGCAGTTGACCACGGTGGTGGCTCAGGCTCCGGACGCTGTCCCCACACCACCATAGTCACTCCCCGCTTCTGTCTACCCCTCCCAATGACCACCCTCCAACTAAAACCCCCTAAATGAACGGCCAGCACCGGGAGAAGGGGCAGCACCGGGAGAAGGGGCAGCACCGGGAGAAGGGGCAGCACCGGGACAAGGGGCAGCACCGGGACAAGGGGCAGCACCGGGACAAGGGGTAGCACCGGGACAAGGGGCAGCACCGGGACAAGGGGTAGCACCAGGATAAGGGGCAGCACCAGGATAAGGGGCAGCACCGGGATAAGGGGCAGCACCGGGACAAGGGGCAGCACCGGGACAAGGGGCAGCACCGGGACAAGGGGCAGCACCGGGATAAGGGGCAGCACCCGGCTGAGATACTCTGGCAGGTCCTGGCTGGACGGCTCTCGACGCTCATGGCTGGCTGACGGCTCTCGACGCTCATGGCTGGCTGACGGCTCTCGACGCTCATGGCTGGCTGACGGCTCTCGACGCTCATGGCTGGCTGACGGCTCTCGACGCTCATGGCAGGCTGACGGCTCTCGACGCTCATGGCAGGCTGACGGCTCTCGACGCTCATGGCAGGCTGACGGCTCTCGACGCTCATGGCAGGCTGACGGCTCTCGACGCTCATGGCTCTCTGACGGCTCTCGACGCTCATGGCTCTCTGACGGCTCTCGACGCTCATGGCTCTCTGACGGCTCTGGCTGCTCATGGCTCGCTGGCGGCTCTGGCAGATCCTGTCTGGTTGGCGGCTCTGGCAGATCCTGTCTGGTTGGCGGCTCTGGCAGATCCTGTCTGGTTGGCGGCTCTGGCAGATCCTGTCTGGCGGGCGGCTCTGGCAGATCCTGTCTGGCGGGCGGCTCTGGCAGATCCTGTCTGGCGGGCGGCTCTGGCAGATCCTGTCTGGCGGGCGGCTCTAGCGGCTCCTGTCTGGCGGGCGGCTCTAGCGGCTCCTGTCTGGCAGACGGCTCTGTAGGCTCATGGCAGACGGGCGGCTTTGCAGGCTCATGGCAGACGGGCGGCTTTGCAGGCTCATGGCAGACGGATGGCTCAGACGGCGCTGGGGAGACGGATGGCTCAGATGGCGCTGGGGAGACGGATGGCTCAGATGGCGCTGGGGAGACGGATGGCTCAGATGGCGCTGGGGAGACGGATGGCTCAGATGGCGCTGGTGAGACGGATGGCTCTGGCCGGATAAGGCGCACTGTAGACCTGGTGCGTAGTGCCGGAACTGGAGGCACCGGGCTAAGGATACGCACCTTCCTACTAGTGCGGGGAGCAGGGACAGGGCACACTGTACTCTCAAAGCCCACTCTATACCTGGTGCGAGGTACCGGCACTGGTGACACCGGGCTGAGGACAAGCACATCAGGATTAGTAGGGGGAGAAGATACAGTGTGTACAGGGCTCTGGAGACGCACAGGAGGCTTAGTGCGTGGTGCCGGAACTGGAGGCACCGAACTGGATACACGCACTACAGAGAGAGTGCGTGGAGGAGGAACTGGGCTCAGGAGACGCACTGGTAGCCTAGTGCGTAGTGTAGGCACTGTAGGTACTAGGCTGGGGCGGGGAGGTGGCGCCGGAAATACCGGACCGTGGAGGCGTACTGGCACTCTTGAGCATTGAGCCTGCCCAACCTTACCTGGTTGAATACTCCCGGTTGCCCGACCAGTGCGGGGAGGTGGAATAACCCGCACCGGCATATGTAGGCGAACCGGGGAAACCATGCGTAATGCAGGTGCCATGTATGCCGGCCCGAGGAGACGCACTGGAGACCAGACGCGTTGAGCCGGCCTCATGACACCTGGCTCAATACCCAATCTAGCCCTGCCAGTGCGGGGAGGTGGAATAACCCGCACTGGGCTATGCACTCGTACAGGAGACACCGTGCGCTCTACTGCGTAACACGGCGCCTGCCCGTACTCCCGCTCTCCACGGTAAGCCTGGGAAGTGGGCGCAGGTCTCCTACCTGCCCTTGGCCCACTACCTCTTAGCCTCCCCCCCAAGAAATTTTTGGGTGTTACTCACGGGCTTTTTGGGCTTCCGTGCCAGACGCGTTCCCTCATAACTCCGGTTCCTCTCTCCGGTAGCCTCTGCTCTCCTCAGTGCCTCCAGCTGTTCCCATGGGAGGCGATCCCTACCAGCCAGGATCTCCTCCCATGTGTAGCAACCTTTCCCGTCCAATATATCGTCCCAAGTCCAGGAGTCCTTGTTGCTCTGTTGAGCTCTCCCTTGCCGCTTGGTCCTAGTTTGGTGGGTGATTCTGTAAGGGCTGTTGTCCTCCTCTTCCTCAGATGAGGAGAGGAGAGAAGGATCAGTGGACCAATACGCAGCATTAGGGAAATAAGCCATCTCTTTATTTGAAACGACGGCAACACGAAAACAAACACTTACAAAATAACAAAACAAGAAAACAACGTAGACGAAACCTGAACATGAACTTAACTAACTAAACGTAGAACTCACGGACAGGAAACAGACTACATCAAAACGAACGAACAGCCAAACAGTCCCATATGGTACATACATCGACGACACAGGAGACAATCACCCACAAACAAACAGTGAGAACACCCTACCTAAATATGACTCTCAATTAGAGGAAAACGCAAAACACCTGCCTCTAATTAAGAGCCATACCAGGCAACCCAAAACCAACATAGAAACAGAAAACATAGACTGCCCACCCAAAACACACGCCCTGACCATAAACACATACAAAAACAACAGAAAACAGGTCAGGAACGTTACAATGAGTTTGGTTATACTCACAGACATTATTTTAACAGTTTTGGAAACTTTAGAGTGTTTTCTATCCAAATCTACTAATTATATGCATATTCCAGCTTCTGGGCCTGAGTAACAGGCAGTTTACTCGGGGCACCTTATTCATCTAAGCTACTCGATACTGCCCCCCGTTCCCAAAGAAGTTAAGCTACCACTTCTGAGGAAAGAAAAATATTCTTTGGAAGTCTGGGCAGAGAAGTAAATGGATGATTGTTTTTCACCAATGCCTAATCACCTCTGAGATGACACCACCAGATGATGGTGGCTGCTCACAATATGTACTGTAAATCAGAGAGTGTGTGTCTGTTTGTAAGATTCAATGTGTGTCAAGCATTTGTATTACTATAAACTATAACTCAAAACCCTAAAACACACAGCTTATTCAATGTATTAAAAGTGGTATTTTTAAAGAGTTTCATTCCAAAATGCTATACATCCATTTTCAGAAATTTGGGTACAAAATTCAAAAGGCATTGGCACATCTGAGCTATCTTTGTTGCAGTTGTATGGTAACTGAATAAAATTAAATAAAAGAGAAATGTTGGTAAAAAACACACACACTATCTAATCATGGCATGGCGTTCTTCAATGACAGACATGTCCACTATATATACAAAAGTATGTTGACACCCTTTCAAATTAGTGGATTCGGCTATTGTAGTCACATCCGTTGGAAGCAACGTCCAGCACAAGAACTGTTCGTCAGGAGCTTCATGAAATGGGTTTCCATGGTCGAGCAGCCACACACAAGCCTAAGATCACCACATGTAATGCCAAGCGTCGGCTGGAGTAGTGTAAAGCTCGCCGCCATTGGACTCTGGAGTAGTGGAAATGCGTTCTTTGGAGTGATGCTTCATGCTTCACCATCTGGCAGTCTGACAGACGAATATGGGTTTGGCAGATGCCAGGGGAACGCTACCTGCCCATATGCATACTGCCAACTGTAAAGTTTGGTGAAGGAGGAATAATGGTCTGGGGCTGTTTTTCATCGTTCGGGCTAGGCCTCTTAGTTCCAGTGAATCTTAACGCTAAAGCATACAATGACATTCTAGACAATTTGTGCTTCCAACTTTGTGGCAACATTTTGGGGAAGCCCCTTTCCTGTTTCAGGATGACAATGCCCCCATGCACAAAGCTAGGTCGATACAGAAATTGTTTGTTGAGATTGGTGTGGAAGAACTTGACTGGCCTGCACAGAGCCCTGGCCATAACACCATCAAACACCTTTGGGATGAAATGGAACACCGACAGTGCCCGACTTCACTAATGCTCTTGTGGCTGAATGGAAGCAAGTCCTCGCAGCAATGTTCCAACATCTAGTGGAAAGCCTTCCCAGAAGAGTGAAGGCTGTTATAGCAGCAAAGGGGGATGCCAATTATTGCCCATGCTTTTGGAATGAGATGTCCAGGTGTCCACATACTTTTGGTCATGTAGTGCATTTGTTTAAAATCAATCACTTGATGCTATTTATCTGCCTCACTCTCAGAGAAATAAGTAGTACTGCTAGGTTTTACAGTCAATTGTAACAAATAGCTACATTTTCAATAAAGAACTATACAAACTTATCATTTGTGAAATCAATATTTCAAAAATGTTCAAAAATAATAATTAAATACAGGAATATGAGATCTGTATGTAAAATAGTTACATTTGATATTTGTGTCATTTAGCAGATGCTCTTATCCAGAGCAACTTACAGTTAGTGCATTCATCTTAAGATAGCTAGGTGAGACAACCACATATTACAGTCAAATATACAGGATTCGAACATTCCATTCCAGTGAAACAATGTAAATACAGTATAGGGTAAAAGAAATTTAAATGTTCATAAACATCTGAAATCTATGAATAAAAAAATCTGAGAACAGTAATATTTTACACACACATGAAGGTACCCATAAGCAATAATTTCTGATGAAAAAACAAGTGAAAAGTAGGTGGCTATAGCATTTTGGAAATAAACTCTTAATTTATGTGTACATCAGTATTTGATAACAGGCTGTGTCGGTTCTTACCCAGTTTACCCAGCTTGAGATAAGTTACACTCATTAATAAACTGTGTGTGTGATAATGATGTGTGTGTGTGTGATAATGATGTGTGTGTGTGTGTGTGTGTGTTAGGGTAATGATCCTGCCAATCCCACATTAGCAAATTCACAGTTCGCAAACCCAACCTCTGTGTGTCATACGAGCAGCCACAGGGGTGACAGGGATTTAAAGAGTGAAGGAATTGGATAAATAGGAGGAAGAATCTGAGCTATGTGGGAAGGCAGTCATGCTAACAGACCTAGGTTATGTAAGGAAAACACAGAACTATATTTTTCCCCTTCAGCTCCCTGGTCACAGAGCATTTGACAGCTCTGGAGATAATGCAAGGAAACCTCTCCGGTAAAAGCACAGCTGAAGCCTCCTTTTCCTGCTGGTGGTATACTCCCTCCTCCGTACCTTCCCTTGTCACTCTTCCACTGAATCATTTCCTCTTTCACTCTATGGACCCCCCCCCCCCCCCCACACTTTCTCTCTCTGCCTCTCAAAAAAAAAGAACAGTAAACATTACACTCCCAAAGTTCTAAAGGAATAGAGACATTTCAAATGTCATCTCTCTCTCTCTGTGTGTGTCCCTCTCTCCTTTGTCAGTCTCATTCCTTTTTTTATTATTAGTTCTCCGACCCTCGCTCCATCATTCCCTGTCTTCCTCTCCATCTCTCCCTCCCTCTCTCCTGCCAGGTCATACTGACCTTGATGAGGTCTGAAAGGGAAAGAGGGGGCAGAGAAAATGGAGAGAGAGCATGGATGACGGGAAAGAAAGAGAGCATGAATGACGGGAAAGAGAGAGAAAAATGAAAGGACTGGGTGGTAATGGGAAGGGAAAAGGAGGTGTGGATAAGCTGCCATGATACATGTATAAGTACTGTCGTATCAACTGTAATTTCAGTCTTTAATATGTTTATAGCCCAAAGACTATTTATAGCCACAGATGGGTATTTATACAGTCCATTAATGGATGGTTGTGAAGGAGGTAGACATTTTCACTATTCAGTTAAATCCCCATTGAAATGTGAAGGATTAGACCGTGAAATTCAGGAGACTGTGTAAAGACGTGTGTGTCTGTGCGCATGTGCGCATGTGCGTGCAAGTGTGTGTTTATGTGTGTGAGTGATAATGATGAATATTCATGGGAACCTGAGGCTGTCCGTAGCCACTGGAAGAGGAAATCAGGGAGACAGGGAAACAGTGAGAAAGGAAAATGAGAGAGAGTGAAAGGGGACACAGAGGCAAGAGGCAAAAGAAGAGAATAGTAATATTGGCTAAGGTTGTATCATGATACTATGTGCTATGCTATTTGAAATGTTGACAGCAAACTACTCCCCACCATAATTTGCAAATAAATAAATTAAAAATCCTACAATGTGATGGTCTGGATTTTTTTTCCTAATTTTGTCTGTCATAGTTGAAGTGTACCTATGATGAAAATTACAGGCCTCTCTCATCTTTTTAAGTGGGAGAACTTGCACAATTGGTGGCTGACTAAATACTTTTTTGCTCCACTGTAACTATTCCTAGCATGGAATAAATTAGTTTCAAATGAAAGATTATACTTTCATTGCCATAAAAATCACAACCTATTTAACCTAATACATTTTTCAGACTTTAATTGAAAAGGCTGTTATTTCAACTCGGGTTGATATGGTGTGTCGTCACCATAATCTCTCCGTACTTGGGCTGTTTACAGGTCACTGACTGAATCCTCCTCGGGTGATTTTCACATACAGATGCTATAAGGTCATCATCCCAAATCAACTTGTTTCTCAGGCTCTGCTCTCCTCCATAAGGAGCCAGACATACGGGTTATCCATTCTTCAATATCTACCCCAGATGAAACTAAAATATAAGGTATAAAGTATATTATTAATGTAATATCTCTGTATCTGATTTGTGAATATTGATGTGAATATTAAGGTAGCATTATAATACGGTAATAATTATAGGCAATTGGATGAGGAACAAAAAATGGACTGTAAGGCAGATATATTCATCATCATATGGAGGTTACAGAATGAACCCACACTCACATACAGTACTGTAGTATAGTACATACATGGAATGAGAAAAAATACATGCCATGGCAGAATCATGAAAGATGATGCTACCAGCCCTACCAGTCCAGTCTCCTCTCCCAACTCATTTAGCTCACTAGATGGCACTGGATCAGATGGGATTATCTTTGACCTCAAATCTTCATTAAACTGCAAAAGCAATTATTAACATAAAATTTCCTCTTAGAATTAGTGGCATGTCTCTCCCTTGGCAAGCTGTATGTGTCTGCATGTGTGTATGGAAATACTAATGCATGCTTTCCTTTGTGTGCTGACTGTGCCTTGTTATGAAAGGAACATATAGAGGGATGTTGTATGGATGAGTGTATATCAGGAAGTGAACACAGTGAGCGTTATTGTTTATGTGAATTGGCACATAAAACAGGTTTGTGTGTGTGTGTGTGTGTGTGTGTGTGTGTGTGTGTGTGTGTGTGTGTGTGTGTGTGTGTGTGTGTGTGTGTGTTATGCCTGTGCACACACTGGGCTGACATTTGAGAGCCAACGGCTCCTGT
This sequence comes from Salvelinus fontinalis, assembly GCF_029448725.1. Classification (NCBI taxonomy): domain Eukaryota; kingdom Metazoa; phylum Chordata; class Actinopteri; order Salmoniformes; family Salmonidae; genus Salvelinus; species Salvelinus fontinalis. The sequence goes on from NC_074666.1 coordinate 23,875,826, forward strand.
GTCTGATTTCTGATGTGTTCTGATGTGTTCTGATGTTCACAATGAGCCTCCGGTGAGAGACTGGATGAATCATCAGGAGTAGAACAGAGAGGCAGACAGAGAATAAATGAATAAAAGAGGTAGAGGATAGATGAGAGAAAGGACCTTGGTGTGTGTAACTATGGGAAACGATTGACCAGTGGCAGCCACTGCAGGTGATTGCAGAGATTGCTATCAGCATACATGTGGTGCTTATTGCCTAAATGCTCAGAACCCTGTAGATATATAACTAGTATGCAGTGATTTGTGGTGTGTGTTGTACACGTATGCATGTGTGTGTGTGTGTGGTCCATCATCCACATGCCTTTTATGTTCAATTATTGTGTATTTTGTAGAGCTTTGATCTCAATACTGTCCCTTCTAGCTTAAAATTACTTTGTGAGGAACGTACTCTTCTGTGTATGTGCATACGTGTGTAAGAGAGAGGAGGGAGGAGAGAGGGGTAGAGAGAGGAGCGGAGAGATGAGGAGAGAGCGAGAGAGGGGGAGAGAGGAGGGGAGACAGAGGAGGGAGAGAGGGAGGGAAAAAGAGAGGAGGAAGAGAGAGAGAGGGTGTGTTATATTTTTAGCTCCACAGCCCCACATCCGTGAGTGTGTTTAATCGAGTGTATGCGCGCGTGTGTGTTTGGATTAGTGTCTCCAGTATCTTGCTCAGGGGAAGGTAATATGCTTGTCCAAACAAGCTTCTTTGTCACTCTCTCTCTTTGTAGAGATGGTTTGAAACTGCAACAGAGTAAGGGAGAGACGAGAGAGGGAGGGAGAAAAAGAGAGAGAGGCTGAGGGAGAGAGAGGATGGTGAGCTAATGAATAAGCAATCTTGCATTTTCTACTTTGAGGGCTTGCATCTCGCTATGACACGCATGCCTGCATCCTCTCCCTCATGTCTTTGTCTCTCTGATCTTTCATTCTTTGTTGCATTTCTTTGCTTTCCTCCATTTCAGTTTACCTCCCCTCTTCCCTCTCTAACCGTGTCCTTCCCTCTAGGTCTTCTGTGGATCTTGTGCAACCTCACTTTCCCGCTCTTTCTTTCTCTCTGTGTCTCTCTCTCCCCCTAAATTCCCTCTTGTCTTAGTTTGTGACCCACTGAGCCCCCTTTCTCTTTATCCCATGCATGCATAGAAACACATGCACATGCAAACACACACGCATACACATGCACACACACCACACAGACATACTAACACAGACACGGTTAGAGACACAACACACACCGAGAGGGACTTTACCATGGGGAACTCAGTCAAATCTCACTTCTCCAAGAAGGTAAGGTTTTGTGTACTGTGTTCTGGCTGTGGACCACCTGAACCCCTGACTGTCTGTGGTGCATGTCTGTCTCACTATCTGTCCTTAACTTGACTGGAGGCTATTGGACCACACTGGACATGGATTTTGTTTGTATTGACTGTGGGGCATCTCTGTCAGTTTTCTGGTCTGAGGAGCTGTGCTCTCGCTGTTACATACTAGTTGTGAATATTAGAGGAGACAGGACAACCTAGTGTCTCATGCTATGGTCTCATCCACCCCACTGAACCTCAAGGACTAAAATAGTCAGCTGACCAGTGTAGAATACTGACTGTGAAGCTTGAAATATTTTGTGGATAGGAAGACGACAGTATAGTTGTACATGGACTATATGAACTCTACCACGCATTAGGACTATATTGTGACTGTTTTTACATATTTATTTGTGATAGATGTAAATATAACAGTTGTGCTGGAGTGACTGTGTGGGAGTCCTTAGTGTAGTAGACAGTGTCTTGTGTTGTTCTTGAACCCGCTAGCTAGGATGAGTGGTGTCAATAAGCAACCTCCTGTCATGATCAACCACACGAGTCAAGCATCACCACTTCACCTCTTCAGAGGGGATTAAGTGGCGCAGACAAACCAACAGGTGGCGCTATAGTCTTGAACCATGCCTGCAGGAGCATGATGGACTTTAGCCTGATCTTAACAGACGCCTTGTGTTCGCACAATGCAGGTTGGGTTTCCAACCAGTTGATGTTCATTGTACTATAAATGGACAATAGAATGGATATATTGGACTTATCGTGAAGGGATTTTTACATTATCTGCCAGTAGTATATGATTAGTCCATGTACAACAATAATTCAGTGATTTAACAGAAGGATCAACAATGACAGCCATAGCTCTTTAGCTATCTAGTAACTGCACAGTAAAGACATGATTTCATGTTCAGTGGGAGCATTGCTTCACCACGCATCAGTGAGATTCATCCCCTTCAGCAGCTGTACATCCTTGAGCGTGTACAGTACAATATGACAAGCAACTGTTGAAGGCATCTGGTAGCTAGGGAAGTTACTGCTTGACTGCTTCTCACATTAGAATATTGTTTTAGCTGTCATTTCAATGTAATACATTAAAAAAAAACACGTCTCCACATTAGTAGTGATTTTGGTGACACACTGGACCTTCAGATAATCAGCACTGCTTCGTGCATCACTTGCTGATGTGGTGCACTGCACTGTAGCAGGGCAGGAGCTGGCGCTGGAAATGCCACTGTAACAGATGGAGTGTGAAGGTCATGTACATTGGAGAGCAAATGCAGTGTTTGTGTGGGGGTCGTCTGGAAAATGGGCAGGGATAGATGGGGAGAATCTCAAATGCATACTCCTCGTGTCCTCACTCCTTATTCTCAAAACTCCACTTTCTCTTCCAATCGGTTTTGAGTGTGCAATTAGGATTCTCCCATAAAGAGCTCTCTAGCTGAAGAGAAAGGCAATTTTGGGGGGAAACAAACAATGGAAGGAGACAGGTGACTCACCATCTGGATTCGGTCTTATGGAGCAAATTATTATTTTATTTTTTACATTGGATAAAAGTAGAGACTCAGAGCTACAAAATGGTATATCATACACTGCATTTGAGGAACAATGGGAAAAGAATTCTGCTTTGAAAGTTGAAAAACTTGTAAACTCACTTTTGAGAAAATGGCATTTTAGTGTTTCGGTGAGAGAGCTCTTCTTCGTCTACACCCATTCAGCATCGTTCACACCCAGCTTTAGCCCCATCCATCTTATTGCATTCAATGCGCACGCTTGACGCTCTGGCCGATGATTTGTTTACCTCTGGATAACATGAAAACAGCCTAACCAGCTCTGCTTAAAACAATTTCATTGTTTTTTTGCCGACGTTTACTGACATCGACCATATTCAACGGGTGTTTGACACTTTATCTTATGTAGCTAGCTATCTAGGTAAACAAGGAACCTAGTTAGGTAAACAACGTGTAAGATCACACACATCACATTACGTTAGCTTATGAGCCAGCCACCTAACGTTAGCTAGGGAGCCAGGCAGCTAACGCTAGCTAACAGTACACTTTAGCTTGAAATGAAACCACTTTCTGTCAAAATTAGAAACGTGTAATATCTGAAAATGTAGCTAGCTAGGCTATCTTACCCGTAAAAGTCATCATGCATGATGGACGCGTCTCCCTATCACTGATCCATGCCACAAATGTCCTTAGTTTGAAGACATAATCTGGAAACAGGTGTTTTCCCATCTCTTTAGCTATCGTACTCTATTTCCACTGATTTCAAAACTCGATCCTCCAGAAAGTGGAGAGCAACACTTATGCAGCTACATTTAAAAAAGCCGCGTTCAACAGGATTACCAACACAGACTGACCAGCTGAAATAGACAAAAGCCTTCATTGAACGAATTTTTTAACTAGGCAAGTCAGTTAAGAACAAATTCATACGCCTAGTTTCCTGAATCAGTTCACATTAGAGGCATGTCATATAGAGATACAGTAATTTACCAGTCAAAAGTTTGGACACACCTACTCATTCAAGGGTTTTTCTTTATTTGTACTATTTTCTACATTGTAAAATAATTGTCAAGATATCAAAACTATGAAATAACACATATGGAATCATGTAGTAACCAAAAAAATGTAAAACTGTCACGTTCTGACCTTAGTTCCTTTTTTATGTCTTTATTTTAGTTTGGTCAGAGCGTGAGTTGGGGTGGGTATTCTATGTTGTTTTTCTATGTTTTGTTCTGTTGTTCTATTTCTATGTGTTTGGCCTAGTATGGTTCTCAATCAGAGGCAGGTGTCAGTCGTTGTCTCTGATTGGGAGCCATATTTAGGTAGCCTGTTTTCCTTTGTGTTTTGTGGGTGGTTGTTTCCTGTGTCTGTACCGTACGGGACTGTTTCGATTTTCGTTTGTTCATTTCACTTTGTTATTTAGTAATTTTTTATTGTTCAGTTTTCTATATTAAAATGGACACTTACCACGCTACACATTGCTCCGATATCGCTTACTCCTTGTCAGAAGAAGAGGAAAGTCGTTACAGAACCACCCACCAAAAATGTACCAAGCAGCGTGGTATCGGGCAGCAGCAGAAATCTCTGGACTCATGGACATGGGAGGAGATTCTGGATGGAGAAGGACCCTGGGCACAGGCTGGGGAATATCGCCGTCCCAAGGCAGAGCTGGAGGCAGCGAAAGCTGAGCGGCGGTGGTATGAGGAGGCAGCACGGCAGCGCGGCTGGGACGAGAGGCAGACCCAAACATTTCTTGGGGGGGAGCACACGGGGTGTGTGGCTAAGTCAGGTAGGAGACCTGAGCCAACTCCCCGTGCTTACCGTGGAGAGAGAGTGACCGGGCAGGCACCGTGTTACGCGGTGAAGCGCACGGTGTCCCCAGTGTGCATACGTAGCCCAGTGCGCTACATTGCAGCTCCTCGTATCGGCCGGGCTAGAGTGTCTCCAGTGCGTCTCCTCGGTCTGTGTTATATGGCACCAGCCCTACGCAATGTGTCTCCCGTGGGTCTGCACAGCCCAGTGCGTCCTGTGCCTGCGCCCCGCAAGTTCCGGGCTAAAATCAACATCCAGCCAGGACGGGTTGTTCAGGCCCTTAGTACGAGACCTCCAGTGCGTCTCCACGGACCGGTCTATCCTGTGCCTCCTCCAAGGACCAGGCCTCCAGTAGATCTCTCCAGCCTGGTGAGTACTGTGCCTGTTCTAAGAACCAAGTCTCCTGTGTGTTCCTCCAGTCCGGACCCTCCAGAGCCGCCCGTCTGTCCTGAGCTGCCTGTCCTGAGCCGCCTGAGCCGCCCGTCTGTCCTGAGCCGCCAGAGCCGCCCGTCTGTCCTGAGCCGCCAGAGCCGCCCGTCTGTCCTGAGCCGCCAGAGCCGCCCGTCTGTCCTGAGCCGCCAGAGCCGCCCGTCTGTCCTGAGCCGCCTGAGCCGCCAGAGCCGCCCGTCTGTCCTGAGCCGCCAGAGCCGCCCGTCTGTCCTGAGCCGCCAGAGCCGCCCGTCTGTCCTGAGCCGCCCGTCTGTCCTGAGCCGCCTGAGCCGCCCGTCTGGCCTGAGCCGCCTGAGCCGCCCGCCTGTCAGGAGCCGCCTGAGCCGCCCGCCTGTCAGGAGCCGCCTGAGCCGCCCGTCCGTCAGGAGCCGCCTGAGCCGCCCGTCTGTCAGGAGCCGCCCGTCTGTCAGGAGCCGCCCGTCAGTCAGGAGCCGCTTGAGCCGCCCGTCAGTCAGGAGCCGCCTGAGCCGCCCGTCAGTCAGGAGCCGCCTGAGCCGCCCGTCAGTCAGGATCCGCCAGAGTCTCCCTCCAGTCCGGATCCGCCAGAGTCTCCCTCCAGTCCGGATCCGCCAGAGTCTCCCTCCAGTCCGGATCCGCCAGAGTCTCCCTCCAGTCCGGATCCGCCAGAGTCTCCCTCCAGTTCAGAGGCGCCCGTCAGTCCAGAGGCGCCCTCTACTAGGGTCTCCAATCCGGGGGCGGTGGCGAGGGTCGCCGCTCCTAAGGTGTCACAGAAGTGGGCCGAGACTATGGTGGAGTGGGGTCCTCGTCCCGCTCCAGACCCGCCACCGCGGTGAATGCCCACCCAGACCCTCCCCTATAGGTTCAGGTTTTGCGGCCGGAGTCCGCACCTTTGGGGGGAGTACTGTCACGTTCTGACCTTAGTTCCTTTTTTATGTCTTTATTTTAGTTTGGTCAGAGCGTGAGTTGGGGTGGGCATTCTATGTTGTTTTCTATGTTTTGTTCTGTTCTATTTGTATGTGTTTGGCCTAGTATAGTTCTCAATCAGAGGCATGTGTCAGTCGTTGTCTCTGATTGGGAGCCATATTTAGGTAGCCTGTTTTCCTTTGTGTTTTGTGGGTGGTTGTTTCCTGTGTCTGTACCATACGGGACTGTTTCGATTTTCGTTTGTTCATTTCACTTTGTTATTTAGTATTTTTTATTGTTCAGTTTTATATATTAAAATGGACACTTACCACGCTGCACATTGGTCCGATATCTCTTACTCCCCGTCAGAAGAAGAGGAAAGTCGTTACAAACACATCAAAATATATTTTAGATTATTCAAAGTAGCTCCCCTTTGCCTTGATGACAGTTTTGCACACTCTTGGCATGTATCTCTTTTCACATTTGTCCTCAAAGATCAAATGACAGCATTTAAGCAACATTAAATCTTATTAAAATCTGTTCATATACACCCCCAGGAAGAATATGACACTTTTTTTTTTTTTTTTTTACATTTTCTGACAGGCAGGCACTTAGATATGGCCATTTTCACGTTTTCATAAATTCTTAGAATGTTTGGGAATTACGTAAAATACCGTGTTTGTGAAAATTCTATAGCATTATAGAGTGGGAAAGCGGCCGTAAGTTTGGACAATTAATAGACACTGCATTAAATAAAACCTAATAAAAACTTTGTCTTGTCCAGGACTGGAGTCTACGCAGACCGGTGAGCCATAGCCAATCAGGGCTACAGTAGGCAAATAAGCCATTTGTCACACAGGCCTGCCATCATTCACTTTGAACTGGACAGTGTGTTTACAGGAAGTTGCAACAGCATGACTTTAGACCATTAGAACACATTCGCCAAATGCCACAAAATACACCTGAATGGATTTCTGCATATATCTAAATACCACTGGAGTCGTCTTACATTTGGGAACTTTACAGGTCTTTTGATCAAACAACATGAAAAGGTAGGCTATCTCTCCCTCAGTTATGCACCAACAAGATGAACAACTAATGCTAGCCAGAGCAAGATGAGATAAAATCTAATTAAGGAACATTTTATCAAACCTTTTCAGCTAGTTGGCCTTCAAAACTGCACTCATAAACGATGGGGAATTGTAGCCTTCTGCAGCTTTTCTGCCAATGCATGCTTGTCCCAAACAAGCACCCAAGCTTACTGGCTAAAGATGGTTAGCTTGCTAGCTAGCTACTTACAGACACAAATGAGAGAACACCTCACTGACCATTTTACTCACCCTAGCAGAGTTGGTTAGGCTGTTAACATGTTATCTATAGCGTTTACTATTACTTTTTTTGCCTACGTTTACTGACACCGATCATATTCAACAGGTGTTGCACGTATGTAAATTCATCAGTGATTCTGGGCTCTGGCACTCAGATGAGAGTGCTCTGAAATTGGAGTAGATAGCCAGAGGGAATTTGCGAACGCAAGAGATATGCTAACTGGATAACATTTGTTCAAATTCTTGCTAGCTAACCAAATTACATTCCCAGCCTTCGTTACATTTGTTAGTTTTTACCAAAATATTGAGACATTGAAACTGAAACAGTGCATCCCGAATGGAGGCAGCAAACATTGTACCAACCTGATAGCAATATTGTTCAGACTACCAAGAAATGTATCGGTGAATGATATGAATCATACATTAAACTGCATCTCTCTATTCTGCCAACAATGCTGTCAGTTCCACTTTAAGTTGACTGCTTAGTGTTCCATGTATAGTGACACTTTCTGTCATAAGCCAGTCAGCATTCTAGTCTCTTACCACAGCTCCTCTCTGTCCACTGATGTCACTTTTCTCTTTGTCTGTCATTACACTGCAGAAAGGTTGGCCCTTGTTTTTTTTTACTTTTAAAGGTTTCTTGTGGTGGCCGATGTTCCCTTCCTATTTAATTAACCTGTGGCTCTGTCTGTAATTAGGTCTGTGCGTTGTGTGGCCTGTCACTGTCCACGGGTCCACGGACAAATTAGTCATTATAATGTAATGGCTGGATGTATTTCATTCTTTCCATCATTGGGACAATGGTTAATTGGAATGAGCACGAAGCCATCCGTCTCTTTTATATGCGTGTGGCTTTCCTGTCGTGAATAAAACCCTGTATTTAAATGGTATTTAGACAAAATTATGTATTGAGAACTCTACATTTTTAACCAATAATGAGTGTGATCATTGTCTGGGTACCTTACACAGGGATCATTGTGCCACTATTACACTGTTCATATGTCAAAAGCAGAATGGCTTGCAGATATTTGTTTGGGTCTTCCTGCGTGCCCTCTCTTGGATTGCGCTGATTGTCTTAGTTAGCTGTTGTGTCTCTTTGAATATCTAATCCTAGCAGTGTGCTGAGTCAAATCAGTGTCCTCAGCTGTACGGAGACATCTTTGGGATGGATGGGTGGCATTAATTGCCCCGTTCACTGAACCCAATCCCTGACTGTGTTCCTTCCACATGACTGACACCTTGACTAGCCCCATTAATATCCTGACCTCTGACCTCACTCACAGGGACTAACAGACATGTTTTCAGCCTCTCAACCACCACCTCACTTCCATCCACCCACCCTCATACCATCTAGCCCCTTGTTGTTGACTGACTCCATGTTGTCCATCCACAAGCTGAGTCACAGTCTGTATCCCTGTCTCTGCCCCTGTGCCTCTATCTCCTGGCCCCACACCCTGGATATCTGTGACCCCAGGACCAGAAGAAGAACTACAGAGCAGTGCAGTCCTGTGAGGAGGGGACTGGGGGGGGCTATCTTGAGCCACTAGTGGCTATGGCTCAGAATGGAGGCAACATGCACAACGTACTGGGGCCTGCCTGCATCTTTCTACGCAAAGGCTTCGCTGAGAGCCGGCAGGCTGTACGTAAGTCCAGACACAAACAGACACATGCCCATAATGCATGCAGAGTCACGTTTACAGTTTGTAGCTACACGTAAGAAAACAAACATTTTCATATAAACTTACACACAATCATACAGACATTTTGTCTTTGTCTGCTTCTTTTTCACCCACGTTGACCAATACACTCCTTATGGACTCAAAGAAGAAGGTAATGGACTCCAAATATCCGCATTAACCTACATATAGAATGCTTGTCAGTTGGTGTGAAAATGACCGTGTGCGACTGTGTGTGAGTGTTAGCACTCACTGCCATTTGTGCCACTCTGATAGAATGTAAGTCGTTGTGTTCCATGTAGTATTACCTTGACGGAATGTTAGACTGATTACTAAGTCTGTGGAGCAGCAACAGGGTCATCTGTCTTCGTCTGTCTCAGTCTCACTGTGATCAGTGGACTCAGTAGCAAGGCATTGTCATGAAGGGAAGATGTGCACTGACCTCTCCTTTGTAGACTGGCACCGTTCATAGCCTGTCATGATGATGTGTTCTGTTCTGTGATGCTATTGGGGGATACAGGGGTGGGGTCGAGCTAATTCAAAGGCTAGACGTTAATCTTAAGAGAGAACAAATGGAACTCCTTCATCCTATGTTCCCCCAGAACTCACCACCAACCCTCAAAGTTGGCATGCACCTCTCAGCTAAGTAGATGGGCTACTCAAGCATAAAAAAAATGCTCTAAACTAAGTTGCATTTGGGTTCATCATTACATGATTTAACACAAAAAAACTGTGATTGCACATGTACCAAAAGTACTCTACGATGTATTACGATTGTTAAGTTGATGATATCTCACACAAGAGTTTTGTAGTGTCATGAGCCATCACTTGTAGAATGCCACTTGCTGGATCCTAACCCTGACTTGTGATTCTTTGCAGGATAGAGAGCTGAGGCCGGAGGAGATGGATGGTACGTTTCATTATACAGAAGCAAACAGTATGAATGCAAACAGCTTTCATATTGCATATTGGACTGTAGCATTCCCAGGGGAGAACAACTGCCCCCTCTCATTGAAGCCACCGAAGTCCAAGGCTGACCACGGTACTGCAGGCAAGGTTAGATCCCTCATTATTGTGAATGGAGAAATGGCAATCTTCGTGGTCAAGCTTCGTGTAATACACCAGATGTAGTTCCTTGAATCAATTATTTTAAAATCGCACACGGAAGTGATAAGGATAATTTAGTTGCTAATGGCAGCCTGCAGTAACCCAGTCGGCCTTCAACTGCGTTGCTCAATGAGAGGGGGCAGCACTGAGCTAACCTGCAACGTCACTTCCTTGAGTAGCTCAAACTGCTCATGTTGTGTCTCCATGAGACGCCATCTTAACCGACTTCATTTGGCTTCAATGCGCTATTGAGTCTTCACATAGGAATGAATGGTGTCACATGATCAATGGCTTTGTCGATTCATATATACAGTCATTGAGCAGTCCTCACTGGTTTAGATATACAAACAAAGGATCTGCCTGACCTTGGTAAAATCTCATTCTTGTGTTGAGTGCCTTTGGAATATTTTCAGCCTGTGGACTGTTTCAAGCTTACCTCTCACTCTCCCTGTCATGTTTATTATAACACCACACTCATTGTAGTGTAGTAAAACAATAAGCCAACTGATGGTTTTATAATGTGATTAAAAAGCACAATTGATCTTTCTCCCTATGCTTTCCTCTCAGAGTTGCGCGAGGCTTTTAAAGAGTTTGACAAAGACAAAGATGGCTTCATTGGCTGTAAAGACTTAGGCAACTGCATGAGAACCATGGGCTACATGCCTACTGAGATGGAGCTGATAGAACTGAGCCAGCAGATCAACATGAACTGTGAGTAACCGTACGTACGGTATGTGTGTCTATGAAAGGGAGCAAAATGGGAGGTCTTGCGTTCTTTTTTTCTATGCTCTTGCATTTTCCTCTATCCTTCTCTCTTTTGTTACACTCTCATATTATGTTCTTTCTTCCTTCTTTCTCTAAATCTCTAATTCATGCTCTATGTACCCCCGTTCCCGTCCACTAACACACACTAAAAGACACTTGCACACACCATTACACACAGAGGCTCTGAACATTCAAGGTCCAATACCTCTGATGTAGATCCCTTTAACAATTAACCCTGAAAAGAACATAACATTCACTTCTATAAATACTATCTGGGCTTGGAGAAAATTGATGACTGAATATAATGTAGACACGACAATAGCTTAAATTTCGCCAGTCTTTTCTCTCTCTCCTCTTTCAGAGCTGCATATTTCTGTCATTGTACAAATGTCCATGTAGATGTATTTTTGCGACATGTTTTGTGAATTTATATCTGACATCCTTCAACCTACGTTTACTCTTCATCACACAGTGGGAGGACATGTGGACTTTGAGGACTTTGTGGAGTTGATGGGGCCCAAACTTCTGGCTGAAACAGCAGATATGATCGGGGTCAAGGAGCTAAGGGATGCTTTCAAAGAGGTGAGGATAAGAGACTGAGAGAGAGAGGAATAGAGTGATGATAAAAAATAAAATAAACATTTATAAATGAAATAATAGAGAAAGAAAGAACAAAATCCAAAGGGGATGAAAGAAACCTAGAAAGATTTAAGCTAAAATAAATTTGATTAAGTGAGGAGAAGCATTCATGTGTATGTGGAACTCATTAGTAATATAGGAGTGACGACGGTATTGGGGAAAGAGCAGAATACAATACTGCATGATTAACTAGTTCATTATTCATTATTCTATTCTCTCCTTCTCTCTCAGTTTGACACAAATGGTGATGGCCAGATCAGCACATCGGAACTCAGAGAAGCAATGAAGAAACTTTTAGGTCAACAGGTAAGAAAAGGGGTCCTTCTGTTTGAGTTTTTCCATCTTTCACTCAACCTGTCCACGCATCTGTCTGATCATGTCTCACTGTAGCCTAAATTTGAGTAGTGCTTTTTCTCGGTTCTTTCCCTATTCTACTAGGTTGGTCATAGAGACCTAGAGGACATCCTACGGGACATTGACCTGAATGGAGACGGCCATGTAGACTTTGAAGGTGAGCTACAGTATCTCAGTGGGTTCTAAGCCACCTCTTTGTAGGATGTTATTTGACAGGTATTACAGTGCATTCGGAGAGTATTCAGACCCCTTGACTTTTTCCAAATATTTGTTACGTTACAGCCTTATTCCAAATTGGATTAAATCGTTTTTTCCCCCTCATCAATCTACACATAATACCCAATAATGACAAAGCAAAAACAGGTTTTAATACATTTTGCACATTTATAAAAAAAAAATACAAAGCTCTGTCGTGTCTTTGGCTATGCCGGATTAAGTGATATGACATGCTATTCTATAAAATAATTTATCTGTAATTAATATGACCTGATTAAGCTAATCAGGTGAATGTAATTAACTAGAAAGTCGGGGCACCACGAAAGAATGTTTATAGAGCTGTTATCTTCCGAATAAACTCTTAAAGACCTAGTAATATTTTGTATCAATAGCAGTCAATATTTAATCGTCACTTTATTCAGTCTCATCTGAAAGTTGTAAATTCTTGGTTATCTTCACGAACCCTGGCTAACAAGTTGAATCAGCAATACAAAATTTGGTTTAATTATTTATTTACTAAATACCTAAATAATCACACAGAATGGATCATACATTGATTACAAATTATGTCATAAAGAAAACGTTCCTGGTGGACGGAACAGACACGACGGCTGGTTACACAAAGAGAGGGGGTTGGGTTTGAGTGAAAGAGCGGGAAGACTGAGTAACAAAGGGAGAAGCTATGCTATCGTAAATACAGAATCTTATGCATTCTAAATAACCGCCCATTTGAAAAAGGAGAATGCAATAAATATTTACTCTGAGCTGCGCTTCGGTAGATTGGTCGTCGATGGAAGGCCGGTTTGTCCTTTATGGATCTCTGGTCCTCTGAAGAATGTCTAGTGGTGAACTGGAGCGTGGTAGAATGGTTACTCTGTCCGTCCTCTCCTAGCCCACATTTAGCAACTGCTGCTAACTCAACGGCTAGGAGGTATCTGTTTGGGCTTCTTGCGGTCAATTTGCAGTCTACAAATTATTTGTAATTATGTCCTAACGTGTAGGGAACGCATGGTACTGAAGGTCACAGTGCTTTTAAGAACTGTGTGCTTCGTGTCGTTGTCCTGTTGGAAGGTGAACCTTCACACCAGTCTGAGGTCCTGAGCGCTCTGGAGCAGGTTTTCATCAAGGATCTCTCTGTACTTTGCTCCGTTCATCTTTCCCTCGATCCTGTCTAGTCTTACAGTCCCTGCCGCTGAATAATATCACCACAGCATGATGCTGCCACCACCAGGCTTCAGCGTAGGGATGGTGCCAGGTTTCCTCCAGATGTGATGCTTGGCATTCAGGCCAAAGACTTCAATCTTGGTTCCATCAGACCAGATAATCTTGTTTCTTATGGTCTGAGAGTCTTTAGGTACCTTTTGTCAAACTCCAAGCGGGCTGTCATGTGCCTTTTACTGAGGAGTGGCTTCCGTCTGGCCACTCTACCATAAAAACCTGATTGGTGGAGTGCTGCAGAGATGGTTGTCCTTTTGGAAGGTTATCCCATCTCCACAGAGGAACTCTGGAGCTCTGTCGGAGTGACCATCGAGTTCTTGGTCACCTCCCTAACCAAGACCCTTCTCCCCCGATTGCTCAGTTTGGCCGGGTGGCCAGCTCTAGGAAGAGTCTTGGTGGTTCCAAACTTCTTCCATTTAAGAATGATGGAGGCCACTGTGTTCTTGGGGACCTTCAATGTTTTGGTACCCTTCCCCAGATCTGTGCATCGACACAATCCTGTCTCTGGAGGTCTACAGACAATTCCTTCGACCTCATGGCTTAGTTTTTGCTATTTTTTCTCTGACATGCACTGTCAACTATGGGACCTTATATAGACAGGTGTGTGCCTTTCCAAATCATGTCCAATCAATGGAATTTACCACAGGCAGACTCCAATCAAGTTGTAGAAACATCTCAAGGATGATCAATGGAAACAGGATGCAGCTGAGCTCTATTTCGAGTCTCATAGCAAAGGGTCTGGATAATTTTTCAAGTAAGGTATTTATGTTTTTCTTTATTTTATACATTTGAAAGCATTTTTAAAAATCTATTTTTCGCATTGTCATTATGCGGTATTATGTGTAGATTGATGAGGAAAAAATGTAATTTAATCAATTTTGGAATAAGGCTGTAATGTAACAAAATGTGGAAAAAGTCAAGGGGTCTGAATACTTTCCAAATTCACTTTATGTTCATTATTATTTCGTTGTATGATATTGCAGTGCTTGACAAATCCCTGTCATGGCCCACTGTTCATATCAGGGGAGAATGACAGCCCCCTCTCATTGAAGCCATAGAAGTTCAATGCCCACGGCGGTATTGCAGTTAGCAGAAAACAGGATGCCCCACTATACTGTAGTATATGGAAAAATGGCAATCTTTGTGGTCAAACTTTGTGTAAATAACAAAAAAAATCGAAGACAATCATGATACCAATAATTGCTTCTAATACACAAGATGTAGGTCCTTGAACCAATTATTTTAAAATTGCACACAGAAGAAGTTATAAGGATAATTTAGTTGCTAATGGCAGCCTGCAGTACCCGGTCAGCCTTCAACTTGAGTTACTCAATGAGATGGGGCAGCACTTAGCTAGCCTGCAACGTAACTTTCTGGAGTAGCTCAAACTGCACATGTTATGTCTTCATGACGTGCCATCTAAACCTTCATTTGGCTTCAATGCGCTATTGAGTGTTCAGATAGGAATGAATGGTGACACATGATTGATGGCTTTGTCCATTTATATATACAGTCCAGAGGAGGCTGTTGGAGGAGCTATAGGAGGACAGGCTCTGTAATGGCTAGAATGGATAAAAGGGAATGGTAGGAAACACATCAAAAAAATCTTTTTGCCAGCGCTGTAGTTGCAGACGGATATATTGGGCCGCTAATATATATATATTTTTTATTCTGATTTTTCAGTGGGTGCTGCAGCACCCTCCTATGGCTATGCCAATAATCCTGTCACAATAATCCGTCACACACACTCAAACCCAAGCACATGCATATACACACTCTCAGTGCCAATCCCCACAGATACAGTTTGAGGCAGGCTGATACTCTAGCATCATGCTAAGTGAGGTGGGAGGATGAAGGGAGTCAGGCTGTCTGTCAGATTATCTCCACACCAAAGGATTATGTCACCTCACAGATTACCAAGAGAACAAGGGAAGCATATTGCCAGTGGGACAAAAATAGCAATGTGCTGGTATTCCTACTAGAGTCATCCGTACGCTCTGCTTTCTCCAACCGTTAGATTCGCCCACACGTCTTACGCTCTAAATACATTCATATTTATAATCCACAGTGCTCATTTAGAAATAGAATCGTTGCTATGAAAATGTATTTATTTTTATTGGCTGATAGCAGCACATACAGTTCTTAAAAGCACTGTGACCTTCAGTACCATGCGTTCCCTACACGTTAGGACATAATTACAAATAATTTGTAGACTGCAAATTGACCGCAAGAAGCCCAAACAGATATAACATTTGACTAAAACATGATCATTTCAAACATTGCTTACATTTGTTTACGTTCACATATACAGTATCTCTCTATTATGCATGGGAATACTTTGGAACAGATTTCCAAAATCAAAATCTATTGGAGCTGATCTGCTGGTGTTTTACAGTCTTTTATGGGGGGGGGGGGGGGGGGGGGGGGGCAAATAAAATCACCTGTGGGCCAAATTCGCCAGTTGGGGATCAGCCCCTAAACTTTATGTGAATCATGTTCACACTCTTTCTCTGTTGTTGTATTAATGTCTCTCGGTTTTATTAATCTCTCTCTTTTACGAATTTCCCTCAGAGTTTGTGCGCATGATGTCTCGCTGAGTGTAGGTCATGATACCGACTGGTTCCTTTCCTGGTAAGAGAGGAAGAAGTGAAGGAGAGGCAGAGACGCCAGAGCCCTTAATGACAGACCTCTTACCTCAGACTTCTGAACTACAGAAGGAGAAAACGACATATCAACCCCGCTCTGCTACTGCCACATTTGAAGACATGCACAGAAGCTAAAGGAACAACATCAGTGATCATGATGATGCTGTTACTGCTGTCTCTAACAGCAAAACAGAACAACAGCCAGCCTCCCACAGTTTTACATTGTACATTTCAGATATTAGAGAAAACATATCTAGGTGTTTACAGGGTCTAAAGAGCAATGCGATGTTTGAGCTACTTACACTCATTGCCATGGTTGGTTAATGCTGTAGCAAAGTAAAGACACATTTACATTTTTAACACTTTCTTACTTATGCCAACGTCTCCTATAACTAGTCTAAAGCAGCATATTCCCCTCTGGGGCTTTGGACTCCTAAGATACACTTTTTAATGGCAATATTATTACATCAGTGTACCAACTCTCAAAATATGTATTGTTTGTGTGTGCGTTCATGTGTGTTTGTGCACCTCAATTATCCTTTACTGTAAGATTGCATATGTCTTAAGCTACTGTACAGTTAGTGTCAAACCCATGGCATATGCTGGTGTAACAGTATAACTTTACGTCGTCCCCTCGCCCCGACACGGGCGCGAACCAGGGACCCTCTGCACACATCAACAACTGACACCCACGAAGCGTCGTTACCCATCGCTCCACAAAAGCTGCGGGCCTTGCAGAGCAAGGGGCAACACTACTTAAGTCTCAAAGCAAGTGACGTAACTGATTGAAATGCTACTAGCGCGTACCCGCTAACTAGCTAGCCATTTCACATCCGTTACACTGGCTCTATCTTGAATTACATGCCATGTATTACCACGGATGCACTTTTTTAGATTTGATCATTATCAACACATATCGAGTTACATTATACGAGTTTTGAACATAGATGGGTACCTGCTTTGATAAATGGAAGATCTGTTTCTTGGGAACTGAATACTCTGGGGAATGCGGTAGCAATCATAATTAATTGGTTTTCTTCGGGCCAACCGAATACACAGTTTTGCACATTGTTTTGCATGAATACTAAGAATGCATGCTCCACTTATGATTTAACCAGACACAGTCACTCCCCATGCAAATAAACAATGTGCACCACAAACAAACATACACACAGTATATTATTGTGGTGATCAACATAACACTGAAACCTGTGTGAGAGTGTGTGTGTGTGTGTGCGTGTGAGAGATCAGTGTGTATTTATGTACTGATGAGAGTGTTTATCTATGAGTGCTTGTGTTTTTTTGTTCTTGTCTCCCTTAGGCAGTCTTATTTGTGACTTTGCATGTGTCTTACTTGTGTGATTCTATGCATGCCAAATAGTAAAACAATTTGTAGCATAGTAGATGAGAATAAAGATTTTTGTTGCAAAAACACTGTGTGTGTGTGTGACCTCTATCTGCATTCAGAGCAGAAAACAGTCAGACAGGACCTGAACTAGCTGGATATACACCCATTGGCCTAGAAGTTGCAAAAACCTTTCAAATCAGAAATAATATCCCTGATTACAAAATATTTAGAGAATATGAATATACATAGACCGACTCAAATTTCAACAGGGACAACTCCAATAAAGTGTTTTTTCTCAAAGTTGCCAGGATGTCACGTGCATCACACTTATATCTGTACACTCGTAACAACCTAAGCATTACAAAACGTATATTAGATCAAATAAGCCTCACATATCAAAATAGCAATTCATTTTTATCTTAACTAATTTCGACACTCATTGCCCCCCCGCCCCCTTAAAAAATCCCTCACTTGCTGATCTGTTTAACGGGCAGATTTGGGGCGAAATGAACCCTCTCACTTCACCTCTTCTTTGCTATTAGCTAGAAAGGTAACGGTATTTTTTGTTGGTGGAGAAAACAGTTTGCAGATTTTAAGCAAATTTGAGCCATTCTACACAGTTTGGCATGGAGCTGAGAGACAATTTTACAGTTTTAATTCCTGCAATTCTATGCATTTTTCCATAGCTAATGCTATGTTCCTCTGGTCAAACATTATAACAAAACCAATGGGCATGTGCCCTGAATGCCCGGTTTTTGATTCTCCCAGACTGTCTAACTTTTATTTGATTGTTACTTCTCAAATATGGTATTATTAAAAAATATGTATAGTTCCATTTCTTTTATGCATGCTTTCTATCTGTTTTTGGTTGTTTAAGTTGACACTGAAACGGCTTTTTCATCCCGAAACGAACACTAAGAGACCTGCCTAAGAATTTTCTATACAGAAAAAAAACTGTAATTAGCTACATATTAAAAGAATAGTTCGAGATTTTGGCAATAAAGCCATTTATCTACTTCCCCCAGAGTCGGCTGGTATGCTGTTCCTGTAGTTCCCGTAGACTTCCAGTCATTGACTAACACTAGTTAGCATTGGCTCGCAAAACTACCTAGAACTTCCCTTATACTGGAAGCAGAGACATAGCATGGTATCCACGATGTTATTCTGTTGTAGATAGCGATACTAATAAAAAATATATTATTTATCACATATACAAATCACCAACAATATTTTCCACAAATCAAACACAAAAAATCGTGGACCCCCTGCAAACCACTGGCCCATGCTACTAGTGACAGAGGGTATAATGTAACAAAAATATATGGAACCAGAGAGGATGGAATGTTGAGCAGGGCCACTCCTGGAACTTCTGCATTGAGCATAGACATTAAAACCAGATTGAGCCCCCCCCCTGCAGACCAGACTCAGGTTTAAACAGAGAGGATTAGCTCGCAGTATGAGGTCGATGATTGCAGACAGGGAGGGAGTCATGCTAATGATTGATGATTAGTTTCTCATATACGTTTTCCTTGTTGGAGCTCGCCAAGTTAAAAAGAAGTGAGTAAACACACTTTGAAGAAGTAATTTGCATATTTTGTGAGTATAATCGCAATAGGGTTTGGACATCATTACAGTTTGCTAAACGACACATTTTGCAATTATTTGCTAGCTAGCAAGTTAGTAACTCTAGTTTAGATCCCGTGGAGTGGAGTTAACTAAGGGTGCGTACATAATTCACTCTGGCTATCTACTCCGGGTTCAGAGCACGCTCGTCTGAGGTTGCGTTCGTAAATTGCCTCCAGTGTGTCAGTGTGTTCTCGGTCGTTCGTAAATTTAGAGCATTGTCAGATTGTTTGTAAATTCAGTGCGTTTCGCTCTCGGAGCGTTCAGACGCTCTGACAGATGAGAATGGCTGAACACCCTAACGTTAGCTACATACGGAGAAGGGTTTTCGAGAGCTAGTAAGCAGCTTAGTTAGCTAACTTGCTCGCTAGCTAGCTACAAAATTGTTATGTTAGCTAGATAGACATTTTTTAGACATTGTTAGCTATCTAAACGTTAACAAGTAAATCTGCTTTGTAACAATACATTCTCTGAGTTCGAACTAGTTCTGTGTGTTCGGCATCTATTGTCCAAATGGGAAAGATCAGCCACCCTGATAGTTGCTAGGTAACACTACTTAGCTAGCAATTTAGTAAGCTGCTAACCAGCTGTTGCTGTGTTGTTTATAACAGCATCATATGGGACCTTTACTAGTTATGTATTGTATCTACTGACGTTTAATAACTCTGTGTAAGAGCATTATAACACTGAGCTAGCTAACTGTTCAGTTAACATGGCAATTGAACATCAGTTGTGTTCCACATCTAACTATTTAACCAGCCTTCACTATACAGGATAGCTACACCAATATCTGTATTTTCCCAGGGCAGTCTCATCCCTTTTGCAAAGGAACCATAAAAAACAACCTATACAAAGACTGGTGGTTTACCATTTTCCCTTTTCTTTTGAAGGATGGATCAAGTTGAGGACTGAAGTTTTGGATGCTCTGACATTGCTGGATCCTTTATTATAGTCTTCATGATGAGATCAGTCTGCTCTCCTAGACATTGACTCGAGCTTCCCCAGGCCCGATGTGCCCATGAAGCCCTTGTTTCAGTGCAGGCTTCAGAAGCTGAGGCTATAAAGGGACAAGAGGACTAATCTGCAGCCTTAGTCCTGGTCCTGGACTTCTCTTTAGTCCTTTATCAGTCCTCCGTGTTCCCTGCCATATCCCCTCACCACTCCACAGCCCCGGCCTCACTTGTGGCCAACATGGGCTGGTTCCTCCTCCCATTTGATAACCTGCTGTGTATGGTCCTTGGCATATCCTTCACTGTGGGATTCAGCTCGCTGCTAGTCATAGTCGTGCCGGCCGTCCTTGGAGTGTCCATTGGGATCCGCAGACTGTACATGAAGAGCCTTCTCAAGGTCTTTGAGGTGAGTTCGCTTCACACTGTCACAATGGGTCCGATTCCGACTCTACCTAAGCGTGCATAAGGGAGTGGTGGAGTGGTGCACAGACCAAGCTGTAACAGTCTGAACCCGACGCACGGCGCAACACTTGTAACTGTGTGATGACACGGCCATGGTTAGTGCAGGCAGTAGACGAGGGTATAGCTGACTGTTGTAGACTGTTCTCCCTATTATAATTATCTACACTAATCTTCCAACATTACCATGGGTTGAAGAACTGAATGTGGAAATTTCCTTCTTTTGTTTGTAAAGGCTCTCCAAACCTGTTTTTTTATATGATTCATAAATACTTTCCTAAACCTAAATAATCTACAAAATCTTTGTATTTTGAAATCTACCAATTGGTGCTGAAACGGAGATGAATATGCATATATTTCGATGGCTTTCTTTAATTGATCCCTAATATTCAGAACCCGTTCTCTCGACATATTATTGTGTGTATGTAGACAAAATTCTACTAAATGGATGGCTTAAGATAAAAGTACTGAAAACCCTACTGAATAAAAACCCCACGAGAAAATCTGTTGGCCAGCAAATGGGAGGGTTTTCAATAGTTAAATGAAATTTATTCAGAGCGCGCAAGAGAGTGTTACGCGGCTGAATAAGGTAAGTCTGAATACCAACTACTGAGAAGTGTGTAGAAAAGGCGTCAATTCCTAAGTCAGAATTGGGCCCTTAGTGAATGCCTGCTTCGAGATATATTTGAAAAACTTTGATAGGCGACTTGCATAATACTCCAATACAAAGTAATTGTATTCCAGTTTTAATGTATGAACTTGAACTATCCCTATATTTGGAATTAGCTTAGCAGTAAGGGGCGTTCATCTAAGGCCAGGCTCAATTTAGAATAGCTGCCCTTAATCCACCCCAGGTTGTGTCTGATCTGCTTTGTGGAGAGAGTAGTCACCTCAGCTTGGCTCTTTTTTTTTCTTCTAATGTGGTCAGTCAACTTCACTGAGAATAAATGGCATTATGGACATTGTTCTGTGGAGCAATTCATATAATTGTATTTTTCATTCACTAAAGTGAGCACGAGAGACCACTACCCTCAGTGGATTTGTCAAATTTGTCCTCTGGTGGCAGTGTGTGTGTGGTCTTTGCTTCTCCCCTACATGACATTTGACATCAACCTGTTGCATCTGTCAGGGGCATGTCACAGTGCCTCTGGCTGTAAGTGCTGAATTAGCCTAGCAGCATTGCACTTTCAAATTACTAGGGATTTCAAATCAATATGATTATAATCTCCTACACATTCAAACAAAGGAGTGAGTTTTTTTTTTTTTTTAATCTTTATTTTAACAGGGAAAACAGACTGAGACCTGGATCTCTTTTACGGCTGTGCCCTGTGTAAACATGTTGACATGTACAGTTTTAGACATACAGACAAGAACATTTCAAAACATACACAATTCAACAGAAACAATCACAGACAACATCATATTGATCCTCCATAAACATTTTAAAATGGGCAAGGGACACCAGAGTGTCTAACTTAAGTTGGATCTGCAGTTTGTTCCATAAATAAGGTGCAAAGGAACTGAAGGCAGTCCTACCCAACTCTGTGGAGACCGCAGGAGTCTCTAATGTAATCCACATCTGTGATCTGGTTTTAAAATTAGTACATCTTGTGGAAATTAATGATGATATATATGGAGGTAGTTTTAAAAGAAGTGCTTTATAAATAAACAAGAGAGCATGTTGCTCTCGCCTCACAGATAGAGAGACCCAACCCACATGTTGATATAGGATACAGTGATGAGTTCTGTAACTATCACCCGTGATAAACCTGAGTGCACAATGGTAAATAGCATCCAGTGGTTTTAATGTGTTTGCCGATGCATGCATATAGATAATATCACCATAATCTAAAACGGACATAAAAGTAGCCTGCACAATTTTTTTTCTTCCTATTTACAGAGGACAGACAAGCCCTGTTTCTGTAAAGGAATCCTATCTTGAATTTGAGCTTTTTTCCCAATTCAGTAACATGTTTTTTAAAAGAAAGCCTATCATCTAACCATACCCCTAAGTATTTATATGCAGAGACCTTATTGAGACCTTTTCAAGGAAATCATGAGTGAATTAGGCCTAGGTGTGGGACAGCCACAGGAAATGTGGAGGAAATGTTTTAGGAAGGGATATACAGTAGTCTTCACTGGTCCACCCGAACCTGAATACCCGACCCGGGACCCGAGCAGGTCCAAATTCTATGTAACCATAGCTGATAGACCCGAATAGACCTGACCACTTCTGGTTCGGGTCTGATTGTCCTCGGGTCCGTTCAGATCCTCCTTTTTTTATGGGGTGGCAGGTAGCCTAGTGGTTAGAGTGTTGGGCCGAAAAGTTGCTAGATCGAATCCCAGAGCTGACAAGTAAAAAATCTGTCATTCTGTCCCTGAACAAGGCAGTTAACCCACTGTTCCTAGGCTGTCATTGTCAATAAGAATTTGTTCTTAACTGACTTGCCTAGTTAAAGGTAAACTATAAAATAAATACAAATTTTAAAAATGATTGGGTTGGTTCGGGTCCTTCCGGGTCCATACCTCCTAATATACAATAAAATGGAGAGGTACACTGCTCTGTAATATGTGTTCTGTGGTTATGTATATAACATGCAGTGACGTGGTCTTTGCAGGTGGCACTGTTTACATTAAGGGAGCCACAAATAGTTGAGTTGGCCAACTTGAAGCATAGCTACTGTTATTATATTGATTGCTAATTGCTGACCCATAAAAGACACAGTGAACATCTTTTGCGGTCATACAGTGCTGTGGGCTGTTTTCAGTCTCTCCCTCAGGGGAAACCACATGCCCCCCAAATACTCCAGACTGCCTGTTTCATGCTTATGGGCCTGTCTAAGATAGTTATTGTGTTCCAATTCTCTGTGGATCTGCTTACTCAGCTCTTGACTCCTTGTCAGTTGTACCATGTGATGTAGTCTTGCTAGGCCAGGCTAACATAATCATTTATGAGATACAGTCTGGTCCCCAAGACTATCTGTGATGCACCTTCAGGTTTATGAATGATGATATCTTGGCACAGAGAAATGATTGCTCCTCATCAAATTATAAGAATTATGAATATAAATGTCATAAGTTATAGAATATGCCTTACAAATACCTTTGGGATAGAATTCATGGCTTAAAGTTAATGTACAACTAATGTATGATACCCCCCTCTATTTAGTGGGCTACTGTGCGGATGGAGAGAGGTGCAAAGGAGAAGAATCAACATCTTTATAAACCCTATAGTAATGGTACGACCTTTCAATGTACATCTCTCACTTATGGGAATGGCAATGTCTCTGTTGTTGCATTAACTCTGTCTCTCTTTCCATCCCTCTCCCTCCCTCCCTCTCTGTCTCAGGTATCATAGCTAAAGAGCTGTCCTCTCTGGAGCAGGAGATCCAGGAGCTCCGTGCCAGCGGCACCACTCTGAGCTCTGAGCCTGAGTTTGAGATGGCGGACATCATGTATTTCTGCCGGCGGGGGGTGGAGAGCATCGTGGATGACGAGGTGACCAAGCGCTTTTCTGCTCAGGAGCTGGAGTCCTGGAACCTGCTGACCCGCAGCAACTTCAACGCTCGCCACATCAGCCTGCGACTCAGCGTGCTCTGGGGACTGGGTCTCTTCATCCGCTATGGCTTCCTGCTGCCACTCAGGTCAGAGGTCAAGAGTCAGGGTCAGCATCTAAGGCAGGAAACGTCTTTGCTAGTTAGGCCAACAAGGAGCTGTTGTGGACATCAAGATGTCTACAAATTAGATTTATGAGAATTGTGTTTATTTAGCATGAAATACCATTTTTTTGTGGTTTTTGCACATCACAACTTTTGTTGTAAACAAAATTGATATGTGGTGGACTGTTTTGTTTTGTGTTCTACAGGGTTACTCTGGCAGCCTCTGGTATTGGTCTGCTTGTGGTCTTGACTACCATAGTGGGCTTCATACCAAGCGGCTGGTACGTTTCCACCAACACCCTCAGAATTACCACAAACTTACAGTATCTTATCTACAAGAAGATTCTGTGTTGATGGAAGCCTTATTGTCAGTGTGTTGATCTCCTCAGGTTAAGGACGTACCTCAGTGAGAAGATTCATCTGATGTCTTATCGCATCTGTGTCCGATCCCTCACTGCCATCATCACCTACCACAACAGGTACTGTAGACCAACCAAATACTCACTGGCTAGTATTCACAACATCAGCTCAGACAACAGAGACACAAACCTACTGT
Source organism: Salvelinus fontinalis (assembly GCF_029448725.1). Classification (NCBI taxonomy): domain Eukaryota; kingdom Metazoa; phylum Chordata; class Actinopteri; order Salmoniformes; family Salmonidae; genus Salvelinus; species Salvelinus fontinalis. The sequence continues at coordinate 23,900,324 of NC_074666.1, forward strand.
ATTTTTTCACAGCTTTCTGCCCATTTAGTGACTCACCACCCTATCTTGTACTGAGCTCAAAGCCAGTCTTACAGTGCCTTCAGAAAGTATTCATACCCCTTGACTTATTCCATATTTTGTGTTACAGCCTGAATTCAAAACATTTTTAGAAATGTTAGCAAATGTATTGAACATGAAATAAATAATAAATAATTTACATAAGTATTTACACCCCAGTCAGTACTTTGTAGAAGCACCTTTGGTGGCTATTACAGCTTTGAGTTGTCTTGGGTATGTCTGTATCAGCTTTGCACATCTGGATTTGGGGATTTTCTCCCATTCTTCCTTGCAGATTTTCTCAAGCTCTGTTAAGTTAGATGGGGAGTGGCAGTGAACAGCAATCTTCAAATCATTCCATAGATTTTCAATGTGATTCAGGTCTGGGCTTTAGCTGCGTCACTCAAGGACTTTCACATTCTTGTTCTAAAGCCATCCCAGTATTACCTTGGCTGTATGCTTGGGGTCATTGTCTTGTTGGAAAGTAAATCTTCACCCCAGTCTAAGGTCTTTTGCACTTTGAAGCAGGTTTATTGCTAACATTAGCAACAACAGATTGCTCACTTCCCTGACCAAGGTCCTTCTTGCCCGGTTGCTCAGTTTGGTCGGACGGCCAGCTCTTGGCAGTCTGGGTAATTCCATATGTTTTTCAATTTTCCAATGACCACTGCTCTTGGAAACGTTCAACATTCTAGAAATTGCTTTATACCCTTCCCCAGATATATGCCTCATCACAATTCTATCTCAGAGATCTACAGACAGTTCTTTGAACTTCATGGTATATTTTTCTGCTCTGACATGCACTGTCAACTGTGGGACCTTATATAGACAGGTGTGTTTCTTTCTAAATCATGTTCAAACAATTGAATTGGCCACCAATGTTTTTTTTTTTATGTTTTTTTTTAATTTAACATTTAACTAGGCAAGTCAGTTAAGAACAAATTCTTATTTACAATGACGGCCTACCGGGTAACAGTTGGTTAACTGCCTTGTTCAGGGGCAGAACGACAGATTTTTACCTTGTCAGCTCGGGGATTCGATCCAGAAACCGTTTGGTTACTGGCCCAACGCTCTAACCACTAGGCTACTTGCTGCCCCAAATCAAGTTGTAGAGACATCTCAAGGATGATCAAAGGAAATTGTCTGCACCTGAGCTACATTTGGAGTGTCAAAGCAAACAGTTGTGAAAATGTATTTCATTTTCAATAAATTTGCAAAAATGTCTGTTTTCATGTTTTCACTTTGTCATTATGGGGTATTGTGGGTAGATGGGTGTGATCATTTTTTTATTTTTTTATTCAGTTGGAATTCAGGCTGTAATACAACATTTGGAATAAGTCAAGGGGTATGAATACTTTCTTTAGGCACTGTATGTCAATTAGGGTGGCACACACTTGTTGTTGGTAGTTTTATGAGAAAGGCGGTTTTGTTAATGTCTCATTCAGTCGTTTCTTTGCTCTGCCAACAGTGAGAACAAACCAAAGAATGGAGGCATCTGTGTGGCGAATCACACAACTCCCATTGACGTCATCATCCTGGCCAATGATGGCTGCTATTCTATGGTACTGTATGTAAATCCTAGTGTGTAACAGTAAGCATTGGCTGTCTGTTTAAAGCTGTGTGTGTGTGTGTGTGCTAGTGCGGAATATGTGGGGAGCTTGGGAGACAGATATGTATAACCCATTCTTTGCCAAGATGTTTAGTTTAAGATTCCCACTCAGTCATCACTTCCTCTCTCAGGTTGGCCAGATTCATGGTGGTTTGATCGGGGTAGTCCAGAGAGCCATGGTGAAATCCAGCCCCCACATCTGGTTTGAGAGATCTGAAGTCAAAGACCGCCACCTTGTGGCCGAAAGGTAATACTGCAGCTGCATGTTGCAGAAACCATACTTTCCTTCCATTTCTCATTGTCAGGCTTGGCGAAGGCATTAAAAAGCAGCGAATGCATTCTTATAATGTGGTGAAAACAGTTATATTATTAGTAGCGCTGTGACGGTCATGGAATTTTGGATGTGGGTTTTGTTGCACATTTTCTCCTCTCCTTCACTCTGGACTGCATGTGCTGCTATAGAAATATGCTTCTTAATTGTGATCATTCAGTCAGCTCTTCGTTCTATGGTTATTTTATTTTCGTGACGGTCTTCATCCATAACCGTCGGTTATACGGTAATATGGTAATTTTCCCATCCCTAGTTATTAACATGTTATTTACACTCGTGTGGCTCCCGTGTGGCTCAGTTGGTAGAGCATGGCGCTTGCAACGCCAGGGTTGTGGGTTCACTTCCCACGGGGGGACCAGGGTTCAATTCCCACGGGGGGACCATGATGAATATGTATGAACTGTCCAATTTGTAAGTCACTCTGGATAAGAGCGTCTGCTAAATGACTTAAATGTAAATGTAAATGTACACTGTTCTGTATTTTCTTTTTCCAGGCTTAGCAATCATGTAGCAGACAAAACTAAACACCCCATCCTCATCTTCCCAGAGGGTTAGTATGAAAACGGACCCTTTTCTGATGGATCGAGTGCTGCTCAAATAGAAATGAGATATGGCAACTAATGAAGGCTGTAATGATGATAAAAATTCACCCTATGTCGGATCTGTGTGAGTGTGTAATGCTGCGGCGTGACAATGTGTTTCTCACTCAGGCACCTGTATCAACAATACCTCAGTGATGATGTTCAAAAAGGGCAGCTTTGAGATAGGCTGTACTTTCTACCCTGTGGCCATTAAGGTAGTCTCTCCCTCTCTCTCTACTGCCGTTTTATCTATTATTCTCTCTCAACCACCTAACCCGCTCCCTTTGACCTCTCCCTGTGACAGTATGACCCTAGGTTTGGCGATGCGTTCTGGAACAGCAGTAAGTTTGGGATGGTCAACTACCTGCTGAGGATGATGAGCAGTTGGGCCATCGTCTGCAGTGTCTGGTACCTTCCACCTATGAGCAGAGAGGTGTGGCCTTTGTTTTGGTTTAGCCCAGTAACGTTGTTATTATTGATTTGTATAATGCAGTTATAAACAAGGGAATCCCCTAAGGTCTAGACCTAAATAATCCTGACAGTGATAAGTCAAAAACTCCATCCTGGTATGGAGACTCCATGTTAACTGTCTGACTGAGCCATCTCTGTTGTTGTCTGTGTAGGAGGGAGAGGATGCGGTGCAGTTTGCCAACAGAGTAAAAGCAGCCATCGCCACGCAGGGAGGACTGGTGGACCTGCTCTGGTGAGTTTCAGTGAATACGCATCTCACACACACACACATTCTGTCTAGCACGATTCCTAGCTGTGTGTTTATCATGGTGTGTACATTCTTGCAAGTGTACATGTGTTGAGGGTTGTACAAAACTGCTCTTCCCTGTGTTTATCTGTCTGCTCTAAGGGATGGAGGGCTGAAACGAGGGAAGGTGAAAAATACATTCAAAGAGGAGCAGCAGAAGCTGTACAGCAAGGTGCTGGTTGGAGACCAGGAGGACCAAGGTGAAGACAGACCACAGGAAGATGAAGAAGAGGGGGACCAAAATGAAGACAGACCACTTGAAGATTACACACCCAGACCACTGGAAGACTGCTCTCTGAGACTACAAGAAGAAGAGGAGGAGAGAGGCTCAGAGACACCAATGAAGGATCAATGAGGGTGGGGGTTCCATTCCTACCAGGTTATTAAGTGTCAGCGGAGCCCCACTCACTGTCTTGGTGAGGCACTAGACCAGAGGATTTATTGGATTGGAAGCCTTAAAGTAATTTCAATAACAATTAACTACTCAGAGAACATTTCAATAACAATGAACTGCTCAGAGAACATTTCAATAACAATGAACTACTCAGAGAACATTTCAATAACAATGAACTACTCAGAGAACATTTCAATAACAATGAACTACTCAGAGACCATGTAGTGCAACTGAAACACTATCATTTTCTACAGGCTGTAAGTCACATACTTTTGAGTTTGTGCTGCACTATGCACAGTCATTTTATGAATGTTAACTGTTTTAATACTGTATTTAAATATTTATTTTAAATATTTTCTTTATTTATGCTATTTTGACCAGTATATTTGGGTAGTGCAATTAGGTCCCCCAAAACTTGATGAAAACAATGTATCATAAAGAGCACATGTTCACTTAATAACATAATTTCAGCCTGTTTTGGCCTTCCATGGTGACATCGCCATACAGTAAATTAATAGACCAATAAGAAAGAGGGTGCCAAACCTCCTGCCAATAACAACACATTTTTCACTTTTCCCCTCCCCACTCAGACTACTCCCAGACAATCCTAGCAAAATTCTTGCTTGAGAAATTGCCCTTTGCTAAGAAGCTATTCTTGTTAGTTTTCAATTAAAATTGTAAAAAATAATCACAGTAAGGTTCTTGTTACCCATAAATAATTTGATATTGAGATAAAAATGCATTGGAACTTTTAAAGTAACAGGGTTGACTTAACAGGGTTGAAGTTTTCATCTTAAATCAGCCATAACTTGTGTGCAAAAGGGATGGGCAATTGAATGCAAGCTTCATCCCAATTATTATAATTTTTAAAAACATTTCTACCCTATCTATATATGGGACACATTCAGTTTTCCACCACACAACACCAGAAAATGACCAAAAAGCTTTTACATTATGATTTGACATATTTTATAAAAGGAATAGTTTAAATTAGAGTTCCGTTAATTTAACAGGGTGGCCCCTAAAATGAGGGACAAATGTAAGTTATTCACTTATCGCGTGATGTAAATAGTAATCTTCAGAAATGACTTTGTCAAAGAAATAAAATAACTAGGGCTTTACAATGATGGAGAAATGTTTGCGTTAAGTGGGTTAAAATCCTACTAGAAGTCTGGAAAACACAAGGGACATGTCAAAATGCAGATTTTTGACACTTTAACAGATTTTTTTATGTGACTAAAGACTTGCTAATGTTACATGGCACTTTAATATAACAGGCTTTTCAATATTGGTGCACAATTACAATTTCAAATGGGTTACAAAGGTTACAAAGCCACAGCAGACCAAATATATGCAGATAATAGGTCAATATGTGTCACAGTCCGAGACAATAGAGAACATGACACGGAAGACTGTTACCTTGTTATCAAAATAAACTTTGTTGTACAATTAATGGTAAAATGTATTTCTAAAAGTTAACAATATTGTCATGAATTCAGTGTGTGTGAAATTAGGCAAAAATATTAGCCCCACTAATAATTGTATCAAAATACACTGAACAAAAATATAAATGCAACATTTAAAGTGTTGATCCTATGTTTCATGAGCTGAAATAAAAGATCACAGAAAATTACCATATGCACAAAAAGCTTATTTCTCAAAAATGTTGTGCACGCATTTGTTTACATCCCTGTTAGTGAGCAGTTCTCCTTTGTCAAGATATGCCACACCTGTCAGGTGGATGGATTATCAAGAAGCTGATTAAACAGCATGATCATTACACAGGTGCACCTTGTGCTGGGGACAATAAAAGTCCACTCTAAAATATGCAGTTTTGTCACACAACACAATGCCGCAGATGTCTCAAGTTTTGAGGGAGGGTACAATTGGCATGCTCACTGCAGGAATGTCAACTAGAACTGTTGAAAGATAATTTAATATTAATTTCTGTACCATAAGCCGCCTCCAATGCCGTTTTATAGAAATTGTCAGTACATCCAACCGGCCGCACAACCGCAGACCACGCGTAACCATGCCAGCCCAGGACCTCCACATCAAGCTTCTTCACCTGTGGGATCGTCTGAGACCAGCCACCCGGACAGCTAATGAAACAGGAGTATTTCTGTCTGTAATAAAGCCCTTTTGTGGAAAAAATATATTTCTGATTGGCTGGGCCTGGCTCCCCAGTGTGTAGGCCTATGCCCTCCCAGGTCCACCCATGGGCACCCCTACTCAGTCATGTGAAATCCATAGATTAGGGTGTAATGAATGAATTTCAATTGATTGATTTACTTTATATGAACTGTAAAATCATTGAAATTGTTGCATTTATATTTTGTTCAATAGCTTGAATTCTAAAAACACCAGATTTGCCCCTGGTGGGATATATAATGAAATCAATGTGTATTTTTCACCATGTAAGGTACAATTCATCATTAGAAAATGGTCTTCTTGGTCAATGTGCTGGGATATAAGGGAACATTTTGTATTCTTATTTATCAGGATGCCTACACCTCTGCTGTTACTGCAGTATGTGACAGCATAGGCCTCTCCAACCCAGCTCCTCTTTAAATGTTACATTTTTCCTTTTTTTTAAATGTAACTCTTGCAAGAAAACCACATCTGCAGAAAATCTCTAAGTGTTTGAGAACCATATGCTTTTTTCCCCCACTGTGGAGCCTGTGCACATAGAATCAATGTTAACCTTATCTGTTCTGTCTATCATGGAAGAACCAAGTAAAACATTTTTGCAGACTGTGCATTACATATATAGTGTGTGTGGGCATGTGGACTGAGCAATCATTTAACAAAAAACATAAAAACACGTTTTGGAAATTTTTACACAGGGACACTCGAAGTCAATCTTAATATGAATAATCTGTTATTTGTCAACGCGCTGGAGAGGTTCCAACCAACTCAATGTACCATAGTACACATGTCAATCAGGAGCTCTGCTGGGGCAGTCCCAGCAGTTGTCTTATATACGGCTATACACAAACAAGTTATAGTTGCATAATTTACGTAATTAATTCATCATTACCGCTTTGTTTCATTCATGTGACAGACCAATTCTTCACCAGCCTTCTCTCTAAGCTGAGACCTTGAAACTGAAATATCTTTCTTTCTCAAAACAAGGTCTGGGTGTACTGCCAAATTTCAGATACTGATAGTGAACACAGAATTGGTTTATTGGTTTATAGAAGAGCACATGAATAGAACACAGAAATTAGTTATAAAAAAAGCACAAACATGAACATTTCTATTACATTCCATCCTCTTATCACTTGTGTGATAATAATCATTACATTTTAATGTAAGCATTTAGATTTTAGCTTCTATATCAAAATATTATATACTCCTATTAAAGTAAAGGAAGTCAACACACAAAAAAAAACAGTCACTTCATAATTTCATACCATTCTGAGTTGTAATATCCAATTAGTATGGTAATACTTTAATCATAATAAAGGTTATATTTCTATTAATGGGAGTGAGTATCAAAAATACACACACATTGAGGTGAATACATCTTTCAATGTTAACTATTGTTTCCATATCTCTCACCACAATTGGGTTAGATTGACCTGTTTTTCACTAACTGTCCCTGGGACATCAACTTAGTCAAATTGTTGAACAATTCTGCTAAGACCTTCTAAAGGTTGGTGCTAGCTCATCATGTCAGTGTTCCACATAATGTAAACAGGTTAAGGGTTTAGATGACCTTACCCTCAACTTGTTAAAAGAAAACAAGCGTCAATCATTACTCATCGTCCGTATCTACAGCGGGAGTTAGCAGCTCATTAGTTTCACCATCCTCTGGAGGAGCAGAAACATGATAGCTGCTGAAAGCTTATCAGCCAGAGAGGCACAGATCACCATACAGCATGTTAATAACTTTTCACATGGAAGAGAGAGAGAACACATGTTATACCAGTTTCACACCAACCTTGCTAAGAATGAGATTGGAGCCAGGTTAGCCCCAGCTATAATATAGTAGCATACCACCCTGCATACCACTGCCGGCTTGCTTTTGAAACTAAGCAGGGTTGGTTCTGGTCAGTCCCTGGATGGGAGACCAGATGCTGCTGGAAGTAGTGTTGGAGGGCCAGTAGGAGGCACCCTTTGGCACCCTACCCAGATGGCTCAGATGGCGCTGGGCAGACGGATGGCTCAGATGGCGCTGGGCAGACGGATGCCTCAGACGGCGCTGGGCAGACAGGCAGTACAGGCGGCGTTGGGCAGACGGCCGACTCTGACCTGCTGAGGCGCACAGTAGGCCTGGTGCGAGGTACCGGACTGGTACAATGGCTGAGGAGGTCCTTACCATTCTTACGCCTTGAGTGGTTTGCAAACACCTCGAGGGCCGAAGGGCGTGGGGCCGATGGACCCGAGCCAGCCGTAGTATCCATCGTGGATGATGAATGGGCCAGAGTCTCGGACAGCCTCACAGTCTGATGAGGGTGGCAGCTCTGAGGATCTGAACCTGAGGTAGAAGCAACCAAAGAGGGAGACAGAACAGAGGATGAAGGTGCAGGTACCTTCGGATTTGATCTCACATCGGAAGCCCACAGGGAAGGTAAGTCTACACCAATCACACAATTAATTGGAATTTTTATACAACTCACGATGTGGAAAATTAATGACGGTGTAGAGTATTATAACTCAGGCTAGTGAAACACGTTTCGTCAACAACATACTCAGTGGCGAACTGAGCATGGTTAGGGTAGGGAGTGACCATTCGCACGGACAAGCATACACATGCCAACCCACCTAGACACATGTCCATGCAGACGCATATCCCAATGCATCCATATGACACTGGAAAAAAATGGCTGGCCTGAGCCATCTGAGTTGCCAAACCCATCTACCCACCACAAAGACCCTTTGTTTTGTATACAGAGTGACCAGTAGATTGGCCAGACCACTCAGCCAGCCTGCACGTCCCAACACCCAGCCAGTATAGCCAGTAACCTCCTCCTCTTGTTTTTGTTTTTTTCTACAGTTTCTCAAGGGGCCATGCAACAAACCGGCTCTGAAACTATTTCTGCGGGTTAAAATTAGTGTAAGTGTGACAGACTAAATGATGTTAGGCCATGCAGCAAACAGATTTACTTGAACTGAAGTACTTATGCTTTTATATCACTAAAGCCAGCTGATGTTTTATGGATCTATCTATTGACACTGTTGCTTTTGTTAGACAGTCATGCTGAGTGAATTCGAAACTGAAAGGTTGAATCAACGTTGTTTCAAGGTAATTTCAACCTAAAAATATATGTAAGGATTGTTGAATCAACGTGGAAACTGATTGGATTTGCAAAAAGTCATCAACTTTTTTTATTCAAATTTTAAACAATTTCCAATGACATGGTGAAACTATCATTTTTTCACTTTGAATTCACGTTAAATGTAAATCAAAACTAGACATTGAAATTACTTCTGTGCCCAGTGGATGTTTGATTATCATTCATGAATGACTCTGTAAGTGTTGATGCCATCTACAGTACAATACCTTCACCTGGCTTTGTGTCATGTTCAGTGTGGGAGCAAGCTCGGCTCTTTCATCTGAAAACAGGTACTTATTCTGTTGAACGGTTGTCTCAGGGTTCAAGATTTGATAGCCACTGAAGGTTGGTCTGGTGTGTTTAACTTTTCTGTCTGTATTGCTTCGGTCTCAGGTCAGAGAACAGAACACAGTAAACACATCATAATTGTCACGTTCCTGACCTGTTTTCCTTTTTCTTGTATTTATTTAGTTGGTCAGGGCGTGAGTTGGGTGGGTTTGTCTATGTTTCATTTTCTATGTTGGGATGTTTGTGTTCGGCCGGGTATGATTCTCAATCAGAGACAGCTGTCAATCGTTGTCCCTGATTGAGAATCATACTTAGGCAGCCTGGGTTTCACGTGTGTTTTGTGGGTGTTTGTCTTCCGTGTAGTCGTTGTGCCACACGGGACTGTTTGTCGGTTTGATTTTCTATTTTGTTATCTTGCTTCATATAGTGTTCAGTTCGATGCTAATAAATTATGGACACTAACCACTCCGCGTATTGGTCCGATCCTTCTCGCCTCTCCTCGTCCGAGGAGGAGGCATTAGACAGCCGTAACAATAATGGCCATTCACAGCTCCATTTACATTCTGTATCGCCCCATTTTATCTAAATCATTTATGCATTAAGATAAAACTAGTGAATGAAAAAATGATGTCAAGAATTGTAAAAGAAAATACAATTGTTGTGGTATTCATAAACATCAATCCATGATACAACTCCTCTTCATTATTGCATAAATAATATAAAACAGTAACAGCATACATTTTGCCAAGTAATTTTGCTGAGCGGAGAAGAGTGGGTAGGTGAGGCTGTGTTTTCATACCACTCCCCCAACCTTAAACTGAAGAGGTTGTTCTGTCTCAAAACAAAACTATACACCTGTCACACTAACACAAGCCAACGTCACTGCTGCCCTGCTACTGTATCAGTCCAGTCTGTAGACTCCATAGATAATAAGCACACTTCAAGACAGGCAAACCTGAAGAGAATGGGGAACAGTAAGAGCATTGGTAAGAATAACATATTAATATTATTCACATTCTGATGTGTTCAACAACAGATGTGTAGACAGATATAACACATGTACAGAAATTAAATATAATTTTATTTAAACATAAGCATTAAGGTGTCTATAATAGGATATATTTGTCAAAAACGTGTGTAGACATTATTAAATACATTTTTATAGCTTCCCATTTTTTTTATTTTTACAATGGAGTACTAAATTGCTCGGTGGCTTCAAAAGCCCCCTGTCTGTCGTCTAGGGTGCATACACATTATTGGTAAAAACATTGCAAAAATTGCTATTCTAAAATGAAATGGTAATCTATTAATAACAAGCATGGTTGGGGAGTAGCATGTAAGGGATTACTTATGGTAGAAAAATTATCATAAAATTCTCAAACAGCTCTGGTGGACATTCATGCAGTCAGCATGCCAATTGCACACTTCCTCAACACTTGAGACATCTGTGGCATTGTGTGTTGTGACAAAACTGCACATTTTAGAGTGGCCTTTTATTGTTCCCAGCACAAGGTGCACCTGTGTACTGATCGTGCTGTTTAATCAGCTTTTGATATGCATCACCTGTCAGGTGGATGGATTATCTTGGCAAAGGAGAAATGCTCACTAACAGGGATGTAAACACATTTGTGCACAACATTTTAGAGAAACAAGCTTTTTGTGCGCGTGGAACATTTCTGGGATCTTTTATTTCAGCTCATGAAACATGGGACCAACATTTTACATGTTGCGTTTATAGTCTTGTTCAGTATATTTAACTTTTGATATGTATAGCATTGCTTACTAGGTGTTGTCCTCTGATTTCTGTAACTACTCCCCCCCTCAAATCAGGGTTGATTGGAAAATGCTGTCCAAAAGAGGATCTTTGTACTCCCTGACTAAGGCCATGCAGCCGAAACGCGTCTGCATTTGTAATCTTTGTTTCCATTAAACATGCCATACAAATAAAGCAATTTTAATGAACTATGTGAAGAGTGCTATGGTCCTTAATTTTTGATGACCAATTTACACCTTTTACCAAATACGTTAATAATTAATATGACATTTCGACTTTAGCAAGAGAAAATGAAACTAAAGGATCAGTGAGATCTTTGCTATAAAACCATAAACTCAAGGACATTGTGGCTTAAGTGTAGTCAAGACCATTAAAGTTTTCTGAAGGAAAGTAGACTTGCCATTAGAACACCATTAAAAATAATCTTCCTCCCTCTCTTCAGAATTTTGTCCAACACATGGGCGTCACTGTCTGGGGCCCCTGTCCTTCCATAAAGGGGTATTGGGGACCCAGGTGTGTCTGAGTCTGGGAAGTAGGCGTGTGGAGAGGAACAGGGAGACCTTCCAGAATGGTCTGACCTTCAGCAGTCGTCCAGTCAGAGTCCAGGAGAAGATACATCTGCGGGTGGAGCTTTGTGACCAGCACTGGAATGGAGCTTTGCGGGTGGGATTCACCTCCATACCCTCCTCCCCCTGTGGGCCACTCTTCCCCCCTGCCATGGCCATCCCTGACCTCACCACCACCGACCGGTACTGGGCATCCCCCGTGCCCTCCAGCCTCAACATGCCAGGGGCAAAGCTCCGCTTCTGGGTGACCCCTAAAGGGGTGCTGGTGTACGAGGGGCCAAATCGTGTGAGGTACCTGCTCCTGAAGGGGGTGGATGTGAGAAGCCCCCTCTGGGCTATTATAGATGTCTACGGGCAGACCAGAGCTGTGCTCTTATTGGGTGAGGCATTTGGTAAATTTCTTGTTTAATCAAATGTAAAAATCTATTTTGTTCCAGATTATATCAAAATACTACTTAACTGATCTGTTCTTTATATTATTCGTCCATTCCTCAGGATCAAAAAAAAAAAAGATGCAATACGCGGAGGTCCTGCCCTGTCCCTCCTCCTTCCTCTGTGTCTTATGAGGACAGCTGCATGTGTGTGAACAAGGGTCATCCCTGTTGCACCTCTCAGGGCAACAACCTCCCCACTGACCCTATCATTACCACACAGATGGACTCCTCTGCAGGTTAGTAACCAACTGCATTATTAAAGTCTAGTCATTCAGGCTGGGGATTGTAAAAGCAATACAAGCAATAATTTATATGGTTACAACACAGTTTAATTTCAAATTTTAGAATAATATGAATTTCTGTTGATCATGTTCTTTAAAAGGTACTGTTGTCTATTTACCATGTAGGTCTCTTTGCAACTTCTGTCTTGGCTTGGTGATCATAATGTTTTTTGTTGTTGCTGTTTATCTATCCTACACTGTAGAGCGGGACTTGGTTGAAGATTGCGCTGTGTGTCTATCCTTGAGAGCTTCTGTGGTCCTATCCTGCGGGCACCGCTGCCTGTGCCATTGCTGCGCAGTGCGCGTCACCGCCGAGTTCGGAATCTGCCCGCTGTGTCGCCTGTCAATCAGATAGCGACAGCTCAGATAGCAAGGATAGGTGGATAGAAAGTTGACTGACAAAAATTGAAAGCACATTTTCTATACCAGGTGAATCGCACATCATTAGTTCATTGTTATGGATCTGCCAAATAAATGTCACTAGAAAACACCTTAGACAAATGCAAATGCAGTTACTTTGTTGTTATTCTGGCTGCACTGTTTGACCTGACCTTAAGTTAGCCATATATGGCTAGCTAGCAAGAAAGGGATAAGAACGTTGCCAGCCAGTATGGCAATAGAACATTTAGAAAGAACGACTGGGTCGCGTCCATAGATACTGAACAAAAATACTTAATGACTGGGTCATGTCTCTGGCAACGAACCGATAGAAAGAATGACCTGCCAGCTTGGGTAGCAATCCTAGGTTTGTGTCGGGACCATATGTTTCGGGGCAATATGTTGTGGAAGGATGAAATAATATGAATAAATTCATAAAAATAATATTTTCAATGAAAATATGTAAATCATTTGAATATGTTGGTAACCCCTTGTATAAAAGTGATAATACCCTCGAAGCCGGTGTTTGGAGGATATATTGGCACCATTTGTAGGCCCTTGACTTCTTCTCGGGCCTAACAACACCCGTGCCAATATATCCTCCAAACACCAGCTTCGAGGGCACTATCACTTAAATAACAGGCCCAGGCTATGCTGTGTGAGATGAATAGGCTTTAGCCTACTACTTGATGTACTGTAGGCCTAGACTTTGTCAATGTACAGATGTGTTAATAGTTTCACTATATAAATCCACATGTAAATAAAAGTGCATTTATCCTCAAAGGTACACGTTCTTTTTATTTGAAATTTTACTCTCTTGTCCAAAGCGATTTACATCTTAAGATAGCTAGGTGGGACAACAACATATCACAGTCATAGTAAGTACATTTTTCCTCAATAAAGTAGCTATCAGCAAGGTCACTCTCGATGGGCCTAAGGACATTATATTCATAGCCTACTATAGTCTGGAAAAAACAGCAAGTTTCATCTTGTCAAAATGTAACAAAGAAACAGTAAACATGTCGTCCACCACGAATGATTCTCCCCTCTCGGGCCAATTAGTGACGACGAAAGTAACTCGCTCATTTCAAAACAAATACAAATATTTGTGTTAACAGATAGGCCTTTCCCATTACGGTATCTTATTTTCCCCTTTGGATTGTTTTAGCTTCATTCATTCACACATACCGATGCTTTAGACCTAAACTGGAGACGCGCACGGGACGGAGTAGCAGCCTGTCGCGTTCATGTGCTAGTCAGAACTAGGAAACTTGGAAATGTCCGACTTGCTAACTGACTGTAGTTATACTCGTGCCGAGTTTAACGAATCAACAAGTAGGACATTTCCGAGTATCCCAATTCCGACTGGTACATGAATACGGCATAATCACGCTTTGTAAGTGATCCTGCACGTCATCAGTTTCCTAATTGCCTCAGGGCAGTCTCTCAACTAAGGGATTAGACCCGGATACAGGTCGTGGTTCTTTATATTTGTCTTAAACTGTCTGCAAGCATTTTTGTATGGGCATGGCAATGCAGGTGAGTTTAATTTTCGGTTGAATTTAAATGCACTATTCATATTTAGCAAATAAATAATTGTTGTCTATTACTTTGACATGTCTATAATGTTGTTTAGACTACATTCGTTTTGTACTTTTGAGTATTGTGCCATAAACAATAAGCAAAAGCATTTGTAAATCATGTGGGAGTTGGCAGCAGTTCAATAATAACAATAGTTTATTAGACAGACATTGGAAAAGTAATATCATAGGTCTACATTATTGTAAAATAGTACAGGCGTAAGGTTTTAACTCTACAGTATGTTATATATTACTCTAGTGTACACCAGTAAGTCTACTTACTGATGGAGATACAACCTCTTCATGTACAGATGTTCTTGGGTGGAGGCTTCCTATCTCACAAGGGCACTCAGCTGCCGTACCACCTCTGTTGCTGTATCTGCATTTGTCAGGTCACTGGATTAGTGCCACAGTGACCTCTGACCTGTGGCCCTGATTACAGTGGTGACCTTGACTGGTGACCCTGACTGGTGAGTGGGTGATGTCATAATGGAGAGACTACTGCAGGGATGCTGTATGTGCAGGCTCAGAACAGCATCAAGAGCTCCAGACCACAGCTAAAACTGCTCATACACAGGTAGGTTGGTTGGAGCCTCTCAGGCAAGTAGGCTAACACACTAATAGAGAAGAGTTTTATATTCACTTCACATGACTATTTCAAATTGGGTTCTGTTCAAATGGTTTCTCCCTGTCCCTCCATAACAGACCTAAATCAGTCTTTGGACTGACCAGAGGTGTAGCTCTTCTTCAGGAGTTAGTCTGTCAAAACCAGGTTAGTTATTTTATTTTCTCTTTACTGTATCTATTGATATATATTTCTGATATTAATTTATATAAATATGACTATACTCAATACAGATTGAAGCAGCTATAGGAAGTTTAGAAAGCATTCAACAATATGTTTTGAATTATTTAATATTGTCTCTAGATTGTTGTAACGCAAGGTTTAGAAGCCAGTCGAGAGACTAATGAGAACTACAGCAAACAGCAATATTCCAGGACAGCGCCTGTACAGAACGTGCTGCCTACCTTGACTTCCATACCTACCATGCCTTCCATGATTCCTGTGGTCAGGAAGACTGATCATATCCACAACAACAACAACAACAAGAGGTGACTGACTCAGGACAGTAAATAGATTTTAAGGTCATAGCCAAAATATTGTGATTAAAGTAGTTTGCTGCCTCCATGTGGCTACTCTGTATGCTGCCCCATGCAGGGACAGGTGACTCTTACAGTTGTATTTTTATTAACTAAAGGGAAGACATCTGTATGGAGTGTATGACAAATGTAATAATTGTATAATTATTCTCCGCTCTTAGCTATTTGTCATAGTTGTGATGTCCCCAGGCAGAGGCATCTTCTTCTGGACTCTGAGGTCTACCAGAGAATCTCGGGCAGGAGAGAAACACCCACAGACCCTCGCCAGCCCAACACCGTCCACCTGATACAGGAGGTGCTGGAGGAAGACTGTAGAAGTGAGTATTTCCATGTTACAATTTCTAGAAAAGTTATTTTACCCTTTTGGACATACTGAGAGCCAGGTTATCTTTAAGAACAGATATATGGACGAGCGATGTCAAAGCGGAACAGACTGAGATACAGTAGAACAGTATAGAATACAGTATATACATATGAGATGAGTAAGGCAAGAAATGTAAACATTAAGTGACTAAGATACAGTAGAAGTATAGAAAACAGTATATACATATGAGATAAATAATGCCAGATATGTAAACATTGTTAAAGTGACTAGTGTTCCATTCCTTAAAGTGGCCAGTGATTTCTAGTCTATGCCTACATGCAGCAGCCTCTAATGTGCTAGTGATGGCTGTTAACAGTCTGATGGCTTTGAGATAGAAGCTGTTTTTCAGTCTCTCTGTCCCAGCTGTGATGCACCTGTCCTGCCTTTGCCTCTGGATGATAGCGGGGTGAACAGGCAGTGGCCTATGTGTGTGTTCAGATGCGGCCCTGCATACCCAAGAAAATCCTTAGACACGGCCGCCCAGCAACCCCTCCTGTTGAGAGTGCAGATGTTCCGCACATGTCAAAGCTGTGGAACTCTCATTGTGTAATAATATGACTCTGCTATTGGTCTCCAGTAAAATATTTACTTTCTTCTCAGGGTGTGCCATGATATAGTCGCCAATTATTGTGTCACAAGTATTTTCTGAAAACAACTTGTTGAGCTTTTCCAGCGGATGCTTTCACACAGAGTTAATAGTCAACCTACAAACTGTCCAAAGTCAATGTAACATTGCAATCTGTACTGTATCATTCTGAGATCCATGCAGCTGGGTAAATGTTTGATCCTCTGTGCCATTGACTGTGATGGTAATGGAGTTCCTTTCTCTGCAAAACTCAAGCCTTCAAGATCAGAGAGGGGCATCACAGGACTGGATAAGCCTTACCAAGACTCAGATAATTTCTCTCAGAGCTACAACACAGCAGCCATGGTTCTAACCTTGTGAGAAATCTAACATTCTACTACCACCACCATCTCCCCACAGAATAGACAAATTTTACAATGATAACACATAGGCTACTTGTTGTCAGACCAAATCCAGGACACATGATGTGCTTTACTTGTGCTTGAGAGGGGACAACCTTGTCAAACGTATTTATTGGTGTATTATATTTGTGTGCAGTAGGGGGCAACCTCTACACATTTGCTGCCGGAGTTATTTTACTCAAAGTGGGTATGTAAGATCTTATTATGATAAAACTACATCATTTAATTATGTGTAACCATACTATGCATTTATTGCAGATATTGGGCTGTTATATCACATTGTTATGTAACTGGTGACGAGTTTAAATAGAATGATCTGAGTAGAAATCATGCTGTTATTATGTAAATCAACATTAAAGTGATCACTCCTTTGAATAAGAGGTGAGACATTTGCATGAGAGATATAAGAAAGCCCTGAAGGTATATGTGGAAGATGGACATTCAACATTCAGCAGGGGGCAGAAATCCAGAATGATTATAAACCACCTCTTTCAATACAGAATGCCTCAAGAATCAATCTTAACTGGCAATTGTGTTTCCAGGATAACACTGAGAAGATATTTATTGTACTGTGAGATAGCTTTAGAACTCAAATCATGATGTTTTTTTCCCTAAAGAGGCAATTCAGTCCTCTTCCAACAGTCAAAATGAACCTTCTCTGGTACAGACTTGTAAACTGGTCTAGCAGTGTCTTGACAGACTGAAGGAAAGGTAAGAAGATAAATGAAAGAGATCATGCCTGTGTTCATTTCTGTGATTTGCATATACTAACCCCTATCAGAAACCCAATCAAACTTTTCGGTTTATTTTAATTTTGCTCAGAGTCAATTCTTATTAGAAACATAATTGTTTTGATGTAAATAGAGATGGGTAAGGTACATTGGAGCCACATTATGGTGGCTGTGCAGAGATTCATTTCATCTCAATGCTCCCTAAAAAGAAATAGCCTTGAGTGATTGGATAGATATTGCCTGCAGGCTCATGGTTCACTAAACCTGTCCTGGTGAAGCTGGATTTGACATTACAGCCATGATGATTTGACTGACATACAGATGAAGTCGGAAGTTTACATACACTTAGGTTGGAGTCATTAAAACTAGTTTTTAACCACTTCACAAATGTATTGTTAACAAACTATAGTTTTGGCAAGTCGGAAAGGACATCTGCTTTGTGCATGACACAAGTAAGTTTTCCAACAATTGTTCACAGACAGATTATTTCACTTATAACTCACTTTATCAATTCCAGTGGGTCAGAAGTTTACATACACTAAGTTGACTGCTCCTTTAAACAGCTTAGAAAATTCCAGAAAATTATGTCATGGCTTTAGAAGCTTCTGATAGGCTAACTTACACAATTTGAGTCAATTGGAGGTGTACCTGTGGATGTATTTCAAGGCCTACCTTCTGGAAAAAAATTGTAGACCTTCACAAGTCTGGTTCATCCTTGGGAGCAATTTACAAATGCCTGAAGGTACCACGTTCATATGTACAAACAATAGTACGCAAGTATGAACACCATGGGACCACGCAGCCGTCATACCGCTCAGGAAGGAGACACGTTCTGTCTCCTAGAGATGAACGTACTTTGGGGCGAAAAGTGCAAATCAATCCCAGAACAACAATAACGGACCTTGTGAAGACTGGAGGAAACAGGTACAAAAGTATCTATATCCACAGTAAAACGAGTCCTATATCGTCATAACCTGAAAGGCCGCTCAGCGAGGAAGAAGCCTCTGCTCCAAAACCACCATAAAAAAGCCAGACTGCTGTTTGCAACTGCACATGGGGACAAAGATCGTACTTTTTGGAGAAATGTCCTCTGGTCTGATGAAACAAAAATAGAACTGTTTGGCCATAATGACCATCAATATGTTTGAAGGGAAAAGGGGGAGGCTTGCAAGCCAAAGAACACCATCCCAACTGTGAAGCACGGGGGTGACAGCATCATGTTGTGGGGGTGCATTGCTGCAGGAGGGACTGGTGTACTTCACAAAATAGATGGCATCATGGGGTAGGAAAATTATGTTGATATATTGAAGCAACATCTCAAGACATCAGTCAGGAAGTTAAAGCTTGGTCGCAAATGCGTCTTCCAAATAGACAATGACCCCAAGCACACTTCCAAAGTTGTGGCAAAATGGTTTAAGGACAACAAAGTCAAGGTATTGGAGTGGCCATCACAAAGCATTGACCTCAATCCTATAGAAAATCTGTGGGCAGAGCTGAAAAAGTGTGTGCGAGCAAGGAGGCCTACAAACCTGACTCAGTTACACCAGCTCTGTCAGGACGAAGGGACCAAAATTTACCCAACTTATAGTTGGAAGCTTGTGGAAGGCTACCCGAAACGTATGACCCAAGTTAAACAATTTAAAGGCAATGCTACCAAATACTAATTGAGTGAATTTTTACTAGGATTAAATGTCAGGAATTGTGAAAAACAGAGTTTAAATGTATTTGGCTAAGGTGTATGTAAACTTCAGACTTCAACTGTACGTAGGTTAGCTATCAGGAACAGGTTGGTAGTAGCTACTAATTCTCACATGTGTAAACCTATACTGTCTTGTCTTGGATTATATGGTGTTTTCATTAGTGGACCTGATAAAATATGTGCATGTAAACTCAGCAAAAAAAGAAACGTTCTCTCACTGTCAACTGCTTTAATTTTCAGCAAACTTAACGTGTAAATATTTGTATGAACATATCAAGATTCAACAAATGAGACATAAAACTGACAAATTCCACAGACATGTGACTAACAGAAATTGAATAATGTGTCCCTGAACAAAGGGGGGGGGGGGGGGTCAAAATCAAAAGTAACAGTCAGTATCTGTTGTGGCCACCAGCTGCATAAAGTACTGCAGTGCATGTCCTCCTCATGGACTGCACCAGATTTGCCAGTTTTTGCTGTGAGATGTTAACCCACTTTTCCACCAAGGCACCTGCAAGATCCTGGACATTTCTGGGGGGAATGACCCTAGCCCTCACCCTCTAATCCAACAGGTCCCAGACGTGCTCAATGGGATTGATATCCGGGCTCTTTGCTGGCGATGGCAGAACACTGACATTCCTGTCTTTCAGGAAATCACGCACAGAACGAGCAGTATGGCTGATGGCATTGTCATGCTGGAGGGTCATGTCAGGATGAGCCTACAGGAAGGGTACCACATGAGGGAGGAGGATGTCTTCCATGTAACGTACAGCGTTGAGATTTCCTGCAATGACAACAAGCTCAGTCTGATGATGCTGTGACATACCGCCCGAGACCATGATGGACCATCCACCTCCAAATCTATCCCGCTTCAGAGGACAGGCCTCGGTGTAACACTCATTCCTTCGACGATAAACGCAAATCCGACCATCCCCCCTGGTGAGACAAAACTCGTCAGTGAAGAGAACGTTTTGCCAATCCTGTCTGGTCCAGCGACGGTGGGTTTGTGCCCATAGACAACGTTGTTGCCGGTGATGTCTGGTGAGGACCTGCCTTACAACAGGCCTACAAGCCCTCAGTCCAGCCTCTCTCAGCCTATTGCGGAAAGCCTGAGCACTGATGGAGGGATTGTGCGTTCCTGGTGTAACTCGGGCAGTTGTTGTTGCCATCCTGTACCTGTCCCGCAGGTGTGATGTTCGGATGTACCGATCCTGTGCAGGTGTTGTTACACGTGGTCTGCCACTGCGAGGATGATCAGCTGTCCGTCCTGTCTCCCTGTAGCGCTGTCTTAGGCGTCTCACAGTACGGACATTGCAATTTATTTCCCTGGCCACATCTGCAGTCCTCATGCCTTCGTGCAGCATGCCTAAGGCACATTCATGCAGATGAGCAGGGACCCTGGGCATCTTTCTTTTGGTGTTTTTCAGAGTCAGTAGAAAGGCCTCTTTAGTGTCCTAAGTTTTCATAACGTGATCTTAATTGCTTACCATCTGTAAGCTGTTAGTGTCTTTACGACCATTCTACAGGTGTATATTCATTAATTGTTTATGGTTCATTGAACAAGCATGCGAAACAGTGTTTAAACCCTTTACAATGGAGATCTGTGAAGTTGTTTGGATTCTTACGAATTATCTTTGAAAGACAGGGTCCTGAAAAAGGGACGTTTATAATATATTTGTCGTGACCACGATTTTGAGTACCACCGCTCTTTTTTTTCTTATTTTTTTTTTTTACTGTACCATGATTCAACCAATTTCAGTATTCAGCAGGAAATCTAAATTAAAACCAACTTTTTATTAATAGCCTACTACTTTAATATTACGTTTATACTATATTATTCTTCTAGTGGATAACGTTTCCTCATATTGTGGGTGGTATATTTCTCACCTCAGGCATTCGATCCAAAATCGAGCTCCGTTAATCTGGGGGAGTACCTTGGCTCAGCAAATGACCTGTCTTGCAAAAGTCTGCCGTACATCCTGTACAACATACCACGCCCACTCAGCTGTTTCCGCAACTTTCCATTCGTAAAAGTTTTCCTCTTGCGAGGTACACTAATTTATCTACTTCTATTCAACACACCGAAACGTTTCTAGACGGTATTGGTTTTCCTCGGGCTAAACCGCCGTAGGTGTCAGCCATGTCTCTATCAGACCAGAGCCGACAGTGGTATCCGACCAGTGTACAGGTAACTGTGGTTCAGGCAAGAAGCCTGAGGATAAAGGGGGGAAATGGCACCAATGACGCATACGCCATCATGCAAGTGGCCAAGGATAAATTCGCTACATCGGTGGCAGAGAAGAGCGTGGCACCGGTGTGGAAAGAAGAGGCCACGTTCGAGCTGCCGCTCTTCCACAACGGCAACACAGAAAAGTGTACGTTGAACGTCCACGTAATGCACCGGGCTCTCGTGGGACCTGACAAGTTGCTCGGCCAAGCAGTCATCAACCTGTTGGAGCTCAGCGAGGTTAAATCCCGTAATAAGACTGAGTGAGTGTTCTCAGTCTCTGTCCAGTAATAGGCACAGCCGTACTATTTCTAGATTGCTCCAGAAAGGGCTTTGGAGTTAGTTCCATAATTCCTTTTAAAATGAATCACTGTAGTTGTTGAAATAGCCTAAGGCAATAATGGAGCGCCACAATATTTGTCAACAATATTTGTCTTCAGTAGGGGTTGTAATTATACAAGAACAGGGACTGCACCATATTCCAATTATAAAATAATCATCTGACTCAACATGTAACCAAAATGTTATAATGTAGTAAGTTATAAGAGCAGGCCATAGGCCTAAAAATGTCCCACAGTTTTACTCTGACAGTTAATTCACCCAGCAGAGGTGCAACAACCAGTTGTTAGAGTGAAACAAGCCAATGGAATAACAGCGCTTTCTCCCCTTGCTTTTTACTTCGCTCCTCATGCCTTCCCCTCCCATTGAGTGACACTGTTTTTTTTAGCAACCTGGGCAGTCTACTGATTTAGCCCGATCATAACAGTGGCGCATGTGAGGAGCACAACATCCCATTATGAGCGAGATTCCCAAATATACACTTCGATACAGCTATGACTCGAAGTGACTTTGTCGTAGCAGGTTATGAGAATTATGTTAAGGAAAATGTTCCTAACCTGCTATGAAAAGTTACTTCCGGTCGTAGATGTATCGAAGTGGCGTGTTTTTAGGGAGTCCCCAAAGGCAATACCTCACTAATTGCCTCTCCTGTGAGTCTTTAGTTCATATCAGTGTTCTCTCTCTTTCTGAATATCTGTAAAGGAACTCATTGATTTTATTACAGGCCTTCTCTCCTAACCAATTAACCAATGGGTTTGCATTACTGAAGCCTCTGGCTGACCTTCCTCATTATTGCTCTTTGCTCAATGGTAGAATTACTAGGAAGGCTTTGCTGGTACAGTTTATTGCTAACACAGTCTAACTGAAAGAATATAATAAATACTGCAAAAGGATAAACAACTTTCCTGCTGGGTCTTTGGTCAAACTGTTACTGTTTTCCTTCACACATTAAGTGAAGTCTTTGTTAAAGAGTTGAGCAGCAGGTGTTTATTAATTAAGCTGCAGGCTTATTTATTTCAAAACTTCTTGAAATATAATCTGGAACAAAAAGTGCTGTGGACAATAAAAGGCCACTCTAAAATGTGCAGTTTTGTCACAGAACACAATACCACAGATGCCTCAAGTTTTGAGGGAGTGTGCAATTGGCATGCTGACTGCAGGAATGTCCAAGAGCTGTTGCCAGATAATTGAATGTTAATTTCTCTACCATTAGCCGTCTCCAAAGTCATTTTAGAGAATTTGGCAGTATGTCCAACCGGCCTCACAACTACAGACCACGTGTAACCACGTCAGCCCAGGACCTCCACATCCGGATTCTTTACCTGCGATATTGTCTGAGGGGGTGCACTGCTGAGGCATATTTCTTTCTGTAATGAAGCCCTTTTGTGAGGAAAAACTCAATCTGTTGGGGGGAGCCAGGCCCACCCATGGCAGCCCCCTTGCCCAGTCATGTGAAATCCATAGATTAAGGCCTAATGACTTATTTCCTTATATGAACTGTAACTCAGTAAAATTATTAAAATTGTTGCATGTTGCATTTACATTTTTGTTCGGTATACATCCCACTAAGTTGTCTCTATGCCAATAGCTTATTTAGCTGCTATACACAACAGCAGGTGATGTGCACGCACACACACACTGATGTCTGGGAAGGGGGCACTTGAAAGTGGATATTGCTGGGTCTTTTTATGTATAAGGAGAGCACTTCTTGGTTAGACTGTATTAGAGTAAATCTACTTTGGTTATTGCATCTTGATCTTTCTGATTACCTTTATGGCTCAATATTTTTGACAGAAACGGACAAATGTAACTAAGGCCTGGATTGACAATACAATCAAACTAGCAAGGGCAATGATCACAAGTCAGTCATAACGTGGCTAATAGGCTAGCGGATCTATTGATTTAGCAAGCTAAAAACACGGAGCCTAACGTTAGCTAGCTGCTAGGAGGATGTCATGTCATTCGAGGAGTTGGTGAGTGACTGACATTTTCCCCTCATTGTTTTTCGATGAATATACACAGCTAGCGATGCAGGTGTCATTTCGTTAGCTAGCAAAAACTTGAACAACTGTTATTCAGTTAGCATATCTCTTGCATTCGCAAATTCACTCTGGCTATCTATCTACTCCGATTTCAGAGCACTCTCATCTGAGTGCCAGAGCACAGAATAACTGATGAATTTACATACGCGCAACATCCGCTGATTATGGCCAGTGTCAATAAACATAGGCAATGAAAGTAATAGTTAGTCACAAACGCTCTAGATAACATTTACATTTAAGTCATTTAGCAGACGCTCTTATCCAGAGCGACTTACAAATTGGTGCATTCACCTTATGATATCCAGTGGAACAACCACTTTACAATAGTGCATCTAAATCTTTTAAGGGGGGGGGGGGATGTAAACAGCCTAACCAACTCTGGTAGGGCAAGTAAAATGGTCAGAGTGAGCTGTTCTCTCATTTGTGTCTGGAAGTAGCTAGCTAGCCAACTTTAGCCAGTTAGCTTTGGGTGCTTAATTGAGACAAGCATGCATTGTTGGCAGGCAAGCTGCGGAAGGACAAGTAGGCTACAATTCTCCATTGTTTATCAGTGCAATTTTGAAGGCCAACTAGCTGAAAATGTTTGAGGGTTTATCTAATGTTCCTTCGTTAGATGTTAGCTCATCTTTCTCTGGCTAACATTAGTTGATCTTTTTGTTGTTGATGTGCATAACTAAGGGAGAGAGAGAGCTTACCTTTTTCATGGTTGTTTGATCAATAGGAATGTAAAGTTTGGAAATGCAATTGGCATTGACATATTTGCAGAAAATCATTCAGGTGTATTTTTGTGGCTTTTGGCGAATGCGTTTTAATGATCTAATGTCGCAACTGCCTGTAAACACACAGTCCAATTCAAAGTAATGATGGCAGGCCCTACTGCCTGTAAACACACAGTCCAATTCAAAGTAATGATGGCAGGCCCTACTGCCTGTAAACACACAGTCCAATTCAAAGTAATGATGGCAGGCCCTACTGCCTGTAAACACACAGTCCAATTCAAAGTGAATGATGGCAGGCCCTACTGCCTGTAAACACACAGTCCAATTCAAAGTAATGATGGCAGGCCCTACTGCCTGTAAACACACAGTCCAATTCAAAGTAATGATGGCAGGCCCTACTGCCTGTAAACACACAGTCCAATTCAAAGTAATGATGGCAGGCCCTACTGCCTGTAAACACACAGTCCAATTCAAAGTGAATGATGGCAGGCCTGTGTGCAAATGGCTTGTTTGCATAAGGCCTACTGTAGCTCTGATTGGTTATGGTCCACCGGTCTGCGTAGACTCCAGTCCTGGATGAGACAGATGTTTTATTTACTGCAGTGTCTATTAATTGTCCAAATGCACGGCCGCTTTCCCACTCTATTTTGCTATAGAATTTCCACAAATTCTTTAGTATATGTAATACCCAAACGTTCTAAGAATTTATGTAATTGATGAAAATGACCATATATTTTGCTTGTCAGATTTAAAAAACAACAACATTTTGTCATATTCGTCCTGGTGCTAAAATGCTGTCAGTTCCACTTGAAAGAGTATTCTCCATGATAGTAATTGGTTTCATGCAATCTGAGTAGGAGTCAGTCTGGAGACAGAGCTGAGGATCTCCACGGCTGATAGCCCATTTTGCTGTGTGACAGTGATAGGTTCATCTGACATTATTGTTATCGTTGCCCTTTAGCTCAAATGCCAAACTTCAGCAGAACATGTTTTCTCAGACCTGAATTCATCCCAGACCTACTTTCATATGCACTCCTCAAAGCCTCTCAATTTTTATTTTTCTGGTCAAAGGATGTCCATGCCAACTCATACAACCTGGTTCATCCACCTTAGCCATTGTATACAATACTATCAACTTTTGCAGCATCCCACAGGATTATCGTTTTGAGTGCTTCATAAAATCTTATATAAAACCAATGCACACACACTTTGAGCCATATTGAGGAAGTTTTCTCATGGTTTGTTCTGCTCTGATTTCTCATTGTTGACTGTGGTGTACCTGATTTCTGTGGGGCCCAAATCCAGACTTAGCCTCACATTCTGGAGTGTTTTTCGGTGAAAAACAAACACATTTCTGTCTCTGTGCTCTCCCTCCCTCTCAGGGGGTAGGGACTTGACTGTGGCTTTACCAGCTCCCACACAGACTGTTATGTTTGACTTAAAGCAGATAACTGTTAATGGTCATGTTTAAACAGCCTCACTGCCAATTCTCACTAGCCGCTGGAAATGATTTCTTGCTAACTCTGAACTGTGTTTGCGTATACCTGCAAGCCCTCCCTTTTCTAAAGGCGGAACATGAACCATGGAGATGTCGGCCTCTGTGAAGGCCAGTATCCCAGAGTCGCCTTTTCACTGTTGACGTTGAGACTGTTTTTTTACGGGTACTATTTAATGAAGCTGCCAGTTGAGTACTTGTGAGGCGTAGGTTTCTCAATCAAGACACTAATGTACTTGTCCTCTTGCTCAGTTGTGCACCGGGGCCTCCCACTCCTCTTTCTATTCTGGTTAGAGCCAGTTTGTCTGTTCTGTGAAGGGAGTAGTACACTGCGTTGTACGAGATCTTCAGTTTCTTGGCAATTTCTCGCATGGAATAGCCTTCATTTCTCAGAACAAGAATAGACTGATGAGTTTCAAATGAAAGGTCTTTGTTTCTGGCCATTTTGAGCCTGTAATCGAACCCACAAATTCTGATGCTCCAGATACTCAACTAGTCTAAAGAAGGCCAGTTTTATTGCTTCTTTAATCAGAACCACAGTTTTCAGCTGTGCTAACATAATTGCAAAAGGTTTTTCTAATGATCAGTTAGCCTTATTAAAATGATTAACTTGGATGGGATAACACGCCTATGTAGATATTCCATAAAAAATCTGCCGTTTCCAGCTACAATAGTCATTTACAACATTAACAATGTCTACAGTGTATTTATTTTTATTTTTTTCTTAATTTTTTTAGCCCCTTTTCTCCCCAATTTTCGTGGTATCCAATCGCTAGTAATTACTATCTTGTCTCATCGCTACAACTCCCGTACGGGCTCGGGAGAGACGAAGGTCGAAAGTCATGCGTCCTCCGAAGCACAACCCAACCAAGCCGCACTGCTTCTTTAACACAGCGCGCCTCCAACCCGGAAGCCAGCCGCACCAATGTGTCGGAGGGAACACCGTGCACCTGGCCCCCTTGGTTAGCGCGCACTGCGCCCAGCCCGCCACAGGAGTCGCTGGAGCGCGATGAGACAAGGAAATCCCTACCGGCCAAACCCTCCCTAACCCGGACGGCGCTAGCCCAATTGTGCGTCGCCCCACGGACCTCCCGGTCGCGGCCGGCTGCGACAGAGCCTGGGGGCGAACCCAGAGACTCTGGTGGCGCAGTTAGCACTGCGATGCAGTGCCCTAGACCACTGCGCCACCCGGGAGGCTCTACACTGTATTTCTGATCAATTTGATGTTATTTTAATGGACACAAAAAAACGAGGACATTTCTAAGTGACACAACTTTTGAACGGAAGTGTATATGTTTGCGATTCTTCAAAGTAGCCACCCTTTGCCTTGATGACAGCTTTGCACACTTTATATTCTCTCAACCAGCTTCACCTGGAATGCTTTACCAACAGTCTTGAAGGAGTTCCCAAATATGCTTTTTGGCTGCTTTTCCTTCACTCTGTGGTTTTACTCATCCCAAACCATCTCAATTGGGTTGACGTTGGGTGATTGTGGAGGCCAGGTCTTCTGATGCAGCACTACATCACTCTCATTCTTGGTGAAATAGCCCTTACACAGCCTGGAGGTGTGTTGTGTCATTGTCCTGTTGAAAACCAAATGATAGTCCCACTAAGCGCAAACCAGTTGGGATGGCGTATCGCTGCAGAATGCTGTGGTAGCCATGCTGGTTAAGTGTGCCTTGAATTCAAAATAAATCCCTGACAGTGCCATCAGCAAAGCACCATTACACCTCCTCCTCCATGCTTCACGGTGAGAATCACCCATGTGGAGATCATCCGATCACCTACTCTGCATCTCACAAAGACACGCCGGTCTCAAATTTGGACTCATCAGACCAAAGGACAGATTCCCACCGGTCTCATGTCCATTGCTCGTGTTTTGGCCCAAGCAAGGCTCTTCTTATTGGTGTCCTTTAGTAGTTGTTTCTTTGCAGCAATTCGACCATGAATGCCTGATTCACGCAGGTTCCTCTGAAAAGTTGATGTTGAGATGTGTCTGTTACTTGAACTTATTTGGGCTGCAATTTCTGTGGCTGGTAACTCTAATGAACTTATCCTCTGCAGCGGAGGTAACTCATGAGAGCCAGTTTCATCATAGCGCTTGATGTTTTTTGCGACTGCATTTGAAGAAATTTTCAAAGTTCTTTAAATGTTCCTCATTGACTGACCTTCATGTCCTCAAGTAATGATGGACTGTCGTTTCTCTTTGCTTACTTGAGCTGTTCTTGCCATAATATGGACTTGGTCTTTTACCAAATAGGGCTATCTTTTGTATACCATCCCTACCTTCTCACAACACAACTGATTGGCTCAAATTCATTAAAAAGGAAAGAAATTACACAAATGAACTTTTAACAAGGCACACCTGTTAATTGAAATGCATTCTCGGTGATTACATCATGAAGCTGGTTAAGAGAATGCCAAGAGTGCGCAAAGCTGTCAAGGCAAAGGGTGGCTACTTTGAAGAATCTCAAACATAAACAAATACAAATATATTTTAACACCTTTTTTGGTTACTACATGATTCCATATGTGTTATTTAATAATTTTTGATATATTCACTATTATTATACAAAGTAGAAAATAGTCAAAATAAAGAAAATCCCTTGAATGAGTAGGTGAGTCCAAACTTTTGACTGGTACTGTAACTACTCAGCTACTACAATGTAACAGTTGTGACTGCTATCCCTTTTGTGAAGTGTTCCAAAAACACATGTTTTCATATGATCACATGTGAAGTTAATGTGATACCATGTGACAACATGTAAAGCAACATGTGATATCATGAAACTACACGTGAAAAATGTTGTCACATGAAGTGTTCCAAAAACACATTTTCACATGATTTATCATGTTAAATTACGACTTCACATTAAATTTTCCACGTGAAATCATGTCGTTTTTCTGTAAGCGATGTGACCCCTAGGTAAATTCCAGGAGCAGGCATGTCTTTCCCTGACGTTCTGGCACAGTATTCCAAAAACTAGCAGGGAGGAGTAGGACAGAATGAGTATTTGGGGGGAATTCAGTCACTCAGTAACAGGGTGTGTGAAGCTGCCTAATATTCCATGCTGGATCAGTATTTTTAGACTCAATGGACTCTCTCATAAGGGTGAGGTGTTACATAAACAAATCACTTGTTTACTCATGGACACACCCACATTAACTTCTTATGGCTGCAGGGGCAGTATTGAGTAGCTTGGATGAGTAAACGGCCTGCTCCTCAGTCATAGTTGCTAATATATGCATTATATTATTAGTATTGGATAGAAAACACTGACGTTTCTAAAACGGTTTGAATTATGTCTGTGAGTATAAAAGAACTCATATGGCAAGCAAAAACCTGAGAAGTTCCACTTCCTGTTTGGATTTTTTCTGATGCTGGTAGTTTTTCAACCAAGCTCCCATTGACATTACAGCGAGATATGGATGAGTTTTCACTTCCTACGGCTTCCACTAGATGTCAACAGTCAATATAACTTTGTCTGATGACTCTACTGTGAAGGGGGGGGGCCGAAGGAGACAGGAATGAGTAACCACTGCCATGAGGTGACCACGCGCGTTCACGTGAGAGGCAGCTCCGTTCCAACGCTCAACTGAAGTCAATGTAATTCTCCGGTTGGAACATTATTCAAGATGTATGTTAACTTCTTATGACTGCAGGGGCAGTATTGAGTGATTTGGATGAAAGGTGCACAGAGGTGCCCATAGTAAACTGCCTGCTCCTCAGTCCCAGTTGCTAATAAATGCATATTATTATTCACATTGGATAGAAAACACTCTGAAGTTTCTAAAACTGTTTGAATTATGTCTGTGAGTATAACATAACTCATATGGCAGACAAAAACCACTTCCTGTTTGAATTTTTTCTGAGGCAGGTAGATTTTCAACCAAGCTCCCATTGAAATTACAGCGAGATATGGATGAGTTTTCACTTCCTACGGCTTCCACTAGATGTCAATAGAACTTTGTCTGATGACTCTGTGAAGGGGGGCCGAAGGAGACAAGAATTAGTCAGGTCTGCCACGAGTTGACCATGCTTTCACATGCGCATTCACATGAGGAGGACCTCTGTTCCATCGCTCTTCTGAAGTCAATCTAATTCTCCGCTTGGAACGTTATTCAAGATGTATGTTAACAACATTCTAAAGATTGATTCAATACATCATTTGACATGTTTCTACTGACTGTTACGGAACTTTTGGACATTTCGTCACGTTTTAGTGAACGCGCGTTGTGACTTTGGAATTGTTTACCAAACGCGCTAACCAAAGTAGCTAATTGGACATAAATAACGGACAAATCAAGCATTTATTGTGGACCTGTGACTCCTGGGAGTGCATTGTGATGAAGATCATCAAAGGTAAGGGAATATTTATCATGTAATTTCTGGTTTCTGTTGACTCCAACATGGCGGCTAATTTGACTCTTGTTCTGAGCTCCGTCTCATATTATTGCATGGTTTGCTTTTCACGTAAGGTTTTTTTGAAATCTGACACAGTGGTTGCATTAAGGAGAGGTATATCTATAATTCCATGTGTATAACTTGTATTATCATCTACATTTATGATGAATATTTCTGTTGAAACGATGTGGCTATGCAAAATCACTTGATGATTTTGGAACTAGTGAATGTAACGCGCCAATGTAAACTCAGATTTTTTTTATATAAATATGAATTTTATCAAACAAAACATGCATGTATTGTGTAATATGAAGTCCTATGAGTGTCATCTGATGAAGATCATCAAAGGTTAGTGATTCATTTTAGCTATATTTCTGCTTTTTGTGACTGCTATCTTTCGCTGGAAAAATGTCTGTGCTTATTGTGGTTTGGTGTGACCTAACATAATTGTTTGTAGTGCTTTCGCTGAAAAGCATATTTGAAATCGGACACTTTGGTGGGATTAACAACAAGATTACCTTTAAAATGGTATGACACAAGTATGTCTGAGGAATTTTAATTATGAGATTTCTGTTTTTTGAATTTGGGGCCCTGCACTTTCAGTGGTTGTTGTCATATCGATTCCGTAACCCGGATTGCAGCCATAAGAAGTTGTTAAGTGAGGACTGAGGAGGTGTGTGTGTGTGTGTGTGTGACATCTTTCACATTTCTCTCATACAGTCTCCATCGCAGCGATGTAATGCTCAAAATATTTCTCATAGCACTTACAAAAATGTATATGTGTCGTCAGTTCGCAAGGGATTGTAATGACAGCTAGGACATATAGTAATGTCCATCAATTCTGTAATTTCTCTGTACATTGCACAGTAATTGACTCAATAGAGGGACAGGTTGAGCAAGCCTGACCGCTTTGTTTTTGGATTGTTGTACAATTCCCAAATGTATTGCTCTATCTTTCCCGTGAATTAATAACAGCAATGGACAATAAAGAAATATATAAAATATGTGTTTTATTGTCACACAGCAGATAGGTCTCGGTAAATGTGTTGTTCTACTAGGTTAATCATAGTAGTATAGTGACCCTGGAGAAAATAAGGGTTATGTTCCTTGGGTATTCAAACCAGCAACCTTTTAGTTACTGGCCCAATGCTCTAACCACTAGGCTACCTGCCACCCCAGCTGACACCCCTACTTACCTTGTGCTACCTTTCCCCATTCGGTCCTCTCTAAAACACAGCTGCAGTAATAGTGATGGAGTGAGTTGATGCTCTCTCACCCCATTCAATGATTCATCACATTTGTCATTCTGTGAGTAGCCAGTCTCTTTCATTGCCTTTCTGTTTGGATTTACATTGAGTGCTTCACTGAAGATAAGAAGCTGCAGTCACGGCATTGTGTTCATTGTTCATTTTATTTTTGTAACCTCCAAGAGGGTACTCATTGCCACACACACACACACACACACACCCTAACCGTGCAGATCTAAAGCCCCTAGCTGTCTCTTCCTGTCCTCGTCCTTTTTCATTTCCCTCGACTTCAACTGGGTTGTTTTTTCAGGAAAGAGTTTGAGGAACAGACAACCTCAGGCCTTATGGGTTTTGCTTGACAGAGACTTTTACTGCTGCCTCAGCTCTTAATTGTTCAGTTCCAAACTATAAATTAGTGATTGTTTTGACAGATGTATGTACCTTCTAAAATAACATAATGACAATTTGTAGAATACAAACAGACAGACTAACCCCTCTTGTTTGATGTTTTATACAATAGTGATTTATTGAGGGTCATTGAACCAGTCAGCGTGAAGAATTCTCTTTGTTGAAGAATTCTAACAATGTCAGTCTCTGTACTTTGACCTTCATATCCTCAAAAGGAATCTTCTGTACAAGTGAACCACTAAATGAAACAGACTTTAGGCATAGAGGAATTATATTTATGGTATTCTAATTTTCTATTTTGTGAACCACATTCATAAATAGACAAATGCCTGGGGATTTCTAAAGTCATTAATTAAATATGAACCTAAATTGATTGGAATTGACTCCCACAGTATTTAGCATGCATAGCACTTTGAGATATCAGCTGATGTAAGAAGGGCTATATAAATATATTTGATAGCATGTAGCAGGGGTGGGAAAAAATCACTCAGAACCCACTAATGTAATCTATCAATTCAATTTTACATTGCAAAATTATTTCACTCCTGCAACCCGGTTCCCCCTTTTAGTAGCCTTTTATTGTACATTAGTGTTTTAAGGCATGGTATTCAGTCTTAACAGAGTAGTGACAACAATTTATTAGGACGGCACAGATAGAAATAGAAGAAATGCATAATGTTCCTGCTGGTGAACATTTAGTATGAATCATTATTGCCCAAACACTGACTCTCCAGAACACTCACCGCATCATCAGTCATTTCCGCTGGTCCCTCCACCCTTGGGCCAATTCAGAGAGAGCTACTGTACTGATCACTGTTTCCATGGAGGAACTCTAAACAGTAAAAGGAAAAATGGCATCAGCCCCTACTTACTGGAATTATTCAC
Organism: Salvelinus fontinalis; assembly: GCF_029448725.1. Taxonomy (NCBI): domain Eukaryota; kingdom Metazoa; phylum Chordata; class Actinopteri; order Salmoniformes; family Salmonidae; genus Salvelinus; species Salvelinus fontinalis. The sequence continues at coordinate 23,933,324 of NC_074666.1, forward strand.
TTGGTTATGATAAACTTTTGGAACCCTGCAACAAAAAGGGATAAAAATAGCATCCTTAAATAAAGCTATGCTACGGGTGAAAGCGTTCTTTATTTGTGAAAATCTATCAACATGTAGACACTGTCTTTTTTATAGCTGGAGACTGGGATTATTCAGACAGATCAGTCAGTCTGAACAGTGTGTGTGTTATCTGAAAATAAGTGGTTAATGCCTACATATGTCAAGTTATTTCTGAGCTCACAAGTTATTTTCAATGGCCATGAACCCCTGGGGGAGACAGCAGGCATCTGAAAAATAAAATATTATGTTGATTATTTTTTCACTGCCTCATTAACTTACACCTTTAGTTCTTGTGACATCTCTTGGAGAACAGCATTTCTTTTATACCAGTTATATTCGGTTGAAGTTTTTTGATAAATAATACAGATTTTCTCTCGACAGATGGCATAAACTGCTGGACAAGGCAGGCAAGCCAGATAAAGACCAGGGAGAGGTGCAGGTGGACATCCAGTTTATGAAGAATAACATGACAGCCAGCATGTTTAACCTCTCTGCTACAGACAAGCCACGCTCCCGCCTGGGAAAGTTCAAGGACAAGGTGCGAGGCAAAAAGGAGGTTCTGTCGGACACTGCGTCTGCCGTGGTACCGTCCTTCACCCAGGTTCTGACGGACAGTGAGGGGGAGGGAGAGGGGGTAGGGAAGGGGGTTGCAGACAAAAGAGAGAAAAAGAAGAAAAACAAGCTGAAGTCTCTGTTTTCTCCCAAGTCTAACCTGCAGCGTCATGGACTGTCTCAGTCTATGTCTGTCCTGGGCCCTCTGCCTGAGAAGAAGTCCTCACTGAGTGGCAGCCGCTCCACAGGCCTCAATGTGGACTCCTCTGACGGTGAGAATCATCACAGGCTGTACATTCAGTTGAAAATATAGCAGCATTATCTATTTGAAAACGCTTATGTTACACAGTATGTGTTTGCAGATCTAACCTTTCCCCGTTTCTTTCTCATCCAAAGGTAAAAATAAATTCACGTTTCAGACCCATAAGCGCACAGGCAGTTCCCTGTCCCTAGGGCGCTCTAAGATTCCTGCCCCGCTTGCAGAGCAGAGTAACCTGTGCATCAATGGCACTCACATGTACACAGAGGAGCCCCAGCCCCGGAGCGCCCGCACCGGCTCCAACTTTAGCCTGGCCAGCTCAGGCCATGGCTCCATGGAAGACCTGCGCAAGGCCCAGGGTCGTAAGAGCTCCGGCACCTCCATGGACTCTTTCAGGGCCCTGAAGCAGCCTTCGAGCTGGGCAGAGGAGGAAGAGAGGGTTATGTTGGATGAGGAGAGGACGAGAAAGGAAGAGCAGGAGAGTAAGAAGTTAGACGAGGAAGAGAGGATAAGGAAGGAGGAACAAGAGAAAATCAGGATTACGGAGGAGGGGGAAGAAATACGGCTAGAAGAGGAACAGGGGGAGAGGAGACTGAAGGTGGAGGGAGAGGACAGAGTTTGGAAGGAAGACCAGGAAAAGTGGAGGTTAGAGGAGAAAACGAGAGAAATGGAGGAACAAGCGAGGTGGGAAGAAGAGGAGAGAATTAGGAGAGAAGAACATGAAAGAATGAGGAGAGAGGATATACTGAGAAAGGAGGACAAGAGGAAAATGAGGGAGGTGGAGGAAAGATTGAAGAGGGAGAAAGATGAGAGGATTAAGGAGGAAGAACAGATTAGGAGAGAACAGGAGGAGGAGGATATGCAAAGAAGAGAGGAAGAGGAGAGGAAGATGAGGAAGGAGGAAGAAAGACTAAGGAGGGAACAGGAGGATATACTGAGAAGAATAAGGGAGGAGGAAGAAGATGAAAGGAGGGGTGAAGAAAGAATGAAGAGAGAGGCTAAAGAAGAAAGAATGAAGAGAGAGGCTAAAGAAGAAAGAATGAAGAGAGAGGCTAAAGAAGAAAGAATGAAGAGAGAGGATGATAGGCTGAGGGAGGAGAAAGAAGAAAAGAAGAGGATTGAGGCGGAAGAAGAAATAATGAAGAGAGAGGAGGACAGAGTGAGGAAGGAGGAGGAAGAAAGGAGGAGGAAGTTTGAGGAGGAAGAAGGAATAATGAAGAGAGAGGCTGAAGAAGAAAAAATTAAGAGAGAGGAGGACAGAGTGAGGAAGGAGCAGGAAGAAAGGAGGAGGTTTGAGGAGGGAGAACAAAGAATGAAGAGAGAGGCTGAAGAAGAAATAATGAAGAGAGAGGAGGATAGGCTGAGGAAGGAGGAGGAAGAAAGGAGGAGGAGGATTGAGGAGGAAGAACAAAGAATTAAGAGAGAGGAGGATAGGCTGAGAAAGGAGGAGAGCAGAATGAGGGAGGAGGAAGAAAGAGTGAGGAAGACCGCAGAGGAAGATTGGCTGAGAGAGGAAATGGGGATAAAGAGGATGGAGGAGGATGAAAGAATTCAGAGAGAAGAGGAAGATAGGCTGAGGAAGATTAGGGAAAAGGAAGAAAGGCTGAGGGCAGAGAAGGATGATATGTGGGGAAAGGAAGAAGAGCAGAGGAAGATGAGGAATGAGGAGGAAAGGATAAGGAGAATAGAGCAGACGTTGAGAAAGGAAGAAGAAGGAACGAGGCTTGAAGAAGAAAGGGAAGAGGAGAGAAAAGATGAGGAGCAGAGAAAACTGATGGAGGTGAAAGAAAATATGAAAAAAGAGGAGTTGAGAGGACAGGAAGAAAAGAGGAATGCACAGATGGAGGAAAAGAGAAGGCATGAGGAGGTGAGGGTAAAGTTGGACAAAGTTGAACAACAGATGAAGCAGAATAGAGAGGCAGAGGCCATCGTGTGCAATAATCCTTTTGAGGAAGTCTCTCCTACCACTTCATGTAATGACAACTCTTCAAATAACCCGTTTGAGGAGACCACCACAACCTCTTCTACTGGTCCCATCAGCCGAACAAATAAAGTATCAGCAGTCAAGCCAAGGTCAGTCCCACTCCCAAACCACACACACACGAGCACACACACACCCCATCACTGTCTCAGTTCCCCAGAATTGTGTTACCACTTGGGTGTCATAAATTATGGCTGCACTAGTTATTTAGTCTGCAAAAGCAGCAGGTGGTCTCCAAAAGCAACACACACGTTTCTGTTGCTCTGTCTCCTCATCCACACACACCTACTAACATCCCTGTATCCTCACTGAACTCTCATTCAGACATCCTCTTTCATCTTCTAACAGAACTATGTCAATTATGCTAACATTCTCTTTTCCTGTGCTGTCAGTGCAGGGTGGCACAAGTCTGATTAGAGTGGAAAACCTGCCAATTTGTCTGAGAATACTTTTATACAACCAGTTAATCAGGCCAGGCAACAAGCCTGATTTATGGATGTGGGACAGTCAGTATAGCTGCTTGTAGAAACTCAGCAGGATGCAATTGGGAGGATTTTATTGGATCTGTACAGCTGTGGCACAAAATACAGATTCGAGCACAAAACCTGTCGCTTTATCAAAGACTTTAGTACAGGAAAGTGTTTTGTCTAATATATTAAGTCAATTGGAACGCTTGGTAAGAGTTAGATCTCAGTGTGTTGGTGTCGTGGGCATTTGGTGTGAAGGGAGTGTGGAAGCTGATGTCATGGTATGTTTGTCTGTGTGGCGCATGACACTACTCCAACATGCAGATCTCATTAAAGCACAATCCCCTAAAGGAAAGATGGGCAACTTTGATGGGGGTGGGGGCCACCAAAAATCTAAACTCATCATGAGGGGCTGCAGTTGTTCGCAGTTCTGCGTACCCACAAACATACCACACTCATTTTGTCATGAGGTGGAGAGGAAAATAAGCTGTTTTACAGCTAATTTCCTGCAATTCTACACATTCTTCCATAGGGTGGAGAGAATTTTTTTCAATTTTCAAAATGATATCTGAGTGAAAGTGACTAACAAAATCAATGGCGTCCCCCCAGCCAGTAATTCGACCATGATAATTAGATAGCCGGCCGCTAAACTATCAGTAAAACTGCTGATGCACAATCAAATTTCAAAATTGCACCTTACCTACTATTCTAACTCGTAAGTTGAGACCCCGACTAAGTTCCAAAAAGTTAATAATTGGGAAATTGATCCCAGGGTCTTCAAAAAAGTTGCCCATCACTGCCCTAAAGTAATCTAATAACTTAATGAAAATTGTACCGCTGTGGAAAACGTAGATGTGAGTGTGCATCTCTGTGGCTGTGTTTACACAGGCAGCCCAATTCTGATCTTTTTTTCACTAATTGGTCTTTTGACCAATCAGATCAGAAAAATTTCTGATGTGATTGTTCAAAAGACAAATTAGTGGAATAAATATCAGAACTGGGCTGCCTGTGTAAACACACCCCTTGTGTCTTCGTATTGGAAGCCTTTGGCTAAACTGAGATTGGCTGCGCTTCCCATGACTCAATCGTACCTTGTTATAAAGATTCTACAGATCAGTCATATTAAAGGTGTTACAGAGAGACATAAAGCATTAGGTGATTGCTCAAGTTTTTAACAAGGGTGTTGATGTTGAATGACTCATGCCAATATGTATCCTGATGAGATTGGACCAAAGAAACCATCCAATAGGATGACATGACTCAGTATAGGCAAGTCTGTTTGGTCATGTGAACAGGGAATGGTTCAGAGGGTACAAGCATTACCTTTTATATTGATCATTTACATTTGTTTTATTATTTGAAATCTACATGGATAACCTTTCTGTTCCCTAGTGTGTTTGTGTAACTAACCTAACCATTATAACTAACCTTCATGTCTCTCATAAAGACCTAATGAAGGAATGAATGATGAAATCCCATCCTTTCTCCCATTGTCTTTCTCCCATGGCCAAATGTTTGTGTAACCAATATTCTATTGGTTACACAAATATTTGGCCTCCCATCCTATTCTAACCACCTGTTGCCGGCTTTGTATTCATGTTGCCTAATGAAACTGCTGTATAATATGATATTTTTGCCATCTAAACAATTTAATGGCAATGCTACTAAATACTAATTAAGTGTATGTAAACTTCTGACCCACTGGGAATGTGATGAAAGAAATAAAAGCTGAAATAAATCCCTCTACTATTATTCTTACATTTCACATTCTTAAAATAAAGTGGTGATCCAAACTGACATTAGACAGGGAATTTTTACTGGGATTAAATGTCAGGAATTGTGAAAACTGAGTTTAAATGTATCTGGCTAAGGTGTATGTAAACTTCCGACTTCAACTGTATAAAAATGCCTAGAATATTTCAATTTTGGAGAATGTCTTATAAAATGGATTAAAGTTGTGTGTGTGTGTGTGTGTGTGTGTAAAATAATAAATCATGGCTATATTTCAAATTTTTAAACTGTCAAGAGTGTTAAAACTAGGCTGTCCACTATCGGCATATTTATTCATTATCGCCATCGAAATGTTAGCTGTTAAAATTAGATCCAACAATAATATTAAAGGATTAGAAATCCAAGGCTTGAAATCAAAAGGTGCCATTGTACGCTGATGATTCATTTTCTTTTAAAACCACAATTAGAATCCATCCACAGCCTCATAGAGGATCTAGATACTTTTTCTAACCTCTGGATTAAAACCAATTTTCATGTATTTGATCACAAAAAAAAGCAACTTTTACATTACCGTGTAGTTTACCAATAAAATGGTCTGACGGGGATGTGGACATACTCGGTATACATATCCCGAAAGAAATGTTTTGACTCCAATACATTTTTATAGAAAGTTAGCAAAAATAGATAAGATCTTACCATGGAATGGAAAATACCTGTCAATTTGTGGAAAAATTACCCTGATTTGACTCTTTAATCATATCACAGTTTACCTATTTGCTTATGGTTTTGCCTGCGCCTGGTGACATGCTTTTTAAATTATATGAACACAAAATATAACATTTTATTTGGAATGACAAGCCAGACAAAATTAAAAGGGTCTATTTTATATAATGAATATGAATTCGGAGGGTCAGAAATTATTAAAGCATTAGACCTCTCACTAAAGGCATCAGTCATACAAAAGTTATGCTTAAATCTGATTCAATTAATGAACATGCACCTGTGAAACGGTCGTTAAGACACTAACAGCTTGCAGACGGTAGGCAATTAAGGTCACAATTATGAAAACTTATGAACAATTCTGAAAAACACCAAAAGAAAGATGCCCAGGGTCCCTGCTCATCTGCGTGAACGTGCCTTAGGCATGCTGCAAGGAGGCATGAACACTGCAGATGTGGCCAGGGAAATAAATTGCAATGGACAGCTGATCATCCTCGCAGTGGCAGACCACGTGTAACAACACCTGCACAGGATCGCTACATCCGAACATCACACCTGCGGGACAGGTACAGCATGGCAACAACTGCCCGAGTTACACCAGGAACACACAATCCCTCCATCAGTGCTCAGACTGTCCACAATAGACAGAGAGACTGGACTGAAGGCTTGTAGGCCTGTTGTAATGCAAGTCCTCACCAGACATCACCGGCAACTACGTCGCCTATGGGAACAAACCCATTGTCGCCGGACCAGACAGGACTGACAAAAGTGCTCTTCACTGACGAGTTGTGGTTTTGTCTCACCAGGGGTGACGGTCGGATTCACTTTTATCATTGAAGGAATGAGCATTACAGCGAGGCCTGTACTCTGGAGCGGGATTGATTTGGAGGTGGAGGGTCCGTTAGGGTCTGGGGCGCTGTGTCACAGCATCATCGGACTGAGCTTGTTGTCATTGCAGGCAATCTCAACGCTGTGCGCTACAGGGAAGACATCCTCGTCCCTTATGTGGTACCCTTCCTGCAGGCTCATCCTGACATGACCCTCCAGCATGACAATGCCACCAGCCATACTGCTCGTTCTGTGTGTGTGATTTCCTGCAAGACAGGAATGTCAGTGTTCTGCCATGGCCAGCGAAGAGCCCGGATCTCAATCCCATTGATTGATTTTGACCCCCCCCCCCCCCCCCCCCCCCCCCCCCCCCCCTTGTTCAGGGACACATTTTTCAATTGCTGTTAGTCACATGTCTGTGGAACTTGTTCAGTTTTATGTCTCATTTGTTGAATCTTATGTTCATACAAATATTTACACGTTAAGTTTGCTGAAATTTAACGCAGTTGACAGTGAGAGGACGTTTATTTTTTTGCTGAGTTTATGTATATAGATATGTATATATATTTACCCCAAAAATGTATGGGGGATTAGAAATGATGCAGACAATTGCATTGATGGATGCAACAAGCTTTCTGCAAATTAAAGCTGATCCACCCCCTAAAAAAAAAGAAAAAGATTTGCATTTGGCGAAAGGCTCGGCACAAGCATACTCAGGCTGACTAGCTCTTGTTCATGCAAATGAGAAATACATTTTTTCAGGCTATCCAGAGGGCCAAAGTTAGTTACTTTAAGGAGCAGTTCTCTCACTGTGGGTCTAACCCCAAGAAGTTCTGTAAAAAAAAGAGCGCTCCGATGCTCCTCCCTCTTTTTCCTCTGCACCGCTACAAAGTTTTCCCCTGCAGGCGGTCACTGAGTCCGAGGTGCTAAAGGAGGTCCTTAAACTTGAGCCCAAAACCATCTGGGTCAGATGGTTTAGACCCTTTCTTCTTTAAGGTTGCTGCCTCTATAATCACCAAGCCTCTCTGACCTTTTCAACATGTCTCTCCTTTCTGGGGAGGTTCCCATTGCTTGTAAGGCAGCCACGGTTCATCCTTTATTTAAAGGGGGAGATCAAGCCGATCCTAACTGTTATAGGCCTATTTCTATTATGACCTGTTTATCAAAACTGTTGGAAAAACTTGTCAATCAACTGACTGGCTTTCTTGATGTCTATAGTATTCTCTATGGTGAGCAATCTGGTTTCCACTCAGGTAATGGATGTGTCACTGCAACCTTAAAGGTCCTCAATGATGTCACCATTACCCTTGATTCTAAGTAATGTTTTACTGCTATTTTCATTGGCCAAAGCTTTTGATACGCTAGACCATTCCATTCTTGTGGGCCGGCAAAGAGGTATTGGGGTCTTTGGCCTGGTTTGCTAACTACCTCTTTCAAAGGGTGCAGTGTATAAAGTCAGAACATCTGCTGTTTCAGCCACTGCCTGTCACTGTGTACACCAAGGCTCGATCCACTCCCACGCTCTTCTCAATTTACATCATAGCTCAGGCAGTAGGAAGCTCTCTCATCAATTTACAGTGGGGGAAAAAAGTATTTAGTCAGCCACCAATTGTGCAAGTTCTCCCACTTAAAAATATGAGAGGCCTGTAATTTATCATAGGTACACTTCAACTATGACAGACAAAATGAGAAAAAAAAATCCAGAAAATCACATTGTAGGATTTTTAATGAATTTATTTGCAAATTATGGTGGAAAATAAGTATTTGGTCAATAACAAAAGTTTTTCTCAATACTTTGTTATATACCCTTTGTTGGCAATGACAGAGGTCAAACGTTTTCTGTAAGTCTTCACAAGGTTTTCACACACTGTTGCTGGTATTTTGGCCCATTCCTCCATGCAGATCTCCTCTAGAGCAGTGATGTTTTGTGGCTGTTGCTGGGCAACACGGACTTTCAACTCCCTCCAAAGATTTTCTATGGGGTTGAGATCTGGAGACTGGCTAGGCCACTCCAGGACCTTGAAATGCTTCTTACGAAGCCACTCCTTCGTTGCCCGGGCGGTTTGTTTGGGATCATTGTCATGCTGAAAGACCCAGCCACGTTTCATCTTCAATGCCCTTGCTGATGGAAGGAGGTTTTCACTCAAAATCTCACGATACATGGCCCCATTCATTCTTTCCTTTACACGAATCAGTCGTCCTGGTCCCTTTGCAGAAAAACAGGCGCAAAGCATGATGTTTCCACCCCCATGCTTCACAGTAGGTATGGTGTTCTTTGGATGCAACTCAGCATTCTTTGTCCTCCAAACATGACGAGTTGAGTTTTACCAAAAAGTTATATTTTGGTTTTATCTGACCATATGACATTCTCCCAATCTTCTTCTGGATCATCCAAATGCTCTCTAGCAAACTTCAGACGGGCCTGGACATGTACTGGCTTAAGCAGGGGAACATGTCTGGCACTGCAGGATTTGAGTCCCTGGCGGCGTAGTGTGTTACTGATGGTAGGCTTTGTTACTTTGGTCCCAGCTCTCTGCAGGTCATTCACTAGGTCCCCCCGTGTGGTTCTGGGATTTTTGCTCACCCTTCTTGTGATCATTTTGACCCCACGGGGTGAGATCTTGCGTGGAGCCCCAGATCGAGGGAGATTATCAGTGGTCTTGTATGTCTTCCATTTCCTAATAATTGCTCCCACAGTTGATTTCTTCAAACCAAGCTGCTTACCTATTGCAGATTCAGTCTTCCCAGCCTGGTGCAGGTCTACAATTTTGTTTCTGGTGTCCTTTAACAGCTATTTGGTCTTGGCCATAGTGGAGTTTGGAGTGTGACTGTTTGAGGTTGTGGACAGGTGTCTTTTATACTGATAACAAGTTCAAACAGGTGCCATTAATACAGGAAACGAGTGGAGGACAGAGGAGCCTCTTAAAGAAGAAGTTACAGGTCTGTGAGAGCCAGAAATCTTGCTTGTTTGTAGGTGACCAAATACTTATTTTCCACCATAATTTGCAAATAAATTCATAAAAAATCCTACAATGTAATTTTCTGGATTTTTTCTTTTTCTCATTTTGTCTGTCATAGTTGAAGTGTACCTATGATGAAAATTACAGGCCTCTCTCATCTTTTTAAGTGGGAGAACTTGCACAATTGGTGGCTGACTAAATACTTTTTTGCCCCACTGTATATGCAGATGATAGTCTTATACTCAGCTAGCCCCTTCCCAGATTGTGTTAAACGCTCTACAACAAAGCTTTCTTAGTGTCAAACAAGCTTTCTGAACACCTCCAAAACAAAGGTCATGTGGTTTGGTGAGAAGAATGCCCTTCTCCCCACAGGTGTGATTACTACCTCCGGAGGGTTTAGAGCTTGAGATAGTCACCTCATAAAAGTACTTGGAAGTATGGCTAGACAGTACACTGTCCTCTCAGCACATATCAAAGCTGCAGGCTAAAGTTAAATCTAGACTTGGTTTCCTCTATCCTAATCGCTGCTCTTCACCCCAGCTGCCAAACTATCCCTGATTCAGATGACCATCCTACCCATGCTAGATTACGGAGACGTAATTTATAGATCGGCATGTAAGGGTGCTCCTGAGCGGCTAGATGTTCTTTACCATTCAGCCATCAGATTTGCCACCAAAGCTCCTTATAGGACACATCACTGCACTCTATACTTTTCTGTAAACTGGTCATCTCTGTATACCTGTCGCAAGACCCATTGGATGAACCCACTGATTCTTATTTATAAAACCCTCTTAGGCTTCACTTCCCCCTATCTGAGATATCTACTGCAGCCCTCATCCTCTACATACAACTACTGTTCTGCCAGGCACATTCTGTTAAAGATCCCCAAAGCGAACACATCCCTGAGACGCTCGTCTTTTCAGTTCGCCGTAGCAAGTGACTGGAACGAGCTGCAACAAACACTCAAACTGGACAGTCTTATCTCAATCTCTTCATTCAAAGACTCAATCATAGACACTCTCTTACTGACAGTTGTGGCTGCTTCGCGTGATGTATTGTTGTCTCTACCTTCTTGCCCTTTGCTGTTGTCTGTGCCCAATAATGTTTGTACCCTGTGCTGCTACCATGTTGTGTTGCTACCATGCGGTGTTGTCATGTGTTGCTGCTATGCTATGTTGTTGTCTTAGGTCTCTCTTTATGTAGTGTTGTCTTAGGTCTCTCTTTATGTGATGTGTGTTTTGTCCTATATTTTTATTTAATTTATTTTGTTTTGAATCACAGCCAGGTCCCCGCAGGAGGCCTTTTGGTAGACCATCATTGTAAATAAGAATTTGTTCTTAAATGACTTGCCTAATTAAATAAAGGTTAAATATAATAAATAAACAATAAGAGGTAACTCTGCGTCTTCCTTCCTGTGGCAGTCCTCATGAGAGCCAGTTTCATCATAGCGCTTGATGGTTTTTGCAACTGCACTTGAAGAAACTTTAAAAGTTCTTGGAATTTGCCGCATTGACTGACCTTCATGTGTTAAAGTAATGATGGACTGTCATTTCCCTTTGATTATTTGAGCTGTTCTTGCCATTATATGAACTTGGTCTTTTACCAAATAGGGCTATCTTCTGTATACCACCCCTACCTTGTCACAACACAACTGATTGGCTCAAACGCATTAAGAAGGAAATAAATTCCAACAAGACACACCTGTTAATTGAAATGCATTCCAGGTGACTTCATGAAGCTGGTTGAGAGAATGCCAAGAGTGTGCAAAGCTGTCAAGGTTAAAGGTGGCTGCTTTGAAGAATCTCTGAAATCTAAAATATATTTTTATTTGTTTAACACTTTTTTTTGGTTAATACATGATTCTGTATGTGTTATTTCATAGTTTTGATGTCTTCACTATTATTCTACAATGTAGAAAATAGTAAAAATATAGGAAAACCCTTGAATGAGTAGGTGTGTCCAAACTTTTGACTGGTACTGTATATGTTTTTTTATGTGTGGTAGTTAGACATTGTCATCAGCAAAGTTCAAATGTGTGAAGGCAACCATCTTATACAGCTGTAAAGTGCAGATTTGGTTCTCTTACTGCATCCTCCCTATCCCTCTTCTTCCAGAACCTCTTCATGGGTGAACCCTTCTCAGCCTAGTGTGTCTTCCAACCCCTTATCATTATTGTCTCCTGAAATTGAGATTTCTATGGACTCCCCTAGAGTCGATGGGGAAACCAGAGGCGCCCAGGACCCGTCTACTGATCTAATGGAGAAGAAAGACCCTGCCCCCCTGCCCCCCAACAACCAGCGCTGGGCTCGTATGGACAACTGGCCTAGCAAGGGCAACGCTCATTCTGTCACAGTGAACCTCGCCCAAACAAAGCCAACAAAACAGCCACATCCTCCAAGGCATCAATCTTCCATGTCACTGGTGGGATGCGGGGATGACCAGGAGAGTGTTAGTGGTCAGGACCATTCCAGTATCAGGATGGACAAGGGTCCTGCTCCAGACAGACCAAGCCAGGCTCCAAGCCAGACACAGAGGAACCAGAGTATGACTAGAGTGAACCTGGGACATAAGGACATAGTAGGTGCCTCCATGTCCAAGGTCTCTCAACGTGTAGTACAGATGATCACACCACTGAGATTTTCCTCCACAGCTACAACAGAACACACAAGTGGAGGCCAGAGCTCTACCCACCATTCGAACCAACCAGAACAACACATGCCATCTGCCACTGGGGGGTTGAGGGTGGCTAAACACAATAAAGGTCCAGCACCTTCTAGGCCCCAGGACCCTCCAGGGAAGACAATGGCAAAAGTTGATGTATTAGATAAGCAATTGAATACTGAGGAACATGACTCTTTGGTTGAGTTTGATCCAAATAATCCCTTTGCAGAAGACTGCAGAATGGAGAAGTCCTCTGGACAGGGTGAAGAACAGAGACTAACTGGTGAACATCAGGAGAGCCTAGACTCTCCCAATCACCTGAGTCGTACCTCCACAGAAGCAAATCCAGGTTCAATGCAGAATAGTGTGCTTGGGGACTCAATGGAGCTTCCAACACCAGATGTTCTGCTAGCTGAGGATGGCTCCCGTTCCATCAAAAACACATTAGCAGAGCGGGTCTGTGTTCCCTTGCCTCCATTGAAGAAAACATCCACCTCTAGAGAGGAGGATACTGGTAAACATAGTTCTGTAAAACTACAAAGCCCAGGGGCTTCCTCTTTGAGTAAGCTTTCCTCAAGTATCTCAGAAAAAATGCAGAATCGAGGTGTGGGTGTGGCACTAACTTGTGTTAACATTGCCCAGCCCCCATGTGTACCCTCACCTGCCCCCTCCTTCCTACCCCAACCCAAGCCCCTGAAGGGATCAGGGGGCAGGAGTAACTGTCCTCCCCAGACAAGCTCTCTCCCTGGCCAGAGGATCCTGCTTCAGGCTGGAGCTATGTCCTCCGTTGCAGAGCATTGCAGTGGAGAGGAGGGGGGAGGGAGAGGGGACAGGCCTACCTCAAGCACACGCAGGTGAGAGAGAGATTGCAGCCTTTTCCTGTAGTGTGTAGCAGCTTTGTGCTCTCCACGAAACCTCTCCTGTACTGTAGTTAGATTCACTAAACCTTTCCAATCGCTAGTAGGATGCATTGTTCGAGAACACTTCATGAATGTGACCCTTGTAAAATAATTTTACTCTCTTATAAAATGTTTAATTTCACTTACCTGAATTGAATCAATGGAACTTCTGACCAAGTTGTTTTTGCAATACTTTCAAAAGTTGTACAGGACATCATAGCTAGTACTACTTTAATAATGATTATATAATTCTGTAGTTATTATTAACATAGTTTAACGTAAAGCAACATGAGCATAGCTCCCCAGAGAAATTAGCACTATATTAAGTAATCAAAAGAGCACTTACTAATTACTGCAAATCTAATTTAGCTCGATTTAATTGCGATGTCATTCACACAATCCCCTCAGCCCAGTATGAATCATGGCTATAGAAATGCCAGCCTTTGCAGCTTTCATTGCTTTTTGACAAGTTATTCTCCCTGTAGAATCTCAGACAAATCTCAGTTGCGCCTGTAAAATGCCATTGTTCAGAGTATGTGTACACTGTGGCTCCTCTGCAGTCTAACCTTATATGAGAGGGAAAGAAGAGATATGCTTGCCACTGTGTCACGTATGATGGGAATCAGTCAAGAGGGAAGAAGAAACCATGCTCGGCTTGCTTGTCATGTCTAACTCTGTCTGTGTTGTCCGTTTTGTTTTACATTGATTTTATTTATTTTTTAATCCCAGCCTCCGTCCTCACAGGAGGCCTTTTTTCTCCTCTTGCCAGGCCATCATTGTAATTAAGAATTTGTTCATAGTTGACTTGACTGGTTAAATACATTTTTGGTCCACCGGATTGAACAAATCATTTCAAGCTGTTGGCAGCAATTACACTTGCTTTATGAGAAAATGTCATTATCCGCATATCCCCCATATCCACCTGCTGCATCTCCTCAAATATCACAACACTTCAGGAAAGTTTGAGCCTCTCTCATTTTGACTGTCTCTGTCTATCTCTATTCAGGCCCCATCCAGTAAAGCCCTTGAGCTCCCTGGAAAACCAGCTAGCCTCCAACATCCAGGATGGGCAGGCTGGCATATCTACAGGATTCCTCGGTGTCCTTCAAGAGAAGATAAAGGTACTAATGCAATATATCTCTCCCATGAGAGCAATGGGAACATCATTGAGTGAACTGATGCACACCAGCAGCAGATGAAAGAGCTACCTACAGGTTCTCTCAGCAATCACCTGTCACATAGATCTGCTTTAGGCAGGAGGTATGTGTACTAAATAATCAGATCTCATTGTGTCTACAATCTATTTTGGGAAAGTGTGTGCATGTTAATATGCACATACTGTATATGCTTAGTCTTATGCCCTATAATATGCACAGCAGTGGCTCTTCTTGATAATATTATCATAATAATCGTATGCAAATAAGGTACCAGTATATCTTTGAAACCATTCCCCCAGGCACCTCATGAAAATGCCCTCTGCTGCTGTTTCAATTTATCCATTCCAGTTCCTTGATGCATGCACAGTTGGTTTTATTAAAACCTCAGTGCAATATTCCCATTCTTGCTGCGCGCACGCCGACACACACATGGTGCACACACACATGGTGCACACACACACGGTGCACACACACACGGTACACACACACACACACACACACACACACACAGTCTCAACAAGCCCTCCCACCAAATGCTCACTATAAACAATTCCCACAAACATTATTTATCTTGACAGTGACTCACCTTAAGGTCACTGTGAATAACACTGGCATTTGCCTATGGTGTTGGGATCTGAGAGATCAGAGCTCTGAATGAGTTCTCACAAAGCAGTCAGAGCTCACACAACACAATCTTTTCTCAAGTCTCTGATTGATGATATGGGCACAATCAATCGAATGTATTTATAAAGCACTTTTTACATCAGCAGATGTCGCAAAGTGAAATACAGAAATCCAGCCTAAAACCCCAAACGGTAAACAATGCAGATGTAGAAGCACGGTGTCTAGGAAAAACTCCCTAGAAAGGCAGGAACCAAGGAAGAAACCTAGAGACTTACCAGGCTTTGAGGGGTGGCCAATCCTCTTCTGGCTGTGCAGGGTGGAGCTAGTACATGGCCATTAAGGCCAGCTTGTTCTTCAAGATGTTCAAACGTTCATAGATGACCAGCAGGGTCATTCAGAGGTCGAGACAGCAGGTGCGGTAGAGAGGCAAAATCAGCAGGTCCGGGACAAGATGGCACGTCCGGTGAACAGGTCAGAGTTCCATAGCCGCCAGCAGAACAGTTGAAACTGGAGCAGCAGCATGACCAGATGGACTGGGGACAGCCAGGAGTAATCAGGCCAGGTAGTCCTGAGGCATGGTCCTAGGGTCAGATCCTCTGTGAGGGGAGGGAGAGAGAATTAGAGGGAGCATACTTAAATTCACACAGGACTCCAGATAAGACAGGAGATTTACACCAGATATATCAGACTGACGCTAGCCCCCCTGCACAGAGACTATTGGAGCATAGATACTGGAGACTGAGACGGGGGGGTCGGGGGACACTGTGGCCACGTCCGACAATGTCCCCGGACAGAGCCATCCAGGCAGGATATAACCCCACCCACTTTGCCAAAGCACTGCCCCCACACCACTAGAGGGATATCAACAGACCACCAATTTACTACCCTGAGACAAGGCTGCGTATAGCCCACGAAGATCTCCTCCACTGCATGAGCCCGGGGGGAGGCAAAACCAGACCGGAAGATCAAGCCTGTGACTCAACCTACTCAAGTGACGCACCCCTCCTAGGGACGGCATGGAAGAGTACTAGTAAGCCAGTGACTCAGCCCCCATAACAGGGTCAGAGGCAGATAATCCCAGTGGAGAGAGGAGAGTTTGCCAGGCAGAGACAGCAAGGGCGGTTTGTCGCTCCAGTGCCTTGCCGTTCACCTTCGCACCCCTGGGCCAGACTACACTCAATCGTAGGACCTACTGAAGAGATGGGTCTTAAAGACTTAAAGGTCGAGACCGAGTCTGCGTCTCTCACATGGATCGGCAGACCATTCCATAACAATGCAGCTCTATAGGACAAAGCCCTGCCTCCAGCTGTTTGCTTAGAAATTCTAGGGACAATAATGAGGCCTGCGTCTTGTGACCGTAGCGTACGTGTAGGTATGTACGGAAGGACCAAATCGGAGAGATAGGTAGGAGCAAGCCCATGTATTGCTTTGTAGGTTAGCAGTAAAACCTTGAAATCAGCCCTAGCCTTAACAGGAAGCCAGTGTAGAGAGGCTAGCACTGGAGTAATATGATCAAATATTTGGGTTCTAGTCAAGATTCTAGCAGCTGTGTTTAGTACTAACTGAAGTTTATTTAGTGCTTTAGCCAGAGAATAGAGCATTGCAGTAGTTTAATCTAGACGTGACAAAAGCATGGATTAGCTTTTCTGCATCATTTTTGGACAAAAGTTTTTTGCAATGTTACGAAGATGGAACAAAGCTGTCCTTGAAATATTCTTGATAGGTTCGTCAAAAGAGATCAGGGTCCAGAGTAACGCCTAGGTCCTTCAGTTTTATTTGAGACGACTGTACAACCATCAAGATTAATTGTCAGATCCAACACCAGATCCCTTTGTTTCTTGGGACCTAGAACTAGCATCTCTGTTTTGCCCGAGTTTAAATGTAGAACATTTGCAGCCATCCACTTCCTTATGTCTGAAACACAGGCTTCCAGGGTATGCGATTTTGGGGCATCACCATGTTTTATCGAAATGTACAGCTGTCGTCCGTATAGCAGTGAAAGTTTACATTTTGTTTCCGAATGACATCACCAAGAGTTTGAATATATAGTGAAAACAATAGTGGTTCTGAAACGTAACCTTGAGGAACACCAAAACTTACAGTTGATTTGTCAGCGGACAAACCACCCACAGAGATTAACTGATATCTTTCCGACAGATACGATCTAAAACAGTCAAGAACTTGTCTGTGTAGACCAATTTGGGTTTCCAAACTCTCCAAAAGAATGTGGTGATCGATGGTGTCAAAAGCAGCACTAAGGTCTAGGAGCACGAGGACAGATGCAGAGCCTTGGTCTGACGCCATTAAAAGGTAATTTACCACCTTCACGAGAGCAGTCTGCTATGATGTGGTCTAAAACCAGAATAAAACATTATTTGTCTTCAGGAAAGCAGTGAGTAGCAACGGCTTTAAGAAAAAAAATTAGAGGAATGGGAGATTCGATATAAAGTACCAGTAACAGTTTGGACACATCTACTCATTCAAGGGTTATTCTTTGTTTTACTATTTTCTACATTGTAGAATAATAGTAAAGACAACAGAATGAAATAACACATGGAATCATGTAGTAACCAAAAACGTGTTAAACAAATCAAAATATATTTTAGATTGTTCAAAGTAGCCACCCGTTGCCTTGATGACAGCTTTGCACACTCTTGGCATTCTCTCAACCAGCTTCACCTGGAATGCTTTCCCAACAGTCTTGAAGGAGTTTCTACATATTTTGAGAACTTGTTGGCTGCTTTTCCTTAATTCTGCGATCTAACTCATTCCAAACCATCTCAATTGGGTTGAGGTTGGGGAATTGTGGAGGCCAGGTCATCTGATGCAGCACTCCATCACTCTCCTTCGTGGTCAAATTGCCCTTACACAGCCTGGAGGTGTGTTGGGTCATTGTCCTGTTGAAAAACAAATGACAGACCCGCTAATTGCAGACCAGATAGGATGGTGTATCGCTGCAGAATGCTGTGGTAGCCATGCTTGTTAGGTGTGCCTTGAATTCAAAATAAATCACATACAGTGTCACCAGCAGTGTCACCATCACATCTCTTCCTCCGTGCTTCACGGTGGGAACTACACATACAGAGATCATCCGTTCACCTACTCTGCGTCTCACAAAGAAACGGTGGATGGAACCAAATATCTCAAATTTGGACTCTTCAGTCTAAAGTATAGATTTCCAGTAGACTAATGTCCATTGCTCGTGTTTCCTGGCCCAAGCAAGGCTCTTCTTCTTATTGGTGTCCTTTAGTAGTGGTTTCTCTGCAGCAATTCGACCATGAAGGCCTGATTTCACGCAGTCTCCTCTGAACAGTTGATATTGAGATGTCTGTTACTTGAACTCTGAAGCATTTATTTGGGCTGCAATTTCTGAGTCTGTTAACTCTAATGAACTCATCCTCTGCTGCAGAGGTAACTCTGGGTCTTCCTTTCCTGTGGCAGTCCTCATGAGAGCCAGTTTCAGCATAGCGCTTGAAGTTTCTTTTGCGTCTGACCTTCATGTCTTAAAGTACTGATGGACTGTAGTTTTTTCTTAGCTTTTTTTGAGCTGTTCTTGCCATAATGTGGACTTGGTCTTTTTACCAAATAGGGCTATCTTCTGTATACCACCCCTACATTGTCAAAACACAACTGATTGGCTCAAATGCATTAAGAAAAAGAAATTTCAACATTTTGTATTTTAACAAGACACACCTGTTAATTGAAATGCCCTCCAGGTGACTTATTCATGAAGTTGGTTGAGAGAATGCCAAGAATGTGCAAAGCTGTCATCAAGGTAAAAGGTGGCTACTTTGAAGAATCTCAAATGTAAAATATATTTGTTTGTTTAACACTTTTTTGGTTAATACAAGATTCTATATGTGTTATTTCAAAGTTTTGATGTCTTCACTATTATTCTACAATGTAGAAAATAGTAAAAATATAGAAAAACCCTATTCTACAGTTTTCTTTACATTTTCCTGGTCAAGGTTTGGCTTTTTCAACAGTTTGGTACACATCCGGTGGATAGGAATCCATTTATTATGTTCAACATAGGAGGGCCAAACAGAGGAAGTAGCTCTTTTCAGTAGTTTAGTTGGAATAGGGTCCAGTATGCAGCTTGAAGGTTTAGAGGCCATGACTATTTCCATGAATGTGTCAAGAGATACAGGATTAAAAAACTTGAGTGTCTCCATTGATCCTAGGTGCTGGCAGTTCTGTGCAGACTCAGGACAACTGAGTTTTGGAAAATTTGCAGATTCAAAGAGGAGTCTATAATTTGCTTTCTAATGATCGTGATCTTTTCATCACTGCTGAAGTGAAAGCCATCCTCTCTTGGAAAATGCTGCTTTTTAGTTAGCTTTGCGACAGTATCAAAAATAAATAAATGTTATTTTGTTCTTATTCTCCTCAATTAGGTTGGAAAAATAGGATGATCGAGCAGCAGTGAGAGCTCTTCGATATTGCACGGTACTGTCTTCCCAAGCTAGTCGGAAGCTTGCTTCAGGGCTCGGGTATTTTCTGTGTACCAGGGAGCAAATATCTTGTGGCAAATGTTTTTAGGGGTACAACTGCATCTAGGGTATTACACACTGTTAAATGTAGATCCTCAGTTAGGTGGTTAACCAATTGTTGTACTCTTACGTCCTTGAGTAGGTGGAGGGAGTCTAGAAGGGCATCTAGGAATATTTGTGTTGTCCGAGAATTTATAGCACGGCTTTTGATGATCCTTGGATGGAGTCTGAGCAGATTATTTGTTGCGATTGCAAACGTAATTAGACGGTTGTCCGATAGTCCAGGATTATGAGGAAAAACATTTAGATCCACAATATTTATCTCACGGGACAAAACTAGATCCAGGGTATGACTGTGGCAATGAGTAGGTCCGGAGACATGTTGGACAAAACCCACTGAGTCGATGATGCCTCCGAAAGCCTTTTGGAGCAGGTCTGTGGACTTTTCCATGTAAATATTAAAGTCACCAAAAATGTGTATATTATCTGCCATGACTACAAGGTCTGAATTAGGAATTCAAGGAACTCTGTGAGGAACACCGTATACGGCCCAGGAGGCCTGTAAACAGTAGTTATAAAAAGTGATTGAGTAGGCTGCATAGATTTCATGACTTGAAGCTCAAAAGACGAACGCAGTCTTTTTTTTGTAAATTGAAATATGCTGTCGTAAATGTTAGCAACACCTCTGCCTTTGCGGGATGCGCGGAGGATATGGTCACAAGTGTAACCAGGAGCAGAGGCCTCATTTAACACAGTAAATTCATCAGGCTCGAACCATGTTTCAGTCAGGTCAATCACATTAAGATTATGATCAGTGATTAGTTAATTGACTATGACTGCCTTGGAAGTGAGGGATCTAACATTAAGTAGCCCTATTTTGAGATGTGAGATATCACTATCATCTTTCAATAATGACAGGAATGGAGGAAGTCTTTATTCCAGTGAGATTGCTAACGCAAAGACCGCCATGTTTAGTTTTGCTCAACCTAGATCGAGGCACAGACATGGTCTTAAGGGGATAGCTGAGCTGACTACACTGACTGCTAGTGGCAGACTCCACTAAGCTAGCATGCTGACTAACACGGTGCAGGCCAGGCAGCAGGCAATCTCATTGTGCCGCTAGAGGAGTTAGAGCCCTGTCTATGTTGATAGATGAGATGGGAGCACCTCTCCAGCTAGGATGGAGTCCGTCACTCCTCAGCAGGTCAGGCTTGGTCCTGTTTGTGGGCGAGTCCCTGAAAGAGGGGCCAATTATCTACAAATTCTATCTTTTGGGAGGGTCAGGAAACAGTTTTCGACCTGCGATTGACTTGTGATATTCTGCTGTAGAGCTCATCAATCCCCCTAACTGGGAGGGGGCAAGAGACAATTACTTGATGCCGAAACATCTTTCTAGCTAATTTACATGCTGAAGCTATGTTGCGCTTGGTGACCTCCGACTGTTTCATCCTAACATCGTTGGTGCTGACATGGATAGCAATATCCCTATACCAGTGAAGGCTGGTGACTTCAACAATTGAGGAGAATGGGAGACCCACGGTATAGGTGCATAATGCACAGAGATGACGAAGTGTGTTTAAAAAAAATCGTCAAAGACTAATTATTTTAACCTAAAGCATTTAATAAAGATATTTATAGTACAATATTATGGAAATGAGAGGGCTACTTACACCGTGTGGCAAAGGGATCACAGCAGTGATTGAATGAGGGTATGAGGCGTGAGTTGAGGTGTTCAGAGGCTTGACCAGTACAGGACAGTATTTGACTGGGAAGACAAAAAAACAATAACACAACACACAGTTAGACAAAAGAGACAATGATTAGTTTGTCCAAGCAAGGAGTAAAATCATTGATGTGTTATAATGTGATTGTGTATGTGATTGACTCTACATACAGGAATGAGATACTTTATAGGGGTACTCACAGTGCTTGGAGGGGAGGCATTCAATGTGCCAGTGGATGAGCGGGCACGTGAGACATGGCTTCAGTTCATGTCAGGAGAAAGTTGACAAAGGCAGTGGAGTGGAGTAATCATCACCTCTTAATCAGGGAACAGGAGGGGACTTGGCTGTAAATACAAATAGCAGATTCATTCCATTACAGCTGCGCCATCGTAGGTTTGGACAACGGATTTCTCTATGAACTTAAACTCAGATATCTCAAAATTCATAAAGTCGAACACAGACTGCGCATCTCGCCCACTTGACACGTCAAAGTAGCCCAAGAAACGTTCCTGAATAAATCCCTGATCAGCCACATACCTGACGATAACTGACAACTGCAAGCAGACTGGTGCCACCGTAGGTCCCAGCACGGTGGGACAATTTTACCCCCTGGGGCCTGGAGTTTTTCCTTATATGTTGACCTAACTAGGAAAACTCTGAACCCTATAAGGTATGACAGTGATTAATCAGTTGTAAAAAGGTTTTATATGGGCTATGATGGGACCAGTTTTTCCTAATCAGGTCACATTATTTTTTTAAACTCCTGGCCTTGGGGGGGATGAAAACACTGTCAAGCTGCAGCAACCTGATACTTGTTCATATGAATTATATTTAGACTAGATTAAGAGGGGAATTTCCTCTACCCAGACACAGAGACAACAACTGAGCTTGCTTTATGCATGTTTGCATCATGCAGGCCTATGCAACTGTAGGCCTTACAAAACATTTACTCACATCTGTCATCACTATTATGTTGATTCATTAATTCCAGTTAATAATTATAGATTAAAAACGTATAGTCAGCCTAGCCAGCCCAATTTTGAATATAAACAACATTATTAGTTTACCCTGACCAGATGGACAGGGCGCATAGGCTGTACGCAGCTGCTCTTATTAGTAGCCTACAGTTGATCAGACTGAAAAATAGGCTTGTTTTCATCCCGTACAGCATGTCAGATTTCCAATGTTTAGGTGTAGCCTCGGGACTGCGGTTGAAAATTAGCCGGCTGGCTAAAACTGTCACTTTTACTGAAACGTTGATTAATGTGCACTGTCCCTGTAAAAATCAACTCAACAACAACAACAGCCTAGGCTGCTGCAACATTTATATCATGAGTTTTTGCTTGTGTCTGTCCGGAGTGATTATGTGCTAAATAAATACCAGAGGAAAGTGGAAAGCCTACTTGAGCGCACGCGAGAAATTGTGCTGTGTCAAACTCTCTCTTTAATCTTTTAATGGATGATGCGATGGAAGCTATCAAATCATTCAGAATTGTTTTCAACATCCCAGAAAAGACAGTTGAAAGTTCGATATGTTCAGCAAGTAAAGTATCGTAACGTGTAATTTCCTCTGCAAGCTCCTTGTAGTTTCCCTTGTCGGCGGAAATTTCCATCTTGTCGTCTCTTCTAAAAGCAAATTCTTGCAATGGCAAAAACGCAGGCAAGGCCAGTTGTAGTTCACACTGCAAAAGCTTTGATTGGTTGGAGGACGTCCTCCGGAAGTGATCATAATTACCATGTATGTCTATGGAAGGGGGTGAGGCCTACGAGCCTCCTAGGTTTTGTAAGTCAATGTAGCCAGAGGAGGATGGAAGCTAGCTGTCCTCCGCCTGCACCATGGTGCTACCCCGGACAGTGCTGTTGACGTTACTGTAGACCTTCATTGCAAAAACGTGTTATTTAATCAATTATTTGGTGACATATGAATATATTTAATATAGTTTTATCAAAAAAAGAATAACTTTTTTCATGTTTCACTTTTTATTTTTATGAAATTTCACTGAGGGGAGGGTGGTCCTCCTTCCATCTCTAAGGAGCCTCCACTGCCCTATACTCTACGCTCTACAGTTTTAGCCTTAGCCAGTACCCTCTTCAGATTAGCATTTACGTCGGTAGCCCTGCCGCCTGGTCAACAGTGTATTTATTTTTATTTTTTTTATTTTTTTACCAGGTAAGTTGACTGAGAACACGTTCTCATTTGCAGCAACGACCTGGGGAATAGTTACAGGGGAGAGGAGGGGGATGAATGAGCCAATTGTAAACTGGGGATTATTAGGTGACCATGATGGTTTGAGGGCCAGATTGGGAATTTAGCCAGGACACCGGGGTTAACACCCCTACTCTTACGATAAGTGCCATGGGATCTTTAGTGACCTCAGAGAGTCAGGACACCCGTTTAACGTCCCATCCGAAAGACGGCACCCTAGACAGGGCAGTGTCCCCAATCACTGCCCTGGGGCATTGGGATATTTTTTAGACCAGAGGAAAGAGTGCCTCCTACTGGCCCTCCAACACCACTTCCAGCAGCATCTGGTCTCCCATCCAGGGACTGACCAGGACCAACCCTGCTTAGCTTCAGAAGCAAGCCAGCAGTGGTATGCAGGGTGGTATGCTGCTGGCATGATTGCTGGATGATTCTTTTTAAGTCTAATTTTGGGGGTAATGGAGTCGCCAATGGCTCAAACCCCGTAACAGGTGGAGGAGAGACCTGAGAAGGCTCGGCCTCTGACTCCGACTCGTTGCTTAATGGGGAGAACCGGTCAAACATTTCTTTCAGTTGAATGAGCGACACAGGTTGAGTGTGCCAACAGAATTTCTTTCCAGAAGCCTTGAGAAAATTGTTCTGCTGCAAGGACTGTATGGGGGAGATTTATACTACTATCTGTACTTACTGGTGGCGCAGACGCTGTTTCATCCCTTCCTACATTTAAATTTCCCTTGCCTAACGATTGCATCGGAAGTTGGGCTTGTAACACGGCTATCCTCACAATAAGGAGAAAGTTGTCTTGTATATTAAGAGTACAGCGACTGCAATTAGAAGGCATAGTGTTAATGTTACTACTTAGCTTTTTCAGCTGGTGGAGGTCCTGTAGAACCATGTCCAGATAAAGCGTCCGGGGTGAAAAAGTTGAGTGAGGAAAAAACATAGACATTGGTAAATGTGTTAAATGCTGATTTTGATTAAACTGTTAATAAAAGTAAAAACAGGTAGCCAAGTAGCAACAAACAGCACAGCAACACGGAGACAAGTCCAGAAGTAACACTTGCAATTCCTCCAATCAGGAGTGAGATAGAATCATGTGTGGGACGTCATAGACTCCAGGACTCCTTAGAAATTAGATCTGGTTGACATTGCACCTAAGCATGCCATCCATTAC
The DNA here is from genome assembly GCF_029448725.1 of Salvelinus fontinalis. NCBI lineage: Eukaryota > Metazoa > Chordata > Actinopteri > Salmoniformes > Salmonidae > Salvelinus > Salvelinus fontinalis. The sequence goes on from NC_074666.1 coordinate 23,957,817, forward strand.
AAGTGTCTGAAAGCTATACATTTTTTGTGCATTGAATCCTTTCTGCTTATGTAAAGAAAAAAACTACAGGAGCCTTGGTAGGTGCTTAAAGTTTAGCATGTTTCATGTATAGACTGAACATTGCTTAATGGGTAATGCATGGCATATCTTTGGAGAATTATATGGAAACATATAAATGGCACTGACTCATACCACCTCCATTCCCCTCTTTCCTTCTAGGTCAAAGACACAGGGGTCAAAGGTCAGTACTCCCAGCTGACCCAGGAGGAGCTGATCTCCCTGGTGGTGAAGCAGCAGGACCAGCTTTCCAGGAGGGACAACAAGATCAAGGAGCTGGAGCACTACATTGACAACCTGCTGGTGCGCATCATTGAGGAGCATCCCAGTATCCTGATGTCCATGAACTCACTCAAATGAGACGTCTAGAAATATATATTTCTCCATCCTGTTCCTAATCATTCAGAGCAAGGCTTCCTAGATGTTTATCTCCCTCAATGCCTATGTTGGGCTGTTTGAAGAATTCCTGCTTGCCTCCCTAAGAACGTTTCATTCACCTATGTATAACATACCAAGCACTGGCTTTGTCTATTCCTACTGAACAGATGCACTTTGATTGTTCATTACATTTTGAATGTTGTTTAACTCTGAATAATGGTATCTTAACCACTACAACTCTGTGGTGTGTGTGTGTATAAAGGCTGTATAAGAACATGAACCAAATCCACACAGGCCTGTTGGAAGGTGCTGTACATTTTTGGCAGTTGGTTTGGTTTGTCTTTCTATTAACGTTTTGATGTGTTTGTAAGGAGGAGTGTGATATGAAGGTTAAATCCAGAGCAACAACACTGAAGAAGGAATTGAATAGCAATAAAAGAAAGAAAGCTCCAAAAGAACAGGGACACATTGAGTTTGTATATTCGGTAACACTGTGCAGGACAGACCGGTATAATAGGGGTCATACTGGTACATGCTTATGACAAGTATTAACATTCATTACAATCACATTATAATGAGCTATACCTGTCGGTAAAGGGTTACTTTGTATTATTGGTTGTCTGTGAACTAACAAAAATAATGTGAATATTAGTCCCTGTTACTGTATAACTCATGTATACGTGTTGTACATATTGAGATGTCCTTTTCTTATATTGTAAACTTTATGTTAAAGCACTTTGAAGAATAAATAATAGAACAAATTGTAGTCTAAAGAAACATGGATGAATAATTAAAACAATTTTGACTACCGATAAACCAATTTAGACTACAGACAAACCAGGTTTAGACTACCACTATGCCTTTGGATGAATGCACTCTCAATTTATTGCAATCACCCTGCACCTCCAGAAGCAAATTGCATGTGTGTAATATATGGACATTTTCTAAAGTGGCATTTCCTTGTGAAGAAAGCTATTGGGATCCAGGGACAGTTGTTTTTATAGGTAGATAGCAAGATGTGTTAGAGTGTGTTGGTCTGCCTTTGGTCATAGGAAGGATTACTGTATAGTTGGGTGAAAGTCAGAAAGTGTCTTCTTTCAACTTATAGCCTATAATTTTTACAATTATGAAATAAATACTTATTTTCTATCATAACATTTATTTAGCCTCTGGTTGGAGTAGACCCACACCTCTCTCTCTTTGACCATTACTTCATGAAGCACTTTAAATCAAGTTTTCACTGTTCACACTGAATATAGCAGCTATATTATGCTGTTTCAATGGGAATGTTGCAGTTGCTTTCAAAAGCAGAACTAAGGTAAGGGTGGTAGTGTGTAAGGCTCGATCGAGTTTCGTATTATGAGATGGAGTTATGTTGGGATGCCACCAGGTCGCAATCAAAGTTGGAAGAAGAGGAATACTGGGACATGGACACAGAAAAGTGGATTTCTGAGGAGGAATGGAGAAGAGGTCGAAGAGAATGAGGAAAGTAGAGGTTGGATTTGAATTTGAGGAAGATGGAGATGGGTTGTCGAAGAAGATTGGTGTCAAGTGCAATCAAAGTGAGCCGTGCACCAAACCGAATTCTGGAGGTGAAATGGAAGTGAATGAGGGCGAGTTAAGTGAGGTGGAAGGTGTGGTGAAGAGCTCGGAACCTAAGCTTGGCATCAATGGACATAAAGAAGAAACTGTAATAGTATGAGAGATTTTTGGAGAAAGTAGATCCTTGCCTTTTGGTGCATACACGTGTGGTTTCAGGGCAGAAGAAACACAAACAAATATCCCAAGTCCACTACAGGTTACTACAGGTTACTGATTCAACTGCACCCAACTCCTTTTTGGGTGGAAAGGAGTTGGGTGCAGTTGAATCAGTAACCTGTAGTGGACTTGGGATATTTGTTTGTGTTTCTTCTGCCAGAGGGAGCGGGTGCTCCGTGTCACTCAACTTGGGTCAAGATCTGTTTCTTGCTTTGCCCTTAGTAATAGGGTAGCATTGAAAGGCGTGATTTCTGGGGTAGCTTTAAGTGTGGAGATGGAGCAATTGAAGTTGAAGATTCCTAGTGTTTGTGACACCCGCCGTTTGGTGTAATGCATACCTGGTGGTGAAATAGAGGAGTCACTGTCAGTCGTTTTGAGTTTTTACCCGAAAAAGTCATGTTAGGATATATCAGTTATGCTGTTAGAGCTTGTGTGCCGAATCCACTGTGTTGTTTCAGGTGCAACATTTATGGTCATGTTGCAGCAGTGTCCAGAGGGGGATTCCAAGATGTTGGAAGTTTGCAGGAGGGCATGGGACAGACGATAGTGTAGTTTCGGTGGATAACATTTTGTGTCAACTGTAGGGGTGCTGGAGATTGGAAGTGTCCGGTGCAAGAGAGGCAGGTTGAGGTGGCTAGTCAGAGTAGTGCAGAAGGTGTTGTATGCTGAGGCAGTGAAAAAAGTAGAGGAGGATGGGTCAAGGGTGAGGGATCCGGAGAGGATCCCTGTGAGTTGTAGATCTGTGCCAGCAGAGGGATAGGCCAACGAGTGATGTATGCTTCTGTAAGGTTGGCTTCTTAGCGTTCATAGCAATGGTTATCAACTGTAACGTAAATGACAGAAAATAGATGTTGTGGTGGCAGATACAGAGAAGTATATGGGTATATGAGATTTGACTTCAGAAAAGTTCCAGGGTGTTTTGAGTGGCGGTGTCCCCTCCTCTCAAGTCATTGGAAAGCTGCAGGAGCAGAAAGGGTCAAGGTATTGGAATGGGATAGTGGATTTTTATTGAGTGTAGGGTTTAGTTGGAAGGGGATTTTATTATTATACATTATAAAATATATGTATAATTTTTGTTTATGAAAAAGTTGTATAGGTGTAGGGTTAGTTGGTGGTGCAATTTTTGCTTTCCCCGCCTTCCTTTTTATTTTTGTATCACAAAATATAACGTAATTGACCACACACTACCGCACAGTAGGTGGCGGCATGCACAAAATAGATGTGTGAACGCCATGATACCAAAGAAGAAGAAGAACAATTCAAAACTTTCATTCGTCGTTCACAGCACATGAATAATAACTGTTAGTGTTGGCTGGCTCACAATTGTATGTTTTGCTAACTAACGTAGCTAGCTACATTTAGCCTGCTATCTATTTAAAGTTAAGATAGCTGTTATCTGTCAGAAGTGTTTTTTGTATTAAAAACCAAAAACAATGTTTTAAGTGAGAATAGGCATTGGTCTGAAGCCGAAAATTCATGACCGCCACAGTGCCTATTTCACTGATGCTCTACCAAGGTTTTCCAGCACACAGCTTTGACCTACGACAGTAGCTATGTGTAGCCAGGTTGCTTAGGATTCAAATCTTCTCAAACAGCCATACTCTTAGAGGAGGTGCTGCCAAAATAATGTGATTTGTACCTCATGCAAGCTAAAGTAGTGGATTCCTTACACACCACAATAAGATATTATCCCATTATGCTACCTTTTCATGCTTTTTATTATTAAATGAAAGCAAACTTTAGTAGTGGTTTCTTTGCAGCAATTCGACCATGAAGGCCTGATTCACGCAGCCTCCTCTGAACAGTTGATGTTGAGATGTGTCTGTTACTTGAACTCAATTTCAGAGGCTGGTAACTCTGATGAATTAATCCTCTGCAGCAGAGGTAACTCTGGGTCTTCCTTTCCTGTGGCGGTCCTCATGAGAGCCAGTTTCATCATAGCGCTTGATCGTTTTTGTGACTGCACTTTAAGAAAATGTCAATTTCTTTTAAATGTTCCATATTGACTAACCCTCAAGTCTTAAAGTAATGATGGACTGTCATTTCTCTTTGCTTATTTAAGCTGGTCTTGCCATAATATGGACCAAATAGGGCTATCTACTATAAACCACCCCTACCTTGTCACAACACAACTGATTGGCTCAAACGCATTAAATTCACTTTTAACACAGCTGTTAATTGAAAAGCATTCCAGGTGACTACCTCATGAAGCTGGTTGAGAGAACGCCAAGAGTGTGCAATGCTGTTATCAAGGGAAAAGGTGGCTACTTTGAAGAATCTCAAATATAGAATATATTTTGATTTGTTTAAGACTTTTTTGGTTACTACTTGATTCAATATGTGATATTTCATAGTTTAAATTTTTAAACTATTATTCTACAATGTAGAAAATAGTAAAAATTAAAGAAAAACCCTGGAATGAGTAGGTGTGTCCAAACGTTTGACTGGTACTTTAGCTACGGTAGTAGATAAATCTGTGTGGTGAAAAACCTTGGTAGAGCATCGGTGTAATAGGCATTGTGGTGCTTATGTGAATTTTCTTTCTTTTTTGGCTTCAGACCAATACCTATTCTCACTTCAAGCATGTTTTTTGTTTTTAATTTCCATGGTTATTACACCGGAAGGTGATTATGTAACATTATTATACAACATTATAATACAGCATAACACATGCTCTACTTGTGAACCCTCACAATGTCATGCGTTTTATTGATTTTATTTATTGATAAGATCCCAGTTCATAACCCTACTGATCACCAGGACCGAGTTTGGGAAACCCTGCCATAGGGATGGCATGCATCTCACAGATGAGGACAACGACCTCTTCCTTGAGAGTCTGAGAGCTGATCTCTCCTGCGTTCTAGTAAGACGCAAGCAGCGGTAGCTAAATAGTAGTAAGTAGTTGAAAAGTTGCTAATTAGCTAAAATGCTAAAGTTGTCTGTGATGAAATTCAATCTAGCAACCTTTGGGTTGCCTTAAGTAACCATCTGTCTTTTGTAACCATACTAAAGTTAACATATCATACCAAATGGAGCATCACAGATTTACATACAGAATAATACGAAATGCTTTGAGACCAGGTTGCACCTACACACTTAGTCAATCCGCATTTTTTAAAACCCAATGGTCATTTAATGGGCGCTATAGTCTCGTTTTAATATGACGTCTAGAATTTGAGCTAGGTAGGAGCAAGAAATCCTCTTAAAATTAAATTGCTAAAGACCCTGTTAAAAATTGTGGTATGTGCATCTCGGCAATGGACGGATGACTCATGACGAGAGGCAGGATTGTGTTGTGTACCTCCAATCAAGTTGATTTGGGAATTTTCATCGAGATTGGTGTCATATTGATATGATGATAGGGAGATTTGAATTTAACACTGAGCTTCAACCAATGCCTATAATAGACGTGACTATTGTCGGGTCTATAATGTGTAAATTGTGGCACTGTGGTATCTGAAGGTCTACTCACCACAGGAAGTTGTTGGCACCTTTACTTCTTTGGGACAGGGGGGCGGTATTGAGTAGCTTGGATAAAAAGGTGCCCAGAGTAAACTGCCTGCTACTCAGTCATAAATGCTAGAATATGCATATAATTAGTACATTTGGATAGAAAACACTCTGAAGTTTCTAAAACTGTTTGAATGATGTCTGTGAGTATAACAGAACTCATATGGCAGGCAAAAACCTGAGAAAAAATCAAATCAGGAAGTGGGAAATCTGATGTTTGGAGTTTTTCAACTCTTTGCCTATCCAAGATACAGTGGAAATGGGGTCATATTGGACTTCCTAAGGCTTCCACTAGATTTCAACAGTCTTTAGAACCTTGTTTGATGCTTCTACTATAAAGGAGAGGGGAATGAGAGGGGATTGAGTCAGAGGTCTGGCAGAGTGCCATGAGCTGGTCACGTGCATTCACATGAGAGGTAGCTTGCGTTCCATTGCATTTCTGAAGACAAAGGAATTCTCTGGTTGGAACATTATTGAAGATTTATGATAAAAACATCCTAAAGATTGATTCTATACTTAGTTTGACATGTTTCTACGAACTGTAATATGACTTTTCGTCTGAACTTTCACCTGTCGTCATTTTGGATTGTGTACTAAACGCACGAACAAAAGGAGGTATTTGGACATAAATTATGGACTTTATCGAACAAATCAAACATTTATTGTGGAACTGGGATTCCTGGGAGTACATTCTGATGAAGATCATCAAAGGTAAGTGAATATTTAGAATGCTATTTCTGACTTTGTTGACTCCACAACATGGCGGATATCTGTTTGGCTTGTTTGGGCTCTGAGCGCTGTACTCAGATTATCGCATGGTGTGCTTTTTTGGTAAAGCTTTTTTGAAATCTGACACAGCGGTTGCATTAAGGAGAAGTTTATCTAAAGTTCCATGCATAACAAATGTATTTTCATCAACATTTATGATGAGTATTTCTGTAAATTGATGTGGCTCTCTGCAAAATCACTGGATGTTTTGGAAGCAAAACATTACTGAACGTAACGCGCCAATGTAAACTGAGATTTTTGGATATAAATTTGAGCTTTATCGAACAAAACATACATGTATTGTGTAACATGAAGTCCTATGAGTGTCATCTGATGAAGATCATCAAAGGTTAGTGATTAATTTTATCTCTATTTCTGCTTTTTGTGACTCCTCTCTGGCTGGAAAAATGGCTGTGTTTTTCTGTGGCTATGTACTGACCTAACATAATCGTTTGGTGTGCTTTCGTCGTAAAGCCTTTTTGAAATCTGACACATTGGCTGGATTCACAACAAGTGTAGCTTAAATTTGGTGTATTGAATGTGTGATTTCATGAAAGATAAAATGTTTATAGTAATTTATTTGAATTTGGCGCTCTGGATTTTCACTGGATGTTGGCCATACGGGAAGCTAGCGTCCCACATATTCCAGAGAGGTAAATTGGGGAGGACGGGCTCATGGTGATAACTGGATCTGAATGGGAGTAATGGTATCAAAGACATTTATTCCGTTTCAGCCATTGATATGAGCCGTCCACCCCTCAGCAGCCTCCACTGCTACTCACCACCACCTGAAGTGAAGACACAGGGCACAGGTAGCTAGTTAACTAACTATGGTTTATCTGTCATCTTCTTAGCTAAACGATGTATACAGCTATCTATAAGAATGTGCTTTCCTTCTGAATGTTAGTCCGTAAGGCTTGAGTCTTGGTCTGTAAGGCCATTCAACATCTCTGTCAAACATCATTGTTTGTGACTGTGATTTAGCTAACTGAATACTTTGTTTGTTTTTCCTTATCTGCTTGTTTTACTCCTGTAGATGTCAGATACAGGAATTGCACAGAAGAGGACAAGACGCTATGCTGGGATCAGATAAAAGGTAGGAACGTCAGTTTCCCTGTAGAGAACTACTACTACTACTGTTTCCTTCAACCTGCTGTTGAACAACTGACACAATGTGAGGGTTGGATATCACAAAATACTGTGTCTTTTAATAATGTTTGGCTGACAATACTGTATCACTTCTTTAAAACAGGCATACACCGGGTGCGGGCTCTCTGTTGCATTCTTAGACTTACCTTTCTCATGGAAGAGACTGCAGATACCTATTTGAAGCAGTCCAATGAGCACCTTATAATCCTGGTCAGCCTGTAGAAGAAAGAGGCTCTGGTAGGATTCTGCGTGCTGGCCCATCGCAATGGGTACCATGACTTGTCTCATCGCAATGGGAACCATGAGTTGTCTCATCGCAATGGGCACCATGAGTTGTCTCCTGGAGGCAAATCCCAGGCTGATAGGCGTGGTCTACCAGGAGATGGGGAAGACTCTGAAGATAATGGCTCCCCCACCACTATCATTGAACAACTGGAGACACACTGTCAGGCGCAAGTGTGTAAGCATTCACCTCAACTGTAAGCATTAGCCTTGATTACCTGATAAATAAATTGCATGACTAAATACATGTTGCTGTTATTAGGCAGACATTTGATGCTTATTGGGCAATTCCATGGTAACGGAATTACTCTTTGACTCAGATGCCAAACAATATCATTCTCTTCATGGTTAGTTTTACTGGGGGATGTTGGGTAATGTAATTATGTTGTAAGAGCACAAAACACCACATCCTTAAAACTTCTCTAGGGTAGGGGGCAGCATTCAGAATTTTGGATGAAAAGCATGCCCAAATTAAACTGCCTGCTTCTCAGGCCCAGAAGATATGATATGCATATAACTGGTAGATTTGGATAGAAAACACTCTAAAGTTTCCAAAACTGTTAAAATAGTGTCTGTGAGTATAACAGAACTGATTTGGCAGGCGAAAAACCTGAGAAAAATCAATTCGGGAAGTCGTTTTATTTTTTGTTTTGTAGTTTTCTATTCAATGCCATTACAGTATCCATTGACTTAGGACTCAAAATGCAGTTCCTATGCCTTCCACTAGATGTCAACAGTCTTTAGAAATTGTTTTAGGCTTGTATTCTGAAAAATGAGGAAGTAAGAGCAGTCTGAATGAGTGGACCCTAAAGTGTCACAGAGCTTTTCATGGGCGCGACCGAGAGCGTGCCTTTCTTGTTTACCTTTTATATTGACTGTTATTGTCCGGTTTAAATATTATCGATTATTTAGGCTAAAAACAACCTGAGGATTGAATATAAACATAGTTTGACATGTTTCTATGAACTTTACAGATACAATTTGGATTTTTTGTCTGCCTGTTTTGACGGCGTTTGAGCTGGTGGATTACTGGAGAAAACGCGCAAACAAAACGGAGGTTTTTGGATATAAAGAGACTTTATCGAACAAAATGAACATTTATTGAGTAAATGAATGTCTGCTGAGTGCAACCATATAAAGATAATCAAAGATAAGGGATTAATTTGATCTCTATTTCTGACTTGTGTAACTCTTCTACTTGGCTGGTTACTGTTTGTAATGATTTGTCTGCTGGGCTATGTTCTCAAATAATCGTAAGGTATGCTTTCGCCGTAAAGCATTTTTTAAATCTGACACCGTGGTTGGATTCACAAGAAGTTAATCTTTAAACCTATGTAAAATATGTTTTGTTTTCTGAATTTTTATAATGAGTATTTCTGTATTTGAATTTGGCGCCCAGCAGTTTCACTGGCTGTTGAAGAGGTGGGACGCTAACGTCTCACGTACCCAAGAGAGGTTAATATTAGAATCTGCCATGTCAGATTTACATGGCAGGAGAGTAACAATTGCAGACAGAATAACCTACAGTTTTTTTTTTTAACTCCAACGTCCTCTGATAATACTAGTCCTGTGCATAGCAATATCACTGTGTTTTCTGAGACATTACAGAGTTTGACAGGTGATGCGCACAGTTTGTGCAATAAAACAAGAACTGATTTGATAAATTGATGCTTTAATTAACAAAGTGCTGCACATACAGTACACTACCGTTTAAAAGTTTGGGGTCACTTAGAAATGTCCTTGTTTATGAAAGAAAAGCTATTTTTTTGCCCATTAAAATAACATCAAATTGATCAGAAATACAGTGTAGACGTTGTTAATGTTGTAAATTACTATTGTAACTGGAAACAGCAGAATATCTACATAAAAAATCCAAGATGGCGTAGCAGTGCAGACGTGGTTTGTTGTCCTCTCATTTACTTTTTGTATTTTTTGTATTTTTTGTATATATTCCAATTTATTTTTCAATCTCTTTTTCCATTTTTCAATTAAATATACCTTCCGGTAACCCGCCTCACTCAATATGACACGGATCCGCTATTTTCTTTAGACCCTATAGCCAAAACTTTCATCAGAAGGTAGCCAGCTAATTAGCTAAGTTACTAGCCATTTAGTCATTGTTAGCCACTCATTTACCCTCTGCTCAGGCACCAGCCGTTTTTTTAGCCTGGATAATACCTGCCAGCCTCAGACTGTTTTTCTCCACTACATCACCAGATTCCTGCCCTAAACCCCAGGACCCTTGATCATCACAGCTAGCTATCTTCAACTGAGGGACCCAGCCCCGAAGCTAGCCCTGAGCCAGGCGCATCTCCCGACTAGCAAACAAAATACCTCTTTCGCCATCTGGCCTGGTCCCTTCGTCGACACGGCGCCCTGCCGTACCACCACGACTGGGCCCCAGACGAATTCCATCAGCTGTGCCTTCAACCGGCCTTTGCCGGACGACGGGGCAGACGCTTCTACTTACCCCTGACTGCTAACTTTAAACGCTGTGTCTCCCGCGTGCTAGCGTAGTAACGACTACCTAGCGGTTTCCCTGTTTCATCTATTGCTGTACACCCTATAATCACTTGGCTACATAGCTGATGCCTGCTGGACTGTTCATTTATCACGGTACTCCACTTTGTTTACCTTTGTTTATCTGTCGCCCTAGCCCTGAACTCAGGTCCTGTGTGTAGTTAACCAACCCTCCCTGCCCATTCATTGCCATTTTACCTGTTGTTGTTGACTTAGCTGATTAGCTGTTGTTGTCTTATCCGTTGTTGACTTAGCTAGCTCTCACATGCGGTGACCTCACCCAGTATAACCAGCATGTCCAGAGATGCAACCTCTCTTATCATCACTCAGTGCCTGGGCTTACCTCCACTGTACCCGCACTCCACCAGATTGCAGATTATGCCCTGAATCTATTCTACCACGCCCAGAAATGTTATTCTCTGTCCCCAACGCACTAGACAACCAGTTTTGCTAGCCTTAGCCGTACCCTCATCCTACTCCTCCTCTGTTCCTCGGGTGATGTGGAAGCTAACCCAGGCCCTGCGTGTCCCCAGGCACTCTCATTTGTTGACTTCTGTAATCGAAAAAGACTTGGTTTTATGCATGTTAACATCAGAATCCTCCTCCCTAAGTTTGTTTTACTCACTGCTTTAGCACACTCCGCCAACCCCAATGTCCTTGCCGGGTCTGAATCCTGGCTTAGGAAGGCCACCAAAAATTCTGAGATTTCCATACCCAACTACAACATTTTCCGTCAAGATAGAACTGCTAGAGGGGGAGGAGTTGCAATCTACTGCAGAGATAGCTTTCAAAGTTCTGTCATACTTTCCAGGTCTATGCCCAAACAGTTTGAGCTTCTAATTGTAAAAATGAATCTCTCCAGAAATAAGTCTTTCCCTGTTGCCGCCTGTTATAGACCCCCCTCAGCTCCCAGCTGTGCCCTGGACACCATATGTGAATTGATTTCCCCCCATCTATCTTCAGAGTTCGTTCTGTTAGGTGACCTAAACTGGGATATGCTTAACACCCCAGCAGTCCTACAACCTTGGCTAGATGCCCTCAATCTCACACAAATTATAAAGGAAACCAACAGGTACAACCCTAAATCCGTAAACATGGGCACCCTCATAGATATTATCATGACCAACTTGCCCTCCAAATACACCTCTGCTGTTTTCAATCAGGATCTCAGCAATCACTGCCTTATTGCCTGCATCCGCTATGGGTCCGCGGTCAAACGACCACCCCTCATCACTGTCAAACGCCCCCTAAAACACTTCTGCGAGCAGGCCTTTCTAATCAACCTGGCCCAGGTATCCTGGAAGGATATTGACCTCATCCCATCAGTCGAGGATGCCTGGTCGTTCATTAACTTAATTTCCTCACCATCTTAAATAAGCATGCCCCTTTCAAAAAACGTAGAACTAAGAACAGATATAGCCCTTGGTTCACTCCAGACCTGACTGCCCTTGACCAGCACAAAAACATCCTGTGGCGGACTGCAATAGCATCGAATAGTCCCCGCATTATGCAACTGTTCAGGGAAGTCAGGAACCAACACACGCAGTCAGTCAGGAAAGCAAAGGCTAGCTTTTTCAAACAAAAATTTGCATCCTGTAGCTCTTACTCAAAAAAGTTTTGGGACACTGTAAAGTCCATGGAGAACAAGAGCACCTCCTCCCAGCTGCCCACTGCACTGAGGATAGGAAACTCTGTCACCACCGACAAATCCACTATAATTGAGAATTTCAATAAGCCTTTTTCTACGGCTGGCCATGCTTTCCTCCTGGCTACCCCAACCCCGGCCAACAGCTCCGCACCCCTCGCAGTTACTTGCCCGAGCCTCCTCAGCTTCTCCTTCACCCAAATCCAGATCGCAGATGTTCTGAAAGAGCTGCAAAACCTGGACTCGTACAAATCAGCTGGGCTAGACAATCTGGACCCTCTCTTTCTAAAATTATCCTCCGCCATTGTTGCAACCCCTATTACCAGTCTGTTCAACCTCTCTTTCATTTCATCCGAGATCCCTAAAGATTGGAAAGCTGCCGTGGTCATCCCCCTCTTCAAAGGGGGTGACTCTCTAGACCCAAACTGTTACAGACCTATATCCATCCTGCCCTGCCTTTCTAAAATCTTCGAAAGTCAAGTTAACCTGTTGAGGATAAAAGTCTTTGAAAGCCAAGTTAATAAACAGATCACTGACCATTTTGAATCCCACCGTACCTTCTCCGCTGTGCAATCCGGATTCCAAGCTGGTCACGGGTGCACCTAAGCCACGCTCAAGGTACTAAACGATATCATAAACGCCATCGATAAAAGACATTACTGTGCAGCCGTCTTCATCGACCTGGCCAAGGCTTTCGACTCTGTCAATCACCGTATTCTTATTGGCAGACTCAATAGCCTTGGTTTCTCAAATGACTGCCTCGCCTGGTTCACCAACTACTTTGCAGATAGAGTTCAGTGTGTCAAATCGGAGGGCCTGTTGTTCGGACCTCTGGCAGTCTCTATGGGGGTACCACAGGGTTAAATTCTCGGGCCGACTCTTTTCTCTATATATATCAATGATTTTGCTCTTGCTGCGGGTGATTCCCTGATCTACCTCTACGCAGATGACACCATTCTGCATACATATGGCCCTTCTTTGGACACTGTGTTAACTAACCTCCAAACGAGTTTCAATGTCATCTCACACTCCTTCCGTGGCCTCCAACTGCTCTTAAACGCTAGCAAAACCAAATGCATTCTTTTCAACCGTTCGCTGCCCGCACCCGCCCGCCCGACTAGCATCACTACTCTGGACGGTTCTGACCTAGAATACGTGGACAACTACAAATACCTAGGTGTCTGGCTAGACTGTAAACTCTCCTTCCAGACTCATATCAAACATCTCCAATCCAAAATCAAATCTAGAATCGGCTTTCTATTTCGCAACAAAGCCTCCTCCACTCACGCCGCCAAACTTACCCTAGTAAAACTGACTATCCTACTGATCCTCGTCTTCGGCGATGTCATCTACAAAATAGCTTCCAATACTCTGCTCAGTAAATTGGATGCAGTCTATCACAGTGCCATCTGTTTTGTTACCAAAGCGTCTTACACCATCCACCACTACGACCTGTATGCTCTAGTCGATGGGCCCTCGCTACATATTCATCGCCAGTCCCACTGGCTCCAGGTCATCTACAAGTCTATGCTAGGTAAAGCTCCGCCTTATCTCAGCTCACTGGTCACGATAACAACACCCACCTTAAGCACGCGCTCCAGCAGGTATATCTCACTGGTCATCCCCAAAGCCAACACCTCTTTGGCCGCCTTTCCCTCCAGTTCTCTGCTGCCAGTGACTGGAACAAATTGCAAAAATCGCTGAAGCTGGAGACTTACATTTCCCTCACTAACTTTAAACATCAACTATCTGAACAGCTAACCGATCGCTGAAGCTGTACATAGTCCATCTGTAAATAAACCACCCAATATACCTACCTCATCCCCATATTGTTTTTCATTTACTTTGCTGCTCTTTTGCACACCAATATCACTACTTACACACCATCATCTGCTCATCATCATCTGCTCATCTATCACTCCAGTGTTTATCTGCTAAATTGTAATTACTTTGCTACTATGGCCTATTTATTGCCATTCCTCCTCATGCCATTTGCACACACTGTATATAGACTTTCTTTTTTTCTATTGTGTTATTGACTGTGCACTTGTTTATTCCATGTAACTCTGTGTTGTTGTTTCTGTCGCACTGCTTTGCTTTATCTTGGCCAGGTCGCAGTTGTAAATGAGAACTTGTTCTCAACTAGCTTACCTGGTTAAATAAAGGTGAAATAAAAAAAATATATATATATAGGCGTACAGAGGCCCATTATCAGCAACCATCACTCCTGTGTTCCAATGGCACGTTGTGTTAGCTAATCCAAATTGATCATTTTAAAAGGCTAATTGATCATTAGAAAACCCTTTTGCAATTATGTTAGCACAGCTGAAAACTGTTGGGCTGATTAAAGAAGCAATAAAGCTGGCCTTCTTTAGACTAGTTTAGGAACTGGAGCATCAGCATTTGTGGGTTCGATAACAGGCTCAAAATGGCCAGAAACAAAGACCTTTCTTCTGAAACTCGTCAGTCTATTCTTATTCTGAGAAATGAAGGCTATTCCATGTGAGAAATTGCCAAGAAACTGAAGCTCTAGTACAACGCTGTGTACTACTCCCTTCACAGAACAGCGCAAACTGGCTCTAACCAGAATAGAGGCCCCGGTGCACAACTGAGCAAGAGGACAAGTACATTAGAGTGTCTAGTTTGAGAAACAGACGCCTCACAAGTCCTCAACTGGCAGCTTCAATAAATAGTACACGCAAAACACCAGTCTCAACGTCAACAGTGAAGAGGCGACTCCGGGATACTGGCCTTCTAGGCAGAGTTCCTCTTTCAAGTGTTTGTGTTATTTTGCCCATCTTAATCTTTTATTTTATTGGTGAGTCTGAGATATGGCTTTTTCTTTGCAACTCTGCCTAGAAGGCCAGCATCCCGGAGTCGCTCATAAAAATCCCCAGTATAAAAATCCAGAAATCATCCCCGTATGATGTATTTTGCAGCATATGATACAAAGTGCAGCATCACGTGAAGCAAAATGCATCATACGGTGAACATTTCTATATTTTAAAAGTTACATATCTTGAAAAGTTGATTACTGACAAGTGAAACATTGTGGGACTATGTCAACAATGGACTAATTAATTAAATACCTAAATATAGTTTTGGGGTGGAGTTTTCCTTTAAGATATACATTTTTTGCATTGGATCCACTGCATCCGCTGATGTGGCACTTCCGCATTTGCAGTGAAATGTGACAGAGCAAGAACAGAGTTTGTCAGACGATGAGACATCCTGAAAATTGGTCTTCCCACAAAATTGTCTGAAGCGTCCGAACGGTTGAGACTCTCATGAACATGATGGTGTTCTCCATTTTGCTCTATGACCCCCCACATTTGTCTTGGGACTCTGCCAACTTCAGTCCGAACAGTTTCGCTATACACTAATATGACCCCTTTTTGGAAAGGTGAGACTCTGTTTTGCTCTAGGACACCCACAGGCCTCACAAGACTCTGAAGGTCCCCTGGTACGAGTTTAAAAAATGAATGGAAGTGCATATGTCGACCGTTAAGTGACAAAAATAAGGGGTTAAATACATATAAAACAAAATAACGTGTTTCCTGATCTTTCTTATATCTGTCAGATATAGGACAGACATTTCAGAACAAACTTCATTTTGATAATATTTTTTAGGCACTAATGTTGTTCCATGTACTGAATTTGTTATTTAATGCATTTGTATGGGCTAATAGGAGTAAGGTATACAATTATTTTTCATTCATAATTTGTATTTATTTATTTTACACTTCAAGGTGTCTTAAAGTTCAAAATCAAATAGCTAAATGATCCTTGGTAGGACTTTCTTAAAACAATTCCATATAGCTTAGTAGAACCCCGCTCCCCCGGCTGAGAAAGGGCTTAGTCTGTAGAGGGTTAATAAAAAAATATATAGACTCCTAGCTTCCACTTGAGGCCCAATTTGACATGCTCCTATGAACTTTTAGATGGATTAGCCCAATTGTTTCAGCTTTCTCTGTCAGATACAAACTAAGCTCTCAGCATGTTCATTAAGAGTTCTCAAAGTCCTCCAAGGATTTGACAAAGCGAAACGCTGTCCTGTTGGAGCTGGTTGCAGATGCCTAGCTGGTGACCGGCCACCAAGCTATCCCCATTCTCACAGCCTCCATCTTTCTGGCCTGGCAGTCCCTGAAGCTCACCCAGATTCAGCTCAAATACACTCTGGCCAGGTTCTGCCAGATGGCCACGATCAGCAAGTCCTCCATAGCTCTGAAGCAGATGATGGAAGCTGTGCAAGCTGGGGCCAGGAGCTGCCCTGGTTGAGGGGGCTAACACGCTCTGCCTGTGATCCAGATGGTGGATGACATCCTAAACCATAGACTCACCCTACTGAGGAGGGACCTGAGCAGCCACGAGGACACCCTGGCCTCTGAGTCTGAACTCCCGCCCAGCTTAGAGGACTCCCTACCTGGGCGCCACACCAACACACCCTGCCTGGAGGGGGTTGTTCCATCCCAGAACACAGGACAGACACTTCAAGAACCATTTGTGGTGGAATCAGATGCAGAAAGCGCCCAGCAACAAGGAGATGTTGACTTGACATACAATGTTGTAATGGACTCAGCACAGCCAGCCCTCAGCACAGAACTGGGGAAAGAGGATTTTGTTTGAACAGCCTTCTGTGATGTACGCTAAGATAAGGAGGGTGCAGGTCCCGGTGGTGGAGGTGGCTGGTGATGAGGAGATCTTAGACAGTGAGGTTGATAGTTATATCCGTACTCCTCAGGAGGTCAGAGACTGTACTGAGGCTAAGGAGGCATCGGTTTACTATGATGCAACATCAATTTGTTACCTAGTTGTGACTAAATATATATATTATAATTTGCATGGATATTGAATAATCTCTTGTTCATATACATTAGATCCACTGATTTCACATCACTCACCCACAGTGTTTAGGGCAGGCCTATATTTGTTTGATGGTGATTATGTCCTTAATTTCTTTGTTTGATTGAAAGATTGTTTTCAGATGGTAATTTTAATTGCATCTAATTGGATGCACGCACACCATAATGGTCTGCACTTCAAGCACAATAGGATATCTGGGCTTGATTTGCTGTTTGGAGTGGCCAAAGGACGCCTCTGCTTTGCCTAATTAGTGTCAATATTGTCACTGCACAGTAGAACAGACAGAATAGCCTAAATGTGTTTTTCCAAACAGTCAGTAGTGTTGGTTGTTAGGTGGTCTACAGCTGTTAACCTAAAATATATATATACACTGCTCAAAAAAATAAAGGTAACACTTAAACAACACAATGTAACTCCAAGTCAATCACACTTCTGTGAAATCAAACTGTCCACTTAGGAAGCAACACTGATTGACAATACATTTAACATGCTGTTGTGCAAATGGAATAGACAAAAGGTGGAAATTATAGGCAATTAGTAAGACACCCCCAAAAAAGGAATGGTTCTGCAGGTGGTGACCACAGACCACTTCTCAGTTCCTATGCTTCCTGGCTGATGTTTTGGTCACTTTTGAATGCTGGCGGTGCTTTCACTCTAGTGGTAGCATGAGACGGAGTCTACAACCCACACAAGTGGCTCAGGTTGCTGAATCCACATTGTGGCACAAGTGGCTGAATCCACATTGTTCTCAAGTGTGTTTGTTGCTCTCTATGGATTTTTTCGGATGCTATTGGGTGGTGTGAGGATTGTTATCGCATAGGCCTAACACATTAACAGAATATAAAATCCCTAATACGTGACCATGGCAACCATACGTGACCACAGCAACCTCAGATGGAATTTGTGGACAGTCATACAGATCACTATTTACTTGTTGAAATAAAATATTTGTTTTTGTTTACTTGTTCTTGGATTAGTGCATTCTAGTTGTTCTCTAGTTACCTGCAGTCTTGCCTCTAAATATTCCATTTACTCCTTCTCAGTCTATTCATTATGATATTTACATCTACAAACTATGCCTAAAAACTAACATTGCATTTAAGTGATATAGCCTAATAAGTGTATATGAAACAGTCCTGTGTAAACATTGTTTTGTGTTGTTATTTGATTTAATTAAGTTTTTAATGATTTAAGACATTTGCCATCTGTAATTCATTAAGCTTCTTAGCTTTTTTTTCAATCAGCAATTGGCCAATTCTCAGTGTTTGTTTATTCAGAATTTTACACATAATTGCATGCAATCACTAAAGGACAGACATTTTATATGGTATGACACAAACCACAGAAGGCCATTTATTATGGATTCACAAAGCAAGGCCCCATGACATTTCGCTAAATATATTGAAAGTGGGGAAGGTTTTTTGTGGTTGGTCTAAAAAAACAATAAGAATCAACACCTCAGTTAAACTATAATGCAGTCATTAATGCAAGCATGCAGTGGGAAGCATGACCTCAGCAAATGCCTAACAAACACCTAATTAAATTTGAGTTTTTTGTAATTTTATACCCTTTTTCTCTCTAAATTCGTGATATGCAACTCCACAATGGGCTAGGGGGAGGCAAAGGTCGAGTCATGCGTCCTCCGAAACATGACCCGCCAAACCCGCGCTTCTTAACACCCGCTCACTTAACCCGGAAGCCAGTTGCACCAATGTGTCGGAGGAAACACCGTTCAACTGACAACCGTAGTCAGCCTGCAGGCGCCCGGCCGGCCACAAGGGGTCAATAGAGTGCAATGAGTAAAGCCCCCCCGCCCCCCGTCCAAACCATCCTCTAATCCGGACGACGCTTGGCTAATTGTACGCAGTCCTATGGGACTCCCATAGGTTGTGACACAGCCTGGGATATAACCCCGGCTGTAGGGATGCCGCAATACCGCGATGCAGTGCCTTAGACCTCTGCGCCACTCGGTTAGCAAACAATTCTAAATGACTATTTTCAGAAGCGGTGTACGTTCCCCAGAGACAAAGATGGGTAACAGACTGATAAGACTGCAATAAAAATAGAGATGTAACCATGGGGGAACAAACACCACCTACTGTTTTATTAAGCATGTTTCTTCAAAGAGTGGAGACCGAGATTATATCTGTATTCATGTCATTAAGCATGTCATTCACTGCCAAACACCAGTCTGGGGACCAAACCTGCATTGACTATTTACATTGACATTTTAGTCATTTAGCAGACGCTCTCATCCAGAGCGACCTACAGTTAGTGCATTAATCTTAAGATAGCTAGGTGGGACAACTACTACCCTCTAACCTCAGCAGACAACTGTCCATCTGGAGTTATGGGGGATATCGCGTATGTAGAAGCAACTATTGTGTGACCAGTGCCTTGAAATTATCCACCAAACCTCTCATTTTTGGCAGATGAATCTCCTGCTTGCTGATGTTTCTTGGTGTTAAACATTGACTGTGGCTGTGCAAAATGGCCTTCAAAATAACATTTGTTTGGTGGTCCTGTCACCTCGCCTCCTCTTTCTCCCTCTCCTTCCCTCTCCTTTTATTCTTTCTCTTGCTTTTTTCTCTCTTGTGTTACCTTCATATTTTTGGCATTCGATCAGTTCATTCATTCTTTCCAGGCAATCACCTCATGCATGTTCAATTGATTTGTTCATCGAAAAATGACTAGGGAACCACCTAATATCTCTGTAATCAGCTGTAAGTCACAATTAACTCTTGTCATGTCCACATTAGGTCAATAGCAAATAATCAGAAAATTGGACCTACAACATGTTTACACTGGTATCAGATATCTTCTGTCTCTTCTATCTCCTTGTCCCTGCACAGTCACAGGGCCACGCTGGCTGTAGCACAGTGGTTGGCAGGGATGCCGATGCGGCGGTGGCAGGTGAACATCTTCCTCAGCTCGGCGCGGAAGCGGTCGTGCAGCCAGGCGTACAGGAAGGGGTTACAGCAGGACGAGCTCATGGCACACAGATGGCACATTAGTTGGATGAGCAGGAAGTGGCGCTTGTTGATGAGGCGGATGTCGATGTCACGCAATACGTTGAACACGTGAATGGGCAGCCAGCACACCCCAAAGGCCGCCACAACCAGCGCAACCAGACGGAAGATCTTCCGCTTCCGGGCTCGCTGTGCCTCTGCCTGGTCCCGGGTCCGATGTCCCGGTGCCACACAGTTCCTCAGCTTGACAGAGATGCAGAGGTAGGAGACACAGACGGCAGAGAGTGGCAGGACGTAGGTAACCAGCAAGGTGCTATAGGCGTAGGCTAGCCTCTCCTTCTCTTGCCCCAGCCAGAACTCCTCACAGATGGTGAGGCCCTCCTCTCTGAATTCCACGTGGTAGGTGTGGGCCACAGCTGGAGCCACCAGACCACAGGACAGCAGCCAGATCCCTGACAGCACATAGGCACAGGTGGCCACCGAGGTGCGCTTCTTCAGAGGATGCACAGTGGCATAGTACCTGGCAGGGACACAGAGGGACAGTAATATTGATTTATTCATTGCTTTGAAAAACATTTTCATAAAAATCAATAATTACAATTATATTATTTTACATACTTTTTTTGTATTTCAGTTCATTTGAAACTATCCAGTCAAAAGCGATGGGCTTTTTGTTATCTCAAGTCAGAGGGACCCACCCACCTGTCGACAGCAATGGCGGTGAGGGTGAAGACAGACACGTAAACTGTGACTGGCTGGATCAGGAACACCAGGTAGCACATAAACCTTCCAAACACCCAGCCACGGGGGTTGAAGGCATAGGCCAGGGTGAATGGTACACAGGTCACACACATCAGCATGTCTGAGAAGGCCAGATTCCCGATGAAGAAGTTGGAGACATTGTGCATCTTGCGGGTGCGGCAGATGACGTAGAGCAGCAAGTAGTTCCCCAACACACCCACCACCACCACCAGGGCGTAGCATGGGATAATGAGCAGCTTGAAGCTCTGCAGCAGAGCCACGTCTGCAAACAGGGAGCTGTGGTTGGCCAAGCTGTTCTGGACAGCCACCTCAAAGACTGAGTGCTCCTTAGTTGCCTCTTCGCCCACAGAGGGCAGCAGACCTCCAGTCCATCCAGTGCCACTGCCTTCCATACTGTAACCGATAAACTACACAGCAGTAGGGAAGCCCTGGGTACCAGCCACTTAGCAGCTTACCATGGAAGAGGCAAAGCACAGGGGTTGGGGAAGTTTTAGTGACAAACAATGACAATAAAATGCTCATAACTGGAAAACAATGGCATTCAAACAAGTGAATGATGTAGATCCTAAATGATTGTACACTGAACAAAAATGTATAGGCAACATGTAAAGTGTTGGTCCCAGGTTTCATGAGCTGAAATAAAGGCATGCGGCCTGTACAGGTATTAAAAAGTGCCACACGTTCAGATCTTTCATCACAAATAAAGAATAGACCATCAATAGATTAATTACATGTCAATCTAACAATGTAGTGCATCTACTGTCTTGTCCATACAGTTGTATTACGCTCAGACAACTACAGTTACGCATCAACGAGCAATGCAGTGCTATCTGAAGAAATTACTTAAAATCACCAGTGGCCAGACATTTTCATGGGCCTAATCATCTTGTGACTGATCTTAAGTTCGGTGCCATTGACCATGTTTGGTCAAGCCGCAGATGCCGCAATACGGATGAACGCCTACTCCAGTGGGAAGCAAGATGGATCTTATACTTAAAAACTCTACACCCCAAAGGGCTTAATGAGGAATTGGACCTTGTATGTTTCCAGTAGTGTTGTCTACATGCACCAGCAGTCTCCCCCAGTATTTCATATCTATTGCTTCTGATATTGCTATGTAGCCCAGACTCTTGTCTCTTTCCAATTATATGTGACATTTGAATTGTCCATTTTTGATACTGTTCTATATATTCCTTGTTAATATGCTTTGACTCCGGATTCACTAGTCTCTAATTAACTATCTGCTTGCACCTGTTGCACCTGTTACACACATCAGGTGTGTCTTCTTAAGTATGTGTCTTCTTAATTTGTTTGTACAGCACTGATGAAGGCTTAAGACCAAAACGTATGCTCCTTCCTTTTTATTTGTTATATAGCTCCTTGCACTTTCACGTTTGTATTCTTTCGAGCATGTATTAAATTCATGATATTATATTTGCATCTCGGACTCCTTGGGTTAATCCTCTTCACGGTTTTGAGTGAGAGTACTTTTTTAACTCTATAAATATTTTCACTCCCACGCGCCCGCTGACCTTTCATTCTCGCCTGAGCCTAAACCTCATACTGGCTTTCTACTGAAGTAAAAGATCCCAGAAATGTTCCATACACACAAAAATATTATTTCTCTCAAATTGTGTGCACAAATTTGTTTACATCCCTGTTAATGAGCATTTCTTATTTATCAAGATAATCCATCCACTTGACAGGTGAGGCACATGAAGAAGCTGATTAAACAGCATGATCATTACACGTGCATCTTGTGCTGGGGACAATAAAAGGCCACTCTAATGTGCAGTTTTGTCGCACAACACAATGCCACAGATGCCATTCATCCGCCGCCATCACCTCATGTTTCAGCATGATAATGCACAGCCTTATGTTGCAAGTGTAACGGATGTGAAATGGCTAGCTAGTTAGCGGGTACACGCTACTAGCGTTTCAATCAGTTACGTCACTTGCTCTGAAACCTACAAGTAGTGTTGCCCCTTGCTCTGCAAGGGCCGCGGCTTTTGTGGAGCGATGGGTAACGACGCTTCGTGGGTGACTGTTGTTGATGTGTGCAGAAGGTCCCTGGTTCGCGCCCGAGGTCGGGGCGAGGGGACGGTTTAAAGTTATACTGTTACACAAGGACATGTACACAATTCCTGGAAGCTGAAAATGGCCCAGTTCTTCCGTGGCCTGCATACTCACCAGACATGTCACCCATTGAGGATCGACAGGTACGACAGCGTGTTCCACTTCCCGCCAATATCCAGCAACTTCGCACAGTCATTGAAGAGGAGTGGGACAGCCTTCCACAGGCCACAATCAACAGCATGATCAACTCTATGTGAATGAGATGTGTAGCGCTGCATGAGGAAAATGGTGGTCACACCAGAAACTGACTGGTTTTCTGATAAACGCCCCTACCTTTTTTTAAGGTATCTGTGACCAACAGATGTATATCTGTATTCTCAGTTATGTGAAATCCATAGATTAGGGCCTAATGAATTTATGTCAATTGACTGATTTACTTATATGAACTGTAACTCAGTAAAATCTTTGAAATTGTTGTATGTTGTGTTTATATTTTTGTTCAGTGCACATGAGGTTGGTGGCATCTTAATGGGGGAGAACGGGCTTGTGGTAATATCTGGAGCAGAATAAGCAGAACAATATAAATATATGGCTTTCTCCTTTCCTTCGTTTCCTTAAATTTCTTCCGTTCTGCATGAAAACTAATCATGCATGCAGCATGATTGGTTGAGGACTGCAATGAAGCCCATCAACAAAGTTGAAGCAATAATTTCAATAATTACTTCTGGTAATGTACATTTTATAAGACACAGTAATGATGGTTGTAATTAATCTTGGAATCCCTGTAAAATGTGTGT
The DNA here is from genome assembly GCF_029448725.1 of Salvelinus fontinalis. Lineage (NCBI taxonomy): Eukaryota > Metazoa > Chordata > Actinopteri > Salmoniformes > Salmonidae > Salvelinus > Salvelinus fontinalis. The sequence continues at coordinate 23,981,351 of NC_074666.1, forward strand.
ATGAATAGCGGACACATAATTTACAGGGAAAATGTCAAAGCTTTTACTATTTTTTGAAGGCTTTCATACAACAAAATAATTAATGAAATAACACATGATTATACAATAGTGAATGTATTGGTAAAGGAAGGACAGTCACATTTTGAAATCCTTAGAAAGGAGATTAAATTACAAAATAAAGTCCTAGGCAAGACAACAAGCTTGATGGATTTCTCAAAGATGCCTGACAGACCCCCTTAAAAGAAAGTATCACCATGATTAGAGCTGGCACTATTATCGTATAATCATGTAACCGACAATTATGGGAAATAACCATGAACTTTCTTGAACTCTCCTTTATTTTTGAAGTGTTCCACTCCGCTAGCCAGCACCTCGCCTAAATAGGTGTGCGTTTCTTTCGCCTTTAGATTATTATGAGAGAAAAAAAACTGTCATAATAGTCTTAATAAATGTATTTTAGGGGGGGTTAAACTTTATTTTTATGTAGATATACTATATTCAATACCATTTTTTTGTTGTTGACATGAAGTGAGTAATGATGGTAATCATTTTACAGCAGAATGGCATGTTTCTTTTTTGTTTTATTGAACCTTTATTTAACTAGGCAAGTCATTAAGAATTTTATTTTAATTACAATGACGGCTGCCCGTTGGGAGGAGAAACTATTCATTTTCGAGACGGTGTGTGTCACCAAAGCTGTATTGTATACATTAGGTATATCATAGCTAATTTATAAGGATGCATTATGATGCATTTCAAGCAAAACATGTTTTATTATTATTACAATTATGATTAGAACTCTCAAAATTTGCATCACACTTAGTCATTACCCTAAATTTCATAATTGTCACACCACTAACCGTGATTGGATACGAGTGTGACATTTGGTTTAATGGTTGAGTTTAATGGTTGTGGTTTTCTCCAAACTATTAGAAACTATTACAGTGGCCGTGGTTACAGTGACCATGGGCCAAAAGCCAAGTTTTCAGATGACCCCTGAGTAGTCACAACACAGACACAACCAATAGATCCATCAATGTGGACATTACATTAATCAATCAGAACATATGTTTGTAGGCTTTCTACAGTATGCTAATTAAAGCAGATTCATTCTGTAGTGATTAATGAGAAAATATTCTAAACCCCTTCATAAATTTTCCTTTCATTTACTAAACGACTTCAAAAAAAAAGAATCATTCACTATCACGAATCCATTCCCATGCCAACTGTACCATATTTAAAAAGCTTAAGGGAAACAAGTTTTCAAGTATAACAAGTATAAATGCAGGGCCGGCCCTAGCCTTTTGGGGGCCCTAAGAGAGATTTGGTTGGGGGCCCCCCACCTCGCCGGCAAAACATTTTAGAAGACCCCCTCTTGACGGCATAGAGATAAGTATTATTAGTATACATTTGTTTTAACGTACATTTCCTGAAATTCTACAAATTTTGCCATGGGACATAGATAACATTTAACAATTTTACAACATATTTCATGGAACTCTACTAATTTTGCCTCAGGGCGGAGAGAAAAACTTCAGTTTTACAGCATATTTCCTGAAATTCTACACATATGCCATGTTAATATGATATCTGAGTAAGAGTGACTAACACAATCAATGGGGACCCCCTAGAAGTCAGGGCCCCTGGGCATGTGCCCTTCATGCCCGATCAGTAATTTCGCCCAGTTTAGATCTAAAAAAATGTTAGCTGACATGGGCTAATTGAGTGACTGTCAGTGACTTACATAAGAGAAAAACTGCTGATTCACAACCGCACCTTGTGTATTACACTATTCTAACAGTAAGTTGAGACCCCGACTGATTTCCTTCATGTATTTATTCTATTTTTTTGGTCAGGGGCCCCCTAGCCTAAGAGGGGTCTCAACTCATGACCTCATGTCACCTATGCCCAGGGCTGGCCCTGTATGAATGCATGCCTGGCTGCTCAAACAGCTGTAATCCCTGCCCCCAGCTTGAAATGGCCAGGGTTTTAAGACATCAAATATACAGTATCAGTCAAGAGTTTGGACACACCTACTCATTCAAGGGTTTTTCTATATTTTTGCTATTTTCTACATTGTGGAATAATAGAGAAGCAATCAAAACTATGAAATAACACATATGGAATCATGTAGTACCAAAAAAGTGTTAAACAATATATAGTTTATATTTGAGATTCTTCAAAGATTCTTCTTCACCCTTTGCCTTGATGACAGCATTGCACACTCTTGGCATTCTGTCAACCAGCTCCACCTGGAATGTTTTTCAATGGTCTTGAAGGAGTTCCCATATATGCAGCACTCCATCACTCTTCTTCTTGGTCAAATAGCCCTTACACAGCCTGGAGGTGTGTTGGGTCATTGTCCTGTTTAAAATGAGTAGGTGTGTCCAAACTTTTGGCTGATACTGTACATAGAGCAGTGGATCCAATTAATATCTGAACTATCCCATCCCATGCAAGCTTACCACATGTAAGCCTTATTAACTTAGTGCCTTTGAACTTGAATGTAATTTCTGATAGTTCAGATTGCTGACATGCCTGCATTACCATCAATTTGATGTACAAGTACCTCTGGTTAATAAAATAAAAACAATGAGTGTTGTAAAATGATTAATAAATACCTTTAATATGATATGATGTAAATCTCCACATATCATTCAGTAGTTTGGATATGCAAAGTCAGTCAAACTCAATATAAACTAGTTTATGGTAAGGATTGCGGCTGACTGGATAGATCAGTGATTGGAGGAGTAGAGAATGCAGACAGTCAGTCAGAAGCATTACACCCAACACAGACAACGGACTTGGATGAAAGGTGGATATGATTCTTTATGCTAACGATACAGATATCTTCAGAACATATCTGCAATGTTTAAAACCTGCATTCAATAGATCTGAACCCCAAAATATTATTCCAATGTTCAAATAATGTAAGGTTTAATGAGAATTATTGTAGTTTATTATCTCCTTGCCTGTTAGTCATTGTAATTAAGTTCAGATTGATTGTCTCCTGGGATATTCTTTCACATTTGCTAAATGTACAACTGTAGGATGAATGAAATAAAGGTTTAGACGTGTATTCAATGTGGGATCTTGTTCTAATAAACATGTCAAACAGATGGTAGTTGTACTCTTGTTATACTCCTATTACTACTACAACAACTTACTATACAGCTGTAAAGTAGCCTGCCAATAATAACCACAACAACAGTAGCCTAATATTCGGATTAATATCAACAACAAATCACTGGGGAAAAACACTTGATCAAACCCTTATTATAGTAAAGATAATAATGATAATTTATAATAGTAAATAATAACTGAACTCACCGTAAGTCTTACCTTGCTAATGAAGTAAAAACGAAAGCTGCAATTCTTCAAAAATTAAGGAAACAGATATATTTGATCAAAGACGTGGTACCTCAAGTGCAGTGAGCAAAAGGTGAAGTGAACTCCTTGAAAGACAGAACGTTCGTCAAGTGCGCTCTAGACACACTCATGTCCTGAAAAGTGTTGAGTATACTGTTGCTGATATGAAGCGGGGGAGAGCGCAAGAGAGAGAGAGAGAGAGAGAGAGAGAGAGAGAGAGAGAGAGAGGGAGAGAGACGGGCGGTTTATCTCCAAGTTAGTGGTGGAGATTTTATTTTCTCCAGTGTCAGACTCGATTATACATTTTATTATAGTTTTAGTAGGCCTACCTGTAATTGGCCGCCCATAGGCTATATAATACTAATATCAGTTGCCTGAAATCATCTGCACAACTTTCCCTGGCGGCAATTTATATTCAATTAAGCCAGGCGCAGAGCCGTCGGCAATACAATAAAAATATTCAACATGCTCATTGTAATCATGCCTTTGAGCAAACATTTCTACGGAACCATTCAGATTGTTTTTAGATAGTTTTGGGTAAAATAAAAACCTAAACCCTATTTGAGCACCGTCCACGGCACCGTGTACTTAAGAATATTGTAACGACCCGGTATTGTGTTCTGTGTTTGTGGGTGTGTTATGGTTCTCAGGCTACTAGCAGGGGTTAAATATGTCAGATGGAAAGGTTGGGGGGTATGATGGATAATCCCGCGGGGTTTGGAAATGCATAAATAGGGGTTACTGTGTCATCCCTCTCTCTTCTGTTCGGGACCTTGATCTGTTCCTATGAGAGTGACCCTTAACTCGACTTGGTATAAATGTATACGTTCGGTATTTAGCGGCGTGGGCTGTGGCCTGAACAATAGCCCAGTTTAGGAATAAACCTGTGTTCTGACCTGCACACCTAGAGTCCGTCTCTTTTCCTTTTATGACCCAGCCGGGTCATTACAATATTTTGTGTTGGCCTATGTATGCGTGATATGATGATGATGCGTTGGCTGTTGATGTAATGCCCGTTCACGTGCTAGTCGGAACTAGGACACTTAGAAATGTTCGACTTGCTAACTGGTTGAACGCTGCACGTGAATAACTATAACCAGTTAAAAACTTGAACATTTCAGTTTCCTAGTACCGACTAGAACTTAAACGCGACATAACTCCACAGTTGCAGACTCGGCTACCTGCTGATGATGTTAAACTCGGGAAACTCATTACAAAGTTCTCACAAAATTAACCCCATCTTTAAAACAATTGCTGAATCTCGGCCATAAAAAGGGAATCCTGGTAATGAACTTGGTTACAGACCCTGCAGGGTGTGTTTTGACGAAACCAATTGATTGGTCAAGATGTATCTGTTCAAGTCCATTACTTACAGACACCAAATGGTCCTCTTGTGTCAGTCCTCAGTGTGCACGGTTATGAAGCTGTTGTCCAAATTGTTCAGTTGGTTGGAGAATGCTCCTGGCAAATCCAAGCTTTTTTTGCAATGCTCAAGTGGAAGGGAAACATTTGAATATAGGTATATACACAATGTGCCTCAACAGTAAGGGCTCTATTAAATCTGTAAAGCTGAAGTGTTAGAAATCGAAAGGTAATTTCCAGGGGTGCAACTTTGGTTTTAGAAGTGTGGGGGGAGGCATAACTTGGTGGGGTTGTCTGGGGGTCGTCCCATTTTTGGTGGCATATAAAGCTCTTTTCCTACATTTCTACACAATCTAATATGACCCATGGCTCTTCTAGCTGTCTCTATTTAGAACAACAAAGTAAGCAAAAATGTCCAGTCATCAAGATAAGTAAGAGATCATTATTAAATCTGTTTAAGTGAGTGATAAGACTGAACTAGATCAATGCTAATTAAATAATCCCTGCCGTTATCCCTGCCGTTATGGACGACCAATATCTCCGGCTTTGATTTTATTTGATACATGTGACCATATCATCGTAAAGTATGTTTTTTCAATATAGTTTAATCAGATTATTGAAATTTTTTCGGGAGTTTTGCCGTGTTCCGTTCTCTTCCGTTTGTTGACATGGAGAGATCCGTGCCACCCGGCGTGCTAAATGAAGAGGGAAAGTGTCCGTTCTGAATCCAAACAATGACTGTTCTGGACAAAGGACACCTTGTCCAACATTCTGATGAAAGATCAGCAAAAGTAAGACCCAATTTATGATGTTATTTCATATATCTGTCGTAGTCGCCGGCGCCCAAGTGTTTCTGGCTATTGTGCTAAGCTAATATAACGCTATATTGTGTTTTCGCTGTAAAACACTTGATAAATCGGAAATATTGTCTGGAATCACAAGATGCCTGTCTTTCAATTGCTGTACGCTATGTATTTTTCAGAAATGTTTTATGATGAGTATTTAGTTATTTGGCGTTGGTGTCTGTAATTTTTCTGTTTGCTTTCGGTGCAATTTCTGACTGTAGCTGCAATGTAAACTATGATTTATACCTGAAATATGCACATTTTTCTAACAAAACATATGCTATACAATAAATATGTTATCAGACTGTCATCTGATGAAGTTGTTTCTTGGTTAGTGGCTATTTATATCTTTATTTGGTCGAATTTGTGATAGCTACTGATGGAGTAAAAAACTGATGGAGTAAAAATAGTGGTGTCTTTTGCTAACGTGGTTAGCTAATAGATTTACATATCTTGTCTTCCCTGTAAAACATTTTAAAAATCGGACATGTTGGATGGATTCACAAGAATTATACCTTTCATATGCTGTATTTGACTTGTTAATGTGTGAAAGTTAAATATTTAAAAAAATATATATTTTGAATTTCGCGCCCTCCACTTAAGCTGGCTGTTGTCAAAAGTGTACCGACGTCGGGCTGCAGCCATAAGAAGTTAAACGCTGCACCTTGGTCCACTCTTCCTTCAGCCCACGAGAAGCGTGACAGACATCCTCTATATCAAATTTCAGCCAGACCGCCAAACCAGCCTGAGCCGCCTGCATGCCCATCCCCCACCAGTCTAGTCAATAACTTAACTCTCTCCCCAACAATTTTTTTTTTATGTCTCAAGGAACGGTTTGGAAAACAAAAGTTTTATAAAAACACATATTCACCTACACATTAACACACAGAAACAGTACACCATGCATATACAGTTGAAATTGGAAGTTTACATACACTTAGGTTGGAGTCATTAAAACAAGTTTTTCAACCACTCCACAAATTTCTTGTTAACAAACTATCGTTTTGGCAAGTCGGTTAGGACATCTACTTTGTGCATGACACAAGTAAGTTTTCCAACAATTGTTTACAGACAGATTATTTCACTTACAATTCACTGTATCACATTTCCAGTGGGTCAGAAGTTGACGTACACTAAGTTGACTGTGCCTTTAAACAGCTTGGAAAATTCCAGAAAATGATGTCATGGCTTTAGAAGCTTCTGAAAGGCTAATTGACTTAATTTGAGTCAATTGGAGGTGTACCTGTGGTTGTATTTCAAGGCCTACCTTCAAACGCAGTGCCTCTTTGCTTGACATCATGGGAAAATCTAAAGAAGTCAGCCAAGACCTCCAAAAAATGGTGGACCTCCACAAGTCTGGTTCATCCTTGGGAGCAATTTCCAAACGCCTGAAGGTACCACGTTCATCTGTACAAACAATAGTACGCAAGTATACACACCATGGGACCACGCAACTGTCATACCATTCAGGAAGGAGACGCTTTCTGTCTCCTAGAGATGAACGTACTTTGGTGCGAAAAGTGCAAATCAATCCCAGAACAACAGGCAAAGGATCTTGTGTGGATGCTAGAGGAAACGGTTACAAATATATCTATAAAACGAGTCCTATATCGACATAACCTGAAAGGCCGCTCAGGAAAGAAGAAGTCACTGCTCCAAAACTGCCATAAAAAAGACAGACTACGGTTTGCATCTGCACATGGGGACAAAGATCATACTTTTTGGAGAAATGTCCTCTGGTCTGATGACACAGAAATAGAACTGTTTGGCCATAATAACCATCGTTATGTTTGGAGGAAAAAGGGGGAGGCTTGCAAGCCGAAGAACATCATCCCAACCGTGAAGCACGGTTCATGTTGTGGGGATGCTTTGCTGCAGGAGGCACTGGTGCACTTCACAAAATAGATGGCATCATGAGGCACGAAAACTATGTGGATATATTGAAGCAACATCTCAAGACATCAGTCAGGAAGTTCAAGCTTGGTCGCAAATGGGTCTTCCTGTCACGCCCACGCCCTGACCCCTGAGAACTTTTTATGTCTCTGTTTTGGGTTTGGTCAGGGTGTGATTTTGGTGGGCATTCTATGTTCTATTTTCTATGTTTTTCTATTTCTTTGTTTTGGCCGGGTATGGTTCTCAATCGGGGACAGTTGTCTATCGTTGTCTCTGATTGGGAACCATACTTAGGTGGCCCTTTCCCTCCTTTCTGTGTGGGAAGGTGTCTTTGTTTGTGGCCCTATAGCCCTTAAGCTTCACGGTCGTTTTTGTATTGCTTATTGTTTTGTCGGCGTCATTCTAATAAAAAGGGAATATGCACGCCTACCACGCTGCGCTTTGGTCCAGTTCACTCGACAGCCGTGACACTTCCAAATGGACAATGACCCTAAGCATACTTCCAAAGTTGTGGCAAAATGGCTTAAGGACAACAAAGTCAAGGTATTGGAGTGGGCATCACAAAGCCCTGACCTCAAGCCTTTGGAAAATCTGTGGGTAGAACTGAAAAAGCGTGTGCGAGCAAGGAGGCCTACAAACCTGACTCAGTTACACCAGCTCTGTCACGAGGAATGGGCCAAAATTCACCCAACTTATTGTGGGAAGCTTGTGGAAGGCTACCCAAAACGTTTGAAAATTTAAAGGCAGTGCTACCAAATACTAATTGAGTATATGTAAACTTCTGACCCACTGGGAATGTGATGAAAGAAATAAAACTGAAATAAATGATTCTCTCTACTATTATTCTGACATTTCACATTCTTAAAATAAAGTGGTGATCCTAACTGACCTAAGGCTGGGAATTGTTACTAGGATTAAATGTCAGGAATTGTGAAAAACTGAGTTTAAATGGTTAAGGTGTATGTAAACTTCCGACTTCAACTGTAATTCATATCATAGGCCTAAAAGTATTGTAGAGCTCTTTTTATCTGCACACAATATAGCTGGTCAACCCGTACTGTCCCTAGGGGTCTACAGCCTTGCAGCGCCCCATCCCAAGGCACCCCACTCAGCTTGTCTGGATTTCTTTTCTCATTTTGTCTGTCATAGTTGAAGTGTACCTATGATGAAAATTACAGGCCTCTCTCATCTTTTTAAGTGGGATAACATGCACAATTGGTGGCTGACTAAATACTTTTTTGCCCCACTGTATATGAGAAAACAGAGAGTAGCAGCAGCGTAAAAAGAGGGTTTTGGGGGGGGGGGGGGGGGGGGGGGGGGGGGGGGAACACAATGCAGATAGTCCGGGTAGCCATTTGATTATCTGATCAGGAGTCTTATGGCTTGGGGGTAAAAACTGTTGAGAAGCCTTTTTGTCCTAGACTTGGCACTCCGGTACCGCTTGCCTTGTGGCAGTAGAGAGAACAGTCTATGAATGGGGTGGCTGGGGTGTTTGACAATTTTTAGGCAGGCAGCTTAGCCCCAGTGATGTACTGGGCCGTACGCACTACCCTCTGTTGTGCCTTGCAGTCAGAGGCTGAGCAATTGCCGTACCAGGCAGTGATGCAACCAGTCAGGATGCTCTCGATATTGCAGCTGTAGAACCTTTTGAGGATCTCAGGAGCCATGCCAAATCTTTTCAGTTTCCGGAGGGGGAATAGGCTTTGTCTTCACGACTGTCTTGGTGTGTTTGGACCATTCTAGTTTGTTGTTGATGTGGACACCAAGGAACTTGAAGCTCTCAACCTGCTCCACTACAGCCCCGTCGATGAGAATGGGGGCGTGCTCGGTCCTCCTTTTCCTGTAGTCCACAATAATCTCCTTAGTCTTGGTTACGTTGAGGGATAGGTTGTTATTCTGGCAACACCCGGCCAGGTCTCTGACCTCCTCCCTATAGGCTGTCTCGTTGTTGTCAGTGATCAGGCCTACCTCTGTTGTGTCGTCTGCAAACGTAATGATGGTGTTGGAGTCGTGCCTGGCCATGCAGTCGTGGGTGAACAGGGAGTACAGGAAGGGACTGAGCACACACCCCTGTGGAGCTCCAGTGTTGAGGATCAGCGTGGCAGATGTGTTGCTACCTACCCTCACCACCTGGGGGCGGCCCGTCAGGAAGTCCAGGATCCAGTTGCAGAGGGAGGTGTTTAGTCCCAGGATCCTTAGCTTACTGATGAGCTTTGAGGGTACTATGGTGTTGAACGCTGAGCTGTAGTCAGTGAATAGCATTCTCACATAAGTGTTCCTTTTGTCCAGGTGGGAAAGGGCAGTGTGGAGTGCAATAGAGATTACATCATCTGTGGATCTGTTTGGGCGGTATGCAAATTGGAGTGGGTCTAGCATTTCTGGGATAATTTTGTTGATGTGGGCCATTACCAACGTTTCAAAGCACTTCATGGCTATGAACGTGAGTGCTATGGGTCTGTAGTCATTTAGGCAGGTTGCCATTGTGTTCTTGGGCACAGGGACTATGGTGGTCTGCTTGAAACATGTTGGTATTACAGACTCAATCAGGGACATGTTGAAAATGTCTGTGAAGACACCTGCCAGTTGGTCAGCACATGCCCAGAGCACACGTCCTGGTAATCCATCTGGCCCCGGAGCCTTGTGTATGTTGACTTGCTTAACTTCTTTGGGAAAGGGGGGCAGTATTGAGTAGCTTGGATGAATAAGGTGCCCAGAGTAAACTGCTTGTTACCCAGGCCCAGAAGCTATGATATGCATATAAGTAGTAGATTTGGATAGAAAACACTCAAAAGTTTCCAAAACTTTTAAAATAATGTCTGTGAGTACTGAACTCATATGGCAGGCAAAAACCTGACACAAATCCAACCAGGAAGTGGGAAATCTGAGGTTTGGTTTCATTTAAGTGATTGCCTATCCAATATGCTGTGTCTATGGGGCCAGATTGCACTTCCCAAGGCTTCCAGCAGATGTCAACAGTCTTTAGAAAGTTGTTTGAGGCTTCTATTGTGGAAGGGGGTCGAATAAGAGCTGTTTCAACAAGTGGACTAGGCTGAGGCCAATGAGTTGTTTACTGCACGGTCACGCGGGCGCGCCGTTCCTTCTTTTTCCTCTGTAATGAATACGCTATTGTCCGGTTGTAATATTATTGAAGATTTATTATAAAAAGACCCTAATGATTGACTGTAAACATCGTTTGACATGTTTCTACAAACTGTAATGGAACTCTTTTGACTTTTCGTCTGGATTTTGCGCTCGCGCATTGTGCCTTTGGAATAGTGAACTAAACGCGCCAACAAAACGGAGGTATTTGGACATAAATATGGATGTAATCGAACAAAACAAACATTTCTTGTGGAAGTGGGAGTCCTGGGAGTGCATTCCGATGAAGATCAGCAAAGGTAAGTGAAGATTTATAATGCTATTTCTGACTTTTGTTGACTCCACAATTTGGCGGGTAACTGTATGGCTTGCTTTGGTGGCTGAACGCTGTACTCAGATGATTGAATATTGTGCTTTTGCCGTAAAGCTTTTTTGAAATCTGACACAGCGGTTGCATTAAGAAGAAGTTTATCTTTAATTCTATGTAAAACGTGTCTTTTATCAAAGTTTATGATGACTATTTCTGTTATTTGATGTGGCTCTCTGCAATTTCTCCGGATGTTTTGGAGGCATTTCTGAACATGGCGCCAATGTAAACTGAGGTTTTTGGATATAAATATGAACTTTATTGAACAAAACATACATGTATTGTGTAACATTGAGTCCTTTGGTGCCCTGCAATTTCACTGGCTGTTGGCGAGGTGGGACGCTAGCGTCCCGAACGATCCCAGAGAGGTTAACTTCTTCTGGCTGCAAGCCCGAGGCCGGCCACAATATGACAACAGCCACTTCAAGTGCAGGGCGTGAAATTCAAAATATATTTTTTAGAAATATTTAACTTTCACACATTAACAAGTCCAATACAGCAAATTAAAGGTACACATCTTGTGAATCCAGCCAACATGTCCGATTTTTTAAATGTTTTACAGCGAAAACAGCACGTATATTTATTTTAGCTCACCACCAAATACATAAAAGGACAGACATTTTTCACAGCACAGGTAGCATGCACAAAGTCAACCTAACTAACCAAGAACCAACCAAACTAACCAACAAACAACTTCATCAGATGGCAGTCTTATAACATGTTATTCAATAAATCTGTTTTGTTCGAAAAATGTGCATATTTCAGGTATAAATCATAGTTTACATTGCAGCTACAATCAGAAATTGCACCGAAAGCAGACAGAATAATTACAGACACCAACGTCAAATACCTAAATACTCATCATAAAACATTTCTGAAAAATACATAGTGTACAGCAAATGAAAGACAGGCATCTTGTGATTCCAGCCAATATTTCCGATTTCTTAAGTGTTTTACAGCGAAAACACAATATAGCGTTATATTAGCTTAACACAATAGCCAGAAACACAAGCCATTTCCCAGCAGCAAAAGTTAGCGATCGTAACAAACCAGCAAAAGATATATAATTTTTGACTAACCTTGATAAGCTTCATCAGATGACAGTCCTATAACATCAGGTTATACATACACTTATGTTTTGTTCGAAAATTTGCATATTTAGAGCTGAAATCAGTGGTTATACATTGTGCTAACGTAGCATCCTTTTCCCACAACGTCCGGATATTTTTCTGACACTTTTTCTGACACACATATTCTGACCAAATAGCTATTCATAAACATAACTAAAAAATACATGTTGTATAGGAAATGATAGATACACTAGTTCTTAATGCAATCGCCGTGTTAGAATTCTAAAAATAACTTCATTACGACATCCAGCTTAGGTATAGCGAGAGAGTACCCGAAAGCTGGGTGCAAACGACTAGCACAACATGTTCGACAGATATATGAAATAGGATCATAAAATGGGTCCTACTTTTGCTGATCTTTCATCAGAATGTTGTACAAGGGGTCCTTTGTCGGGAACAATCGTTGTTTGGATTTAGAACTGCCTTTTTCCCTCTCGATTTAGCAAGCACACTTGCCAAGTGGCGCGAATCTCTCCATGTCAACAAACGGAAGAGAACGGAACACGGCAAAACTCCCGGAAAAATTTAAATAATCTGATTAAACTACATTGAAAAAACATACTTTACGATGATATTGTCACATGTATCAAATAAAATCAACGCCGGAGATATTAGTCGTCCATAACGACAGCTTATCAGAAGGCAAATTCAGGTCCCTTGACGCGCTCTCCAGAAAACAGGAAACTGGTGACACGTCATACAAAGAGCTATTATACGAGCCCAGATCAAGTTATTCACTCCATTTCTTCTCTCACTCTTTGTTGACATCTAGTGGAAGACGTATGAAGTGCATCTAAACGAATAAATATCAAGGACTTTAATAGGCAGCCCCTAGAAGAGAGCATCGATTTCAGATTTTCCACTTCCTGTTAGGAAGTTTGCTGCAAAAGGAGTTCTGTTTTACTCACAGATATAATTCAAATGGTTTTAGAAACTAGAGAGTGTTTTCTATCCAATAGCAATAATAATATGCATATTGTACGAGCAAGAATTGAGTACGAGGCCGTTTGAAATGGGCACCTTTTATCCGGCTACTCAATACTGCCCCTGCAGCCCAAACAGGTTAAAGGTCTTACTCATGTCTGCTATGGAGAGTGTGATTACACAGTCATCCGGAACAGCTGATGCTCTCATGCATGCCTCAGTGTTGCTTGCCTCGAATCGAGCATAGAAGTGATTTAGCTCGTCTGGTAGCATCGTGTCACTGGGCAGCTCGCGGCGGTGCTTCCCTTTGTAGTCTGTAATAGTTTGCAAGCCCTGCTACATAAGACGAGCGTCGGAGCCGGTGTAGTATGATTCAATCTTAGCCTTGTATTGACGCTTTGCCTCTTTGATGGTTCGTTGCAGGGCATAGCAGAATTTCTTGTCAGCTTCCAGGATAGAGTTCCGCACCTTGAAAACGGTAGCTCTACCCTTCAGCTCAGTGCGAATGTTGTCTGTAATCCATGGCTTCTGGTTGGGGTATGTACGTACAGTCACTGTGGGGACGATGTCCTCGATGCACTTATTGATAAAGCCAGTGACTGATATGGTGTACTCCTCAATGCCATCGAAGAATCCCGGAACATGTTCCAGTCTGTGATAGCAAAACAGTCCTGTAGTTTAGCATCTGCTTCATCTGACCACTTATTTTATAGACCGAGTCACTGGTGCTTCCTGCTTTAATTTTTGCTTGTAAGTAGGAATCAGGAGGATAGAGTTGTGGTCGGATTTACCAAATGGAGGGCGAGGGAGAGCTTTGTACGCGTCTCTGTGTGTGGAGTACAGGTGATCTAGAATTTTTCCCCCTCTGGTTGCACATTTAACATGTTGATAGAAATTTGGTAGAACTGATTTAAGTTTCCCTGCATTAAAGTCTCCGGCCACTAGGAGTTCCGCCTCTGGGGGAGTGGTTTCCTGTTTTCTTATTTCCTAATACTGCTGACTGAGTGCGGTCTTAGTGCCAGCATCTGTCTGGGGTGGTAAATAAACAGCCACTAAAAGTATAGCTGAAAACTCTCTAGGCAAGTAGTGTGGCCTGCAATTTATCACAATGTACTCTACTTCAGGTGAGCAAAACTTCCTTAGATTTCGTGCACTAACTGTTTCTTACAAATATGCACAGACCGCCCCCCCTCGTCTTACCGGATTGCGCTGTTCTATCTTGCCGGTGCATTGTATGTCCCACTAGCTAAATATCCATGTCGTCATTCAGCCACGATTCCGTGAACCATAGGATATTACAGTTTCTGATGTCCCGTTGGTAGGATATTCGTGATCGTACCTCGTCTAATTTATTGTCCAATGATTGCACGTTGGCGAGTAGTATTGACGGTAAACTTTCCCAGTCGCCTTCTCCGGGTCCTGACCAGGCATCCTGCTCTTTGTCCTCTGTACCTGCGATGCTTCTTCTTAACGGGGATGTCGGCCCTGTGGCGTGTTTGAAGAATGTCTTGATCGTCTTCCTTGTTGTAGAAAACATCTTTGTCTAATCCGAGGTGAGTGATCGCTGTCCTGATATCCAGAAGCTATTTTTTGCCGTAAGATATGGTTGCAGAAACATTATGTACAAAATAAGTTATATATAACCCGAAAAAAAAACATAATAGCACAATCGGTTGGGTGCCCATAAAACTGCTGCCATTTCTTCCGGTGCCATTTTCCACTCTACTGGCACTCTAACATCATCTGGTCTCCCATCCAGGGACTGACCAGGACCAACCCTGCTTAGTTTCAGAAGCAAGCCAGCAGTGGGATGCAGGGTGGTATGCTGCTGGTCTTTCCTATGCTGGTCGTATACGCCAGCCTTTCAGAAGCTTTGCCTTCACACAGCCTGTCCGTACGCTCTGTGATGTCTGTGAGGTCCTAAATCCAGCCAGCTCAAACTGAAAAACAGCCTACCTGACCACTCTGAGGCATCTGCATGATCCTAAAGCACACCGTATCCGAGTTTTGCATCATAGTGCAATGATAAAAATGAGGGGGGGGGGGGATGCAATTTCAGAAAGTGGGGCGGTGGAGGCATGTCCCCCTCATCTCCAGTGAAAGTTGTGCCCCTGGTAATTTTGGATTTAGCTTATATATGCAGCTTTTACTGTGAATGTAGTCTCCGATGAAGCGGGAACATTGCCTTTAAATTTCAATCACGCTGTAAAGCTGAACTTCTGCGATGTGGATCGAATAGAGTCCTAAGTCACATGAATAAAGGTGCATTTTATCAAATGTTCTATGGCAAGCCAATCCTGGCTCACCTATTGTCAGTCTAGAGATGGGATGGGGTTTAGGGCTAATAGAGTTTCGAAGGCAACATACTGCACTTGCATATTCATGAATTTTACCGGGCAAAACAAGCATGCATACCTGTTTAAGTCTGCCCTGGTATGCTCTGCTGGTCTGTGAAGTGAAGAAAAATGGCCTGGACAGATGCACTGGGATGTTTTGGCGGATTAAATATGGATGACCAAAGGCCAGGCTGTGACGTTACAGTGCCCATTGGCTAGAGAGGAGTTTTATAGTTATCTGTGTCTGTGTCTATTCAGACCTCTCCAACCAACACCATGTTTGAAGAACATGCTGAGCATTAATACCTCTTCCATAAACACCAGAAGAGGAGAATGGAACAGAACAGGCAAATACTTCCTGTTTCCTTTGCTTGGTTAGGCTTGGGCAGGTTTTACCTTATTTGATACCTTTGTACAATTAAGAATCCGGTCAGTATGAAAAGTGTATGTAATGCCGTTTCCATTTCTCTTGAACACGTTTTCTGTTTCCATGGGTACCTATTTGAGTGCTGTTTAACTATTGGGTTGTTACAAAGCCATAAGCAGGTAATTTCAGGTTGCAAGGGAAAACTCCACAGGAGGCCATCTCCTTTGAATCAATTGATCACATTCATCTCTCTACCTTGAAGGTATTATTGAGCCATGGCTAACCTCTGTGAGGTGCTAATGGTTTTCTCACAGCCCACTCTGTCCATCAATACCCATGGTGTCTTAGAACCATATGGGAAATGCTAGCCTACTCATTGGTGGTGTGTAATCATTTCTGTGGTGTAATAATGACACTTTCCCCAGTATAACCAGAGGATGCATCAGCAAGGAAGAGTCAAATAATGAAGAGTTGAAAGTAAAGCTTTTGCTAACCGTAGCAGGTGTAGTTGACAGGAGCCTGAGGAAGTAGAATAGGACTAAAATAATTATATTTGTGTAGAACACCTGTTAGCCATGGTGTATTCAGAGAAAGACGATATTCTGAGAACCATCAGTGATAAAAAAAGCAACCCAGTTCACAAACACACCGTTTTAAAGGTCTCCAAGAATACTGTGTGGATAGCTCTGTAAAAGAAAGAAGGAAAGCTGTTCCAATTGTTCTGTTCTGAGAAAACTGGTAGTGGTTCCTCTCTGAATCATGAACCAGTGGATTGGATAATAAGAGCAGCCTGATCACTGTGATGAATGCTATCCACCCCATGTAACCAGGGGCTCAATTTGCAAATGCATTCATTACTTCAACAATCAGCACATCTTATCACCCAAGCATCTCTGCCCATGTCCATTAGAAGAACATACGCTCTGCATCTGTTTTCATGTTATATAACAACGTAGATTGATAATTGAATCATACTAAAAGAGAGGGCTAACTTGACTGTTTAAACAAATGTAACTAATGGATCTGTAGTGTTAAGCTGTCACACTTTGTGTTGTGTGAGAGGTAGGCCTAATTATATTTCCAGCTGGCATCTCCTTGTTCTTTGAGAAGTACACTCTAATTTTACATTGTCATTGCCCCAGCATGGATTTCAAGTGTGCCTGTTCATTTTGCTGTCTGTGTGACCAGATCAAAGCTCCAGTGTTTATGGATTGAGAGAGAGGCATTTTCTGCTTGCCACCGTTTCCCCAAACCTCTACTCCTTCCTCCCACTCAGAGACAGGCTAACAGTTACATTAGACAAATGCTGTATACTGCTTTATGCATGGAAGTACCCCTCGGCACCAGCCAACATACACTACATGACAGAAAGTATGTGGACACCTGCTCGTCGAACATCTCATTCCAAAATCATGGGCATTAATATGGAGTTGGTCCCCCATTTGCTGCTGTAACAGCCTCCACTGTTTGTGGGAAGGCTTTCCGCTTGATGTTGGAACATTGGTGCTGGGACTTGCTTCCATTCAGCCACAAGAGCATTAGTGAGTTCAGGTACTGATGTTGGGCGGTTAGGCCTGGCTCACAGTCGGTGTTCCAATTCATCCCGAAGGTGTTCGATGGGACTGAGATCAGGCATCTGTGCAGGCCAGTCAAGTTCTTCCACATCGATCTTGACAAACCATTTCTGTATGGACCTCGCTTTGCGCATGAGGGCTCCCAAGTGGCGCAGCAGTTTAAGGCACTACTTCTCAGTGCAAAAGGCATCACTACAGTCCCTGGTTTGAATCCAGGCTGAATCACATCTGGCTGTGATTGGGAGTCCCATAGGGCGGCACACAATTGGGGCAGCTTTGTCCAGTTAGGCCTGAGTAGGACGTCACTGTAAATAAGAATTTGTTCTTAACTGACTTGCCTAGTTAAATAAAGGTTCAAATAAAAAGTGTAATTGTCATGCTGCAACCGGAAAGGGCATGCCAAAAAGTTGGAAGCACAGAATAGTTTAGCATGTCATTGTTATAGCTATTGCTATAGTGTTAAGATTTCCCGTCACTGGAACTAAGGGGCCTAGCCCGAACCATGAAAAACAGCCCAGACCATTATTCCTCCTGAGTGTTGGACAGATGATTTTTACGTGCTACTCGCTTCAGCGGTCGCATTCTGGGAGCTTGTGCGGCCCACCACTTCGCGGCTGAGCTGTTGTTGCTCCTAGATATTTCCACTTCACAATAACAGCACATACAGTTGAGCGGGGCAGCTCTACCAGGGCAGAAATTTGACAATCTGACTTGTTGGAAAGGTGGCATCCTATGACGGTGCCACGTTGAAAGTCACTAAGCTTTTCAATAAGGCCATTCTACTGCCAATGTTTGTCGACTGAGATTGCATGGATGTGTGCTCGATTTGATACCTGGGTGTGGCTGAACGGGTGTGGCTGATATAGTGTGGCTGATATAGCCGAATCAACTAATTTGAAGGGGTGTCCTCATACCTTTGTATATATAGTGTGTCTGCCTATTTTCTTACGAAGTGTTGACATACAATTGAATGTGTTAACATGTACATATTACCTCAATTACATAAACTACCTCGTACCCCTGCACATTGACTCTGTACTGGTACTCAGATGACTGGTGGAGTGGTTGGGGTGTGGGAGTTCAAAATACAGTGCTGTAAAAAAGTATTTGCACCCTTCCTGATTTCTTATTTTTTTGCACATTTGTCACACTTAAATGTTTCAGATCATCAAACAAATTTTAATATTACATAAAGATAACCCAAGTAAACACAAAATGCAGTTTTTAAGTGATCATTTTATTTATTAAGGGGAAAAAGCTATCCGAACCTTCATGGCCCTATGTGACAAAGTAATTTCCCCCCTTTGTTAAATCATGAATTTACTGTGGTTAATCACATTTTTTGGAAAGCTGAGTTCAATTTCACTAGCCCGAGGTTAAGAGTTCTCCAACACCCAGACCACATGAAAGCTATAATTCCTTATTGATGTCACTTGTTAAATCCACTTCAATCATTGTAGATGAAGGGGAGAAGACAGGTTAAATAATGATTTTTTAGCCTTGAGACAATTGACTCATGGAATGTGTTTGTGTTCCATTCAGAGGGTGAATGTCAAGACAAAATATTTAACTGCCTTTGAACGGGGTATGGTAGTAGGTGCCAGGCACACCAGTTCGTGTCAAAAACTGAAACGCTGCTGGGTTTTTCATGCTCAGCAGTTTCCTGTGTGTATCGAGAAGGGTCCACCACCCAAAGGACATCCAGCCAACTTGACCCAACTTTGGAAAGCATTGGAGTTAACAAGGGCCAGCGTCCCTGTGAAATGCTTTCAATACCTTGTAGAGTCCATTCCCCAACGAATTGAGGCTGTTCTGAGGGCAAGGGGGGTTCCCAATTAGGATTCCCAGAGATGTAGGTGTCAACCCTACCTACCTCCAAATCAAAATGAAATGCATTATGTCTCCCATTATTGGCATGAAATGCATTCAAAGTGTTGCTGAGCAGCACGTCTGTCTGGTTATCAAACACAATTTGTTGCTTTTTTAGTTAAATAGATTACATCTCAGAATGATAGTGGAGCCATGTGATTGGCTTTATTACTCATTCAGTATTTCATAATTGCCATTTGGCCTTTATTACGCCCACATATCATCGTCCCTCTCCACTGTCCTTGAGAGAGAGAAAGAGAGAGAGGCCATTCGTTGGAAGTGCAACTACTTATTATTCCCAAACAGGCAACGCAGGCAGACATCTATCCACAAGGATTTCAGTAGATCCTATTGGGAATGGGCTTTTCTATAAAGAGACTAGATTTAGCAGATTCACCTCTGATCAAGGTCTTGCATAATACAATATGTACAGTTCAGGTCTTTAATTGTCCATTCACTATAAAACTCTAACACAACTCTTAGATGTGCTGTGGGATTATTTAAGATACTCTTTGAAGAGGTAGTGTTTCAGATGTTTTGATGGGTAGGGACGCAGGGGGAAGCTGGTTCACCGATTGGGATGCCAGGACAGAGAAGAGCTTGGACTGGGCTGAGCGGGAGCTGCCCTCCCGTAGAGGCAAAGATACCAGAGGTGGCAAAATGGAGTGCTCAGGTTGGGGTGTAGGGTTTGACCATAGCCTGAAGGTAGGCAGTTCTTCTTGCTGGTCCGAAGGCAAGTACCATGGTCTTGTAGTGTATGCAAGCTTCGACTGGAAGCCAGTGGAGTGTGCGGAGGAGCTGGGTGATATGAGTGGGGTCCTTTTAATGGCACCGGAAGGGATGGCTGCCGTTTTACGCGCTCCTAACCAACTGTGGTATTCTGTTCGTTGTTGCATTGTTTGTAACTTAAATTGTACATAATGTTGCTGCTACTGTCTCTTGTGACAGAAAAAAGTTTCTGGACATCAGAACAGCGATTACTCACCTCTAACTGGACCAAGATTTTTTCTTTAATAAGTCCGCCACGAAGGATATACTGCTTTCCCAAGACCAGGCCCAAATCCCTGTCATTCGCGTGAAGAAAAGTTGGGGTGCCTTGTGGGAATTCGTAGGCGAGTGGGTAAATCGCCACTACCATCCGTTCTATTGGCCAACGTGCAATCATTGGGGGGAAAAAATGTATGATCTATGATCTATGATCAAGACTATCCTACCAATGGGACTTTAAAAACTGTAATATCTTAAGTTTACCGAATCATGGCGACGAAACGGATAATATAGAGCTGACTGGGTTTTCCATGCATCAGCAGGACAGAGCAGTGTCATGACTGTCCTGATCAGGTCAGGTTACAGGAGACCACAACCCTACAGATTATCTCTCACCCCCAACAGAGGAGGAGAGATCTAGGGGTCAGAAGATGTGGGGGTTTTGTGACCCCTCACGTCCATGGTAAATCTTAGGCCACAGACAACATTCCTTTGTGCTCTCACTATGGAGAACCAGCCTCAGAACTGTAAACATGTAATAAAGGGACTTTGGAACAATGGTTTCCGTCAGCCACAATGATGGTCATGACGATAGATGGAATATGAAAATGTATGTCATTTTTGTTTTGTTATTAAAGGTTAATAGATGACGTTATTACGAAAACATTGTCATCTTAAGAGTTTTCCCAGTATATGCTTGATGTTTATACATTGTACGTTGTGTGGAAAATGTCCAAATCAAAGAGAATGTTTTGGTAAAGATGAAAAGTGAAGTTAGTTGTCTAAAATTGGATTTGAGTCAAATCTAGACCTTGCCTCTTAACTTGGTATGCCCAGAGAATTGCCCTAAAGGCGGTTACGCCCACTTCTGACCCGAGGGTATAAGACATGTAAATTAAGAATGAACAGATCAGACTAAGTGACCCAAGCTGCAGCCGAGGTCTAAAAAGTCAACAAACCCAAAACTCAACCCAAGGTTGAAGACAAAGAAATATTTTTCTACCCATGCTACTGATGAGTAGCTGTGTCTAAGCAGGTGAATTCAAGCCGGACCACCTAGCCTCCACTCTCCATCGAATCGTGGTATCTACACTGTTTCATTCCTACGCTGTGAGCTCTGAGCTACAGAGTTGTCTTTCCTCAGAAGACCCCTATCAGAGCAAGGGCAAGGAATCAGACCACTAAACTAAAAGGACACTGACATCGTGAGGACAACCAGAGAGTTGCGCCAGTGAAGTGCACCTAAACGACCCACGCGGAGCTTCACATCTGAGACCTCCAACACGTAACTACATCATTATATTCTGACCCATAAGAGCGTGACACGCGCCATAGTGTGTTGGCCGTTATACTAAGTTCTAATCAATAGCCTAGACTGTGTTTCGTGTATGTGTATATTTTATCATCATTTTAGCTTTCTAGTAAATAAATACTCAACTAAGATTGGTGTGGTACGAACTCATTGGTGGGACCAAGGTCTGTGTAGATTCCCAGATAATGCGATGTTCATAATGAGATTGTAGAGGAAACGGATTAATTAGCGACTGTTGTAAAATCGATATTCTGATATTCTTTGAGTTAATTTGGGAAATAGAAACTCAATAAAACTAATTTTCCCATGGTGCCCCAGGTTAATGAGTTAATAATTGCTTGATTCATTTCATCACGCAATTAGAAACCATTAGTCATTCGATGAGCAACAGTCGTCACATTAACTAATACAACGTCACGACAGCAGCTACCTCTGGTAAAACAAGGGGCCAGGGGTGTGTGTCTATTTGTCAGTAACAGCTGGTGCGCAATGTCTAATATTAAAGAAGTCTCGTGGTATTGCTCATACCTCATGATAAGCTGTAGAACACACTATCTACCAAGAGAGTTCTCATCTATATTATTTTTTGCCATCTATTTACCACCACAAACCGATGCTGGCACTAAGACCGCACTCAACGAGCTGGATAAGGCCATAAGCAAACAAGAAAATGCTCATCCAGAAGCGGCGCTTCTAGTGGCTGGGGACTTTAATCCAGGCAAACTTAAATCCGGTTTACCTCCTTTCAACCAGCATGTCACATGTGCAACCAGAGGAAAACATTTTTTAGACCACCTTTACTCCACACCCAGAGACGCATACAAATCACTCCCTCGCCCTCCATTTGGAAAATCTGACCATAATTCTATCCTCCTGATTCCAGTTTACAAGCAAAAATTAAAGCAGGACGTACCAGTGACTCGCTCAATACAGAAGTGATCAGATGAAGCAGATGCTACTCTATGCTACAGAATCCCGGCACAAACTGGCATTGAGGAGTGTACCGCCTCAGTCACCGGCTTCATCAATAAGTGCATTGACGACGTTGTCCCCACAGTGACCGTACGTACATATCCCAACCAGAAGCTATGGATTACAGGCAACATCCGCACTGAGCTAAAGGTTAGAGCTGGGACACTAATCCAGATGCTTATAAGAAATCCCGCTATGCCCTCAGACAAACCATCAAACAGGCAAAGCGTCAATACAGGACTAAGATTGAATCCTACTACACCGGCTCTGAAGCTCGTCGTATGTGGCAGGGTTTGAAAACTATTACGGACTACAAAGGGACACCCAGCCCAGAGCTGCCCAGTGGCACAAGCCCCCCCCCCCCTTTGTTTTTACACTGATGCTACTTGCTGTTTATTATCTATGCATAGTCACTTTACCCCTACCTACGTGTACAAATTAAGTTGACTAACCTGTACCCCTGCACATTGACTCGGTACCGGTACCCCCCCCGTATATAGCCTCGTTATTGTTATTTTATTGTGTTACTTTTTATTTTATGTTAATTTAGTAAATATTTTCTTAACAGTATTTCTTGAAATGTATTGTTGGTTAAGGGCTTGAAAGTAAGCATTTCACAATAAGTTGTATTCGGCGCATGTGACAAATCAAATTTGATTTGATTTGATATTTGAGAGAACTAGGGAAGGTTGAGCACCAGTCAGGCTGTAGCGTTTTGGATAAGTTGCAGGGGTTTGATGACACAAGCGGGGAGCCCAGCCAACAGCGAGTTGTAGAAGTCCAGAAGGGAGATGACAATTGCCTGGATTAGGACCTGCGTCGCTTCCTCTGTTAGTTAGTGTCGTACTCTTCGGATATTGTATAGCATGAACTTGCAGGAGCGAGTCACTGCTTTGATGTTTGCAGAGCTCAACAGGGTGTTGTCCAGGGTCACGCTAAGGTTCCTTGCACTCTGGGATGAGGACACCGTGGAGTTATCAACTGTGAATGAGTGGTCTTGGAGCGGGTAGGCCTTCCCCGGGAGGAAGAGCAGCTCCGTCTTGTCGAGGTTGAGCTTGAGGTGGTGGGCTAACATCCAAGCTGAGATATCGGCCAGGCACATATAGATGTGTGCTGCCGCCTGGGTGTCAGAAGGGCAGAAGGAGAAAAGTAGTTGTGTGTCATCCGCATAGCAATGATAGGAGAGACTATGTGAGGATATGACAGAGCCGAGTGACTTGGTGTATAGAGAGAAGAGGAGAGGGCCTAGCGCCGAGCCCTGGGGAACACCAGGTGGTGCATACAGAGATCCTCTCCACGTCATCTGGTAGGAGCGGCCTTCAGGGTAGGATGGAATCCGACAGTGTGCAGAGCTTGAGACGCCGAGCCCTGAGAGGGCGGAAAGGAGGATCTGATGGTTCACGGTGTTGAAGGCAGCGGCTAAATCTAGGAGGATGAGAACAGAGGAGAGAGAGTCAGATTTGGCAATGCGGAGAGCCTCCATGACACAGAGAAGAGCAGTCTTGTTTGGGTGACCTGTCTTGAAGCCAAACTGGTCAGGCTCAAGAAGATCATGGTGAGAGAGATAGCGAGAGAGTTGGTCAGGGACAGCACGCTAAAGTTTTTTGGAAAGAAAATAAAGAATGGATACTGGTCTGTAGTTTTTGACGTCAGAGGAGTCAACTGTTGGCTTCTTGAGGAGGGAATGGACTCTGACCATTTTGAAGACAGAGGGGGGACAGCCAGTGGTCAGGGATGAGTTGATGAGGGAAGTGAGGAATGGGAGAAGGTCTCCAGAGATGTTCTGGAGAAGGGAGAAGGGGATGGGGTCGAGTAAGGCAGCTTGTCAGGTGGCAGGACCTCACTAGTTGCGGGATTTCATCTGGATAGAGAGGGGAGAAAGAAGTCAAGGCATAGGGTAGATGTGTGAGTGAGACCAGTGGACTCAATTGGCTGAGTGAATGAGGAGCGGATGTCGTCGACCTTCTTTTCAAAGTCTTGACAAAGTTGTCTGCAGAGAGGGAGGAGGGAAGGGGAGGGGTGGAGGATTAAGGAGGGAGGAGAAGGTGGAAAATAGTTTTCTAGGATGAGAGGCAGAAGCTTGGAATTCAGAGTGATAGAAAGTGGGTTTAGCAGCGAATACAGAGGGAGAGAAGGTAGAGAGGATGGAGTGAAAGGATGATAAGTCCTCCGGAGGTTTAGTTTTCCTGAGGCTGAGACATCTCAAGATGAGGAATTAGCTAAAATAGAATAAAACAAGGTCAATGAAATGGTTGCAATTAAGAAAATTCCATGAATTTTACCCTCATCTTCTGCCCTGACAACATATTGAATATCGCTTGTGTAACCCTCTCACCAAAGACTCGGATAGATCCGCATGGGAATAATGGTGAAAAGGACATCAGTAAATTAACTATTTATGTACAATAAATAAAAATTCATTCACGCTATAGAAATAAAAACCCTCTGGTATTTGAGTGCAATCTGAAAACTCAGTCTTGCACCCGTTGGAGCTCAATGAAGATAGAATGATTCAGCAAATGAATGGGAAACCCAATGTTACTCACAATACCGTAGCAAACTCACTGAAACAATCATTCCAAGGCCGATGCCTAACTATAATCAACGGTGGAAAATACACTGCATGAAATAGAAGAGATGTCCATCGTCACAAAATAAGTTTTCAGGTCGTCTTGGAACAAAAACCAGGCTAACTCTTGAAGCGACGATGGCAAAATTATCCACAACCGGTGAATTCAGTTAATTTCATAGATAGATGTTTAACTAGACTTTTTCTAGACTTGTAACGGCGGTCCTCCTCCTCTTCGACCGAAAAGGAGGAGTATTGAGGGAACCAAGGCGCAGCGAAGTTTGAACACATATTTATTTAACAAAACACGAAAGTGACTAAACTAACAAAAACAACAAACGGTGTAGACAAACCTATACGACGAACTCACATAAAACAAGAAGAACGCACGAATAGGACATTTAGACTACACAAACCGAATAAACCGTACACAGTCCCGTATGGTGCAAACAATTACACAGACACGGAAGACAATCACCCACAACGAACACTGTGACAACGCCTACCTAAATATGACTCTTAATTAGAGGAACGCCAAACACCTGCCTCTAATTAAGAGCCATACCAGGCAACCCAAAACCAACACAGAAACAGAAAACATAGAATGCCCACCCAACCTCACGTCCTGACCAACTAACACACATAACAAACAAAGATAAATAGGTCAGGAACGTGACATAACCCCCCCCCATAAGGTGCGAACTCTGGGCGCACCAGCACAAAATCTAGGGGAGGGTCTGGGTGGGCATCTAACCACGGTGGTGGCTCAGGCTCCGGGCGAGGTCCCCACCCTAGTCAATCCCAACCTCCATCTACCCCTAAAAATGTCCACCCATATCCCACAAAATCCTCCTTGTAACATTCATGACAGGGACAGCACCGGGACAGAGGAATAAATCAAGATAGAGAGGGAGATCATAATAGAGGGGCAACTCCGGACTGAAAGGCAGCTCCGGACAGAGAGACAGCTCTGGACTGAGGGGCAGTTCTGGGTATATAGCCATTTCTGGCTGAAGGGCAGCTCCTGGCTGACTGACGAATCTGGACGCTCATGGCAGGCTGACGGCTCTCGACGCTCATGGCTGGCTGACGGCTCTCGACGCTCATGGCTGGCTGACGGCTCTCGACGCTCATGGCTGGCTGACGGCTCTCGACGCTCATGGCTGGCTGATGGCTCTCGACGCTCATGGCAGGCTGACGGCTCTCGACGCTCATGGCAGGCTGACGGCTCTCGACGCTCATGGCAGGCTGACGGCTCTCGACGCTCATGGCAGGCTGACGGCTCTCGACGCTCATGACAGGCTGACGGCTCTCGACGCTCATGGCTGGCTGGCGGCTCTCGACGCTCATGGCTGGCTGGCGGCTCTCGACGCTCATGGCTGGCTGGCGGCTCTGGCAGATCCTGTCTGGTTGGCGGCTCTGGCAGATCCTGTCTGGTTGGCGGCTCTGGCAGATCCTGTCTGGTTGGCGGCTCTGGCAGATCCTGTCTGGTTGGCGGCTCTGGCAGATCCTGTCTGGTTGGCGGCTCTGGCAGATCCTGTCTGGTTGGCGGCTCTGGCAGATCCTGTCTGACGGGCGGCTCTAGCGGCTCCTGTCTGGCGGGCGGCTCTAGCGGCTATTGTCTGGCGGGCGGCTCTAGCGGCTATTGTCTGGCGGGCGGCTCTAGCGGCTCCTGTCTGGCGGGCGGCTCTAGCGGCTCCTGGCAGACGGGCGGCTTTGCAGGCTCATGGTAGACGGGCGGCTTTGCAGGCTCATGGCAGACGGGCGGCTTTGCAGGCTCATTGCAGACGGATGGCTCAGACAGCGCTGGGGAGACGGATGGCTCAGACAGCGCTGGGGAGACGGATGGCTCAGACGGCGCTGGGGAGACGGATGGCTCAGATGGCGCTGGGGAGACGGATGGCTCAGATGGCGCTGGTGAGACGGATGGCTCTGGCCGGATAAGGCGCACTGTAGACCTGGTGCGTGGTGCCGGAACTGGAGGCACCGGGCTAAGGACACGCACCTTCATACTAGTGCGGGGAGCAGGGACAGGGCACACTGTACTCTCAAAGCCCACTCTATACCTGGTGCATGGTACCGGCATTGGTGACACCGAGCTGAGGACAAGCACATCAGGATTAGTAGGGGGAGAAGATACAGTGTGTACAGGGCTCTGGAGACGCACAGGAGGCTTAGTGCGTGGTGCCGGAACTGGAGGCACCGAACTGGATACACGCACTACAGGGAGAGTGCGTGGAGGAGGAACAGGGCTCAGGAGACGCACTGGTAGCCTAGTGCGTAGTGTAGGCACTGTAGGTACTAGGCTGGGGCGGGGAGGTGGCGCCGGAAATACCGGACCGTGGAGGCGTACTGGCACTCTTGAGCATTGAGCCTGCCCAACCTTACCTGGTTGAATGCTCCCGGTCGCCCGACCAGTGCGGGGAGGTGGAATAACCCGCACCGGCCTATGTAGGCGAACCGGGGAAACCATGCTTAAGGCAGGTGCCATGTATGCCGGCCCGAGGAGACGCACTGGAGACCAGACGCGTTGAGCCGGCCTCATGACACCTGGCTCAATACCCAATCTAGCCCTACCAGTGCGGGGAGGTGGAATAACCCGCACTGGGCTATGCACTCGTACAGGAGACACCGTGAGCTCTACTGCGTAACACGGCGCCTGCCCGTACTCCCGCTCTCCACGGTAAGCCTGGGAAGTGGGCGCAGGTCTCCTACCTGCCCTCATAACTCCGGTTCCTCTCTCCGGTAGCCTCTGCTCTCCTCAGTGCCTCCAGCTGTTCCCATGGGAGGCGATCCCTACCAGCCAGGATCTCCTCCCATGTGTAGCAACCTTTCCCGTCCAATATATCGTCCCAAGTCCATTCCTCCTTCTTTTCCTGTCCCTTACTCCATTTACTCCGCTGCTTGGCTCTGGAATGGTGGGTGATTCTGTAACGGCGGTCCTCCTCCTCTTCGACCGAAAAGGAGGAGTATTGAGGGAACCAAGGCGCAGCGAAGTTTGAACACATATTTATTTAACAAAACACGAAAGTGACTAAACTAACAAAAACAACAAACGGTGTAGACAAACCTATACGACGACGAACTCACATAAAACAAGAAGAACGCACGAATAGGACATTTAGACTACACAAACCGAACAAACCGTACACAGTCCCGTATGGTGCAAACAATTACACAGACACTGAAGACAATCACCCACAACGAACACTGTGACAACGCCTACCTAAATATGACTCTTAATTAGAGGAACGCCAAACACCTGCCTCTAATTAAGAGCCATGCCAGGCAACCCAAAACCAACACAGAAACAGAAAACATAGAATGCCCACCCAACCTCACGTCCTGACCAACTAACACACATAACAAACTAACATAAATAGGTCAGGAACGTGACACAGGTAAGCTAAATTAAACAACAGTCTTTTTGCTAAATGCAATTCATATCTTCACAAATGTACACGTTTAAGTTTAACAACAGTGCTGCTTCTTTTCTCTCACGTCGTGAACAGCCTCAAGGTTCATATAAAGAGATCACATGATTGGCTCAAAAACTTAATAAGACTTCTTATTGGCTTAAACTAACCAGGTTACTTTAGTTCACATCAATGTGAAGGTACATTAAATAGTTAAACCTATACTGCCTCTTAAATTATTGACAGATTGTTTCTTTGAAGCTTTCACGTGTTTGATGCAATGCAAACAACATAGTCTCAATAGCAAAGGCTGTAATAAAATGTAGTGTTTCTAATACATGGTGTTAACAGGGTATTATACTTGTCTGCCTCCTTCACCAGCAAACCCTGTGTTACATGACAGCTCTGCTACCTTCAATCCTCCCTCTGCTCCTCATTTTGGTGGAAGCTGGGAGCATGAAATCAAACGTGTAAAAACGTCCCTTCATTTGGTGCTAGGGAATCAACAGCCTAAGCAGTCTGTGTTGGTAGAGGTAGAGGGAATCCTTACTTCTAAACCACTGGGACATGCACAGTATCCTCTGACCTGGCTGACCCTAATCCAGTCACACCAAACATTTAGCTAATGTTGCAGCGCGATTCCTCTCTCCCACAAGCCATCTTTTACTCTAGTGACCTTCTTGGTTGTCAACTTCTGAGCTGCTTTCATCTGAAACTATCTCCCTACTCTTCAGATACATCAGAAATGGGAAACTGGCAGGGTAAACCTTCATGTAGGCCAGATTGCTATGATTGTGGACCCTCAGTAGCCTCGGGCTTCATGGCCTATCGGAAAGATCACTGAAACGTACCCTGGGGTGGATGGCCGAGTTCGGACCGCAAAGATCTCCATCAAGGGTCAAGACTATGACACAGAGGACTAAACACAGATGTGCTGCTCAAATCTGGGTGCAACTGTATTGAACTGTGTCCATAATGTGTCTAAGTGTCTACCAACGGAAGATATACATTGCTGGGCAGATGCGCTGTCCACACTGTGTGGATTGTTTAGCTCTATTTGAACCACAAATCTCCTTCATGTAACATTTATTTATCCTCCACGAACGGTAAGCCAAATGGTAATACACATGACATGGGTTTCTTGAAGTGTTGTCGTTGTTTTGACAGGCAATCAAATGTAGAATTCCTAAATTGAACTATTCACATCAGCAAAAGCATGAGATGACAAACATCCCAGGTCTTTCAGCGCGTAGTGGCATACATAGACACACTTGTTTTGTATTTTAATTTCAAATATATCTAGTCAATATAATTTTTTATATAGTCTGTGTTTTTGTCTTGTGGTCTCAGAACTAATTATCTTCTGTCTGCCTCTGGGCTATTACAGAGGTATGAGCTGAAGGGGAGAATGATCAAAGAGAGAGAGAGCCCAGTTAAATTTAATCAAAATAATGTAATTATGGAATAACATTAGCATGCACAGCTGCAAAGAATCCAATTGAGAGAAAAGCAAAGTAATCCCACACTTTTGATTGGTGGGTTAAGTATAATCTTATCTTGTCAGCACTAATCACACGGTTGCTATTACCATATTCACACGCTGAGCTTAAACTCATCTCAAGTCTTTTGAAACTACAGTACAGTGAATATGCAGACAGGTAAAGACAGCTGTGTGACTTCTTGGTTATCTGTGAAGAGCCAAGAAGGGCAGAGAGCTGACAGCTTGTCAGTCATGATTCACAGAGCATCTCAATCTCTTCTCTTCTAGATCGCCTCAACTTGCCTGCCTACTTCACAACTCAGTTTTTAAACTCAACTGTTGCCAAGCTATCATTCTAGGTTCTCACAGTTCTCATTTCAAGTTTCAAGTTGTGATACAGTTTCAGTTTCAGTCTATTTAAAATCAAATCAAACATTATTTGTCACATGTGAATGTGTGAATTTGTCACATGTGAATGGGGGGGGGGTGTTGTGTCAATGTAAATAGTCCGGGTGGCCATTTGATTAATTGTTCAGCAGTGTTATGGCTTGGGGGTAGAAGTTGTTAAGGAACCTTTTGGTCCTAGACTTGATGCTCCGGTTCAGCTTGCCGTGCGGTAGCAGAGAGAAGAGTCTATGACTTGGGTGACTGGAGCCTTTGACAATTTTTTGGGGCTTTCCTCTGACACCACCTAGTATATAGGTCCTGGATGGCAGGAAGCTTGGTCCCAGTGATTTACTGGGGCGTATGCACTACCCTCTGTAGCGCTTTACAGTCAGATGCCGAGCAACTGCCATACCAGGCGGTGATGCAACCGGTCAGGATGCTCTCGATGTTGCAGCTGTAGACCTTTTTGAGGATCTGGGGACCCATGCCAAATCTTTTCAGTCTCCTGCGGGGCAAAAGGTGTTGTCGTGCCCTCTTCACATCTGTCTTGGTGTGTTTGGACCATGATAGTTCATTGGTGATGTGGACACCAAGGAACTTGAAACTCTCAACCCACTCCACTACAGCCCCGTTAAAGAGGAATGGGGGCCTGTTCGGCCCGCCTTTCCCTGTAGTCCACGATCAGCTCCTTTGTCTTGCTCACATTGAGGGAGAGGTTGTTGTCCTGGCATCACACTGCCAGGTCTCTGACCTCCTCTCTATATGCTGTCTCATCGTTGTCGGTAATCAGGACTACAACTGTTGTGTTGTCTGCAAACTTAATGATGGTGTTGGAGTTGTGTTTGGCCACGCAGTCGTGAGTGAACAGGGAGTACAGGAAGGGACTAAGTACACACCCCTGAGGGGCCCAAGTGTTGAGGATCAGCGTGGCAGACGTGTTGTTGCCTACCCTTACCACCTGAGGGCGTCCCGTCACAAGGTACACGATCCAGTTGCTGAGGGAGGTGTTTAGTCCCAGGGTCCTTGGATTATTATTAAGCTTTTTGGGCACTATGGTGTTGAACGCTGAGCTGTAGTCAATGAACAGCATTCTCACATAGGTGTTCCTTTTGTCCAGGTGGGAAAGGGCAGTGTAAAGTGCGATTGAGATTGCGTCATCTGTGGATCTGTTGGGGTGGTATGGGAATTGGAGTAGGTCTATGGTATCCGGGATGATGCTGTTGATGTGAGCCATGACCAGCCTTTCAAAGCACTTCATGGCTACCGACGTGAGTGCTATGGGGCGGTAATCATTTAGGCAGGTTACCTTCACTTTCTTGGGCACAGGGACTATGGGGGTCTGCTTGAAACATGTTGGTATTACAGACTCAATCAGGGAGAGGTTGAAAATGTCAGTGAAGACAGTTGCCAGTTGGTCCGCACATTCTTTGAGTAAACATCCTGGTAATCCGTCTGGACACGCGGCTTTGTGAATGTTGACCTGTCTAAAGATATTGCTCACATCGGCTACCGAGAGCACCATCACACAGTCGTCCAGAACAGCTCGTGCTCTCATGCATGCTTCAGTGTTACTTGCCTCGAAGAGAGCACAAAAGCCATTTAGCTCATTTGGTAGGCTCGCGTCACTGGGCAGCTCGCAGCTGGGGTTTTCCTTTGTAGTCCATAATAGTTTTCAAGCTCAGCCACATCCGACGAGCATCAGAGCCGGTGTAGTAGGATTTAATCTTAATCCTGTATTGACACTTTGCCTGTTTGATGGTTCGTCTGAGGGCGTAGAGGGATTTCATATAAGCGTCCGGATTAGTGTCCCACTCCTTGAAAGCAGCAGCTCTAGCCTTTAGCGCAATGCGGATGTTGCCTATAATCCATGGCTTCTGGTTGGGACATTGTAGATGCACTTATTGATGAAGCCGATGACTGAGGGGGTATACTCCTCATTGCCATTGGATGAATCCCGGAACATATTCCTGTCTGTGCTAGCAAAACAGTTCTGTAGAGTAGCATCCGCGTCATCTGACCACTTTTGTATTGAGCGAGTCACTGGTACTTCCTGCTTTAATTTTTGCTTCTAAGCAGTAATCAGGAGGATATAATTATGGTCAGATTTGCCAAATGGAGTGCGAGGGAGAGCTTTGTATGCGTCTCTGTGTGTGGAGTAAATGTGGTCTAGATGTGGTCTTTCCCTCTGGCTGCACATGCTGGTAGAAATTAGGTAAAATTGATTTAAATTTGCCTGGATTAAAGTCCCCAGCCACTAGGAGCGCCGCTTCTGGATGAGCATTTTCTTGTTTGCTTATGGCCTTATCCAGCTCGTTGAGTGAGGTCTTAGTGCCAGCATCAGTTTGTGGTGGTAAATAGATGGCTACGAAAAATATAGATGAAAACTCTATGGTAAATAGTGTGGTCTACAGCTTATCATAAGGTGCTCTACCTCAGGCGAGCAATACCTCAAGGCTTCTTTAATAATAGACATCTCGCACCAGCTGTTATTGACAAATAGACACACACCCCTGGCTTCTCTTCTTACCAGACGTAGCTTTTCTGTCCTGCCGATGCATGGAAAATCCCGCCAGCTCTATATTATCCTTGTCGTCGTTCAGCCACGACTCGGTGAAACTTAAGATAATACAGTTTTTAATGTCCCGTTGGTAGGATAGTCTTGATCGTATATCATCCATTTTGTTTTCCAATGATTGCACGTTGGCCAATAGAACGGATGGTAGTGGAGGTTTACTCACTGGCCTATGAATTCTCAATAAACAGCCTGACCTCCGCTTCCTTTTTCTCTGTCTTTTCTTCACGCAAATGGCCTCCTTTTTCGATGTCTTTTCTTCATGCAAATGACAGGGATTTGGGCCCGTTCCCGAGAAAGCAGTATATCCTTTCCGTCGGACTCGTTAAAGAAAAAAATATTTGTCCAGTTCGAGGTGAGTAATCTTTGTTCCATGTTCAGAAGTTATTTTTGGTCATAAGAGACGGTAGCAGCAACATTATGTACAGAAGAAGTTAAAAAAGAAGTTACAAACAACGCAAAAAAACTAACAAAATATCACAGTTGGTTAGGAGCGTGTAAAACGGCAGCCATCCCCTCCGGCGCCATTCAAATCAGTACCATATTCTAGTACTATATTTATAAAAGGTTGATTACTGTCCATATTTGTTTATTTTCTTCATACAATCACAAACACATCCAGACTTAAGCATATCCATATTCTGTCCTCGTAATAGAAGACCGAATGTCAATTCAAATCAGATTTTTGGCTCTCTTCAATGGCAGTATCTCTAGAATAAGACTTTGGTGAGTGTGAGCACACACAGATTCAGTGTTTTCATCCAATACCAGCCTTTGTTTGTGTCATCGAGGCCCCATGAGGCCCAGTCAAAATCTTCCTCTGACACTTTCCTGTTTTGTAAATTCTTCACAGATTTAACGAACTTGACAGTCTGACAACTCTTAAATTCATTAAATCCATCCAATTATTTTTAGACCATAGCAAAACACATTCTTGTAAAATCATCTAGAAGGGTAATTCTTGAATTGCGGTGGTA
This sequence comes from Salvelinus fontinalis, assembly GCF_029448725.1. Classification (NCBI taxonomy): domain Eukaryota; kingdom Metazoa; phylum Chordata; class Actinopteri; order Salmoniformes; family Salmonidae; genus Salvelinus; species Salvelinus fontinalis. The sequence goes on from NC_074666.1 coordinate 24,015,158, forward strand.
ATGATGTCCCCGAACATTGGCATCATGTAAAAACACTTTAAAATTACATTACATTTTTTACAAATAATACACTTTTATTTTTACTAAACTGTTATTTAATAAGAAAACATATGGAAGTCGTTTATGTTGTAACACGTGTATTTGTATGCATTTAAGAAAAAAATGTTTTGAGGTGTAGTGACATGTTTTGAGTAAATCTATATATTATTTTGAATGCCATGAATTGAACAAAAGCCTTATATTTACTGAATAGATAACCAAAAAACCCAAAAATGTATTTTAACGAGTGCGCTGAGAGTCAGGAAGCAAGTTCAGGGAGTGAGTGATTTAATAAATAAACGCAACTAAATACAACGGTTTTTCACTGTCAAGTTTTGACCTCTTTCTTGTGCAATTCCCCACTTGAAAAGGACAGTCCCTCCACATGAAGATTTTAACTGGATTTCACTCAATAAACAGCCATGGAATCAGTTGTTTGTCTTTTGAGTGGCAGCACTCACCAGAGCCCAAGCGAAAAGAAGTCTTCCAAGTCTTGTGGGACAATTTCCTGCAGGTGCAGCTGTCCTAAACTTGGTGGATGAGAGGCGCTTTAGTAGCATAAAGTGTCTAATCAAGACTGTTGCTTTTATCTGGAGAGCCGCCAAAAAGTTTAGATCTGCAACAAAGTCCATCGAGACCCCAAAGTGGGAGGCGATTCCCACAAAAGGAGTTATCACCGCCACAGAACGTCAAGAGGCAATAAGAGACATCTATCTTGCTGCTCAAGAGGGGGTGACGTTCTCAACTACCACTACAGACCGCTTGGTTGTGTACAGAGAGCCAGAATCTGGGTTACTAGTCTGCGTTGGGAGAATCCATGACTTCAGGGAGGATGGCGCTGCAGTTCCCCTTCTGCCTTTCAATGCATGGGTCTCTACTTTATTGGCACGGGAGGCACATGATGAGGGTCATGAAGGTGTGGCTGCAACCCTGCTGAAAATGAGGAGGAAAGCCTGGGTCATCCAAGGAAGAAAAATTTCCCAAAAAGTAGTGGATAACTGCCTTTTCTGCAAAAAGTCAAGAGCAAGAAGGTGCGAACAGGTAATGGCTGACTTACCTGCTGAAAGAGCCACACCTGCAGCTCCGTTCGAGTTCACTACAGTCGACCTCTTCGGACCGTACCTTGTCAAAGATGACATCAAGAAACGGGTCTCAATGAAAGTGTGGGGTGTCGTCTTCAGCTGTATGGCCAGCAGGGCAATTCATGCAGACCTGGTCAACACAATGTCGACAGAGAGCTTCTTGATGGCTTACCAACGCTTTACTGCAATTAGAGGGCACCCAAGAAAGATCTGGTCCGACCCGGGGACAAACTTCATTGGCGCCAAACCTGTCCTAAGAGAGCTGTACCAGTTCCTGGATGCTCAGAATAGAACTTCAATAGAAGAGATGTCAGCTCAAAAAGGTACCAAATGGGAGTGGACAATTCACCCTGCTGACTCACCTCACCGCAATGGGGCTGCTGAAGCCGCTGTTCGCATTCTCAAGAAGGCACTGCAGAGCCTGGGCAACAACACTGGCCTTAGCTACAGCGAGCTTCAGACAACACTACAACTTGCTGCAAACCTTGCCAACGAATGCCCAATAGATGCCAGGGTGCAGAGCCATGAAGAAAGCGTGCAGTATGTGTCACCCAACACACTTCTCCTGGGCCGGGCCTCTCCAAGCGGTGAGATCAGAACATTTGACTTTGCGAACTACCCTTACAAGAGACTCAGAGAGATGCAGAACCAGGTCAACAAATTCTGGAGGTCTTGGAGCCAGCTTGCCGGCCCAAACTTATTTCTGAGAAGTAAATGGCACACTTCATAGCGCAACTTTGCTGTTGGTGATGTTGTCTGGTTGTGTGACCAAAATGCAGTGAGGGGCCAATTCAAGCTAGGACGGGTAGTGAGCGTTAATCCAGATGCTAAGGGCATTGTTAGAGACGTGAACGTCAAAGTGGTCCAAAGCTCCTGCCTTCCTGTCACAAAACCCGCACTAAACCGGCCATCGGCCAAAGTCCTGAAAGAAGCTACGCAAACCACAGTCCTGCACAGAGATGTTCGACGCCTGGTTGTCTTGCTACCAGTTGAGGATCAAACTCGGAGCTGACCGGCAGTATGTAGTTGCTGATTTACGATCTTTCCGTCGGTTCCCGTGGGAAGATTGAGTGGGAGGTGTGCTGACAAACTGCCTGGGAGCTCCTCAGTGGTGAAACTCCTCCTCCTTCAATCAGTGGTGAACCAGGTGGAACAAATCTTCCAGGCAATCTGGGCGTGCCAGCACCTGGCTCTGCTGTTGTCTTTAGACCGCAGTGAAAGGAGCATTTATAAAACCACAAGACCAAGGAAACTTCATCTTTGTGATCAAGGTGACTGTGCAAGTCCAAGCCCTCCAGAAAACTGTGAAAGACAGCCGGTAAGCGCCATATTGGCCATGCTTTGCTAGACTGAATTAAGCAGTAGACTGCTAATGATACTCTGGAAAACACAGACTCTTAACTCTTAACTTTGATAGGACTTTTGCAGTGGTATTTAGAACTTCAAATGTAGTTTGTGGGGTAAAGGAAAAGTAAGAAAAGTCAAATTCATTGTTGACAAAGAACTTGTTTGAAATGGTTAAAAGTAATTTAAACTTTGTAGAAATCTTAGTAAACCAAGTTCTTAATTCAGTAACAAATGTATAGTCTAAAAAATCTTTGGCTAAAAAATGTAAGATTTGTCTGCTTAAAACTACTGATTAGAAAATAAATGTAATTTTTTACTACTAAAAATATTTTGAATGTATTTGGCTAAAATGCAAATTTAGATAAAAATATACTGATTCTGCTCATTTGATTAAAAATGGTGGGTTTCTATTTTGGGAAACATTTGCTTAAAAGTAGAAACCTTGTATTTTATAATGGCAGAAATGTGTTTATCTGAGGTGAATGTGGATAATTTTGTGTATTTAATTAGGCTGTCAACTCAAATAATAACTTGTATTTGTCATCTCTTTTTTGAGGTTTTTCACCTGTTTACTGCCAACCAAAGAATGGTAAATAAAAGACAAACAACTGATTTCATGGCTGTTTATTGAGTGAAATCCAGTTAAAATCTTCATGTGGAGGGACTGACCTTTTCAAGTGGGGAATTGCACAAGAAAGAAGTCAAAACTTGACAATCTGTCTGTAAACAATTGTTGGAAAAAGTACTTGTGTCATGCACGAAGTAGATGTCCTAACCGACTTTCCAAAGCTATAGTTTGTTAACAAGAGATTTGTGGTTGAAAAACGAGTTTTAATGACTCCAACCTAAGTGTATGTAAACTTCCGACTTCAACTGTATTATACTAATTGTAATTTGTAACAATTCATGCTCGACATCCAGAAATTAATACATACCAAACGTAACATATCACACTAATTTGAGTGTCCTGGATTTTTGTTTGCTATGTTCTTGCAACCTGGTCTCAGAACATATAATATTCTACCCCTGAGTCCAGGTTGGTACAGTAAAGACGCCAATGACCCTGTGTACCCCTGATTCAAAACAGTCGGTTTTAATGGCTTTCTACAATTGATGTTTGTCTCCCAATAGGGGTTGTTATTTCTCACAGAGGTTATTGACTGAATGTGACATATGTGTGCATCTACTGTTTTCTTTTCAGTTGCCCAGTGTGAAACTGCATATTTTGAGTCCATTTAGACCACATGACGCATCATCCACTTACTATTCACCATTACATTTTTTATTTTTTTATTTAACCTTTAACTAGGCAAGTTAGTTAAGAACAAATGATTATTTACAATGACGGCCTCACCGTCATACAATCTGGACGATGCTGCGCCAATTGTGCGCCGCCCTATGGGACTCCCAATCACAGCCGATTGTGATACAGCCTGGATTCAAACCAGGGTCTGTAGTAATGCCTCTAATGCCTCACTGAGATGCAGTGTCTTAGACCGCTGCCCCACTCAGGAGGCCAAATAAACACTCAACACTCCATCAGAGACAAGAACTTGTTACCCTGCTGAGAGAGTCTGTTCTTTCAAAGAGGGAAGGTCTGTATGACTGAATGAGAGCAGGGAAGCAGTGATAAAAAAAGTACGTTTTGTGAGTTTCCTGAGGATATTCACATAGAGGCAGAGAACACGTTGTTGCAATTGAACAAAGGGGAGATTCAAATTGCTCAGTATATTAAAATGTACTAAAACTGAGTGCAGTGCTCTTCAATTAAACCTCATGCCGAGTACAGATTAGGCAGCCTAGGCAGCATGTAGGCTAGTGGTTAGAGTGTTGGGCCAGTAACCGAAAGATTGCCAGATCGAATCCCTGAGCTGACAAAGTAAACATCTGTTGTTCTGCCCCTGAACAAGGCAGTTAACCCACTGGTCCTAGGCCATCATTGTAAATAAGAATTTGTTCTTAACTCTATCCCTAATTTACTTGTTTCCTTTATTTTGTCAGTTACCTGTACTATGCTAGTCAACTGTACATAATGTAATTATAAAATATGCGCTTACAGTAGCAGTAAGTGACATAGAAGTTTAGAGGCTGCATACAAAACAGGACTAAAGGTTCTTTGCAAAACTTCCTGTTTTACTTTGTCCAACAAAGACCCTAGATTTGTCATTCCTTTGGGGTGCAGTCTGTCAAGGCACACATCTTGTTCGAGTAGCAGTTTGTTTATGGCGAGAACAGGCTGTCAAACAGGCTCAGTACAAATGGGGCGATTTAAGAAACTACATTTTCATGTTTTTCCATGATTGAAGTAAGAGTAAGAGCAAGCATTGAGTAAGAGCAAGCATTGAGTAAGAGCAAGCATTGAGTAAGAGCAAGCATTGAGTAAGAGCAAGCATTGCAACTGAGTCATAGCTCTACTACTCATACTCAGTGTCTACTAGTGTTTCATGTTTTCTAATACATAATTGCAAAGCAGCTTTGTCTGGCTGAAAGGATGGCATAATTTGTCCATGATCCCATCTCATTCAAAGGCTTTTTGGTCGCTGTCAGAATTGACGAATTAGCTGCTAAATTAACATGTTTGCGGTTGTCTACAAGATTTCAATGAATTTATTTGAATCAGGTACGCTTCCAAAAGCAAACATGTTATATATATATTCAATCATCAGATCATGCCAGTTCAGTCTATGTCTCATGTTGTATAACTCTGCTGTATGTCTTTCACAGTAAACAACACATCTGCTAATTTCTTCCTGGTCTTTATTATTTTTCTAAATTGGAGTCTGTTTTTCCCTTTATCATAGCACTCTTCACACTGTTCAATACCAGCAATCTTATCCTTTACTTTCTACTCAAGATGGTCTTTCTACTTGACGTCAACAAACAGGCCAACTCAAAAGCATCTGACATTGATTGTAGAGACCCGAAGATATTCCTGATGAATGACCAAACTATATATTATCTAATTTCATCTCATATTTCATGAGAATAATTCTCTCATGTTTTTTTAATCGCAGTGTCAGATAAAAATACAACTTCAGACCTGGCTGAAAATCACTGGGGAAGCAGCAGAAATGATTGATCACAGAGCTCATGATCTTCGGCTCTTTCGTCTCCTGTTTCTCTTGCACTCACGCTACCAAATCCTTAGATCCTTTTGCTCTGCTTAGTCACCTCACATATGAACTTTCTCTTGGGTTCTTAGTTCAGCCTAATGGACACAATCAGAGCTCAGATACTGATTGTGAGTAATCAGAAATTTCAATAGCTGCTTTCTCCTCCCCTCTGAGCAGCTAGAAATGTCTTCCACTTGACAGTCAGCAGAACCACTGCATTGCATTCATCAGAACAAGATGGAGTAGAATCAATGCTTTCTCCAGCCCATGCCCAGCATAGCCCATTCACTTCACTTCACTCTATCTTGGTGGAAGGAGTATATTACTTTCCCCAGCAGGACATCTGATTGATATATCCATGTGAACATTTGAGCTGTGAATGGAATCATGGGAGATTGGAGAGATTGAAATTGTATATCAGATGGTTTATGAAACGTGACTATTTTCTAGTCATACACTCAGACAATTTTCTGTTTGATGGAACATGTCTGTGAAAGGAGAGGAGTAGAATTCTGATGCCGTCATTTACTCCCTCTGGTTGGTAAACATAATGCATACAGTCTTGTCTGCCATGTGTCTTCCTGTGGCAGGTCACCTTAGATGAAGCGTTCAATTTGAACATCAATAGTAGATGTAATTTTGACTGGGTCCTTCTCTGTCTAGATGGAGGTGGTGCATATCATGAAGGCTATGTGGAAAAGGTCTGACCCTGTCCTAAATAAAGAACTTTGTCTAAGATTAGTTGTGGCTGCAATCTCCTCTGGACACTTTTGTTGGGGAATCAGTTATTACTCTTTTCCTAAAATGTAATTATTTGTTCCTCAGTGTTGCCAGGATACCAGTTCTTAGATTTATCAGCAAATGACCCTCGTTATTGCATTTTTAAACACAGGCATTAAGATTTTGTCAAGGGTTCTGTGTGGTCAGAAAAGTTGCACTTTATTTTAATTTCTCTTGACAAGTGTGAAGAATTATGTTACACAGGATTTGGCTAGTTAAAATGAAGTGTATCTTGAGGGGTACTTGTAATTATAGTTTACCAACATCCAGTGGTGGGACTCATTGTTCTATCTTGCTATAGTCACTCATCGCTAGCTAACTAGCTAGCTTGCTGGGCTCATCTATGTGTGAAGCTTGCCACAATAACGATGAACCATGAAAGTCCCCCATTGAAAGTGATGCAAACAGAGCACACCCTGCATGTTAACGTTAGCTAGGTAGCTAGCTAGGTGTGTCAACACACACTATGAGTAAAGTTCGTTCATTTTCTATGTAGCTAAAAACTCTCTAGCTTATTATTATGTTAGCACAGATAAAAAAATGTCCCCAATGTCTCACTGGGAGTTTTCTCTCCCCGAAAAATATGGTGGGGAGAGGAAGCTCAGTGGCCGACAGTTGGAGATAATTGGAGCGAGATGGATCAATTAAACATATGATCTCAATACAGTTTCTGTTCCCAAATCTAGAATATGTTACGAACAGACTCAGTAGACTGAGTTTTTTCGACTTTACAATTTGCCAGAGTTTCTAAAAATGGTGTTGTCCAGAAGGAGTGCGAGGGCAAATTGAGTTATTGCCTACGCGCACTTCACAGACTAGGTGTTACCTAATGGAAATATGCATATTTAGTTAGTTGGTGTTAGCATGCACGCTTATAGCTATCTGGATAACACAAGGACTAGCTAGGTAGCTAGCTAGGTAACATGCGCCGAACACAACAGATGTTGACTTTACCGTGAAATGCTTACTTACAAGCCCTTAACCAACAGCGCAGATCAATAAATGGAGTTGTGAAAATATTTATTAAATAAACTAAAGCTGAATTGTAAAATACTTTTTTAAGCAACACAATAAAATAACAATAACGAGGCTATATACAGGGGGTACCGGTACCGAGTCAATGTGCGGGGGTACTGGCCAGTTGAGGAAATGTGTACATGTACTGTAAGTAGGGGTAAAGTGACTATGCATAAATAATAAATAGCGAGTAGCAGTAGTGTAAAAACAAAGGGGTGGGGGGTAGCAGTTTTATGGCTTGAGGGTAGAAGGTGATATCTAGTATTGGGTAACGTAGTGTCTAATGCTGAATTGTCATAGGCTACAGATTTGAGTCACCACTAGAATAGTTATTTTTAAGTTATCTCTTTGTTTCATCTAATTCATCAAATTATTAATCTAACAATAAAAATCCAAAGTATTAAGTAAGAAGTGCAAGGTCTATTATAATGTACCTACAAAGTACATTACCCATCCTGACAATTAGATTGGCAAATTAAAGAAAATAAAATCTGCATGTACACTTTTGAAATTGGCTACTTTGTAGGTGCATTATAATTACAAATAAGTACCCCTCAAGATATACTTAATTTTAACTAGGTAAATCATGTGTAACACTTAGTAATTACATTGTACTTATGAAGATATTACATGTACTCTGTGATGTACTATTGTGTTTATTCTCCCACTTGGATATCGCGTCCAGAAGCTTTGAATTGAGGTCCAGGCTGTCAGGATGGGTAATGTACTGTATACTGTAAGTACACGTTAGTTACAAGTAGATACTCCACAATATACACTTCAGTTTAACTAGCTACATCCTCTGTAACAACTAGTAATTACATTGTACTTAGGAAAACTTTACATGTACTATGCTTTGAAATAGTGTCTTATTCCTCACCTGGAATGACACTCATATTAGATCTGTTTTCATAAGCTCAACCAAATTAACCCATATGGCTTTATTTTGGGGGCAAGTGCTAGCAACAACTTTGACTGGCGATATATTTTCAGCAGTTCACATTCATGGGTAGGCCATAATATCATAGGCTATAATCTCCCAGACACCCAGCACAACCACAAGGGATCCCAACCTCTGTCACACTTGTTGATGAATCGGATGCAGCTGAGAGAACTCCGAAAAGCAAGTTGGTGATTTTAGTGGGAACCTGTGCATTTGTAACATACATGATAACAATAAATTGTTGTTACACTTCTGTAGTTACAGACAGTAATTTGTAGTGAGGTGCGTACTGGCGGCAGAGAAGTCAGGCGCAGGAGAGCGAAACCTGATTTACAACGGTGTCGTTTAATATCCATAAACCACCGTCAACAGAACAATACAATAAATGGGTCAAACAAAACCCGGTAAATACCAGCATACCATGCATAAGCACTACAAGAAACAATTACCGACAAGGACATGAGGGGGAACAGAGGGTTAAATACACAACATGTAATTGATGGAATTGGAACCAGGTGTGACGGAAGACAAGACAAAACCAATGGAAAATGAAAAGTGGATCAGCGATGGCTAGAAGGTCGGCGACTTCTCTACCACAGATTTCCACAACGTCTCAGACTCTAGGCTGGAAAAATGCTTACAAGAAAGAAACAGAAGGAGACAGACAGAGTTGTTGATTTCTATTGTTACTTGTAATGTTAAAAAGGGGAGAAAAGGACAATCCCATTTTCTAAATTAGCTATCTAAACTACTCACTCTTTAGGCTACATTTTTGATTCACCACTAGAATAGTTATTTTTATGTTATATCTTTGTTTCATCTAATTCATCAAATTATTAATCTAACAATAAAATTCCTAATTATTTTGTAAGAAGTACAAGTTCATCTATTGTTTGTAGCAATTTTAACTTGGTAATGAGTACTAGGCCTAAGTAATTATATAGAAATTGTTATATATATATGTTTACCTTTATTTAAATAGGCAAGTCAGTTAAGAACAAACTCTTATTTTCAATGACGGCCTAGGATCAGTGGGTTAACTGCCTTGTTCAGGGGCCGAACGACCAATTTTTTTACCTTGTCAGCTAGGGGATTTGATCCAACGCTCTAACCACTAGGCTACCTGCCGCCCCTGTGTAACACCTTTAATTGCATTGCACTGATATTGCTGATATTACATTTACTCTGTGGAAAACAATGGACAATTAACACATTGAAAAATCTATGACACAACACACATAACAGCTTATACATTCTAATATTTTCCAAAACAGCAAATGCAATCATTCAACATACTTGTATAACCTTTACCATTGCAATTGACCTTTCATACAATCTAATATTCAAGTAAATTCCAACATACACTGTATCACTGGCTGGTTGGTAATTCATTGACTGCAGTATCATGCCATTGTTCATACTGTCCAACCACCCAGCCTATAACAACAGTTCATCTTTGGAGAGTTAATTTCCCTGTCTGACTCCAGTCGCTTACATTCTGCCTTGACCAGACAGCAAACATCAGACTGAGTGCCTGTGATAACTCTGGTGTCATTCTGTCAACTGAATCATCTGGGGTTGCACTATCTTGACAAACCATAGACATTTTCTGATTTGATGGATTGGCCACAAGATGATGTTCTACGACATGTCCAATGACGTCCTGATGTCCTTTGATGTGAGGACTTGTCTGGCCATCTGTCACTAAGCCATTCCCAGATGATTTGTAGTTTCTCCCGTGGGTATCCTAGAGACACAAATATTATTTGAAAACTACATTTATCCTTGTTCAATCTTTCACACTCCCATTCCTAAGTGGACCTTGTAATGCAGCACAATTATCATTCTAAAAGACATATTACATTAATATTGGCATTGCTGTAATAGTGGCATTGATGTATCAACATCCTTGGAAAGACTGCTCTCATGAAACATGTACTGCCAATTAACGTAAACTAACTTTTGTTGCCTATTCTCAAATGATTTATCACAATTTCAAAATTAGACACTTGTCTGTGACAGTGTATAATCATTTAAATGTTTCTCACATACATTAGACATGCTGTCATTATGAAGAGAATAAAATAACTCTGTGTTGTAAGTTGTCTCGATTGATACCTCTTCTGCTATGCCCAAGGCATTCTGCAGCTAACTAGTCTATTGGCCTAATAAAACTTCTAGAAATCAACTAGACAGGGTTTCCTCTGATCTACAGTACGATCCAAACCACAGAGTAGTGAGTACCCAATTAGTCTTATAGGAGAGGACAACAAAAACAAGATGTACTCAGAGCTATAACTAACAAACATTATTCTGTCTGATCCCTGGTGTTAGAAATCGATGCTCAGAATAAATGGAAAGTTGTGTTGTTTTATCTGAGTTTGAATGTATGAAAACTTCTCTCAGATACTCTGATGTATATAGGTATAGATAGAGAGGCTCATATCTGAACACCATGTGATAGAGATAAAATAACAGATAAAAATACACCTTATGGAACAGAGGGGACTGTGAACAAACATACACACAGGCACAGACACATGCACACACACACACACACATGACAACATACGCACTATATACACATGTACACCTGGATTTTGTGTTGTAGATATTGTAGTGTGTGCTCTCATGCCACTACTCTACTACTACATATTATGTGGTAGTAGAGTAGTGGCCTGAGGGCACACACTTAATGAGTTGTGAAATCTGTTGTGCAATGTATTGTAATGTTTTTTAAATTGTATAACTGCCTTAATTTTGCTGGACCCCAGGAAAAGTAGCTGCAGCCTTAATAAATAATAAATACAAATACACACCTTTAATAACAGATCACACAAATACCCCCCCCCCCCCCCCCCAACAGGTCTTGACAATTACTTACAGTACTTATCAGCAAAGTAGTGATATTCCCTGCTTCCAAATGAAAGAATAGTTTTACACCCTTACGAAAACAAAGTTCATTGGCCCTACAGGGTTTTCTTATGTCTGTTAAGCCTGTTATATATACACTGTACATGCCCAGGTGGCACTGGAGGGACAAGCAGAACTACTGTGGTTTATCAACTGAAACTCACCCACTGTTCAAGTCCACTGACTACACAAACCACCCACATACACATATTGAGGCGTGGGAAGTTGATGTATTTAACATTCTCAGCACTCAACCACTTCCTTTATTAGAATGCTAAGATATGTACCGGTAACAAAGTGGCACTAAAATTATTGACATGCACAACTACAATATTGGTACCAAGGTTATTCTATTAAATGAAAACTGAAACTAAAATAAACACTAAAATTGAATAACTATTTAGTAAACTGAAATTAAAATTTAAATGAAAAACATGTACTGAAAGTACTATATTTGACTGCAAAATGAACTGAAATAAAATAAAAAACATCATAAATTATGTTTATTTTTATTTTTTTTCTACCTGGCTAAAATCAAATGGGATTTTCAAGCTTTTTTTCTAATGGGGTTTTTTAGTTTGTAAATATGGTGGGTAAATGCTGCAAGTTAGATGCAAATGTTTCAAATAGGCCTAGTTTGTGCATCATCATCACCAGCTATCACTAGCTAATGGAAGAAATCCGAGGGCGAGCACGGAGCTTGACTGGGGCAAGCTAGAGCAGCTTGTGAAGTTGCTGGAGCTGTTTACAATCTACATCGACCAACTTCAAACTGAATCCTCTGGCAGCCAACTTCGATCCAACCAGTGCAGCAGCTTGCTTGATGGACCCAAGCGTGTCTCTGGCACTTCGCTCAACAGAGATGGAGCCACTGACGAGGGAAGCAGAGTACTTCAGCATATCAGAGAGTACAGCCGTGGAGTAGCAGGACGCCCAAAGGTGCCAGCACTTTGAATCCAGCAAGCACCTCGACCACAGTTCTTCAGAAAAATAGCTTTTCTACATCAAAGATCGTGTCTTAGGGGGAGGGTCAACCTGGCAGGGAATTAAATGCCCCGTGTGAGCTGCGGAAATACCTGGAAGAGGTAAAGGGGGCATGTTTACAGAGTCAAGTCTCCAGTTTTGTCAGGCAAGGATGGCTGTTTATCCAAAGCTGTGCCCTGTGGTGCTGGATCTGGTTTCTGCCCCTGCATCCCAAGCGTTTGTGGAGAGAATATTCAGCCTGTCATCATGCTTGAGAAACCGAACGACCACCTCTCTGGAACGGAGAGTCTACTTGAAGATAAACCAGAAAATCGTGTTTGGTTAAACACACAAACATGCACGCACGCACGCACACACTGATAGAAAAACACCCAATTAGATCATGGCACATTTGACATGTTATGTTTAAAGTGCATTTGGAAAGTATTCAGAGCCCTTGAATTTTACCACATTTTGTTGCGTTACAGCCTTATTCTAAAATTGATAAAAAAATATATATACATATATACAGTTGAAGTCAGAAGTTTACATACACTTTAGGCAAATACATTTAAACTCAGTTTTTCACAATTCCTGACGTTTAATCTGAGTAAAAATTCCCTGTCTTACGTCAGTCAGGATCACCACTTTATTTTAAGAATGTGAAATGTCAGAATAATAGTAGAGAGAATAATTTATTTAAACTTTTATTTCTTCCATCACATTCCCAGTGGGTCAGAAGTTTACATACACTCAATTAGTATTTGGTAGCATTGCCTTTAAATTGTTTAACTTGGGTCAAATGTTTCGGGTAGCCTTCCACAAGCTTCCCACAATAAGAGCTGGTGTAACTGTGTCAGGATTGTAGACCTCCTTGCTCGCACACGCTTTTTCAGTTCTGCCCACACATTTTCTATGGGACTGAGGTCAGGGCTTTGTGATGGCCACTCCAATACCTTGACTTTGTTATCCTTAAACCATTTTGCCACAACTTTGGAAGTATGCTTGGGGTCATTGTCCATTTGGAAGACGCATTTGCGACCAAGCTTTAACTTCCTGACTGATGTCTTGAGATGTTGCTTCAACATATCCATATAATTTTCCTTCCTCAGGATGCCATCTATTTTGTGAAGTGCACCAGGCCCTCCTGCAGCAAAGCCCCCCCACAACATGATGCTGCCACCCCCGTGCTTCACGGTTGGGATGGTGTTCTTTGGCTTGCAAGCCTCCCCTTTTTTCCTCCAAAGATTACGTTGGTCATTATGGCCAAACAGTTCTATTGTTGTGTCATCAGATCAGAGGACATTTCTCCAAAAAGTATGGTCTTTGTCCCCATGTGCAGTTGAAAACCAAAGTCTGTCTTTTTTATGACGGTTTTTGGAGTAGTGGCTTCTTCTTTGCTGAGCGGGCTTGTCGATATAGGACTCGTTTTACTGTGGATATAGATACTTTTGTACCTGTTTCCTCCAGAATCTTCACAAGGTCCTTTGTTGTTGTTCTGGGATTGGTCTGAACTTTTCGCACCAAAGTACGTTCATCTCTAGGAGACAGAACGCATCTCCTTCCTGAGCGGGATGATGGCTGCGTGGTCCCATGGTGTTAATACTTTCGTAATTTTTTGGGGGGGGTCTTGGCTGATTTCTTTTGATTTTCCCATGATGTCAAGGAAAGAGGCACTGAGTTTGAAGGTAGGCCTTGAAATACATCCACAGGTACACCTCCAATTGGCTCAAATGATGTAATTTAGCCTATCAGAAGCTTCTAAATCCATGACCTAATTTTCTGGAATTTTCCAAGCTGTTTAAAGGCACAGTCAACTTATTGTATGTAAACTTCTGACCCACTGGAATTGTGATATAGTGAATTATAAGTGAAATAATCTGTCTGTAATCAATTGTTGGAAAACTTACTTGTGTCATGCACAAAGTAGATGTCTGAACCGACTTGTCAAAACTCTAGTTTGTTAACAAGAAATTTGTTTAGTGGCTGAAAAACAAGTTTTAATGACTCCAACATAAGTGTATGTAAACTTCTGACTTCAACTGTATATATATGTATATTCTCTCATCAATCTACATACAATACCCCCTAAACAGGTTTTTAGAATTTTTGCAAATTGAAAAAACTGAAATATCAAATTTACATACGTATTCAGACCCTTAAAGTAGTACTTTGTTGAAGCACCTTTGGCAGCAATTACAGCCTTGTGTCTTATTGGGTATCACGCTACAGGCGTGGCACATCTGTTTTTGGGGAGTTTCTCAGGTTTTCATCAAGGATCTCTCTGTACTTTGCTTCGTTCATCTCTTCCTTGATCCTGACAAGTCTCCCAGTACCTGCCGCTGAAAAATATCCCCACAGCATGATGCTGCAACCACCATGCTCCACCATAGGGATGGTGCCATGTTTACTCCAAATGTGGCACTTGGTATTCACACCAAAGACTTCAATCTTGGTTTCAACAGACCAGAGAATCTTGTTGCTCATGGTCTGAGAGCCCTTTAGGTGCCTTTTGTCAAACTCCAAGCAGGCTGTCATGTGCCTTTTACTGAGGAGAGGGTTCTGTCTGGCCACTCTACCATAAAGGCCTGATTGGTGGAGTGCTGCAGAAATGCGTGTCCTTCTGGAAGGTTCTCCCATCTCCACAGAGGAACTCTAGATCTCTGTCAGAGTGACCATCAGGTTCTTGGTCACCTCCCTGACCAAAGCCCTTCTCCCTCGATGGCCCAGTTTGGCCAGCCGGTCAGCTCTAGAAAGAGTCTTGGTGGTTCCCAACTTCTTCCACTTAAGAATGATGGAGGCCACTTTCATGGGGACCTTCAAAGCTGCAGAAATGTTTTGGTGGCCTTCCCCAGATCTGTATATGAAACATGAAGAGTGGTGCCCAATGATGTGCTGTGTTGGATTTGCAACAAACATAACACTTTGTGTTCAGGAGAAAAGGTACATTTCTTTGCCACGTTTTTTGCAGTATTACTTTAGTGCCTTATTGCAAACAAGATGTTTTGGAATATTTGTATTCTGTACAGTCTTCTTTCTTTTCACTCTGTAATTTATGTTAGTATTGTGGAGTAACTACAATTGTTGTTGATCCATCTGCAGTTATCTCCAGTGTTGGGGAGTAACTTTTACATGTATTCCATTGCATGTAAGGGATTACAAAAAACGTTAACTGTAATTCGTTACATTACTAGCAGAAATATTGTAATCAGATTACAGATATTTTTGGAAAATCTAGAGGATTACTTCGAGGATTACTTTTAAATTCAGAAAGGATGTTTGCGCAAAAAAATCTTTGACACTTCTGTTTTCTCAATGACATTCAAATCAGCATTGACAAAAGGCGCAAGTTTGTGTTTGTTCCACCTGAGCGAGTTTGACCACAAGTCTGAGACCCCTATGATGACACAACAAATGTGTTTGATGGATCGCAGGGAAAGAGGAAGGAACAGACTTTTGTACACTATAGTTCAAGCTATAGTATGTCTTCCAATGGTGCGACTGCGGTCCGACTGCTGTCGGCATTCAAAGATTATCCAATTTGAATAAACGTTTGGAGGTAATGATGACAGCAGTGGTGTAGTCTACTGCGATACGGATATCACTTATTATTGATGTCTACATAGCGCATTGACGTGAATTACACTATTGCTCTCTCATTTAGCTATTTGCAGCTTATTGATTGGGGTTGTTGTGGATAGCTGTTCGCAAATCTAAATGTGTATTTGAACCCAATAATGGTTTAATTGAAAAAGTTTAAGCTGCCTTTCAATCGTTGTTTTTGAAACCATTGGACAGCCAGTAAAAAAATACGCCCTTGCAAGAGCTGCATAGTGCGGATTCAAGCCAATGGAATAAAAGTGGGGCTTTCCTTCTTAATGTGTTTGAGCCAATCAGTTGTGTTGTGACAAGGTAGGGGTGGTGTACAGAAGATAACCCTATTTGGTAAAAGACCAAGTCCATATTATGGCAAGAACAGCTCAAAAGTGCAAAGAGAATACGACAATCCATCATTACGTTAAGACATGAAGGTCAGTCAATGCGGAAAGTTTCAAGAACTTTGAAAGTTTCTTCAAGTGCAGTCGCAAAAACCATCAAGCACTGTGATGAAACTGTATCTCATGAGGACTGCCACAGGAAAGGAAGACCCAGAGTTGCCTCTGCTGCAGAGGATAAGTTCACTAGAGTTACCAGCCTCAGAAATTGCAGCCCAAATAAATGCTTCAGAGTTCAAGTAACAGACACATCTCAACATTAACTGTTCAGAGGAGACTGAGTGAAGGCCTTCATGGTCGAATTGCTGCAAAGAAACCAATACTAAAGGACACCAATAATAATAAGAGACTTGCTTGGGCCAAAAAAACATGAGCAATAGTCATTTGGTCTGATGAGTCCAAATTTGAGATTTTTGGTTCCATTTTTGGTGTCTTTGTGAGATGCGGAGTAGGTAAACGGATGATCTCTGCATGTTTTGTTCCCACCGTGAAGCATGGAGGAGGTGTGATGGTGCTTTGCTGGTGACACTGTCAGGGATTTAATTAGAATTCAGGGCACACTTAACCAACATGGTTCCCACAGCATTCTGCAGCGATACGCCATCCCATCTGGTTTGCACTTGTGGGACTGTCATTTGTTTTTCAACAGGACAAATGACCCAACACACCTCCAGGCTGTGTAAGGGCTATTTGAAGGAGAGTGATGGAGTGCTGCATCAGATGACCTGGCCTCCACAATCACCTGACCTCAACCCAATTGAGATGGTTTGGGATGAGTTGGACTGCAGAGTGAAGGAAAAGCAGCCAAAAAGTGCTTAGCATATGTGGGAACTCCTTCATAACTGTTGGTAAAGCATTCCAATATTCTGCCTTACAAAGCAAAAAGGCAGTAATTGCTCATAGCTTGGAACTGAGAAAAATTGCTTTTACTTTCCTTTGTTTCACAGTTACTTTAAGCAGTTACTGCTAACATGACCCCCATTTTCTCCAAAACACAATACGATAGAGGCAGGATACTTGTCCACATGATTACGCATGTATTTAATGTAGCAAAGAAGATATTAACTAATTTGACCAAATGAGCAGTTACCTCCTTTTTGCTTGGAAGGGCAGTATTGATGTCTTCACTATTATTCTACAATGTAGAAAATAGTAAAAAAATAAAGAAAAACCCTTGAATGAGTAGGTGTGTCCAAACCTTTGACTGGTGCTGTATATATATATATATATATACTGTACCACTTGGCAGTTGTTATGTATATATTGTTGTTTTATTACTTTTGCTTATTGTCTGAATAACTGTAAGATGTAAATATTGTGTCGTTCCTGGAAGCTGTTGCCGTAGTGATAACCAAAAGATTCCTGTGTGTATATATATTTGCATTTGTTCCTTATTCCTCATCTCTAAATGTGTGAATTGTACACTCTTAAAAAAAGGTCCTATATGGAACCTAAAAGGGTTCTTTGGCCTTCCCCATAGGAGAACCCTTTTGGGTTCCATGTAGGACCCTTTCCACAGAGGGTTCTACATGCAACCCAAAAGGGTTCTATGTTGAACCAAAAAGCATTCTCCCTGGAACAAAAAAGAGTTATCCTATGGGGACAGCCGAAGAAACCTTTTTGAACACTTGTGTATCATGTAAATTTGATGAAGCCAACAATGCAATCAACCAAATAGAGCTAGTGCATTCATTCTGTATATACCATATAGGTGTGACTTTCTCTCAGACTGTCGCTGTGTCAGTGACATCCATTCCGTCTGGACTGTGTTGAATGGGTGTTAGCGGCAGAGGCAGTCCCTCCTGCCCCAGTCCATGCTCCTGATCCTGGCTCTGCCCCTGCCTCTGTCTCAGGCCCTGGCAGCTGTGTGTGCCTGCATGGGCTCTACTCTCCTCCAGCATGGCACTAGTCCACAGCCCCTTGAAGACTCTGTTGAGCCCCACCTTAGAGAGCCACGGGCAACATAGAAGGTTCCGGAAGGCTGAGCGAAACTCTGGGCTGTGGCAGTAGATGATGGGGTTGAGGCCTGAGTTCAGGTAGCCCAGCCAGTTGAGCAGAATAAAAACTTCCCTGGAGGGGATATCTGGGTCAAACACCTTGATGATGTTAGACACAAAAAAGGGCAACCAGCACAGAGTAAAGGTCCCCATGATGATCCCCAGGGTCTTGATGGCTTTGTGTTCATTTAGGACAGTTACCCGAGTGTGCCTGCGGCCCTGGCTTCTCCTCTGTATGGAGTCAAAAATGAAGCTGCTCCCAGCCCTGCCGGTGTTCCCAGTCCTGTTCATGCTCCCAGCTCTGCCAGTGATGCTCCCAGCCCTGCCAGTGATACTACCAGTGGGACTCACATCCCTGCCAGTGATGCTCTCATCCCTGCCATTGGGACTCCCAGGGCTGACTAGGTGCCACTCTGATGGGGGGATGTCACACCAACTGAGGAAACGCAGCTTGTTTTCATTCATCAGCCTGACCTGCCGTGTGGCGATGAGGAAGACTCTGCTGTAGATGAAGATCATGATCAGCAGGGGGACGTAGAAGGACACAACAGAGGACACGATGGCGTAGGGCACGTTGGTAATGAAGTCACAGCAGTGTGGCTCCTCGTAGCACTGCGTGCTCCCGGTGTCATTATGAGCACGCCACGACTGGCTCATGATTGGGACGATAGAGACGAGGGCTGCCACACCCCACACCACACACACCATGAGCCACGCCTGACGTTTCCCCAGCAGAGACTGGTACCTGAGAGGCCGTGTGATGGCGATATAGCGGTCCACAGCGATGGTGCACAGCGTCTCAATGCTGGCTGTCACACAGAGGACATCCATGGATGTCCAGAGCTCACAGGCTGTGCCGCTAAGGAGCCAGTCCCCTGTCACCACTAGGGAGGCCCCCAGCGGCTGCACCAGGCAGCCCATGATAAGGTCAGCACAGGCCAGGGAGGTGACAAAGATGTTGGTGGTGGTCTGGAGGTGGAGGGTGCGGGCGATGGTGAGGATGACCAGTAGGTTGCCAGCAACCGTCATGAAGATAATGACCACCAGAACAGGCATCACAAATAGTTCAGCCGGAGGGTGGTACGATCCAGAACTGTGGTTGTTCATACTCTACACAGTCAGTCAGACGACCACTCAGAAAGCCCTGAAGGACACGAGAGGGACTCATTTAATCACATGTTAAGTGATTGCTCAGTTTCTAGTTAGCAAGTCAAACAGGTGAAATAAAATCATGCAGTCTGTTACTCAATTGCTTCTCTCTTACTCTCCTAATCCACTTTCAGTTCTTTCAGAGTATTACATTATATTCTTGAAGTGATATGATTTTGATGAGCAAAGTGCATAATATGCTTGCATCATAGCACTTTGACTGGGTGGAATCCAGATTTGATGGCTTGATCATCAAGACGAAGGAAAATAAGGAGAAGTTTGTCAAACTGCCGCAGCTCACAGCAGACAAGTTAGATCTGCCGCAAAATGTCTTCTCCACTGTTAGACCTTGTTCAGCTTTTTTCTTGACAAGGAGAACAGAGAGCAACAATAGCAAGACAAAAAGCAAGGTTTGGATAATCCAAAAGCGTCCTAAATAAATAATGCTTATAAGTAAACTTTTAACACATAAAAAAAAAAATCTTTTGAATTTATTAAACTAAATCATTTTAATATGTACACCGTATATCTGTTTTCTACTGACTCTATTATAGATGATTAATTATGATGAATTAACTATTATAAAATAAACTAATGAGCCAATAATAACAACAACTCTATCAGCAGAGAAAAGTGAATACGTCACAACAGCCATACCTGAGTGAAGGTGCTCCCAGAGAGTTTGTTTGTTGGTTTGATGTCACCTTGGTGGAGGACATTATAATAAAAAAACAGTCCCACTTCAAAACATTCAACAAGTTATGATCTCTGGTACGGAAGTTGCTCATGCAGAGCAGCCTTCTAGCTCATCTCTCTCCATGCAAGTGCTGCATGCAGTGTGACCTAAATGTATCTTGCAGAGCCAACTTTGTGGTTTTGTCTATTGCAAAAGGGCTTCTCTTATTTTTGCTTTCTGTATGACAGAAGAAACAACATCTAAGTCTTCACCAGTTTTCACATGGTATAAGCTATGCTATAGGTTGACAGTCTTCAGAAACTTCAGATAGCATACTGATGATTCTTCCCATTTTCTTCTGCCTTGGCTTTTGGAGACTTTGACTTCTGTTCCATGGATCTTTTATATGCCTGACTTTTGTTACTGATCTCCAGTCCACCAGTGTGCGGTTCAGGTTCAGGCTGTGGATAAACTTTCCTCACAGACCATATCAAATCAAATGTATTTATAAAGCCGTTTTAACATCAGCAGATGTCACAAAGTGCTTATACAGAAACCCAGCCTAAAACCCCAAATGCAGATGTAGAAGCATGGTGGATAGGAAAAACTCCCTAGAAAGGCAAGAACCTAGGAAGAAACCTAGAGAGGAACCAGGCTCTGAGGGGTGGCCAGTGCTCTTCTGGCTATGCCAGGGGGGATAAGAGTACATGGCCATTAAGACCAGATCATAGCCTCCAGCAGGGGGAGAAGTCAGGGTGTGAAGGTTCACACAGGGAGGAGGACCAGAACCCAGGCACACCATTTTTACTGACCTTTCAACCCTTATCTTAAGAGTTCAGACTTTCTCCCCTCAGACCTCACGGTCACTGAAAAACTTAAATTGAAGATCTTTTTATTTTTTTTGCTGATGGTATTGACTTTATAATCTCATGTGAATTAAATGACCATAGAATAACTATTCACATCTCATCATGGGGTTAAGCTGCAGTTATGTTAAATTAGGCGGTAGTTTTCTCAGTGCAGAGAAAATCTTGCTTTTTGTCTTCTTCATCTTTTGAATAGACTAGAGAGTCTTACGCTTCATGCTGTATGTCACCTCTGTGAAGGAATTCAAATCAAGTGTTTTCCTGTCTGGCTTCCCTTTCTAAGACATGTTTGTCTTAGTGGTTATTGTACCCCGACATGGAACACCAACCTGGGTATCCATCACCTAGTATAAAGATGGACATACAGTATCGACCCCATATTGTGTGAAGTGGAGACACGATATGGTGTAATTACCAGTGCTGGTTAACACTGGATCATCCAGCTGCAGACACCAAACCCTGTTGGAAATGTGTTGTTCTGGCTATTTGTTTCAACAGGATGTTGACTGTAGGTGTGATAGGGCGGTGGTCTGATCAGTTTCATTACAATAGCCTATATAACAGCCTGGACTTGGAACTTGATATATAGGAACCTCACAGAGCACTAAAACCCAGGTATGATTCAAAACAACCCAAACAAAACCCCAAATTCCCATTGAGCTTTGGCATTGTGAAAACAAACCACAAAATATGCTTATAGAATGAAGTTAACTAGGTGTATACTGATGAAATTCCTGTTAAATTCCCAACAAGGCTGTGTACTTGTACAAAAGCTTGTATTCAAGACAATTTACCATATAGAATGATGCAACTGTTTCCGAAGTCATGCAGTTTAATATTATAACAGTATAAGGTCTCTCTTCTCGGAGCCAGTGAAGTGATCCACCAACTGTAAAGCTTATGGAATAACCTTTAGTTTAGACCTAACAAATAAACTACAAATTATGTTTCCAGCCACCTAAGATTGCTCTAAATGTAGCTTCTCTGTTTCGGGAACTCTTAACTCGTTCCTGAGTTTATCCCACACCAGAGAATGGTAACGGCTCCACCCCATGGTATTAACAGGTACTACCACATCTTCCTTTATGAAGGATTCAACATTACAGCGTTTGATTCTCACAACTCTCTGTGATTAGGCTGTAGGCGTATGAGGGCCTGGGTGAAATGATTAACTACATACTTAATTTTCTTCCAAATCAGACTAACATCCAAATAAGTCAAATGACTCAGAGCTGACTCAACAAAATGAGCCATTCAAACAAATTAATTAAATGGACTTCAATCAGTCAGAGATGAAAATGTCCTTCTGCTGAGACAGAGGTGGAAGGCAGAGGTCAGTAAGGTCCATATTTTATGCTTCCTGAGATGTGGCAACAGCTCTCTCTAAACAACAACAAGAATTAAAGCTGCAGCAGGGGATCAATAAAGACATGCAGGCAGCTGTAAAATGTCACTTGTCTTTGGTTTAATTAGTAATACAAACTGTGAAAAAAGGCATCATGGTTAGTCTCTGAAATGTTTGGGCCACAGAAGAGCTGAGGATATTGAGAGAGCTGGAAGCAAAGGGACCGGCAGATAGGAGAGGCACCAATGGTGTTGTTGCAGAGTGAGGTCATCGTTGAATGATGTCCTAGACGTTCACTGCCCTACTCTCCACACAACTCCAGCAAGATTTTGCGGTAATCTCCAGATGAGTCTCCCTTAACAATACAGACACACATTCGGATTACTTCAAGATAACAGAAAGAAATGGGCACAAATCTACATTTTAAATCATTACTCAATCTCTAGTGACCAGGGTCTCACATTGATGAAGGAATGGAGAGTCTTCCCATACGCCTTAGAGAACTCGGTCTTAATGTCCAACATGTCAATTTCGGCCCGAGCCACCATGATTCTAATCAGGATGCTGTCTGTGGTTCCCAGACCCTGAGGAGACAGGAGGGAGGGAACTGTCAACATTCTGACAAATTCTGTCTGATAACCCACAAGTGTAGGCAGATATGCACACTTCATGGGAGAGTACGTAAAAAAAAAAAAGGCTTCACCTTCATGGATTTGTATAACCGCTCTGCAAAGAATGCTGGCTTGTTTCGGAGACACTTCACTGCAAAAAATAAAAAAGCGATATATCAGGCATGGCAGCTGAACAAGATTTAGTTTCAAATGAGTATTATAAACTGGGTGGTTCGAGCCTTGAATGCTGATTGGCTGACAGCCATGGTATATCAGACCGTATACCACGGATATGACAAAACATATTTTTACTGCTCTAATTACGTTGGTAACCAGTTTATAATAGCAATAAGGCACCTCTGGGGTTTGTAGAACATGGCTAATATACCACGGCTAAGTGCTGCATCCAGGCACCTTAGTTGCATCGTGCCTAAGAACAGTCCTTAGCTGTGTATATTGGCCATATACCACACCCCTCGTGCCTTATTGCTTAATTATAGCACTGTGCCCTTACAGTCTGGTTCAGGATACTCTTTATGTGCTTATTTTCATCAGAACTGATCTGACTCTCAGTCAAGGCTATTCCCACTTGGCACAGATGTCAGTTCAACGTCTAGTTTTGATTTACATTTGGTTGAGTTGTCAACTAATGTGAATTCATCGTGAAAGTTTGTTAAAAGTCGGTTGGGAAAAAAAATGTCATACATTTTCCATGTTGATTCAAAGTCATCACAGTGAATTTTTCGGTTGAAATTACGTGGAAACATCGTTAATTCAACCAGTTTGACCCCCAATGGGATCTGTCTTCAGTACATTATTACAAGAGGCAGTGAAACAAATTGGATCCGTCAGACAGACCTATTGCCAGGAAAACATCCTCCAGAGAGCCAGACATCTCCCTCTTAATGCTATCCTCGATGTCCCTCCCAGAGATCTTCTGATACTCCTCAAACACTGAGGGAATGAGAGACGGGCAGAGAGATGTGGAATCACTGTTTGAATGAGTAAGCCGTTATAAAATATTTGTTCCCCAAATCACCACAAGAGGACAGCAGAACTGTGTCTGTACATTAATTTCTGTAGTAAAATCAATGTGGAAGTATACATTTTCTTTATTAAAGTAGAGCACTGTAAAGAGTAATAAACAAATTTGAATGTTGCACTGAATCATAAAACAAAGGGCAAATTCGATCACTTCCCACTCCCAAAACAAGATCTAACAAACTCCGCTATAATGTGGGGGCAATTACCTCGGAGTAGGTGGTTTCTGTTCCTCACACAGAGCACAGTGAGGAACTTGACCTCATCTGTTCCCCAACAAGCCTCCCCAGCCTCGTAGATATCCTGAGAACCCACAGCAAAAGCATTTCACAAACCCAAAAGTACAATCTCCGAACACTGACTGTTTTTGGGACATACAGTGCATTCAGAAAGTATTCACACTCCTTTACTTTTTCCACATTTTGTTGTGTTACAAAGTGGGATTTTATTGTGATTTTTTTTGTCAATGATCTAAACACAAAGTGGAAGACAATTTTTAACATAATGTAATGTAAAAAATAAAACACTAATATATCTTGATTGGTATTCAACCCCCTGAGTCAATACATTTGGCAGCAAATATAGCTGTGAGTCTTTCTGGGTAAGTCTAAAAGCTTTCCACAAAAATTGTCAAAGACTCCAACCACCCTAGTCATAGACTGTTCTCTCTGCTCCAGCATGGCAAATGGTACCGGAGCACTAAGTCTAGGTCCAAGAGGCTTCAACCCCCAAGCCATAAGACTCCTGAACACCTAATCAAATGGCTACCCAGACTATTTTGCATTGCATTTTTTTAAACTGCATTGTTGGTTAGGGGCTCGTAAGTAAGCATTTCACTGCAAGGTGTACACCTGTTGTATTCGGTGCATATAACTAATACAATTTGATTTGACACCTGGATTGTGCAAAATTTGCCCATTATTCTTTTCAAATTTCTTCAAGCTCCGTCAAATTGATTGATCATTGTTAGACAACTATTTTCAGGTCTTGCCGTAGTTCTTACTTCATTCTGTTTGAAAGTCTAACTCAGCCACATGAACTGTCTTTGTAAGCAACTCCAGTGTAGATTTGTTATTTTTGAGGTTATTGTCCTACTGAAAGGTGACTGAACCAGGTTTTCCTCTAGAATTTTGCCTATGCTTAGCTCCATTCCGTTTATTTTTATTATGAAAAACTCCCCAGTCCTTAACGATTACAAGCACATACATAACAGTTGCTGCTATCATTGAAAATTACGAGCGGCATGCCGTAATGTGTTGTATTCGATTTGCCCTAACCATAAAACATTGTATTCAGGACAAAAAGTGAATTGCTTTGCCACTTTTTTTGTAGTATTACTTTAGTGCCTTGTTACAAACAGGATGCATGTTTTGGAATATTTTTATTCTCTACAAGCTTCCTTCTATTCACTCTGTCAGTTAGGCTAGTATTGTGGGGTAACTACAATGTTGCTGATCCATCCATCACAGCCATTAAACTAACTGTTTTAAAGTCACCATTGGCTTAATGGTGAAATCCCTGACCGGTTTCCTTCCTGTCCGGCAACTGAGTTAGGAAGGACGCCTGTAACTTTGTAGTGACTGGGTGTATTGATACACCATTCAAACTGTAATTAATAACTTCACCATGCTCAAAGGGACAGTCAATGTCTGCTGTTTTTATTTTTTACCCATCTACCTATAGGTGCCCTTATTTGCGAGGCATTGGAAAACCTCCCTGGTCTTTGTGGTTGAATCAGTGTTTGAAATGCACTGCTTGACTGAGGGACCTCAAAGATAATTGTATGTGTGGGGTAGAGAGATGAGGTAGTCATTATAAATCATGTTAAACACTATTATTGCACATTGATCCTGATACCCCAGCATGTGCTACTGAGTTAGACAGAGCCAGATCACTCCTCTGGGTCCATATCCTCACCTTCGCATCCTGCACAGCCTGAGTCTCATTCACAGTGTTGCTCTCATCTCGCCCTGCCTGTCAGTCAAAGCACAGAGGCAGAGGCCATGTTAGCAATGAGTCAGACAATGACATGATCATTACCTAGTTATAAGAGACCTCTAAAACCTACAAATCATCCACTATGTGTTAAACTGTACATAACGATGAAGTGAAGGAGGACAAACTATTTCCCTTACAACAATCCATGTACTGTAGTTCTGTTTGCTTTCCTTTGATTGTTGGAATGTGAAGGTGAACCAGGTGTGCATTTAGAGAGATCAATACTGGAAGATTCTCACCGTGAGCAATGAGACCAAAACCCTCTTGAACATTCCAGAAGTATCAGCCTCAATATCATCCTCCAGGCTCTTCCCATGTTCTGTCATCACATGATTGAGTAAAAATAAGTAGAAGTTATGAATGATCTAAGACCCAGTGGTCTGACTAGGCAGTTCTAACCACAACACTTGAAACGGTTTGTGAACACTCTGTCAATAGCTTTGGCAGGTAACAAAAGTTTAATGTTGCTGTACAGAAAACAATAATAATTCTCATACACTCTAAAGAGGACTAGACACCGATATCTTATATCAGATTTATTCGTTATACACAGTGATCAATACTAAGGTGTCGACTTGTACCATACACCACATGTGATAAATGGGCTGCATTTACAAAGGCAGTCCAATTCAGATATTTTTCCACTAATTGGTCTTTTGACCAATCACAGATCTTTTTCAGAGCTGATCTGATTGGTCAAAAGACGGAAGTTTAAATACACTTAGGTTGGAGTCATTAAAACAAGTTTAACCACTCCACAAATTTCTTGTTAACAAACTAAAGTTTTGGCAAGTCGGTTAGGACATCTACTTTGTGCATGACACAAGTAATTTTTCCAACAGTTGTTTACAGACAGATTATTTCACTGTATCACAATTCCAGTGGGTCAGAAGTTTACATACACTGAGTTGACTGTGTCTTTAAACAGCTTGGAAAATTCCAAAAAATTATGTCATGGCTTTAGAAGCTTCTGAAAGGCTAATTGTCATCATTTGAGTCAATTGGAGGTGTACCTGTGGATGTATTTCAAGGCCTACCTTCAAACTCAGTGCCTCTTTGCTTGACATCATGAGAAAATCAAAAGAAATCAGCCAAGACATCAGAAAAGGGATTGTATACCTCAACAAGTCTGGTTCATCCTGGGGAGCAATTTCCAAACGCCTGAAGGTACCACGTTCATCTGTACAAACAATAATACGCAAGTATAACCACCATGGGACCACGCAGCCATCATAGCAATCAGGAAGGAGACGCGTTCTGTCTCCTAGAGATGAACGTACTTTCGTGCGAAAAAAGTGCAAATCAATCCCAGAACAACAGCAAAGGACCTTGTGAAGATGCTGGAGGAAACAAGTACAAAAGTATCTATATCCACAGTAAAACGAGTCCTATATCGTAATAATCTGAAAGGCCGCTCAGCAAGGAAGAAGCCACTGCTCCAAAATCGCCATAAAAAAGACAGACTACGGTTTGCAACTGCATATGGGGATAAAGATCGTACTTTTTTGTAGAAATGTCCTCTGGTCTGATGACACAAAACTAGGACTGTTTGGCCATAATGACCATCGTTATCTTTGGAGGAAAAAGGGGTAGGCTTGCTGAAGACACCATCCCAACCGTGAAGCACGGGGGTGCCAGCATCATGTGGGGGTGCTTTGCTGCAGGAGGGACTAGTGCACTTCACAAAATAAATGGCATCATGAGAGGCAAGAAAATTATGTGGATATATTGAAGCAACATCGCAAGACATCAGTCAGGAAGTTAAAGCTTGGTCGCAAATGGGCCTTCCAAATTGACAATAACCCCAAGCATACTTCCAAAGTTGTGGCAAAATGGCTTTAAGGACAACAAAGTCAAGGTATTGGAGTGTCCATCACAAAGCCCTGACCACAATCCCATTAAAAAGAAAATTGTGGGCAGAACTGAAAAAGCGTGTGATCAAGGAGGCCTACAATCCTGACAGTTACACCAGCTCTGTCAGGAGGAATGGGCCAAAATTCACCCAACTTATTGTGGGAAGCTACCTGAAACATTTGACCCAAGTTAAACAATTTAAAGGCAACTCTTCCAAATACTAATTGAGTGTATGTAAACTTCTGACCCACGGGAAATGTGATGAAATAAATAAAAGCTGAAATAAATCACTACTATTATTCTGACATTTCACATTCTTAAAATAAAGCGGTGATCCTAACTGAACTAAAACAGCAAATCTTTTCTCGGATTAAATGTCAGGAATTGTGAAAAACTGAGTTTAAATGTGTTTGGCTAAGGTGTATGTCATCTTCCAACTTCAACTGTGTGTGTGTGTATATATCTATATCTGATTCGGCTGCCTGTTTAAAACACAGCACTCTTACACAGATGGAGATTCAATACATTGCACAGAGAGGCTGTGTACTGTGATGTACCTTTCATGTAGACCTCCGTGATAGCTCTAATTTCAGCATTTGTCCTTGAGGCCAGGATATCAATGAGAGCAGCCTCCTCTGTTCCAGAACCCTAGCATTCAGTAAAATAGATGTGGAGAGATATGTAAATACTTCATTGAGTAGTGTTAGGCAACACATGGGTGGTGGATGAGGTGAATAGCCCCATACAATGTCAATAGCTCTGAGATGTACAGTATTGAAAAGTGTTACATATATCCCCATTGAGACGGTCTCCCTGGCAGTAATAACCTCTGACCTTTATAGCGGTCCTCAGCTCGTAAGCGTCATACTTAGGAGCGATCATTAGGAGGCCCAGCACCACTTTCTCAGTGTTCCCCGTCAGCTCTCCCTGCAGATCATCTGCCAGGTCCTACAGGGGCATTACACAGACATTTAAAATGGGTCCAATGGACACAATCCCCTGCCTAGCGCTCAACTAAGCATTCGCGATTTCTCAATACACTCATATCTCAGATTGTTTAAACTAGCACATTATAGATGCAATTCAACTGCCAGAAGGGTGTGGCTGCAGACGAGTTGAACACACGACGCAGCTAGTAAAGCGTGACCTCGTCTGTCTGGGTGTCCCCACACACTGTATGTCTCCCTGTTTCTGACCAGGAGGATTCCACTAGCAATATTTGCCCTTCCCCTTGGCAAGCATTCTCATTCAACCATGGGTCTAGATAACTTTAATTTATTTTATTGAATTTTACCCCCCAATTTCGATCTTTTCTCATCGCTGCAACTCCCCAACGGGCTCAGGAGGCGAAGGTCGAGTCATGCGTCCTCCGAAACATGACCCGCCAAACCGCACTTCTTAACACCCGCTCGCTTAACCCGGAAGCCAGCTTCACCAATGTGTCGGAAGGAAACACTGTTCACCTGAGGACTGAGATCAGCCTGCAGGCGCCCGGCCTGCCACAAGGAGTCGGTAGGGCGCGATGAGCCAAGTAAAGCCCCCCGGCCAAACCCTCTCCTAACCTGGACGACGCTGGGCCAATTGTGCGTCACCCTAAGGGGTCTAGATAACTTTATCAACAATTAATTTTATGCCAGACCACATAACAGCTCCTATCTCACTGTTTCAGTAGGGCAGAAGGTAGCCTAGCTGTTTGAGTGTAACCCGAAAGAAAGGTTGCTGATAAGGTGAAAAGCTGTTGATGTGCCCTTGAGGGGTGCTGTTCATAATGGCTGAGACATTGTTTCAGGGAGAGTGGGAGAGTGAGATAGGCAAAAAACACATTAACAATTCACACATATAAATTCCACACTTGTACATGTGAAATAGTACAGATAATCACCCACCAGTAGAGTAAACATTGATCAGACTTCCCTTTCGGTTTTAAATGTCAAGTTATTATTTAACATAGAGTCTGTCACTCTGTAATCTTCCTACTTCACTTAAACACACAATGCAGTATCCTGACTGAAACTGGTCTTCAACCCTCATGAGGAGTATTATTCACCTAATCTTTGAAGGTAGATAATCCTCTCTCTATCCTCTGTCCACAACACCATCTGTTTGTAAGAGTTAATGATGAACCCGAGGCACCAACTGTCAGCACAACGTAAACATTAACACCAGACAGACACCACCACACCCATAGTAACACACAAAACCACACACCAGGAACGAAGATTATACATGTAACTATTTACACAATCCCTGCATACTCCTGCCATGCACTTGAACTATATCTAATATAAGAATATCTAAATAGTCTTCCTCAATTACTGGAGCTGGCATTGTTTGGCTTTGGAAAACTTAAGAATAGTCTGATAATTCAAACTGGGATATGAGAAATGTCATAAACACAGGTATTGTCCATTGCCTACGCAACGGTCTTCGTCCCTCAACCAGTGCAGGGGGAATCGTCGTGCTATCTGATATAAGTAAAAATGAACACTTATTACCTTCCCCACGGTCAGCTTGTAAGCCTCCTTGATGCGTTGCCTCTGAGCAATGGTACGACGTGCCAGGACCTCAATGACAGCTGCCTCATCAGTGCCTATAAGAAAACATCACAGAGTAACATTACTGTATACCTTCACATTATAATGCTGCATTATAAGATAAAATAACTTGCTATTGACAAAACAGCATCGATCACCATTGCAATTAAGAATACAATATTTCACACATTGTTTGAGATGTCAATGTTAAAACTTGACACTGACAGAACTTTGACATTAAATGGCACTTGTCCATAGTGTGGCTGCATTTTCAATATAAATAATGGACAGAAATATCTCCCTGATATCACAGCTATAAAAAGCGCTCAGAGTTCAACATGAATGCTGAACTGACACACTTCCTGTTCCCAAGCTCCTCCCCTTGGTCCCATGGGCATAGCTGTTTCGATGTATTAGAAACCGATGGCACATATACATCTCAGAGTCAGGTGAAGCATCAGCATTCCAAACATGGTGCCAAGAGTCACCCATTTAGAGACAAATTGTACAGGATTTTAATTTCATTTTTTTAAAGAAAAGTATGTTTTATATTCTTACAATGGTCAATGTTTTTTTCTGCATTGTACAGCATAGAGACCGGTACAGATACACAATATATACAGTACCAGTCAAAAGTTTGGACACCTACTCATTCAAGGGTTTTAATTTATTTGTACTATTTTGTAGAAGTTTCACATTGTAGAATAGTGAAGACATTACAATTATGAAATAAGACATATGGAATCATGTAGTAATCCAAAACGTGTTAGCAAAACATATTATATATATATATTGTTGATTCTTCATTGTAGCCACACTGCCTTGATGACAGCTTTGCACATTCTTGGCATTCCAAGACGAATCCAGCTTCATCTGGAATGCTTCTCCAACCGTCTTGAAGGAGTTCCCACATATGCTAAGCACTTGTTAGCTGCGTTTCCTTCCCTCTGCGGTCAGACTCATCCCAAACCATCTCAAATGGGTTGAGGTCAGGTGTTTGTGGAGGCCAGGTCATCTGATGCAGCACTCCATCACTCTCCTTCTTGGTCAAATAGCCCTTACACAGCCTGGCGGTGTGTTGGGTCATTGTATTGGTTTCTTTGTAGCAATTCATCCTTGAAGGCCTGATTCACACATTCTCCTCTGAACAGTTGATATTGCGATGTGTCTGTTACTTGAACTCTGAAGCATTTATTTGGGCTGCAATTTCTGAGGCTAGTAACTCTAATGAACTCATCCTCTGCTACAGAGGTAACTCTGGGTCGTTCTTTCCAGTGGTGGTCCTCATGAGAGAAAGTTTCATCATATCGCTTGATAGTTTTTGTGACTGCACTTGAAGTTCTTGTTCAAAGTTCTTGAAATTTTCCAAATTAACTGACCTTCACGTCTTAAAGTAATGATGGACTGTCATTTTCCCTTTGTTTATTTGAGCTATTGTTGCCATAATATGGACTTGGTCTTTTACCAAATATGGCTATATTCTGTATACCAACCATACCTTGTCACAACACAACTGATTGGCTCAGATGCATTAAGAAGGAAAGAAATTCCACAAATTAACTTAAGGCACACCTGTTCCAGGTGACTACCTCATGATGCTGGTTGAAAGAATGCCAAGAGTGTATAAAGCTGTCATCAAGGCAAAGGGTGGCTACTTTGAAGAATATAAAATGTATTTTGATTTGTTTAACACTTTTTTGGTTACTACATGATTCAATGTGTGGTATTTCATAGTTTTGATGTCTTCACTATTATTCTACAATGTAGAAAATAAAGAAAAACCCTTGAATGAGTAGGTGAGTCCCAAATTTTGAATGGTACTGTACATCAGCAAGGCAATGATAATGCAATCCTAACTTTCAAATAGAACAAGAGAAAGGCAAAATACTGTAAAGGCTACAGATGAGTCAAGTATACTGGAGTGTAGAAAGAAAGTACTCAGGGCACAATTAGAGGAATAAATGAGATCATCAGAATGGAAAGTACAGGAACTACAGTCGTGTAGGGCGCCTGTATTGAGGTCTAGAAGAAATACAAATTGTGACTGCACTTATAGTGCCTTCGGAAATAATTCAGACCCCTTGACTTTTTCCACATCGTTTTATTTAATCCAAAAGTAACAATTTCCTCAGCAATCTACACATACTCTATAAAGACAAAGCGAAAACAATTTTAGAAATTTTAACAAATGTATTAAAAACAAAAAACATAAATACCTTATTCATGTAAGTATTCAGACCCTTTGCTATGAGATTCGAAATTGAGCTCAGGTACGGTTGAAGTCCTAAGTTTACATACACTTAGGTTGGAGTCATTAAAACTCATTTTTTAACCACGCCAAATTTCTTGTTAACAGATTATTTCACTGTGTCACAATTCCAAAGGGCCAGAAGTTTACATACATTAATTTGACTGTGCCTTTAAACAGCTTGGAACATTCCAGAAAATTATGTCATGGCTTTAGAAGCTTCTGATAGGCTAATTGTCATCATTTGAGTCAATTGGAGGTGTACCTGTGGATGTATTTCAATATCCAAATGCCTGAAGGTACCACGTTCATCTGTACTAACAATAGTACGCAAGTATACACATCATGGGACCACGCAGCCGTCATACCGCTCAGGAAGGAGACGTGATCTGTCTCCTAGAGAGGAACGTACTTTGGTGCGAAAAGTGCAAATCAGAACAGCAAAGGACCTTGTGAAGATGCTGGAGGAAACAGGTACAAAAGTATCTATATCCACAGTAAAAAGAGTCCTATATCGACATAACCTGAAAGGCTGCTCAGCAAGGAAGAAGCCACTGCTCCAAAACCACCATAAAAAAGACAGACTACGGTTTGCAACTGCACATGGGGATAAAGATCATACTTTTTGGAGAAATGTCCTCTGGTCTGATGAAACAAAAATAGAACTGTTTGGCCATAATGACCATCGTTATCTTTGGAGGAAAAATGGGGAGGCTTGCAAGACGAAGAACAACATCCCAACCGTGAAGCATGGGGGGTGCTTTGCTGCAGGAGGGACTGGTGCACTTCACAAAATAGATGGCATCATGGGGTAGGAAAATTATGTGGATATATTGAAGCAACATCTCAAGACACCAGTCAGGAAGTTAAAGCTTGGTCGCAAATGCGTCTTCCAAATGGACAATGACCCCAAGCATACTTCCAAAGTTGTGGCAAAATGGCTTAAGGACAACAAAGTCAAGGTATTGGAGTGGCCATCACAAAGCCCTGACCTCAATCCTATAGAAAATGTGTGGGCAGAACTGAAAAAGTGTGTGCGAGCAAGGAAGCCTGGCGAAAACCTGGTACCATTCCTATGGTGAAGCAGGGTGGGGATGTTTTTCAGCGTCAGGGACTGGGAGACTAGTTTGGAATGAGGCAAAGATGAACAGAGCAAAGTACAGAGATTCTTGATGAAAACCTGCTCCAGAGCACTCAGGACCTCAGACTGGGGGGAACTTTCACTCTCCAACAGGACAACTGTTAAGCAGAGTTCTGTCTGTACTTTGCTCTGTTCATCTCTGGTCACCTCCCTGACCAAGAATCTGATGGTCACTCTGACAGAGCTCCTCTGTGGAGTTGGGAGAACCTTCCAGAAGGACAACCATTTCCAAGGAATTTATTGAAACACAGGGGGAAGATGGAATGCAAGCCAAGGGAAGCTCGGGCAGGCAGGAAACCAGGTGCCGAGGCAGAGGCTGGAGCGAGAGGGGTTGGGACAGGGTAAGAAGATCCAGAGCGGAATCCAGGGGAGAAGTAGAGTGGGGAATCCAGGGCAGAGTAGCAGGATAAGGAGACGTGAAACTGGAGACAGGGACTAGAGTCAGAGCGGGTAGAATGAGCAGAGATTACAATCTGGCAGGACTGAGTATTTGTAGAGGTCTTGATTATGGAAGAGGTTACAGCTGGTGGGGATCTGCTCTGACTCCAGCACACCTGTCTCCGCCCATACAATCACACACACAGAGACAGAGAGACAGAGAGACGTCAAGGAGACAAAGGATGAGCAGTAGAGGGCATGGCAGGAGCAGATGTAAGAACAACGACCCTAAGCACACAGCCAAGACAACGCAGGAGTGGCTTCGGGACAAGTCTCAATGTCCTTGAGCGGCCCAGCCAGAGCCCGGACTTGAACCTGATCTAACATCTCTGGAGAGACCTGAAAATAGCTTTGCAGCAACGCTTCCCATTCAACCAGACAGAGCGTGAGAGGATTTTCAGAGACGAATGGGAGAAACTCCTCAAATACAGGTGTTCCAAGCTTGTAGCATCATACCCAATAAGACTCGAGGCTGTAATCACTTCCAAAGGTGCTTCAACAAAGTACTGAGCAAAGGGTCTAAATACTTATGTAAATGTGATACTTCAGTGCTATTTTTTATAAATTAGCAAAAATATCTAAATACCAGTTTTTGCTTTGTCTTTATGGGGTACTGTGTGTAGATTGATGAGGAAAGAAATCTATTTAATCAATTTTAGAATAAGGCTGTAACGTAACAAAATGTGGAAAAAGTCAAGGGATCTGAATACTTTCCGAAGGCACTGCATAGCATACTGTATAACAGGAAGGTAGGTTGGGGCTTTCATGGAAAGGACAAACTATTTTAGGATATAACGCTTTCTGAGAAGAAAAAAAAGTGATACTAACGCACACATCCGGCCTATCACTCACCAGCCCCCTTCATGGCTCCTCTCAGACGGTTCACATCCTCCTCTACATTGAAAGCAGTGGCTTCAACCACGGTTCCACGGTTGCCAATCTACAGTGGGAGAAAGTTACATGGCATACGTTTAAACGGCCCATGCATTGGTATCGCAGTCACTCTCCCTTGTAGTTTGAGAAATAAGCTATGGGTACACACACGCACAAGCATACACATCTCAAAAGGTTCAGTAACAGTGATACATTTATTTTCTATATCTACCACAGGAGGTTGGTGGCACCTTTTTATTTATTTATTTATTTATTTTTTATTTAACCAGGTAGGCAAATTGAGAACACGTTCTCATTTACAATTGCGACCTGGCCAAGATAAAGCAAAGCAGTTCGACACATACAACAACACATAGTTACACATGGAGTAAAAACAAACATATAGTCAATAATACAGTGAAAAAGAATAAGTCTATATACAATGTGAGCAAGTGAGGTGAGATAAGGGAGGTGAAGGCAAACAGATATATGTATAAATAAATAAAAATATAAAAAGGCCATGGAGGCGAAGTGAGTACAACACAGCAAGTAAAATAAAAAAATAAAAAAACACTGGAATGGTTGGTTTGCATTGGAAGAAAGTGCAAAGTAGAGACAGAAATAATGGGGTGCAAAGGAGCAAAATAAATTAATTAATAAATACAGTAGGTAAAGAGGTAGTTGTTTGGGCTAAATTGTAGATGGGTTATGTACAGGTGCAGTAATCTATGAGCTGCTCTGACAGCTGGTGTTTAAAGCTAGTGAGGGAGATAGGTGTTTCCAGTTTCAAGTTTCAGAGATTTTTGTAGTTCGTTCCAGTCATTGGCAGCAGAGAACTGGAAGGAGAGGCATCCAAAGGAAGAATTGGTTTTGGGGGTGGCTAGAGAGATATACCTGCTGGAGCGCGTGCTACAGGTAGGTGCTGCTATGGTGACCAGCGAGCTGAGATAAGGGGGGACTTTACCTAGCAGGGTCTTGTAGATGACCTGGAACCAGTGGGTTTGGCGACGAGTATGAAGCGAGGGCCAGCCAACGAGAGTGTACAGGTCGCAGTGGTGGGTAGTATATGGGGCTTTGGTGACAAAACGGATGGCACTGTGATAGACTGCATTCAATTTATTGAGTAGGGTTTTGGAGGCTATTTTGTAAATGACATCACCGAAGTCGAGGATTGGTAGGATGGTCAGTTTTACAAGGGTATGTTTGGCAGCATGAGTAAAGGATGCTTTGTTGCGGAATAGGAAGCCAATTCTAGATTTGACTTTGGATTGGAGATGTTTGATGTGGGTCTGGAAGGAGAGTTTAGTCTAACCAGACACCTAGGTATTTGTAGTTGTCCACATATTCTAAGTCAGAGCCGTCCAAAGTAGTGATGTTGGACAGGCGGGCTGGAGCAGGCAGCGATCGGTTGAAGAGCATGCATTTGGTTTTACTTGTATTTAAGAGCAGTTCGAGGCCACAGAAGGAGAGTTGTATGGCATTGAAGCTCGCCTGGAGGGTTGTTAACACAGTGTCAAAAGAAGGGCCAGAAGTATACAGAATAGTGTCGTCTGCGTAGAGGTGGATCAGAGACTCACCAGCAGCAAGAGCGACATCATTGATGTAAACAGAGAAGAGAGTCGGTCCAAGAATTGAACCCTGTGGCACCCCCATAGAGACTGCCAGAGGCCCGGACAACAGACCCTCCGATTTGACACACTGAACTCTATCAGAGAAGTAGTTGGTGAACCAGGCGAGGCAATCATTAGAGAAACCAAGGCTGTCGAGTCTGCCAATGAGGATGTGGTGATTGACAGAGTCAAAAGCCTTGGCCAGGTCAATGAATACGGCTGCACAGTATTGTTTCCTATCGATGGCGGTTACGATATCGTTTATGACCTTGAGCGTGGCTGAGGTGCACCCATGACCAGCTCTGAAACCAGATTGCATAGCGGAGAAGGTGTGGTGTGATTCGAAATGGTCGGTAATCTGTTTGTTGACTTGGCTTTCGAAGACCTTAGAAAGGCAGGGTAGGATAGATATAGGTCTGTAGCAGTTAGGGTCAAGGGTGTCCCCCCCTTTGAAGAGGGGGATAACCGCAGCTGCTTTACAATCTTTGGGGATCTCAGACGACACGAAAGAGAGGTTGAAGAGGCTAGTAATAGGGGTGGCAACAATTTCAGCAGATAGTTTTAGAAAGAACGGGTCCAGATTATCTAGCCCGGCTGATTTGTAAGGGTCCAGATTTTGCAGCTCATTAAGAACATCAGCTGACTGTATTTGGGAGAAAGAGAAATGGGGAAGGCTTGGGCGAGTAGCAGAGGGGAGGGCAGTGCTGTTGTCCGGGGTAGGGGTAGCCAGGTGGAAAGCATGGCCAGCCGTAGAAAAATGCTTATTGAAATTCTCAATTATAGTGGATTTGTCGGTGGTGACAGTGTTTCCTATCTTCAGAGCGGTTGGAAGCTGGGAGGAGGTGTTCTTATTCTCCATGGACTTTACGGTGTCCCAGAACTTTTTTGAATTTGTGTTGCAGGAAGCAAATTTCTGCTTGAAAAAGCTAGCCTTGGCTGTTCTAACTGCCTGTGTATATTGGTTTCTGGCTTCCCTGAAAAGTTGCATATCACGGGGGCTGTTCGATGCTAATGCAGAACGCCATAGGATGTTTTTCTGTTGGTTAAGGGCAGTCAGGTCAGGAGAGAACCAAGGGCTATATCTGTTCCTGGTTCTAAATTTCTTGAATGGGGCATGCTTATTCAAGATGGTGAGGAAGGCATTTTAAAAAAATGACCAGGCATCCTCTACTGACGGGATGAGATCAATATCCTTCCAGGATACTCCGGCCAGGTCGATTAGGAAGGCCTGCTCGCTGAAGTGTTTCAGGGAGCGTTTGACAGTGATGAGTGGAGGTCGTTTGACCGCTGACCCATTACGGATGCAGGCAATGAGGCAGTGATCGCTGAGATCTTGGTTGAAAACAGCAGAGGTGTATTTGGAGGGCAAGTTTGTTAGGATGATATCTTAGAGGGTACCCGTGTTTACGGAATTGGGGTGGTACCTGGTAGGTTCATTGATAATTTGTGTGAGATTGAGGGCATCAAGCTTAGATTGTAGGGTGGCTGGGGTGTTGAGCATGTTCAAATTTAGGTCGCCTAGCAGCACGAGCTCTGAAGATAGATGGGGGGCAATCAGTTCACATATTGTGTCCAGAGCACAGCTGGGGGCAGAGGGTGGTCTATAGCAGGCGGCAACGGTGAGAGACTTGTTTTTAGAGAGGTGGATTTTTAAAAGTAGAAGTTCAAATTGTTTGGGAACAGACCTGGATAGTATAACAGAACTCTGCAGGCAGTCTTTGCAGTAGATTGCAACACCGCCCCCTTTGGCCGTTCTATCTTGTCTGAAAATATTGTAATTGGGGATAAAAATGTCTGAATTTTTGGTGGTCTTTCTAAGCCAGGATTCAGACACGGCTAAAACATCCGGGTTGGTAGAGTGTGCTAAAGCAGTGAACAAAACAAACTTAGGGAGGAGGCTTCTAATGTTAACATGCATGAAGCCAAGGCTATTACGGTTGCAGAAGTCATCAAAAGAGAGCGCCTGGGGAATAGGAGTGGAGCCAGGTACTGCAGGGCCTGGATTCACCTCTACATCACCAGAGGAACAGAGGAGAAGTAGGATAAGGGTACGGCTAAAAGCTATGAGAATTGGTCGCCTAGAGCTACTAGAGCAGAGAGTAAAAGGAAGTTTCTGGGGGCGATAAAATAGTTTAAAGGAATAATGTACAGACAAAGGTATGGTAGGATGTGAATACAGTGGAGGTAAACCTAGGTATTGAGTGATGATGAGAGAGATCTTGTCTCTAGAAACATCATTGAAACCAGGTGATGTTATCGCATATGTGGGTGGTGGAACTGAGAGGTTGGATATGGTATAGAGAGCAGGGCTAGAATCTCTACAGTGAAATAAGCCAATAAACACTAACCAGAACAGCAATGGACAAGGCATATTTACATTAAGGAGAGGCATGCTTAATCGAGTGATCAATAAGGGTCCAGTGAGTAGAGGTTGGTTGGGGTCGTGGCGATCCAGACAGCTGGCCGGGTATATGGCTATCGGTAGCAGCATAGGATGGAGGTCTGTTTGTAGGTCTGTTTGTTGCTCCGGGGTCGACGTAAGCCAATAGTCACACGGTATGCAGCTAGCTAGCTGCGAAATCAAGGTGCAAGTGTCCAGAGCCTGCGGTTGGAATCCGGGGAAACTGAGAGAAAAAAAGTCCCGGAATGCTCCGGTCCGAGTCGCGTTGCACAAAAGTGCCGGTAGATTATCGAGCTAAAGGAATAGCTGATGACCGCAAAACGTGGGCAGCTGAAACACCAACGCTAGCCAGCAAACCGGCTAATTTCGGGGCAGCTACAGATTAGCTTCTGGCTAGCTATCGGAGTAGCTTCTGGTTAGCTTTCAGGCTAGCTTCTGAATTAGCCCCTGGCTATCTTCCACGATGGATTTTCAGATTGAGGTAAATAATACTAATTGTAATTGGTGAAGCGGGTTGCAGGAAAGCTTTTGCAGGAAAGCTTTTGTAGTTGAGTTCTTGGATAATAAAATAAATAAAAGATATGTGAAGAAAAGGTGTAAATATATATATATACAGGACACGACAATACGGAAGAGGGGGGGGGGGGTGGGCTCGTGGTAATGGCTGGAGTGGAAAGCTACATGTTTGATGCCATTTCATTCGCTCCATTGCAGCCATTATGAGCCGTCCTTCCCTCAGCAGCCTCCACTGGTATCTACTGTTTACAGTGTATGCCAGACTACGTCATCTGCTCTATGGCTGATATTTTCAAAAAGCAGGCTTGTCAGTTAGCCTACAGCAGTAAGGATTTTGTGTTTTTAGGGCCCATTTCCATCACCCATCTTTATGTAAACTTGAATTAATACACTGTTGATACAGCATCTACCCCCAAGCTATAAGACTGCAGAACAATTAATCAAATGGCCATCCGGACTATTTACATAATCCCCCCCTCTTTGTTTTTACATTGCTGCTACTCAAGTTTATTATCTATGCGTAGTCACTTTACCCCTGCAGTACTTACATGTAGAAATGACCTAGACTAAGCTGTAGCTATTTTCTTAATTCTATTTCTTTAACTCATTGCAGCCGACGTGAGTAAAACATTTAAACGTGTTATCCCTCACAAGGCTGCAGGCCCAGACGGCATCCCCAGCCGCGTCCTCAGAGCATGCGCAGAACAGCTGGCTGGTGTGTTTATGGACATATTCAATCAATCCTTATTCCAGTCTGCTGTTCCCACATGCTTCAAGAGGGCCACCATTGTTCCTTTTTCCAAGAAAGCTAAGGTAACTGAGCTAAATGGCTACCGCCCCGTAGCGCTCACTTCTGTCATCATGAAGTGCTTTGAGAGACTAGTCAAGGACCATATCACCTCCACCCTACCTGACACTCTAGACCCACTCCAATTTGCTTACCGCCGCAATAGGTCCACAGACAACACAATCGCAACCACACTGCACACTGCCCTAACCCATCTGGACAAGAGGAATACCTATGTGAGAATGCTGTTCATCGACTACAGCTCAGCATTTAACACCATAGTACCCTCCAAACTCGTTACCAAACTTGAGACCCTGGGTCTCGACCCCGCCCTGTGCAACTGGGTACTGGACTACCTGACGGGCCGCCCCCAGGTTGTGAGTGTAGGTAACAACATCT
Source organism: Salvelinus fontinalis (assembly GCF_029448725.1). Taxonomy (NCBI): domain Eukaryota; kingdom Metazoa; phylum Chordata; class Actinopteri; order Salmoniformes; family Salmonidae; genus Salvelinus; species Salvelinus fontinalis. The sequence continues at coordinate 24,055,834 of NC_074666.1, forward strand.
CCACCCCGCTGATTCTCAACACTGGGGCCCCACAAGGGTCCGTTCTGAGCCCTCTCCTGTACTCCCTGTTCACCCACGACTGTGTGGTCATGCACGCCTCCAACTCAATCATCAAGTTTGCAGACGACACTAGTGGTAGGCTTGATTACCAACAACGACGAGACGCCCTACAGGGAGGAGGTGAGGGCCCTCGGAGTGTGGTGTCAGGAAAATAACCTCACACTCAACGTCAACAAAAGGAGATGATCGTGGACTTCAAGAAACAGCAGAGGGAGCACCCCCTTATCCACATCGACGGGACAGTAGTGGAGAGGGTAGTAAGGTTTAAGTTCCTCGGCGTACACATCACGGACAAACTGAATTGCAGCGCCTCTTCAAACTCAGGAGGCTGAAGAAATTCGGCTTGTCACCAAAAGCACACAAACTTCTACAGATGCACAATCGAGAGCATCCTGTCGGGCTGTATCACCGCCTGGTACGGCAACTGCTCCGCCCACAACCGTAAGGCTCTCCAGAGGGTAGTGAGGTCTGCACAACGCACCTACACCACCCGATGTCACAGGAAGGCCATAAAGATCATCAAGGACAACAACCACCCAAGCCAATGCCTGTTCACCCCGCTATCATCCAGAAGGCAAGGTCAGTACAGGTGCATCAAAGCAGGGACCGAGAGACTGAAAAACAGCTTCTATCTCAAGGCCATCAGACTGTTAAACAGCCACCACTAACATTGAGTGGCTGCTGGCAACATATTGACTCAATGGAAAAATCGATGTAAAAAAATGTATCACTGGCCACTTTAAACAATGCCACTTAATATGTTTACATACCCTACATTACTCATCGCATATGTATATACTGTACTCTATACCATCTACTGCATCTTGCCTATGCCGTTCTGTACCATCACTCGTTCATATACAGTGGGGCAAAAAAGTATTTAGTCAGCCACCAATTGTGCAAGTTCTCCCACTTAAAAATATGAGAGAGGCCTGTAATTGTCATCATAGGTACACTTCAACTATGACAGACAAAATGAGAAAAGAAAATCCAGAAAATCACATTCTAGGATTTTTTATGAATTTATTTGCAAATTATGGTGGAAAATAAGTATTTGGTCAATAACAAAAGTTTCTCAATACTTTGTTATATACCCTTTGTTGGCAATGACAGAGGTAAACGTTTTCTGTAAGTCTTCACAAGGTTTTCACACACTGTTGCTGTTATTTTGGCCCATTCCTCCATGCAGATCTCCTCTAGAGCAGTGATGTTTGGGGCTGTTGCTGGGCAACACAGACTTTCAACTCCCTCCAAAGATTTTCTATGGGCTTGAGATCTGGAGACTGGCTAGGCCACTCCATGACCTTGAAATGCTTCTTACGAAGCCACTCCTTCGTTGCCCGGGCGATGTGTTTGGGATCATTGTCATGCTGAAAGACCCAGCCACGTTTCATCTTCAATGCCCTTGCTGATGGAAGGAGGTTTTCACTCAAAATCTCACGGTACATGGCCCCATTCATTCTTTCCTTTACACGGATCAGTCGTCCTGGTCCCTTTGCAGAAAAACAGGCCCAAAGCATGATGTTTCCACCCCCATGCTTCACAGTAGGTATGGTGTTCTTTGGATGCAACTCAGCTTTCTTTGTCCTCCAAACACGACGAGTTGAGTTAACCAAAATATACCGTTTTGTTATCATCTGACCATATGACATTCTCCCAATCTTCTTCTGGATCATCCAAATGCTCTCTAGCTAACTTCAGACGAGCCTGGACATGTACTGGCTTAAGCAGGTGGACATGTCTGGCACTGCAGGATGAGTTCCTGGCGGCGTAGTGTGTTACTGATGGTAGGCTTTGTTACTTTGGTCCCAGCTCTCTGCAGGTCATTCACTAGGTCCCCCCGTGTGGTTCTGGAATTTTTGCTCACCGTTCTTGTGATCATTTTGACCCCACGGGGTGAGATCTTGCGTGGCGCCCCAGATCGAGGGAGATTATCAGTGGTCTTGTATGTCTTCCATTTCGTAATAATTGCTCCCACAGTTGATTTCTTCAAACAAAGCTGCTTACCTATTGCAGACTCAGTCTTCCCAGCCTGGTGCAGGTCTACAATTTTGTTTCTGGTGTCCTTTGACAGCTATTTGGTCTTGGCCATAGTGGAGTTTGGAGTGTGACTGTTTGAGGTTGTGGACAGGTGTCTTTTATACTGATAACAAGTTCAAACAGGTGCCATTAATACAGGTAACGAGTGGAGGACAGGGGAGCCTCTTAAAGAAGAAGTTACAGGTCTGTGAGAGCCAGAAATCTTGCTTGTTTGTAGGTGACCAAATACTTATTTTCCACCATAATTTGCAAATAAATTCATTAAAAATCTTACACTGTGATTTTCTGGATTTTTTTTTCTCATTTTGTCTGTCATAGTTGAAGTGTACCTATGATGACAATTACAGGCCTCTCTCATCTTTAAGTGGGAGAACTTGCACAATTGGTGGCTGACTAAATACTTTTGCCCCACTATTTTTATGTACATATTCTTCATCCCTTTACACTTGTGTGTATAAGGTAGTTGTTGTGAAATTGTTAGGTTATATTACTGTATGGTCAGAACTACAAGCACAAGAGTTTCTCTACATCTACTAACCATGTGTATGTGACAAATACAATTTGATTTGGTTAAAGGCTTGTAAGTACGCATTTCACGGTAGGGTCTACACGGTTGTATTCGGCGCATGTAACAAATACAATTTGATAAGAAAATAAACTCCAAGACTAAGCAAACAAAACCTAATTCAAATGTGAGCATGCATGCAAATGTATGAAAATGTTGACCACTATCATTCCTAGTCCAGTCACAAAGCGTACTACAGTACACACGTTGGGTGCTGGGACTTACCGCTGCCATTGTAGAGTTTCAAAACTTAATCAAGAGAGATGGGAAATCTATGAAAAGAAAAATTGTTATCACTTCTTAGGATTCTTAGTAATGTGTTCTTCATTGAACAATGTGGTGAGCTTTGAAAGCAGATGAAACAGCATTGCTCTCTCATTAATACTGTATGCAGTTGTGAAAGGTTCTTCAGTAAAAATACTTTAAAGTATTACTTAGATCATTTTTGGGGGGTATCTGTATTTTACTATTTATATATTTTAAAAACTTTTATATTCCTAAAGAAAGTAATGTACCTTTTACTCCATATATTTCCCTGACACCCAAAATGACTGGTTACATTTTGAATGCTTAGCAGGACAGAAAATGGTCCAATTCACACACTTATAGAGAGAACAACCCTGGTCATCCCTACTGCCTCTCATCTGGCGAACTTACTAAACACAAATGCTTCATTTGTAAATGATGTTGGAGTGTGCCCCTGGCTATCCATAAATTAAAAAAAAAAGAAGATTGTGTCTTCTGGTTTTCCTAATTCAAGGATTTCTTTATTATTCATACCTTGACTTTTGATACTGAAGTATATTTTAGCAATTACATTTACTTCTGATACTTAAGTATATTTAAAACCAAATACTTTTAGACTTTTCCTCAATTAGTATTTTGCTGGGTGACTTTCACTTGAGTAATTTTCTATTAAGGTATGTTAACTTTTACTCAAGTATGACAATTGGGTACTTTTTCCACTACTGACTGTATGCGATTACCCAAAACACATTTCATCATCCAGTCTTCCCAGCGGAACAATCTTCACAGGTCAACTAATTACACACACACCTGTAATTACACTACTCAGTAAGAGAGGGCCAGTGGGTATTTAGCTAGTGTTCTATTCTAAGAGACCAACTTTACCCACTGAAACAATTCTCACAACAGTTCCCAGGAAGTCCAATTGAGACAAAATACATCAGTCTCTGGGCAGGGCATATTGCCTCAGGCGGTCACTAGTTTATGTTTATAATGATTCTAATAATATAGGGAGCCTACAATCTTTATAGTCCCATTTCAAATGCAAAAATATATATTTTAGTCCAGGGGTGTTATCCATATTGTGCCGCTGGAACATTAGCCAAGGATAACAACTCTTTCACTGTATACATCTGGTCCGTTAAGCCTGCTGCGTTATGTTAGTTTGGGGTGAAAATACTTGGTACAACAAGAACCCTTTTGACATCTGCCTCTGTCCCACTGCCACATCAAAACATTAGAAATAGCCTACTAGATATACAGTACATTCTTTCATTGTGATCACCCCTGCACATTATGCGGATAATGCTGATGGTGCATTTAGAGCACCTTTTACGTCAAAATGACCATTAACCCACTGGAGTAAATGCAACCAATGAAATGCAGTTCACAAAATCACCACTACGCAGGCACTACAAATCTTTCGTAAATATAGGTAAATATGGAGACATTGTTACCCAACACAGTTATTATAATTGTTTGTTGTTTCCCTGATTGTGGGTGTAATGTTAAGGACCAATTAAATCAAATCAACAATAGGTCTCAGGAAGCGATGCCTGTCGGCTAGCGGCCAGCAATGGAAGAATAATTTCTGAGGTTTAGTTTATGTTCGAGACACACCCTTGAATGTGTCAGAAATACTATTCTAAAGCTTCTAGTAAAAAAAAAACGAAAAAACGAAAACACAAATCTATAGCTTATTTGTGCCTATTTTAACCTCATCCTAAAATGACAGTAAAATATTTACTTACAAATGAGGAAGACTGGAGTGGTGACAAAACGGAACTCTTCTGAGAACGGAAGGTCGGCTTTAAAACGCAGCCCAGTGGCTGACACAGAAAGGTTTTCGGTCCCACCCTTTTATACTTACACTAGCGCAGGTCACATTATATTTCACAGTCAAGAGCTTCATATCTCTCTTAATGGTACCTTGGCCTTTTGCTTACCACCTAGATCTCTCTGCAACATACTTCTTGTATTTTATTTGTATTATGCTACAAGAGGACAAATAGCCAGTCATCCCATATACTAGATTGGAATATACAAATAGGGGAAAAAAGTTAATTTCATTAACCGGGTTCACATACAACCATTTCATGCGGATGAATTACCTGACGCATGAAAAAGTGATGTAAACATGAAATGCCGGTACAATTTATAAATGCTGACAGAAAATTGTTGGATCTTTGTCGGTTAAATGTATAATGTGAGAATGGCGGTGGAAACGCCTTCATGCGCAAATATTGATATAAAAACCAGAAGTAATAGTGGAGTCACACGATGATATGATGTGTTGTTAATTGGTAGAGAGGTGTTGCTTTATTTGTTTTTCAAACCAGGTTTGCGGAAGGTATTCAGACCCTTTTACTTTTTCCACATTTTGTTACATTACAGCTTTATTCTAAATGTATATAATGAAATATTTTCCTCAACCTACACACAATACGCCATAATGACATAGAAAACCAGGTGTAGACATTTTTGCAAATGTATTACAAATAAAACACGTAAATATCACATTTACATAAGTATTTAGACCCTTTACTCAGTATTTTGTTGAAGCACCTTTGGTATTGATTACAGCATCGAGTCTTCTTGAGTATGACGATATAAGCTTGGCACACATGTATTTGGGAATTTCTCCCATTCTTCTCTGCATATCCTCTCAAGCTCTGTCAGGTTGGATGGGGAGCGTTGCTGCACAGCTATTTTCAGGGCTCTCCAGAGATGTTAGATAGGGTTCTAGTCTGGGCTCTGGCTGGGCCACTCAAGGACATTCAGAGACTTGTCCCGAAGCCACTCCTGCGTTGTCTTGGCTGTGTACTTTGGGTCGTTGTACTGTTGGAAGGTGAACCTTTGCCCCAGTCTGAGGTTCTGAGTGCTTTGGAGCAGGTTTTCATCAAGGATCTCTCTGTACTTTGCTCCATTCATCTTTGCCTCGATCCTGACTAGTCTCTCAGTCCCTGCCACTGAAAAACATCCCCACAGCATGCTGCCACCACCATGCTTCACGGTAGGGATGGTGCCAGGTTTCCCCCAGATGTGACGGTTGGCATTCAGGCCAAAGAGTTCAATCTTGGTGTCATCAGACCAGAGAATCTTGTTTCTCATGGTCTGAGAGTCTTTAGATGCCTTTTGGCAAACTCCAAGCGGGCTGTCATGTGCATTTTACTAAGGAGTGGCTTCCGTCTGGCTCAATCTCCCAAAAAAGTCTGATTGGTGGAGTGCTGCAGAGATGGTTGTCCTTCTGAAAGGTTCTCCCATCTCCACAGAGGAACTCTAGAGCTCTGTCAGAGTGACCATCAGATTATTGGTCACCTCCCTGACCCTTCTCCCCCAATTGCTCAGTTTGTCCGGGTGGCCAGCTCTAGGAAGAGTCTTGGTGGTTCCAAACTTCTTCCAATTAAGAACGATGGAGGTCACTGTGTTCTTGGGGACCTTTTATGCTGCAGAAATATGTTGGTACAATTCCCCAGATCTGTACCTCAACACAATCCTGTCTCTGAGCTCTACAAGACAATTCCTTTGACCTCATGGCTTGGTTTTCGCTCTGACATACACTATTTCTTCTTCAATGAGGTTTAATTGTGGTTGATATCCAATATGTTGCATTACTGCCACCTAGTTGACTGAAGTACAACTCCCTTATACTTTGCTTGAAAAAATAAATACATAAATACCCTACCATCTAACACTACACTCACAAAAAAATTCAAAAAAAGAAATAAAATAACATCACCCCACTCCACTATTTAAATATATTTAGCCCAACCTCAATGCCAACAACCTGAAAGGATGGGACAACACCACTTAACACACCCGGTAACTCTTCTGATGTCAAGTCTCGCACATCCAAATACCTCTCTGCAGCTGCCACCACAACCTCAATTTTTCTGCTACTGACCTGCAGTACAGTTGATAACCATTGCTATAAATGCTAAAAATCCAATCTTACTGAAACGTATCACTTACTGGCCTATCCCTCTGTACTGGTACAGATCTTTTACTCACACTGCTCCCTCCCCCTTGATCCATCTTCCTCTACTTTCTTCATTGCCTCAGCATACAACTTTTGCACTACTCTAACTCTGGAAACCTCTGAATTGCCTCTCTTGCACGTGACATTTCTGATCCCCAGCCCCATGGGCACCCCTACAATTAACACATACCACTACTTTCCCCAATGATACATATTTGTCTCATGCCCTTCTGCACACTTCTCACAGCTAGGAACCTCCCGACTACACACTGCCTCCACATGACCATAAGCTTGACACCTGTAACAACGTGATGTATTCGACACAAAAGCTCATACATCTTAACATCACTTTGTCGGGCAAAGACACAACATTAAAACTCAAAAGAACAGACAATGACTCTGTTTCACCACCCTGTCTGCGTCGCACCAAACGACGAGCATCACAAACATCGGGAATCTTCCCCTTCAGTTCGTCAACTTTTACATTTACTGCTACCCCAGTAATCACTTCTTTCAATGGCGCCCTTTTGAGAGGGGAAGAATTCACATTTCTTGCTCCCATTCATTTAACGCCGAGCGCCTTCTCCCTCTGACCAGCAGAAACACAAACAATTATGACAAGACCACTTCTGGTTACACTCACCGTACCCAATTCTGTTTCCACACACCCTGAAACCACAAATGGATCAGCCAAAAGGCAAGGGTCCACTTTTTCCAAAAACTTCACTCCATCGGTCTTGATCCTGACCCTCAGTGCAAGCCTATGGCCACAGAGAACTTCACCACACCTAACACCTCTAATACTTCGCCCTCATTCACACAATTTATCCTCCTGTCTTCAGCTCACTGCTTACACTTTTTACCATTCTTCTTTAACAAACCATCTCCCTTTTTCCAGCCATTTTTAACTGAGTGTAACGATCGTCTTGAGGACAATGAGTGGACCAAGGCGCAGCGGGTGATGAATACATAATGAAGTTAATTGGCAAGACGAACACTGACACGAAATACACTTGAATAAACTATAAAACAACAAACGATGTTAAACAGACCTGAACATGAGAACTACATAAAACGAAGAACGCACGAACAGGAAAAACGAATGAACGAACGAGACAGTACCGTGTGGTGCAACAAAACACAGACACAGCGACAATCACCCACAAACAAACAGTGAGAACAGCCTACCTTAATATGGTTCTCAATCAGAGGAAACATCAAACACCTGCCCCTAATTGAGAACAATATCAGGCAACACATTTAACCCAACATAGAAACACATAACATAGAATGCCCACCCCAACTCACGCCCTGACCAACTAAACACATACAAAAACAACAGAAAACAGGTCAGGAACGTGACACTGAGTCAAGTTCACCGTCCTCCTCCCTCTCTCGCTTAGACCTATTCTGCCTCTCTTTCCCCTCTCCAAAATCATAATAAACACTGACGACTAAAATATGTTATTATTATTATTATTAGGGGGGGGGGGTTAAAAAACGAACCCCAAAAGTAATTCAACAGGTTATTCGAGGAACCATTAAAATGGGTTCTTAGAAGAACTTATAGGGGTTCCCCCCACAGTTTCAATTTGTAGAACCCCTAAAGGATACTCGAGGAACCTATCAAAAACAGGGTGGTGAATGTTCAAGGTGATGAGCTTGATGCAAATTTTTTCCAAGAAATATCGAGTGGCTTACTCTGGTGACATAATGATCGAAGCTTGGCTGCTGTTTGCATAGGCGGAAATCCCAGGGGGGACGGGGGGGACACGACCCCCCCATCCTGGGAAAAATATGACTTGTCCCCCCCAATATATCACTGTAAACATAACTATGTAATTTCAATAATATTAATAATACGCAATGAAAGCACTTGTGCTGATTATAGACACTTAATAGCGCGTTTTTAAGTTTCACAAGATTGCGACCCCCCCGCCCTTTGCCTCACGATGGTTTGATCCACTGCCAGTTCTTTAGCTTGCAAGGTAATAGAGGGTTCGTATCTACTGTCCGAAAGGCACTCGATGTACGTAACTGACGTGAGGTAATTCAGTCAATTGCGCCATAGCAATGTATTTATTTTTCTAATGTTGCAGGGTTCACACACTAGCTGAATTTGCAGAGCTAACGCGCAAACTAAAGCAAACATTAACTATCAAGCTAGCTAGTACCTATTCCATTTATGTGGCGTCGTCAAAGATGGAATATTTGCTATCGTCAGTTTATTCCAAGATTAGCATGCAGCTGTAGTGCTTCAAAGTCCCTGTGATAAGGTTAGCGATAAACTGAAGTCCAAACTGAACAGAACTACACTCTCTTATACCATTGTCTTAAATATATTTAATGGTCTCGTTGCAAAAGCTAAATTGTCGCTAGTGATTTTTTATTTTTTTTCACCTTTATTTAACCAGGTAGCAAAGATTATAGCAAACACCACAGAAACGGAATTGGTGCTCGCTAGCTTTGCAAATTCAGCTATTGTTGGAAGCTAGCCAATATGAAACAAACTATGTTAAAATTACAAAAGGTTGCAGCATGTGTTGTGTAAATGTGTGTGTGTGCAGCTAGACCGGCCAGCCAGGTAGAAAAATGTCAGAAAAAAGTAAAAAGACGGACATCAGAGTATTTTTCAGTACACCAAAACGCAAAGTAAGAACTCTAGTAGCCTAATATCTCAAAGACGAGTTGATAAAATGTTCATAAGAAAGAAGTGAAATGCTAATGGAAATGTTTCACAATGATGTCATTAGGCAGAGCAGGCAACAGATGGCACACAGACAGCTGAGTTGGGGACAGATATGCAGGGACAGACTGGCAGAGACAGGGAGTCTCAGGTAAGTTTGTTGAGTGTTTGTTTGGCAACATTATGAAAGGTTCTAAATTTTTTTGATTTGTAAAATAGGGACATAATTGGAAAATGCCATGGATACCCCCACTCTCAACTTAAACTGGTGACTAAACTAAGATTTGTTAAAGGCAATGGTATTGCTGTTGTGATTAATTGTGTAGTTTTGGGTACCGGTAGTTAGGAGTACAGCAAACACCTTATTTCTTTTCTAGGAGTCAGACTGTGAGTCAGTGAGGGTGGTGAAAGGGAAAGAGCCAAGGAGAGAGACTTCAGAGGACAGTGTCACAGCCACGGCAGGACCAGGTGTCACCCTTGTTGCCAGCAGCACCAGTATAGGGGACAGTGGCACAGCATCGTCCAATTACCTCAGTGATGGCACAAAACCATATCAGCCACACCCACAATTTATAGAACCGCAAACTCTTGCCAACAGAGTGTTGACGTTTCAAGAGAGATGGTTTCGCGATTTCCCCTGGCTACATTATAATCCATCAATAAAAGGAGTGTTGTGTTTTCACTGTAGCCAAGGGTTTTCAAGCCAGCCATCTTTTGGCCAAAGAGCAGATGCTGCCTTCATTAGTGCAGGATTTAGGAACTGGAGAAAAGCCATTGAAAAATTCACAGCACATCAAAACTGCCAAACCCACCGCCACTTTGTAACTGTAACAGCACACCAGCTAAATCCAATCAGTGTCCAGTTATCCAGCGCGTGGGGTAAACAGCAGGAGGACGCAAGGCATTGCTTGATGAAAATTGTTAGTTCGGTGCGGCATGTAGTAAGACAGGGACAAGCCTTTAGAGGCCACACGGATGACAGTGGGAATTTATACCAGCTTTTGAAACTCAGGGCAGAAGAGGATGATCCCATTTTACTGAAGTGGTTAACAGAGCGTACCACAATGTACACAGGCCCCAAAGCACAGAATGAAATTCTGAACATGGCCAATACAGTCATTCGAGGCATTGCAGCTGAGATTAGGTCTCTTCCGATTGTACAATTTTCATTAATTGTTGATGGTACTCAAGATGTCTCTGGTGCTGAACAGGAGAGTGTCTGTCTGCGTTATGTTGACCATGACCTTGTCCCTCACGAGGACTCGCCTGTTGTCTCCGACACCCTGTCTCTGGTATGCAGGCTGCAGTCGAGTGTGTGCGGTCATCTCTTAGGGGCAAGAGAAATGACGAAAGCTACCTTGCACTGTATGAGAAAGCAACAACTTTGATTGACTCTATTGAATCCATTGAATCCATTGAGACGCACTCAAGACGATTTGCTGGCAAAGCAGTGGATCACTATAGGGCAGAATTTTTTTAAGTGTTGGATGGTGTGGAGGTTCAGTTTGGCGACCGTTTTGACCAGGACAGTCTAAACGTCCTGCAAAAGTTGGAAAGAGCGCTTCTCACGGGCGAGTTGGATGAGTCTCTAGATCAGTACCCTGAGCTGAACATAGATTCTCTTTCAGTGCAGATCCCTCTCTTTCACAACAAATACCCCTGTAGCAGCAGTTGAGAGGCAGCAGAGGTCCTCAGGAGGCTTCCAGTGGAGGTGCGGGGGTTGTTTGACCAAGTTGAGGTGCTGATCAGAATTTTGTTTGTGGTGCCAGTGTGTTCATGTGAGGCTGAGAAGAGTTTCAGTGCACTCCGCAGGTTAAAGACTTGGCTACGGGCCAGCATGGGCCAAGAGAGACTGAACGGCGTAGTTGTCTGTAATGTACATAAAGACAGGCTGGACAGTCTCAAGAGGGAAAATATCTGCCAGCAATTTGTTGGATCCATTGAAACCCGCAAACATATGTTCGGTTCTTTTGTTCAGTAGTGTGTATAGCAGTGGTTCTCAACCTTTTTTGGGTACTGGAACCCCTGCATATTTTGAGGCAAGGCAGGCAAGGTTTTGAGCGGTCCTCAGGGACCTCAACCCCCTCTATATTATATGTAAACTTACTGGAAACCTTGTGGTACTGAATACGTTCATTACACTTTATTTTATTTCACGGACACCTTGCAATTAGTCCATGGACCCCTGTTTGAGAACCCCTGGTGTAATTGATATTTGTTATTTTGTTTAGTAGTTTTCAGTTTTTAGTACAGGACAGTACACTTACAAATTATTATTATTATTTCATGTTATTTTATTTAAAATTGCATACTTTGTGTGACATACTTGTCCATAGCTGCTGTTTGAAGAGTTGAGACACTGACTGAAGGATATTTTGTTTGATTTATTTGGGTTTTTCATTGAAGTAGTTCTTTTGCTTTTAGAACTGTACTTATTTTAAGCTTTTTGTTCTTGTAAAGATATTGTAGTAGACTCAGGCCAGGTGCACATATTTAATGACTATATAAATGTATCACAAAGTCAAATTAAAAGGTGAATTCAATACGGAGACCAACTTTGTGATGGTTCTCAATGGAGATTCTTTACGATGAGATCACACCATGTTCATTGTATTTATGAAAACTACACCCATACAGTGTACAGTACCATTGCCGCCTAATGGCCTTTCTTGATATTGCTGGTTGTAAGTACGAATACCTGCATACATACTGGACTGATAAGGAACACTGCTATAACTATTATTAGTAGTAGTATTATAATGATTTAAACAAGTTGGGACAACCCTTCAGTTAACTACTGTACCTAACAATTATCCAGTAGTAGTGATTATGGTCCCTCAATATACATTTAACATATTACAACGTAGGCTATGTGTTACAGCACTACTTTTGTTGTCCCCCTCAGGAATTGCTCCTGAGAAAATTTCATGTAATTGTCCCCTCCAAGGTTGATATCAGATTTTCGCCCCTGGCTGTTTGAAAAATATAAATAATATCGCTCTTAACCATTATAAATTCATAATGGGGTAGCCTACGCACGTTATCTGCGAGCTGTTGGCTAGAGCGCATGTGCCAAGAAAGATTGGGCACATTTTCAATATAACAGTTTTATGACAAAACCATCAGTAGAGTTGAACATGCGATGGAAACCCATTTAACCTGTATTTTTCATTCGGTAGCCTACATGGGAATGTAACGGTAAAAGTTGTATGTGCACCAAGTCATCCCGCACTGCCTTTCATCTGTAAAAAGTCAGTTTGATAGAAACATATCTCTGGTTGTTAAATGCGCATATTTTTTTATGCATTTGAGAATATTCGCATTAAAATCTGTCGCAAATTGGATGCTATAGATGCTCCCCACCAGTGCCCCCTGCCCAATCGTAGAAATAGATATAATGACTCCACTGCTGTAAAGCCTTAGCAGGCAGCTGCAGCTATGCTGATGTTGTCGTGTAGCCGAAGTTTGTATTAGCCTAGCTTGCGTACATAACATGAACCACTAACTAGCTGGCTATTATTTATCTATATTTTCTAACGGAGCTATCAAACCAAACTGAGATCGAAAGTATCTAGCTACAATCGGTACACTCAGTATCGGAATGACCATTTCCTGTCAGTTTGATATTCATTTCCTGTTGCCAAATAGCTAGCTAGCGGTCCGTGTGCAGCCTACTAGCCGTTAGCTAATTGTAGCTAGCTAGATGATGTGTTGTAGTAGGCTTGGAAATAATCATATTTGCCGAAAGACATTGAAAATGGAAGGATCGTGTAACATTTGCACGTTGCACCGGGGATATATTGCAACGGACGTAATTTTTAGAGGATAACCTGGATAACCTTAGCTACATGAAATGTCATAAACTAGCTGCGGAGTTGGAGGGACCCACAACCCCCTGAACAGCTGTATTGATGGAGAAATGTCCTCCAAGACGATAGCAAATAATACTGCACAAGGTTTAGCGGAATTATTTTAGTCTGCTATCTTGTCTCTATATCTAGTCAGTCAAGCAAATAGTAGAGGGGTCATTCCGAGATTTTTTAGCTACTTAGTCAATGATGAGATAGCTAACTGCTGCCAGTGCTGGTGAAGAAATCACAGCTGTTTTGGCATCTGCAAACAACAAGACTGGCAGTGTCAGACAAACCTTAGGCCTTGTCCAGAAATACAAGATTTGTGAAACTGGCACAATACATACATTTGTGAAACTGGCACAACTGTAAACAAGGACATTTGAGCAGTCTGTATCGAAGTGAGGATATTTTTTCCTGATCATCGAGATCTGACATAACTATAATGAGGAAGTTTTTTGATTCATCTCGTCGGGAGTTGGTCAGTTCTGGACCTGGTTCTGGAGGGGGTAGCAGTGGATCCAGCCATGCAGGTGGCAATTTAATTGGTCGTTCATGTACTATTGGGCGGCACCAAGTCACTATTGAAGAAACAGTGGCCGAAGGTGAGATGTAGGAATTGATGCTTGTCTTTTGGAAACAATGTTTTGATGTTCATGTTGACTGAGAACATGTCATGTGACATTTCAGTCAGACAGCAAACTGCAACAAAGGTCAACATCAATCAGTCATTACCAATCAGGTAGCTTCTGCATGAAATATGGAATGATGTAATTCATTTATGCTCAAGCCAGAGGCAGGCCTAGGTTTCAGTGTGATATGGCTACAGTATGCCATTGGTAAAGACATACTGTTGTGTCAACTTTCCACATGATGCACTCCTATTCCTGACACTCCTACATTTGACACACCCAGCCCAATGACCATTTCACTGTAGATGGATAAGCCATCGTGCCATGTTGTTTGTAGTGTGGCTTTCATGGCATCAGTTTTGAGGATCAAGTGTGTGGCTGCTGCAAGATGTGACTTATGTCATATTAGTCAAATGACTGACAGCTCTGTCATTGTTGGAGCAGCAGCTTCATTTGGTAAATTCGTTGGCAGGAAATCCCCTTACGTATTAGGCACTTAAATGGACTCAGGAACTGTCTGTTTTCGGTGTTCTATGAATTATTAAAATTAGTGACCATGGACATGAGAAGAGGCTCACTAGGAATGATAGCTAATTTTCAGGTACTGAAGAGCACTGAGAAAGATGTTTGGGGTGTCAAATAAATTTTACTCTTAAACAAAAGTCCATTGGGCACATTAAACCTGGTATTTTTGTAATTTTGACAACCCAATACCATACAGATCAAGTTGCTGATCGTTTGATATCACTCAGGTACTTGGTAGTGAAGTCCAAAGAATCTGAAGATAATTGTACATTTACATTTGAGTAATTTAGCAGACACTCTTATCCAGAGCGACTTACAGTAGTGAGTGCCTACATTTTCTTACTTGTCCTCCGCAAGCACCATGCTATACCAACTGAGCCACACAGGACCATAATGCCTTGATGTGAGGAAGTGATGTGACATTAATCCCTGACTCCCTTTGCAAATTGTGCAGTGGTGTAAAATCACCTCTCAAAACAGTATATTTTTCTCATTAAGCATCTGGCTTGGATTCAATTCCATGTAAACTTAGTCAATCCTTTAAACTAATTAAATAAAGAATAGAAAAATAAATGGGCTTAGTCTTTGAAAATGGCAAATGCATAACCTAGCCTAAATAAGCACAATCATATACATACAAATAAATGCCCGACCCCAGTTATCACATAACACTACCATTTTGTGTCATACACCTGAGTGAAAGGTAATACACCTGCCACTCTATATCCCCAGGTGAGTATGTGTGTATGTTCATGTGAGTGTGTGAGAGAGAAGAATGCTGCATGCTTGGAAATTGCAGTGTCTGCATTATCCTGCACATTGGAGTAATTTGTGTGGATTGTGTTCACTGATAGGGTAATGATGTAGCCCTGACATCTTGTAAAATTAATTTACTTTGCACAACCTTCTTAAAGACTGCAACCTTGCTTTAACAACCTCAGTTCATGATGACAATGTTTCTATCACTTTCTCACATCCAACACTTTTGTTGACGAGTAAGGCGAATTGCATCTCATGATTTCTGCCTATTCTGTCCATCCTTTTAGAGTGCCGCTTTGCAGTGTACACCGAGTCCGAAACATGCTGAATGGAAACAGTCTAGCCTATCCCTGCCCCAGTTTTAGCTCAGCAACTCCCACTGCAATATTGTATAGATCTACACAGTACACTGCAGTTTCAACACATTGAAATTCAACACCATTAGGGTATAACATGTAGGCTATCAACATTGACTTACTGTAAATTCCATGCTAAGATGGTTAGGCTAGATATACTGTAAGCTTACAGTTACACTAAAAATTACTAATTAAACATGATGCCACAAAGACAGTTGGCAGAAGATGACAAATAATGCTCTTATGGAATGGGGTGTATGGAATGGTTAGGCCTATTTGATTTATTTACTTCAATATCCGGTATTGTCTTCTAGTCATATACAGTTGAAGTCGGAAGTTTACATACACCTTAGCCAAATACATTTAAACTCAGTATTTCACAATTCCTGACATTTAATCAGAGAAAAGATTCCCTTTCTTAGGTCAGTTAGGATCACCACTTTATTTTAAGAATGTGAAATGTCAGAATAATAGTAGAGAGAATAATTTATTTCAGCTTTTATTTCTTTCATCACATAAACTTCTGACCTAGTGGGTCAGAAGTTTACATACACTCAATTAGTATTTGGTAGCATTGCCTTTAAATGATTTAACTTGGGTCAAATGTTTCGGGTAGCCTTCCACAAGCTTTCCACAATAAGTTGGGTGAATGTTGGCCCATTCCTCCTGACAGAGCTGGTGTAACTGAGTCAGGTTTGTAGGCCTCCTTGCTCGCACACGCTTTTTCAGTTCTGCCCACAAATTTTCAATGGGATTGAGGTCAGGGCTTTGTGATGGCCACTCCAATACCTTGACTTTGTTGTCCTTAAGCCATTTTGCCACAACTTTGGAAGTACGCTTGGGGTCATTGTCCATTTGGAAGACGCATTTGCGACCAAGCTTTAAAACTTCTTAAGTGTAGGGGGCAGTATTTTCGTTTTTGGCTAAAAAACGTACCCATTTGAAACTGCCTATTTCTCAGCCCCCGAAACTAGAATATGCATATAATTGTCAGATTAGTATAGAAAACACTCTAAAGTTTCCAAAACTGTCAAAATTTTGTCTGTGAGTTTAACAGAATTGATATTGCAGGCTAAAACCTGAGGAAAATCCAATCAGGAAGTGCCTCTGTTTTTGAAACCTCTCTGTTCTTATGCATCCCTATTACCCATTTAAAGGGATATCAACCAGATTCCTTTTTCTATGGCTTCCCTAAGGTGTCAACAGCCTTTAGACATAGTTTCAGGCTTTTATTTAGAAAAATGAGCGAGAACGATCACATTGTGTAAGTGGATAGGTGGGGGCTCTCAGAGTGAGTTGTGCGCAACAGAGAAAGGCAGCCATTGTTACTCCCGGTCCTAGTGAAAAAACAACACTCCCGGTTGATATATTATCGAATAGATATTTGAAAAACCACCTGAGGATTGATTATAAAAAACGTTTTTGACATGTTTCTGTGGACCTTATGGATATTATCTGGAATTTTTGTCTGCGTTGTCGTGAACGCTTTTTCCTGTGGATTTCTCAGCATAATGCGCGAAATGAACGGAGGTATTTGGATATAAAAATATCTTTATGGAACAAAAGGAACATTTGTTGTCTAACTGGGAGTCTCGTGAGTGAAAACATCCGAAGATCATCAAAGGTAAACGATTAATTTGATTGCTTTTCTGATTTTCGTGACCAAGTTACCTGATGCTAAATGTACTTAATGTTTTGTCGAGCGATCGATAAACTTACACAAACGCTTGTATTGCTTTCGCTGTAAAGCATAATTTCAAAATCTGAGACGACAGGTGGATTAACAAAAGGCTAAGCTGTGTTTTGCAATATTGCACTTGTGATTTCATGAATATGAATATTTTCTAGTAATATTATTTGACTGCGCTATGCTATTCAGCGTTGCTGATGACAATTATCCCGGATCCGGGATGGGTGGTTCAGAGAGGTTTTAACTTCCTGACTGATGTCTTGAGTTGTTGCTTCAATATTTTCACATCATTTCCCCCTCTAATGATGCCATCTATTTTGTGAAGTGCACTAGTCCCTCCTGCAGCAAAGCATCCCCACAACATGATGCTGTCACCCCCGTGCTTCACGGTTGGGATTTTGTTCTTCGGCTTGCAAGCCCCCCCCTTTTTCCTCCAAACATAACGATGGTCATTATGGCCAAACAGTCATATTTTTGTTTCATCAGACCATAGGATATTTCTCCAAAAAGTAAGATTTTTTTCCCAATGTGCAGTTGCAAACCGTAGTCTGGCTTTTTTATGGCAGTTTTGGAGCAGTGGCTTCTTCCTTGCTGAGCGGCCTTTCAGGTTATGTTGATATAGGACTCGTTTTACTGTGAATATAGATTTATTTATACATGTTTCCTCCAGATTTTAACTTCTCCCGCCAAAGTACGTTCATCTTTAGGAGACAGAACGCAGGTATACCTCCAATTGGTACACCATCCACAGGTACACCTCCAATTGACTCAAATGATGTCAATTAGCCTATCAGAAGCTTCTAAACCCATGGCATAATTTTCTGGAATTTTCCAAGCTGTTTAACGGCACAGTCAACTTAGTGTATGTAAACTTCTGACCCACTGGAATTATGATACAGTGAATAATAAGTGAAATAAATTGTAAACAATTGTTGGAAAAATGACTTGTGTCATGCACAAAGTAGATTTCCTAACCGACTTGCCAAAACTATAGTTTGTTAACAAGAAATTTGTGGAGTGGTTGAAAAACGAGTTTTAATGACTCCAACCTAAGTGTATGTAAACTTCTGACTTCAACTGTAGGTTCATAATGAGACGGGAATCAAATCAAATTGTATTTGTTACATGCGCCGAATACAATAGGTGTAGACTTTTACAGTGAAATGCTTACAAGCCCTTAACCAACAATGCAGTATCAAGAAAAATACATGTTAATAAAAAAATAAGAAATAAAAGTAATTAATAATTAACGAGCTACAGTAAAAAAAATCACCATTTATAAGAGTATTTATTCAATCTTCCACTCTTCTATCCCCATTAATTTCAATGTCGGAATGCATGGCCACAAAGAAAAAATCAGAATGTTCAAACTAAAACATTTTGAGTGCTTAAAAACTAATTCTATGGATTATTGAAGCAAACAGCAACGGTTTAGACAAACCCAAACTGCTGCAAACCAAATGCTAGCCTAGTAGCATGAGGAAATATTGTCTAGATGCTTTTTTCCAGGGGAGATTAAGTTTATAAATTGACTGTCTGGGCTGTGGGACAGTGGATGCACATTTTATAAGATGTTACAGTACTAACTCTAGCCTACTATTCAATGATTGCACTTCCGTCACTCGGTTGCGTCATGCCATTGTTATGAAAGTTCTCAAAATGCCTCCGCCATATTGCTGCTCAGTCATTCTGAATGGGGGCTAATAACTGTTTTGTCAAAATTAAACTATATTGGTCTGTAAATACGATGATATAGGAGTTGGCAAATAATTAGTAGGAAACAACTTTGACATCAAATTTACTTTGGAGTGATGGCAATGTTTCCGACATCTAAAGTCCATCTGGCGACAGCACAATAGCTACGTTTCCAGATTTTCATGCAAATATTCAAAAATCCACATAAAACAATGCACATTTTCCCACCAGACATGTGCGTGGTGACGTACAATAAGTGTACAAAACATTAAGGACACCTTCCTAATATTGAGTTGCACCCCACCCCAACTCTACATACCCACATCCATACACCTCAGCTTGCGAGCAAAACATTTTTACCTTTTCTGCTCATTTTGCCATTGGGCGTAGAGAAAATGTAGCTATTTTCTAACTAATTTCATGCAATTCTACTCATTTTGCCATGGTCCGGAGAGAGAAATGTGCTGTTTTAAAGCTAATTTCCTGCAATTCTACACATTTTGCAATAGGGTGGAGGCAAATGTTTGAAGTTTTTAATATGATAACTAATGATCAAATAGTAGTTTGACCATGCTTACTAGTTTAGATAGCTGGCCGTTAGACTAACTCACCAATCTAAAAACATTTAGCTTACGTGGGCTAATTGAGTGACTGCTAATGCACAACCAAATTTCAAAATTGTGTATTTGATTATTCTAACTCTCAACAGTAAGTTGAGATCCCGACTGAGTCCATTTGAATGGATTTTTATTTGGATTTCATGTCATGGACATACACAAAATAGTCCAAATTGGTGAAGTGAAATTTAAAAATTACATGTTTCCAAAAATTCAACGAAAAAAAAAACCGGAAAAGTGGTGCGGGCGTATGTATTCAATCGCTTTGCAATGAAGCCCCTAAATAAGATCTTGTGCAAACAATTACCTTCAGAAGTCACATAATTAGTTAAATAAAGTCCACCCGTGTGCAATCTAAGTGTCACATGATCTTCCACAGGATCTTAGTATATATACACCTGTTCTAAAAAGCCCCAGACTCTGGAACACCACTAACCAAGGGCACCACCAAAGAAAGCGGCACCATGAAGACCAAGGAGCTCTCCAAACAGGTCAGGGACAAAGTTGTGAAGTGCAGATCAGGTTTGGGTTCTAAAAAAATATCCTAAACTTAGAACATCCCACGGAGCACCATTAAATCCATTATAAAAAATGGAAAGAATATGGCACCACAACAAACCTGCCAAGAGAGGGCCGCCCACCAAAACTCACGGACTAGGCAAAGAGGGAATTAATCAGAGAGGCAACAAAGAGACCAAAGATAACCCTGAAGGAGCTGCAAAGCTCCACAGCGGAGATTGGAGTATCTGTCCATAGGACCACTTTAAGCCAAACACTCCACAGAGCTGGGCTTTACGGAAGAGTGTCCAGAAAAAAGCTATTGCCTAAAGAAAAAAATAAGCAAACACGTTTGGTGTTCGCCAAAAGACATGTGGGAGACTCCCCAAACATATGGAAGAAGGTACTCTGGTCAGATGAGACTAAATACAGGGAAAAACTTGAGGGAATCCTGTTTCAGTCTTCCAGACATTTGAGACTGGGGCGGAGGTTCACCTTCCAGCAGGACAATGACCCTAAGCATACTGCTAAAGCAACACTTGAGTGGTTTAAGGAGAAACATTTACATTTACATTTAAGTCATTTAGCAGACGCTCTTATCCAGAGCGACTTACAAATTGGTGCATTCACCTTATGACCTCCAGTGGAACAGCCACTTTAAAATAGTGCATCTAAATCTTTCTAAGGGGAGGGGGGGTGTCGGAAGGATTGCTTTATCCTATCCTAGGTATTCCTTAAAGAGGTGGGGTTTCAGGTGTCTCCGGAAGGTGGTGATTGACTCCGCTGTCCTGGCGTCGTGAGGGAGTTTGTTCCACCATTGGGGTGCCAGAGCAGCGAACAGTTTTGACTGGGCTGAGCGGGAACTGTACCTCCTCAGTGGTAGGGAGGCGAGCAGGCCAGAGGTGGATGAACGCAGTGCCCTTGTTTGGGTGTAGGGCCTGATCAGAGCCTGAAGGTACTGAGGTGCCGTTCCCCTCACAGCTCCGTAGGCGAGCACCATGGTCTTGTAGCGGATGCGAGCTTCAACTGGAAGCCAGTGGAGAGAGCGGAGGAGCGGGGTGACGTGAGAGAACTTGGGAAGGTTGAACACCAGACGGGCTGCGGCGTTCTGGATGAGTTGTAGGGGTTTAATGGCACAGGCAGGGAGCCCAGCCAACAGCGAGTTGCAGTAATCCAGACGGGAGATGACAAGTGCCTGGATTAGGACCTGCGCCGCTTCCTGTGTGAGGCAGGGTCGTACTCTGCAGATGTTGTAGAGCATGAACCTACAGGAACGGGCCACCGCCTTGATGTTAGTTGAGAACGACAGGGTGTTGTCCAGGATCACGCCAAGGTTCTTAGCGCTCTGGGAGGAGGACACAATGGAGTTGTCAACCGTGATGGCGAGATCATGGAACGGGCAGTCCTTCCCCGGGAGGAAGAGCAGCTCCGTCTTGCCGAGGTTCAGCTTGAGGTGGTGATCCGTCATCCACACTGATATGTCTGCCAGACCTGCAGAGATGCGATTCGCCACCTGGTCATCAGAAGGGGGAAAGGAGAAGATTAATTGTGTGTCGTCTGCATAGCAATGATAGGAGAGACCATGTGAGGTTATGACAGAGCCAAGTGACTTGGTGTATAGCGAGAATAGGAGAGGGCCTAGAACAGAGCCCTGGGGGATACCAGTGGTGAGAGCGCGTGGTGAGGAGACAGATTCTCGCCACGCCACCTGGTAGGAGCGACCTGTCAGGTAGGACGCAATCCAAGCGTGGGCCGCGCCGGAGATGCCCAACTCGGAGAGGGTGGAGAGGAGGATCTGATGGTTCACAGTATCGAAGGCAGCCGATAGGTCTAGAAGGATGAGAGCAGAGGAGAGAGAGTTAGCTTTAGCAGTGCGGAGCGCCTCCGTGATACAGAGAAGAGCAGTCTCAGTTGAATGACTAGTCTTGAAACCTGACTGATTTGGATCAAGAAGGTCATTCTGAGAGAGATAGCAGGAGAGCTGGCCAAGGACGGCACGTTCAAGAGTTTTGGAGAGAAAAGAAAGAAGGGATACTGGTCTGTAGTTGTTGACATCGGAGGGATCGAGTGTAGGTTTTTTCAGAAGGGGTGCAACTCTCGCTCTCTTGAAGACGGAAGGGACGTAGCCAGCGGTCAAGGATGAGTTGATGAGCGAGGTGAGGTAAGGAAGAAGGTCTCCGGAAATGGTCTGGAGAAGAGAGGAGGGGATAGGGTCAAGCGGGCAGGTTGTTGGGCGGCCGGCCGTCACAAGACGCAAGATTTCATCTGGAGAGAGAGGGGAGAAAGAGGTCAGAGCACAGGGTAGGGCAGTGTGAGCAGAACCAGCGGTGTCGTTTGACTTAGCAAACGAGGATCGGATGTCGTCGACCTTCTTTTCGAAATGGTTGACGAAGTCGTCTGCAGAGAGGGAGGAGGGGGGAGGGGGAGGAGGATTCAGGAGGGAGGAGGTGGCAAAGAGCTTCCTAGGGTTAGAGGCAGATGCTTGGAATTTAGAGTGGTAGAAAGTGGCTTTAGCAGCAGAGACAGAAGAGGAAAATGTAGAGAGGAGGGAGTGAAAGGATGCCAGGTCCGCAGGGAGGCGAGTTTTCCTTCATTTCCGCTCGGCTGCCCGGAGCCCTGTTCTGTGAGCTCGCAATGAGTCGTCGAGCCACGGAGCGGGAGGGGAGGACCGAGCCGGCCTGGAGGATAGGGGACATAGAGAGTCAAAGGATGCAGAAAAGGAGGAGAGGAGGGTTGAGGAGGCAGAATCAGGAGATAGGTTGGAGAAGGTTTGAGCAGAGGGAAGAGATGATAGGATGGAAGAGGAGAGAGTAGCGGGGGAGAGAGAGCGAAGGTTGGGACGGCGCGATACCATCCGAGTAGGGGGAGTGTGGGAAGTGTTGGATGAGAGCGAGAGGGAAAAGGATACAAGGTAGTGGTCGGAGACTTGGAGGGGAGTTGCAATGAGGTTAGTGGAAGAACAGCATCCAGCAAAGATGAGGTCAAGCGCATTGCCTGCCCTGTGAGTAGGGGGGGAAGGCGAGAGGGCGAGGTCAAAAGAGGAGAGGAGCGGAAAGAAGGAGGCAGAGAGGAATGAGTCAAAGGTAGTCAAAGGTAAATGAGTCAAAGGTAAATGTCTTGGAATGGCCTAGGCAAAGCCCATACCTCAATCCAATTGAGAATCTGTGGTATGACTTAAAGATTGCTGTACACCAGCGGAACCCATCCAACTTGAAGGAGCTGGAGCAGTTTTGCCTTGAGGAATGGGCAAAAATCACAGTGGCTACATGTGCCAAGCTTATAGAGACATACCCTAAGAGTCTTGCAGCTGTAATTGCTGCAAAAAGTATTGCCTTTTGGGGCGTTATGCACGCATGAATAGCTATGCACGCTCAAGTTTTCAGTTTTTCTGTCTTATTTGTTTGTTTCACAAAAAATATATTGCATCTTCAAAGTAGTAAGCACGTTGTGTAAATCAAATGATACAAACCCCCCCAAAATATACATTTTAATTCCAGGTTGTAACAAAATAGGAAAAATGCCAAGGGGGTGAATACTTTCGCAAGCCACTGTAAATACAAGTATTCAGACCCTTTGCCTTTTCCCACATTTTGTTACGTTACAGCCTTATTCTTGAATTGAATAAATTATCATTTTCCTCATCAATCTACACACAATACCCCATAATGACAAACTGAAAACAGATTTATAGAAATTTTGAAAATGTATTAATAATAAAGAACAGATATACCTGTCATTACTCTCCTGTGAGGATCCAATGATCAGGTTACAGGGGGATAAGCTTTCAGTAGAGCCCCCTCACCTGCAGGGGAGGGGGGGGGGGGGGGGGGGGGGGGGTTGACAGCTCACATAAATTGTAGGCAGCAGGCGATTCCTTTTGGTTTCTATTTTGGGTGAATGGAATGTTTCTTTGTTACAGAAGAAAACTTCAACGTCAAACAATGAACACTGGGACAATATATTTCAATATCCAAATGTTGGGAATGATAATAGGTGGAATATGGAAAATTATTGTCTATTTTGTGATGTCATTAAAATTGTCATAAAGACATTATAACGAAACATTACAATTACATTACTTGAAGAGTTTTTACATGGTGTACATCTGGTTTACACCCTTTACGTTGTGTAGAAAATATCAAGGATAAAGAGAATGTGTTTGTGACGATAAGATTGTGATTTTAGTTCTCTAAAAAGATCATAGTAAATTATCATACCTTACCTCGTAACTAGCCATGCCCCAGGGAGCCCAGAGAATGTGTCAGCATGACGTAAACTCCCATTTTTACCCAAGGGTATAAAGGGTTGTGTTAAAAATTAACATATCAGACTAAAACAGACCACAGCTGCAGCGAGGTCTACGATAGTCACGACTCCGGAACACAACACAAGGTTGAAGAAGACAAAAGAACCTCTAGCAATCCAATGCTACGGTTGAGTAGCTGTATCTAAAAAGGTGAATTTAAGTAGGACCATCCGGTTATTCTCTTCAAATCATCGTTGCCTACACTGCTTTCATCACCACTCTGGGATCATTGACACGGCTGATTAGCCGTCCGAAGGTAGACCACTCTTCCAGAACGAGTGCAAGTAAACATACAACTAAGAAGAAGGACATTGTGACCTCTTGTGGACAATCAGAGAAGGAGAAATAAGAAGGCCCAATCCGAAATAAGAAGGCTCAATCAAACCCTTCTCAATGCACGTAAATAATGCACGTAAATACATGCATTACTTCTTACCCAAAAGAGCGGCCGTTCGGGGCAAGGTATTAGGGCTACTGTAAGTGTAGTTTGCAAATGTATCCAAGTGTTGCTTCTCTTTCTCGCTTTCTCTCTCACTCTCCATCTTGTGTAACAAGTGTCATATTGTGTTAGTCCTAGGGACCTGTTGTCATCGCATTAAGTTTCCAATCGATAACCTATATCGTATGTGTATCTTATGTTATTATTTTGTTTCTTAGTAAATAAATAATTAAATCAATTTGTGTGGTATAGAATGATCAGTGAGACTCGGGTTTCTGCAGATTCACGAAGTCTGCGATGTTCAAATGGAGACTGATATGAGAAAATTATTAATTAGTGACTTTTGATTTGTATTGTATTTTTTATTTATTTTTAATTTCAGGCCCCCGTCCCCGCAGGAGAGCTTTTGCCTCTTGGTAGGCCGTCATTGTAAATAAGAATTTGTTCTTAACTGACTTGTCTAGTTAAATAAAGGTTAAATAAAAAAAATGATATCTCTATATTGTTGAGTTAATTCGGGAGACGTTAACTCGTTAAACAACTTTCCCCTTTGGTGCCCCAAATTCCTAATGAGTTAATTGTTACGTGATTCATTTAATCTAATAACAACTAAACATAGTTGGTAATTATTCGATGAATAACAGTCATCACATTAATGATAGTCACATCATGACATACCTTATTTACATAAGTATTCAGACCAGTGGTGTAGCTTCAGCCGATGCGGTCACACCAGGGTGATTTAAAAATCTGTAATGTAATAACACAAAAGTGGAAGGCCAAAAATGAGAAAGCAAAGGAGGTATCAAAATGAGTTAAATTGGATTCCTTTTTCAATGCAGTTCAAGTGCAGCCATTGCTAGCACAAGCAATGTAGCGGGACCAGAAGAGGATGTAGGTTTATCATCGCCAGCAGCAGCTTTTAGCGGGTCAAGTGAGCCAAGGCCAAGCTGTTCCATCGTGCCAGAAGAAGCAACTTTGACAGAGGAGGATACAGGTTGTCAGGAATCGGTGGATACGACCCTGAGTACAAGCCAGGCCAGACAAGCTATGCCGGGCGGGGAGGAAGAGGAGCAGGGTGAGGCTAGAATCGTGTCGGCTGAGGAAACAGGTGGAAGTGGGACAGACAGCCTTTTTACCTATCCAACTAATGGGGCATTATGCAACAAATGTGGATGCAAAAGTTAAATGGCACGTTATTGCATTAGGCTCGTGTTAGCTTACTGGCCCATTCCCAAGAGTTGACGAAAGGCGCCAGTCGTATTACACCACTACAACCAAGGCTGGAATCAAATTACCACGTACATGGCTATGTTATTCGGTCAAGCTAGATTGCGCGTATTGTTAGCCTTGCTGCCTGATCGGAGTGCCCTTTTCTTTTCTGATGCGTGGGTGAATGGGGTGAGATATTGGCGCCATCTAACATCCAAAATAGCATGTCATGAGATTCAGATTCACATGGGTGCCTGTTTGGTACATGAGTAATGAAGCTCAATGGCACTATTGACACAGAAACGGAGAGAGGCGTGCGTAACGCAGCAATTTTCTGGCGACAGGTGCTGGAGCGCATAGTTAATGTAACTCTCACACTTGCATCATGTAATTTGGCGTTCAGAGGGCACCGTCGAAAGCTGGGGCAGGCCAACAGTGGTCATTTTCTCAGTATAATTGAACTGCTGTCATTTTACGACCCAGTTCTGAAATAACTTTTAGAACGCCCCGCAGGATCCGTTAACTATCTCAGTCTTCAAAATGAGGTGATTTATGTCTTAGCCGAGCGAGTGAAGTGTGACATTCAGGGAGAGATGCAGTAAGCCTCACCCCCCCCCCCCCCCCTATTATTATGGACACCACATGTATCCAAAGTAGACCAGTTAAGACAAGTTTATCGCTATGTGAGAGTGATGAGGGATGCAAATAATGTCGCCACAGATCTGACCATCACAGAGTCATTTTGGGGATTTTTGGAGACTGCTGACACATCAGCAGCTGAGCTTCAACATCAAATCCTGGGCAGCATAGAGGATAATGGGCTGGATATTTCAAAATGTCGTGGGCAGGGGTATGATGGAGCTGCTAACATGAGCGGGGTCTATTCGGGTTTGCAGGCCAGAATATCTGAAAAAGAGGCGCTTGCTGTTTATGTGCATTGCGCAGCGCACCATCTTAATTAACCTGGCTCTCAATGACTGTCAAAAATGTGCCAGAGATTAAACAGTTTTATGTTACTGTTGAACTGTTATACACCTTCTTCGGGCATAGAATAAAGAGGTGGTCAATGTTGAGTGGAATGCTTGATTTTGCATCAGAAAAAGAAAATGTAACTCTAAAATGACTGTGTCCCACCCGCTGATCATCTAGATATGAGTCCCTTGCCGCCCTGAGATACAGATATGTGGATGTAATGAAGGCCCTCACCAAGATTGTGCTTTTAAGTGACAAGAAGGACGAGAGGGATGATGCAGCAGCACTGAAAATTAGATTTTTTTTAGTCGTTCTGAGACTAAGGTTTTAGAAAATGTGAACGTTGTCTTCAAAATGCTACAGGCCAGACCTGCACAGAGCAGTCAGCCTACTCAAGGACATGATAGAGGTCCTGTCCGGACTCTGACAGGATTTTGAGAATGCCAAAGTCACTGCAAGGACCATTGCCGACAAATGGGGAGCTCAGAACGCATTTGAAGACACTTGAAGAAGGAATGCGAGACGTCATTTGGATGAGCTATGCAAGGACCAGCGACTGTCTGATGGGGAGAGTAGTTTTAGAGTCAACGTCTTTAATGCAAACCTTGACATCGTTATCCACCAGCTGTCAAACAGATTCAAAAGTCTGCGGGCAACATTGAGTCTGTTTGACTCCATCCATCCCACTACCCTGGCCAACGCAGATGATGATGCGCTCCACGAGACCGCCAGCCGGCTGGCTGAACATTATAGCAAAGATATATCATCAAGCTTCCGTGACCAATTACTCTCTTTCAGGGCCTGTTTTAAGAAGGAAATAGCAAAGCACACTACAGTGAGAGACCTGGCCAAGATGCTCATTGTGGATTACAATTCAGTCATTGCTACATTTGGGGAAGTAGTTCCAGCGATGCTCCTTTTTATGACTCTGCCTGTAAATTGTAGCCAGTGCCGATCGCTCCTTTTCTAAACTGAAAATAATTTAATCGTACCTGAGGAGCAGCATGGGACAGGAGAGACTGTGTGGCTTGTACATTCTGTCCATTGAAAACACCAGGGCCAGGACCATGGATTTGAATGCCGTAGTCAACGACTTCGCAGAGCGCAAGGCCCGTCGAATGCCAATCAAATGAGTGAGTAAGCTTATATTTTTACAGGGCAGGCTACCCAAACAGCCTATATAAATCAAGATTTATTGAGATTAATTAGCATTGCTTGTCAATCTACGACTATGCTCGATCTGTCTTTGGAAACCACGTTCTGGTACACGGCCGCTGAGCCATTTCATTGTCATCATAGCCTATACGTTTAACTAGGATATCAGAATAATAGTAAGCACATACGTATCATATACTGTTAAAAGGCATGCTGCCATTTAAGCAATCTGTTTGAATGCTCCACTTGATTGATTTGCTGGTGTTTCTGCTATAGGCCTCTGCGGGAGGCAGATCATTTGAAATACCGGTAGGTCAGTTTTGCTGCCGTGCATAACTTCAGCGAGCATGTACTGGGTCATTAGCTGTGTTTCGGTGTTTCTGTCAAGAGCTTGAGCTATATATTTATGTTTTATAATATAGGCTATTGCTTATTATTTGCAGATAAAATAGGTGTTTTTTGACCGTTTTGTCCTTTCCGTGGTGCTGATCGACTTATACTGGTTAATTTCTGACCGCCGTCCATGGTGCTGAATGTATTGGCTATATTGCGGCTTCTCTGGTAACAGCTTCAAATGTGCCCTCAGATTAGGTTCTGCTCTGCTGTTACAATGCTTAGTAATATTAACACACTGCCTTACCAACAAAATTATTACAATTTTAAGGGAAATATGGGTGGTGATTGGGGCCAGAGACAGGATTGTGTCGAGGCACAGGTCTGGGAAAAGGTACCAAAAAAATGATGCAGCATTGAAGGTCCCCATGAACACAGTGGAATCCATCATTCTTAAATCGAAGAAGTTTAGAACCACAAAGACTCTTCCTAGAGCTGGCTTCCCAGCCAAACTGAGCAATCAAAGGAGAAGGTATTTAGTCAGGGAGGTGACCAAGAACCTGATGGTCACTCCGACAGAGCTCTGGAGTTCCTTTGTGGAGATGGGAGAACCTACCAGAAGGACAACCATTTCTGCAGCACTCCACCAATCAGGCCTTTATGGTAGAGTGGCCAGACGGAAGCCACTCCTTAGTATAATGCACATGACAGCGCGCTTGGAGTTTTCTAAAAGGCACCTAAAGGACTCCCAGACCATGAGAAATAAGATTCTCTGGTCTGATGAAACCAAGACTGAACAATTGCCAACCGTCACGTCTGGAGGAAACCTGCCACCATCCCTACGGTGAAGCGTGGTGGTGCCAGCATCATGCTGTGGGGATGTTTTTCAGCGGCAGGGACTGGGAGACTAGTCAGGATTGAGGGAAAGATGAATGGAGCAAAGTAAAAAGAGATCCTTGATGAAAACCTGCTCCAGAGCGCTCAGGACCTCAGACTGGGGCGAAGGTTCACCTTCCAACAGGACAACGACCCTAAGCACACAGCCAAGACAACACAGGAGTGGCTTTGGGACAAGTCTCTCAATGTCCTTGAGTGGCTTAGCCAGAACCCAATCGAACATCTCTAGAGAGTCCTGAAATTGGCTGTGCAGCGACACTCCCCATCCAATGTGACAGATCTTGAGAGGATCCTCAGAGAAGAATCGGAGAAACTCCCCAAACACAGGTGTGCCAATCTTGTAGCATCATAGCTGAGGCTGTAATCACTGCCAAAGGTATTTCAACAAAGTACTGGGTAAACGGTCTTAATAGTTATGTAAATGTGTTTAAAAAAAATAAATATATATTTTTTTATAAATTTGATAAAATTTCTTAACCTGTTTTGCTTTGTCAGTTTTGGGTATTGTGTGTAGATTGACTAGGGGGGGGGGGGACGATTTAATCTATTTTATAATAAGGCTGTAACGTAACAAAATGTGGAAAAATTCAAACGGTCTGAATACGGTCTTATTTTAGTCATTTTGGTCCGCAGGCCTATAAAATGGGGGCCACATTTTTCCCATCCTGGCTTACATGATGAGATTAGTATTTTATAGACAAAGGAGCGAGATTGGTTTTATTTGTCATATGCCAGCCAAGCATCGGTTTTCATGTCACCAGAATAAGGCACCTCAATATTTATTGGAAAGGAGCATCAAGCTCATCACCTTGCACTTTCACCACCCTGTGAACTTCATCATAATTTGTAATCTATAGCTTAATAAACTGCATGCTTTCCTGTCATCGCATGACTCCATGTTTACTTTAATATGATGGTTATTATATCAATATTTGCACATTAGTGTTTTCACTGACAATTATCGCATAATTAATTTTACTGACACAAAAAGATCCCAACTTGTCTAGCATATTTTGTTCTGTCTACATTTCGAAAGTTTACTGAAAAATGTTCTGTTTCCATCAGGCCTGTTATGGCATTTTGTATCTGATGTACTTTACTCACATAAAAAGGTTGCCCCCCAAAAAATCCTACAAATGATTTACCTCCTTTTAAAGATCATCGGGTTTCCAAGCCCAAAAACATTATTATGGGGTCTTTTTGTTCTAGTTTCATGAGGAATCATCAGTAAAGCCTTTTATCCCACTACTATAATTTGGACGGTAGGTAACCTAGAGGTTAGAGCGTTGGGCTAGTAACCGAAAGGTTGCTAGATCGAATCCCCGAGCCGACAAGGTAAATATCTGTCATTCTTCCCCTGAACAAGGCAGTTAACCCACTGTTCCTAGGCCGTCCTTGTAAATAAGAATTTGTTCTAAACTGACTTCCCTAGTCAGTTAAGAAAGGTAAAGGTAAATAAAATAAAAAATACTTTACTAGCCTCAATTTTTCAACACACTCTTACACTCTTACATGTCTAAACTTTGTCCTCTAACATAATTTAATGCACAGATAATGCTAACATTTCCCAACCTCTTTTTATATTTTTTTTATTGAACTTATATTTTTATCATACTGAGACCAAGGTCTCTTTTACAGATGAGTCCTGAATTACATCAATTATAGTAAATACACACATCCATATAAATACAAAATGCAAGCAGATCTTGATACCTGAATACACTTGAAAGTGATTTCTTCATGACGTGGAATATCTCTTATATTCAGTTTTCTCTATTACTTCAGACTTCCAATGGTTGCTTGCCTCCAAACACTGAACATTACATTTGGTTTCATTCACTCTATATCACAGGGGGGTTTGCCATTGTGTTCCTGGTACGAACCAGCCAGGGGCTCCGCTGTGCTCTCAAGAGGATGTATGTCAACAATGAGCACGACCTACAGGTGTGCAAGCGAGAGATCCAGATTATGGTGAGTTGCTGTGGGATTACCCCACGGCATGCTTGAAAAGGGAGCTATTATGTCTAGTTCTCTCCTTTGCTCACATGAAAACACATGCATGACACGCATACAGGCAGCTCTACAAACTCTGCAGCACCTTATGTATCAGCAATGATGATTTGCAACCAAATTTCCCTCAGGAGACAAAGTTTGCATTTGAGTGGCATGATAATGTTCACTCTGTCTTTTAATGTAATGTGCTTGTCCTTGTGCTCTCGCAGAAGGACCTGGTCGGCCATAAGAACATCGTTGGCTATCTGGACTCTAGTATCACCACTTGTGGAGGAGGAGATGTGTGGGAAGTGCTCATCCTCATGGACTACTGTAAAGGTGAGTGCTTACTGAAGGATCAGTGTTCAATCAAGTGTAGTTCAGTCCTCAAAAGTGACTATGAAAGGTAGAAATAAAGGCGGGCTCCTGTCACTCCACTTGTAGTCCACATGAGGGCGCTTTCTGTCTAACTATATTCTGTCCTCCATATAGGCCTACCGCTGGTGTGGTGACTTTCTTGAAATGATGTGTTTAACCGTTCAGTTTTTCCACAAAAAAATGTGGTGTAGATAATGTGATTGTTTAAGCTTATCTCTAGGAAATATTTGTTTTAAATCAAAGCCCGTTTTTTTCAGGACTGTTCAGATCAAACATTTTTTACTTCTGTCTTTGTATCTTTGCACCTCATTTGACTTCTGTGCTGCACCAGGTTTTTTTCTCAGGATGTGAAGGCATGTTCATACTTTCGGTTCTAAGAACGTATAAAATAGGACTAGTAGACGTACTTTAACCCTACCCTCTTTAAGAAAAATATGTGTTTCCTTTGAACTGTGAATGTTGCCATTCTTTTGTGAGTGTTATTATCCATTGTGACATTGGCTTTCTAGAACTCTTTCACTCCAAGGCTAACTTTACTTATCACGCTAACAGCTAGTCAAGCACGGCCAATCTGGGGTCATATATTTCTTTCTTTCGTTCGCAGAATAATTTGCTCTTAATAATGTAATGATAGAGCAGCCTAACCTTTTCCGCTCTATGGGAGAACTGTCACAATGAAGAGGACACTTAAGTGTTCATTGAAAGACAACACATTTCTGAAATTATTAAAAAGTTGTGAGGTTATGAATTGGCTCTTTAAGTTTTGTGTATTGGACCATTTTTTATTTAATTTGATCTCTGTGGCTCAACCTTGAAGACCATACATACTGTATAGACAGTTTTATAAATCTATCAACATGTTGATAATACAATGTTTGAAATACTGTACATTAGATCCTACTTTTCAGACTGCATTTCCTTCAGTGAGCTTTATCCCGATTTTCATACCGTCATACCGTTTCTGTACCATATCAGGGTGTACGATTTTACCAATTGTGCACACAAGGGGCACTATTTCAACAAAAAACAAATAAATATATATATTTTAACTCAGCAAAAATAGAAACACCCCTTTTTCAGGACCCTGTCTTTCAAAGATAATTCATAAAAATCCAAATAACTTCACAGATCTTCATTGTAAAGGGTTTAAACACTGTTTCCCATGCTTGTTCAATGAACAATAAACAATTAATGAACATGCACCTGTGGAACGGTCATTAAGACACTAACAGCTTACAGACGTAGGTAATTAAGGTCACAGTTATGAAAACTTAGGACACTAAAGAGGCCTTTCTACTGACTGTGAAAAACACCAAAAGAAAGATGCCCAGCGTCCCTGCTCATCAGCGTAAACGTGCCTTAGGCATGCTGCACGGAGGCATGAGGACTACAGATGTGGCCAGGGCAATACATTTCAATGTCTGTACTGTGAGACACCTAAGACAGTGCTACAGGGAGACAGGACAGACAGCTAATCCTCCTCACAGTGGCAGACCACATGTAACAATACATGCACAGGATCGGTACATCCTAACATCACACCTGTGGGACAGGTACAGGATGGCAACAACAACTGCCCGAGTTACACCAGGGACGCATAATCCCTCCATCAGTGCTCAGACTGTCCGCAATGGGCTGAGAGAGGCTGGACTGACGGCTTGTAGGACTGTTGTAAGGTTGGTCCTCACCAGACATCACCGGCAACAATGTTGCCTATGGGCACAAACCCACTGTCGCTGGACCAGACAGGACTGGCAAAATGTGCTCTTCTTTGACGAGTTGCGGTTTTGTCACATCAGGGGTGATGGTTCAGATTCACATTTATCTTTGAAGGAATGAGCGTTACACTTTTAGCCACTTAGCTAGCAAGTTAGCAAACCAAATGCATAGCTGGAGCCCCTGAGCTGGATGTAATTTATTTGAGACATCTTAGATTATAGTTCTACTTAACTTATAGTTGGTTATAAGCAGTGTCGCAGCATGCATCCCAGCAGTCCACTGCGATATTGAAAATCATATTGTCTGTATTTTGAAACACCCTGGTATACAGTATATCGCCCAAGCCTAGTGAGCTTCCACATCACAGCTATATAACACCATGTGCAACCTCTGAGTAAAGACACCTATTGTGAAGTGGCCATTTTAGATTATCAAGAGACTGAGTGTCTGAGTGCAAGATAGGTGTGACTGAGTGTGGCTGTAAGCTCCATTCCCAGTATGTGTTCAGTAATGAAATTGTGTGGTGTATCTTTGCAGGAGGCCAGGTGGTGAACCTGATGAACCAGCGTCTGCAGACAGGCTTCACCGAGGCAGAGGTACTGCAGATCTTCTGTGATACGTGTGACGCTGTGTCTCGACTGCACCAGGGCAAGACACCCATCATCCACAGGGACCTTAAGGTATGGGGAGGACAGATGTAGGATTTTAATTTGATCACCCGGTTGCAGGAGAACTTTCCTGCAATGCGGGAAATGTAAAACTTATAGTGTATTTTAGGTTTAAAAATGCTTCTGAAGTTTAATTTCCACTTTGATATTTCAGACATGATTTTCCCTTACGAAAAATGTATCAACCCCCCCAAAAATTCCATTAATTATAATTCACATGAAAATTCACTGTTGCTGCAGGATTATTTTCCTGCTGTAGCAAACTGGCTCAAATTAAGATCCTACATCTGTAGGACCCCTCTCTGGTGTTTTCTCCCACCTTCTTTCTTTGCTCTTGCTCCCTCTTTCCTCAACTTCTTCTTGGCTTAGTCTTGCTGTTATATAGGCAAGCTGTTACCGGTATTTATATATGCCATTCAGCAGACACTTTTTTTTATCCAATTCACATGATATATTTTTTAAATAGCAGCCATTACGTGACTCATTCTGTAGTTCTCTGGCTCTGTTTGACTCTTCTTCTCCTTTGTGTTTCTGCAGGTGGAAAACATCCTGTTACATGATAAGGGTCACTACGTGCTGTGTGACTTCGGAAGCGCCACCAATAAGTTCCAGAACCCACAGACCGAAGGAGTGCCAGTAGTCGATGAGGAAATAAAAAAGTTTGTGAACCTACAGTCAGAGTTTTTCACAATTCCTGACATTTCATCTGAGTAAAGATTCCCTGTCTTAGATCAGTTAGGATCACCACTTTATTTTAAGAATGTGAAATGTCAGAATAATAGTATAGAGTATGATTTATTTCAGCTTTTATTTCATTCACCGCATTCCCATTGGGCCAGAAGTTTACATATACTCAATTAGTATTTGGTAGCATTGCCTTTAAATTGTTTAATTTTGGTCAAATGTTTCGGGTAGCTTTCCACAAGCTTCCAACAATAAGTTGGGTGAATTTTGGCCCATTCCTCCTGACAGAGCTGGTGTAACTGAGTCAGGGTTGTAGGCCTCCTTGCATGCTTTTTCAGTTCTGCCCACATATTTTCTATAGGATTGAGGTCAGGGCTTTGTGATGGCCACTCCAATACCTTGACGTCCTTAAGTCATTTTGTCACAACTTTGGAAGTATGCTTGGGGTCATTGTCCATTTGGAAGACCCATTTGCGACCAAGCTTTAACTTCCTGATTGATATCTTGAGATGTTGCTAAAATATATCCACATAATTTTCCTACCTCATGATACCATCTATTTTGTGAAGTGCACCAGTCCCTTCTGCAGCAAAGCACCCCCACAACATGATGCTGCCAATCCCGTGCTTCACGGTTGGGATGGTGTTCTTCGGCTTGCAAGCCTCTCCCTTTTTCCTCCAAACATAACGATGGTCATTATGGCCAAACAGTTCTATTTTTGTTTCATCAGACCAGAGGACATTTCTCCAAAATGTACGATCTTTGTCACCATGTGCAGTTGCAAACTGTAGTCTGGCTTTTTTTATGGCGGTTTTGGAGCAGTGGCTTCTTCCATGCTGAGCGAACATTCAGGTTATGTCGATATAGGACTCGTTTTACTGTGGATATAGATACTTTCGTACCTGTTTCCTCCAGCATCTTCACAATGTCCTTTGCTGTTGTTCTTGGATTGATTTGCACTTTTCGCACCAAAGTACGTTCATCTGTAGGAGACGGAACGCGTCTCTTTTCTGAGCGGTATGACGGCTGCGTGATCCCATGGTGTTTATACTTGCGTACTATTGTTTGTACAGATGAACGTGGTACCTTCAGGCGTTTGGAAATTGCTCCCAAGGATGAACCAGACTTGTGGAGGTCTACAAGGTGTTGGCTGATTTCTTTTGATTTTCCCATGATGTCAAGCAACGAGGCACTGGGTTTGAAGGTAGGCCTTGAAATACATCCACAGGTGCACCTCCAATTGACTCAAATTATGTCAATTAACCTATCAGAAGCTTCTAAACCCATGGCATAATTTTCTGGAATTGTCCAAGCTGTTTAAAGGCACAGTCAACTGTGATACAGTGAACTATAAGTGAAATAATCTGTCTGTAAACAACTGTGGGAAAAATTACTTGTGTCATGCACAAAGTAAATGTCCTAAACGACTTGCCAAAACTATAGTTTGTTAACAAGACATTTGTGGAGTGGTTGAAAAACAAGTTTTAATGACTCCAACCTAAGTGTATGTAAACATCCGACTTCAACTGTACATGCGTACCATTTCCTGCCATTTCATTTATTTTGAAAAAAACTTTTTTACAGCCATAGAAAAGTTATTTCAAAGTCCACCTGACCTGAGCCTTTTCGTTAGTTAGTGTTAATTAGATAAAGCTTATGATGTTCATCTTCCTGTTTGTGACCTTGTTCTGTTCTCTCTCAGGTACACCACTCTGTCATATCGTGCTCCTGAGATGGTAAACCTCTACAACAGCAAGATTATCACTACTAAAGCTGACATATGGGTGAGTGGACGTTGTATTTTAGATCTAGGCTTTAGTCATGGTATCAGTGCCAGCTTCTGATTTATATGGGGCTTTTTTACAATACACTTTTCAGCAATTTGTCACAGAATACCCATGAAAATGATATAAAATATAGATGAACTAAATGAAAACTTATAGCAAGTCTTTGGCCAGTGGCAAGAGGAATCTCAGGTAGTTGGTACAGTAGGACATTTGAAAAGACATATTTGTGTGGAGAAGCCTTTTCCCATCTTGTTTCTCAAGGCATTTGGATGTTTGTTCTAAATGTTATGTAACTGAAATAGTGGGTGTTGTGTCTGTGTGGAGGCCGGTAGCCTAGAGGTTAAGAGCATTGGGCCAGTAACCGAAATGTCGCTGGTTCAAATCCCAGAGCTGACTAGGTGAAAAATCTGTGGATGTCCCTTTGAGCATGGCACTTAACCTTAATTGCTCCTGTAAGTTGCTCTGGATAACAGGGTCTGCTAAATGACTAATGTGTGTGTGTGTGGTGTGTGTGTTCCCTCCCTCCAGGCGATGGGCTGTTTGCTGTATAAGCTGTGCTACTTCACTCTACCCTTCGGGGAGAGCCAGGTGGCCATCTGTGATGGCAGTTTCACCATTCCGGACAATTCCCGCTACTCCTACGACCTGCACTGCCTCATCCGTCAGTGTTCCACCACTCACTGTATCTGCTATGAAAATTAGTGTAGATTCTACAGTGCCATTAGATATTTTAGAAGTACACTATATATACAAAAGTATGTGGACACCCCTTTAAATTAGTGGATTCGGCTGTTTTAGCCACACCCATTGCTGACAGGGGTATAAAATCGAGCACACAGCCATGCAATCTCCATAGACAAACACTGGCAGTAGAATGGCCTTACTGAAGAGCTCAGTGACTTTCAACGTGGCACCATCATAGGATGCCACCTTTCCAACAAGTCAGTTTGTTAAATGTTTGCCCTGCAAGAGCTGCCCCGGTCAACTGTAAGTGGTGTTATTGTGAAGTAGAAACGTCTAAGAGCAACAATGGCTCAGCCTTGACGCGCTAGGCAACACAAGTTCACAGAACGGGACTGCCGACTGCTGAAGCGAGTCGTGTTTAAAAATCGTCTGTCCTCCGTTGCAACACTCACTACCGAGTTCCAGACTGTCTCTGAATGTAACATCAGCACAAAGCTGTTCGTCAGGGGCTTCATGAAATGGGTTTCCATGCCCGAGCAGCCGCACACAAGCCTAAGATCACCATGCCCAATGCCAAGCGTCGGCTGGAGTGTTGTAAAGCTCGCCGCCATTGGAGCAGTGGATACGCATTCTCTTGAGTGATGAATTATGCTCCACCATCTGGCAGTCCAACGGACTAATCTAGGTTTGGCGATACCAGGAGAACGGTACCTGCCCCAACGCATAGTGCCAACTGTAAAGTTTGGTGGAGGAGGAATAATGGTCTGGGGCTGTTTTTCATGGTTCGGGCTAGGCCCCTTAGTTCTAGTGAAGGGAAATCTCAATGCTACAGCATCAAATCAAATTGTTTTAGTCACATGCGCCGAATACAACAGGTATACCTTAAAGTGAAATGCTTACTTACGAGGCCCTAACCAACAATGCAGTTTAAAAAGAATACGGATAAGAATAAGAAATAAAAGTAAGAAGTCATTAAAGAGCAGCAGTAAAATAACAATGGCGAGACAGGGGGGTACCGGTAGAGTCAATGTGCGGGGGCACCGGTTAGTTGAGGTATGTACATGTAGGTAGAGTTATTAAAGTGACTATGCATAGATGATAACAACAGAGAGTAGCAGCGGTGTAAAAGAGGGGGGGGGGGCAATGCAAATAGTCTGGGTAGCCATTTAATTCTCATGGCTTGGGGGTAGAAGCTGTTTAAAAGCCTCTTGGACCTAGACTTGGCGCTCCGATACCGCTTGCTGTGCAGTAGCAGAGAGAACAGTCTCTGACTAGGGTGGCTGGAGTCTTTGACAATTTTTAGGGCCTTCCTCTGACACCGCCTGGTGTAGAGGTCCTGGATGGCAGGAAGCTTGGCCCCGGTGATGTTCTGGGCCGTTCACACTACCCTCTGTAGTGCCTTGAGATCGGAGGCCGAGCAGTTGTCATACCAGGAAGTGATGCAACCAGTCAGGATGCTCCCGATGGTGCAGCTGTAGAGCCTTTTGAGGATCTGAGGACCCATGCCAAATCTTTTCAGTCTCCTGAGGGGGAATAGGTTTCGTCTTACCATCTTCACGACTGTCTTGACCTTCTAGACATTTCTGGATTATTCTAGACGATTGTGTGATTCTAACTTGGTGGCAACAGTTTGAGGAAGGCCCTTTCCTGTTTCAGCATGACAATGCCCCCGTGCACAAAGCAAGGTCTATACAGAAATGTTTTTCGAGATTGGTGTGGAAGAACTTGACTGGCCAACACAGAGCCCTGACCTCAATCCCATTGAACACCTTTGGGATGAATTGGAACGCCGACTGCGAGCCAGGCCTAATTGCCCAACATTAGTGCACGACCTCACTAATGCTCTTGTGGCTGAATGGAAGCAAGTCCCCCCCAGCAATGTTCCAACATCTAGTGGAAAGCCTTCCCAGAAGAGTGGAGGCTGTTATAGCACCAAAGGGGGACCCATCTCCATATTAATGCCCGTGATTTTGGAATGAGATGTTCGATGAGCAGGTGTCCACATACTTTTGTCCACTTAGTGTATATAGTATCAGTCCTGTACAACATGTTACCTCTTCATCTAACCATGCTTAATCTACCTGTTGTGGGATAGTCAGTGTGTTGCTTTTGTCTCTTCTGGTGTGGTTTGATTGGTGTCTCACTTTTTCTCTCACCCACCTCCTCCACCTCTCCTTCTCATTCTGTTGGTGTTTGTCAGGGTACATGCTGGAGCCCGACCCTGACAAAAGACCTGACATCTACCAGGTGTCCTACTTTGCTTTTAAACACGCTCGTCGGGACTGCCCTGTTCAGAATGTTAAGGTCAGTCTTTCTCTGCTCTGGAGACAGTCTACACTGAGTGTACAAAACATTAGGAACACCTTCCTGTTATTGAGTTGCACTGCCTTTTGGCCTCAGAACAGCCTCAGTTCTTTGGGGCATTCCACAGGGATGCAGGCCCCTGTTGACTCCAATGCTTCCCACAGTTGTGTGAAGTTGGCTGGGTATCCTTTGGTTGGTGGACCATTCTTGAGACACACAGGAAACTGTTGAGTGTGAAAAACCCAGCAGCGTTGTAGTTCTTGATGCACTCAAACCGGTGCGCCTGGCACCTACTACCATACCCCGCTCAAAGGCGCTTAAATCTTTTGTTTTGCCCATTCACCTTCTGACTGGCACATCTCAGTTGTCTCAAGGCTTAGAAATCATTCTTTAACCTGTCTCCTCCCCTTCATCTACACTGATTTTGAAGTGGATTTAACAAGTGACATCAATAAGGAATTATATCTTTCACCTGAATTCACCTGGTCAGTCTATGTCATGGAAAGAACATGTGTCCTTAATGTTTTGTACAGTGTATGTGGGTCAGTCTATCTCTGTGCTAGGATGTCTCTCTCTAGTGTTTCCTGTATGTTTAAGTTCTCTGCTCTGACATTGGCCTCAGGGCCAGATCTACCAATGTTCTATTCAATCCATGCCTGAATCTACTGAATGTGCTTGTCATATGGATCCATTCCCTCCCAAATATGAATTTCCAATACTTTTACCTGTAATCATATAGAACTCTCCAATTCCTGCTCAACTCCCTGAGCCGATCAAAGCCAGCGAGGCTGCTGCAGCGAAGAAGAGCCAGAGCCAGACACAGAGTAAGGCCAGGTAAGTCTGTGGTGTTTGTCATACAGGGAGCTGCCTGAGTAATCTTGTAGTTGTTGTTATTATATGCAGCAGTATTGAGGCCAGTATCCATGTTTTTTCAGTTGTGTGTTCTCTGTTCTGCTTTAACATCATTCATAAGGTAATTTCATACCATTGACAAGTTGATCACCAACTCTCACCTTTTTCCCCCCAGACTGACAGACCCCATCCTCACCACTGAGACCTCCATCACGCCCCGGCAGAGGCCCAAAGCGGGCCACGCCCAGCCCAGCGCTGGGATCCTACCCATCCAGCCGGCTGCCCTCACCCCTCGCAAACGGGCCAACCTACCTGCCGGGGGGGCCCTTCCTCTTGGTATGAACCCACCCTCACTCTGTCACTCTGCCTATTTACTGAGGCATGTTAAAAGTTAATTCAGAAAGTATTCACACCCC
The DNA here is from genome assembly GCF_029448725.1 of Salvelinus fontinalis. NCBI lineage: Eukaryota > Metazoa > Chordata > Actinopteri > Salmoniformes > Salmonidae > Salvelinus > Salvelinus fontinalis. The sequence goes on from NC_074666.1 coordinate 24,096,831, forward strand.
TTGACTTTTTCCACATTTTGTTGTGTTACAAAGTAGGATTTAATTTTCTTTTTTTTTGCTCAACGATTGTCGTGGATTTTCAGTACTGAGAGAGACTTGGTCATTTCTTCAAACAATCATCTTTATTTAATATTGATAAATTATTGCAATAATGAGACCGTCAGCCCAACAGTTTTGACTGACTGTTAGGCTGAGAGTATGAATCATACAGACAATGCACAGTTCATACAGCTAATACCCAGAATGCTTGGTTCCACCCCTCCCATAAAGATTTTTATTTTGTATTTATTTCACCTTTATTTAACCAGGTAGGCCAGTTGAGAACAAGTTCTCATTTAGAACTGCGACCTGGCCAAGATAAAGCAAAGCAGTGCGACAAAAACAGCAACACAGTTACACAAACATACAGTCAATAACACAATAGAAAAATCTGTATACAGTGTGTGCAAATGAAGTAAGGAGGTAAGGCAATAAATAGGCCAATAGTGGTGAAGTAATTACAATGTAGCAATTTACACTGGAGTAATATATGTGCAGATGAGGATGTGCAAGTAGAAATACTGGTGTGCAAAAGAGCAGAAAAACAAAAACAAATATGGGGATGAGGTAGGTAGTTGGTTGGATGGGCTATTTACAGATGGGCTGTGTACAGCTGCAGCGATCGGTAAGCTGCTCTGACAGCTGACGCTTAAAGTTAGTTAGGGAGATATAAGTCTCCAACTTCAGTGATTTTTGCAATTCGTTCCAGTCATTGGCAGCAGAGAACTGGAAGGAAAGGCGGCCAAAGGAAGTGTTGGCTTTGGAGATGACCAGTGAAATATACCTTCTGGAGCGCGTGCTACAGGTGGGTGTTGCTATGGTGACCAGTGAGCTGAGATAAGGCGGAGCTTTACCTAGCAAAGACTTATAGATGACCTGGAGCCAGTGGGTTTGGCGACGAATATGTAGCGAGGACCAGCCAACAAGAGCGTACAGGTTGCAGTGGTGGGTAGTATATGGGGCTTTGGTGACAAAACGGACGGCACTGTAATAGACTGCATCCAATTTGTTGAGTAGAGTGTTGGAGGCTATTTTGTAAATGACATTGCCAAAGTCAAGGATCGCTAGGATAGTCAGTTTTACAAGGGCATGTTTGGCAGCATGAGTGAAGGAGGCTTTGTTGTGAAATAGGAAGCCGATTCTAGATTTAACTTTGGAGATGCTTAATGTGAATCTGGAAGGAGAGTTTACAGTCTAGCTTGGGGGGCACCATGAGCCACTTTGGGCTTTCCTGTCTTTTTCTGCCCCTGGTGTTATCTTAACCTCCGACCCTGGCCTAATTTCCCAGGCCAGGATGTCTAAGAACCATTGAGGCATTTATTCTACTCCTCTCTATCCCTGTCACAACCACCCCACATCCTGTCCCTAGAAGGCCAGCTGTAGGTTTTATCACCAGGAAGCTAGAGTGGACACCATACAACTCAGCATTAGCAGGACAGAAATATCTCACTGTTTAAGTAAATAATTGTTACATTTCCAACAAGTCAGGTGAATACATAATTTGTCCCTCACGCGATCTACGCAAAATATTGTGTAATGTCAAAGTTGAAGAAAAATTCAAACATTTGTAAAAAATTAAACACTAATATACAGTATCTTGATTTGAAAGTGTTCAACCCCCTGAGTCAATATATGTTAGAATCACCTTTTGGCAGCGATTACAGCTGTGAGTCTTTCTGGGTAACTCTCTAATAGCTTTCCACACCTGGATTGTGCAACATTTGCCTGTTATTCTTTCAAAATGTTTCAAGCTCTGTCAAATTGGTTGATGATCATTGCTAGACAACCATTTTCAGGTCTTGCCATAGATTTGAAAATAGATTTAAGTTAACTGTAACTCAGCCACTCAGTGTTCTTGGTATGCAACTCCAGTGTAGATTTGGCCTTGTGTTTTAGGTTATGGTCCTGCTGAACGGTGAATTAATCTCCCAGTGTCTGGTGGAAAGCAGACTGAACCAGATTTACCTCCAGGATTTTGCCTGTGCTTATTGCCAATCCGTTTATGTTTTATCCTGAAATATTCCCCAGTTCTTAATGATTACAAGCATACCCATAACTTGATGCAGCACCACTATGCTTGAAAATATGGAGAGTGGTACTCAGTAATGTGTTGTATTGGATTTGTCCCAAATATAACACTTTGTACTCCAGAACTTATTTAGGCTTGCCTTAACAAAGAGTTTGAATACTTATTGACTCAAGACATTTCAGATTTTCATTTTTTATTAATAAAAAATAAATAAATAATGTATTTCCACTGACATTATGGCGTATTGTGTAGGTCAGTGAAAAATATGTGTAAATTACTCAATTTTAAACTCAGGCTGTAACACAATAACATTTGGAAAATAATCAAAGGGTGTGAATACTTTCTGAAGGCACTGTAGCTACTCAAGAGATAAACAGAAGTGACTGAGGTAGATTCTCTACCCTAATGGCAGTAGCTAAGTTGGAGAAAATGGAAGTAAATAAAGATGGCGGACAGTGGGTACTAGCCATGATAAATAAATGTCTGCCTAAGTGGACATGTACCCAAATAAGCGAGCTAGTTAACATTGAGCTGGACCTGCACTGACCTAAAACAGCTGTTTTCCCCTCTTCTTCGGTAACTCAAAGAAATGCCTCTGGGTGCAAACTGTTCAGAACATTCTGCGAAATTTGGTTGACTTATTTCACAAATTAGATCTTAGTTATATTTAGTCAAACATTATATGGCTCTCTTTAGAAACAAATGGCTGGTATGCTTAGAATGTCTCTCAACAGTTTCATCTAATGAGGTCTTGCCAGTGATGTATATAGCATGCAATATATTTTCTTAGTTTCATGGCTTGTATAGTAACCATATTCTGTACTCCTTGCAGGAGTGAACTTAAACCTTGCCCAGCAAGCGGCAGCCCTCCAATCACAGAAGGCACAGAACACAGCTCCACTTCAGCCAGCGACTGGCCAATCACATAGCCCTCCCAGTGAGGTCATACCCCAGCTGGGTGGAAAGCCCCAGGCTGGTGCTGAGCAGAAGCAGGTAAACTCAGGCAGCCAGCTAACACCCAAACCCACAGCCATACTACCCTGCATCCCACTGCTGGCTTCTCTCTGAAGCTAAGCAGGGTTGGGTCTGGTCGATCCTTGGATGGGAGACCAGGGGCTGTTTGTACCATGCGTCTCAGAATAGGAGTGCTGATCTAGGTTTCTGCTGCAAAAATAACTGCCATCACCAGGTGGGGGTGGATGACGTGTCTTCTGAGCATCTGGAAGCGTTTAATGAATCTAATCAATTACAGGACAAAACCCTGCAAGTTTAAAAAAAAGATTTAAGTGGGTTAATATAATTATGGTTATTTGCAACAACAACAAAAAAATTATGAAGACAATTTTCCTCTTTACCCTCTAACGGGTCTGGTAAAATTAATTTCAAAGAAATATAGCTAATTTATTTCATAGGATTTTGTTGCTTAGTGACACATCCACTTATGCCAGCTGTAAAGTGCCATCTGTATGACAAGCTGCTGCCTCAGGATTGGGTTATTGTTCAGCCAACCTTTGTATAGACTGTCATCATGGAACAAGCTTAGATAAGTAGGTCATTGAAGTGCAGGAACCTCTTGACCAAACAGAGAAGAAGTGTGCATTAGGGAGGAAATTGGATGGAAAAAAACTTTACCATAGAATTGCACCCCATTATATTTTCCTGTGATTACATTTTTTACCGTCTCCTCCTATTGCAACAATGGGTCCTTAGTTTTTAGGTAGGTAAGACAGTTTTACGTTATACCGGTATATAATTGTGAAAAAGTGAAGTGTTATGCAGGTGAACCCATGATAACAGCCACGGGCATTCTTAGTGGCACACTGTGTTGTCTATGTGTGAAGCAGCTTTGTCTTCGTTGTCTCGTTTTTTTGACGCTGTGTGCTGTCCTACGTCTTTGTGTGATAGGCTGCTGCTGCAACTGTCCTGGCTATCGCAGCAGTGGGAGGAGTCCCACCTGTGCAGACCAAGGCGGAGGCCCCGAGCACCCCTCAACAGGCCTTGCCTCTCCCGGTGGCCAGTCCTTCCCCTCAGAAGGCCCAGGCTCCGTCCAGCCCAGCCCCACCCAAAGCCCCAGCACGTCGTAAGCAGGCCAGCCAGAGCCAGGCACAGCAGCAACCATCCGCTCAGCCTACTCCAGCCCATCCTCCAGCTGCACAGCAGCCTACAGCTCGGCAGCAACCAGTTCCTCAACAACCAGTTGCCCAGCAACCAGTAGCTCAGACAGAAGCGGCCCAGCATCCACCTGTCAAGACCCAGTCCACCCCTGCCAAGACCAGTCACAACACAGCTGAGACTGAGACGGTAACATACCTGCAGCCTGCACCGCGTCTGCTCCCTGAGCTGTCAGACACACTCAAAACCTGCTTGAAAGTGACATCAGGCCATCCATTGTTCCACCCAGCCATCTATCGTCATGCCAATGCCATCAAATCAAATTTATTTATATAACCCTTCTTACATCAGCTGATATTTCAAAGTGCTGTACAGAAACCCAGCCTAAAACCCCAAACAGCAAGCAATGCAGGTGTAGAAGCACAGTAGCTAGGAAAAACTCCCTAGAAAGGACAAAACCCAGGAAGAAACCTAGAGAGGAACCAGGCTATGAGGGGTGGCCAGTCCTCTTCTGGCTGTGCCGGGTGGAGATTATAACAGAACATGGCCAAGATGTTCAAATGTTCATAAATGACCAGCATGGTCAAATAATAATAATCACAGTAGTTGTCGAGGGTGCAGCAAGTCAGCACCTCAGGAATAAATGTCAGTTGGCTTTTCATAGCCGATCATTAAGAGTATCTCTACCGCTCCTGCTGTCTCTAGAGAGTTGCAAACAGCAGGTCTGGGACAGGTAGCACGTACGGTGAACAGGTCAGGGTTCCATAGCCGCAGGCAGAACAGTTGAAACTGGAGCAGCAGCACGGCCAGGTAGACTGGGGACAGCAAGGAGTAATCATGCCAGGTAGTCCTGAGGCATGGTCCTAGGGCTCAGGTCCTCCGAGAGAGAGAAAAAAGAGAAAGAGAGAATTAGAGAGAGCATACTTAAATTCACACAGGCTGTTTTTTCCTGTCCGTCTTTCACTTCATTTTACTTTGTTTCCCTCATTTTCTTTAGTGTTGTATGTATTTGTATTTGGCATTGAAAGTGAATAATTAGTGAGTGTTATTGGGTTTTGTTATTTTTCATGAGTCGTCCTCTGTTTAATTCTTCTCCCTTCAGTTGGACTGTGAGATTTGTATTGTTTATATTATTGTTTCTTATACTTCCTCTCTCCGTCCCTCTGTCCATGACTCCGCACCACTCTCCAAAGGCAGCAGAGCGCACCCCGAGTAACGTTACCCAGCATGCAGTCGGTGGGCTACCTGGAAGTAACTCCGGCCTACTACTGCAAGAGGCCACAGCAGAGGATGACCTCAACCAGTTAATGTAAGATATGCATGACATCATCACCAGAAATATCAGACTTAGTTAAATATGTCTAGATTTCAATGTGTAATAAAAAGCATGAGCTGGCGCACACCCACTGAAAATTATTTTGTGGAAAGGTGCTGACTAACAGCGAATAAACTTTAAACTATAAAAAAATAAATAGAGTCGCACACTCTATATATAAACTCCTAGTATTTAATTGGGTAAACCACCAACGTTTTGGCATCACTTCTTCAGTGTGTAACAACAAATTGACCTGTTCCGGCATTTGTGTGTTTTTCCAGATCTGTCGGTAAAACTCCACCCAATTCCACCCGGTCCCTTCAGCAGAGTGTTTGTGAACCAGCACAAGACGGCAACTTTGCTGCCTTTGCCCATTCCCCTACCCTCGGCCCTGCCACCGGTTCCCCCACGCAGCCCGCCTGGAACCCTTTTGGTGATGATGACTTCTCCAATCTCGGTGCAGAGCAACTGATTAACAAAGACCTGGTTGATGAACAGGCTGATGGTGAGGCTGTTTGTGTGTGTGCGCATGTGCGTGTTGCACACACAACGGAATACTGTGTGTTCTCAATTCTAAGAGATAGGTGCTAAAAATACACCCTTAGACCTAATTTCTAACATATCCTCTGCTGTAATCGTATTTCCAATCAGATAAAGCTGTATCATTCACTTTGACCTTATCGCTATTAGACGTGGCTGCAGAAGAAGAGGTGGAGACGGCCCCCACAGAGGAACTGATACCTGGCCTGCTGGAGGTCTCCTCTCCTGGGGAAACAACACCCCAACCTGCTGGTGAGACCCTTCTCATCCCCATCACTCATAGTGGTTCAATCCTCTCTGGCTCAGTCGGTAGAGCGTGGTGCTTGCACCGCCAAGGGTTGTGGGTTCAATTCCCACTGGCGCCACCCATACGTAAAATGTATGCATGTCACTTTGGATTGAAGTCACTTTGGATTGAAGCGTCTGCAAAATGGCATATATTAATATTATATTAATGTCCCTACAGTATACAGTGCATTCGGAAAGTATTCAGACCCCTTGACTTTTTACATATTTTGTTATGTTACAGCCTCATTCTAAAAATGTATTAAAGTCGATGGCTTGATAGTTTTTTGCAGATCACACAGCCGTCATACCACTCAGGAAGGAGACACGTTCTGTCTCATAGAGATCAAATCAAATCAAATGTTATTTGTCACATACACATGGTTAGCAGATGTTAATGCGAGTGTACGAAATGCTTGTGCTTCTAGTTCCGACAATGCAGTAATAACCAACGAGTCATCTAACCTAACAATTCCACAACTACTACCTTATACGCACAAGTGTAAAGGGATAGAGAATATGTACATAAAGATATATGAATGAGTGATGGTACACAACGGCATAGGCAAGATGCAGTAGATGGTATCGAGTACAGTATATACATATGAGATGAGTAATGTAGGGTATGTAAACATAAAAGTGGAATAGTTTAAAGTGGCTAGTGATACATGTATTACATAAAGATGGCAAGATGCAGTAGATGATATAGAGTACAGTATATACATATACATATGAGATGAGTAATGTAGGGTATGTAAACATTATATTAAGTGGCATTGTTTAAAGTGGCTAGTGATGCATTTTTTACATACATTTTTCAATTATTGAAGTGGCTAGAGTTGAGTCAGTATGTTGGCAGCAGCCTCTCAATGTTAGTGGTGGCTGTTTAACAGTCTGATGGCCTTGAGATAGAAGCTGTTTTTCAGTCTCTCGGTCCCTGCTTTGATGCACCTGTACTGACCTCGCCTTCTGGATGATAGTGGGGTGAACAGGCAGTGGCTCGGCTAGTTGTTGTCCTTGATGATCTTTATGGCCTTCCTGTGACATGGGGTGGTGTAGGTGTCCTGGACCGGTGATGCGTTGTGCAGACCTCACTACCCTCTGGAGAGCCTTACGGTTGTGGGCGGAGCAGTTGCTGTACCAAGCGGTGATACAGCCCGACAGAATGCTCTCGATTGTGCATCTAGAAGTTTGTGAGTGCTTTTGGTGACAACCCGAATTTCTTCAGCCTCCTGAGGTTGAAGAGGTGCTGCTGCGCCTTCTTCACAACGCTGTCTGTGTGGGTGGACCAATTCAGTTTGTCCGTGATGTGTACACCGAGGAACGTACTTTGGTGCGAAAGGTGCAAATCAATCCCAGAAAAACAGCAAAGGACCTTGTGAAGATGCTGGAGGAAACAGGTACGAAAGTATCTCTATATCCACAGTAAAACGAGTCCTATATCGACATAACCTGAAAGCCCACTCAGCAAGGAAGAAGCCACTGCTCCAAAACATCCATAAAAAAGCCAGACTACAGTTTGCGTCTGCACATGGGGACAAAGATCGTACTTTTTGGAGAAATGTCCTCTGGTATGATGAAACAAAAATAAAACTGTTTTGCCATAATGACCATCGTTATGTTTGGAGGAAAAAGGGGGGCTTGCAAGCCGAAGAACACCATCCCAATCGTGAGCACGGGGGTGACAGCATCATGTTTTGGGGGTGCTTTGCTGCAGGAGGGATTGTGCACTTCATGAGGATGGAAAATTATGTGGATATATTGAAGCAACATCTCAAGACATCAGTCAGGAAGTTAAAGCTTGGTCGCAAATGGGTCTTCCAAATGGACAATGACCCCAAGCATACTTCCAAAGTTGTGGCAAAATGGCTTAAGGACAACAAAGTCAAGGTATTGGAGTGGCCATCACAAAACCTGACCTCAATCCTATAGAAAATGTGTGGGCAGAACTGAAAAAACGTATGTGAGCAAGGAGGCCTACAAACCTGACTCAGTTACACCAGCTCTGTCAGGAGGAATGGGTCATGTCAGGAGGAATGAGATGAAATAAATATAAGATGAAATGAATCATTCTCGCTACTATTATTCTGACACTTCACATTCTTAAAATAAAGTGGTGATCCTAACTGACCTGACAGGGAATTTTTAGTAGGATTAGAAGTTGTGAAAAACTGAGTTTAACTGTATTTGGCTATGTTGTATGTAAACTTCCCGACTGTAGATTCACAAACTTTTTTATTTCCTCATCGTCTACTGGCGCGTGCGTGCCTTTCCAAATCATGTCCAAACAATTGAATTGTCCCCAGGTAAACTCCAATGAAGTTGTAGAAACATCTCAAGGATGATCAATAGAAACAGGATGCCCCTGAGATTAATTTGAGATTCTCATAGCAAAAGCTCTGAATACTTATTGATGTAAATAAGGAATTTCCTTTTATATATATATATATATATATATATATATATATATATATATATATATATATATATATTTACATTTACATTACATTTACGTCATTTAGCAGACGCTCTTATCCAGAGCGACTTACAAATTGGAAAGTTCATACATATTCATCCTGGTCCCCCCGTGGGGAATGAACCCACAACCCTGGCGTTGCAAGCGCCATGCTCTACCAACTGAGCATATATATATATATATATATATACAAAAAAACAATCTTATTTGTGCTATTGTGTGTAGTTTAATGAGGGGAAAAAAATTATTGAATCAATTTCAGAGTAAGACTGTCACGTAACAAAAAGTCAAAGTGTCCGAATACTTTCCGAATACGCTGTATCTCTCAGATATTCCCATAGCTTCCCTTCCTTTGTTCTTTCTTTCTTTAGCAATCAGATGCTCCATTCTCCATTACAATCATCTCCAGTGACACACCCATAGAAATCCTATAATTCACTATTCTATATGTCATACTATGGACATAAAGGAAGGGAACTCTGCTACTCCTCCACTCTCCAACCAAGGTCCATGAACTGAGGAGCTACTGAAATGAAGAGAAAGTTCAGCAACTCTTGGAGGACAGTAGAAGTTCACAAAAGTGCTTATTTATTCCTGCTGAGTAAATGGTCCTCTGTGACCTCATCAGTGGCAATCTGAACTCTAAGCTCAGCAGAAATTCCTTTCTGAGAGCTTTCATTAACTCTGCATGCTCAAAATCCCTAGCTAGCCATTTAATGGGATGTCTTCACTGAATAACTGACCAAGAAAACACTGTGTCTTTGCCTTGAACTATCCATGCCCAATCATCTCTACTTATCAGACGCAGATGGACAACATGCCATGCTTTGTGTATCTCTGCAGTGTTCATTAGTGTATGTCTGTTTTGTTGTCTTTTCTCTGCTGCACCAGTAGAGCAATCTGAAGACATCCTTGGACTGGATACAGGAGAGTCTTTGTTGACTGTTCCGATCCCTTTCAGCACCCTAGCACTCTCAGACACTCCAGGTAAGGTTGTGTCCCTTTCTATTCCTATAAGCACACTCCAAATCACTTACCCCACATAGAGCATCAACACAACATACTGAGATGCTGCATTCGTAAATTCACTCTGGCAATCTACTCCGAGTTCAGAGCACTCAGGTTTGAGAGTGCCAGAGTGCAGAATAACTGATGCATTTACGAAGACGTTACATGCCTGTTGTTTTGACAGGTGCCAGTAAACATCAGGCTGAAAAACAAACGCACCCTTGGAATTCACACACAATTAGTGTTCCTTAGTGGTCATGGTGACGTTTGGCTGTTTTAGTAAGTGGTTGTCAAAAACCATTCCAAGCCTAATCTTCTTTTATTTAAGTCACAAATGGAGCTCAAAATAATGCAGTACTTCATGTTGTAACGTGTGGGATATTGCTCTAAGAAAGCCAAAGTACTGGTAATCATGTTGCTAGCAGTGATGTACAGTGCTCTCTTTCCCAAGTTAAAGGGGCTAGAGTGGACTTGTGCTGTGCCTTGGTCCATGACTTAACTGTAAGTACAGAGTGGAGAGGTAGGAAGAGAGCAGATGTGTGCATGTGTTGTGTTGGGAGATGACCTGGTGTGTAGAGTGGTCTTTAGGGGGAACCCCAGATAGTGGATGTAGCTACTAGCCAGCTCTCTCTGTGTGACTGTGTTATGCATCTGGTGTGAAAATAACATTTAGGGTTTGGTGGCTGTGTGAACAAACGTCTCGATGTATGCAAGATATTCTAATCGCTTGTTAACTGGCTTGTTGGAATGTGATGGAAAGTTGACCTTGTTGGTTTTTATAACTTTTCTTCAAAGTGAACGGTTCCACTGCAAACTGTTTCTCTGCTTGAGATGAAGCTTTCATTCATCTGTAGGGTGATATTCTTTTCTCTATTTAGCTATATTCTAATGTGTTTGTCTCAGATTCTTTGTCTTAATATGTCATTCTTCAGCCATTCTGTTATCTTTTGTTTTATTCATCTGTAATTCATGAATTTATCCCCAACCTCTTTCATTTCCCAATTTTCTCATTCCCTCCATCTCTGTTTTGTTTAAGCTACTGGTACGTAAAAAAAAAAATCTATGTTTTTAGTTGCAGTTCTTTAGCAATATCATTGATTACAAAACCCTTGAAAGCTAATGTAAAAGTCAATCGCTTCATTAAACAATTGAAAACCATTCTAGTTCCTTAAGGCTCCTATTGATGGAAATAATATCAATGGTGATAATGTAAATACCATGGCAGGTTGTCTCCATGAGGGCTGTCAATCACTTCTTGACTGGAAAGCTGCACTTGATAAACAAACATTACGTCTCAACCGTATCAGGTTATTTGGAACTAGGATACACTATTGGCCAGTAAATATAAATGATCAGCAATGTTTCATGTTGGCTCCCCATGAACTAGGAAACGGGCCTTAACGACATGAGTGGGTTGAGTGGTTATAGTTGTAGTACAATAGCTTATCTATATAGGCCTATATGTAAGCGATAAATAAGGACGGTCTGTACATTCTCTGAAAGTAATAGATGACACAGGCTTGGAAGACGTGCAGCTGAGTCCATCCACGAAGTGCATATTAGTTCCAGAAATGTATACGGTATTGTGGTCTCTGTCCTTGCATCACGTTATGTGCTGGAGGCTCAGCTGTACCATCATTTTCCCGCGTTGAACACCCATCCTCTCACATTCCCTATAGCCTAGTTCCCTTTGCCCCCAGTCCAATTTATTATTTGTCCTTCACCTTCTCTTCTCCTCTTCTCTCTCTTCCTTTCTTCACCCCTTTTCTCCATCCTCACAAACTCCTTAATTGCTGTTCTGGCATGACCATGTCAAATGCAGTATTTGTTACCTAGAGTGTTGCTGCCACTCACTTTTTCTTACTGTTCTCTCCCTTTCCATTTACGCTTTCTCGCTCTTCATTTCTCTCTGGGCCTTTAGAGAAGCTTATTGAGGGACTGAAGTCCCCAGATACACACCACCTGCTCCCTGACCTCCTGTCCATGGCTGATCCCTTTGGCAGAATGGTGGCGGAGGCTGTTAATGGTAAAATACTTGGAGATTTCATTGCTGTACACACTTTGTTACGTTTGTTTTTCCCAATGTAAATGTTTTACCATGGAATGCTCCATGGCAATATCCTCTGTCTGCCCTCAGTGCACCCTTTCTTCCTCTCTCTGCTTCCATTTCTCGTTCTCTTCCTCTCTCTTCCTCCCCATCTCCCTCTCTCTGCTTCTCTCTCTCCTTGTCTTTGTCTCTTCCTCCCTCTCTCTACATGTACAGTAGTGGGTCCAGCAGAGAACTCTCTTGTGAGTCTGGACTCTCTGATCCCTGGTCTGGAGGTTCCTATGTCCCAGTCTGAGACAGACTCAACGCTGCTTCATGGTTAGTTTCTGTCTCACAGGCAATGCGACACACAATCTAGATGCTTCCAGAATTGAATGCAACAGTGGAAGAAGATTATGTAGATCTGACGAAACCAAAATGTTTTGGTTTCTGTTATTACTGATAATACCACCTGCCTCGACACTGGTCTTTGATCATTGCATAAGATTTTCAGAGGACGGAGTGGAGCCAGCCCATTGAGTACAATGAGGCTGTCTGATTGATATTTTGAGTGTCTGTCTACCCAGCTAACAGTTCTAGGGAGATAGAATGTTTTTGTAATGTTACTCATAATGTTCCCCTAATGTGTGTCCAGTTTTCCGTTAGGGGAACATTCTAGCTATGTTAGCAAAAACCTTCTGACAATCTTTTTAACATATTTTGGTGTGAAAGTTAGGAGAACATTCCCTTAATGTCTAAAATGTGGTTACAATGTTTTCAGAATATTCTACAACGTTCTAGATGCATTTTATGGGACATTGCAAGAACATTTGTGTCCAGTTTTCTAAGGGTTAGGAGAATATTCCATCAACATCACATCAAACATACACAGAACATGGTTGCTATGTTTTCAGAATATACAATATTCATGTTCTAAACACGTTTCATGAGAACGTTGCAAGAACATTCCTGTGTATCAGTTGTCAGGACGTTGCTTGATGGTGCCAAAGAAACATTCTCCCCCCAAAAATGTTTTTGTTACACATCACGCCTTGTTACTGTTGCCAAGCCCATTGAGGCCCATTGCTTGCAGCTCAACCTCCACTTAGGCTACTGCTAGTAGATTGAGCACTGTGCTCAACAATGCCTGCAAAAGTGGTTTCAAATGGCTAATAATCAAAAACACAAAGCAATGTTAAACAATAAGACATGATCACTGAAAGTAACTAATCAAATGTTCAAGTAGATCTACCGAATAATAACAGTTTTGGAATTGATAAATGGAAGTTGAAACTAAGTATTTTTTTTATGCTGGTGTTCATATATTAGTGTTTGTGAAACACCAAAAGGGAAGTATATTATACATAAGAATACCTCATGTTGGAAGTACTGAAAAAGCTGATGCAGATAGTTAGCTCATTTTTTAATGGTTTCAAAGGAAACCTCCCCATACCCCTACTTATGTTTGGATACTTTGATGTTTAGTGCCTCTATTACCATACATTCTATACTATAGCATGACATTGAGAGCTATTAGGAACACGTGGATTATTTTTCATCCTTTGTCCTTGGCGCTTACTATCTAGTTATTATACATGATACAGTAATATATTTTGGCCATATACTGGAGATATCCTGAACTAAACATTCCAGTCTAACCCTCCCCCCCTTCCCACTCCCCTCTCTCCAACAGATCACTTGCTTGGGGAGGACTCTCTGATGGGTTGCTCTCTCATCTCTCCCCCTTCTGGAGCCTCCTCTCTCTCCTCTGCTCCCGCTTCTGCTGCCTTTAGGTCTGTTCTGGAAGAGTTTGACCTGGCATCTGGGGGTTCCACCCAGTTTCTGTCAGGTAAGGCTCTGTTTCCAAAATCACACGCCCACAACAAGCCCAAACTGAACCACTTAGTCCTACAATTGGAGAGGCAGGAGTGCTGCCACTTATACTTGATGTGTACCGTAGGAACAAATGGTTTGGTTCTCCTTGTTAGGAAGTTAGCTGTTCTCCCTGTTAGGAAGCTAGCTGTTCTCCCTGTTAGGAAGCTAGCTGTTCTCCCTGTTAGGAAGCTAGCTGTTCTCCCTGTTAGGAAGCTAGCTGTTCTCCCTGTTAGGAAGCTAGCTGTTCTCCCTGTTAGGAAGCTAGCTGTTCTCCCTGTTAGGAAGCTAGCTGTTCTCCCTGTTAGGAAGCTAGCTGTTCTCCCTGTTAGGAAGCTAGCTGTTCTCTCTGTTAGGAAGCTAGCTGTTCTCCCTGTTAGGAAGCTAGCTGTTCTCCCTGTTAAGAGAGACAACTACACTAGCAGGCTACTGACTTGCAGTCTAACTCTAACCCTCTGTAGTTGTGTGGTACACTGCTCTCTAACTCGCCTTATCTGCTTCCTCCTTTATCTCTCTACCTTTATGACATTTCTAATTCTTCCTTTATACTCTTGGTTGTGCTGCTTGCTTTACTCAATGCTTGTCCCAAACACCTTAACCTCCCCTTCCCCTTCCTCCTTTCTCGGCTCCATCTTCTGCAGACTCCTCTGATCTCCTGATTCCAGGCTTTGAGCCTCCGCCCAGTACAGAGAAAGGCAACAAGGATGAGTTTGACCCCATCCCTGTCATGGTCTCCTCCCAAGGTAAGCCCAGTGGGCTTCCAGCCTTCACACTGAGGCAGGGAGTCTCTGTCCTGTCCCACTGAGATTGTCATTCATACCTAAACCAGGGTCAGAGGAACTCTGGGATTTGATTCCGGTCAATGTCCTCAGTAGTGTATTAAACCCTGCTCCCCCTTCCCCTTGTAGATTCATCTGAGTAGCCATCCTCACTCTGTGTAGTTATTCCTTAACACTCTTAGATTGTATCTGGAGAGAAATTTCTCTTCCTGTCTTTCTCTGTCTTCTGTAACCTTATCTTCTCTCCCTCTTTTCCCTGGCATCTGTTCTTTCTTACTTACCTCCCTTGCTTTTCCCCCCTGTCCCCCCTGCTTCGCCTTGGCCCACCTCCCTACCGCCCTCCTCTCTGTCCGGACAGTTTCAGGAGGCCACTCTCGAAGTAACAGTGGCAGCTCTGAGTCCAGCCTTCCCAGCTTGACCCGCTCCCTGCTCATGGTGGACCAGCTCATCGACCTGTAGAGGGCGGTGGGGAGCCGGGACACTAAAGAGAGGGGGAGTGGGGGGATGGAGAGACGAGGTAGAAGTATTGATGCTGGAGAGGAAAATAGACCCCACCATTAGTGGTTATACCCCTACACCATTCATCACCAACGCTTGTTCCATGGGAACTCCTGCTGTCATTCCGAACGCACTGGGCCATAGAGTTCTAGAACCATAATCATTGTCCTGTCTGTGTTTGTCCCATCATGCCTCTGATATTGATTCCCGTCATGTCCACCACTTTTCTTCTACCCCCCTCTGCCCTCTCATATCATGCTCTCACAGCATTTAGGCCTATGTTCTGTTGCCTTCTGCGGTCATCATAGCAAACAAGTTCATGGCACACTGCTTCTAACTTTTGCGTTCATGGCACCCTAACAATATAACTTTTGCTTTCACGACACACTAACTTTTTGTAGCTTTTGTATTTGTCACTCTAAATTGATCCAAGAGTTCTTCTTTCTGTAGACCAGGGTCAAATGTTTCACCATGTTTTACTCCTATCTCTCTGGTCAGTCTTGTCCTGTAAGCAACCAGATAATTCCACTCTTGTTGTTAGTAGATGTTGTTATGGTGGACAAGTAGATGTTTTGTCTCCTGCCTTTCTCCAGGGTTATATTTCACTTGGATTATTATTTGCGCACATTTGGTAACAATATCAAAACATTGATTTCTTCTAAACATTTTGAGTTGTACTGTAGAACGTTGCAAAATTGGTTGTCTGTCTGCCAATTTAGTTTTCCACATTCCGGTGGCTGAGTTGTCAGGGATTGTGTTTTAACCCTTAGCGTGAGGTATCATAGCCGGCGTGATGGGATAGATGTCATATCTAAAATGACAGATTTTGATAAAAAATGACTGATTACTCCAGCAGCTGGTCCAGAGGTTGAGCCTCCCTGTGGACGCATCCTCCCAGCTGCCATTAGCAGAGCACTGTAAGAGCCACCAGGCAGGGTACCTGTCTATGGTCAAAATGAGGTAGGAAGCTATTCAAAAAGTTACAAGTTAGCACCAACATACTTTTTAAAGCCTACATTAACATAAATATGGAGCTAACATTCCCAAAGGAAGAAGCTAAGATTTAAAAACACCAGCTTGGCTAGGGACTCAGCTGCACATTGACAACATTGATGCTTTTCTAAAGCATTTGCTTGTTTTCCACTCGTTGACCTCTCTTTAGCCTGACTATACAGACAGTCGGTCAATATCATCCCTTTCATTTCAGCCTGTTTGTGCCCACGCAATCCTTTCATTCTATTCAAACATGCATTCCCACAGAAAGTCCATTCCTACTTGTACATAGATCCTATATTCCAGTCATTTATCGGCCCTACATAATGTATGTATATCTGCAATACCCACAGACTCTGATCCAGTGATCATACGTGTGGTTCCTCTCGTGTAAAAAGTTAACGTTACAAAACATGTATGTCCTCTGTTACTCATCGGTCATCATAGCTTACATTGTGAAAAAAATATATAGAAAAGTTTATTTCATATACAGCTAATAATAAATGTGAATATGAATAGAGTGTTAGAGAATGAATGTATGAAATGAATATCATTATAAATAAAGATTCATATATTTAAATATAATTCTTAAGATGACTATTATAGACAAATACTTTGTTTTTCCTGTGCAGCTGTGTTATTTCTCCCCAGATTCCTATTGTGACATTATCAAAACATACAGTTATGACAATCTTAGCTTTGATCTGTTGTTGAGGGTTGGGTAGGATTTCTCCTTCAAGTAGGGTTTTATTGCAAACAAACTAGTTTGTTGTACATTGGGACCACAACCCAGGGAGCTTTACCATGTCTTATACTGTACCATACTTAATCACGCTGTACAAAGGCAGAGAACTACAGTCTTTGCTGAAATAGTGCTCTACAAAGCCATGCTTTCTCCACGCAGATTTTACATGATCAAAAAGATGCATATCGAAGCATGGCCGTGTTGTTGAATGGTCTGTTCTGGTGTGTTGGTAGACAGTGTTATCATCGGTGTGTGAATGTGTGAACATACAGTAATGGAACTCCTAGCCAGTCTGACTCGTTGGATGTGATGCGGTTGTGTTGCTGTCTAACCTCGCTGCAATAAGTGACATCAACATTGTTGTTTGTGTTGACTTCATCACATTTGAAAAGTACAGGCCCTCTTAAATAGCGCTGAGTCACTCTGTTGCCCATAGAGGAAGCCACTGTTTTTGAGAGTAGAGCACATCAGTGTCTCTCTGAGTGGACCACTAGACTCAGTGATCTGACTGAGGAAAGGAATATATTGGTTATTAGACAGAGAGGGGCAAGCCCTACATAGGACTCAACACTATGACCACATACACGTCAGATCCTATGAAGATAGGAATGCTCACTATACATTTCAAGGAGTTACAGATAATTGCTCTACTACAGTTTTCTAAACAATGCATGCCAAGCAACAACACTTATTGGCAGTATTCTGAAATTCATTGTTGTGTCACATCTATCTCAGGCTGAAGTTCACATCTTATCCCCTCCACTACTGTACAGTCGAGTCATCTGCAGATACTCATGAGGCTTTTGACCTATGCAATCTTTGCTTCTTCCTGTAGACACCACTGTGCTGTTGTTCTTGGTAAAGGTATTGCCCTACAGGTAGTTCAACTTGTGTTGTTGTGAAAAAGAGAACCTTCATGTTGCCCAGTTGTTTTTGCTAAAAGTGGAAAAAGCTGTTTCTGATGACCATTGTTCTCTTGAATGTTCTAGATCTCTGTCCGTCTATATGACACCTAATCCTGCGTCAGCGCTGTCATTTCTGTGTGCACCTTCTATTTTTGTGAGATAACTAAAGAATTACAAAGAAAGGGATGTTGAATAAACATATACATGTGAATGTACTTTTGTGCTGAGTATTGATTGAGTGACTGAAGGGAGTTGATTACTGAGAATTTGACCCTGTCATGGTAGTCATGTGGTTAACGTGATTTATTGGCAGAGAGATTGATTCAGGGGGAGAGGGGCGACACATTTAGCTAGCTGTTATCTTTTAGACACTCACTTCTACTAATGGGGATCCTTAATAAATACAAATAAATACAAATACTCAAGTACAATCAATTAAATCATGTACTGCAAATTAATCACTACTTATTATCATCTTATTTACATATGCGCAGAGGTTTAATTACATTTGGGGGATAACATTGAGTAGATTTCATACTCATTATGCAAAATGATGTTGGGAAAAAAAGTGTTTTCCAAACGTTGAAGTTAGGTTGATTTTAGGTTCTGAATGAAAGATGAAATGATGTAATTTACAGAGGGTGAAAATATGTATTTTTTTGGTCATTCATTCTATGGACAAATTTCAGCTGCACATTTCATCTCAAAGTATGCAATCTATCACATACTTTTTAAAGTCCATTTAACCCCTTTGTTATAGCATCACTAAATAAGTTCAGGAGTAATAATGTGCTTAACAAGTCACATAATAAGTTCCATGTACCCACTCAATGTCTAATAATAGAGTTTAACATGATTTTTGAATACCTCATACAATTATCTGTAAGATCCCTCAGTCGAGCAGTGAATTTCAAACACAGATGCAACCATAAAGACCAGGGAGGTTCTCCAATGCCTTGCAAAGAAGGGCACCTATTGGTAACAGTCCTTGGATATCCCTTTGAGCATGGTGAAGTTATTCATTACACTTTGGATGGTGTATCAATACATGCAGTCACTACAAAGATACAGGCATCCTTCCTAACTCAGTTGCTGGAGAGGAAGGAAACCACTCAGGGATCTCACCATAAGGGCAATGGTGACTTAGAGTTTAATGGCTGTCATGGGATGAAACTGAGGATGGCTCAACATTGTAGTTACTCCACAATACTAACCTAAATGGCAAAGTGAAAATAAGGAAGCTCGTACAGAATAACAATATTCACATACATGCATCATGTTTGCAATAAGGCACTAAAGTAAAACTGAAAAAAATATGGCAAAGAAATTCACTTTATGTCCTGAATACAAAGTGTTACGTTTGGGGGCAAATCCAACACAACACATCACTGAGTACCACTCTTCATACTTTCAAGCATGGTGGTGGCTGCATCATGTTATGGCAGGCCCAGCCCAGGTACTCCCGGTGCTCGGAGGCCCCCCTGCTCCAGCAGCCTGTCGCAGCCCTCCGTGTGGTCTCCAGTGTGGGGCAGCATGCTGCTGTGGGCTCGGTGGCTGTGGGGCCCCTGCACTCCTGGACCATTGGAGGCAGAGCTATAGTGGACCCATTCCTCAGGGACCCCTTCTACCCCAGATGCCCACAGGGAAAGCCTTGATATATGGACCCCCACCCCTTACCAAAAACCAAAGCTGGCCTCCCAGGGAGGGGGCTGATCTGCTGAAGCCTGGCCCAGGCCAGCCCTGCTCTATATCCCCCTGTAGAGGTCATATCCCAGTACCAGTGTGCAATCTAGAATCTAGAATCCCTCTGTTGAGGATGTGATACTATAGGTAGACTGACTGTATTTCTGTACAATTGCAGTATTAACAATGACTTGCTCTGTCTTGCCCATATTCTCCCTGTTTTTCTACACCCTTGTTCTACCTCAGCTTTCTGATTCACCTTCAGATGAAGCATTGCGGCACTTTATTTGCAATACATTGGGATTTTCAGGACACATCAAACTGATTAAACTATTTTGAAACCGTAGATTGTCCAGGATTGTTTCACTCTAAAAGTACTAATAGTAATCTACATTTTCTGAATTAGAGAAGTCTCCCATGTCAAGGGAAATTTGTTTTTTTGTTGAATGGTTTGTGTTTGTATACTGTATATAATTTTGTCACATATTGTTTTTAACACCATGTTAGTAATATACTAATGTTGTGTAAATGAAATTGCTTTTATATGGTTAGACTTGATATACTATTGAAGTACTAAATTACATCAGTTGATTATTTGCCTGATTAGCATGTGACATTTGACCTCTGTGTGAAACGTATATAATCTACATCTACTCTTCCTTACATTGTAACTGTTGTTTTATGCAGTTTCCTTCTTCAAAGGTCAACATAGTAGATCTTGAAAGAAGTCTTATAAGAATATTATAAGAAGTATGGCTGTCAGAGTTAATCAGTTTACTCAAGTTAACTTTTTGTAATTTGAGTTCACATTTTTTTAAATCGTGATTAATCGCATTGTCTTAAAGCGTTCAAAATACACTAAAAACATCCCAATAAATCTATACAGCTAAAAACAACAATGCACTGTAAAAACAAGTTGACATTAAGGTTAAATAAAGTGTGCTTTCTCAATTCACCAAATTTTGCAAACCATTACTTTTGACAAAAAAATCAAGATGTCAATATTCGTGAAATGTTTTTTTTTTAATGAAAAATCTTAATTTGAGCAAATTTCTAATGTGCAATGAATCATGAATAATCACAGCAAACCCTGTGATTAAATCAATTCATTGTTTTTATATTTTGACAGTCCTAATAAATATACATGTTGTCAAAAGAAAGATGACTTTGAAAGGCTTATCTTTAAGGATACTTAAGTTTGGTCCATAACCATAGCAGCAGCCTCTATATTGAATTTTATGCCTTAGTGACTATGTATAAAAATGCACTCTAACATATAGGAGGAACATTATATTGAGCCCAACAGACTGCAGCTTTATATTGTATGCCTATTTACCTTTAATGCTAAATAACCTACCTACAGCAATGATTCTCAAACCTTTTCAACCTACAGACCATAGGAAAAGACAAGGGTCTCGGTGTACCACCCAAAGGCTTCTACCTAAATAGGGATTAATATGTAATACTACAGTATGCCACAGTAAAGTAAATGAAAGTTTACTTGTTGAGCCCAGTGGTGGAAAAAGTACCAATGGTCATACTTGAGTAAGAGTAAAGATACCTTAATAGAAAATGACTCAAGTAAAAGTGAAAGTCCCCCAGTAGAATTCTACTTGAGTAAAAGTATTTGGTTTTAAATATACATATATATATATATATATATCAAAAGTACATGTAATTGCTAAAATATACTTTATCAAAAGTAAATTGGTAAATAATTTCAATATAACATGACCGAATACAAACAGTGTAGCTATTCCCTCCGCAAGGCAATCAAACAAGCTAAGGGTCAGTATAGAGACAAAGTAGAGTTGCAATTCAACGGCTCAGACACAAGAGGTATGTGGCAGGGTCTACAGTCAATCACGGATTACAAAAAGAAAACCAGCCCCGTCGCGGACCAGGATGTCTTGCTCCCAGACAGACTAAATAACTTCTTTGCTCGCTTTGAGGACAATACAGTGCCACTAACACGGCCCGCTACCAAAACCTGCGGACTCTCCTTCACTGCAGCCGACGTGAGTAAAACATTTAAACGTGTTAACCCTCGCAAGGCTGCAGGCCCAGACGGCATCCCCAGAGCATGCGCAGACCAGCTTGCTGGTGTGTTTACGACATATTCAATCAATCCTTATCCCAGTCTGCTCTTCCCACATGCTTCAAGAGGGCCACCATTGTTCCTGTTCCCAAGGAAGCTAAGGTAACTGAGCTAAACGACTACCGCCCCGTAGCACTCACTTCTGTCATCATGAAGTGCTTTGAGAGACTAGTCAAGGACCATATCACCTCCACCCTACCTGACACCCAAGACCCGCTCCAATTTGCTTACCCGCTGATCCTCAACACTGGGGCCCCACAAGGGTGCATTCTGAGCCCGCTCCTGTACTCCCTGTTCACCCACGACTGCGTGGCCATGCACGCCTCCAACTCAGTCATCAAGTTTGCGGACGACACTACAGTGGTAGGCTTGATTACCAACAACGACGAGACGGCCTACAGGGAGGACTCCCTACAGGGAGGAGTGTGGTGTCAGGAAAATAACCTCACACTCAACGTCAACAAAACAAATGAGATGATTGTGGACTTCAGGAAACAGCAGAGGGAGCACCCCCCTATCCACATCGACGGGACAGTAGTGGAGAGGGTAGTAAGTTTTAAGTTCCTCGGCGTACACATCACGGACAAACTGAATTGCAGCGCCTCTTCAACCTCAGGAGGCTGAAGAAATTCGGCTTGTCACCAAAGCACTCACTAACTTCTACAGATGCACAATCGAGAGCATCCTGTCGGGCTGTATCACCGCCCGGTACGGCAACTGCTCCGCCCACAACCGTAAGGCTCTCCAGAGGGTAGTGAGGTCTGCACAACGTATCACCGGTCCAGGACACCTACACCACCCGATGTCACAGGAAGGCCATAAAGATCATCAAGGACAACAACCACCCGAGCCACTGCCTGTTCACCCGCTATCATCCAGAAGGCGAGGTCAGTACAGGTGCATCAAAGCAGGGACCGAGAGACTGAAAAACAGCTTCTATCTCAAGGCCATCAGACTGTTAAACAGCCACCACTAACATCGAGTGGCTGCTGCCAACATACTCACTCAACTCCAGCTCACTTTAATAATGGAAATGGATGGAAATTGATCAAAAATGTTTCACTAGCCACTTTAAACAATGCCACTTAATATAATGTATATGTATATACTGTACTCTATATCATCTACTGCATCTTGCCATCTTTATGTAATACATGTATCACTAGCCACTTTAAACTATACACTTTTATGTTGACATACCCTACATTACTCATCTCATATGTACACTGCTCAAAAAATAAAGGCAACACTTAAGACAACACAATGTAACTCCAAGTCAATCACACTTCTGTGAAATCAAACTGTCCACTTAGGAAGCAACACTGATTGACAATAAATTTCACATGCTGCTGTGCAAATGGAATAGACAAAAGGTGGAAATTATAGGCAATTAGTAAGACACCCCCAAAAAAGGAATGGTTCTGCAGGTGGTGACCATAGACCACTTCTCTTCCTATGCTTCCTGGCTGATGTTTTGGTCACTTTTGAATGCTGGCGGTACTTTCACTCTAGTGGTAGCATGAGACGGAGTCTACAACCCACACAAGTGGCTCAGGTAGTGCAGCTCATCCAGGATGGCACATCAATGCGAGCTGTGACAAGAAGGTTTGTTGTGTCTGTCAGCGTAGTGTCCAGAGCATGGAGGCGCTACCAGGAGACAGGCCAGTACATCAGGAGACGTGGAGGAGGCCGTAGGAGGGCAACAACCCATCAGCAGGACTGCTACCTCCGCCTTTGTGCAAGGAGGAGCACTGCCAGAGCCCTATAAAATGACCTCCAGCAGGCCACAAATGTGCATGTGTCTGCTCAAACGGTCAGAAACAGACTCCATGAGGGTGGTATGAGGGCCTGATGTCCACAAGTGGGGGTTGTGCTTACAGCCCAACACCGTGCAGGACGTTTGGAATTTGCCAGAAAACACCAAGATTGGCAAATTTGCCACTGGCGCCCTGTGCTCTTCACAGATGAAAGCAGGTTCACTCTGAGCACATGAGCACATGTGACAGACGTGACAGAGTCTGGAGATGCCGTGGAGAACGTTCTGCTGCCTGCAACATCCTCCAGCTTGACCGGTTTGGCGGTGGGTCAGTCATGGTGTGGGGTGGCATTTCTTTGTGGGGCCGCACAGCCCTCCATGTGCTCGCCAGAGGTAGCCTGACTGCCATTGGGTACCGAGATGAGATCCTCAGACCCCTTGTGAGACCATATGCTGACACATGCACATTTGTGGCCTGCTGGAGGTCATTTTGCAGGGCTCTGGCAGTGCACCTCCTTGCACTAAGGCGGAGGTAGCGGTCCTGCTGCTGGGTTGTTGCCCTCCTACGGCCTCCTCCACGTCTCCTGATGTACTGGCCTGTCTCCTGGTAGCGCCTGCATGCTCTGGACACTACGCTGACAGACACAGCAAACCTTTTTGCCACAGTTCGCATTGATGTGCTATCCTGGATGAACTGCACTACCTGAGCCACTTGTGTGGGTTGTAGACTCCGTCTCATGCTACCACTAGAGTGAGAGCACCGCCAGCATTCAAAAGTGACCAAAACATCAGCCAGGAAGCATAGGAACTGAGAAGTGGTCTGTGGTCACCACCTGCAGAACCATTCCTTTTTTTGGGGGTGTCTTACTAATTGCCTATAATTTCCACCTTTTGTCTATTCCATTTGCACAACAGCATGTGAAATTTATTGACAATCAGTGTTGCTTCCTAAGTGGACAGTTTGATTTCACAGAAGTGTGATTGACTTGGAGTTACATTGTGTTGTTTAAGTGTTCCCTTTATTTTTTGAGCAGTGTATATACTGTACTCGATACCAACTACTGCATCTTGCCTATGCCGTTCTGTACCATCTCTCATTCATACATCTTTATGTACATATTCTTTATCCCTTTACACTTGTGTGTATAAGGTAGTAGTTGTGGAATTGTTAGGTTCGATTACTCGTTGGTTATTACTGCATTGTCGGAACTAGAAGCACATACATTTCGCTACACTCGCATTAACATCTGCTAACCATGTGTATGTGACAAATAACATTTGATTTGATTTGAAATTATATTATATATTAAGCAAACCAAACGGCACCATATATTAAGCAAACCAGACGGCACCATTTTCTTGTTTTATTTATTTACGGATAGCCAGGGGCACGCTCCCACACTCAGATATAATTCACAAACAAAGCATGTGTTTCGTGATTCCGCCAGATCAGAAGCAGTAGGGATGACCAGGGATGTTTTCTTGATACAGTAAGTGTGTGAATTAGACTATTTTCCTGAATGGAGTAAAAAGTACATACTTTTCTTTAGGAATGTGGTTGAGTAAAAGTAGTCAAAAATATGAATAGTAAAGTACAGATACCCCAAAAAACGACTTAAGTAATACTTTCAAGTTTAGGTTGAGCCTTGTGACAAAACAGATTAGGAACCTCTCTGACCTATCATTTCCCAAAGGATCCACCTCGGATGAATGCTCTATGGGTGTGACATCCTGTCATATATGTTGTTTTTCTCACTCAGTATGTGTCATGTTGTAGGAATGCTGTATAGATTTCATATGCTTTCATGTTATCCCTCCCTCTATGTATCCATATTCCTGGTATTGGTCTATGAATCCATTCATTGAGGAAAGCACAGCAGTCTGGTGCTCTAATCTAGGATTACTGTTCCCTACAACAACCTTGCTGTTCAATGTTTTCTTAACAACCACACTGCTGTAAACTAAAATGATTTTTCATGCAATGCTGTAGTAGGCCTATTACGGATAATGTATTCAGTCACTTGGCATGTCTACCAATCTGATTCGAACATTCATTTTAACAATATGCTTATTTAGACATCATTTGTGTGTGTACTCTCTTTCAAGTGGCTTTCTTATCTCTAATGAATCAGTTGATTGGATTATTGTTTTGATCCCAGAGTAATCAGTCAGAAGGGTATTTTAACAAATGTAGGCTTAATACAAAATGGAATTGAAGAGTCTTATATGGTTGATTAATCCAATGCGAGCAAGCATGTTCTCAGCATCCCCCTCATCATTTTGAAATTGCAACAGAAATAGCTGTAGTGGAGTGATCTACTTGTCTATCACACTGAAGGAGTTGATCGAGAGGCAGCTCACAGAGCCTCAGCTTTCCCTTGGGTATGTGTGCCTGGTTCTTAACCTCCTCTGCCAGGGCTATGTCATCATGGTTGGGCCTTTTCGTTTACTGCCTCCAATCCCTCTGCCACCAAGCTCAGCTAGTAGTTACGGTTGGCTCTGTGTTTGGCCACATGGCATACTTCAGTTCTCTCTCCACAGGATTGTGGCTGTGTCTGCTTCTCAAAGTGTCATTATATAACAGCGTTATACTTTTGGCTCTATACTCCAGCATTTTCAATGTGAGATAGAATGTTTCGTATTAGGCAACAGTACAGAATGTCAGCTTTTATTTGAGAGTGTTTTCATACCAACAGTATCTGTTTTACCATTTAGAAATGAAAGCACTTCATGTATGGGGCGGCAGCTAGCCTAGTGGTTGGAGTGTTGGGCCAGTAACCGAAAGGTTGCTGGATCGAATCCTCGAGCTGACAAGGTAAAAATATGTTGTTCTGCCTTTGAACAAGGCAGTTAACCCACTGTTCCCTGGTAGGCCATAAATAAGAATTTGATCTTAACTGACTTGCCTAGTTAAATAATTTACTATTTTCTACATTGTAGAATAATAGTGAAGCCTCAAAACTATAAAATAACACATATGGAATCATGTAGTAACCAAAACATTGTTAAACAAATCAAAATATATGTAATATTTTAGACTCTTCAAAGTAGCCACCCTTTGCCTTGATGACCACTTTGCACACTCTTGGCATTCTCTCAACCAGATTCACCTGGAATTATATTCCCAACAGTCTTGAAGGAGCACTTATTGGCTGCTTTTCCTTCACTCTGCGGTCCAAATCATCCCAAATCATCTCAATTGGGTTGAGGTCGGGTGATTGTGGAGGCACTCCTTTTTCACTCCTCACTCTCCTTTTTTAGTCAAATAGACCTTACACAGCCTGGAGGTGTGTTGGGTCATTGTACGGTTGAAAAACAAATGATAGTTCCACTAAGCGTTTCACCAGATGGGATTGCTTATCGCTGCAGAATGCTGTGGTAGCCGTGCTGGTTAAGTGTGCCTTGAATTAAAAATAAATCACCAACAGTGTCACCAGCAAAGCACCATCACACCTCCTCCATGCTTCACGGTGGGAACAAAACATGCAGAGATCATCCGTTCACCTACTCTGCGTTTCACAAAGACATGTCGGTTGGAACCAAAAATCTCAAATTTAGACTCATCAGACCAAAGGACAGATTACCACCGGTCTAATGTCCATTGCCTGTGTATCTTGGCCCAAGCAAGTCTCTTATTATTATTTGTGTCCTTTAGTAGTGGTTTATTTGCAGCAATTCGACCATGTAGGCCTGATTCACGCAGTCTCCTCTGAACAGTTGATGTTGAAATGTGTCTGTTACTTGAACTCTCTGAAGCATTTGTTTGGGCTGCATTTTCTGAGGCTGGTAACTCTAATGAACGTGTCCTCTGCAGCAGAGCTAACTCTGGGTCTTCCTTTCCTGTGGCGGTCCTCATGAGAGCCAGTTTCATCATAGCGCTTGATGATGTTTGTGACTGCACTTGAAGAAACTTCTTGAAATGTTCTGTATTGAATGACCATGTCTTAAATCAATGATGGACTGTCATTTCACTTTGCTTATTTGAGCTTTTCTTGCCATAATATGGACTTGGTCTTTTACCAAATAGGGCTATCGTCTGTATACCACACCTACCTTGTCACTACACAACTGATTGGCTCAAACGCATTATGAAGAAAAGAAATTCCACAAATTAACTTAACAAGGTACACCTTTAATTGAAATGCATTCCAGGTAACTACCTCATGAAGCTGGCTGAGAGAATGCCAAGACTGTGCAAAGCTGTCATCAAGACCAAGAATCTAATTTCTCCTTTGCCAAGATAATCCACCTGACAGGTGTGGCATATCAAGAAGATGATCATTACACCTTGTGTTGGGGACAATAAAAGGCTACTCTAATATCAAATCAAAGTTTATTTGTCACGTGCGCTGAATACAACAGGTGTAGACCTTACAGTGAAATTCTTACTTACAGGCCATAACCAATAGTGCAAAAAAGGTATTAGGTGAACATTAGGTAGGTAAAGAAATAAAACAACAGTAAAAAGACAGGCTATATACAGTAGCGAGGCTATAAAAGTAGCGAGGCTATAAACAGACACCGGTTAGTCAGGCTGATTTGAGGTAGTATGTATTTGTATATGTGTATGTATATGGTTAAAGTGACTATGCATGTATGATGAACAGAGAGTAGCAGTAGCGTAAAAGAGGGTTTGGGGGGGGGGGCACACAATGCAAATAGTCTGGGTAGCCATTTGATTACCTGTTCAGGAGTCTTATGGCTTCGGGGTAAAAACTGTTGAGAAGCCTTTTTGTCCTAGACTTGGCACTCCGGTATCGCTTGCCATGCGGTAGTAGAGAGAACAATCTATGACTGGGGTGG
The DNA here is from genome assembly GCF_029448725.1 of Salvelinus fontinalis. Taxonomy (NCBI): domain Eukaryota; kingdom Metazoa; phylum Chordata; class Actinopteri; order Salmoniformes; family Salmonidae; genus Salvelinus; species Salvelinus fontinalis. Next base: position 24,124,793 of record NC_074666.1, read on the forward strand.
CTGGGGTCTTTGACAATTTTTAGGGCCTTCCTCTGACATCGCCTGGTGTAGAAGTCCTGGATGGCAGGCAGCTTAGCCCCAGTGATGTACTGGGCCGTACGCACTACCCTCTGTTGTGCCTTGCGGTCAGAGGCCGAGCAATTGCCGTACCAGGCAGTGATGCAACCAGTCAGGATGCTCTCGATGCTGCAGCTGTAGAACTTTTTGAGGATCTCAGGAGCCATGCCAAATCTTTTCAGTTTCCGGAGGGGGAATAGGCTTTGTCTTCACGACTGTCTTGGTGTGTTTGGACCATTCTAGTTTGTTGTTGATGTGGACACCAAGGAACTTGAAGCTCTCAACCTGCTCCACTACAGCCCCGTCGATGAGAATGGGGGCGTGCTCGGTCCTCCTTTTCCTGTAGTCCACAATAATCTCCTTAGACTTGGTTACGTTGAGGGAGAGGTTGTTATTTTGGCACCACCCGGCCAGGTCTCTGACCTCCTCCCTATAGGCTGTCTCGTTGTTGTCAGTGATCAGGCCTACCACTGTTGTGTCGTCTGCAAACGTAATGATGGTGTTGGAGTCGTGCCTGGCCATGCAGTCGTGGGTGAACAGGGAGTACAGGAAGGGACTGAGCCCACACCCCTGTGGAGCTCCAGTGTTGAGGATCAGCGTGGCAGATGTGTTGCTACCTACCCTCACCACCTGGGGGCGGCCCGTCAGGAAGTCCAGGATCCAGTTGCAGAGGGAGGTGTTTAGTCCCAGGATCCTTAGCTTAGTGATGAGCTTTGAGGGTACTATGGTGTTGAACGCTGAGCTGTAGTCAATGAATAGCATTCTCACATAAGTGTTCCTTTTGTCCAGGTGGGAAAGGGCAGTGTGGAGTGCAATAGAGATTACATCATCTGTGGATCTGTTTGGGCGGTATGCAAATTGGAGTGGGTCTAGCATTTCTGGGATAATGGTGTTGTGGGCCATTACCAACGTTTCAAAGCACTTCATGGCTACGGACGTGAATGCTATGGGTCTGTAGTCATTTAGGCAGGTTGCCATTGTGTTCTTGGGCACAGGGACTATGGTGGTCTGCTTGAAACATGTTGGTATTACAGACTCAATCAGGGACATGTTGAAAATGTCTGTGAAGACACCTGCCAGTTGGTCAGCACATGCCCGGAGCACACGTCCTGGTAATCCATCTGGTCCCGCACCCTTGTGTATGTTGACCTGTTTAAAGGTCTTACTCACATCGGCTACGGAGAGCGTCATCACACAGTCGTCCAGAACAGCTGATGCTCTCATGCATGCCTCAGTGTTGCTTGCCTCAAAGCGAGCATAGAAGTGATTTAGCTCGTCTGGTAGGCTCGTGTCACTGGGCAGCTCGCGGCTGTGTTTCCCTTTGTAGTCTGTAATAGTTTGCAAGCCCTGCCACAAGACGAGCGTCCGAGCCGGTGTAGTATGATTCAATCTTCGCCCTGTATTGACGCTTTGCCTGTTTGATGGTTCGTCACAGGGTATAGCAGGATTTCTTGTAAGCTTCCGGGTTAGAGTCCCGCACCTTGAAAGCGCAGCTCTACCCTTTAGCTCAGTGCGAAAGTTGCCTGTAATCCATGGCTTCTGGTTGGGGTATGTACGTACAGTCACTGTGGGGACGATGTCCTCGATGCACTTATTGATAAAGCCAGTGACTGATGTGGTGTACTCCTCAATGCCATCGGAAGAATCCCGGAACATGTTCCAGTCTGTGATAGCAAAACAGTCCTATAGTTTAGCATCTGCTTTATCTGACCACTTTTTTATAGACCGAGTCACTGGTGATTCCTGCTTTAATTTTTGCTTGTAAGCAGGAATCGGGAAGATAGAGTTGTGGTCGAATTTACCAAATGGAGGGCGAGGGAGAGCTTTGTACGCGTCTCTGTGTGTGGAGTACAGGTGATCTATAATTTTTTTCCCTCTGGTTGCACATTTAACGTTGATGGAAATTTGGTAGAACTGATTAAGTTTCCCTGCATTAAAGTCTCTGGCCACTAGGAGCGTCGCCTCTGGGTGAGTGGTTTCCTGTTTGCCTATTTCCTTATACAGCTGACTGAGTGCGGTCTTAGTGCCAGCATCTGTCTGCGGTGGTAAATAAACAGCCACAAAAAGTATAGCTGAAAACTGTCTAGGCAAGTTGTGTGGCCTGCAATTTATCCCAATATACTCTACTTCAGGTGAGCAAAATCTAGAGACTTCCTTAGATTTCCTACACCAGCTGTTGTTTACAAATATGCACAGACCACCTGCCTCGTCTTACCGGAGTGTGCTGTTCTATCTTGCCGGTGCAGCGTATATCCTGCTAGCTGAATATCCACGTTGTCATTCAGCCTCGATTCCGTGAAACAAAGCATATTACAGTTTTTGATGTCCCGTTGGTAGGATATTCGTGATCGTACCTCGTCTAGTTTATTGTCCAATGATTGCACGTCGGCGAGTAGTATTGACGGTAACGACAGCTTTCCCACTCGCCTTTTCCCGGGTCCTGACCAGGCATCCGGCTCTTTGTCCTCTGTACCTGCGTTGCTTCTTCTTGCAAATAACGGGGATGTCGGCCCTGCCGGGTATTTGGAGATTGTCTTGTGCATCTTGTTTGTTGAAGAAAAAATCTTAGTCTAATCTGAGGTGTGTGATCACTGTTCTGATATCCAGAAGCTCTTTTTTTGCCGTAAGATACGGTGGCAGAAACATTATGTACAAAATAAGTTACAAATAATGCAAAAAGAACCCCACATAATAGCACAGTTGGTTGGGTGCCCGTAAAACCGCTGCCATTTCTTCCGGCGCCATTTTGCAGTTGTCACACAACACAATGCCCCAGATGTCTCAAGTTTTGAGGGAGCGTGTAATTGGCATGCTGACTGCAGGAATGTCCATCAGAGCTGTTGCCAGAACATGTCATGTTCATTTCTCTACCATAAGCTGCCATCAATGTCATTTTAGAGAATTTGGCATTACGTCCAACTGGCCTCACAACCGTAGACAACGTGTTAGGTGGGCGAGCGGTTTGCTGATGTCAGCGTTGTGAACAGAGTGCCCCATGGTGGCTGTGGCGTTATTTTATGGGCAGGAATAAGCTGCGGACAACAAACACAATTGCATTTAATTGATTGCAATTTGAATGCACAGAGATACCGTGACGAGTTCATGAGGCCCATTGTCATGCCATTCATCCACCGCCATCACCTCAAGTTTCAGCATGGTAATGCATGGCTCCATGTCACAAGGATCTGTACAAGTCCTTCAAGGTGAAATTGTCCCAGTTCTTCCATGGCCTGCATATTCACCAGACATGTCACCCATGTCTGGCAAATAAAAAAAATAAAAACAGATACCTTATTTACATAAGTATTCAGACCCTTTGTTGTGAGACGCAAAATTGAGCTCAGGTGCATCCTGTTTCTATTGATCATCCTTGAGATGTTTCTACAACTTGATTGGAGTCCACCTGTGGTAAATTCAATTGATTGGACATGATTTGGAAAAGCACACACCTCTCTGTATAAGGATCCACAGTTGACAGTGCATGTCAGAGCAAAAAAGAAGCCATGACGTCGAAGGAATTTCTCTGTGGGGATGGGAGAACCTTCCAGAAGAGGATCTGCAGAGAAGAATGGGAGAAACTTCCCAAATACAGGTGTGCCAAGCTTGTAGCATCATACCCAAAAAGACCTGAGGCTGTAATCGCTGCCAGAAGTTCTTGAAAAAAGTAGTGAGTAAAGGTTCTGAATACTTATATAAATGTGATTAAAAATAATAATGTTTTATATAAATTTGCAAGTCATTATTGGGTATTGTGTGTTGATTTATGAGTAAAAAAACAAACAATTGAAACCATTTTAGAATAAGGCTGTAACATAACAAAATGTGGAAAAAGTCAAGGGGTCTGAATTCTTTCCGAATGCACTGTAACTATTTGTTCAGCACTTTTGAAATGTACAGCGATAGTATTCAGAACATGGGCCGTTATTACAGTTTTCGTCCTGTACACCAAGTCAGCACCGTAGGATAAATAAAGGGGCATATAAGCAGACAATGAAAGCTCTTACAATATTCAATGATTACATTTCTCCAAAACAGGCTATAGGCTACATGTGCACCACCAAGTCAGAACAGTAGGCTAAGTTATGAGGGAAAAAGGGACCAAATTATTATAGTGAGGCACAGGGCCTACAAACAGCTTACTACACAACATACACTCAGTATTACTTTTTTGGCTACAGTATTCATATCTCCCTGGCATATTACATTATTTATGCAGCAGCATATAAGACATTTCTGGACTCACCTTCTTGTGGACTCTAGAAAAAGTCCCATTTTTATTTTTATTGGCCAGTCTGAGATAAGGTTTTTTCTTTGCATCTCTGCCTAGAAGGCCAGCCTCCCGGAGTCGCCTCTTCACTTGACGTTGAGACTGGTGTTTTGCAGGTACTATTTAATGAAGCTGCCAGTTGAGGACTTGTGAGGCATCGGTTTCTCAAACTAGACATTCAAATGTACTTCTCCTCTTGCTCAGTTGTGCACCGGGGCCTACCATTCTTCTTTCTATTCTGTTTAGAGACAGTTTGTGCTGTTCTGTGATGGGAGTAGTACACAGCGTTGTACGAGATCTTCGGTTTCTTGTCAATTTCTCACATGGAATAGCCTTCATTTCTCAGAACAAGAATAGACTGACGAGTTTCAGAAGAAAGTGCTTTGTTTCTGGCCATTTGTAATCGAACCTACTAATGCTGATGCTCCAGATACTCAACTAGTCTAAAGAAGGCCAGTTGTATTGTTTATTTAATAAGCACAACAGTTTTCAGCTGTGCTAACATAATTGCAAAAGGGTTTTCTAATGATCAATTAGCATTTTTTAAATGATAAACTTGGATTAACTAACACAACGTGCCATTGGAACACAGGAGTGATGGTTGCTGATAATGGGCCTCTGTACGCCTATGTAGATATTCCATTAAAAATTGTTTCCAGCTGCAATAGTCATTTACAACATAAACAATGTCTACACTGTTTTTCTGATGAATTGGATGTTATTTTAATGGACAAAAAATGCACATTTCTTTCAATAACAAGGACATTTCTAAGTGACCCCAAACTTTTGAACAGTAGTGTACGTGTTCTCACCTTTCCACTGAGGGGTCATAGTTTGTAGGCCAAACCGTTCAGACACTACAAACGATTTTGTGAGAAGACCAGTTTTCGTGTCGTCTCATGGTCTGACAAATACTGCTCTAGCTCTGTCACCTTTCCCCGCAGATGCAGACGTGAGACATCGCAGCTGTGGCGGATTGAGACGCGTCCAATGAAAAAAATGCTGATATCTGTAGCTTCAACTGACTGATTTTTAAAATGGGATTATGCTAATTGATTTTCCGTCGCAGCGTGGACATTGTCTCTAGGGGGTTAACCAGAGATGAAAGAAATATACTCAAATACTGTAAAACTATTTGGTGCAATTTGCTTTGTGACTGCCCAAACGGGCAAGTGAAATGTTGTTTCGAAGACAACGTTAATTGCTTTGACTCCATTGTTTCATTTGTGCATGTGCATTTGTAGGCATTACACAATTCTCCTCTCTAAATTCCCTTTCCCCTCTGTGTGTCATTCACTCAATTGCGTTCCGATTTAAAAATGTCACTCCTTGACAAGAGTCACTAGAGACTCAAAGTCACCAGCGGGTAGAACAAAATTAAAACATTGTTTGTTAGGTGCAGGTAGTTGCAGAAACTATGGAATATGTGTTCCAATAATGAGCTTTAGTTTTTGAATAATTGCGTTCAGTCTATTTTCCGCTTAGGCTCCTTTACGAACTGCTAGTGCCATTTACAATTGGTTAGTCTAAACTATAACACCCCTAAACATAGACAGGTTTCACTGAAAATATGCAGAAACATTAGTTTGATAAAGACAGAGCATATTTTTTATCAGAATCATTAAGCATATGCCTACTCCCCAAATAGATGTCGGGACCATAATTCCTCACCATGCAGTCTTCAATATGGAATTGTTAATCCAACATCTGTATAATGAAAAGAAAACAGATTTGGGTTTGTAACCAAACATTTTTTTTCTTTCAACTCTCCAAATTGAGCCTTGTTTCAAATGATCACTCTTTGAAAATACGGTTCCCAGACTCTGTTCTATTTTGTTCTATTGTTCTATTTTCTGCTATATTACTGTACATCATGTTTTTTTTACTATAAAATAGGGATGTCTTCACTGTGAAAAGGGCTCAGGAAGTAAAAGCGTCTTGTCTGCTAAATGAACAAAACAAGGCTATGCCATTGCACAGCCATAGGCTACTACAAGCAAGCGCCACTGCCCTGCTCTGAACTTAGTCACTGTCACTAGCGAGCTACCAACCATTTCTCAACCCTGCAAATTACAGGCTGCTGCCCTATGTACATAGACCTGGAACACTGGCCCCTTTAGTAACCGTAATATCCGCATATTTTTTTCCAGTGCGGGCCTTGTGTTCTAAAAATATAATACTTTTTTTCACTAAGTACTCAAAAAAAAGAATCTTAATGTAAGCACTTAAACAGTCAGGAAATATCAAATACCCATCCCTAGCTTTAGCTAGCCCACAGGTTCCCAATCTCCCAACCTCATAACTAGCTACCAAAGAAGCCATTTCCGGCTATCAATCAAGTTAGAGTAGCTAGCTTGTCTAATATCTTAGCTGGCATGCCAGCTGGAAAGGTTGGTAGACTTTAGAAAAGCAAGCAATTACTAAATGTACTGAATAAGACTTGCATTACTTTCAATCTTTTACTCAGATTTTACCAGAGATGCAGAGAAGAAGATTTAGTTTATTTAAAAAAAGAACCACCAGTCATCATTCACCATTGTTACTATTGGGCAAAACATAAACCAATGCAACCAAAATAAACTGCAAATGCATCCAATAACTTTGTAGAAAAACAAGCTTGGTGTAGTAATTGTGCGCAAGGAATATGGGACCAAATACTACACTTTTGACGACTTTAATACCCTAAGTGAATTTGTCCAAATACTTCTTCACATGGTGGACTAGATACTTAAAGTGCTTTAATTTCTAAACGGTGCAACAGATGTGTGAAAATACCCTCAAATAAAAGGTGACATTCTGTACTGTTGCCTCGTATGAAACGCTTGATCTCAAATCCAAAATGCTGGAGTATAGAGCCCCCTCTTCCCCCCAAAAACACTGTGCAAATACATATGGAGGGGAGCGTATTTTCAACAACCTCAGTCTTCAAACAAAGGTTTCCACATTGTTTGTATGCACTGTTTGACCAATAATAGAATAGATTGAAAATGAGACAGAATATGTACTGAATTCATACACATACAATACATGGCACCAAACATCCTTTCTAAATGACATGCTAAGGACCATGACATGCAGATCTACAAATGTAACCCTGTAGTTTCTTTGTTTGGAGAGGAGAAACTCATGTTGTTTGTCTTCGAGTGCACTTACCTCGTCCCCAGACCAATTTCCCACAGACATTGTCGGTTGAACGTACTGACGTTTTCTTATTACTTTACTTGCTACTATGGGTTATTTTACTTTTCTCTGTTCATCTGATTTGACTGCCCCTAAACCCTATCATGACAACTGATGGTGATTACCTGTGTCCATGTTGATCTTGCTTGTCAGAGGAAATCTGTCTGGTCCAGAGACGAGGGGTTAGAACATCTACAGGTATATGGTGCTGAGTCTCCAGTGCTCAACATTACATCTGCTGTGTTCAAGGCTGCTCCACATGAATCTTTAATGAAACTGTACAAGTGCACCTTAAAGTCCAAGGACATGACAATATGTACTCTCTTACAGAATCCATATGCTGATGCTGCTCACAATTAAGACATGTGTACATGCATTCTGTATATAATGGGAAGTGGGTGGACTGAGAGATCTAAGCATGTGTGAACACAGGGATTAGTGTCAGTTGTCATGTGAAATTCAAAGCTAATGTTCCTCAGAACTTCTGACAATTGCATCCCCTAAAGCCCTGTCCTCATGACAGCCTGTTGTGTCTGCAGGGGCCAGGACAGATTCACTGAGAGAGAGAGAGCAGCAGGAGATGATGCTGGCATTACATTCAATCTCGGAAAAATATTTTATATTATATTATTTACTAATTTGTCAGTCTGCCATTGGAAGACCCACCTCAACCCTATTCAGACTTCTCAATGCATTATTCATATTGAGCCATTTCTTCAGAGAGGAATTCTGTTTGAAGTTATTTCATCCGGTATGAAATAGCCTCCAGCCTCCTAACTTTTCAATCTCATCTGTGAACCTCCAGACCATTACCCGTCTACTCTATAGATGGAGTGAGTTAAATAGCTTCAGGACATCATGTGGGATAGTTGTAGAATATAGAATAGGCTTTTAAGCAAAATGATCATGAATTACATAACAGGAAATCATTGTTCTGAAATTCAATATTTTATTTCACAGAAAAATGGCCTCACTGGTTTTGAATACATTCTATACATTAGTTGACGATACTCAGCAAGCACATACTTAATAAACACATATCTGGATTGGAAATGGGATTAGACCCTGGTGGATTCACAGAGATGCTCATTCCTATTACCTCTGTAGGAATGGCAACACCACAATAGTGACACCATCAAAATGTCCCATATAACAACAGCCAAAGGTCACATCAAAAGGTCAATGTTCACTCGCTGGTTCCTGGTTATCAAGTGGTAGGTCAGCCATGCTGAGTTTAAAGGCACAATCTGTCAGAATTGCTGATTTCCAATGGTCATTCATTTCAATTAATTACATAAATTATAATAATGACTTATGAGCTTAGTACATCTGCCTTACCCTATCATACCCCGATGGCTAAGGTTATTACTCTTTTTTTTGTAAACAATGTAAAGCTTGAACAATATCCATAATCTCCATAATCTCATCTGCCATTAAGAGTCCACAGGACTCTGCCACAGTCCATTATTTTTGCTTTAAAACTCTTGCATGATCTCTGTGTAAGCAAGTAAACCAAGTCATCTGATCTTCCCCAGTCAGAGGTTTTCCTCTTTGCCAATGTGTCTGTCATTAATTAATCAAAAATGCACTTCTATTTTTATCAATCAGCATGTAATATTTACCTAATATAACACATAAAAGACACATTTCAGTTCAAATCTGAGCCATTGATCTTTTAACTTATGAAATATGTACAGTTAAAGTCGGAAGTTTGCATAGACCTGAGCCAAATACATTTAAACTCAGTTTTTCACAACTCCTGACATTTAATCCTAGTAAAAAATCCCGGTCTTAGGTCAGTTAGGATCACCACTTTATTTTAAGAATGTGAAATGTCAGAATAATGGTAGAGAGAATGATTTATTTCAGATTTTATTTCTTTCATCACATTCCGAGTTTACATACACTCAATTAGTATTTGGTAGCATTGCCTTTAAATTGTTTAAGTTGGGTCAAACGTTTTGGGTAGCCTTCCACAAGCTTCCCACAATAAGTTGGGTAAACTTTGGCCCATTCCTCCTGACAGAGCTGGTGTAACTGAGTCAGGTTTGTAGTGTGTGCTACAAAGAGCACACACTTTTTCAGTTCTGCCCACAGATTTTCTATAGGATTGTGGTCAGGGCTTTGTAATGGCCACTCCAAGACCTTGACTTGTTGTCCTTAAGCCATTTTGCCACAACTTTGGAAGTATGCTTGGGGTCATTGTCCATTTGGAAGATCCATTTGCGACCAAGCTTTAACATCATGACTGATGTCTTGAGATGTTGCTTCAATATATCCACATAATTTTCCATCCTCATGATGCCATCTATTTTGTGAAGTGCACCAGGCCCTCCTGCAGCCAAGCACCCCCACAACATGATGCTGCCACCCCTGTGCTTCACGGTTGGGATAGTGTTCTTCGTCTTGCAAGCATACCCCTTTTTCCTCCAAAGATAACTATGGTCATTATGGCCAAACAGTTCTATTTTTGTTTCATCAGACCAGAGGACATTTCTCCAAAAAGTACGATCTTTGTCCCCATTGCAGTTGAAAACCGTAGTCTTTCTTTTTTTATGGCGGTTTTGGAGCAGTGGCTTCTTCCTTGCTGAGCGGCCTTTCAGGTTATGTTGATATAGAACTCGTTTTACTGTGGATATAGAAACTTTTGTACCCGTTTCCTCCAGCATCTTCACAAGGCCCTTTGCTGTTGTTCTGGGATTGATTTGCACCGTTCGCACCAAAGTATGTTTATCCATGACATCATTTTCTGGAATTTTCAAGCTGTTTAAAGGCACAGTCAACTTAGTGTATGTAAACTTCTGACCCACTGGAATTGTGGTACAGTGAATTATAAGTGAAATAATCTGTAAACAATTGTTGGAAAAAATACTTGTGTCATGCATAAAGTAGATTTCCTAACCGACTTGCCAAAACTATAGTTTGTTAACAAGAAATTTGTGGAGTGGTTGAAAAACAAGTTTTTATGACTCCAACCTAAGTGTATATAAACTTCCGACTTCAACTGTAAGTGTTTCCCTTTTGCTAAATGTTGCTTTTTTCTGCAAAGCAGTAAAGTGTTGATATTATCTTCACTGTAGACTCGTGAGCCATACTCACAGTCTTGCACTACCTGTAGCTAGCTACAGTATATGAAAGGATGCCCAAGATCCTGGTCAGTTGGAATAGAGCACATGAAAATCTAATGGAACTTTATTTCACAGATCAATTGCTCAGCTTCTCTATGATACTCTGAGTAAAGTAGAAAGCGTTTCTGATGACTAGAGTTGAGCTTGCTGTCCTGCCTGTCCATCTGTTGATAGTGGTTTCGATTGGTGGAGGAGGAGAGAAAGGCACAGTATTCAGGGACCAGGGTCCATGCTGCTCAGTTCTTTGACGGTCCTTGCTATCTGGGTCCTTGGGATGTCCAACTCTGACGTCATCCCATTGAAGTTGAAATTGAAAATGGTAAGGGTTAAGGGTAGGGTTTAGGGTAGGGACGTCCCATGGACCCCGGATAGCAGTAACCGTTCTTTGACAGATGCTTTTGCCCTTCTCTTCTCTTTCCTCACAGGCATTGGTCAGACGGGTGTGGGGGAGGGCGAGAAGGGGGGGGAGCTCTGCATGGGGGTGGGGCCTGAGGGGGTGGGGGCAGCGAGCCAGTTGGGGAAGGGGGTGTGGCGGAGCTAATGGGTGGAGGGGTGGCAGGGCAAAATAGGAGAGGGGTGGGAGGGCAAAGGGGTGGAGGGGTGGGTGGAGAAACAGATGGGGGAGGACTTAGAGAAGTGGGGGGCAGAGCTCGGTTTGGAGGGGGGGTGTAAGGGGGAGGGGTGATGCAGGAGGGAGGGGGGGGAGTGGATGGCAGAGGTGGTAGAGTAGAAGTGGGAGAGGGGGGCATGTGGGAGAGGGTGCTGTGTGAGGAAGGGTGACTGTAGGTGTGAGGCAGACTGTAGATGGCTGTGGAGGGCTGGTTGTAGACTGGATAACGAGGTGCAGGGTAGGCTTTCACCCGGGTGAAGCTAATGCACCTGCCCTGTAAGTTAGGAGAGAGGGATACAACAGGGAAGAGTGCAATCAGAGGCAGTCATCAGTGTTTTACTGATGCATTGGCGTTATTGCACATCTCTGAATTATTTTATAACGTTTCCATGCAAAGTGGATTTATAGACCTTAGCGTCTCCATTCAAATAGGATCGGAAGGGAATAATACGACCAATCTATCATTTTATTTGTTTTCCGTTCGGAATAATGTGCTGACTCCATCTTGTCTTCTGCTTAGCTATAAATGTCAAATTCAGTCAAAACAACAAGGAGATTTACTCAGGTAGCAACAGCTTCGGAAAGATGCGGAGAGGGGGAATTTTGTAGATGGTTTGCCCCATCCTCCTATCCACATCTGTCATTGAGACCATATAAAAATAAAACTCCCAGCTAGGCTAGAGTTACAGGAAGGTGGGGATGTGGGTAGTCATCTAACATTAATGGCTTCAGCAGATTAGAACACATTCCTTCAGGTTGGAGCAATACAGTATTAGCACTTCAGCCTGTAAATGCCAGGTTACTTTGAGCCTTCCTCGCAGCCACTCTGTCTGTGCACTGTTATAATGATTAACAGCTGCAACTTTTCTGCTCTATGATTTACTGCCTGGCTTGACATGGTTTAAAATATTAGGTTTTAAGATTATTTAATGAAGAAATGGGCAGTGAGTGCATTGAAAAGCAGTTTTAACAAATTAATTGGCGTTCAAAACTGCCAACGTGATGAGTGTGTAGGGATGTAATGAAAATGCCCACTCTCCTCAACTGCCTGGTGGAATAGTTTAGATGAAGAAAAAAAATGATTATAAAGGTTCTGGAAGAATCATCGCAAAAAAAACTAAGTGTAAAAAGAGAATAATAAAGGAAGAGGGTAAACTGAAGCCGAGCCCCTCTCTACTTTCCAGGCTGTCAGCTTTGCTCCTCAGGATGTGGTCTTGGCTCCAGACCTTCCTATTTCCCTCACTTTTACAGGAGTTTGAGTTCTTCTTTCTCTTGAGGATTTGCAACAGAATGGGCCTAGGCATTACGTAGTGTGGTCTTTGCCTCCTTAAAGGAGCAGTCTGTTGTTGCTACATCCATTTTTGTCTCATAAATGTTTTATATGTACCCATTGATTCTTGAAGAAAGTAAATGCCTCATGAGCTTAGTTCTGTTGTACCCCATCAGAACCCAAAATATAAGCTTGTTTTACTCCAATGTTTGTAAACAAAGTAAATGTAAACACACACTATATAGCCTCAGAACATGGTTAAAGCTATACTTTTGATATCATGGATAGTTCATTGCTCTGTCTATGAATTTGAGAGTGGTTACACTTCTCCGTAACCATCCCTCAGCTTTTCACCAAAGCAGGGGCGGGGAAACACTTAAAAAAAAAATCAACTGCTGATTTCAACCGCTTTAACTGTTTCCTCTGATTGTATTTTTTTCATGCTTCTCTTGCATAACAGCATATCTAAGTGCTGGGCCAGTGGGCCTTATGATCCCTTAGAAGAGCTTTGAAAGAAAATCCCCTGTAAGCCATCATTCTCTGTCATATAGGTAAGCATCAGTCACACACTGGCTTTCTTATTGAGTTGCTAAAAGGCTTTCCATGACTCTGCATATCCTTGTGTCAGCCCATACAGTGCAGTGACAGCAGGTAGCATGCGTTGGATGTGTCTTTCTCTATGCTGTTTGTCTTCGTGTCGTACCTTGTCTCCAGGATGGGGTCTCATCACAGACACCCTATCATAGCCTTTCCTCAGGAACACCCACAGAGCATCCAGCTTGCCCTGAACAAAGACAGGAGACAGTAAAGGGAAGAGAAGAACGTTACATAATAGACAAACATGATAATACCAATAATATTGACTGCGTGGTTGCATGTCAGTTGCTTTACACTGCTGTGCTTTGTTTCTATACTGTATATGGTATAGTATACAGGTCTGTTGATCAGTCGGACTGTCTGTCTGCCTGGTGTTCTTTGTCCGTGGAAGGCTGTTTCCCTCAACATCATAATAGTCAAGGAGAAGGGTATATGTCTGTGTCTGTCTGTCTGGTTCTCTTTGTCCATGGAAAGCTGTGTCCCTCCACGTCATAGCAGTCAGGGAGGAGGGTAGGTAGAGATAAAGGGGAAGGAATGTATTGGGTTGGGACTAGCACCAGCTCCCCTCTTCTCTGCAGATTTCGTCCTCCCGAGGTCGGCTCAGTTCATGCCTGGTTCATATTACGGCTCATCCAGCTGACTGAGACGTTATGAAACAAACTTCCTGGAAATGTTGACGCTACAGGAACACTGCAACTAACTAAGAATTCTTTTGATCATAGACATTTTTGGGGGGGTAATGGAATTTAGAGTGCATATGATTGCGTGTGTATGCGAGTGGAAGGTACTGCAATTTTGTTCTTGTTATTGCCCCACTCAATTACAAGAAATTTGAACTTGTATGGTATACCATACATGTTTTTGATCTTTTCCATGGAGTGTAGAGTGCATATGATGCACTTGTATTTCGATAGGAAGGTACTGCAATTTTGTTCTTGTTATTCCACTACTCAACTAGAAATTGTACCTTTTATGGTAGCCACCTCATGCAACCTGGCAACAAGGGTATCCAATTTGTTGCTATTGTTTTTCAACTTCCTGCGCATTGACACCGCTGGTGATGGTAAATGTAAATGACAAAAATATCAAAAATGTTTAATGCACACAGAATTGGAAAGATGTGTTAATTATCTGGTGTGGAAAATTATTGAAAACTTAACTTTTTTGTTTTTACGTAGTAATAGCACTCAGAAGATGATGAAGGGTTAGGAAAAGGCTATCCAAACATTCCTGACCTGCAAACCAATATTTCATTCAGAATTGGTTAAAATTAGGTCAGGGTTTTGGATTTTGGTCAGTCTTTTTGGAGGTCAGCAGTGTCCTTATAAATGCTCTTAGCATAATTAGCATTCCCCATAGGCATGGCAGGTTAACGTTAGCTTTGTGGCACAACAGATTGTCTTCCTAAAATATTTCTGCGTTGTTTCTGTAATTTGTCAATGTTATTCTGTGTCTAACAACATGTCTTTTCAAGTATTGCTCTTTGATTGAAAATGGAAATAGCCTTTGTGGATAACGACTATTAGATACAGTGTAATTACGCTAGCTAGATAACCATCTATGTTGAGTCTATGGGAATGCTAATGTCGGCATCCTACTACATGAGAATAAATGTTTTGATTTTTTCAACCCAAATTTTTTTACTTAGAATTAACATATCGTTTAGATTCTCTGCACTTTTAATAATTTTGGCAAATATAATTTATACACTACATGACAAAAAGTATGTAGACACCTGCTTGTTGAACATCTAATTTCAAAATCATGGGCATTAGTATGGAGTTGGTCCCCCTTTTGCAGCTATAACAGCCTCCCCTCTTCTGGGAAGGCTAGATGTTAGAACAATGCTACGGAGACTTGCTTCCATTCAGCCACAAGATCATTAGTGAGGTTGGGCACTAACGTTGGCCTGGGTCTCAGTCAGCGTTCTAATTCATCCCAAAGGTGTTCGATGGGGTTGAGTTCATGGCTCTGTGCAGGCCAGTCAAGTTCTTCCACACAGATCTCGACAAACCATTTCTGAATAGACCTCACTTTGTGCATGGGGGCATTGTCATGCTGAAACAGGAAAGGGCCTTCCTCAGACTATTGCCACAAAGTTGGAAGCACAGAATTGTCTAGATTCTGTATGCTGTAGCGTTAGATTTCCCTTCACTGGAACTAAGGGGCCTAGCCCAAACCATGAAAAACAGCCCCAGACTATTATTCATCCTCCACCAAACTTTACAGTTGGCACTATGCATTGGGGCAGGTAGCGTTCTCCTGGCATCCGCCAAACCCAGATTCGTCTGTCAAACTGTCGGATGGGAAAGCGTGATTCAACATTCCAGAGAATGCGTTTCCACTGCTCCAGAGTCCAACGGCGGCGAGCTTTACACCACTCCAGTCGACGCTTGGAATTGCGCATGGCGATCTTAGGCTTGTGTGCGGCTATTCGGGCATGGAAACCCATTTCATGAAGCTCCCAACAAACAGTAATTGTGCTGACGTTGTTTTCAGAGGCAGTTTGAAACTCGGTAGTGAGTGTTGCAACCGAGGACAGACGCTTCTGTTAGCTTGTGTGGCCTATCATTTTGCGGCTGAGCCGTTGTTGCTCCTAGACGTTTCCAGTTCACAATAACAGCACTTACACTTGACCGGGGCAGCTCT
The DNA here is from genome assembly GCF_029448725.1 of Salvelinus fontinalis. NCBI lineage: Eukaryota > Metazoa > Chordata > Actinopteri > Salmoniformes > Salmonidae > Salvelinus > Salvelinus fontinalis. The sequence goes on from NC_074666.1 coordinate 24,140,551, forward strand.
AGCAGGGCAGACATTTGAAGGACTTGTTGGAAAGGTGGCTTCCGAGGACGGTGCCACGTTGAAAGTCACTGAGCTCTACTGAATTCTACTGCCAATGTTTGGAGATTGCATGGCTGTGTGCGCGGTTTTATACACCTGTCAGAAACGCGTGTGGCTGAAATAGCCAAATCCAATCATTTGAAGGGGTGTTCACATTGTTTTGTATATATAGTGTATTTACCAACATCTCTTCACTGTGTAACAACAGGCCGGAATGGGTCTTAAGTTGGAAAACAACCACATTTGATCAGGAACTGGGTGTGGCTACGTAACATAAAGTGAACAGTACCTTTATAGGGGAGTACCATTTCTGGGGACTGATGGGTTTGTGCATGCCGTTGTTGAGAGTGCGTGTTGGTGCCATGTCAAACTCCTGCTCTGGCATCTTGACGCGGGCATTCTTGGCTTTCTCTAGTTTGGCCCCTTCCTCAGTAGAACCCTTATCGCCCCAGCGGACCTGAACAGGGACAGGCAACAACAGTCAGTGGCAGGGGAATGGTAATATAATGAGCAGAGCTGAGCCGTAATTGGATGAAGGGCACAGCAGCCCGGGCACAACAGTCAGTGCATTTCTTTCTCACCTCCATTCTCTTGATGCCACCCACACCTCGGCCACCGTAGTATGAGGCATCCACAGTGGGCCACCTCTTCTTGGGATACCCGTCCTCGTCCTCGTCCTTACAATAGAAGAAAAAGAGATCCGTCTTATGGTACCCTTGCCCTATAATGTTCACGATATCAGATGCCTTCAACTCAACCAATGATATTGTTGCAAACAAGCAAGGCAGAGGTCATGCTAAACTTGATGTCCTGGTCAAGTTCAACCAAGTCTCACAAATATATACAGTACCAGTCAAAAGTTTGGACACACCTAAGGGTTTTCCTTTATTTTTTTTACTATTTTCTACATTGTAGAATAATAGTGAAGACATCAAAACTATGAAATAACACATATTTATTTTTTATTTTTTTATTTTACCAGGTAAGTTGACTGAGAACACGTTCTCATTTGCAGCAACGACCTGGGGAATAGTTACAGGGGAGAGGAGGGGGATGAATGAGCCAATTGTAAACTGGGGATTATTAGGTGACCATGATGGTTTGAGGGCCAGATTGGGAATTTAGCCAGGACACCGGGGTTAACACCCCTACTCTTACGATAAGTGCCATGGGATCTTTAATGACCTCAGAGAGTCAGGACACCCGTTTAACGTCCCATCCGAAAGACGGCACCCTACACAGAGCAGTGTCCCCAATCACTGCCCTGGGGCATTGGGATATTTTTTTAGACCAGAGGAAAGAGTGCCTCCTACTGGCCCTCCAACACCACTTCCAGCAGCATCTGGTCTCCCATCCAGGGACTGACCAGGACCAACCCTGCTTAGCTTCAGAAACAAGCCAGCAGTGGTATGCAGGGTGGTATGCTGCTGGCATATGGAATCATGTAGTAACCAAAAAAGTGTTAAACAAATCAAAATATATATTTTTATATTTGAGATTCTTCAAAGTAGCCACTCTTTGCCTTGATGACAGCTTTGCACACACTTGGCATTCTATCAACCAGCTTCATGAGGTATTCACCCGGAATGCATTTCAATTAACAGGTGTGCCTCGTTAAATGTTCATTTGTGGAATTTCTTTCTTTCTTAATGCGTTTGAACCATTCAGTTGTGCTGTAACAAGGTAGGGTTGGTTTACAGAAGATAGCCCTATTTGGTAAAAGACCAAGTCCATATTATGGCAAGAACAGCTCAAATAATTAAAGAGAAACGACAGTCCGTCATTACTTTAAGACATGAAGGTCAGTCAATCTAGAAAATGTCAAGAACTTTGAAAGTTTCTTCAAATGCAGTCGCAAAAACCGTCAAGCGCTATGATGAAACTGGCTCTCATGAGTACCGCCACAGGAAAGGAAGACCCAGAGTTACCTCTGCTGCAGAGGATAAATTCATTAGAATAACTGCACCTCAGATTGTAGCCCAAATAAATGCTTCACAGAGTTCAAGTAACAGACACATCTCAACATCAATTGTTCAGAGGAGACTGTGTGAATCAGGCCTTCACAGTCGAATTGCTGCAAAGAAACCACTACTAAAGGACAACAATAAAAAGAAGAGACTGGCTTGGGCCAAGAAACACGAGCAATGGACATTAGACCGGTAGAAATCTGTCCTATGGTCTGATGAATCCAAATTTGATATTTTTGGTTCGAACCACACTTAACCAGCATGGCTACCACAGTGATACGCCAACCCATCTGGTTTGCGCTTAGTGGGACTATCATTTATTTTCCAACAGGACAATGACCCAAAACACACCTCCAGGCTGTGTAAGGGCTATTTGACCAAGAAGGAGAGTGATGGAGTGCTGCATCTGGCCTCAACAATCACCCGACCTCAACCCAACTGCGATGGTTTGGGTTGAGTTGGACCGCAGGGTGAAGGAAAAGCAGCCAACCTGTGCTCAGCATATGTGGGAACTCCTTCAAGGCTGTTGGAAAAGCATTCCAGGTAAAGCTGATTGAGAGAATGCCAAGAGTGTGCAAAAGTGTCATCAAGGCAAAGGATGGCTACTTTGAAGAATCTAAGATATTTTTTGATTTGTTTAACACTTTTTTGGTTACTGCTTTATTCCATAGGTGTTATTTCATAGTTTTCATGTCTTCATTATTATTCTACAATGTAGAAAATAGTAAAAATTAAGAAAAACCCTTGAATGAGTAGGTGTGTACAAACTATTTATTGGTACTGTATGTAACATGGCATCCCTGTGGTGTGTGACCATGAAGTCTCCCCGTTAGAAACTGCAGCCGCATCTAAGAGCCTGAAAACAGTTACAGTACACAGTAACTAAACTTGTAGCATGACTAAACTGACTAGACTAAACTTGATTTGATTTTAAACTCCTCTCTCTACCTAAAGAGCTGGGCTGCTATCCAGTTTACTGGACAGAAAGTCAAACAACTCCATCCATCTGGAATAATGTCAGACCAATCTGCCCTGTCAATGCTGAACGTCTGCTTCTATCGGGTTAAAATGGAAAATGACAGCTGTGAGTCAATAACTCTATCTAATCCCTATTATGCTCCTGCAGGTTCAGAGCCCTTTGAGGCAGAGAGAGCTGGCTGTTTCAGAGCAGACAACAGGAGACAGAGACACAGTGAGCCTTATAACAGGGTATGATAGTAATGTTTCAACTCTACAAGGTCTAGAAACAAAGTATATGAGACTACAAGATTTACTCACTGAGCTGTCCTCCAGTACCGGAGGTGGAGGCTCATGGATGATCTGCAAAGATGGAAAAAGAAACTGAATCATAATCATAAAAAATTATGTTTTCCATTGGCATACTGTACTGTACGGTACAGGAAATTAGTTTGAATTTGAGAGTGTGATAATGAGAGAATGGTTTGATGACAGAGTGTTACCTACAGTGCCTAGTGAAAGTCTACAGTACACACCCCTTGCACGGTCTTTACAGAGGGTTTATTTGCTGTATTGTCATGCAGAATCACTTAACAGCCTTACTGCAAACAAAATGGATGATTTGTAATGGATTTTTTAACATAGGCATTCTTCTTTTCACTTTTTCATAACAGGCCAGTCATGTGGAGTGAATGCAATGTTGTTGATCCTCTTTATTTTCAAGTATTGTGGCGGCAACATCATGTTATGGGTACGCTTGTCACCGGCAGGGACTGGGGAGTTTCTCAGGATAAAAAAACATGAAAGGAGCAAAGTGCAAAATCAAATCAAATGTTATTGGTCACATACACAAGGTTAGCAGATGTTAATGTGAGTGTAGCTAAATGCTTGTGCTTCTAGTTCCGACCATGTAGTAATATCTAACAAGTAATCTAACAATTTCACAACAACTACCTTAAACACACAAGTGTAAAGGAATGAATAAGGATATGTACATATAAATATATGGATGAGCGATGGCCGAATGGCATAGGCAAGATGCAGTGGATGGTATAGAGTACAGTATATATGTATGAAATGAGTAATGTAGGGTATGTAAACATTATATAAAGTGGCATTGTTTAAAGTGACTAGTGATAGATTTATTACATCCAATTTTCAATTATTAAAGTGGCTAGAGATTTGAGTCAGTATGTTGGCATCAGCCACTCAATGTTAGTGATGGCTGTTTAACAGTCTGATGGCCTTGAGATAGAAGCTGTTTTTCAGTCTCTCGGTCCCAGCTTTGATGCACCTGTACTGACCCCGCCTTCTGGATGATAGCAGGGTGAACACCAGTGGCTCGGGTGGTTGTTGTCCTTGATGATCTTTTTGGCCTTCCTGTGACATCGGGTGGTGTAGGTGTCTTGGAGGGCAGGTAGTTTGCCCCCGGTGATGCGTTGTGCAGACCTCACTACCCTCTGGAGAGCCTTGCGGTTGTGGGTGGAGCAGTTGCCGTACCAGGCGGTGATACAGCCCGACAGGATGCTCTCGATTGTGCATCTGTAAAAATTTGTGAGTGCTTTTGGTGACAAGCCAAATTTCTTCAGCCTCCTGAGGTTGAAGAGGCGCTGTTGCGCCTTCTTCACCACGTTGTCTGTGTGGGTGGACCATTTCAGTTTGTGCGGGATGTGTACGCCGAGGAACTTAAAACTTTCCACCTTCTCCACTACTGTCCTGTCGATGTGGATAGGGGGTGCTCCCTCTGCTGTTTCCTGAAGTCCACGATCATCTCCTTTGTTTTGTTGATGCTGAGTGTGAGGTTGTTTTTCTGACACCACACTCCGAGGGCCCTCACCTCCTCCCTGTAGGCCGTCTCGTCATTGTTGGTAATCAAGCCTACCACTGTAGTGTCGTCTGCATACTTGATTATTGAGTTGACTGCGTGGCCATGTACGCCTCCATGGGTGAACAGGGAGTACAGGAGAGGGCTGAGAACGCACCCTTGTGGGGCCCCAGTGTTGAGGATCAGCGGGGTGGAGATGTTGTTTCCTACCCTCACCACCTGGGGGCAGTCCGTCAGATAGTCCAGGACCCAGTTGCACAGGGCGGGGTCGAGACCCAGCGCCTCGAGCTTAATGACGAGTTTGGAGGGTACTATGGTGTTAAATGCTGAGCTGTAGTCGATGAACAACATTCTTACATAGGTATTCCTCTTGTCCAGATGGGTTAGGGCAGTGTGATTGCGATTGTGTTGTCTGTGGACCTATTGGGGCGGTAAGCAAATTGGAGTGGGTCTAGGGTGTCACGTAGGGTGGAGGTGATATGATCCTTGACTATTCTCTCAAAGCACTTCATGATGACGGAAGTGAGTGCTACGGGGCGATAGTCGTTTAGCTCAGTTACCTTAGCTTCCTTGGGAACAGGAACAATGGTGGCCCTCTTGAAGCATGTGGGAACAGCAGACTGGGATAAGGATTGATTGAATATGTCCATAAACACACCAGCCAGCTGGTCTGCGCATGCTCTGAGGATGCGGCTAGGGATGCCGTCTGGGCCTGCAGCCTTGCGAGGGTTAACACGTTTAAATGTTTTACTCACGTTGGCTGCGGTGAAGGAGAGTCCGCAGGTTTTGGTAGCGGGCCGTGTCGGTGGCACTGTATTGTCCTCAACGTGAGCAAAGAAGTTCTTTAGTTTGTCTGGGAGCGAGACATCTGGGTCCGCAACGGGGCTGGTTTTCTTTTTGTAGTCCGTGACTGACTGTAGACCCTGCCACATTCCTTTCGTGTCTGAGCCGTTGAATTGCGACTGTACTTTGTCTCTATACTGACGCTTAGCTTGTTTGATTCCTTGCAGAGGGAATAGCTACACTGTTTGTATTCGGTCATATTTCCGGTCGCCTTGCCCTGATTTAAAACCAGTGGTTCGTGCTTTCAGTTTTGTGCGAATGCTGCCATTAATCCTCGGTTTCTGGTTGGGGAAGGTCTTAATAGTCGCTGTTGGTACAACATCACCGATGCACTTGCTAATAAACTCGCTCACCGAATCAGCATATACATTAATGTTGTTGTTCGACGCTATCCGGAACATATCCCAGTCCACGTGATTGAAGCAATCTTGAAGCGTGGAATCAGATTGGTCAGACCAGCGTTGAACAGACCTGAGCACAGGCGTTTCCTGTTTTAGTTTCTGTCTATAGGCTGGGAGCAACAAAATGGAGTCGTGGTCAGATTTGCCGAAAGGAGGGTGAGGGATGGCTTTGTATGCGTCGCGGAAGTTAGAGTAACAATGGTCCAGATCCAGGTTAAATGTTAGAGGAAAACCCGCCGTAGTCTTCTGAGAACCTAACCCCGGGATAGTTTTATTTTTCAGCGAGAAAATTACATGCATTTTAATGCCAAAGACACACCAGACTGGCTTTCCGAGGTGGTGAGTGTTCCTGAATGTTCCAGTCTCAGTCTTGACTTAAATCTGCTTGAAAATCAGAGACATGGTTTGAATATTGCTGTCCTGCAATTATTCCCAACCAAATTTACTGAACTTGAGCAATTTTTACAAAAACAATAGATATACAATGAGTATACAAAACATTAAGAACTGCTCTCTCCATTACATAGATTGACCAGGTGAATCCAGGTGAAAGCTATGATCCCTTATTGATCTCACTTGTTAAATCCACTTCAGTCAGAGTAGATGAAGGGGAAGAGACAGGTTAAATAAGGATTTTTAAACCTTGAGGCAATTGATACATGGCTTGTGTATGTGTGCCATTCAGTTAGTGGAATGGGCAAGACAAAATATTTACGTGCCTTTTGAACAGGATATGGTAGTAGGTGCCAGGCGCACCGGTTTGTGTCAAGAACTGTAACGTAACGAGTTTTTCACGCTCAACAGTTTCCCATGCGTATCAAGAGTGGTCCACCACCCAAAGGACATCCAGCCAACTTGACACAACTGTGGGAAGCATTGGAGTCAACATGGGCCAGCATCCCTGTGGAATGCTTTCGAGACCTTGTAGAGTCCGTGCCCTGATGAATTGAGGCTTTTCTGAAGGCGAAAGGGGGGTTGCAACTCAATATTAGGAAGGTGGTCCTAACGTTTGGTATGCTCAGTGTTTGTTGTCCTAAGAGATGTGCAAAGTTGGTAGAATCGTATTCAAAATGATACACAGCTGTAATGGATGCCAGTATTAACTCGGGGGTGTGAAAAAATATCAAATTGAATCACTTTTTAGATGTAATTTTAAAGCTGCAAAACATGAAGACTGTGCAAGGGGGGTGTAGACTTTCACTAGCGACTATATTAATTTTTTGTATGTTTGTTTTTTAGAGGTACTGTAGATGAAACACAATCTCATGAACAAATACTGTGTACTGCAATATCCCAATATACACACACACACTTCACGAAAGGATTACAAAAATTATCTCCTCTTGGACCTTCATTGGGACAAGATGGCTGACGTACCACTGTGCAGCAGAGAGGCCAGAACCACCAGAGCAGAGCCAGCGTCAGGAGGAGCAGCAGGATGAGCAGAGCTATGGCCAAGAATGTCCCGTCAGACTGTGGGAGGCCAAGAGAGGAAATAAGGTCAGAACCTGGTGTACGTAAACTCAAATCTGTGTTTGAACACAAGCTGTATTACCCCCCAGGAATAGACATGGAAGAGTACAGTACTAAAATGAGTAAAACATTTAGAAGCACAACACTGTAGAGAAGGGGTGAGGGGTTGATACTTACACAGCTGACAGAGGTGATGGTGACAGAACTAGATATGAAACTCAGGCCATTGTTCATACTGACGTGGAGGGTAGCTGCCCTGAGGGAGGTGAGAGGAAGGTGAGGGGTGAGGTGACTGCACTGTTTGTATATTTTGCTCTAATATCCTTCAACACATCTCTGTTTTAATTTCAGAGACCGATTGCTTTTCTGAGAAAATACAGTTAGTCGGAAGTTTGCAACACCTTAGCCAAATACATTTAAACTCAGTTTTTCACAATTCCTTACATTTAATCAGAGTAAAAAATCCCTGTTTTAGGTCAGTTAGGATCGCCACTTTATTTTAAGAATGTGAAATGTCAGAATAATAGTAGAGAGAGATTTATTTCACCTTATATTTCTTTCATCACATTCCCAGTGGGTCAGAAGTTTACATACACTCAATTAGTATTTGGTAGCATTGCCTTTTTAAATTGTTTAAGTTGGGTCAAAAGTTTCGGGTAGACTTCCACAAGCTTCCCACAATAAGTTGGGGGAATTTTGGCCCATTCCTCCTGACAGAGCTGGTGTAACTGAGTCAGGTTTGTAGGCCTCCTTACTCGCACACACTTTTTCAGTTCTGCACACAGATTCTCAATGGGATTGAGGTCAGTGCTTTGTGATGGCCACTCCAATACCTTGACCTTTTTGTCCTTAATTAAGCCATTTTGCCACAATTTTGGAAGTATGCTTGGGGTAATTGTCCAGTTGGAAGAACCATTTGCGACCAAGCTTTAACTTCCTGACTGATGTCTTGAGATGTTGCTTCAATATATCCACATCATTTTCCTACCTCATGAAGCCATCTATTTTGTGAAGTGCACCAGTCCCTCCTGCAGCCAAGCACCCCCACAACATGATGCTGCCACCCCCGTGCTTCATGATTGGGGTGGTGTTCTTCGGCTTGCAAGCATACCCCTTTTTCCTCCAAACATAACGATGGTCATTATGGCCAAACAGTTCTATTTTTGTTTCATCAGACCAGAGGACATTTCTCCAAAAAGTACGATCTTTGTCCCCATGTGCATTTGCAAACTGTAGTCTGGCTTTTTTTATGGCGGTTTTGGAGCAGTGGCTTTTTCCTTGCTGAGCGGACTTTCAGGTTATGTCGATTTAGGACTTGTTTTACTTTGGATATAGATTTTTTTGTACATGTTTCCTCCAGCATCTTCACAAGGTCCTTTGCTGTTGTTCTGGGATTGATTTGCACTTTTTGCACCAAAGTACGTTCATCTCTAGGAGATAGAATGCATCTCCTTCCTGAGCGGTATGACGGCTGCATGGTCCCATGGTGTTTATACTTGCGTACTATTGTTTATACAGATGAACGTGGTACCTTTAGGTGTTTGGAAATTGCCCCCAAGGATGAACCAGACTTGTGGAGGTCTACAATTGTTTTTCTGAGGTCTTGGTGGATTTCTTTTGATTTTCCCATGATGTCAAGGAAAGAGGCACTGAGTTTGAAGGTAGGCTTTGAAATACATCCACAGGTACACCTCCAATTGACTCAAACGATGTCAATTAGCCTATCAGAAGCTTCTAACGCCATGACATCATTTTCTGGTTAAAGAGACTGTCAACTTAGTGTATGTAAACTTCTGACCCACTGGAATTGTGAGACAGTGACTTATAAGTGAAATAATCTGTCTGTAAACAATTGTTGGAAAAATTTCTTGTGTCATTCACAAAGTAGAAGTCCTAACCGACTTGCCAAAACTATAGTTTGTTAACAAGAAATTTGTGGAGTGGTTGAAAAACGAGTTTTAATGACTCCAACCTAACACGGAACACAAACTCGCTGCGCAAGTGCGCCATCGTGCAGACATTTTATTTTGTCTCCCCACATCAAACACGATCACGACACGCAGGTTAAAATGTCAAGGTCGAAAAGCATTAAACATTTATGGCAATTTAGCTAGTTAGCTTGCACTTGCTAAATAATTTGTCCTATTTAGCTAGCTTGCTGTTGCTAGCTAATTTGTGCTGGGAAATACACATTGAGTTGTTATTTTACCTAAAATGCACAAGGTCCTCTACTCCGACAATTAATCAACACATAAAACGGTTAACCGAATCGTTTCTAGTCATCTCTCATCCTTCCAGGCTTTTTCATCTTTGAACTTATATGGTGATTGGCATCTAAACTTTCATAGTATTACTACACCGACCGGCAACACAGTTCGTCTTTCAATCACCCATGTGGGAAAAACCAATGACGAGATGTTACGTGGGGTACCTGCTTCTATAAACCAATGAGGAGATGGACTTGCAGCGCGATCTGCGTCAGAAATACGCTTGCGACCAATGTGTGTGCAATAACTGAATTTCTAAATTTATTTTGCAATGGTCGCGCACACGACGCAAGCGGTGTGGTCAGCCTATAAGTGTATGTAAACTTCCGACTTCAACTGTATGTCTTGAAAGCAAAGGAGATGTCATTGTGAGTAATGGGTATGTAAAATAATATATATGTTTATCTTAGCATTTCATGAGTTGGGTTTGGCATGCATCAATTAAAGCAGTGAGGATGTGAGAGTTAAACAGTCACTTACGTCCCCTCCTCCTCCAATACTGGAGCTGGACACAGCAGGTAGGTGTCTCTCACGACCAAAGGTCTTTTCACTATGGGATTATAGAAGAGAATGCATTGTATTATGTGTATATGAATACCTAATACTGTGTATAATGTGCCTCATTATAAATCCTATACAGAAGCTATGCATCCAGCTAGAGTTGCATGGAAATTAAATCTAAAATAAAATCAACAAAATACAGTACAGTAGCTAATTCATTACCAAACGTTGCTATTAATTGAACTATTTAGTTAAAGTATCATAGTTTCAAAGAGTTGTAGATCAAAGAGTGCTTCAAAGACTAGAGTTGAAATTGAAATACTTTGAGACCAATTGTGAAAATTCCTTTCTTTGTTATTGTCTTTGTGGCCCTTTACTTGTGGAAAATGAAGCAACTGAAATCCTTCAGAGTGAGTGTGGTTTATTTACCCTGGCCGAGAGAACGTTCAGTGTGTGCATATGGCACATAAGATCCACATTCCTTCTGTACATCTGAGAAGCCTTAAGTATTCAACCAGATGAAGTAAAGTGAGGCCGTGTGTGTGTGTGCGCGTGTGTGTGTGTGTGGGTGTGGGTGTGTGGGAGTGAGGAAGGACAGACCAGAAATCATTAGGATTTGTAATAACAGTGGGCATGCTATAACCCCCGCCTGCTTGTGGCTAAATCAAACGTAGCCCCATTTCGCATAATGCCTCAGGGAAGAATGCAGAAATATTTCTTCAGTGTAAAGAATTGGACTACTCTCTACTGAATATTGCTTGTCAAAGGATATTATTGCAAGTCCCTTATCCATGGAACTTTTGGAGATTCTAGATGAAATAAACCCTTGCCCTTAAAGCTTCAGAGAGCCTTCTACCTAGCTTATCAGAGACAATGAGGCTACAGCAGATGTGCTAGATCAGTTTTGGATGAGTGAAAGGAACAAAGAAACCTCATTACTTCTCCAACTCAGATCTCTTTGTGCACTGCTGCCGACTCCATTGGTGTGGAATTTGCAACCAGACAGTGGTTTGCAACTTTGGAGCGAGGGTAATCTCTTGCATCAAAATATTTGTGCCACAAGTGCAAAGAAGTCCTTTCTTGGTCCAATGTCCTGTCATGTGTAGGGCACCTTGTGGGATACTGCTGTTCTACATTGACCCAATGAAATGGTTTGGTAAGGAACAGAAGACAGGGAGAAATTGTCTTGAGAACCCAACTGGTTTGATCTAATGAGCTTTCAGGCTCATTCCTTTAGGTTCTTTCGTTCAGGATGTTTGAAATCCTTCTCTTTTGTATTTGCCTGTTTCTTAGTCACAGTCAATAACAGCCAACTCACTGTGACATTGTTGAAACAAATCTCTTTCCAAACCTCATTACCCTGCACTCAGAACCTTGTGTGAAAGTTAGAGATTCTTTCCAGATCATTCAAAACAGGGGTGTTACTGATGGGATTCATTAAGGTTAATGGTCGGTAAATTGTAGATACCGTAACTTCTACTTACTCAAAGTGAGAGTGTCGTTGATGCGGAAGCTACAAAGGACCTTCCCCACCTCGCGGGCATGTGAGAAACCATTTCCTTTCACTACCACCTGGAAGGACTCTAAGCCAGGATGAAAGGGAGAGAACAATCATCAATGCCATCTGTTCACCTTGATAGTCAAAAGTAAAGTGGAATTACAGTTGATAATGATATTTTCAAATCCTTATTTCCTGAGGCCAAAAGCTTTCCAATTATCTATAATGATACATCCCACTGGGCACACCACGTCATTTCAACGTGGATAATTGGGTAATATTTGGTAGATGCATTGATCAATGAGATTCCAAATAATTTTCATCCACTCAAAAAAAAAGTTTGGGGAATTCCCAATGTGTTATCACTATGCCTTCAACCATCTAAAAGCACAATTCAATTCCAATGGAAATCATTGTCTGATTTCTGGTTTAGTTGTTACCTGAATGTGTTATCAATGCGCTTTCAAGCATTTAAAAGCACAACAACATTTAAATGTAATACAATGTCAGATGTTTTGTTTATTTATACAACAACTTAGTGTTATCAATGTGCGTCATCTAATAGCACAACCAAATGACCTGGATTGCAATTGAGATTGCATTAAACTACATGGTGCGAGTGATCAATGCCATATGAGATTCTGTTCAGATAACTGTAGCAATTGTGAAGATTTCCACAGAACTGCGACCCTGAACATGCACGATTTCTATGATTACGTAAGACATTTTACACAAACCTCAAAATGTGCCATGGATGTGATACAAATTATAAGTTTGAATAAATACTGTTACATTAGTTTGTACGATAGCCTTAACATTAAGCTATTTACTGTCTTACAAAAGTAATATTGAATTGTGTTTGGTTGACAATGCAACCAAATATAAACATTTAAAGGAGATGTATGTATCTATTACTTGGATAGTTCAATCTGAGCCACTGGCTTAATCTGCTTATTTTTTTATTTTTTTTTAAAAACTTTTATAAGCTTGAAGCCCTAGGCCTATATGTATTGTCTATTTTTAGAATGTAAACAATAGCTGTTGATGACTTCCCAAATGCTATATACTGTAGGCCTAAATATGGTTACATATAATTTGCTCTGTTGAACCTACCGTTTGGAATGACTTAGATAGCAACAGTGAATCTATTAAGTGGAGACATCTCAACAATTATTCTCATGATAACACATGGTTATAGTCAAATATCAACGCTAAGCAGGGCTGGGTTTGGTTAGAGCCTTAGATGGGAGACTGAAGATACAGCGCATTTGGAAGGTATTCAGACCACTTTACTTTTTCCCACATTTTGTTACGTTACAGCCTTATTCTAAAATGGATTAAATAGTTTGTTTTCCTCATCAATCTGAACACAATACCCCATAATGACAAAGCAAAAACAGTATAGTGTCACGACTTCAACCGAGGCAGGCTCTCCTTCCCGTTCGGGTGGCGTTCGGCGGTCGTCGTCACCGGCCTATTAGCTGCCACTGACTCTTTTTCCTCCCCCCTCCTTATGTGTTTATTTGTTACACCTGTGTTCAGTTAAGTGGGTAATTAGTATGGCTTTATTTGTCAGCCAGCCCGTAGGCGTCTTTGTGCGGGATTGTTACTTTGTAAACCTTTTGGATTTCGGGAGTGGAGATTGTATTTGTGGACTGGGATTGTTGCTCGTGTCGTTGGACCGTCGTGTATGTTCACCCAGTTCGTCCGTGTTGGACATTTGTGTTGGACAGTTGGGGATTAAAGACTCAACTTATTGAAGCTCTGCTGTCTCCTGCGTTTGACTTCGCACCCCCCCGACACCCAGGTCGTTACAGAATCCCGCACCCAGAATGGAGTCAGCAGGAGCAGCAGCCAACCCTCTCCCATCGATGGAGGAACGGGTTCTCCACCACACCACCGTCCTCCATAGAATCGGATCCGCCATGGACCAGATGATGGAGAGAATGGAGCGATGGGAGAGGAGTGGGCTCCTCTCTCCACCTTCAGCTCCCCTTCCTCAGGACTCTTCATCCCCCGGCTCCAGCGCGCTCCGTCTTACGCTCCCGAGGGATTATGATGGAGCGGCGGCAGGGTGCCAGGGGTTTTTACTCCAGCTGGAGCTATACCTGGCCACTGTTCGCCCTACTCCCTCGGGAGCGGAGAGGGTGAGTGTCCTCGTCTCCTGCCTAACGGGTCGTGCTCTGGAGTGGGCCAACGCAGTCTGGAATGGCCCGGACTCAGCGAAGGAGCACTACCCAGAGTTTACCCATCGCTTTCGTGCCGTGTTCGACCACCCCCCAGAGGGCCGAGCGGCGGGTGAGAGACTGTTTCATCTTAGGCAGGAGAAGAGGAGCGCACAGGATTTCGCGCTGGAGTTCCGGACCTTGGCCGCGGGATCAGGGTGGAACGACAGGGCCCTTATTGACCACTACCGGTGTAGTCTCCGGGAGGACGTCCGCAGGGAGCTAGCGTGTCGGGACATCGCTCTTTCTTTGGATGAGCTTATCGACATGTCCATCCGACTGGACAATCTGCTGGCTGCCCGCGGGCGTTCGGAGAGGGTCCTGTGCGTTCCACCACCCAGCGCCCCGGCTCCCATCCCAATGGAGTTGGGAGGGGCCGCGCCTAGGGGTACCGGAGGAGGAGGCCTCCCCTGCACCAGCTGTGGTCGGAGAGGACACACGGCCGATCGGTGCTGGGGGGGTCTGTCTGGGAGTCGAGATGTCAGGCGGAACGCTTCTCGATCACCCCAGGTGAGTCAGCACCAAACTCACTCAGAACCGCCTGTTGGTCACATGTTTGTCTCAATTTTTTTCCCTTTATTTTTCCCCTCTTCCCAGCATAGGGCACTAGTAGATTCAGGTGCAGCTGGGAACTTTATGGATCGCGGACTCGCCCGAGAGTTGGGCGTTCCGCTTGTGCCGATAGATTCTCCCTTTCCCGTGCACTCCCTAGATAGCCGGCCATTAGGGTCAGGGGTGGTCAGGGAGGCCACAGTTCCCCTGGACATGGTGACGCAGGGGAATCATAGGGAACGTATCAGTCTCTTTATTATTGATTCGCCTGCGTTTCCAGTGGTGCTGGGTATTCCCTGGTTGGCCCGGCACAATCCCAATATTTCGTGGAGACAGGGGGTTCTCCAGGGGTGGTCAGAGGAGTGTTCTGGAAGGTGTCTGGGAGTTTCCATTGGTGCCACGTCGGTGGAGAGTCCAGACCAGGGTTCCACGGTGCGCATTCCCCCCGAGTATGCCGATTTGGCAATCGCTTTCTGTAAAAAGAAAGCGACGAAATTACCACCACATCGACCGGGTAGGGATTGTGCGATAGATCTCCAGGTTAACGCTGCGCTTCCCAAGAGTCACGTGTACCCTTTGTCCCAAGAGGAGACGTTGGCTATGGAGACATATGTCGCGGAGTCTCTGGGACAGGGGTACATTCGGCCCTCAATCTCACCCGTCTCCTCGAGTTTCTTTTTTGTGAAGAAGAAGGAGGGAGGTTTGCGTCCGTGTATTGATTATAGAGGTCTAAATGCCATCACAGTGGGGTTTAGTTACCCACTACCTCTCATCGCTTCGGCGGTGGAATCATTTCACGGAGCGCAGTTCTTTACAAAACTGGACCTCAGGAGCGCGTACAGTCTGGTGCGTATTCGGGAGGGGGACGAGTGGAAAACCGCATTTAGTACCACATCGGGCCATTATGAGTACTGCGTCATGCCGTATGGGTTAAAGAATGCTCCAGCTGTTTTCCAATCCTTTGTAGACGACATTCTCAGGGACCTGCACGTGCAGGGGGTAGTTGTGTATATCGATGACATTCTGATCTACTCAACTACTCAAGCCGCGCATGTATCTCTGGTGCGCAAAGTGCTTGGCAGACTGCTGGAGCATGACCTATACGTCAAGGCTGAGAAGTGTGTGTTCTCCAAACAAGCCGTCTCCTTCCTGGGTTATCGCATTTCCACCTCGGGGGTGGTGGTGGAGAGTGACCGCATAAAGGCCGTGCGTAATTGGCCGACTCCAACCACGGTGAAAGAGGTGCAGCGGTTTTTGGGTTTTGCCAACTACTACCGGAGATTTACCCGCGGTTTTGGTCAGGTAGCGGCTCCCATTACCTCACTGCTAAAGGGGGGCCCGGTGCGGTTGCGGTGGTCAGCGGCGGCGGACGGAGCTTTCAACAGGTTGAAGGCTCTGTTCACGGATGCTCCCGTGTTGGCGCATCCGGATCCCTCTTTGGCATTCATAGTGGAGGTGGACGCGTCCGAGGCTGGGGTGGGTGCCGTGCTATCACAGCACTCGGGTACGCCACCAAAACTCCGCCCCTGCGCTTTCTTCTCTAGTAAGCTCAGTGCAGCGGAGCGTAACTATGATGTGGGGGATCGGGAGTTGTTAGCGTGGTCAGGGCTCTGAAGGTGTGGAGACACTGGCTTGAGGGGGCTAAACACCCCTTTCTCATCTGGACCGACCACCAGAATCTGGAGTATATTCGGGCAGCTCGGAGACTGAACCCGCGTCAGGCAAGGTGGGCCATGTTTTTCACCCGGTTTAGGTTCACGTTGTCCTACAGACCCGGCTCCCAAAACGTAAAGGCTGACGCACTGTCTCGCCTTTACGACACGGAGGATAGGACCACCGAGCCCACTCCCATCATCCCCGCCTCGAGGCTGATAGCGCCAGTGGTATGGGAGGTGGACTCGGACATCGAGCGGGCGTTACGGGCGGAACCCGCGCCTCCTCAGTGCCCGGCGGGCCGTAAGTACGTACCGCTTGGTGTTCGGGACCGACTGATTCGGTGGGCTCATGTCCTACCCTCCTCGGGTCACCCTGGGGTGACGAGGACAGTGGGGAGCCTTCGGGGAAGGTATTGGTGGCCTACCTTAGCTCGGGACGTTAGGGTTTATGTCTCCTCCTGTTCGGTATGCGCTCAGAGTAAGGCTCCTAGGCACCTTCCTAGAGGGAAGTTGCAACCCCTCCCCGTTCCACAACGGCCATGGTCTCATCTGTCCGTGGACTTCCTGACCGATCTCCCCCCTTCTCAGGGAAACACTACGGTTCTGGTAATTGTGGATCGGTTTTCTAAGTCCTGTCATCTCCTCCCGTTGCCCGGTATCCCTACTGCCCTACAGACTGCGGAGGCCTTATTCACTCACGTCTTCCGGCACTACGGGGTGCCGGAGGACATCGTTTCTGATCGGGGCCCCCAGTTCACGTCCCGAGTATGGAGGGCGTTCATGGAGCGTCTGGGGGTCACGGTCAGCTTGACTTCCGGTTTTCACCCCGAGAGTAATGGGCAGGTGGAGAGAGTGAACCAGGAGGTGGGTAGGTTTCTGCGGTCCTATTGCCAGGACCGGCCAGGGGAGTGGGCGAGATACATTCCCTGGGCCGAGATGGCCCAGAACTCACTACGCCACTCCTCTACTAATGTGTCCCCCTTTCAGTGTGTGTTGGGGTACCAGCTGGTCCTGGCACCATGGCATCCGAGCCAGACCGAGGCTCCTGCGGTGGAGGAGTGGGTGCAGCGCTCCAAAGAGACCTGGAGGTCCGTCCAGGAGTCCCTTCAACAAGCTACTAGGAGGCAGAAGAGGAGCGCTGACCGCCACCGCAGTGAGGCTCCCGTGTTTGTACCGGGGGAGAGGGTCTGGCTCTCGACCCGAAACCTACCCCTCCGCTTGCCCTGCCCGAAGCTGAGGCCGCAGTGTGTAGGGCCCTTCAAAGTCCTGAGGAGAATAAACGAGGTGTGTTATCGATTAAAACTCCCTTCCTATTATCGTATTAACCCCTCGTTTCATGTGTCTCTCCTCAGGCCGGTGGTAGCTGGTCCCCTGCAGGACGGTGAGGTGCCGGAGGTCCCTCCTCCCCCTCTGGACATCGAGGGGTCCCCGGCGTACACGATACGGGCCATTCTGGACTCGAGACGCCGGGTGAGGGGCCTGCAGTACCTCGTGGACTGGGAGGGGTACGGTCCGGAGGAGAGGTGCTGGGTACCGGTGGAGGACATTTTGGATCCATCTATGTTAAGGGATTTCCATCGCCTCCATCCGGATCGCCCCGCGCCTCGTCCTCCGGGTCGACCTCGAGGCTGGTGTCGGCGCGCGCGTCAGAGGGGGGGTACTGTCACGACTTCAACCGAGGCAGGCTCTCCTTCCCGTTCGGGTGGCGTTCGGCGGTCGTCGTCACCGGCCTACTAGCTGCCACTGACTCTTTTTCCTCCCCCCTCCTTATGTGTTTATTTGTTACACCTGTGTTCAGTTAAGTGGGTAATTAGTATGGCTTTATTTGTCAGCCAGCCCGTAGGCGTCTTTGTGCGGGATTGTTACTTTGTAAACCTTTTGGATTTCGGGAGTGGAGATTGTATTTGTGGACTGGGATTGTTGCTCGTGTCGTTGGACCGTCGTGTATGTTCACCCAGTTCGTCCGTGTTGGACATTTGTGTTGGACAGTTGGGGATTAAAGACTCAATTTATTGAAGCTCTGCTGTCTCCTGCGTTTGACTTCGCACCCCCCCGACACCCAGGTCGTTACATATAGATTGTTTTCTTCTTCAAATAAGTAAAAATAAAAATTGAAATATTACATTTACATAAGTATTCAGACCCTTTACTTTACTTTGTTGAAGCACCTTTGGCAGCGATTACAGGTTCAAGTCAAATCAAGTCAAATGTTATTTGTCACATGTGCCGAATACAACAGGTGTAGTAGACCTTACAGTGAAATGCTTACTTACGAGCCCTTAATTAACCAACAATTCAGTTTTAAGAAAAAAATAAAGAAATAAAAGTAATAAATAATTAAGAGCAGTAATAAAACAGGTTATATACAATGGGTACCGTTACAGAGTCAATGTGCGGGGGCATCGGTTAGTCGAGGTAATTGAAGTATTATATACATGCACTGTAGGTAGAGTTATTTAAGTGACTTATGCATAGATAATAACAGAGAGTAGTAGCAGCGTAAAAGAGTGAAGAGGTGGTGCAGGGGGGGGGGGGGGGGTCAATGCAAATAGTCTGGGTAGCCATTTGATTAGATGTTCAGGAGTCTCATTAAAGAGAAATTCTTTGTCCAGTTCAAGGTGAGTAATCACTGTTCTGATTTCCAGAAGAGACGGTAGCAGCAGCATTATGTACAAAAGAAGTGACAAACAATGTGAAAAAATGTACAAAATAGAACTGTTGATTATCAGCCATCTTTTCCGGCGCCAAGGTCTTATTGGGTATGAAGCTACAAGCGTGGCACACCTGTATTTGGGGAGTTTCTCCCAATCTTCTCTGCAGATCCTCTCAAGCTCTGTCAGGTTGGATGGCGAGTGTCACTGCACAGATATTTTCAGGTCTCTCCAGAGATGTTCGATCGGGTTCAAGTCCGTTCTCTGGCTGGGCCACTCAAGGACATTCAGAGACTTGTCCCGAAGCCATTCCTACATTGTCTTGGCTGTGTGCTTAGGGTCGTTGTCCCGTTAATGTACTTGTCCTCTTGCTCAGTTGTGCACCGGAGCCTCCCACTCTTCTTTCTATTCTGGTTAGAGCCAGTTTGTGCTATTCTGTGAAGGGAGTAGTAAACAGCGTTGTACGAGAACTTCAGGTTCTTGGCAACTTCTTGCATGGAATAGACTTAATTTCTCAGAACAAGATTAGACTGACGAGTTTCAGAAGAATGTTTTTTTGTTTCTGGCTATTTTGAGCCGTAATCGAACCCACAAACGGTGATGCTGCTAATACTCATCTAGTGTAAAGGAGGCCAGTTGTATTGCTTCTTTAATCAGCCCAACAGTTTTCAGCTGTGCTAACATAAGTGCCAAATGGTTTTCTAATGATCAATTATCCGTTTTTAAATGATAAACTTGGATTAGCTAACAGAATGTGCCATTGGAACACAAGAGTGATGGTTGCTGATAATGGGCCTCTGTACGCCTATGTAGATATTCCATAAAAATCAGCCGTTTCCAGCTACAAAGTAATTTACAACATTAACAATGTCTACACTGTAATTCTGATCAATTGGATGTTATTTTAATGGACAAAAGGTGTGCTTTTCTTTAAAAAACAAGAACTTTTCTAAGTGACCCCAAACTTTTGAACGGTAGTATATTTTTTAACTCCATTTTAGAATAAGGCTGTAACGTAACAAAGTGGAATAAGTCAAGGGGTCGGAATGCTTTCCAAATCAACTCTCCAGTAGGAGGTGCTGCCCAGCCTATAGTTTTTTTCTTATCAAGAATATTACGTTGAAGATCTGATGTTGTTTCCAAGGTACAAATTCAACATATTTTATACAAGGTTAGTCTATGTTTAAAATTGGTTATTCTGGAACTCCAACAGAGGAGCTAATACACCACTCACCTCCTGCACAGATACTAGAGGGCTCTGCTGCCAAGATCTCGATGCATGATCTCTTCAGGATCTGAGTGAAGGGAGAAGTGCAAGAGAGAGAGAAACAGGGAGAGGGAGAGGACGAGAGGGAGAAGGCGATGGTTAATGGTGAAGGCGGGAAGCAGCATTACTGGAAACATAAATCTGTTAGAGATAGAGCTGTTGAGGCCTCCTGAGTGGCGCAGCGGTCTAAGGCCCTGCATCGCAGTGCTTGAGGCGTCACTACAGACCCGGGTTCGATCCCAGGCTGTGTCACAACCGGCCGTGACAGTGAGTCGCATAGGGCAGCGCACAATTGGCCCAGCGTCGTCCGGGTTAGGGGAGAGTTTGACTTGGGGCCTTTACTTGGCTCATCGCGCTTTAGTGACTCCTTGTGGCGGGCCGGGTGCCTGCAGGCTGACCTCGGTTGTCAGTTGAACAGTGGATTCCGGGTTATGCGGGGTGGGTGTTAAGGAGCGCGGTTTGGCGCGTCATGTTTCGGAGGACGCATGATTCGACCTTCGCCTCTCCCGAGATCGTTGGGGAGTTCCAGCGATGAGATAAGATCGTAATTGGATATGACAAAAAAATTAAAAGACAAACACAAAAGAATTAGAGCTGTTGAAAGTATGTCAACCTTATACCATGGTATACTTTTAACAGTGTTGAAAACATACCTTACAATAGTGAACAGGTATTTGCCTCATTCTACCAACCACAACAACATTGCCCTTACTGAATCAATGACTCCTTGCAGTGCCTCAAAGCCATCATTCACAGGGAAGACATGGTCCTTACTGTCGGCTATTGTCCAAAGCTAGGGAGTGAGGAGAGTTCTAATTCAATAACAGTGTAATAACAATAATAATCCCCTGCTCACAAAATAAACATGTGAACGTGGCTCACCTGGGTTTCATTGAAGTCTTTTACTCCCACGCAGTAGACTGAGGCGCCCAGTTGACGCGATCGGCTGGCCTAGTTTTCAAAAGGGTCACACAAATAGACATGAAAGTTATTTCATAACTCTATATTGACCAAAGTAGAGGGAACTTCATGTCTGGTGTTAGATATATAGAAAACCAATACAACACAATGTATAAAGGTGTCTCCATAAAGGATGAGCATTGATTCTATGAAGCATTTATGGAAGGCATGCACGACAGATTTGGGGCTTTTCTCCAGCCGTCTCAGTTTGTGCAGGTATTTAGTCTTGAGTCATGACTGACACATGGAGACAAAGATATCCAAGTTTTCTCCAAAGCAGAGTTTGCTGTCTATAATGGTGCAGGCATTTTTGTAGCAGTCCACTCGATCGATTGCTTTGGTTAAATCTTGTGCTTTCACGGCCATAACCAGAGTCTGAGTTTTAGTGAGGTCCCCGGACAGGGTGAATTTTAAGAAAGGTGGGACTCATTTACTGAATTTATATACAGTTTAAAAACTATACAATGCTATTTGGAGAACAGCAAAAACAAGCAAAAATGACTCCAGCCATTATCACCTTGGCTGCTGTAGGTTGTCACCTCAGTCGATCTACAAACACATGGCCTATTATCTATACAATTAGCCTCTACACATTATCTCAACACCAGGATTAAAAACTATAATGTAATAAATACAGAGGGATCTGTTAGCAGAAGAAGTATTTTATATAGCTGGTAGCTGGCCAGATAGCTGGCTAGACTAACTAGACAAATGTACCAATGTATTTGATTTACTGACATGGGCTAATTGAGTGACTGTCAGTAACAAGGTTTCCATCCAACCTTTTTATGTGTGTAAAGTACATGTCAGATAAAAAATGTCATTACAGGCCTGATGGAAACACTACATTTTTCTGTAAACTTTTCAAATGTCGACAAAACAAAATACGCTAGACAAGGTGGGATCTTTCTGTGTCGGTAAAATCTATTATGGGGAAAATGTTGGTGGAAACGCTTTTATGCGCAAATGTTGATATAATAGCTATCATATGGAAATAAAGTCGGAGTCATGCAATGACATGTTGTGTGGTCTTCCCACTACGACTCATTGTGAACGCATACAGTTTATTAGATTACAGATGAAATAAATGATGATGGTGGTGAAAATGCAAGGTATGAGCTTGATGCTCTTTTCCAATAAATATCGAGGGTCTTATTCTGGTGACATGATAATCAATACGTGGCTGACATTTGACAAATAAAAATAATCTTGCTCTTTTGTCCCTAATAATAATCTCATCATGTAGACTATAATTGTGCTTTAGCCAACAGTGTACAGCTAGTGCTGTTGGCTAGAGTGCATGTGCCAATACCAGAGTGTGCACGCTCACTATATAACACTACATTTTTGTGAAAAAAACATCGGTAGAGTTGAAAGTGCGATGGAAACCCATTTAACTTGTATTTTTTATTCGGTGCATGGGAATTTAATGGCAAAAGGTATTTTATGCGCATTACGTCATCAAGCACAGCGTTTTATCAGCAACAAGTCAATTTGATGGAATTACATCTGGTGACAGGCTCAGATTGTTTTTATGCCAATTGAATGGAAACCTAGCTAGTGAGTGACAACTATGTTTGGAAATGTCACCTTGTGTATTCTACTGGTCTAACTCTCAACAGTAAGTTGAGACCCCGACTGAGTTCCTAAAAAGAAAAAAAAGGTTTTTGTTTGTTGAAATGTGAAAAACCTCGGTGTACTCATATGTAGATAAAGTGCTTTGGGTGATCTTCCACAGCCCATGATGATGACTTGGGTCTTGGTGAGTTTAAGTAAACTTCTCAAGTCTAGGAAGTTCTGCACAAAATTAGCATCAGCCAATGTATAGACTGATGGAAACATCCAGTTATTGAAAGGCTTGAGTTTAGGCTCTTTTCCATTTCACTCACTTTAATTACTGATGTAACCAGCTGCAGGAAGATATTCTACATAACCAAAAGTATGTAGACACCTGCTTGTATAACATCTCATTCCAAAATCATGGGCATTAATATGGAGTTGGTCTCTCCTTTGCTGCTGTAACAGCCTCCACTCTTTTGGGAACGCTTTCTACTACATGTTGGAACATTGCTGCAGCGACTTGCTTCCATTCAGTCACAAGAGTATTAGTGATGTCGGGCACTGATGTTGGGCGATTTAGGCCTGGCTTGCAGTCGGCATTCCAATTCATCTTAAAGGTGTTCGATGGGGTTGAGGTCAGGGCTCTGTGCAGGCCAGTCAAGTTCTTCCACACTGATCTCGACAAACCATTTCTGTATGGACCTCTCTTTGTGCACAGGGGCATTTTCATGCTGGAACAGGAAAGAGCCTTCCCCAAACTGTTGCCACGAGGTTGGAAAGCACAGAATTGTCTAGAATGTAATTGTATGCTGTTGCTTTAAGATTTCCCTTCACTGGACCTAAGGGGCCTATACCGAACCATGAAAACGGTCCCAGACCATTATTCCTCCTCCATCAAACTTTACAGTTGGCACTACTGTATGCATTGGGCAAGTAGCATTCTCCTGGCATCCGCCAAACCCAGATTCGTCGGACTGCCGGATGGGGAAGCGTTATTCTTCACTCCAGAGAAAGCATTTCCACTGCTCCAGAGTCCAATGGCGGCAAGCTTTACACCACTCCAGCCGATGCTTGGCATTGCGCATGGTGATCTTAGGCTTGTGTGCGGCTATTCGGGCATGGAAACCCATTTCATGAAGCTCCCGACGTACAGGTTTTGTAAAAACGTTGCTTCCAGAGGCAGTTTGGAACTCTGTAGTGAGTTTTGCAACCGAGGACAAACTATTTTTACATGCTATGCGCTTCAGCACTCTGCGGTCCTGTTCTGTGAGCTTGTGTGGCCTACCACTTTGCAGCTTAGCCGTTGTTGATCTTAGACATTTCTACTTCACAATAACAGCACTTACAGTTGACCGGGGCAGCTCTAGCAGGGCAGAAATGTTATGAACTGACTTGCTGGAAAGGTGGAATCCTTTGACAGTGCCACGTTGAAAGTCACTGAGCTCTTCAGTAAGGCCATTCTACTGCCAATTTTTCCCTATGAAGATTGCATGGCTGTGTCCCTGATTAAATACACATGTCAGTAATGAGTGTGGCTGAAATAGCCGAATCCAGTAATTTGAAGGGGTGTCCACATACTTTTGTATATATAGTGTATTATCAGAAACAGCATTTTTAATAATGATAATTGCAGATTATGACAGGCAGCAGAGTACTGAGAACCCGCTCTTCCAGGACTGGAATATCCTGTGGAATGTGGTTAGCTATTTGCACTCTCCTCACTCTGTGAGTGTAGAGATACAGTAGATATTGCCAATAGATCATCTATTACTGTAGGTCCAAAACCAATATTTATCTCACCTCTCTCTCTGCCAGATCAAACTGATTCTCCCTCAGTTCGCCATCTGTCAAGGCAATGATGACACTGGCCGTACGGAAACCTGATGGACCAGGACAAATGGCTTACAAGACAATAGAGCAGAACAAAATACATCTCCTCAGAACACAGACTGTACTTTCTATCTGTCTCTGAAGGTGAAGATAATAATTGGATAATTCATTCTATTACCTCTGATACCATAAATTGGGTTCAATGGGTTTTATTTGAACTGTTTTGTGTCTGCTTATGACATAAAGAGAGACAGAGTTCTACCCAAATTATTTATTCCAAGTGCCAAAAAAATAGAATAATCTACTCACTGTCACCAGCATAGTAGATTTGTTCACTGGCCTGGAGGAGCAGATAGAAGAAGCAGAATGTTTAGAAGGATACTTTATTGATCAATATGAGACAGCAATTTGTCTTCTGCTTTTACCCATAGATAGATAAGAAGGTTATGTGAAAATAAAAATACACTTTTGTAATTTTTGCAGAAGGACGTCTAGCTGTTGCCCAGTTACCTTCAGCTACTGGTCTCCAATCCATTACTCACCCTTTGGAACCCTTTGTGCATAAACGTGTCTCCCCCAGGATGCACCATGCGGAGCTCTTCCAGGCCTGCCCGAATCTGCTCCCTGCTCACACACAATCACAATATACCATTGGTATCGTCAGTGTATCATGTGGGCAGTACCCCCGTAATAGAAAGTTTGACACACAGTACCATCCACAAAACGATTAACCAATGAGTGAAATGGGCAGATCATTAAAAGTGTTGTATTATGAGGGGATTATGTCTTGCCTGTCTTCTGTTAGTTTCATCAGGATCCGTCCCTCTGTAGAAAATACAATGAAGGACATCCGCAGCTGAGGGCTAGAGAGAAAGAGATACAGGAAATACTTGAGTAAATAAGGGACACAACGTATATTGAAAGCAGGTGCTTCCACACAGTTGTGGTTCCTGAGTTAATTAAGTAATGAACATCCCATCATGCTTAGGGTCATGTATAAAAATGCTGGGCAGGTCATTATTTTGGATACAATGGCTATGCCCCCATCCACAGGGCACGAGGGGTCACTGACAGGTTTGATGAGCTTGAAAATAATGTAAACCATATGCCATGGCCGTCTGTCACTAGATCACAACTCAATTAAAAGCTTATGGGAGATTCTGGAATGGCGCCTAAGACAGCGTTTTCCACCACCGTCAACAAAACACCAAATGATGGAGTTTCTCCAATAGAGTTCCAGACACTTGTAGAATCTATGTCAAGGTGCAATGAAGCTGTTCTGGCTTGTTATGGCCCAAAGCCCTATAAAGACACTTTGTGTTGGTATTTCCTTTATTTTGC
The DNA here is from genome assembly GCF_029448725.1 of Salvelinus fontinalis. Classification (NCBI taxonomy): domain Eukaryota; kingdom Metazoa; phylum Chordata; class Actinopteri; order Salmoniformes; family Salmonidae; genus Salvelinus; species Salvelinus fontinalis. The sequence continues at coordinate 24,166,363 of NC_074666.1, forward strand.
CAGTTACATGTAGATGGGAGGGTATTTCCACAGTTGACAGACAGACATAATCTCTTTATGTATGATGCGGTCTTGTCCAAATACTTTGTGCAAAACATGTCTGTTTATATCCTTACTGGAATTGATACATCCTTACTGGCCAGTAAACATTAATTGGGCTCTCTGGTACTTGTAGTGGTATCTGGGTAACAATCCAGGCAATACTGTACCTTATGAATTTATGAGCCAGGTGATCAACAAAGTAATAGATCTCATTCCAGTGGTGCTGCACACTCCCGGACCTAAAAGAAAGGTTAGAAGATGTCTGTTAGTGTGGTAGAGCTGTTAAAAGGGCCCTTACAGCTATCATGATTGACCTGTCCACAAACCAATCGCTGCATCCGTGTGTCCTCCAATCAGCTCACCCTACAGGGCATTAGCTAATGATAATGCGTTATCCTGCTCAGATGTTACATAACGTGTTATCCTGGTCAGATGTTACATGCATCAACCAATTTTATAAACTGGGTGGTTCGAGCCCTGAATGCTGATTGGTTGAAAGCCGTGGTATATCGCAGGTATAACAAAACATTTATTTGTACTGTTCTAATTACTGTATGTTGCTATCCAGTTTATAAAAGCAATAAGGCACCTCTTGGTTTTGTGTATACTGTATGGCCAATATACCACGGCTAAGGGCTGTATCCAGGCACTCCTTATTGCATCGTGCTTAAGAACAGCCCTTACCCGTGATATATTGGCCATATACCACACCCCCATGCCTTATTGCTTAAATATACAAAATCTGTGGTGATAGAGAGAACAATTCAACCATCAGAGATACACTGTAATGACCAGTGGTGGAAAAAGTACTACATTCTAATACTTGAGTAAAAGTAAAGATACTTAATAGAAAATGACTCATGTGAAAGTCACCCAGTAAAATACAACTTGAGTAAAAGTCTAAAAGTATTTAGTTTTAAATATACTTAAGTATCAAAATGGTGTAAACGCTTTTATGCGCAAATGTTGATATAATAGCTATCATATGGAAACAAAGTTGGAGTCATGCAATGACATGTTGTGTGGTCTTCCCACTACGACTCATCGTGAACGCATACAGTTTATTAGGTTACAGATTAAATAAATGTCATAATTCCACCAAAAAAGTATGAAGAATTTAAAATTCCTTATATTAAGCAAACCAGACGGCACAATTTTCTTGTTTTTTAAATTTACTTACGGATAGCCAGGGTCACACTCCAACACTCAGACATCATTTAAAAACAAAGCATTTGTGTTTAGTAAGTCTGTCAGATCAGAGGCAGTAGGGATGACCAGGGATGTTCTCTTGATAAGTGTGCGAATTGGATCATTTTCTGTCCTGCTAAGCATTCAAAATGTAACGAGTACTTTTGGGTGTCACGGAAAATGTATGGAGTAAAAAGTACATCATTTTCTTTACGAGTGTAGTGAAGTAAAAGTTGTCAAAAATATCAATAGTAAAGTACAGATACCCCCCAAAACTACTTAAGTAGTACTTTATAGTAGTTTACATCACTGGTAATTACATAGTTACGGATAAAACAACAGAGCCTGTCAATATTGTTTTTTCCCCCACCTTTCACTGACACAGACGATACTGTGTACTTCCTTTACTTTTTCATTTAGACCGCAGTCCTTTATGATTGACTTCTATCAGGAAATCTTTTCAGAATCACAATCAAAGGCAGTTTGAGTGAAGAGAATGGGCCAGACGCAGTGAACAGCTCCAACACATTATCTTAGCCCTTTCTGCTGGTTCTACATAGAAGTAAGAGGATTTTGCCCAGTACGGAAATTTGTGCACTCACTAAGTTTGTAAAATTTGTGCACTCACTAAGTCACTCTGCATAAGAGCGTTGCCTAAATTACTCAAATGTTTAAAAAAATGATAATGTGTGTGCGAGAAATAGGGAAAGTGAGAGAAAGAGTGTGCACTAATGTAATACCTTTTTATAGAAATATGTTTTTTCTCAAGTGGGTCGTTCTTAAATTGAGGTGGCATTTGGGCATGGCATTTTGGAAGAAAATGTATTTGGGTACATATTCCCATTCTATATCAACTAATATAGCAGCTTAATGACTTTAAATGGTCCCGCTTTAAATTACGTGCAGCTTATAAAGGCTACATAAAGCCTTCATAAACACTACATAAATGTGATACAAATCATCTCTAACCATGTGTCATGCTTTATAACTGTTGGTTAAGGGCATAACTGTGTGACATAACCACCCATGTCAAATGTGACATAACCCACTATGTCAAATATGACATAAACCTGTGCTTTATAAAGGGTGGCATAAGCACCATTTTTAATAAAAGCATCTGCTAAATTGTATATATTATATTTCACTAAAACATTTCTAGGATGGCCCAACCTCTTCCCCTCTTGGGTACATAGTGTCACGTTCCTGACCTGTTTCTGTTAGTTTTGTATGTGTTAGTTAGTCAGGACGTGAGTTTGGGTGGGCAGTCTATGTTTTCTGTTTCTATGTTTGTTTAAGGGTTGCCTGGTATGGCTCTCAATTAGAGGCAGGTGTTTGGCGTTTCCTCTAATTGAGAGTCATATTAAGGTAGGTGTTTTCACACTGTTTGTTGTGGGTGGTTGTCTCCTGTGTCTGTCGTTTGCGCAACACGGGACTGTTTTCGGTTTGTTTATATGTTCATTCTTTTATGTTGTCAGTTTTCCCTGTTCATGCGTTCTTCGTGTTTCATGTGAGTTCGTCGTTCAGGTCTGTCTACATCGTTTATTTATTTTGTAATTTTCCAAGTGTTTTTCGTGTTCGTCTTCGTCTTTAAATAAATTCATCATGTCATTTTCACACGCTGCGTTTTGGTCAAATCCCTGCTCCTCCTCTTCGGATGAAGAGGAGGAGGAAAACTGTTACAGAACCACCCACCAATATACGACCAAGCAGCTTGGGGGAGCGCAACAAAAGAACCAGGACTCGTGGACATAGGAGGAGATATTGGATGGTAAGGGACCCTGGGCTCAACCTGGAGAATATCGCCGCCCCAAAGCTGAGCTGGAGGCAGCGAAAGCAGAGAGGCGGCGATATGAGGAGCTAGCTCGGAGGCAGGAAAAGGATCTGGGCTACACTACGTGGGAGGAGATCGACAGGTGGGCGATCAACCCAGGGTGAGTGCCGGAGCCCGCCTGGGATTCTCTGGCGCAGTGCGAGGAGGGATACCGGCGTATGGAGGCAGCACGACGAAGCGGTAGGAAGCCTGTGAGAAAACCCCAAAAAATTCTTGGGGGGGCTTAAAGGGAGAGTGGCGAAGTCAGGTAGGAAACCTGCGCCTACTCCCTGTACTTACCGTGGAGAGCGAGAGTACGGGTAGACACCGTGCGCACGGTGTCTCCTGTAGGTGTGCATAGCCCGGTGCGGGTTATTCCACCTCCCAGCACTGGCAGGGCTAGATTGAGTATTGAGCCGGATGTCATGAAGCCGGCCCTACATATCTGGCCACCAGTGCGTCTCCTCGGGCCGGCTTACATGGCACCAGCCTTATGCATGGTGTCCCCGGTTCGCCTACATAGCCCGGTGCGGGTTATTCCACCTCCCCGCACTGGTCGGACAATGGGGAGCATTCAACCAGGTAAGGTTGGGCAGGCTCAATGCTCAAGGGAGCCAGTACGCCTACACGGTCCGGTATTTCCTGCGCCACCTTCCTGTTCCAGCCCAGTACCACCAGTGCCTACACCACGCACCAGGCTTCCAGTGCGTTTCCAGAGCCCTGTTCCTCCTCCACGCACTCTCCCTATGGTGCGTGTCTCCAGCCCAGTGCCTCCAGTTCCGGCACCACGCACTAAGCCACTTGTGCGTCTCCAGAGCCCTGTACGCACTGTTCCTTCTCCCCGCACTCGCCCTGATGTGCGTGCCCTCAGCCCGGTACCTCCAGTTCCGGTACCACGCACCAGGCCTATAGTGCGCATTGAGAGTCCAGTGTGCCCTGTTGTTGTTCCCCGCACTAGCCTGAAGGTGCGTGTCCTTAGCCTGGTGCATCCAGTTCCGGCACCACGCACCAGGGCTACAGTGCGCCTCATCCGGCCAGAGCCATCTGTCTCCCCAGCGCCATCTGAGCCATCCGTCTCCCCAGCGCCATCTGAGCCATCCGTCTCCCCAGCGCCGTCTGAGCCATCCGTCTCCCCAGCGCCGTCTGAGCCATCCGTCTCCCCAGCGCCGTCTGAGCCATCCGTCTCCCCAGCGCCGTCTGAGCCATTAGCCATTAGAGCCGCCCGTCTGTCCCGAGCCGTTAGAGCCGTTAGTCAGTCAGGAGCCGCTAGAGCCATTTGTCAGTCAGGATCTGCCAGAGCCGCCAACCAGACAGGATCTGCCAGAGCCGCCAACCAGACAGGATCTGCCAGAGCCGCCAACCAGACAGGATCTGCCAGAGCCGCCAACCAGACAGGATCTGCCAGAGCCGCCAGCCAGCCATGAGCGTCCAGAGCCGCCAGCCAGCCATGAGCGTCCAGAGCCGCCAGCCAGCCATGAGCGTCCAGAGCCGCCAGCCAGCCATGAGCGTCCAGAGCCGCCAGCCAGCCATGAGCGTCCAGAGCCGTCAGCCAGCCATGAGCGTCCAGAGCCGTCAGCCAGCCATGAGCGCCAGAGCCGTCAGCCAGCCATGAGCGTCCAGAGCCGTCAGCCAGCCATGAGCGTCCAGAGCCGTCAGCCAGCCATGAGCGTCCAGAGCCGTCAGCCAGCCATGAGCGTCCAGAGCCGTCAGCCAGCCATGAGCGTCCAGAGCCGTCAGCCAGCCATGAGCGTCCAGAGCCGTCAGCCAGCCATGAGCGTCCAGAGCCGTCAGCCAGCCATGAGCGTCCAGAGCCGTCAGCCAGCCATGAGCGTCCAGAGCCGTCAGCCAGCCATGAGCGTCCAGAGCCGTCAGCCAGCCATGAGCGTCCAGAGCCGTCAGCCAGTCATGAGCTGTCCCTCAGCCCAGAGCGGCTATTTATCCAGAACTGCCCCTCAGTCCAGAGCTGTCTCTCTGTCCGGAGCTGCCCTTCAGTCCGGAGCTGCCCCTCTATCCTGAGCTACCTCTCTATCCTGACCTACCTCTCTGTCCTTAGCTATATCTCTGTCCTGAGCTACCTTATCCCGGCGCTGCCCCTTGTCCCGGTGCTGCCCCTTATCTTAAGGTTACCTTTTAAATTTAGGGGGTGTAATATGAGGGTGGTCATTCGTAGGGGGAGACGAAAGCTGGGATTGACTATGGTGGGGTGGGGACCTCGCCCAGAGCCTGAGCCACCACCGTGGTCAGATGCCCACCCAGACCCTCCCCTAAACTTTGTGCTGGTGCGCCCGGAGTTCGCACCTTAAGGGGGGGGGTTATGTCACGTTCCTGACCTGTTTCTGTTAGTTTTGTATGTGTTAGTTGGTCAGGACGTGAGTTTGGGTGGGCAGTCTATGTTTTCTGTTTCTATGTTTGTTTAAGGGTTGCCTGGTATGGCTCTCAATTAGAGGCAGGTGTTTGGCGTTTCCTCTAATTGAGAGTCATATTAAGGTAGGTGTTTTCACACTGTTTTTTGTGGGTGGTTGTCTCCTGTGTCTGTCGTTGCGCCACACGGGACTGTTTTCGGTTTGTTTATATGTTCGTTCTTTTATGTAGTCAGTTTTCCCTGTTCATGCGTTCTTCGTGTTTCATGTGAGTTCGTTGTTCAGGTCTGTCTACATCGTTTATTTGTTTTGTAATTTTCCAAGTGTTTTTCGTGTTCGTCTTCGTCTTTAAATAAATTCATTATGTCATATTCACGCTGCGTTTTGGTCACAGAAAATGCACAGAAAAACACGTTGGTATGACCTTTTAAAATCAGTTTTGAATTTTTTACCTACTTCAGTTTTTTTCCCACAATTCCCGTTTTCTTGCTTTTGTTATTCCAGGTTTCGGATTTCTCAATTTTCACAACAATGCATAAACCACATCAGGGGATGACTTTTGAGGTCTGGGAAAAATCTAAGAAACACTTTGTTTGGTTAGCAGATTTTCCGTAATGCGGCAGGCGCACATGATGTGCTGCCACAAGTGGGGAAAAACAAGTGAGTTAACCTTTATTTAATGTCATTTTAATGCTAAGTGTTGAGTTAGATTACATACTGTAGATACCTCAGCCGTTATTTCAAGTAATTTCCATGACTTCACAACAATTGCTAACTAGCCGAAATTTAGCTAGCTAACAGGCTCAGCTTAAATACAAATCGCCCAGCATGTCTCATAGTCACATCATGAGATTTGTAAATGAAAGAGGAATATAATAATACGAATTGAATGGAGTTTCCCATCTCCCCATTTAGAGTTTCTGGCACAGCACAGAAATGCCCTTATCCAGACAGTGTGACAAAGGCAGTTACTAACAGACCTGCTAACTTTCTTTGTTGTTACTTTTAGGATTGGAATCAACATACAGTACCTCCAGGAGGAAGAGAGGGAAGAGCCAACCCATTTGTCCACCAGCTCAGGGACAAGGTACACTTTTCACAGCCCTGTGATGCAGTTCAATGTAATTGCATTGCCAGACTTTGTATTGTTTTAAAAATGTACAAATAAAAGGACATGTATGGTTTAAAGATGTCTTTAATGTTTATTTGTTTTAGCTGTAATAATAAGTGTTAATATATTTGTGTTTATGTATGTGTTATAAATGACCAAATGGGTCTAACTTTATAGTAAGTACAGCGTCACATGATATAAGGCATTTATGTATGTGTTATAAATGACCAAAGGGGTCTGACTTTAAATTAAGTATAGCGTCATGCAATATAGTCTTTAAATCAAATCAAATCAAATTGTATGCGTCACATGCGCCGAATACAACAGGTGTAGACCTTACAGTGAAATGCTTACTTACAAGCCCTTAACCAACAATGCAGTTTTAAGAAAAATAAGTGTTAAGTAAAAATAGATAAGTAAAAAATAATTAAAGAGCAGCAGTAAATAACAGTAGCAAGAATATATACAGGGGGTACCGGTACAGAGTCAATGTGCGGGGTATGTGTTATGATTGACCGAAGGTGTCTCACTTCAAACTAAGTATTACAGGGCACTACATAATTGGTCAATAAATAGGTTAACGTTCTGCTGATTTATGAAGGTTCTCTCATGATCCACAGGTTACTGTAGTGTGTGACAGATATTTAAATGGGTTGATGGACCTGCGAAGCTTGTGTGTGTGACAGAACCAAGATGATTTGGAATAGTCCAACCTGAGATATTCCTGTTCTGTTTCCATGCTGGAGAACAGGGCTTGATTGCAAGCTGTTACAAAGGTGCCAGCATTTTGTGGCTGATCTTTCAGCGGGGTAGTGGGTGAATGTATAAAAGACCTGACTGGGCCCAGCACCGCACAATATGGCTCATTTTTGTTGTGTGTTCTGAAGAACATATAACTTGGTTGCAGAAGACACTTTCAATGTGTTTAGGTTGGGGGCTTTCATCAAGGTAAGTGGTTCTTGGTGTAACGTCATCCCCAGGCTACACAGCACATATAAGCCTGGGAGATCAACCATTCAACGTTGGACTTAGTGGGAGTGACCAAAAAATTCTACAGGAGTGACATTACTGAGTAAAGTATTTGTCATCGTCACTACTTAACACAGTCAAAAAGTCATAATTATTGATCAATCCTTCCCAATTCCACAATGTATCTTAACATGTGGTTTTAAACCTAACCCTAATTAATGACCTTCTGCGCATTTGGGCGGAAGTGTCTGGGAATGACATTAGGTGTAATGTGACTAACATGACATCACTTTAGAGCGTATGTCATCCTTCAACACAACGTCACCCTTTATAAAGCACATGTTTATATCATATTCAACATAGTGGGTTATGTCACATTTGACATTGGTGATTGTCACACAATTATGCCACATTTATGAACCCTTTAAAAAGCATGACATACGGTTATAGATGATTTAACACATCTAGTGCCCATGAAGGCTTTATGAAGCCTGTATAAGCTGAATGTCATTTAAAGTCAGACCCTTTAAATAATTTGTACCATTGTGATAACAGTGCATCCCCATTAGGAGTAGTAACCTAAGACCAATGATGGTAATGGCAATGAGAAGTTGGAGGTTATTGGGATTTTCTTTCTCAACACTTCCTGTTGAACGTGGAATGAGGGAGTTTAGTTACTAGCTACCTTGTGAGTTTGGATCTCACAATGCGGTTGGCATCAATTGCTGGGACTGCTACTGTCTATCCAATGATCCTGCAGGGCAAAGCTGGGTCTGGCGAGCTGTTTGGCGTAGCAGCTAGCCCAGCTGCTAGCTAGTTGCCTATCAAGTTAGCAGGGACTTCTTGAGGGCTTGAACGCAGCCCGTTACACGATTAGCCATTGTGGCTGGGACTGCGGATTGTCCCAGGTTTGTGGTTGTCTAGATCCCTGCTGTTTGTTGTTGTTTTCAATCTTCCCTGCAACCTGCCCAGTCTGAAACTGGGAGTAGCGTTAACCTACTTTGCTACCATGACAAAGACCAAAGCCGGTGGGAGTACTGTTAGAGACAGTGGTGTCTCTCTATCACAAGTGAAAGATCTTTTAATCAAACAAAAATAGTTCTACAAGCAGGCCCATTCCAATAGTGGTCAAGTTCCTGAGGTTCAAGGACAAGGTAGCGTTTCTGGAAAGGGCAAAGAACTTGAGAGGAATGTATATCTGCCTCAATGAGGACAATCATGAACCTGTGTGCCAGAAGAGGAAAGAACTGATCCCAGCGATGAAAGCTGCCAGCGCGTGTGGGGACATTGCTTACATCCGCTATGACAGGATCATTGTCCCCCCTCCCTCCCAAAAGCCTGGAAGGGATGAGAGAGCCAAGCCTATGGGTTTGTAGTTTCAAACCCGCAGCACACACACACACACTTACACACACCAACTGATTAATGTATATAAACTCAGCAAAAAAAGAAATGTCCTCTTACTGTCAACTGCGTTTATTTTTAGTAAACTGAACATAAGATTCAACAACTGAGACATAAACTGAACAAGTTCCACAGACATGTGACTAACAGAAATTGATTAATGTGTTCCTGAACAAAGGGGGGGTCAAAATCAAAAGTAACAGTCAGTATCTCGTGTGGCCACCAGCTACATTAAGTACTGCAGTGCAGTACTCCTCATGGACTGCACCAGATTTTCCAGTTCTTGCTGTGAGATGTTACCGCACTCTTCCAACAAGGCACCTGCAAGTTCCCGGACATTTCTGGGGGAATGGCCCTAGCCCTTACCCTCCGATCCAACAGGTCCCAGACGTGCTGAATGGGATTGAGATCCGGGCTCTTCGCTGGCCATGGCAGAACACTGACATTCCTGTCTTGCAGGAAATCACGCACAGAACGAGCAGTATGGCTGGTGGCATTGTCATGCTGGAGTGTCATGTCAGGATGAGCCTGCAGGAAGTGTACCACATGAGGGAGGAGGATGTCTTCCCTGTAACGCACAGCGTTGAGATTGCCTGCAATGACAACAAGCTCAGTCCGATGATGCTGTGACTCCCAGACCATGATGGGCCCTCCACCTCCAAATCGATCCCGCTCCAGAGTACAGGCCTCGGTGTAACGCGCATTCCTTTGACGATAAAAGCAAATCCGACCATCACCCCTGGTGAGACAAAACCGCGACTCGTCAGCGAAGAGCACTTTTTGCCAGTCCTGTCTGGTCCAGCGACGGTGGGTTTGTGCCCATAGGCAACGTTGTTGCCGGTGATGTCTGGTGAGGACCTGTCTTTCAACAGGCCTACAAGCCCTCAGTCCAGCCTCTCTCAACCTATTGCGGACAGTCTGAGCACTGATAGAGGGATTGTGTGTTCCAACTCGGGCAGTTGTTGTTGCCATCCTGTACCTGTCCCGCATGTGTGATGTTCGGATGTACCGATCCTGTGCAGGTGATTTTACACGTGGTCTGCCACTGCGAAGACGATCAGCTGTCCGTCCTGTCTCCCTGTAGCGCCGTCTTAGGCATCTCATAGTAAGGACATTGCAATTTATTACCCTGGCCACATCTGCAGTCCTCATGCCTCCTTGCAGCATGCCTAAGGCACGTTCACGCAGATGAGCAGGAACCCTGGGTATCTTTCTATTGGTGTGTTTCAGAGTCAGTAGAAAGGCCTCTTTAGTGTCCTAAGTTTTCATAACTGTGACCTTAATTACCTACCATCTGTAAGCTGTTAGTGTTTCAACGACCATTCCACAGGTGCATGTTCATTAATTGTTTATTGTTCATTGAACAAGCATGGGAAACAATGTTTAAACCCTTTACAATGAATATCTGTGAAGTTATTTGGAAGTTATTATTTACAGCCTTATTCTAAATTCCTCTACAACTTGATCGGAGTCCCCTTGTGGTAAATTCAATTTATTGGACATGATTTGGAAAGGCACACACCTGTCTACATAAGGTCCCACAGTTGACAGTGCTTGTCAAAGCAAAGACCAAGCCATGAGGTCAAAGGATTTTTTCATCGACAGGATTGTGTTGAGGCACAGATCTGAGGAAGGGTTCCAAAGCATTTCTGCAGCATTGAAGGTCCCCAAGAACGAAGTGACCTCCATCTTCTTGAAATGGAAGAAGTTTGGAGCCACCAAGACGCTTCCTAGAGCCGGCCTCCCGGCCAAACTGAGCTGTCTGGGGTGAAGGGCCTTGGTCAGGGTGGTGACCAAGAACCCGATGGTCACTCTGACAGAGCTCCAGAGTATCTCTGTGGAGATGGGACAACCTTCCAGAAGGACACCCATCTCTGCAGCACTCCATCAATCAGGCCTTTGTGATAGAGTGGCCAGACAGAAGCCACTCTTCAGTAAAAGGCACATGACAGCCCACTTGGAGTTTGCCAAAAGGCACCTAAAGGACTCTCAGACCATGAGAAACGTGATTCTCACATCTGATGAAACCAAGATTGAGCTCTATGGCCTGAATGCCAAGCTTCACGTCTGGAGGAAACCTGGCACCATCCCTATGGTGAAGCATGGTGGTGGCCACATCATGCTGTGGAGATGTGTTTCAGCAGCAGGGACTGTGAGACTAGTCAGGATTGAGGGAGAGATGAATGGAGCAATGTACAGAGAGATCCTTAATGAAAATGTGCTCCAGAGTGCTCAGGACCTCAGACTGGGGCGAAGGTTCACCTTCCAACAGGACAACAACCCTAAGCACACAGCCAAGACAATCCAGGACGGGATTCGGGACAAGTCTCTGAACGTCCTTGAGTGGCCCAGCCAGAACCCGGACTTGAAACCGATCAAACCTCTCTGGACAGACCTGAAAATTGCTGTGCAGCAATGCTCCCCATCCAACCTGACAGAGCTTGAGAGAAGAATGGGAGAAACTCCCTAAATACAGGTGTGCCAAGCTTGTAGCGTCATACCCAAGAAGGCTCGAGGCTGTAATCGCTGCCAATGGCGCTTCAGCAAAGCACTGAGTAAAGGAAATGAATACTTTATGTAAATGTGATATTTCAGTATTTAATTTCCCCAAAAAATCTAAAAACCTGTTTTTCTTTGTCATTATGGGGTATTGTGCGTAGATTATTGAGTCATTTGAAAAATATAAATATTTTAGAATATGGCTGGAACTAAATGTGGAAAAAGTCAAGGGGTCTGAATACTTCCTGAATGCACTGTAATTAATTTAATGACACAGCAGTAGCAATACAAGGATATAACATCTATAGAAGAGACAGGAACGCGTATGGGGGAGGTGTTGCTGTATATATTCAGAGCCATATCCCTGTAATGCTTAGATAAGGTCTTATGTCAAGTGTTATTGAAGTGTTGTGGTTGCAGGTTCACCTGGCACATAAAGCCTTTTATTTTGGGGTGTTGCTATAGGCCACCAAGTGCTAACAGTCAGTATCTAAATAAAATATGGGAAATGCTTGATAGTGTGTGTGTTGTAAACAGAGAGTTCTACTTTTTTGGGGACATGAATATTGACTGTTTTTCATCAAGCTGTCCACTCAAGAGGAAGCTTCTCATTGTAACCAGTGCCTGTAATCTGGTTCAGGTTATTAAGCAACAAATCAGGGTGTTTACAAAACTCTACAGGAAGAAGATCATCCAGATGTATTGATCACATTTTTACTAATACCGTAGAACTTTGTTCTAAAGCTGTATCCGTACCCATTGGATGCAGTGATCACAACATAGTGGCTATATCCATGAAAGCCAAAGTTCCAGAACCTAAAATAGTGTATGAGATCATACAAAATATTTTGGTGTGACTCTTATGTGGATGATGTAAAAAATATCTGTTGGTCTGATGTTATTAATTAGGAGCATCCAGACGCTGCACTTGATTAATTTATTAAATTGCTTATTCCAATTATTGATAAACATCCACCTGTTTAAAAAATTAATGTTCGAACTGTTAAGGCTCCATGGATTGATGAGGAATTGAAAAACTGTATTGTTGAAAGTGATGGGGCAAATTGGAGTGGCTAATAAGTCTGGCTGCACATCTGACTTACTGCTAATTGAGAAATCATGTGACGAAACTCAACAAAAAGAAGGAGAAACTGTATTATGAAACCAAGATCAATGATATAAAGAATGATGGGGGAAAAAAAACGTTGGTTTACTTTAAATGACATTTTTGGCGGAAAGACAAATTCAACTCCATCTTTCATTGAATCAGATGGCTTATTCATTACAAAACCATTTAATGTAACTTATTTTAATGATTACTTTATTGGCAAAGTGGGCAAACTTAAGCAAGAAATGCCAACAACTAACGTAAGAAAACAAATAATGAAAGAAAAGGATTGCAGGTTTGAATTTTGTAAATTTAGTGTGGGATAGGTGGAGATATTGTTGTTATCAATCAATAATGACAAACCTCCTGGCATTGATAACTTAGATGAAAAGCTATTGAGGATGGTAGCTGGCTGTATAGCCACTCCTATCTGTCATATCTTTAATCTGAGTCTAGAGGAAAGTCTTTGTCCTCAGGCCTGGAGAAAAGCCAGTCATTCCTCTACCCAAGAGTGGTAAAGCGGCCTTTACTGGATCTAAGAGTAGTAGACCTATCAGCTTGCTGCCAGCTCTTAGCAAACTTTTGGAAAAATATGTGTTTGACCAAATCCAATGCTATTTCTCTGTAAACAAATGAACAACAAACTTTCAGCATGGTTATAGAGAAGGGCACTCAACATGTACTGCACTGACACAAATGACTGATGATTGGTTGAAATACATTTTTAAGAAGAAGATTGTGGGAGCTATTAGTACTGTTAGATTTCAGTGCAGCCTTTTATATTATTGACCATAACATGTTGTTGAGAAAACGTATGTGTTGTGGCTTTTCAACCTACCTAATAAAACTGAGGGTTTTCTTTAATGGTAGCTTCTCTAATGTCAAACATGTAAAGTGTGGTGTACTCTTTTCTATTTTTACGAATGACCTGCCACTGGCATTGAACAAAGCATGTGTGTCCATTAACAAAGAGTTGCAGTCTGTTTTGGAATGGGTGGCCAGTAATAAACTGGTCCTGAACATCTCTAAAACTAAGAGCATTGTATTTGGTACAACTCATTCCCTAAATTCTAGAGCTCAGCTGAATCTGCTAAATAATGGTGTGGCTGTTGAACAAGTTGAGGACACTAAATTACTTGGTGTTACCTTAGATTGTAAACTGTCATGGTCAAAACATACAGTTGAAGTCGGAAGTTTACATACACCTTAGCCAAATACATTTAAACTCAGTTTTTCACAATTCGTGACATTTAATCCAAGTAAAAATTCCCTGTTTTAGGTCAGTTAGGATCACCACTTTATTTTAAGAATGTGACATGTCAGAATAATAGTAGAGAGAATGATTTACTTCAGCTTTTATTTCTTTCATCACATTCCCAGTGGGTCAGAAGTTTACATACACTCAATTAGTATTTGTTAGCATTGCCTTTAAATTGTTTAACTTGGGTCAAACGTTTCGTGTAGCCTTCCACAAGCTTCCCACAATAAGTTGGGTGAAATTTGGCCCATTCCTCCTGACAGAGCTGGTGTAACTGAGTCAGGTTCGCAGACCTCCTTGCTCACACACACTTTTCAGTTCTGCCCACACATTTTCTACAGGTTTGAGGTCAGGGCTTTGTGATGGCCACTTCAATACCTTGACTTTGTTGTCCTTAAGCAATTTTTCCACAACTTTGGAAGTATGCTTGGGGACATTGTCCATTTGGAAGACCCATCTGTGACCAAGCTTTAACTTCCTGACTGATGTCTTGAGATGTTGCTTCAATATATCCACATAATTTTCCATCCTCATGATGCCATTTATTTTGTGAAGCGCACCTACAGGAAAGCACCCCCACAACAAGATGCTGCCACCCCCGTGCTTCACGGTTGGGATGGTGTTCTTCGGCTTGCAAGCCCCCCCCCCTTTTTCTCCAAACATAACGATGGTCATTATGTTCTAATAGTTCTATTTTTGTTTCATTAGACCAGAGGACATTTCTTGAGATCCTCAGACCCCTTTGTCCCCATGTGCAGTTGCGAACTGTAGTCTGGCTTTTTTTTATGGCGGTTTTGGAGCAGTGGCTTCTTCTTTGCTGAGCGGCCTTTCAGGTAATGTTGATATAGGACTCGTTTTACTGTGGATATAGAAACTTTTGTACCTGTTTCCTCCAGCATCTTCACAAGGTCCTTTGTTGTTGTCCTGGGATTGATTTGCACATTTCACACCAAAGTACGTTCATCTCTAGGAGACAGAACGCGTCTCCTTCCTGAGTGGTATGACGGCTGCGTGGTCCCATGGCGTTTTTAACCACGTGACAATATACAGTGGGGCAGAAAAGTATTTAGTCAGCCACCAATTGTGCAAGTTCTCCCACTTAAAAAGATGAGAGAGGCCTGTAATTGTTATCATAGGTACACTTCAACTATGACAGACAAAATGAGAAAAGAAAATCCAGAAAATCAAACGTCCTGCACGGTGTTGGGCTGTAAGCACAACCCCCACCTGTCTCCTGGTAGCGCCTGCATGCTCTGGACACTACGCTGACAGACACAGCAAACCTTTTTGCCACAGTTCGCATTGATGTGCCATCCTGGATGAACTGCACTACCTGAGCCACTTGTGTGGGTTGTAGACTCCGTCTCATGCTACCACTAGAGTGAGAGCACCGCCAGCATTCAAAAGTGACCAAAACATCAGACAGGAAGCATAGGAACTGAGAAGTGGTCTGTGGTCACCACCTGCAGAATCACTCCTGTTTTGGGGGGTGTCTTGCTAATTGCCTATAATTTCCACCTTTTGTCTATTCCATTTGCACAACAGCATGTGAAATTTATTGTCAATCAGTGTTGCTTCCTAAGTGGACAGTTTGATTTCACAGAAGTGTGATTGACTTGGAGTTACATTGTGTTGTTTAAGTGTTCCCTTTATTTTTTTGAGCAGTGTATGTCAAGGAAATACAGTTCAGTTTTATACAGAGCCTTGAATGCATGGAACTCCCTTCCATTATATAGCAGACGTTTCAAAACACAAATAAAGCAACACCTCACGGCACAACGCCTCTCCCCATGTGACCTACTTGTTGTGTGCATGTACTGACATGTATGTGTAACTGATAGATGCGCAAACATAGACACTACATGTTAATATTTTAAAATATATGTAAATTGTAAAGTATTTTGTCTGTAATGTGTTTTTTGTTATGTGTCGGGCCCCAGTAAGACTAGCTGTCACCATTGGCATCTGATAATGGGGATACTAATAAATCAAATAAAAAAATAAAAGCAGGGACCTCGTGAAATGGGGAGTAGTTTGGACAGCATTAAGGAAAAAGATTATTCAGACGATTACCAGTATGTGTTTGATGATTACCTTGGACAGCAACACTGGACGCAGGAAATGAGCACAGCTTTTCCAAAACGCCAGTCAAATAGGATAATGTCAATGCAACTTTGAGATGTGACCACTTTAGACTTGATAAGTATGGTGCATATAGACAGGTTTTGTTAAGGATGGATCTCAATGTGCCTTTTCTGTAGGCCTAAAGACGTGCCAGAGGTTTTGAGTGATTAGCCAATTCAGACTGACACAATAGCAATACAGCAGTTATGAATACTTATAGAATGTCCCACATAGTTGATGGATATGTTTTAAGTATTTGAAAGATGTTTATGCTTGAAAGTCTGAATAATTTGATTGCGAAAGGATAAATCAAAAGATTTCTCTCCTTTCTTTGCCTCTCTTTTCTTCCCTCACTTGTTTTTCTGTCCATTGTACTGTGATATGAGTCCCAGTCCTGACACAGCTGCCAGACACTCGGGAGCTTTGGAACATCTGGGCCTAATGGTGAAAGGGTTCTGCAGACCAGACAAACATGGAGAGAGGTTTGGCGCATAGAGAAAGACAGGAGCTCTCCACACTGTGGAAGGGAAGATGACGGGGGAGTCATGAAGTAGCTACCATTGCTCTGCATGTTGTATGAAGACAGTCACCCATTTCACCCATGCATACTGTATTCTGATTAAAGTGTGTGAAATACTGTATGTGATCTATAGCAGGGTTTCCCAAACTCGATCCTGCCCAACCCCCCAAAACATGCACACAGAGGGGGCCCTAGGACAGAGTTTGGGAAACACTGATCTATAGAACTGAAATATGAAAGATTTGAATTGCCTGTGGGATGAAATGTAAAGCAGCAAAAAATTATCCAAAGTAGAAATGTATTGTTTTCTCACTTCCAAACTGATCTGATTGCCTTTGCACGTTCAAGAGCAGACTTTTATTTACTTTTCTTTTGGTTATTTTTATGGTAAGTGTTACCACATGCATCCAAACAACTTGTAAAAAAAATACATGAACTAATGGTTTTGTGGGGCTATTTTATTCTAAAATCATCTTATTTGCTAGCTTTCATATATCCTCTAGTGTGATTGCTCGCCGTATTGTGGATGAGAATTGAATAAGACAGCACTAACTGCGTGCCACCTCACACTCCAATGTGAAAAAACTTTCCCTATGGAAGCTCGGAATTACTGTAGTTCTGTATTTTAGTATGGTGCGCCACAGAAATGTCATTGCAGTGGAGCTGCCAATAACTGGGGGAAAAAAATCACCATCTTTAAAAGAATTTGGAGACAGTGGGAGGAGTGAGTCTGGAACGGTAAGGAACACATGACTTGGAACACATAACAATAACATACTAGCACTACCCTTGCCATATGGGCAATGTTTTGTGAAAACAGATTCTAAGACTCGTGATAGCACAACAAGTTCAAGTTTACAGATAGCCTATGTTTTTTGTTGGCAGTTTTTTCCAATTTCGTTTTCCAGTATAAACGAATGGAGCCTCTTGATAGAGCAGGTGTGGAAAGCTGAGGAAGTAGATTTGACCAGTTTTCTGCTGTGCTGCTTTAGTGGAACTGATTGCAACCACTAGGGAGAGGTTAGTATGCAGCCTCTGGCCCTCTGGGTCTCTTGGACTGCATATCATCCACATACCTGCTCTAATTTCTGCGTATGTACCTCAGCCCAAGCACCCCCTCCACTCCCCCAACTCTATTTCCCTCTTCAACCACCCCACCCCCATGCTCGAACACTTCCAATTAGCCTCTGGAGACATATGTTCACGTTGTGATGTCATGCCTCTGGTTCCGATTAGTGGATCACTCCATAAAAAAAATAATTGTATAGTAAAATGTAATTGCTCGGTGTAAGTATTTCTCTGGACAATAATGATAAGAATGCATAGAAATGTGACTTGCTGGGACTAAATGGAAGCAGGCTGCTACAGAGCCTCTATGGATGCTCCTACAGAAAGTGAGACTTGGAGCAAGCAAGAAGACAAAGGAGAACACTCACTTGTCCAAAACGAAGTAAAGGTCAAACCCCCCGTAGCAGGAGGACCCTGCCTCCCTCCCGTTCTGGCTCTGTCCTGCAGTGCCTGCCACCAGAATTACCATCAGGGTGCAGATCTCTGCTGCAAGCATGGTCTGCCTGCAACTGCCCAGAGACATTATTCCAGCTTCAGGAGGAGGCTGCAAAATCAAAATGAACACCTTCAAAAGTCCAAACCAGTCCAAATTATCTCCTTTTAGATAGTTCCTATGTTCCCCAGCACGCCGCCTCACGGTGCGGTGATCCACCCAGAGTTAAGATTCCAGGCATGAACTATACCCAGTCTGGATCAGCATCCCATCTCCACAGCAGCAGTCCTGTGCCGGGAGAGGGGGAGTGGAGTTGCTTGGACTGAATCAGGAAGAGCTGTTCCAGGTCAGACACTCTCTCAAATCAACACACACACACTGGCAGTGGGGATACATTTTTGTCACGCAGTACTTTTTCCTTTCTTTCTATTGTTTTTCTTTCTTTCTTCCCTCTGTTTCCTACATCCTCAGCAATAGTGCCACTTAGTGGCAAGTGGGTTATGATTCCCCTGTAGTCTTTTGCCGTGTTTTTTCTTTTTAGCACACAACTTTGCATAAAGTTTCCAATTACAAAAAGTTCACTATTTACTATGTTTTTTTCTAAGAAGTCGGTAGCAGCAGTGTAATTAAAACCTGGCAAAACCAATTGACGTTAGTTAGAAGTCCAGCTATCAACTGTTGGTAAAAGTAATTGTTTTTCAATAGTTTGTAATAGTGATTACAGGGTGGCTTGTTACGCACTCAAACACACATCATTCATCAGAACAGAATCAAATATTCCACATTGTTCCTTTAATGACATGCATTGACTTACCTAAGGGTGCTAATTAAGTTTATTTTACATAATTTCTTTGACTGGGAAAATGGTCAATAATAAAAGATTCAGTACTCTATTCAATCCGTATTGCAGAATTTCAGCGTTACAGCGTGATTGAAATTTAAAGAAATGTTACCGCGTTGGCAGAGATTGCATTCACGGTAAACGCTGCATATGTCAGCTCAATCAGAAATGACATTGTCAGTCATTGATATATAAAAAAACATTTGGCTTGACAATGACAACAATGGAGTTGGCAAGAGCACAAACAGATCTGAGGCCAGTGTCAATTATTTTGTGCATGGACTCTACAAGGTGCCAAGCGTTCCACAGGGATGCTGGCCCATGTTGACTCCAATGCTTCCCACAGTTTTGTATAGTTGGCTGAATGTCCTTTGAGTGGGGGACCATTCTTGATACACACAGGGAACTGTTAAACGTGAAAAACACAGCAGCGTTGCAGTTCTTGCCACAAACCCGGTGCGCCTGACACCTACTACCATATCCCGTTCAAAGTCACTTAAATATTTTGTCTTGCCCATTCACCCTTTGAATGGCACACATTCAAAATCCATGTCTCAATTGTCTCAAGGCTTAAAAATCCTTCTTCAAACCTGTCTTCTCTCCTTCATCTACATTGATTGAAGTGGATTTAACAAGTGACATCAATAAGGGATCATAGCTTTCACCTAAAATGCAATTTTCTTCTTGTTATTGTAAACAAAATTTGTGCTGACTGATTAACAGTGTCAAGGTCCTTTTCAACTTATTCCCGAAACCCTTCTTTAAATTTGTATTGGCAGATCACAACCAACTGAAAGATGCATACACCGCCACCTACTGTACTGGAGTGTGAATTATGTTCCATTTCTGCTGGTACAGTTGACAACAATGGTGAATGACAGATCTGTAAATCACATATCTATGTGAATTTGGTGGGGTCAACCAAAAAAGTTACATTTTAGTCTTTATTTTTTTTGTCTTTTTAAATAATACCAACATCATCGCATGTTTGCGCGACCTTTGTGCAGTCAATAGAAGCTATGTGACTGTTTTCAACACATCAAGTGTTATAGACTATGTTTTTTAAACAAGCAAGATAAATGAAGGTTCAATCCGTACTGAATGAACGAACAACAACAAAATCTTCCTGTCATCACCAGACTGTGTAAAGGGTACGTTCTTGACAGAGTTCGTAGCGTAACCGTCAGCGTCACGACCATAGGATCTGAAGGTCCTGGGTTTTTGACCATTCTATTTCGTGTATAGTTTTGATATCCGTCTCCCAGTCCCGACACACACACTGGCCTGTGCATGCAAGCACGGTGTGCTTATTTTCAATTATTAGCTGGCTCTACGGTGCAGAGAACAGTGGAGACTGGAGAGCTCAACTTTTAAGAAATACGTCATGGCCCTCATCTGTCAGATGAACTCCACCCCTACGGTACATCCCAGGGACACACTGTATAATGGCAGGGTGGTAGATTGTGTTCCCTGAAATGCGCACACCAGCTGATTGAGGGAGCACCAGGACCTCTCTATGCACTTGTTTATCTTCTGGTCCCACTGGAACATCCAGCTCCTTGTCACGATCGTCTTCGTGAGAGAGAGTGGACCAAGGCGCAGCGTGTGCAAAATACATCTCTTTTATTTTAGAGAAAGAAAAAAAAACATGCAACGAACACTATTACAAAACAACCGTGAAGCTAAAGACGTAAGTGCAAACACCAGCTACAAACGTACAACATAGACAACTACCCACAAAAGCCTACTGCCTATGGCTGCCTTAAATATGGCTCCCAATCAGAGACAATGAATGACAGCTGTCTCTGATTGAGAACCAATCTAGGCAGCCATAGACATACCTAGACAACTATACTCTACTCTCCCCCATACACATACAACACCCCTAGACACTACAAAACACATACATTCCCCATGTCACACCCTGACCGAACTAAAAAACATAAAGAAAACAAAGAATACTAAGGCCAGGGGGCGTGACACTCCTCCACTGCGCGATATCAGAAAAGACCATTGTTGTCCCGGCAAACATTCGGATGACCCCCTATAAATCCACGCATCTGCCGCACCAATGCCATCCCCTCGGTGTGTCCCAAGTCTCTGCTGGCGCAGAGCACCATGCAGTTTGTGCCACTCATGCTTTGCTCTCCCAACCACCTAATGTGACAGTCAATAATGTATTACTGCTGAGCGATGAACCAAAATGGTGGTTATTTTTCTGTTTTTAAACGACTAATTGACAACGTTATTTTTTTCTTGTGAGCTCGATGTGCAGTTTCTGTAGAGATAAATCAGATCAAGCCTGAACAAGCCAATATGCTACATAATTTAGCGCAGAAAACATGGTAATTAACTACAATGACCATAATCTATTGTGCGGACACTTACAATTGTCAGGTCGGTGCTGAGTAAAACATTGGGATTGAGAGAAGAGAGAACAGGCAACCGAGAGGGATAGAAAGCAATTGCTTCGCGAGTCTGAAAATACATTATCAAAGTAATTGATTCAGCAGTCATAATGAGTGCCTTATTTACATTGAAGAACAACAAAATAGTGATTTTGTCAGACAGCATAGGCAGGAGCTCTCTAGAGATGAGATGATAACCTGGAATTAAATAATAAAGTCATCAAATAAAACAAATATTTTATTAAAGTTGACTAAAGTGAATAAATTATGGTTAATAAGTGATAATCAGTAATGGGCAGTCCCTTTTACTAATGATTGTATTCTGTGTTGTTACAGCATTCAACCCACATATTGCAAAGTGCATTTAATGTTAAATAAAATATTTGAAACCGAAATCAAAAACCGACCTCAAAAAGCACTAATCGCTCAGCACTATAATGTATGTACAGTTGAAGTCAGAAGTTTACATGAACCTTAGCCAAATACTGTAGAGTTTTCACAATTCCTGCCATTTAATCTTAGGAAAAATTCCCTGTCTTAGGTCAGTTAGGATCACCACTTTATTTTAAGAATGTGAAATGTCAGAATAATAGTAGAGAGAATGATTTATTTCAGCTTTTATTTCCTTCATCACATTCCCAGTGGGTCAGAGGTTTACACACACTCAATTAGTATTTGGTAGCATTGCCTTTAAATTGTTTAACTTGGGTCAAATGTTTCGGGTAGACTTCCACAAGCTTCCCACAATAAGTTTTGGTGAATTTTGGCCCATTCCTCCTGACAGAGTTGGTGTAACTGAGTCAGGTTTGTAGGCCTCCTTGTTCGCACACATTTTCTACAGGTTTGAGGTCAGGGCTTTGTGATGGCCACTCCAATACCTTGACTTTGTTGTCCTTAAGCCATTTTTCCACAACTTTGGAAGTATGCTTGGGGTCATTGTCCATTTGGAAGACCCATTTGCGACCAAGCTTTAACTTCCTGACTGATGTCTTGAGATGTTGCTTCAATATATCCACATAATTTTCCATCCTCATGATGCCATTTATTTTGTGAAGTGCACCAGTCCCTCCTACAGGAAAGCACCCCCACAACATGATGCTGCCACCCCGTGCTTCACGGTTGGGATGGTGTTCTTCGGGCTTACAAGCCTCCTCCTTTTCCTCCAAACATAATGATGGTCATTATGGCAAAACAGTTTTATTTTTGTTTCATCAGACCAGAGGATATTTCTCCAAAAAGTACGATTTTTGTTCCCATATGCAGTTGCAAACCATAGTCTGGCTTTTTTATGGCGGATTTGGAGCAATGGCTTCTGCCTTGCTGAGCGGCCTTTCAGGTTAGGTCGATATAGGACTCGTTTTACTGTGGATATAGATACTTTTGTACCGGTTTCCTCCAGCATCTTCACAAGGTACTTTGCTGTTGTTCTGGGATTGATTTACACTTTTCGCACCAAAGTACGTTCATCTGTAGGAGACAGAACGCGTCTCATTCCTGAGCGTTATGGCGGCTGCGTGGTCCCATGGTGTTTATACTTGCGTACTATTGTTTGTACAGATGAACGTGGTACCTTCAGGCATTTGGAAATTGCCCCCAAGGATGAACCAGACTTGTGGAGGTCTAAAAAAAAATGTTCTTGGCTGATTTCTTTTGATTTTCCCATGATGTCAAGCAAAGAGGCACTGAGTTTGAAGGTAGGCCTTGAAATACATCCACAGGTACACCTCCAATTGACTCAAATTATGTCAATTAGCCTATCAGAAGCTTCTAAAGCCATGACATCTAAAGCCATAACCGACTTGCCAAAAACTATAGTTTGTTAACTAGATATTTGTGGAGTGGTTGAAAAATGAGTTTGAATGACTCCAACCTAAGTGTATGTAAACTTCGGACTTCAACTGTATGAGTAACTGTGTACAACACACCACCACCTGGTGTTATGTTGAGCATCTACTGACCAAACAAACTGACCAAACAAAGATTTTATGAAATATACAGTATATTTTTCTTTATGACATGTACTGTATTGCTAAATAAAAAGGTTTAAGAAAATACAGGCAGGCACCACATTACTACCATACAAAGCAGCTCGCTAAATCAAGCATGATGGTCTAGTAAGTATAAAAGCAAAGCTTGTTTTCATATAATTTAAGAAAGCTTGAAAAGGTAGTAGAATGGGTGTCAGGCCCTGGTCTTAGTGTTCTTTGTTTTCCTTATGTTTTTTAGTTAGGTCAGGGTGTGACATGGGGAATGTATGTGTTTTTGTAGTGTCTAGTGTAGTTGTCTAGTTATGTCTATGGCTGCCTACATTGGTTCTCAATTAGAGGCAGCTGTGGTTCATTGTCTCTGATTGAGAGACATATTTAAGGCAGTCATAGGCATTGGGGTTTTGTGGGTAATTGTCTGTGTCTATGTTGCATGTTTGCACTTAGTCTTTGATAGCTTCACGTTTTTGTTTCGTTCTTCTTCTAATAAAGAGAAGATGTATTTTTCACACGCTGCGCCTTGGTCCTCTCTCTCTCCCATAGACGATCGTGACAATGGGATTATTGTGGTGTGTGAAGAATCCAATACTTTAACTTGTAGGCGATACAAATCACAATATTGTGGGAGAACCTCCTCTAATATTATGAATTAGGCTGTTTGAGAAGGTTTGAATCCTAAGTAACCTGCACATTGTTTGAAGTACAATAGACCAACATAGCTACTGTAGTAGGTCAAAGCTGTATGCTGGAAAACCTTGGTAGAACATGGGTGAAGTAGGCATTGTGGTACTCATGTGAATTTCCTTTCTTTTTCACCTTCATACCAATACCTACTTTCACTTAAAACATAGTTTTTTGTTTTTAATATACATAAGAAATACTGTAAGTGCAAGTAGGCTAACAGACAATGAGAAGTGCAAATATGCAAGTTGTTGTGAAAAATACAAGGTCAATGTCATCAGGGTTATATTTACTGCAGCTATATGGCCTTGGGGATGACTGAGCCATGAGATCTAGCAGTCTAACGGAGCCCCAAAGAACTGATTTAATAAAGAGAGGTACTTTTCATATTCTTAGTGTACTGTAGCCTATTTACCGTAACAGAGAACCACTCATCTAAAGCATTCATCTTTTTGTAGAGCCAACTGTTGTATTTGTGTTGTGAATGTGTGAATATACACCTCTTAGATGTCCACTCTACTGTACAGTCACATCTTTTAACTACTAGGTTACTTTGATTTCAATGTCTCTTGGGACTCTCCTTGTAACTTATCAGTAGGTTATATCATCATACAGCAACTTACACTTGGACCATAATTGACATGTTTAGAGACAGATTGGGAAGTGCCCAATTTACTTACTTATTTGTCATCAATCAGGATAAAGAATGAACAGGTCTTATAGTGGTGGGAAAAATAGTCCTACAAATATAAGCCTTTTCAAGGAACTAAAGACTGACCATCGAATTTTGTTTAAATTGTTCTGTAGGCTAACTATAAATCAAATATAGTCTACATGCATCGGTCGCACTATCCATGTGGTACAGTATCCCTAATCGTTATAGAGTATGAGTGACGCTGATGCGTTTCCAGAAGTGGACTAGAAGCATTACGAGACGCAGTAGAGCGCACCTGCACAGACAAGACCAGACAAGGGAACTATAGTGTAGCTCTTCCAAAGGTAAGTCTCTCTTTGAAAATCTCAATAGTCATCCTGCAGATTTCTATGAAATAGCAACTTTGCCTTCTCAATCTTATGAATTTACCTCACCATTTGTTCTCTCTGAGCTTTTACTGTATTTTCTTTCTTCGTCAGTTTCATGTACTTGTTTCAGTAAGAACATGCGTGTCATTTGATAAAGTTATGGTAAAAAAAAAGAACAATAAATCACGATGGAGTGGATTCGTCCAAATGCCAACCTTTCCTTGATTATTTGTATGATGACTAAAGCTTTTTTCAGAGAATGTTGGTGTGTATGGCTTTATCGTTTTTCTTTTATATTCCTTACGTTTCTTAAACATTTTTGTTGTTGTTGTATCTGCTAGGTTTCTCTGGCAATATGTAGGCTATAACACACTTTTCTGATGTGATTCCATTTGGAAGGTGACTTGTGAAAATGGAGATTGCGTCACTGAATGAAACTGCTGTGAACAGCACCATGGACAGAGCCAACCGCACCTACATACCTTATTACCTGCACTCATCCGGCATGTCTGTCATCTATATCCTGTGCTATATGATGGTTCTCCTGCTCTGCGTCGGGGGGAACGTGCTGGTCTCCCTGGTGGTCCTCCGGAACCGCAACATGCGCTCCGTCACCAACCTCTTCATCCTCAACTTGGCCATCAGTGACCTGCTCATTGGAGTGTTCTGCGTTCCAACGACTTTGATTGACAGCCTAATATCAGGTGAGAAAGTGGAGGGAGCAGAAATGCGTAGGGCACATGCAGAAATCGATGTGGGATCCCCGCCGCAAGGGGAATCATATGGTTCTGGAGGCGAGAGTGTTAACTTTATATGAAGGGATCAAAGGTTTCAGTCTGGCTTTTACAGCTCGAGGCTGTCTCCAGTTCAGTCAGCCAAGTGTGAGAAGGTCTGGAGTGAAAAGGCTGAATTTCAATCAACTTGCTGTTGATATGAATGAATTATTGCATACCTACTGGGCACACCACATAATTTCATAGGGGAAATGTGGGTAATATTTGGTTAAGTTGTTCAATGAGATTTCAACCTTTATTTACCTACGCAAAAAGACAGCCATAAGTTTCTTGAATTAAAAAAACGTTTGTTGATTTCACTACGCTTTCATCCATCTATATAAAGCACAACAAAATTCCAAAGGAAAAAGTTAAAACAATGTCAGATTTTTGATTTAGTTGTCATCTAAATGTGTTATCACTGCAATTTCAACAATTTACAAGCACAATAAAGTTTAAATGGGAATAGAATGTCAAAAATGTTGTATTCATACATCTACTTCATGTTTGTTATTACTGTACTTCATCTAAAATCACAACCAAATGACCTGGGCCTGGTTTCCCATAGTGTTTAGGCTTACTTTTATTCATTTTTTATTTAACCTTTCTTTAACTAGGCAAGTCAGTTATGAACAAATTCTTATTTACAATGACTGCCTATCAAGAGGCAAAAGGCCTCCTACAGGGACTGTGCTAAGATAAAAAATACAAATGTAGGACAAAACACACATCATGACAAGAGAGACACCGGCAGCAGCACATGACACAGCACGGTAGCCACACAAAATGGCAGCAGCACAAACATGGTACAAACATTGTTGGGCACAGAAAACAGCACAAAGGGCAAAAAGGTGAAGACAATAAGTGTTTTATTGATACATGTTTCCTACAATGGCCGAAGATGTAACAGGTGTTTCCCAAAACAGCACCCAGAGAAAAATTTGCTGAGTGCGTTGTTGAAGCATGTGTTGATACTGATGGGATCAAAAGAAAGGCAACGTTCCTCTCAGATCAGCGTTCTCCATTCAAATCTTACATTAACGTTCAAATTATTCCACAATCGTGACGACGGATCAGCTCCTAGAAAGATATTATTACCTATGACTGCAAATATTGAGGTGGCTTATTCTAACACTTACCCTATAACATCATTGGGCACCTTAGGCTACACATCACATCATGAAATATATTGAGACAAATTACAGACAGTAGCCTACAAGTAGCTATATAATATTGAAATGTTGATAATTTATTTGACCGAGATTCGCTCCAACAGAAAGATGCATCAATCTCAGTTAAAGTTTCCGAGTGAGCGAAACAGCAACCCTCCGTCTCAGTATGTGTAGACCATGTATCTGATGCTGTCTGGACCAAAAGAGTCCAGAAATGTCATACTATTTCTGTCCAGACAGTATCAGATGCATGGGCTACATATAGAGGGGCGCTGTTCAGCTCGCGTGGATGCTTTGTCCGACGATATAGTGTCAGCAGAGAGGAAGCGGCAAAGAGAGAGGGCACACTCGCCAAAATCTGTCCAGTATAAACCCAGTGCGTTTCTATGGTAATAATATGCAGACCTAAGCTTGTTGTCTGCCTTCCAGCCTTTGAGACAAAGACTCCCATTGTTAAGGTGGAGACATGAGCATCTCATCATGACAGATCTCTGGTTTCAGCCTCTTGCGAATTGGAAAGGAAAGTTAAAATCTAAATAAATTGTTATTCGTCACATACACATATTTAGCAGATGTTATTGCAGGTGTAGCGAAATGCTTGTGTTCCTAGCTTCGTAAGTGCAGTAGTATCTAAAAATTCACAACAATACACACACATCTAAAAGTAAAAGAATGGAATTCAAAAATATTTAAATATTAGGACAAGCAATGTCGGGGTGGCATTGACTAAAATACAGTAGAATAAACCTCCCGGGTGGAGCAGTGGTCTAGAACACTGCATCGCAGTAGTAGCTGCGCCACCAGAGTCTCTGTGTCACGTTCCTGACCTGTTTTCTGTTGTTTTGTATGTGTGTGATGGTCAGGGCGTGAGTTTTGGGTGGGCAGTCTATGTTTTCCGTTTCTATGTTGGTTTTGGGTTGCCTGGTATGGCTCTTAATTAGAGGCAGGTGTTTTGCGTTTTCCTCTAATTGAGAGTCATATTAAGGTAGGAGGTTCTCACTGTTTGTTTGTGGGTGATTGTCGCTGTGTCTGTGTATTTTGCACCACACGGTACTGTCTCGTTCGTTCCTGTTAATTGTGTTCCTCGTTTCATGTAAGTTCATAGTTTAGGTCTGTCTAGTTCGTTTTGTTATTTTGTAAATCATTTCAAGTGTATTTCGTTTCGTGTTTTTCCATCTTGTCATTAAAACATTATGTATTCATCACCCGCTGCGCCTTGGTCAACTCACTCACCGAAAGAGAGCCGTTACACTCTGGGTTCATGCCCAGGCTCTGTCGCAGCCGGCCGCGACCGGGAGGTCCGTGGGGCGACGCACAATTGGCTTAGCTTCGTCCGGGTTAGGGAGGGTTTGGCCGGTAGGGATATCCTTGTCTCATTGTGCTCCAGTGACTCCTGTGGCGGGCCGGGCTCAGTGCGCGCTAACCGAGGGGGGCGGGTGCACGGTGTTTCCTCCGACACATTGGTGCGGCTGGCTTCCAGGTTGGAGGCGCGCTGTGGTAAGAAGCAGTGCGGCTTGGTTGGGTTGTGCTTCGGAGGACGCATGGCTTTCGACCTTCGTCTCTCCCGAGCCCGTATGGGAGTTGTAGCGATGAGACAAGATAGTAATTACTAGTGATTGGATACCACAAATTGGGGAGAAAAGGGGATAAAATAAAATAAATATATAAAATAAATACAGTAGAATAGAATACAGTAACATTTGAAATGAGTAAAACAGTATGTAAACATGATTAAAGTTACTAGTGTTCCATTATTAAAGTGATTCCATGTCTATGTATATACTGTACGGCAGCAGCCTCTAAGGTGCATGGTTGAGTAACCGGATGGTAGCCTACTAGTGATGTCTTATGGCCTTGAGATGTTTTTCAGTCTCTCGGTCCCAGCTTTGATGCACCTGTACTGACCTCACCTTCTGGATGGTAACGGGTGAACAAGCCATGGCTCGGGGGGTTGATGTCCTTGATGATCTTTTTGGCCTTCCTGTGACATCGGGTGCTGTAGATTTCCTGGAGGACAGTGTGCCCCCGGTAATGCACACTCCTCTGGATAGCCCTGCGGTTGTTGAATTTTAACTTTGAGATTTTTACCATTTTACTTCAGATCCTTATGGGGCGCTTCCCAAAAGGAAGTGTACCAAAAGGCGCTTCCTTTTGGGCCGGCAGGTAGCCTAGTGGTTAGAGCGTTGGGCCAGTAACCGAAAGGTTGGTGGATCGAATCCCCGAGCTGACAAGGTAAAAATCTGTTGTTCTGCCCCAGAACAAGGCAGTTGTTCTCTGTTCCTAGTCCGTCATTGTAAATAATATTTTTTTCTTAACTGACTTGCCTAGTTAAATAAAGATTACATTAAAAAATATATATTGTCAATAATAATAATAAACATCTGAAATTAACATCTGAAATAAAATGGTAAAAATCTAAAAGTTAACAAACAATGATTTTGAGAATCAAAAACATTATTATTCAAATGAAACTGTTCCAAGAAAATTTGCATTTATACATATTCATAACTGGCACACAAATCAGTAGAAATTGAAGAATAAATTGTAAGCTTCTCCAAACTTGAAACTCATGAGTTGCCTATGGTCTTTACTACTACACCCATTCAGTGGCGATTTTAGCATGTAAATCTTGCTGGGGCAAACTCCCCATTTTTAAGATGCATGCCAGCAAAGCCACTACACAACACAACACTAAACAATACATTATTTGCACTATAACGGTGACAAACTGTGCCCATACTGTTAGGGCCTACATAAAGCTGTTCCAACAGCAGAACTTTCCTTTCAGCACCACCGCTACACCTACACAGCGCAGCCTTGTCTGGCAGCTAAACAGTTAATTTGGGGTGACTGGTAGGCTAGTGGTTAGAGTGTTGGACTAGTAACCGAAAGGTTGCAAGATCGATTCCAAGAGCTGACAAGGTACAAATCTGTTGTTCTACCCCTGAGCAAGGCCGTTAACCCACTGTTCCTAGGCTGTCATTGAAAATAAGAATTTGTTCTTAACTTACTTGCCTAGTTAAAAACAAAATCAGCCTCATTTACTGCCTTAAAAAAAACATAGCTGATATGGCTGACTTGCTGAAACAAATGTGGTTACTACTCACTCCTTGTGGATTTGTGTAAGTCGATAAGAACCACATTCTCCTTCAATAATAATGAATGCTAAAATAAGTTTTGACTTTTTGTTCAGTAAATTAATAGTATTTATTCTTATATCATTAACACTTAGCTTGAAGTATAAGCAAGTGCAAGCAAACGAGTTGCGATGAGGTAGGCCTATTCGTTCAGCACTTTCAAAATGGACACAGACAGAAATTCAGAGAGATGTTAGTTCAGATAAATTTAGCAACATGTCGAGGCCTTAACATAGCTAGCTAGCTAGCTAAGATTTTGAAAGTATGATGTTGATATGATCAGTCCAATCAAAGCTATGTAGATATAACGTGATTTGATGTCCTTTTATCTATAGTCAATGACCTTGAGCCTTCTTGGATGGTCACTTCTAATGTAAATCTATGGCAGCACCCAAGGGGGCTTGAACTGCCTAGCTCTCCCTGTAGATTCTGCGGTGACACTAGAGAAGATTACTAATGCCCACGCTCTGTATTTTCCACTGGCTGCCTCTCCACCACAGAAAGCACTGAGCTAGGCTGAAACATCTGTATTTTCCACTGGCTGCCTCTCCACCACAGAAAGCACTGAGCTAGGCTGAAACATCTGTATTTTCCACTGTCTGCCTCTCCACCACAGAAAGCACTGAGCTAGGCTGAAAGAGCTGTATTTTGGAGCTGCCTTAGTCAAGAAAGCAAGAAAGAGATCATGTTTGTATTTGGCTTTATTCGCTCAATAAATTAGTTTTTACATTGTTCGCAAACTGATATGTGACACAAATTATTGCCAAAATAACATGCTCGGCCCCACCTGCCATGAATGACGGGTTGCCACTGTACCCATTTATAAAATGCATGCAATTCTGCCACACATAGGAGGCCCTGTGAAAAAAACGTGCCAGCCTATGGAAATCGAATGCTGTCCAACTGATTAGTTCTGGCACCGGGAGTCACGCCTGCTCCCACTCCCCCTCTCTGGTCCTCGAGGGTGCCAGGGTGCCAGGCTGCCCATAATTACGCACACCTGTCACAATCGTTACACGCATCAGCACTTCATTGAACTCACCTGTACTCCATCACGTTTTGATTGCCTCCCCTATATCAGTCTATTCCTCAGTTTCATCCCCGTGTCAGCATTATTGTCATTATGTTTCCCTTGTCCTTACGATGTCCGCGTTTCGTTTCATGTCCGTTATTCATTAAATGTTCACTCCCTGTACTTGCTTCTCGTCTCCCAGTGTCTGTCCTTGCACCGGGTCTGGTTTTGGGAAACAGCTCAGAGATTTAATGATGCGCCTACGAAGGTTCTACCCATGAATTTAGGCTTAAAATGCTTTCAGGAACCGGGTCCTGTACTGCAGTTGAGATTACATTAAAAGTACATTGCAAGTGATCAATGTTGTTCAAGATTCTGCACAGATTATTATAGCAATTGTGTAGAAGACCTGCAATCTTTGGATGTTATCATGAAAATGCACTCTTTCTGCGATTAGGCCTACATAAGAAGACATTTACAGTAGGCTAACCTCAAAATGTGGCCATGGATGTGTTACTCATTTTAAGGTTGAATAAATACTGTTACATTCGTTTGTAACATAGCCTTAACTTTAGGCTACTGTATTACAAAAGTATTATTCCATTGTGTTTGGTTTACAAATTGGTCCAATATCAACATTGAAAGGATAGCCGATCTAATGCTTGGATAGTTTCATCTGAGCCACTGGCTTAATCCTAGTCTTTAACTTAGACTTTTGGTTTAGTTGGAGACATGAATCCAGCATATCATTTGTTAAACTTGTAACAAGTTGATAGGGTATTTACTGTATTGCAAAAGTGTAAATTAAATGTGTGTGGTTGTCAATGCAACCAATATCAACATTTGAAAGAGATGTATCTTTTGTGCCACTGACTTAGTCTGGCTTTAATTGCAGTTTGTCTACAAATTAATACGTCTCACGTCTCCATATCAACCAATAATCAAAGTTAAAGAATAGGACTAAATTAAATCAGACTTTATTTCAAGTTCATTTCAAATTTAATTTAGTTGAGATAGAGGAGAATCCAACATATAGTTTACTATTAATTTGTAGAAAAACTTGAATTAAAGCCAGACTAAATCAGTGGCACCAATGGATCTATCCAAGCAGAGGATCTCATTCAAATGTTGATATTTGTTTGCGTTCATACTAACCAAACACAATATAAAATCCAGTTTGTCTACAAATTTGAATAGTTGATATATTAAAATATTAAATGTTGGATTCACGTCTCCATATCAACCAAAAATCAAAGTATGTCTTTGCGTTATGTGTCGGACCCCAGTAAGACTAGCTGTTGCCATTGGCGTTGGCTAATGGAGATTCTAATAAATAAATAAAAATCAAATATTAATGATGAATTTGAAGATTACATTTTAAATCAACCAACGCTTGAAACCCTAGTCCTATAAGGCTGTGTTTACACAGGCAGCCCAATTCTGATATTTTCCAGTAATTGGTCTTTTGACCAATCACACCAATTAATGAACTATGTTTTGCATATTTTTAGTTGAACCCTGGGTTGAATTGAGACAATAGCTGTTTATGACTTTGCAAATGTTATATAGGCCAAAATTGTACAATTGATGATATATGACTTAATATAATGATAAATATATATGGTTACATTTCATTTGCTCTCTCAAACCTACCTTTTGGAATGACTTTGATAGCAACAGTGAATATATTTAGTTATATATCGGTAGCAGTCAGTGACAAAATAAAAAATAAGCAAGGTTGGGCATGGTTAAAACCATGGATGGGATAACAAATTAATAGTTGTAGATCAACTCTCCAGTAGGAGGTAGTGGATGTAACGTTGAATATCTGACGTTGTTTCAAAGGTACCAATTAGATATGCTTTATACACGGTTTGTCTATGTTGAAACTTGGTTACTATGATGACATAATCCTGTGGTTGAAATTTCACCCTCAAAACAACAGTTTTGACTTTTTTCAAATCCAATGAACTTTCCATGTAGATTCCATGTCACAATACATTGAAAAATGACATTGAAACAATGTTGATTCAACCAGCTTGTGCCCAATGGGTACAGTTGAAGTCGGAAGTTTACATACACTTAGGTTGGAGTCATTAAAACTTGTTTTTCAACCACTCCACGAATTTCTTGTTAACAAACTAAAGTTTTGGCAAGTCGGATAGGACATCTACTTTGTGCATGACACAAGTAATTTTTCCAACAATTGTTTACAGACAGATTATTTCACTTATAGTTCACTGTATCACAATTCCAGTAGGCCAGAAGTTTACATACACTAAGTAGACTGTGCCTTTAAACAGCTTGGAAAATTCCAGAAAATGATATCATGGCTATAGAAGCTTCTGATAGGCTAATTGACATCATTTGAGTCAATTGGAGGTGTACCTGTGGATGTATTTCAAGGCCTACCGTCAAACTCAGTGCCTCTTTGCTTGACATCATGGTAAAATCAAAAGAAATCAGCCAAGACCTCAGAAAAAAAATTGTAGTCTGGTTCATCCCTGGGAGCAATTTCCAAACGCCTGAAGGTACCACGTTCATCTGTACAAATAGTACGCAAGTATAAACACCATGGACCACACAGCCGTCATACCACTCAGGTAGGAGACACGTTCTGTGTCCTACAGATGAACGTACTTTGGTGCGAAAAGTGCAACTCAATCTCAGAACAACAGCAAAGGACCTTGTGAAGATGCTGGAGGAAACAGGTACAAAAGTATGTACATCCACAGTAAAACGAGTCCTATATCGACCTAACCTGAAAGGCCGCTCAGAAAGGAAGATGCCACTGCTCCAAAACTGGCATAAAAAGCCAGACTACGGTTTGCAACTACACATGGGGAAAAAGATCGTACTTTTTGGAGAAATGTCCTCTGGTCTGATGAAACAAAAATATAACTTTTTGGCCATAATGACCATTGTTATGTTTGGAGGAAAAGGGGGAGGCTTGCAAGCCGAAGAACACCATCCCAACCATGAAGCACGGGTGTCACATTCCTGACCTTATTTCCTTTGTTTAGTCTTTGTTTAGTTGGTCAGGACGTGAGCTGGGTGGGCATTCTATGTTTTGTGTCTCTATGTTGGGTTTGTTGTTTGGCCTAATATGGTTCTCAAACAGAGGCAGGTGTTTGTCATTGTCTCTGATTGGGAACCATATTAAGGTAGCCTGTTTGCACTGTTGGTTTGTGGGTGATTGTTTCCTGTCTTTGTGTTCTGCACCAGATAGGACTGTTTTCGGTTTTCCCATTTATTGTTTTGTAGCTTGTAGTGTTCACGTTCTTATTCTTTATTAAACATGTTGATCACTAGCCGCCCTGCGTTTTGGTCCTCTCCTTCAACCCAGGAAGAAAGCCGTTACAACGGGGGTGGCAGCATCATGTTGTGGGGTATTTTGCTGCAGGAGGGACTGGTGCACTTAACAAAATAGATGGCATCATGAGGTAGAAAAATGATGTGGATATATTGAAGCAACATCTCAAGACATCAGTCAAGAAGTTGAAGCTTGGTCGCAAATGGGTCTTCCAACTGGACAATGACCCCAAGCATACTTCCAAAATTGTGGCAAAATGGCTTAATTAAGGACAAAAAGGTCAAGGTATTGGAGTGGCCATCACAAAGTACTGACCTCAATCCCATTGAGAATCTGTGGGCAGAACTGAAAAAGTGTGTGCGAGTAAGGAGGCCTACAAACCTGACTCAGTTACACCAGCTCTGTCAGGAGGAATGGGCCAAAATTCACCCAACTTATTGTGGGAAGCTTGTAGAAGGCTACCTGAAACGTTTGACCCAATTTATACAATTTAAAGGCAATGCTACCAAATACTAATTGAGTATATGTAAACTTCTGACCAACTGGGAAAGTGATGAAAGAAATAAAAGCTGAAATAAATCATTCTCTCTACTATTATTCTGACATTTCACATTCTTAAAATAAAGTGGTGATCCTAACTGACATTAGACAGGGAATTGTTACTAGGATTAAATGTCAGGAATTGTGAAAACTGAGTTTAAATGTATTTGCTTAGGTGTATGTAAACTTCCGACTTCAACTGTATCTATTAAATGTATGCATTTTCCCTCCCTTTCACGCCGTTTGCTCCCTTAACGCAATTTATATCCACACATCTACAGTATTAAAATCCGTTGTCAATCGAAACACATTAAGATTCGTTAAGATTAAAATATTTGGTGTAGCAACCGGGCTACCGCTTGTGTGTAATGCAGTCTTTCTTTCCAGGATGGCCGTTTGGCCAGATTACATGCACCATGAGCAACCTGGTCCAGGGGATGTCAGTGTCAGCATCAGTCTTCACTCTGGTGGCCATAGCTGTTGACAGGTAATCCACCACCACACTATCCTGTCACAGAACTGTTTGTGCTCTTGTCAACTCCATTGTTGTAATTGTCAAGCCAAACATTTCTCTCTGTGGCATTCGGTCTCTCTTCCTCCCTAACCCCTTCCTCTCTCTCTCTTGCTCTCTCTCTCTCCCTCTGTCTGTTTTCTTCCCTCCCTTCCTCCCCCTTCTCTCAGGTTCACAGGTATTGTGTACCCCTTTAGACATCGAATGAGGCCTGTGGCTGCTCTCGTCGCCATCCTCTTCATCTGGGTGCTGGCGTTTGCTGTAATCTGCCCCTCGGCCGCTACCCTGACCATCATTCACTTGGAGGACACCTACCTGGTCCAGGACAACCAGACATACCCTGTCTTCGTCTGCTTCGAGAAATGGCCCCGGCCCGAGATGCGTCGTGTCTACACCATGGTCATCTTCGTGCACGTGTACCTGGCCCCCCTGGGTGTTATCAGCATCATGTATGGCTGCATCGTTGCCAAGCTCTCAGTCAACCTGAGGCAGGTGAGGCTGGCAGAGGTGCGGAGGGCCCATTCCCAGCGCAGGGTTAAAGTGATCAACATGCTAATCATGGTGGCGGTGCTCTTCATGGTGTCATGGCTGCCTCTGTGGACGTTAATGCTGCTGACTGACTACAGGGATCTGGACACGCAGCAGATTGACTTCCTCAGCAGCTACCTGTTCCCTGTGGCCCACTGGCTGGCCTTCTTTAACAGCGGGATTAACCCCATCATCTATGGCTTCTTCAATGAGAACTTCCGCAGGGGGTTCCAGGCTGCAGTGGCCTGCAGGTCCTGTTCACAAAAAACAACAACGGGGGTGGTTAATACACGCTTCAACTTCCCTCCCCCTAACAGAGTATTTAACGAGAACCCTGAGTCCTCTGGTGGGAGGAAAGGCCACTGCTCTAAGGGCACTCCTAAGATTGTCCCACATGGAACCAATGGAATCCTCCTGGATGACATTAACAGGAATGCTGGACTCAACAGGGTGATTGGAGCCTGGGTGGAGTGATTCTAATTAGGGCTGGGACGATTATAGATTAATTGTTGTGCAAATAGCCATGGTTATTGCAATAATTGAGCTTGTAATGCATCTTTACAAATTAGCTATGAGATACCTAATGAATACAACATAGCTTTGTTGACACACCCCTGTCTCAAAAACAAATCATTTTGACTGCTGGGAACTTTTGGAAATGAAGCTTCTATTAACTATTAACCATGCTGTTCTGCTTGCAAAATGATAACCAACGTTACCCACTCATGGTGTAGGTGTGGTTCCCTTGCGCACACTGAATATATGTAATTCAACCACTGAAAACACTCTTATTGTTGGCCAACAGATTTCACTCAATAGGTTGAAAGTACATTTATCTAAAGCCATCAATTTGAATACGGTGTCCCTTTAAATCAAATTTTCTCGACAAACTCACTATAATATGTATCATGAGAATGGGTTCAGAATAGGGATCAATCGAAGCAAGCCATGTAAATACACACATATTCATCACCAATTGGTAGATTTTAAAATACTCTGATTTTATAGATTATTTAGGCTTAGGAAAGTATTTATAAACCATACATAAACAGGGTTGGAGAGCCTTCATACACAAAATATATTGGTGAATCAAAATTACAGTGGTTTGATTTATCCTGAAAGTTGCCATATTCAATAGATCAACCCATTAAATATTGGAAGGTGAGAAAGGTGTACAATAGAAGTTGAACAGTAGTCCAATAAATCCACGGACTGTGATGACAACGGTCCAGTCGCCATGAACCGTGCGCCAGGCTCCAGGTTTAAACTGCTATGTATGGTCTGCTTCCCATAATGATTTAAAAAGGCTACGTGTCCCAAATTGTTGCACAACTTTTAATACGCTAATACTGTATGTCCACTATTGCTAGCGACCCTCCGAAACAACCACTTGGACGTGACAGAGGGGAAAAGGGAGGCCTAGACGATGTAATGGAATGTTGCACAATGTAGAGTACAAATTTAAGGAAATGAACGGTCCCTGCACTAAAGTGACAGTTATTATGTACAGTGCCTTCAGAAAGTATTCATACCCCTTTACGTATTCCACATTTTGTGTTACAGCCTGAATTCAAAATGTATTAAATATATTGTTTTACAAACAATCCCACATAATGACAAAGTGAAAAGATGTTTATAGACATGTTTCTTCATTGTAGAATAATAGCGAAGACATCAAAACTATTTAATAAAACATATGGAATATATGTACTTCAAAGTAGCCACCCTTGACTTGATGACAGCTTTGCACATTCTTGGCATTCTCTTAACCAGCTTCATGAGGTAGTCACCTGGAATGCATTTAAATTAACAGGTGTGACTTGTTAAAGTTAATTTGTAGAATTTCTTCATTTCTTAATGTGTCTGAGCCAATCAGTTGTGTTGTGACAAGTTAGGGTTGGTATACAGAAGATAGCCCTATTTGGTAAAATACCAACTCCATATTATGGCAAGAACAGCTCAAATAAGCAAAGAGAAACGACAGTTAATCATTACTTTAAGACATGAAGGTCATTCAATCCGGAAAATGTCAAGAACTTTGAAAGTTTCTAGATGTGCAGTCGCAAAAACCGTCAAGCGATATGATGAAACTGGCTCTCATGAGGAACGACACAGGAAAGGAAGACCCAGAGTTACCTCTGCTGGAGAGGATATGTTCATTACAGTTACCAGCCTCAGAAATTTCATCCCAAATAAATGCTTCACACAGTTCAAGTAACAGACACATCTCAACATCAACTGTTCAGAGAAGACTGTGTGAATCAGGCCTTCATGGTCAAATTGCTACAAAGAAACCACTACTAAAAGGACACCAATAATAATAAGAGACTTGCTTGGGTCAAGAAACACAAGCAATGGATATTATACTGGTGTAAATCCCACCATGAAGCTTGGAGGAGGAGGTGTAATGGTGCTTTGCTGGTTACACTGTCTGTGATTTATTTAGAATTCAAGGCACACTTAACCAGCATGGCTACTACAGCATTCTGCAGAAATACACCATCCCATCTGATTTGCTCTTATTGGGACTATCATTTGTTTTCAACACAGTTCTAGCCTGTGTAAGGACTATTTGTCCAAGAAGGAGAGTGATGCATCAGATGAACTGGTCGGCACAATCACCCGACCTCAACCCAATTTTTATTTATATATATTTTTTACCTTTATTTAACTAGGCAAGTCAGTTAAGAACAAATTCTCATTTTCAGTGACGGCCTAGGAACAGTGGGTTAACTGCCTTGTTCAGGGGCAGAACAACAGATTTTTACCTTGCCAGCTCGGGGATTCAATCTTGCAAACTTTTGGTTACAAGTCCAACGCTCTAACCACTAGGCTACCTGCTGCCACATTAGATGGTTTGGGATGAGTTGGACCGCAGAATGAAGGAAAAACAGCCAACAAGTACTCAGCATATGTGGAAACTCCTTCAAGACTGTTGGAAAAGCATTCCAGGTGAAGCTGGTTGAGAGAATGCAACGAGTGTGCAAAGCTGTCATCAAGGCTGGCTACTTTGAAGAATCTAAAAACTAAAATATATTTTGATTTGTTTAACACTTTTTTGGTTACAACATGATCCATGTGTTATTTCATAGTTTTGATGTCTTTGATGCCATGTAGTCCAAGATAAACTGTATGCCTGATCACAATTATATCTGGGGAAGGGTAAAAAGCCATTTGTAGAGTGTTGAACGGAACCAAGAGCACAGTGGTCTCCATCAGTGGGAAATTGAAAAAATATGGAGCTACCCAGACTCTCCATAGATCTGTCCGTCCGACGAAACTGAGCAACCGGGTAAGAAGGACCTTGGTCAGGGAGGTGACCAAGAACCCAATGACCACTCTGACAGAACTACAGAGTTTCTTGTCTGAGATGGGAGAACCTTCAAGAAGGACAACAGTCTCTAAAACACTTCAACAATCTGGGCATTATGGGGGAGTGGTCAAACGGAAGACACTCCTGAGAAATAGGCACATGATAGCACGCCTGAGAGCTTAAGGTATGAGACAAAAATAGGTACTCTTTCGCTTGAATGCAAAGCACTATGTCTGGAGAAAACCAGGCACAGCTCATCACCTGTCTTACACTATCCCTACCGTGAAGCATGTGATGGCAGCATCATGCTATGGGGATGCTTTTCAGCGGTAAGGAGACTGGTAAGGATAGAGGGAACAATGTATGGAGCCAAATACAGGCAAATCCTTGATGAAAACCTACTTCAGAGTGCAAATGACCTTTGACTGGGGCGAAGATTTACATTACAACAGGACAATGACCCCAAGCATACAACCAAAGCAACGCTGGAATGGCTTCAGAACAAGAATGTGAAAGTTCCTTGAGTGACCCAGCCAAAGCCCAGACTTGAGTCCCATTGAAAATCTGTGGAATGACTTAGACTGCTGTTCACCACCGCGTTCACCACCAAATCTAGATGTGCAAAGCTGATACAGACATACCCAAGACTACAAAGTATGGACTCGGTTGTGTGAATACTTATGTAAATTAGATATTTCTATATTTCATTCTCAATAAATTTGCCTATTTTGTATTTTTTTTAAGTCAAGGGGTATGAATACCTTCTGAAGGCACTGTATGTGGGTATTATTGACGGTGGCTTCTGATAGCGGCTAATATTTAATATAATAGAAATGGTAAAAAAATACACTGCTCAAAAAAATAAAGGGAACACTTAAACAACACAATGTAACTCCAAGTCAATTACACTTCTGTGAAATCAAACTGTCCACTTAGGAAGCAACACTGATTGACAATAAATTTCACATGCTGTTGTGCAAATGGAATAGACAAAAGGTGGAAATTATAGGCAATTAGCAAGACACTCCCCAAAACAGGAGTGATTCTGCAGGTGACCACAGACCACTTCTCAGTTCCTATGCTTCCTGGTTGATGTTTTGGTCACTTTTGAATGCTGGTGGTGCTCTCACTCTAGTGGTAGCATGAGACAGAGTCTACAACCCACACAAGTGGCTCAGGTAGTGCAGTTCATCCAGGATGGCACATCAATGCGAACTGTGGCAAAAAGGTTTGCTGTGTCTGTCAGCGTAGTGTCCAGAGCATGCAGGCGCTACCAGGAGACAGGCCAGTACATCAGGAGACGTGGAGGAGGCCGTAGGAGGGCAACAACCCAGCAGCAGGACCGGTACCTCCGCCTTAGTGCAAGGAGGTGCACTGCCAGCGCCATGCAAAATGACCTCCAGCAGGCCACAAATGCGCATGTGTCTGCTCAAACGGTCAGAAACAGACTCCGTGAGGGTGGTATGAGGGCCCGACGTCCACAGGTGGGGGTTGTGCTTACAGCCCAACACCGTGCAGGACGTTTGGCATTTGCCAGAGAGCACCAAGATTGGCAAATTCGCCACTGGCGCCCTGTGCTCTTCACAGATGAAAGCAGGTTCACACTGAGCACATGAGCACATGTGACAGACGTGACAGAGTCTGGAGACGCCGTGGAGAACGTTCTGCTGCCTGCAACATCCTCCAGCATGACCGGTTTGGCGATGGGTCAGTCATGGTGTGGGGTGGCATTTCTTTGTGGGGCCGCACAGCCCTTCCTGTGCTCGCCAGAGGTAGCCTGACTGCCATTAGGTACCGAGATGAGGTCCTCAGACCCCTTGTGAGACCATATGCTGACACATGCACATTTGTGGCCTGCTGGAGGTCATTTTGCAGGGCTCTGGCAGTGCACCTCCTTGCACTAAGGCGGAGGTACCGGTCCTGCTGCTGGGTTGTTGCCCTCCTACGGCCTCCTCCACGTCTCCTGATGTACTGGCCTGTCTCCTGGTAGCGCCTGCATGCTCTGGACACTACGCTGACAGACACAGCAAACCTTTTTGCCACAGTTCGCATTGATGTGCCATCCTGGATGAACTGCACTACCTGAGCCACTTGTGTGGGTTGTAGACTCTGTCTCATGCTACCACTAGAGTGAGAGCACCGCCAGCATTCAAAAGTGACCAAAACATCAGACAGGAAGCATAGGAACTGAGAAGTGGTCTGTGGTCACCACCTGCAGAATCACTCCTGTTTTGGGGGGTGTCTTGCTAATTGCCTATAATTTCCACCTTTTGTCTATTCCATTTGCACAACAGCATTGGAAATTTATTGTCAATCAGTGTTGCTTCCTAAGTGGACAGTTTGATTTCACAGAAGTGTGATTGACTTGGAGTTACATTGTGTTGTTTAAGTGTTCCCTTTATTTTTTTGAGCAGTGTATATAATAGTCTGGGCACAGACTTAAAACATTCTAGAGTGCATAAATCAACTCGATATGTTCGGTGCTACTGTCCGTGCGCACTGATTTCCATACAGCCTCGGCTTGGGTTTCCAAGTTTCACCCTTGCAAATGATGAAGCCATAGGCATACAATAAAATTGTTGAATAACAACAGCTATTTATACTTCCCTGTGGAAAAGGGGCCTGTACATCACCCCTCCCACTCCCTTGCTGCCTGGAGGTGAGCCCTCCCCTCATTTGTCACCACACACCTCCATCAAAGCTCATTAAAACTTCTTGTCAATAGGGAGGCGCTATTTTCACTTTGGAAAAAAATCGTGCCCAAATTAAACTGCCTCGTACTCTATTCTAGATCATACAATATGCATATTATTATTACTATTGGATAGAAAACACTGTCAAGTTTCTAAAACTGTTTGAATTATATCTGTGAGTAAAACAGAACTCATTTTGCAGCAAACTTCCATACAGGAAGTGAAAAATCTGAAAACGAGGCTCTGTTCCATGGCCTGCCTATTCAACTGGCTTATATTTATCGATATGCTTGCACTTCATAGGCCTTCCTCTAGATGTAAACGGGCAGTGGAAGGTGGAATGGGGTGTCTAGCTTGATGAGGTCGAACAAGAGCTTTTGGAATGGCAGGTCAGGAATTTCCTTTCTCTACCTAGGCGCGCAAAGCACCTCCATATTGTCTTCTGATAAGCGTTCGTTATACACGGCTAATATCTCCGGCTCTGATTTTATTTGATACATGTGATAATAACATCGCAAAGTATGTTTTTTCAACCAAGTTTCATCAGATTATTCAACGTTTATTGGGACTTTTGGAGTTTTCCGTTCTTTGCGTCGAGAGAAACTGGGAACGTCATCAACATTGGCTAGCATTGTGGCGCGAATTCGACAGGAGAAAAGGACATTCTAAAACCAAATAACGATTTATTCTGGAAATAGGACTCCTTGTACAAGATTCTGATGGAATTTTAGCAAAAGTAAGAACAATTTATGATGTTATTTCGTATTTCTGTGGAAAATGTTATTTCTATTCTCCGCCGTTTTGGCGGGCGCTGTCTCGCAATAACGAAAGCTGTTTGTTATAGTAAAGTTATTTTAAAAAAAATCTAACACGGCGGTTGCATTAAGAACCAGTGTATCTTTCATTTGCTGTACAACATGTATTTTTTAGTAAAGTTTATGATGAGTTCTTTGGTCAGATTAGGTGAGTGTCCAAAATAGCTCCTGACATTCTGGGGAAATGTTGCTACATTTTCACAATGTATAACCACGGATTGCAGCTCTAAATATGCACATTTTCGAACAAAACACAAGTGTATTGTATAACCTGATGTTATAAGACTGTCATCTGATGAAGTTGTTCAAGGTTAGTGATTCATTTTATATCTTTTGCTGGTTTTTGCGAATGCTATCTATGTGGTGAATAAATGCGTTTGTGTGTTTGGCTATTGTGGTAAGCTAATATAATGCTATATTGTGTTTTCGCTGTAAAACACTTAAAAAAAATCGGAAATATTGGCTGGATTCACAAGATGTTTATCTTTCATTTGCTGTACACCAGGTATTTTTCATAAATGTTTTATGATGAGTATTTAGGTATTTCACGTTGCTCTCTGTAATTATTCTGGCTGCTTTGGTGATATTTTTGATGGTAGCTGCAATGTAAAACTATGATTTATACCTCAAATATGCACATTTTCGAACAAAACATAAATTTATTGTATAACATGTTATAAGACTGTCATCTGATGAAGTTGTTTCTTGGTTAGAGACTAATTAAATCTCTATTTGGTCAGTTTTATGATAGCTACCTATGCGGTAGAAACATGGTGAAAATATGCGGTTGAGTCTTTGGCTATTGTGGTTAGCTAATAGAAATACATACTGTTTTCGCTGTAAACATTTTAAAAATCGGAAATGATGGCTGGATTCACAAGATGTTTATCTTTAATTTGCTGTATTGGACTTGTGATTTCATGAAAATTATATTATATGATATCCCTGTCCCGTTAGCTAGGCTGTGCTAGTCAGCTTTTTTGATGAGGATGCTCCCGGATCCGGGATGGGAATTAAGTAAAGACCAATCACGTGCACCTGAAAGAGGTGGGCCTACCCCTATAAATGCCCCCACCTGCAGTTATTAGCCCTCTTTCAACCAAACTAGCATGTGACCGCACAGATGCGGTCATTGACAGTGAGTATCATACGAATGTGGTATGTGGCGGCCAAGTTGGAGTTATTCCTTTTGTTATGTGACTGTAAATACATATTATATTTCTCCCTACAGCATGGGTGCTAATTTGATTGTGCTTGTTTGTTGCCCATAGAGCACTAATATTGTACATAGATGCTAATGTGTATCTTTGAGCCTTCCAGTTTGATGACATAAGTATAAGTATGTTTGCCCTTTATTGCCCAAGTTAATGGCATATTGTATAAACAATGTCTTGTTTCTATTCATCCTAGTGAACAAAATCTTCATCCCTCACCTATATCACCATCTATCACATCTGTTAACTGTAACACCGTCTGAAGCCTACAAAGACCAATGATACAAATCTATTCAATAAAAGATCAAAAGGCTACCCTCTCCTTGTGTTCGTGCAGACCTACCTATTGCGTTACCTCCCACCCATCCTACCCAGTTTCTTTGAGCTATTTTACAGGGCTGAAATACCTGTCATATTGACATACTTTTCAGTTTGCTGAAAAATGTAATCTGATTACAAAAAATGGTAACTATAATCCGTTATGTTACTAGCATAGTTGTAATCGGATTGCTTTGAAAAAATTGTTAACTACTTGGATTACTTTTAAATGTCTTCTCAATTACATTTGAAGAAAGGCACAACTTTTAAGTGTTTTTCCACCTGAGTGAATCTGACTAAGTTAGACCACTATGATAATGTTTTTGATGGATCCTTTCGGTCTTCCAATGCCTGTTAAGGGGAAGTAATAAAACATGTAATTAGAAGTAATCTGATTACATTACAGAGTTCGGTTAATCCCAAAGTTACGTTACTGATTACAATTTTGGACCGGTAACTGATTACATTTAGTAAGTAACCTACCCAACCCTGGTCTTATCGATAGCGCTAATCAATTTCTAAATTAGTGCATAGAGATTGGTGTTTTTCTACTCGGGACCAATGGGTTGCTCCACCTTATTAAGAGTTTCCTCAAATGTAAAGGTAATGGAATTATGAGTGCATTAAGTCAAGGTTGGAATACTGCG
Organism: Salvelinus fontinalis; assembly: GCF_029448725.1. Lineage (NCBI taxonomy): Eukaryota > Metazoa > Chordata > Actinopteri > Salmoniformes > Salmonidae > Salvelinus > Salvelinus fontinalis. The sequence continues at coordinate 24,211,181 of NC_074666.1, forward strand.
TATCTGTAAACACACCTCTGCCACACCTCAATTTCTATGATCTCCACCCCAAACGAATAGCTGGCTGGCACATGCTTTACCTCATGCTTAAGTTCAAGGTCAGAATAAAGTAAAATTTACACGAGGGTAACTCGGGTCTATTCCTTGTTAGAGGTTCCCCTTTGAAGTAAAACCTTTTGTTGATTAACTTTAGGCTGATAAGATACAATCCCCTGTCACCACCAATATCAATACACACGCATGCACGTGTGGATATACACACATCAAACAGCCCCGAATCCATTATATGCAAATGCATTTGGGTGTATGGGTCCTCTGGGCCTGTGAAATGACATTCAAACATGAGTATTTCTGGAAGACAGGAATACACATGCTGAGACGTCAGTCATTGAATATTTCCTCTTTGGGTGCAGTTAGAATTACGAGATACCATAACCACTCACAGGGATGGCTAACACTTAAAGTTCAGTCTGTCTGTACAGATTCATGTAAAACGGCTTTTAGTTTCTTTGCACTTCACTTAGGGGCTGATTCAAATCTATGGCTTTTTTACGTGCGTTTTGATTTAAGCAATTGTAACGGTGTTCCTCCTCCTCTTCAACCGAAGAGGAGGAGTAGTGATTGAACCAAGGCGCAGCGTTTTGAAATGACATAATTTTAATTAAACAAGACGGGAAAACACGAAATGAAACCACTTGAAATAATAAACAAAATAACAAAACAAATGTAGACAAACCTGAACATACGAACTTACATAAAACACGAAGAACGCACAACAGGAAAAATGACTACATAAAACGAAGAACGCACGAAACAGTCCCGTATGGTGCAACAAACACTAACACAGGAGACAACCACCCACACCGAACACTGTGAAACAACCTACCTAAATATGACTCTCAATTAGAGGAAACGCCAAACACCTGCCTCTAATTGAGAGCCATACCAGGCAACCCTTAAACCAACATAGAAACAGAAAACATAGAATGCCCACCCAAACTCACGTCCTGACCAACTAACACATACAACAAACTAACAGAAATAGGTCAGGAACGTGACAGCAATTGTCAGTAGTTAGTATTCAGACCTACCTTGTTCCTTTGTGCAACTGGATTTGCAGGTGTGGCTCCGTTGCACGCATTTAATACATTTAATTAAACTGCTGAAGGCCCCTTGCCCGGCGCCTCGAGTCCAGGATGGCTCGAACACCATACGCCGGGGCCCCCTCGATGTCCAGAGGGGGTGGAGGAACCTCCCGCACCTCAGCTTCCTGGAGTGGACTAGCCACCACCGGCCTGAGGAGAGACACATGGAACTAGAGATTAATAATAAACAAGTAATTGGTTGAGTGAAGCCAGGTGTGAAAAGACAAAGACAGAACAAATGGAAAATGAAAAGTGGATCGGCGGTGGCTAGAAAGCTGGTGACGTCGACCACCGAACGCCGTCCAGTCAAGGAGAGGGACCGACTTCGGCAGAAGTCGTGACAGACATGACCGGAAAGAAAGGTAAACAGAATGTAATGATCCAAAATTTAGACTACAAATTCAAGGAAACTAACACTAAAGTGACAGTATGTGGCCAAACAGTACATGGACACCCCTTCAAATTAGTGGATTCAGTTATTTCGGCCACACCCGTTTCTGACAGGTGTATAAAATCGAGCACACAGCCATGCAATCTCCATAGACAAACAGTGGCAGTAGAATGGCCTTACTGAAAAGCTCAGTGACTTTAACCGTGGCACCGCCATAAGATGTCACCATTTCAACAAGTCAGTTTGTCAAATTTCTGCCCTGCTAGCACTACCTCGGTCAACTGTAAGTGCTGGTATTGTGAAGTGGAAATGTCTAGGAGCAACAACGGCTCAGCCGCTAAGTGGTAGGCCACACAAGCTCACAGAAAGGTACCGTCGAGTGCTGAAGCGTGTAGCAAGTAAAAATCATCTCTCCTCAGTTGCAACACTCACTACCAAGTTCGAAACTGCCTCTGGAAGCAATGTCAGCACAAAAAATGAAATGGGTTTCCATGGCCGAGCAGCTGCACACAATCCTAAGATCACCATGCGCAATGCTAAGAGTCAGCTGGAGTGGTGTAAAGCTCGCCACCATTGGACTCTGGAGCAGTGGAAACGTGTTCTCTTCATTTTCTGACTTCAAGGTTTGGCGGATGCCAGGAGAACGCTGCCTGCCCGAATGCATAGTGCCAACTGTAAAGTTTGGTGGAGGAGGAATAATGGTTTGGGGCTGTTTTTCATGGTACAGGCCAGGCCCCTTACTTCCAGTGAAGGGAAATCTTAATTCTACAGCAAACAATGACATTCTATGATTCTATGCTTTCAAATTTGTGGAAACAGTTTGGTGAAGGTCCTTTCCTGTTTCAGCATAACAATGCCCCCATGCACAAAGCGACGTCCATACAGAAATGGTTTGTCGAGATCGGTGTGGAAGAACTTGACTGGCCTGCAGAGAGCCCCCACCTCAACCCATTTGGAACGAATTGGATTGCCGACTGCAAGCCAGGCCTAATCGCCCGAAATGCAGCTGTAGGCAACACCTAAATTATAGCCTCCTGTAAAAAAAATCCCGTTAGAAACTATCACTTTTTTGGAGAATATAAAATCCTCCTGCAGCAGAATTATTTTATTCCTGCAACAAAACGGCTCAAATTAAGGTCCCACACCTCTACTGTAGCTGTAATAGTATTTGGACATTGCAATAAAGAGATCATCCATGTTGTTAATATAATACATGTCAGCGTCATGAATCGTTAAAATGGCGACAAATGTTTTTTATGACGTATAATATTAACAACACGAATGATCTTTTTCTTGGATTGAGGAAGGAAATAGGTACACTGCTGTTCAAAAGTTTGGGGTCACTTAGAAATGTCCTTGTTTTTGAAAGAAAAGCACATTTTTTGTCCATTAAAATAACATAAAATTGATCAGAAATACAGTGTAAACATTGTTATGTTGTAAATAACTATATTAGCTGGAAACGGCAGATTTTTATGGAATATCTACATAGGCGTACAGAGGCTCATTATCAGCAACCATCACTCTTGTGTTCCAATGGCACGTTTTGTTAGCTAAATGTATCATTTTCAAAAAGGCTAATTGATCATTAGAAAACCCTTTTGCAATTATGTTAGCGCAGCTGAAAACTGTCGTGCTGATTAAAGAAGCAATAAAACTGGCCTTCTTTAGACTAGTTGAGTATCAGGAGCATCAGCATTTGTGGGTTAGATTACAGGTTCCAAATGGCCAGAAACAAAGCATTTTCTTCTGAAACTCGTCAGTCTATTCTTGTTCTGTGAACTTAAGGCTATTCCATGCGAGGAATTGCCAAGAAACTGAAGACATGCTGGCTTTCTAGGCAGAGTTGCAAAAAAAAAGCAATATCTCAGACTGGCCAATAAAAATAAATGATTAAGATGGGCAAAAGAACACAGACACTGGACAGAGGAAGATTCGAAAAAAGTGTTATGGACAGATTAATCTTAGCTTCGGTTGTTCGGATCACAAAGAAGAACATTCGGGAGACGCAGAAAAAATGAAAAGATGCTGGAAGAGTGCTTGACGCCATCTGTCAAGCATGGTGGAGGCAATGTGATGGGGTGCTTTGGTGGTGGAAAAGTGGGAGTACAGGGTAAAAGGGATCTTGAAAAATGAAGGCTATCACTCCATTTTGCAACGCCATGCCATAACCTGTGGACGGCACATAATTGGAACTAATTTCCTCCTACAACAGGACAATGACCTAAAGCACAGCTCCAAACTATGCAAGAACTATTTAGGGAAGAAGCAGTCAGCTGGTATTCTGTATATAATGGAGTGGCCAGCACAGTCACCAGATCTCAACCCTATTGAGCTGTTGTGGGAGCAGCTTGACCGTATTTGTGTGAGGTGCTTCAGGAAGCATGGGGTGAAATCTCTTCAGATTACCTCAAGAAAACTAGAATGCCAAAGGTCTGCAAGGCTGTAATTGCTGCAAATGGAAGATTCTTTGACGAAAGCAAAGTTTGAAGGACAAACTGATTATTCAAAATATATATATATATTTATAACCTTGCCAACATCTTGACTATATTTCCTATTCATTTCGCAACTCATTTCATGTATGTTTCATGGAAAACGAGGACATTTCTAAGTGACCCCAAACTTTTTAACGGTATTGTATATGTTGCTGTCAGGTGTGTCAACAGCAGTTTTGTTGGGGTTGGTTGTCCCATTAACTCTGAGGTTGAAGAGATCACAATGTCCAATATGTTGAACACACATTTAATCAACAAGGGCTCAGGCTATAGACATTGAATGAAAGTAATTTAGGGCCCGCTGTCACCCAGGTCTAGGCTAACTGGGATAACCCAACCAACCATTCAGCTGGAAATGTTAGTGAAATGGGTCAGTTTACTTATTCAGTGCAACCAGAGCATTGGATCATTTTTAAACCCTAAACTCCAATTTACCTCTAACACCCCATCTAAATCCTAACCCCATACATCCGGCCCATCCGGCCCCTAGGCTATAAACCCCGATGACTAAACCAACATCCTGTATGGGTTCATACATAAAAAATAGGCATTTTACAAGTCTAGCTTACAACAAGATTGCACTACAAAATTGTGTTGATTTAAAAAAGACTGAATTGGCCTGTGTTGGTGACCAGGCAGCTTTGTGTCACGACCTCCAGTGTGCTAAGTTTGTAAGCTTTTCTATGGGATGTTGGCCTGGCGCCCGGGTATGTTAGCGAATCACTGATCTAGAATAAAGACATTGTGGAGAGGCAGCACCGTGTGTATAAACCCGCCCTCAAAAAAAAAAGATTGCGTTTCCCCAAATCCTCTCTGTCTACCCGCCTTTCCTTTCTTTTCTTTCCTTTTCATTTTCCAAAATTCTGCTTTTGTTAACTTCAAAATATGACTTTTATGCCGAGCTATTTGTTACTGCTATCAAGTCTCCGCGTTTTACTTACGGTTGATTTGGATGTGGAAACAAGTAACTTCATTGACCTAAGCACCCCAGAAGTAATCGACTACAAAGATCCCTGCAAAGCTGGTAATGTTACTATGTTTCATATTATATGGGATAATTAATTATAGTTTGCTTTATCTGGATTACCTTTATAGATAAGACTGCACATTGGGCAAGACCGAAGTGATGGTTGATTTAAAGGGACAGGCAATGAGTTATGAGTTTAACTTGTTTTCACAAGCGCGCCGCTCAAAGGTGATGCACATCACTTACATAGTATAGCAACAGCGTGTAAAGTTACCGAAATCAATTATGGTAGAAATGATAATAAACTCGAGGCCAAGGCCAACCATGTGCATGGTGCGCCGGGGCATTGTTCCACAGCGGTGGGTTAGGGGTATTGTATGGAACACACAGACAGCTGTCAAATCCAGACGGGGCTGAAAAGCCTTTGTCCATTAATCAATCAAGCATCACTTTGAGCTTGCTTCAATACAATTCAATGTTCTCTGTTATGTGAAGATCATTTATCCTGTTTTACCTTCTGTGGTGTATGTAGGAGGCTGGAATAGAGCTATGGAAGACTTGAATAGAATAGCCATGGAACATGTCAAGTGGGGGCATGATGAAAAATATTCAAAAACAGAGGATATGGACTTTTGATGAATCTAGGAGTGCTAAACAACATTGATCACAAAAATTGGTCCTAAAACCTGTGTATATATATGTATATATATATATATATATTATATATATATATATATATATATATATATATATATATATATAAGACATAACATTGTACTTAAGCTACTGCAAATTGGAGGCTGGAATAGCTATGAAACAGTTTTAAAGAATAGACATGGAACATGTCAATTGGGTGCAAGAGATGATAGAGTCAAAACAAGGGACAAAGCCTTAAAGGGATATTTCACCTATGACTCTGGGTTTGTTTTGATCGTGTCCAAGGCACCTCTAGGTCAGTGAGATCTGTTTCACACATATTGGCCACCAAGAAGTCATGTCTGGGTTTCGCGCACTGAATTATACACCCGATGACCTCATCCGGTGTTTTGACAGAGTGGTTGAGATCTGAAAATTAAAGTAGTCCTGCTTTGTGGCATTTCACAAAGCCTCTATGTTATGATAATCGTTCTATACATTTGTGTCCGTGTATACTTTATATGGTTGTCCTTGTTCGATAGAGCCATTGGACATTTCCAGCGATGTTCCTATCGGCATATTCATTGTTAGATGTACAAGGTGCCACATTTTTTCTCAGCCTCTGAAAGACTACAGCTCAGCGTGGGGGGGGGGGGGGGTGCTTCCTGCTCTGGCCCTGTCATGCATTGTGCATTTGCTATGAATGCAGGACCTTGTGGTACACTATAAGCAGACTAATACATAGGAAGTCGAAACTTCCTGATTCTACCGGTGAAATTAAAATGTGCTTGTTCTAGCTTGTGGTGAGCACTTTTTTAATGTTTATGACAAAGTCTTGATGTGTTTAATATAGAGCTAAGGTGAAATGTCCCTTTAATTGAATCCATCAATTTAAACACACAGGACTCTAGGGTATGTAACAAGGTACTTCATTTTGTAAAAGGTTCTGCTCAGCCAGATGACTGTTATCCACAATGCTATATGTATCTGTGACCACCTGGGTTTGAACTAGGGTTGAATATTTTCCCGGTATTTTACAAATGATCCATCCCGAGAATAAATCACTAACCCGGTATTTCCCACCAAAACCGGAAGTGTCATTCAAAAGCATTTAAAGGATATAAATAGCCTTGTGTCTGGATTTGAATAGAGTTTTAATCGAAAATTCAAGCACGAAAATAAACCATAAAAAGCACAATGATGCAGCTATGCTCTCTTGGGTAAATAAATGAAACAAGCTCCAGCAGGCTAATCGTTTTGAGTGTGAACTGTATTACTGTACTGTATTGTATTATACTGTATTATATGGACTGGAATTAGGCACCTCGTTCAAACCATGATAAAGCAGAGAGAACATTCTGGTGCAGCACCATGTGTCCTACAAAGTATAGCGAATTTAGTTATAATTTTTAAGAATATTTCCCCTAATGTTATTAGCCTGCCTACCTCTTTCTGTAAGAACTGATGCTGATGATGAGAAGCAGGAACGGAGAGTGAACATTTAATCAAGCACAGACAAGGAACAGGACAGGAACAGCGTCAGAACAGGGGGAACAAAACAACATGACGACAATAATGCTGAAGCGGGGGACAACCTCGGGAACAGACAGATATAGGGGAGGAAATAAACACAGGTGAGTGAGTCCAGGTAAGTGTTATGAATCGCTGATGCGTGTGACGAGGGGAGCAGGTGTGCGTAATGATGGTGGCAGAAGTGCGTAATGCAGGGCAGCCTGACGCCCTCGAGCGCCAAGGAGGGAGAACGGGAGCAGGCGTGACAGTACCCCCCCACTAGGGGCGCCGCCCGGCCTGACGGGCCAGCCGAGGCATGGGTGCTGAACTAGCCGGCCGGGGCGAGGGAGCCTGATGAGCCCGCTGGGACGTGGGAGCCTGATGAGCCGGCTGAGGCATAAAAACCTGGCAATCCGGCTGAGGCCTGACGTGGGATGGGCGCCTGCCTAGCCAACTGGGGCAAGGAAAAATTTTGAGCCGGCTAGGGCGTGGAGAGAAAAAGGCACAAAACACCAACATCAAAACCTCGTCCCAACTGTAAAGTATGGTCGAGAGAGCATCATGGTTTGGGGCTGCTTTGCTGCCTCAGGGCCTGGACAGCTTGCTATCATCGACGAAAAATGAATTCCCAAGTTTATCAAGACATTTTTCAGGATAATGTAAGGCTATCTGTTTAGCAATTGAAGCTCAAAAGAAGTTGGGTGATGCAACAGGGCAATGACCCAAAACACAAAGTAAATCAACAACAGAATGGCTTGAACAGAAGAAAGTACGACTTCCGGAGTGGCCCAATCAGAGTTCTGACCTTAACCCAATTTAAAATGCTGTGGCATGACCTCGAGAGCAGTTCACACCAGACATCCTAAGAATATTGCTGAACTGAAACAGTTTTGTAAAGAGGAATGGTCCAAAATGCCTCCTGATCGTTGTGCAAGTCTGATCCACAACTACAGAAAATGTTTGGTTGAGTTTATTGCTGCCAAAGGAGGGTCAACCAGTTATTAAATCCAAGAGTTCACATACTTTTCCCACCCTGCACTGTGAATGTTTACACGGTGTGTTCAATAAAGACATGAAAACATATAATTGTTTGTGTGTTATTAGTTTAAGCAGACTGTGTTTGTCTTGTTGTGACTTAGATGAAGATCAGATCAAATTTTATGACCAATTTATGCAGAAATCCAGGTATTTCCAAAGGGTTCACATACTTTTTCTTGCCACTGTATATATAGGGCTATAAATCAATCTTGAACAGGATGATCTATTTTGGAAGCAATTTGAATGGAATTGATGGAGAGAGAGAAAGACTGCAAGAGAGTGCTCGCTCTTGCACTCTCTGCAGCTGCAATACAAAATAAAAAACATATTTACAATAAAAACATTAGGTGACCCTGAAAGCCAGATAGAGATGTGTAAATTAGACTCACATTTGGTCATTATACTACTATACTACTGTGGCATAGGCTATGCTGCAGCAAATGTATGTCCACCTGTCACAATAAAAAGTTACCATGATGAGATGATAGGTCTACATACTGAGATTGGCTGTCGGTCCCCACCCTGAGCCTTGAACATGCAGTGACCAGAGAGAAGGCTGTAGAGAATCCAGATTTAGACATTGCATATCATTTAACAGTTCCATTTCACGTCATGTTCATGTAAATCATTTATAATATTTTGTTACAATTTATCGGTTTCTCCCAGTTATTTATCCTGGGAAAAGGGAGTGGTTTTAGGCGGTACATTTAGGTAAATCTCGGTAACCGCTAACCTGGTTTGAACTCAGGTCATCTGAGGTTGTATTAATCCACTGAGCTTGCTCAGAAAATTAACACTCAGGCAAGGTTACTCATCACGTGAGCGTGGTTCACTGAACCCCCTCCATCATACTTCAATGCCCTTTGGCCTCTTCCTCCTCTTCACAATGACCCAATTAGCTAACAGACTAGACATCAATAGATCAAACTCGGGTCACAGCACCATTGTGATCCACTTCGATGCTTTTTATTTATATTTAATAATACATTGGTGGGGCACTGAATAGGCTCCCTCTTCTTGGAGACCCAGTTTACAATTGAGTTCAACTATCTGGTTCCCCACATCTCTCAACTCCCCTCTTTTCTTCCCTTTCCTCTACCTCTTTTATATCACGTTACTCTCATCGTCTCTCCACCCACCCAACCTTCCCCATATTTACTTTTCCCTCTCCATTCTTTATTTCCTCTTTTGTCCTGTTCCCTTCTTCCCTCTCCCCCCTAATATCATCTCTGTTCTCTTCCTTCTATCCGTCTCTCCGTTGCCTAGAGACCCGAGGTCATTGAGGCCATGACAGAGTAGTCCTCGGTTGGAAGCCGGTGAAATCCCACTGGCTGCAAGGTATGTGCTGAGCACTGTAGGCCTAGGTCTGCAGTCCTTTACAGTCACTCTTTGCATGAATGACTTTGCTTCAAAGGCAGGGACAACCAGGGCTTATTGCCAAAGTACTTAGTTAGGGTTACTTAGACTCAGGATTTGGTGGTTCCCTTCTCCATAATTTACTTTTCCCTTGCCCCATGAAGTGGTGCATCATCACCCATGTACAGATGTAGGGTCTTAATTTGAGCCAGATTGTTACAGCAGGAAAATAATCCTGCAGCAACAGGAAATGTGAATTATTATGTGGATTATAATTGATGGACATTTTTGTAGGGGTTTATACATTTATACAAACCCTTATAAACCCCATTTAAAAATGGAAATGGCAAACTTCAAAAGCTTTTCAAACCTCAAATACACTACACGTTTTTAATTTCCTGCAACTCCAGCGTAGATTTGGCCTTGTATTTTAGGTTGTTGTCCTGCTGAAAGGTGAATTTGTCTCCCAGTGTCTGTTGGAAAGCAGACTAAACCAGGTCTCCCTCTAGGATTTTGCCTGTACCTATAGCTGTATTTTGTTTATTTTTATTAATAAAACATCTCTCTAGTCCTTGCCGATGACAAGCATACCCTTAACATGATGCAGCCACCACCATGCTTGAAAATATGAAGAGTGGTACTCAGTGATATTTTTTTCCGCCAAACATAATGCTTTGTATTCATGACAAAAGTAAATTGTTTAGCACATTTTATGGCAGTATAATTTAAGTGCCTTGTTGCATGTTTTAGAATATTTTGATTCTGTACATGCTTCCTTCTTTTCACTCTGTCATTTAGGTTAGTATTTTGGAGTGCTAATTTTCCATGGACCTTATGTGAACATGTCACAGAGTGAGGGTAGCCACAAGGGAAAAGGGAGAAAAAGGCAGAGTGTAGATCAATCCCACTAGATCAATCCCACTAGTGGGTGGGCCTCTGGACAGAAGTCAGCAAATTCCCAGGAGGCATCTACTTTTCCAAATTGCTTTGACTACTTAATTATGAATTCTGAGTATCATATCTGACATTTGCCAATCTATATGTCATGCATCTCACACTTTGTGGCTCTAAAGGTTCAATTTTTCATGGCAGGTTGAATTGAACCTGTTTTCTGATCAATTTCTCTCACTCACTGTGCTAATTAAGCCTTCCGATTGTTATGCTTTGACAGGTTACTCTAACTGACAAGTAGCAGCCTGTCTGGGTATTCAAAGAGTATGGCCTCTCAGCTCTACATCTGCACACTGCTGCACACCATCATGCCGATCTATGTGGTAGTATGGGTATTGGAACATGACCATAAGGTTTGTGTGGGGTTGATTAGATTACTGTATGTCATGGGGGAAAAGGGTCCAGATTCAGAAAGCACGTCTATTTCAACCCCTTTATGTACACTGAACAAAAATATAAACACACTATGTAAAGTGTTGTAAAGTGTTTCATGAGCTGAAATAAAAAACTCAGAAATGTTCCATACACACAAACAGCTTATCTCTCTCAGGTTTTGTGCACAAATTTGTTCACATCCCTGTTAATGAGCATTTCTCCTTTGCCAAGATAATCCATCCACCTGACAGGTGTGGCATATCAAGAAGCTGATTAAACTGCATGATTATTACACAGGTGCACCTTGTGCTGGGGACAATAAAAAGCCACTTTAAAATGTGCAGTTTTGTCACACAACACAATGCCACAGATGTCTCAAGTTTTGAGGGAGAGTGCAATTGACATTCTGACTGCAGGAATGTCAACCAGAGCTGTTGCCAGATAATATATATATTTTTTCTCTACCAATGCCATTTCAGAGAATTTGGCAGTATGTCCAATTGGCCTCATATTCGCAGACCACGTGTAACCACGCAAGGACCTCCACATTTGGCTTCTTCACCTGCGGGATCAGTGCTGAGCAGTATTTCTGTCTGTAATAAAGCCATTTTGTGGGGAAAAACTCATTCTGATTGTCTCATTCTCCCCAGTGGACGGGCCTGGCTGCCAAGTGGGTGGGCCTATGCCCTCCAAGGCCGCAACGCTGCACCGCTGGCTGCACCGCTGCCCAGTCATGTGAAATCCATAGATTAGGGTAACTTTATAAAATCGTTGAAATTGTTGCATGTTGCGTTTGATATTTTTGTTCAGTATAATTGTGTTCTATTGGGCATCTCTGTTTCAGTATGAATGCACTGTATGCGCACACACACGTGACAGTTAGTGGGTATGTGAGGGTTATTTTGCAGTGCATACAGTATGCAGGAGCTGTGTGTGCTTGTCAAACAGTAGGCTAACAGAGCCCTAAGGGCCTCCCATTGGGGGAGAGGGAAGCACCAGTCAAACATTAGCTCACACACCACAGCCAACAGGCAGGGTGTGGGCCTTACTGCATAGCTTCACACATGTCAAAAATGAGGGACCTAAGCATAACATACCCCAAAGCACTGCAGCAGCTTTACATGCTGTAGGTGATATACTGTCAGCTGAATTCAAATGCGTACCATGCCGAGTGGCTGTAGATACGTTTATGTTTTTAATATACCAGATTCACACCTTTACTTCCAGTTTCTCCCAACTACTGTGTAGCTATATATTTCAGTACAAATAAAGGTTTACCAAAAACAGTAGTTGTCTCCCTTTCACTTTTTCCATCTCTGTCTTCTTGATTGCCTGTCTAAATAAGTATCTCTCTAGTTTTGCAAACCTTTTTGCCAACTGATTCGCATTAAAAACAATGTTTCAGCTGCAGGATGAATTCTTGGTTGTGTCTGTGTGTCTGCTCTAGCTGCCTTCCTGGGAGACATTGCTTTGGATGAGGAAGACCTGCTTATGTTTAAGGTGGACCGCATTCTGGATGTTATTCAGAGGTCCATCCAGACCTTCAACGACACAGATGCAGGTACAGTACAGGAGCCATGCTGGACATGGAGGATTCACAATTGGGGTCAATTTAGGGTGTGTTCACATGTGACTGCCATCTGAGTTGCAAAACCATGTATGAATTTTAAACGAGGGGTTACATTTGTTTTCTGAAGGGACAGAGTTAAAATTGATTGAATGACCTCAACCCTGCATGAATTACATATCTGTTTGCATGTGTTTGTTCCAGTGAATGGTTCGTTGTCCAGTGAGAGCAGTAGGAATGACATGTCTCCAGACAGCCATGGGCAGGGCTTTCGTCGCAGGAGGAGGGCTGCCACCTCCAGACCAGAGCGGGTGTGGCCAGATGGGGTCATTCCATATGTAATCAGTGGGAATTTCAGTGGTGAGTTCTGACTAGGAGATAGAGAAAGACCTTAAATTGACTTGATTTTCAGATGCTTCATTAATTGTTAACGTCTCTCAGTCTGTATATATCTACAGTATAGCTACATACCATAACTTTGTAGCATTATAAAGAATAAATTATTATTTGTTTGCCTTTGATGTTCAATCATATAAGTTGTCTACTAATGTACGACATCAGTAATTCAATCCACTGAGACTCTCAGTGCAGTCCTTGATTAGGGCACTTGAAGGACCACCCTCCTTTTTAGGCAGCCAGCGAGCGATATTCCGTCAGGCCATGCGTCACTGGGAGAAGCACACGTGCGTGACCTTCATTGAGAGGACAACGGAGGAGAGCTACATAGTCTTCACCTACCGGCCGTGCGGGTGAGTGCCAGGCCATTGTTGCAATAGGCTATAGACGGGTTAGCTGAGAACGTCACCAAAAAGAAGAGCATTCTTCAATGTAGCAGAAGGTTGTGATTCTAGATGGCCAGATAGATAGCAACAATGACAAGAAACTGCGATGTGGGGAAATTTAAGTGACTCGTTTCAGCTAGTTTTATCTTGTTATTTTCACTGATCTAACGTCGATTCTAATATGGTCTAAATTCGCTAGCTAGTTAACCAACAACTGTAACAATGTATTTGAGAGACAACAAGTTCTCATTGTGCAAGTTCTCATATGTTTTCAATAAATATTGGAGACGACATTATTTTTTTTATTTTTTTTTATTTCACCTTTAAAAAAAGTCTACATACATTGTGTGCAAATGAGGTAAGATAAGGGAGGTAAGGTAATAAATAGGCCATGGTGGCGAAATAATTACAATATAGCAATTAAACATTGGAATGGTAGATGTGCAGAAGATGAATGTGCAAATAGAGATACTGGGGTGCAAAGGAGCAAGATAAATAAATAAATACAGTATGGGGATGAGGTAGTTGGATGGGCTATTTACAGATGAGCTATGTACAGGTGCAGTGATCTGTGAGCTGCTCTGACAGCTGGTGCTTAAAGCTAGTGAGGGAGATATGTGTCCAGCTTCAGTGATTTTTGCAGTTCGTTCCAGTCATTGGCAGCAGAGAACTGGAAGGAAAGGCGGCCGAAGGAGGAATTGGCTTTGGGGGTGACCAGTGAGATATACCTGCTGGGGCGCGTGCTACGGGTGGGTGCTGCTATGGTGACCAGTGAGCTGCGATAAGGCGGGGATTTACCTAGCAAAGACTTGTAGATGACCTGGAGCCAGTGGGTTTGGCGACGAATATGAAGCGAGGGCCAGCCAACGAGAGTGTACAGGTTGCAGTGGTGGGTAGTATATGGGGCTTTGGTGACAAAACGGATGGCACTGTGATAGACGGCATCCAAATATAGTGTACATGTTGTCAACAACCTAAGCCAACTCTGTCTGTTTTGTCCCATAGTTGCGCCAACGTCGGTTTTGTTGCTAAACAACCAACCCGTCTATTAGGATACCAAATCTTCTCTTGTCTCTCCAGGAAAGCTCAATGCATGCACCTACTACTTAGAAGTCCTTTATGCCCAACTGCTGGTAAATTACAGCTCTATCCTGATTTTCATCAGTACAGCTCCATCCCACAGAACATTGCCAGTTGCTTCTGGGTTGTGGCCTTCTAAGCTGTCTTTGACACAAAATATATGTTTTTACTATGCAAAAGAATGCACTTCAGGCAGGAATGCTTCACTGTCATTTTAGCCTATATCTTCAGCTCCTGTGGTTTCAAACCTGGTGATTATCTCCATGAGCAGCAACTACATGCCTCCTCATTGACCTTAAACCTTTTCACAATGTCTGCCATTCAGACAGGGTTCATACTTCACACTGCAGAACTAATTGCCCTTCTCTCATATTCTTCTGCTTAAGACAGATTAGGACTGGCTACAAATGTATAGTCTAGCAGTAACACTCTCATCCTCGGAACCACATTCAGATGCCAGTTCAATCCCTTCATCAGCCCTATGAATTTCTCATTCCCCTGCTTTTTCTCCCTGCTTCTCTGCTCCTGTCATTTCACAAATATATACAAATATGTAAGGAGTTCGAAATTCTGTTCTCCTTTTGAAAAAGAAAGAAAGCAAAGACTGGGAGCAAGGCTGTAAGATAGTTGTTGTACACAGGGGATTTGATTCTAGACAGTGTGTAAGTACACTGTTTTTTTGGCCAGGGCTTACTTGTAGAAGAGTTGTAAATCCCAATGTGACCGCTCGTTAAATAAAGGATAAAACATTTTTTTAAACAAAGTGTGTGTTGCCTGCATGTGCTGTGCAATTTTTTTTCAACCTGTTACTGTATGTGTGTTTTTGAGTGTTTTTGCGCCTCCTATAGCCACGTTTCCCCCCTTGCTCCAAAACTAGCTGAGATTGTCACAAATTGCATGTGACAAAAAAAGAATACCTGGAACATTGCCTCAGAGCAAAGTCTTTGGTCAGTTTCTAAATCTGGGCTTGGTTTTCATGTGTGACTGACCATAGAGCTAGAGCTGTATTGTATTTCTCCAGTTGCAGAGTTTGACCATACTGGGTTATTGAAGTGTGTGGGGTAAACGGTCAAATCCATTTTCATTCAGTCAATTCAGGGGACAAATTAGTCAACTTATGAACTGAAAGAAAATAAATGAGTACAAATCAATGGGTAGTTTTTCAATTCAATAAATGTAATAACAAGGTATTATGTGTGCTGAAGTGACTGAAGTAAATGTTAATCAAGCACAATCTGTGGGAAAAGGCCCACTGTCTCCCAAGCGGATATCCCCCTGAAAGACTGTGTCTCCCTCTGCAGGTGTTGCTCCTACGTGGGCAGGAGGGGCGGAGGTCCCCAGGCCATCTCCATAGGAAAGAACTGTGACAAGTTTGGGATCGTTGTGCATGAACTGGGCCACGTGATCGGCTTCTGGCACGAGCATACACGTCCCGACCGCGATGAGCATGTCAGTATTATCAGAGATAACATCCAGGCAGGTAAGTCTCTCTCTTTCTCTCTGTCTGTCTGCCTGCCTATTTAGTCAGATTATTGAATAATACCTGATTTTAGTCTGACAGGTCAAATCTTGATTCTTCCCATTTGTCCCAGGTCAAGAGTATAACTTCCTGAAGATGGAGCCAGGGGAGGTGGACTCTCTTGGGGAAGTGTACGACTTTGACAGCATCATGCATTACGCACGGAATACCTTTTCAAGGTTGGTACAAAGCAACTGATTAGTTATAGGCTCTGTTTGGTTCATTAGGTACTGTCTGGTTGAACATTCTACTCCTTAGGATCAACATGTAACGTATTCTGACCTTCAGTTGAGTATTATTCCAACAAGTACTTTGCTTTTCCCCTGACATATTCGAGTCAGGTCAAATATAAATTTTATGCAGTAAAGCATCTCCAAAGAATCTGCATATTAGCTGTCTGATATACAATAAATGAATAATAGGCATTTATTAAGCTATGTAAATTGATCATATTAGCTTCTCTTTTCTTATATCCCCCAAGACCCCCCCTGTGCATGATGAATCCTCTTATTAGTATACGTGTTTGAATAACAATGTCACTGTCAGGAACTGGTTGTCTTCCAGCAAAACTAACACTTTGCACATAGTTATCCTGCAAATAACCATGGGAAGCAATGGGGATTGGGTCCTGATTGGAATGATTTCACAGAAGACAGACGTCTTTTCATTTCAGTCTCGTGCATGTTGTTACCCTGTTGCTTTTTCTGTGTTTTACTTTTTTACCTCCACCAACACTTTGCAGGCCAGGGTCGTGGAGGCGGGCCAGGGTAAATATAGGGCTGCCAGTTGGGTCTTTGTATGTGACAATCTAGGCTGGAGTGGCCTTGTTCTCTTGCATTCAGGGCTGGGCTCCACAGAGCCCTTTGGCACAGCCTAAAGCCCTCATTCAGAACACTCTGTTTGCACATGCCTGCCATTCAAGGGTGCATCGCCATGGGAACTGGGTGATGGTGAGCTCCCTAACTGGCTGCTGAGGGACAGAAAGGGAGTTCAATAAAGTAGTAAAGTGTCAAACAGGAACCCCATGTGAAAATATCTTATTATGGCTTGCGCCTCAGCTGTCCCAACGCATGACTGCGTTTCCAGTGGAAATGTAGTTTACGAAAGTTCAATCAGGAAGGCTGGTCTGAATGATCATTTAACTTCATCCAGTAAGCACAACATAATTAACTTTGTTTCCTATTCTACAGGCGTAGTGGGAATGAATACAAACGTATCATCATCAGCATAGCGTCTTGTTTCTTCTCCTCTTTCCTAATAGCCATGTGCGGAATGTGATTCACCTATTTACCTTAGCCTACAGATGTAGGATATTAATTTGAGCCAGTTTGCTACAGCAGGAAATCCTGCAGCAACAGGAAATGTGAATTATTATGTGGATGTTAAACCACAGCATTGTTGAAAACTTGTTTCTGATTGGCTAGAAGGGCATTCTAGAATGGACTTTAAAACCAAATAATGGGACAGTTGGAAAAGATATCGTGACTCCTCGTAATCATGATGCAATATGCGCCTACACATGCATACTGTACTTACAGAAAGCTAAATCAACAACCACAGAAACTGAAATAGGATACATTGTAAACGCAGGTCCAACGAGGAAGAAATGTAGCTAGGTAGCATTGATTTGTTTTTGCAGAGACATATTTTTTTGGGAGCATCTGATGACCTAACGAGGTGAGTGATGAACCTGCTGTCGCTATGCTGTCAAATCCTCACACATGTTTCTAGTTTGCAATGCTATCTCCTCGTAATTAACAGTCATTGTTGATGAGTATCCTGACGAGAAGGCAAACTTTTCTAGCTAATCGGGCATCATCAGCTAATCGTTATGGATGTATTAAAATGAATGTCGATAGAAAACGTTTTAAACAAACGCAAATGCAGCTACTTTGCTGTTAAACTGGGTGAAGAGGTTGTGACCGTGTTAGCCGTAGTTAGTTGGCTAGCTAGCAAGCAAGGGATAAGAACGTTGCCACCAGCATGGCAATGGAACATAAAGAATGAACGACTGGGTCACGTCAATTAATATCGAACTAATCGAATGAAAGATGAGAAAGGTTATAAAAATGAAAATATCAACAACAACAAAAAATGATGCCAGTAAATGTGTGCTTTAGTATTATTTTCTCTGGTTTAAGCATGATAAACGCCTCCGTTCTGCACATTACCTTGGAAAAGTGAACTCCACAAAGGATGTCTATTATTTCCAAGGTATGTATAGAATGGAAGCGTTTATCCCGCTTATACCACAGTTGTCAGCAGATGTTACAAAGTGCTTATACAGAAACCCAGCCTGCAAGCAATGCAGATGTACTATAGAAGCACGGTGGCTAAGAAAAACTCCATAGAAAGGCAGGAACCTAGGAAGAAACCAGGCTCTGAGGGGTGGATAATCCTCATATGGCTGTGCCCAGTGGAGATTATGAGAGTACATGGCCACACGTTCATAGATGACAAGCAGGATCAGATAATAAGTTGTTTTAGAGGGTGCAACAGGTCACTTCAGGATTAAAGGGCGAGCGGGCGGGAGAGAGGGAGAGAGAGAGGTGTGTGTGTGTGTGTCCGGGACAATGTAGCACGTCAGTGTACCATAGCCAAGTGGACTGAGGATGGCCAGGAAGTCCTGAGGCTCAGGTCCTCCAAGAGCGCAATGGGAGAATCAAACAGAGTATACTTAAGTTCACACAGGACACCAGATAAGACAGGAGAATTACACCAGATAGGACAGCCTGACCGTAGCCCCCCCGGCACATAGACTATTGCAGCATAGAAACTGAAGACTGGGTCAGGGGACATTGTCCAACGATACCCTCGGATGGGACCAACCAGGCGGGATATAACCCCGCCCACTGCCAAAGCACATACAAATACAGATCAATAGGAGAAAGCCCTGCCTCCAGCTGTTTGCTTAGAAATTCTATGCCTTATCCAGGTAGCTGGAGAGTAGAGCATTGCAATAGTCTAATCTTGAAGTTACAAAAGCATGGATTAGCTTTTCTGCATAATTTTTGGACAAAAAGTCCAAAATGTTACAATGATGGAGAAAAGCTGCTCTTCAAATATTTTTTATTTGAGACGACTGTACAACCATCCAGATTATTTGTCAGATCAAACAGCAGATATCTTTGTTTATTTGGACGTAGAACTAGCATCTCTGTTTTGTCTGAGTTTAAAAGTAAAACATTTGCAGCCATTTTGGCAATTTTGGGCCTTCACCATGTTTTATTGAAATATACAGCTTGACCAGAGTGAAGTGTTTTTGAAACCTCAAATTTGCATTCCCTGCCGTGCAGGAAATTATATGATCAACAAAGGAGTGATCAAATTAAGATCCTACATCTGTATAAGCATGGCACAATAATGCACATTCCTCACGCTTGTTGTTTAACCCATGGGTTCACTCTGGCAATGATCACCTTCCTCTCTCTCAACCAACCAAATATTGGGATGTATTTGTATGTCAACTTACCCTCATTCTCTTACTTGCTGTTTTTCAGCAACTGTTTTGGGGTTTGATGCCATCACATCATCTGGCACTGAGGATTCTCCAAAATATTTAATAAAATGTCATATTGCATTCCGTCTTTGCTGTTCATTCAGTTAAGCCTGTACTCGATTGAACTGTTGTTAATGATGGTAATATCTAAGATTAATGGTTTTGAATTTCCGCAGTATAACCAAAGTTTCCTCTTGTCCATTAATACAAATGAAAACTTCAGTCTGCAAAGAGAGAATAGGAATAGGTCTCTCTTATTGACCCTCAGTGTTTGTGTTTGTGTCTGAACCACAGAGGCATTTTCTTAGACACCATTCTACCTCGCTATGATGTAAATGGAGTCAGGCCACCCATTGGCCAGAGGACAAGGCTGAGCAAAGGGGACATCTCACAAGCTCGCAAACTCTACAAGTGTACAAGTAAGACAAATCCGACTTGTCAGGCTGGTTCTTTGGCTGTCCCCATAAGAGCACCCTTTTTGGTTCCAGGTAGAACCCTTTTTGGTTGCAGAGGGTTCCGGGTAGAACCCTTTTGGGTTCCATGTAGAACCCTTCCATTTTACCTGGAACCCAAAAGGGTTCTTCAAAGGGTTCTGCTATGGCTACAGCCAAATAACCCTTTTAGGTTCTAGATAGCACTTTTGTTTCTAAGAGTGTAGTATTCTCACCATGTGAAATGTCAGAGAGAACATGCTGATAAACCCTGCACAAGGTCTGACTACTACCACCCCTGCCTATTCAAAAGATGTCGACTGATGATTACAGTGTTCATTTTTCTGAATCTAAGACAAGACCATGATGACAAAGCTGTGACATTAGTAGATGAATGGACTTGCGTTGTCATGGTTGAAAGGAGATTGATTGTTTTTTTTGTTTCTTTGTTTCCAAAAATTGGAATTAAGTTGATTGTTGTAATCTGGAGAACTCAAGCCCCAGGAATGGCCAAAGTTGTTAAAATTCAACAACCAATAAATCAGCAACCATTCAAGTGCTAGGTATTGTTCTTCCTTTTTGAGGCTAAAGGAAATCTACAGTATGTTGAGACATCCGAAACGAAAGCTTGTCTTTTTAAAACCCAGAGATGTTTTATTTTTTAAAACTGCCTTCTTTCTCTATTGTAGTTTATGCCATACCTGTAGTGTGTTTAGAGTCTGTTCTTTTTTTTTACCATGTGCTGTTTTGTGGGCAGGGTGTGGGGACAGTCTACAGGATAGTAGTGGAAACTTCTCCTCTCCTGGTTATCCCAATGGATATGCAGCCTACGTCCACTGTATCTGGAGGATCTCTGTCACACCTGGAGAGAAGGTGTGTTGAAAACATCCAAGGGCTAGCTGTCAAACTCTGTCTTGTGGAAATAGTTCACAACTGTGCAGCGAGTTTCTCAGTGAGTTAAATCAGTTCTAGGGTTGCAAAGCTACCGGTAATTTACTAAAGATACCAGAATCTTCAGCAATTTTGGTAATTGACAGAAAATCTATGGCAATTGATCGTAACGTTGGTCATTTATATTTGAATAAATTAAAAAAAAATATATATATATATATATATATATATAGTATTCATCTATTATAAACTCAGCAAAAAAGAAAGACCCTGTCTTTCAAAGATAATTCATAAAAATCCAAATAACTTCACAGATCTTCATTGCAAAGGGTTTAAACACTGTTTCCCATGCTTGTTCAATGAACCACAAACAATTAATGAACATGCACCTGTGAAACGGTCGTTAAGACACTAACAGCTTGCAGACGGTAGGCAATTAAGGTCACAATTATGAAAAACACCAAAAGAAAGATGCCCAGGGTCCTTGCTAATCTGTGTGAACGTGCCTTAGGCATGCTGCAAGGAGGCATGAGGACTGCAGATGTGGCCAGGGCAATAAATTGCAATGTCCTTACTGTGAGATGCCTAACACAGCGCTACAGGGAGACAGGACGGACAGCTGATCATCCTCGCAGTGGCAGACCACGTGTAACAACACCTGCACGGGATCGGTACATCCGAACATCACACCTGCGGGACAGGTACAGGATGTCAATAACTGCCCGAGTTACACCAGGACCACACACAATCCCTCTATCAGTGCTCAGACTGTCCACAATAGGCTGAGAGAGGCTGGACTGAGGGCTTGTAGGCCTGTTGTAAGGCAGGTCCTCACCAGACATCACCGGCAACAACGGGCACAAACCCATCGTCGCTGGACCAGACAGGACTGGCAAAAAGTGCTATTTTCTGACGAGTCATGGTTTTGTCTCACCAGGGGTGATGGTCGGATTCACTTTTATTGTCGAAGGAATGAGCGTTACACCGAGGCCTGTACTCTGGAGCGATATCGATTTGGAGGTGGAGGGCCCATCATGGTCTGGGGCGGTGTGTCACAGCCTCATCGGACTGAGCTTGTTGTCATTGATTGTAATCTCAACAATGTGCGTTACAGGGAAGACATCCTCCTACCTCATGTGGTACTCTTCCTGCAGGCTCATCCTGACATGACCCTCCAGCATGACAATGCCACCAGCCATACTGCTCGTTCTGTGTGTGATTTCCTGCAAGACAGGAATGTCAGTGTTCTGCCATGGCCAGCGAAGAGCCCGGATCTCGATCCCATTGAGCACGTCTGGGACCTGTTGGATTGGAGGGTGAGGGCTAGGGCCATTCCCCCCAGAAATGTCTGGGAACTTGCAGGTGCCTTGATGGAAGAGTGCGGTAACATCTCACAGCAAGAACTGGCAAATCTGGTGCAGTCCATGAGGAGGAGATGCACTGCAGTACTTAATGCAGCTGGTGGCCACACCAGATACTGACTGTTACTTTTGATTTTGACCCCCCCTTTGTTCAGGGACACATTATTCCATTTCTGTTAGTCACAAGTCTGTGGAACTTGTTCAGTTTATGTCTCAGTTGTTGAATCTTGTTATGTTCATACAAGTATTTACATATGTTAAGTTTGCTGAAAATAAATGCAGTTGACAGTGAGAGGGCATTTCTTTGTTTGCTGAGTTTTTCTGTGTCCATGTAGTGCATTCGGAAAGTATTCAGACCCCTTGACTTTTTCCACATTTTGGTTACATTACAGCCTTACTCAAATGTATTAAATTGTTCTATTTCTTCATCAATCTACACACAATACCCCATGATGACAAAGCAAAAACTGTTTTTCAGAAATGCTTGCAAATTTATTTAAAATAAAAAAACATTTACATAAGTATTCGGACTCTTTACTCAGTACTTTGTTGAAGCACCTTTGGCAGCGATTACAGCCTCAAGTTTTCTTGGTTATGACGCTACAAGCTTGGCACACCTGTATTCCGGGAGTTTCTCCCATTCTTCTCTGCAGATCCTCTCAAGCTCTGTCAGGTTGGATGGGGAGTGTCACTGCACAGCTATTTTCAGGTCTCTCCAGAGATGTTCGATCGGGTTAAAGTTCGGGTTCTTGCTGTCCTGTCTTGTCCTGAAGCCACCCCTGCGTTGTCTTGGCTGTGTGCTTAGCGTCGTTGTCCTGTTGAAAGGTGAACCTTTGTCCCAGTCTGAGGTCCTGAGAGCTCGGGAGCAGGTTTTCATCAAGGATCTCACTGTACTTTTCTCAATTCATCTTTCCCTCAATCCTGACTAGTCTCCCAGTCCCTGCCGCTGAAAAACATCTCCACAGCATGATGCTGCCACCACCATGCTTCACCATAGGTATGATGCCAGGTTTCCTCCAGATGTGACGCTTGGCGTTCAGGCCAAAGAGTTCAATCTTGGTTTCCTCAGACAAGTGAATCTTGTTTCTCATGATCTGAGAGTATTTAGGTGCCTTTCGGCAAACTCTGAGCGAGCTGTCATGTGCCTTTTACTGAGGAGTGGCTTCCATTGGCCACTCTACCATAAAGGCCTGATTGGTGGAGTGCTGCAGAGATGGTTGTCCTTCTAGAAGGTTATCTCATCTGCACACAGGAACTCTGGAGCTCTTGCTGAGTGACCATCTCCCCCAATTGCTCAGGTTGGCTGGGCAGCCAGCTCTAGGAAGAGTCTTGATGGTTCCATGCTGCATAAATATTTTGGTACCCTTCCCCAGATCTGTGCCTCAACACAATCCTGTTTCGGAGTTCCAAGTACAAATCTTTCAACCCCATTGCTTGGATTTTGCTTTGACATGCATTTTTGACTGGGACCTCATATAGATTTTTATTAAAAAAATTTTTTTTTTATTTACCTTTTAATTAACTAGGCAAGTCCGAGCCTCTTAAAGAAGAAGTTACAGGTCTGTGAGAGCCAGAAATCTTGCTTGTTTGTAGGTGACCAAATACTTATTTTCCACCATAATTTGCAAATAAATTCATTAGAAATCCTACAATGTGATTTTCTGGATTTATTTTTCTAATTTTGTCTGTCATAGTTGAAGTGTACATATGATGAAAATTACAGGTCTCTCTCATCTTTTTAAGTGGGAGAACTTGCACAATTGGTGGCTGACTAAATACTTTTTTGCCCCACTGTATCTCAGATAGGGCGGAGTGAGGCCTAAGAGGGTTTTTATAAATAAGCATCAACCAGTGGGTCTTGTGACGGGTATACAGAGATGACCAGTTTACAGAGGAGTATAGAGTGCAGTGATGTGTCCTATAAGGAGTATTGGTGGCATATCTGATAGCCGAATGGTAAAGAACATCTAGCTGCTTGGGAGGACCCTTACCTGACGATCAATAAATTGTGTCTCTGTAATCTATCATGGGTAGGATGGTCATCTGAATTGGGGTTAGTTTTTGGCAGCTCGGGTGAAAGAGGAGTGATTAGGATAGAGGAAACCAAGTCTAGATTTAACTTTATTCTACAGCTTTGATATGTGCTGAGAGAGGACAGTGCACCTTCTAGCCATAATCCTAAGTACTTGTATGACGTAACTACCTCAAGCTCTAAAGCATCAGGAGGTAGTAATCACACCTGTGGGGAGAAGGGCATTCTCCTTACCAAACCACATTACCTTTGTTTTTGAGGTGTTCAGGACAAGGTTATGGGTAGAGAAAGCTTGTTGGACACTAAGAAAGCTTTGTTGTAGTGCATTTAACACAAAATCCAGGGAGGGCTCAGCTGAGTATAAGACTGTATCATCTGCATATAAATGGATGAGAGAGATTCCTACTGCCTGAGCTATGTTGTTGATGTAAATTGAGAAGAGCGTGGGATCTAGGATCGAGCCTTGGGGTACTCCCTTGGTGACAGACAGTGGCTGAGACAGCAGATGTTCTGATTTTATACACTGCACTCTTTGAGGTAGTTAGCAAACCAGCCCAAAGACCCCTCGGAGACACCAATACTCCTTAGCGAGCCCACAATAATGGAATGGTCTACTGCACATATGTCAGAGTCAAGGCCCGTGGGCCACATCCGGCCCGCGAGAAGGTTTTTTACGGCCCCTGGGATGATCTTGATTTATTATTAGAACCGGCCCGCAGACCGCAGCAAGCCGGCAGCCCGCAGATCTTTTACACGCACCAATACTACATTTCCCACAATGCAACGGTGACGCACCGAGCAGTAGGCTGCTTCATTTCAATATTTATTGGCACAGCAGTCGTCAGCATCACAGTAAAATTAACTTTCAGATACCCATCAAAAATGGCAAAACGGAAGGTGGACACTGAGAACCGGGGGTTTCAAACAAGGTGGGAGTCGGAGTATATGTTCACGGAGGTAGCTGGAAAACCTGTGTGTCTTCTGTGTGGAGAAAGTGTGGCGGTACTGAAAGAGTATAATCTGAGACGACATTATGAAACGAAACACGCGGACAAAAACAAGAATATGGACATGGAACAAAGGCTACAAAAGGCAGAGGAATTAAAACGAGGCCTCAAATCTCGACAGGCTCTGTTCAAAAAAGCCAAATCACAAGGCCAGGCTGCTGTCAAGGCCAGTTTTATTTTGGCAGAAGAGATCGCTAAATCAGCCCGGCCATTTACGGAGGGGGATTTCATCAAAAACTGCATGATTAAAGTTTGTGACGAAGTTTGCCCAGAAAAAAGGCAACTCTTTTTAAATGTGAGTCTGAGCAGAAACACCATTGCCGAGAGAGTAGACCAGTTGTCCATCAATCTAAAAGAGCAGCTTGTGAAAAAGGGAAAAGATTTCATTGCATATTCCTTGGCTGTGGATGAGAGCACCGACATTTCTGACATTGCCCAGTTGTCAATTTTCATCCGCGGAGTGGACTCCAGCCTAAGCGTGACAGAGGAGTTTTTGGCTTTACGTCCTATGCATGGCACAACTACGGGGCATGATTTGTATGAAGAGGTGTCAAGATGTGTAAATGAGATGGAGCTGCCTTGGGAAAAACTCGTGGGTTTGACAACCGACGGAGCACCTGCGATGTGTGGACACAGGAGCGGACTGGTGGCGAAGATACGGGAAAAGATGCAAGAGGAAAACGCGACAGGTGAGCTGACAGCTTATCATTGTATCATACACCAGGAAGCGTTGTGCGGTAAAGCCTTGAAAATGGAGCATGTAATGAGCATCATCACGCGCACAGTTAACTTTATCAGAGCCAAAGGTTTGAATCACCGCCAGTTCAAGGCATTTCTGACGGAGTTAGAAACGGAGCATGGTGATTTGCCTTATCACACAGAGGTGCGATGGCTAAGCCAGGGAAAGGTGCTTCAAAGATGTTTCGAGCTTCGTGAGGAGATTTGTCTGTTCTTGGACAGCAAAGGGAAAGACACAACACAACTCCGAGACGAAATGTTTCTGTGTGAAATGGCTTTTCTGTGTGACATTACGAGTCATCTGAATGCAATGAACTTGCAGCTGCAGGGTCGGGATCATGTCATCTCTGATATGTACAGTACAGTGAAGGCATTTAAAACCAAACTGACTCTGTGGGAGACGCAGATGCGGAAAGAAAATTTGAGCCACTTTCCCAGCTGCCAGACCATGAAAGAGAAGCTCTCTACCAGTGCGTTCCCGAGCGCACAGTTGGCTGATAAAATAGGTATGCTTGCCGCTGACTTTCGACGCCGATTTGCTGACTTTGAAGCACAAAAAAGCAGGTTGGAACTGCTCGGTAACCCATTTGCTGTTGACGTGGAAAGCTCACCACCAAACCTCCAAATGGAGTTGATTGACCTCCAATGCAATGATGCACTGAGGGCAAAATATGCGGCAGTGGGTGCTGCGGAGTTCGCCCGTTTCCTCCCCGACACAATGCCCCAGCTGCGCATCCAGGCTGCTCAAACGTTGTCTATGTTTGGCAGCACATACCTGTGTGAACAACTGTTTTCTTTGATGAACCTGAACAAAACATCACACAGAAGTCGACTTACTGCTGAACACCTCCACTCAATTCTGAGGATTTCCTCAGCTCAGAGCCTTACCCCGAACATTGATGAACTTGTGGAAAAGATGGGACACCACCAAGTATCACCCTCAACCTCAAACAAGTGAACATTACTGTGCAATCACATATTTAGAGTTTTTACTCAGTTCAAGTTTAAAAGTTAAAGTTTAATATTTGTTTTCACTGCATGTTACTTCTCCTTAAACAAAGTGTTGTTTTTGATTAATAGATTTTTGCACTTTATTTTATTGTATTTCAATCCAATTATATTTTAAAAATATTTCAGTTGAGTGGATGATAGAAAATTGCTATTATTGTTTTTTTCTTTGAAGTAAATTTAGCCCACTTTTGCTAAAATAGAAAATATAGGCTACTGATGGTGCCTTGAATACCGGTTTCTTTCATTTAATGTTCATGTTATGGGGATTTTTATATAAAGGAAATTTGTCTTTTGTGTCTGTTGAAAATTAAAGATTACTGACAGAGCCATAAGAAAATATTGCTTTATTTATCTGATCATATTGGAATATATTTGTTAGGTTTTCAGTAGGTTCAATTAGGTTCACTAGACTATATGCGTCATTTAAAAATGTTTCAATGAACATTCGAATAGTCCGGCCCTCGGCTTGTAGCTAAATTTTTTATTTGGCCCTCCGTCCATTTGACTTTGACACCCCTGGTCTACTGTATCAAAAGCTTTGGCCAAGTCACTAAAAATAGCAGCACAATATTGCTTAGAATCAAGGGCAATGGTGACATCATTGAGGACCTTTAAGGTTGCAGTGACACATCCATAACCTGAGCAGAAACCAGACTGCATACCCGAGAGAATACTATAGACATCAAGAAAGCCAGTCAGTTGATTATTGACAAGTTTTCAAACACTTTTGATAAACAGGGCAAAATAGAAATAGGCCCATCTGACCCAGATGGTTTTTTGGGGTCAAGTTTAAGGAGCTCCTTTAGCACCTCGGACTCAGTCACTGCCTGCAGAGAGAAAGTTTGTAGCAGGGCAGGGGAAAAAGAGGGAGAAGCATCGGGGATAGTCACATTAGAAGGGGTGGGAGATGAGGAAATGTTGGACAAGCAAGGAGGAATCCTGACTTAATGAAGTGGTGATTAAAGAGCTCAGCCATGTGCTTCTTGTCAGTAACAACCACATCATCAACATTTAAGGGATATGGGCAGCTGTGAGGAGGAGGGTTTATTCTCCAGGTCTTTAACCGTTTCCAGAACTTCTTGGGTTAGATCCACAGAGACAGAACTGCTCCTTAAAGTAACTAACTTTGGCCTTCCGGATAGCTTGAGTGCACTTATTTCTCATTTGCCTGAATGATAGCCAGTCAGACTGAGTATTCGTGTGCCGAGCCTTTCGCCAAATGCTATTCTTGAGGTGGAGTAACTCTACAAGATCACGGTCGAACCAGGGGCTGAACCTGTTTTTAATTCTCATTTTAATTCTCAGATCAAGCTCATTCTGTACCAATTTACAGAGGCCAGGTCATGAAGGAAGGCTTGCTCATGAAAGTTTAGTTTTGTGATAGCAAGTGTCTATCAAAAATTAAGACAAGTCGTTTCACTGAGCAGCCATTACAAACACAGGCTGTAAAACAGTGATCACTAAGGTCATTACAGAAAACACCAGACTGATACCTAGCAGGATTATTTGTGAGGATAGCATCAAGGAGAGTAGCCTTTTCTGGGTGTTTGGAGTCATACCTTGTGGGATTGGTAATAATCTGAGAAAGATTTAAGGAGTCCCATTTCTTTAGGACTTGGTCAGGTGGTTTAGCATGTCCCAGTTTAGGTCACCAAGCAGGACAAATTCAGACTTAGTTTAAGGGGCCAGGAGAGAGCTTAGGGCAGGTAGGGTACAGTCCAGTGCTGATGGAGGACAATAGCACCCAGCAACAGTCAACAAAGAGCTATTTGAAAGTTTAATGCTTAAAACCAGCAAATCAAATTGTTTGGGGACAGACTTGATGGAGACAACCGAGCACTGAAGGTGATCCTTGGTAAAGATTGCCGCTCCCCCATCTTTGGAAGATCTGTCTTGCCGAAAAAGGTTGTAACCAGAAAGGTTAACATCAGTATTCAAAACACTCTTCCTTAACCATGTCTCAGTTATGACCAACACATCTGGATTGGAGCTGTGAACCCACACTTTCAATTGGTCCATTTTAGGTAATACTCTTCTTGTGTTAACGTGCAGAAAACCCAGGCTTTTACGAGAGCAGAAATCGGTGAAACAGATATCAGAGCACAAGTCAGAATTGGGGCTAGCAACTGTAGATGGGCCAAGGTGTACATGCACATTTCCAGATGTCATCAACAGTAATACAATCAAGGCACGGCAGAGGACAGGGAGAGCTCTGCAGCGTTGATTTATGACATCTGAATGTGCATCAGATGGCAACAACATCATATTGTACAGCAATTTCATCAGGTAACATGAATACAAAGCCGGTGAGAGGTGGTTAGAATAGGACAGGAGGCCAAAAGTCTGTGTAACCATTAGAGAGTCAGAGTCCCGAGTGTGGCAACAAACATAGTCTGTCCCACGGTTGGGTAAAGAAAGTTTGTAGTCAACAAAGTATGCATGAGTCATGAGGCAAAATGTACAATAAAAAAATAAAGTATATAAAGACTTGGGGCTAGCCATTGTAAGTTCAGAGTCACTCACCCCAGCAGTGTGTGAGTGCTGGAGGCGAGCGAAATCTCGGGAGAAATGGATGAGCGTGGTGGCGGTACCTGTACCAGACAGGGGGAGACAGGCCAGGGCAGACGGTGAACAGATCGCCAGGTGGAATCTAAGCAGCAGTGCAGCAGGCAACGGGAGCAGGTGTCACACCCACTTGGGAGAAGCTTTTATTTCTGGAAGCAGATTTCTTGTAGAAAATGCCAGCGAATGGGCTTTGAACAGCAGGAGGGGGCTTCAGGGGATGCTTCAAATAATCCTGCTACTTGTTGGGCCCAAAGGCCTCGACACCATTTACTTCGTACCTTAGTGCTAATTGAATTTGTATCTGATCTGTCCTTGCAAGCCTGGGAGCCTTAACTCAGCATTCAGTCCCCGTAAAATAAATCATTGTAATGTACTTTATTTTTCATTTTTTTCATTTTTTCTTAGGTAGATAGGTGTGTGCCTTTCGAAATCATGTCGAATCAATTGAATATACCACAGGTGGACTCAAATCAAACTGTAGAAACATCTCAAGGATGATCAATGTAAAGAGGATGTGTGTATATTGATGATTTTTATTTATTTAATACATTTTAGAATGAAGCTGTAATGTAACAAAAAGTGGAAAAAGTCAAGAGGTCTGAATACTTTCCGAATGCACTGTATGTGACCGACCGCCTCGATTCGGTCTTATGTAGCAAAATTAGAAATTGTGTTGGAAAGAAGTAGAGACTCAGAGTTAGAAAATAGTATATCATACACTGCAGTTTAGGAACAATGGGAAAGTAATTCTGCTTTGAAAGTTGATAAACTTGTAACCCTACTTTTGAGAAAATGGCCTTGAATGTTTTAGTACACCTACTGGAGAACTCTTTTTTTGTCTACACCTATTCAACATCGTTCACACCCTCTTAAGCCTTAACCCCACCTATCTTTTTAAGGATTCACATGTGAGGCTATGTGGTAAACACATGCTATATCAAATCAAATCTACGTTCCTTTGTCACATGCACAGGATACAGTACAGAAGGTGTAAATGGTACAGTGAAATGGTTACTTGCATAGCAGCAATATCAAAAACAGAAAGTGTCCAGATAAAAATACCCGGCTAATTTGATGGGTCATGTAATAGTCCAGCCGAAATGGAGTCTTTTGTTTAGACATGTAGCTAACTTGCTAAACAATGGACCGGCATAATCCCAAAGCATACTACTACCACTATAAACATTGTCATAGCTGTAGTATGAATCTCCAGGTAGCTGAAGCTAACAAACTAGGTTCAATGTTAGCTAGCTAATATTAAGCTATAACTAGCAATGCAAATGGTTTTCTGATTTGAATAACATTACTAAACAGATCATACACGTTAAGTTAGCTTTTGAGTCAGCAAGCTAATGTTTGCTAGCTAACTAACAGTATGCTTTAACTTGCAATAAAAATGACTTAATGACAAAATTACAAACTTATATCTGAAAATGTAGCTAGACTCTTACCCGTCCTATACATGGGTGAACGCTTCATGGCAGACTGGAACCATTTAATTACGTGGCATGTGCAGAAAGTAGCCCATCACATTTTCCAACTGATCTGTCGATAACGCCTGCTAAATTCAGGGCTTCAATGTTGTTGACAAAAGTAGCAAAACTTTTGTATTTCTCGATGGCTAATGTTATATCTTTCAAAAACGGTGCGGTAGAAAGGACTGTCAACACATACTGAACAGCTCACATTATAGACGGAAGCATGCTAAATGGCAGACCAATCCAAACATCTCCCGGCATGTCCAGCCCATTCATTATCTCAGTCAATCATGGCTAGCGTGAATGTTCCTGTCTTTTTCCGTGGCTAAACAATCTAGAGTCTTAATTTAACGATTGTAAATGTATTTATGGCTGGAAAACAAGTTTGTTATTAAGGCACATGAAGTTCACGTTTCAGAAGGCATTTCTGCCCAAAAAAACGCATTTTGATAAAAAATAAATGTATATTTTTATGACTAAAAATGAATATGATTAAAATAACTGTTCATGTTACGCTCCTGTGAAGTGGTGATGTGCGACATACACCTAGTTTCCTGAAAGGAGTCACATTCTGTCCATGAGTTTCTAGCAGATAGACCATATGGTTGAAAAGAAAATAGCCTAATTAATGAAAAAAGCATTTAATCAACAATGGCATTATTTTCAATTATCTCTGCAACGCTTCCAACTATTGACTTTTTTCACAACCGACACCCGTTTGACAAAAAACACATTGACAACAAATACATAATGACGTAGTAAAATAAATAAAAATGTGTAAATAAAAATAAAAATGATATTTCATGCTGAAACCCTCATATTAAACACCAATGCTTTTCACAAAATTGCTGGTTTGTATTTAGGACAATGTTTTACAGCGTTGTCATTCTATTACATTTTTTTTTAATTATCTTATTTAATTATTTGACATATTTTATGTGATAAAGCCACACAGAGGGCCAGAGATTATTACAGACACCTAATCTGATGTACCCAGAAGGGCCATTAGATATATTGTGATATTCTTGAAAGATACCAAAATTCTGATAGTTTACTGGTAAACTTTGCAACCCCTAATCAGTTCACTTGACAACAAATATACTGTATCCTATAACAAAGGGGAGGATAGTTCTGGTTTGATTCAAGTGAGGTGCATTGGCTACATTGCCTGACAACTCAATCTGAATTTAATTCCGCTGCTCTATCGATCACTCGAGAAGAAACGCTTAACTTCCTCTTACCTTTATGTGCTACCCTTAACAAACTCTACTTTCTTTTATCTCTCCCTATCTTCATTTCTGTCTGTCTGTCTGTCTGCGTGTCTGTCTGTCTGCCTCTCTCTCTCTCTCTCTCTCTCTCTCTCTCTCTCTCTCTCTCTCTCTCTCACACAGATAATTCTGAACATTACTGCCATGGACCTCTACAGGAGTCACTTGTGCTGGTATGACCATGTGGAGGTCCGAGACGGGTTCGGGAGAAAAGCCCCTCTGAAAGGTCTTTACTTGGAAAAAGATTTAGAGTAGAACCCATCCATAGAGAACTCTCCATAGAGAGGTCTGCTATCTACATCTGCCAATAACTCTTTCAGAAAACATCCAATCAAGTTAATGTTCACCTGAGATTTTTAAATCCTAGAGCAGACAAATGTTAGAATGGTTGGAATGTACAATATGTTCAGAATAATAGACTGATGCATAAAGATCAGACATCGCCAGCTGTCTGTGTAATAGTGATACACTATGCCTCGGATTCAATCCAATAGCCCCTTCTCAGCTATGCACCTTTAAAAGGTAGTGTTCCCTCATTCATGGAGACAGCGTTCACAGTAAACTTTGCACATGTTGGCACAATTGGAAATGACCTTTAAATGTAAATCTCACAATAAGGTGGATCTAACTCAGATTGGAATGAATCCCAGCCCAAAAGCTGCCTATCTCAGTGCTGTTATTAGTCATTACCCTGGAGTTGTTGTGGTGTTTTTGTTTTATCTTTTGCATCAGGCCGTTACTGTGGGGACAGTCTACCTGGCCCTATCGTTTCCACGGATAGTCGGCTATGGATAGAGTTCAGAAGCAGCAGCAACTGGGTGGGCAAGGGCTTCTCAGCCGTGTATGAAGGTAACATCAGCCGTTTGACCATAGTCCATATTGTTTATATTTTGTTTATATACAGTACCAGTCAAAAGTTTGGACACATCTACTCGTTCAAGGGTTTTTCTTTATTTTTACTATTTTCTACATTGTAGATTAATAGTGAAGACATCAAAACTATGAAATACACATATGAAATCACGTAGTAACCAAAAAAGTGTTATATATTTGAGATTCTTCAAAGTAGCCACCCTTTGCCTGGATGACAGCTTTGAATTCTCTCAACCAGCTTCATGGGGTAGTTACCTGGAATGCATTTCAATTAACAGGTTAATTTGTGGAATTTATTTCCTTCTTACTGCGTTTGAGCCAATCAGTTGTGTTGTGATAAGGTAGGGGTGGTACAGTGGTTCCTCCTTTAAAAGTTGCGAGCTTACACCGCGGGACTTTGAGATACCCAGCGTCACGGCTTCATTGCTCCAGACCACCGCAGGGGGGAGTTAGAGCACTCATTATGTATTTGGGTCCCAAGGTTTTTATATGACCAATCATATTGAGTGGTTCCAATGATGAATTTGACGTTATGCCACCCGTCGCTGGTGACTTTCTTCAGCAAAGGTGTCTGACGAAAACATTACGGTGGAAGCAAATGTAAGTAATTATAATGAGTCAAGCAAAGAATGTACAATTGAGAGGAATATGTTAATGTTGAGACAAACGATTGTGCATATTTTGTTGTCATAAAGTTAATTTACGAAAATCGCTATTTAGCAACTATTTTTTCAGTTATATCCAATACCAGGTGTATCAAACTTCATTCTTTGAATGATGCTTTGTCTGCATGTATGTATTACAATTATACACTTCAACGGTGTTTAACACTGCCGCTCCTGGGACATCAATGATTACACATTGTAACTATGCAATATACTAGAAACATGATTTAAGTAAAGGCTGATTTGTAATTCATATATACAGAAGAAAAAAACAGTACGCTAAACTTCCTATGCATATCTAACTCCCTTCATCTGCATTAATCTGAGGAGGTTCTCCCAGCCATGTGGACGATTGAAAACAGGGCAGCAAAGTTTGTTTGTCACCAGAGCGGTTTAGAGCATATTACTATTTGCCTCTGAATTACCAGACCTTCATACAAACTTGCTATGTTTAATTCTTGACACACAACCGAAGGTGCTACCATATCCTAAAAGTACGCCCACAAGTGAGCCACTCAGGTGGAGAATGACGCGTGGAAGAGGGTGAGGAACGAGATGGGAGTAACAATCCAGGCTATTTGGTTTGAGACATAATAATGTAATGAAACAAGCAGGAAGCAGGTTTCGAATCCTCAACATTCTAGCCCGAAGTCCAGCACGTTATCGACTGTGCCCAAATTTATTAATTGGGGTTGGGGCCGATTGTGGCTAGAAACACTTTATCAATTGGAATCTTTAACAAGTGGAAAGGGGGAAAAGTATTAGCTGAACAATTAACTATTCAACCTTTAATAAAGAATTGTCTAATAGCCGAGCTAGGTGTGAACCCTACCCCCCAACTTGGACTAGGTGTGAAACCCCCCCAACTTGCAACAAATCATTTGTATCTACCTTTCCACATCTACGTACACACGTATCTACATACACACAGTTAATGTTCTGAAAAAACAAATATATATATACAGTTGAAGTCAGAAGTTTACATACACCTTAGACAAATACATTTAAACACAGTTTTTCACAATTCCTGACATTTAATCCTAGTAAAAATTCCCTGTCTTAGGTCAGTTAGGATCACCACTTTATTTTAAGAATGTGAAATGTCAGAATAATAGTAGAGAGAGTGATTTATTTCAGCTTGTATTTCTTTCATCACATTCCCAGTGGGTCAGAAGTTTACATACACTCAATTAGTATTTGGTAGCATTGACTTTAAATAGTTTAACTTGGGTCAAACGTTTCAGGTAGCCTTCCACAAGCTTCCCACAATAAATTGGGTGAATTTTGGCCCATTCCTCCTGACAGAGCTGGATTGAGGATTGAGGTCAGGGCTTTGTGATGGCCACTCCAATACCTTGACTTGTTATCCTTAAGGCATTTTGCCACAACTTTGGAAGTATGCTTGGGGTCATTGTCCATTTGGAAGACCCATTTGCGACCAAGCTTGAACTTCCTGACTGATGTCTTTAGATGTTGCTTCAATATATCCACACAATTTTCCTACCCCATGATGCCATCTATTTTGTGAAGTGCACCAGTCCCTCCTGCAGCAAAGCACCCCCACAACATGATGCTGCCACCCCCGTGCTTCATGTTTGGGATGGTGTTCTTCGGTTTGCAAGCTTCCCACTTGCCAAACAGTTATATTTTTGTTTCATCAGACCAGAGGATATTTCTCTAAAAAGTACAACCTTTGTCCCCATGTATAGTTGCAAACCGTAGTGTGGCTTTTTTATGGCGGTTTTGGAGCAGTGGCTTCTTCTTTGCTGAGAGGCCTTTCAGGTTATGTCGATATAGGACTCGTTTTACTGTGGATATAGATACTTTTGTACCTGTTTCCTCCAGCATCTCCACAAGGTCCTTTGCTGTTGTTCTGGGATTGATTTGCACTTTTCGCACCGAAGTACATTCATCTCTAGGAGACAGAACGCGTCTCCTTCCTGAGCGATATGACGGCTGCGTGGTCCCACAGTGTTTATACTTGCGTACTATTGTTTGTACAGATCAACGAGGTACCTTCAGGCGTTTGGAAATTGCTCCACAGGGTGAACCAGACTTGTGGAGGTCTACAATTTCTTGGCTGATTTCTTTAGATTTCCCCATGATGTCAAGCAAAGAGGCACTGAGTTTGAAGGTAGGCCTTGAAATATATCCACAAGTACACCGCCAATTGACTCAAATTATGTCTTATTAGCCTATCAGAAGCTTCTAAAGCCATGACATAATTTTCTGGAATTTTCCAAGCTGTTTAAAGGCACAGTCAACTTAGTGTATGTAAACTTTTGACCTACTGGAATTGTGATACAGTGAACTATAAGTGAAATAATCTGTCTGTAAACAATTGTTGGAAAAATTACTTGTGTCATGTACAAAGTAGATGTCCTAACCAATTTGCCAAAACTTTAGTTTGTTAACAAGAAATGTATGGAGTGGTTGAAAACCGAGTTTTAATGACTCCAACCTAAGTGTATGCAAAGTTCCGACTTCAACTGTACAGTCGTGGCCAAAAGTTTTGAGAATGACACAAATATTAGTTACAGCAAGGTTTGCTGCCTCAGTGTCTTTAGATATTTTTGTCAGAAGTTACTATGGAATACTGAAGTTTAATTACAAGCATTTCATAAGTGTCAAAGGCTTTTATTGACAATTACTTAAAGTTTATGCAAAGAGTCAATATTTGCAGTGTTGACCCTTCTTTTTCAAGACCTCCGCAATCTGCCCTGGCATGCTGTCAATTAACTTCTGGGCCACATCCTGACTGATGGCAGCCCATTCTTGCATAATCAATGCTTGGAGTTTGTCAGAATTTGTGGGGTTTTGTTTGTCCACCCGCCTCTTGAGGATTGACCACAAGTTCTCAATAGGATTAAGGTCTGGGGAGTTTCCTGGCCATGGACCCCAAATATCGATGTTTTGTTCCCCGAGCCACTTAGTTATCACTTTTGCCTTATGGCAAGGTGCTCCATTATGCTGGAAAAGGCATTGTTTGTCACCAAACTGTTCCTGGATGGTTGGGAGAAGTTGCTCTCGGAGGATATGTTGGTACCATTCTTTATTCATGGCGGTGTTCTTAGGCAAAATTGTGAGTGAGCCCACTCCCTTGGCTGAGAAGCAAACCCACACATGAATGGTTTCAGGATGCTTTACTGTTGGCATGACACCGGACTGATGGTAGCGCTCACCTTGTCTTTTCCGGACAAGCTTTTTTCAGGATGCCCCAAACAATCAGAAAGGGGATTCATCAGAGAAAATGACTTTACCTCAGTCCTCAGCAGTCCAATCCCTGTACCTTTTACAGAATATCAGTCTGACCCTGATGTTTTTCCTGGAGAGAAGTGGCTTCTTTGCTGCCCTTCTTGACACCAGGCCATCCTCCAAAAGTATTCGCCTCACTGTGCGTGCAGATGCACTCACACCTGCCTGCTGCCATTCTTGAGCAAGCTCTGTACTGGTGGTGCCCTGATCCCGCAGCTGAATCAACTTTCGGAGACTGTCCTGGCGCTTGCTGGACTTTCTTGGGCGCCCTGAAGCCTTCTTCACAACAATTGAACCGCTCTTCTTGAAGTTCTTGATGATCCGATAAACGGTTGATTGAGGTGCAATCTTACTGGCAGCAATATCCTTACCTGTGAGGCCCTTTTTGTGCAAAGCAATGATGACGGCACGTGTTTCCTTGCAGGTAACCGTGGTTGACAGAGGAAGAACAATGATTTTTTTATTTTTTTTTTATTATTTTTTTATTTCACCTTTATTTAACCAGGTAGGCTAGTTGAGAACAAGTTCTCATTTGCAACTGCGACCTGGCCAAGATAAAGCATAGCAGTGTGAACAGACAACAACACAGAGTTACACATGGAGTAAACAATAAACAAGTCAATAACATGGTAGAAAAAAGAGAATCTATATACAATGTGTGCAAAAGGCATGAGGTAGGCAATAAATCGAATAATTACAATTTAGCAGATTAACACTGGAGTGATAAATCATCAGATGATCATGTGCAAGAAGAGATACTGGTGTGCAAAAGAGCAGAAAAGTAAATAAATAAAAGCAGTATGGGGGTGAGGTAGGTAAATTGGGTGGGTAGTTTACAGATGGACTATGTACAGCTGCAGCGATCGGTTAGCTGCTCGGATAGCAGATTTTTAAAGTTGTTGAGGGAGATAAAAGTCTCCAACTTCAGAGATTTTTGCAATTCGTTCCAGTCGCAGGCAGCAGAGAACTGGAAGGAAAGGCGTCCAAATGAGGTTTTGGCTTTAGGGATGATCAGTGAGATACACCTGCTGGAGCGCGTGCTACGGGTGGGTGTAGCCATCGTGACCAGTGAACTGAGATAAGGCGGAACTTTACCTAGCATAGCCTTGTAGATGACCTGGAGCCAGTGGGTCTGACGACGAACATGTAGTGAGGGCCAGCCGACTAGGGCATACAGATCGCAGTGGTGGGTTGTATAAGGTGCTTTAGTAACAAAACGGATGGCACTGTGATAAACTGCATCCAGTTTGCTGAGTAGAGTATTGGAAGCTTGATTCCAAGCACCACCCTCCTTTTGAAGCTTCCAGTCTGTTATTTGAACTCAATCAGCATGACAGAGTGATCTCCAGCCTTGTCCTCGTCAACACTCACACCTGTGTTAACGAGAGAATCACTGACTGAGAGAACGATGTCAGCTGGTCCTTTTGTGGTAGGGCTGAAATGCAGTGGAAATGTTTTTTTGGGGATTCAGTTAATTTGCATGGCAAAGAGGGACTTTGCAATTAATTGCAATTCATCTGATCACTCTTCATAACATTCTGGAGTATATGCAAACTGGCATCATACAAATTGAGGCAGCAGACTCTGTAAAAATGTATATTTGTGTCATTCTCAAAACTTTTGGCCACGACTGTATATATTGGTCATGGCTCCCGAGTGGTGGGGCGGTCTAAGGCACTGCATCTCAGTGCAAGAGGCATTACTACAGTCCCTGGTTCGAATACAGGCTGTATCACATCTGACCGTGATTGGGAGTGCCATAGGGCGGTGTACAATTGGCCCAGGGTAAATCTGGGGTAGGCCGTGATTGTAAATAAGAATTTGTTCTTACCTGACTTGCCTAGTTAAATAAAGGTTACATTTAAAAAACAACTGGCGGCAACCGCAGCGCAATCAATAGGAGGTGAACAGTGGCTGGTGCTGAAAATATAGCTAACATGCTAACCAGACCGGACACGTTGCGTGCGCAAGCGTCACAAAATAAATTTAGAAATCAATGTTATTCAATTATTGCACCCACACTGCTCGCGTGCGCCAACGAGCGTCTGCGATGCCAAGGGCTAAAATATAACTACTTTCTATTTCTGACGCAGATCGCGTTGGAAGTCCTGCCTCTCCCATCTCCTCATTGGTTATACCCACGTGGGTGATCGAAAGACGAGCTGTTTTGCCGGTTGTCATGGTAATACTACGAAAGTGTAGATGCGATCACTATATAAGTTCAAAGATGAAAAAGCCTGGAAGGAGGAGAGATGACTAGAAACGATTCGGTTGACCGTTTTATGTGTGGATTAATTGTCGGAGTAGAGGACCTTGTGCATTTCAGGTAAAATAACAACTCAATGTTTATATCCCAGGACAAATTAGCTAGCAACAGCAAGCTAGCTAAATAGGACAAATTAGCTAGCAAATGCAAGCTAACTAGCTAAATTGCCATACATGTTTAATGCTTTTCGACCTGTCCCCAAATTAATGTAATTGTTTCAGAGTTTATTTTGATATTTTAACCTGCGTGTCGTGATCGCGTTTGGTGTTAGGGGACAAAATACATTTATGTACGATGGCGCACGTGCGCAGCCGGTTTGGGTTCAGTGTAACTTGTTATGCAAGTGTTGCACACCAACAGATGGAGAAAACTTACACCAGTCGAGCTATTCATTTCAACAATAATCTTCATTTTAATTTGACTTTACAAACAACAAGAGGGCTTAATTGGAGTCTATTTATTCGGAGCCTAGACCTATACAAAATAACTTAACTGGCTGAGGTAGGCTATGAGGCTGAACAGCCTAATAGTAGTAGGATTTTTTTATTAGGCCTACTTGTATGCATCCGACATAAAACAATCATTTCAAGAAAAAAAGTCTGCACGTTCGAACTAAAACATGGTAACTAATAATGAAAAGCGCACATTTGTAAATCCCTAACTCAAAGTAATTGGACAGGTAGATACAAATTATTTGTGACATTGTGGTTGCAATAAAGAATGTAAACAAGATGTTGTGTTTTTATTTACAGTAGTGATGGACAACTGGAGGCATTTTGAAAACAGGTTTTCAAACACTTGTTTTTCACAAGTCTACTGTAGTATTGTAGCAGGTGTTGCCCATCATACAAATGTTTCCTATTAGCAGAACAATAGACTTTTTATAGTCCGGCTACTGTAGTGAAAATCCTTTAACTTGCAATGTATTCGATGCTAAAGTACTCTAAAGTGTTACATTTCTAACTCAAAACAGCAGTACAGTATTTCTTCATCAACATCTTTATGCTTTCGTTAATAAAATAACGAGAAAAAATACATTCAAATGCAGATGTTTATTTAAACTACATTTTATTGTTGTATTGTCAATTTCTCTAGCCAAAACTGGCCTTGACCAGTTCATCTTTGCCTGTCGGCTTGGCAGAGTTATGGATAAATGGGTTCAGTTGATGCCAAACAAGTTTGATCGGGTTTAAATCAGGAGACCTACATGTAGAGCTGAAACAAATATTTGTAGATATACTGTAGGCCTACCATAGGTGTTGTAGGTATTTTATTTATTCATTTAGATATACTGTAGGCCTACCGTAGGTGTTGTAGGTATTTTATTTATTCATTTAGATATACTGTAGGCCTACCGTAGGTGTTGTAGGTCTTTTATTTATTCATTTAGATATACTGTAGTCCTACCGTAGGTGTTGTAGGTCTTTTATTTATTCATTTAGATATACCGTAGGTGTTGTAGGTATTTTATTTATTCATTTAGATATACTGTAGTCCTACCGTAGGTGTTGTAGGTCTTTTATTTATTCATTTAGATATACCGTAGGTGTTGTAGGTATTTTATTTATTCATTTAGATATACTGTAGTCCTACCGTAGGTGTTGTAGGTATTTTATTTATTCATTTAGATATACTGTAGGCCTACCGTTGGTGTTGTAGGTCTTTTATTTATTCATTTAGATATACTGTAGGCCTACCGTAGGTGTTGTAGGTATTTTATTTATTCATTTAGATATACTGTAGTCCTACCGTAGGTGTTTTAGGTCTTTTATTTATTGATTTTGATTTAATCTTTATTTTACGACATAAAGGTCTACTTACTCTGCTGGCGTCTTGACCCAGTTTATGCCATCATTTGCAATGCAAACCCGGACGGCAGTGTGTTTTGGGTTATTGTCTGCTTTTGGAGAAGAAAAAATACATTTAGCCTAACAGTCAACATTAGGTACAATAATAGAAATATACATGTAAATATGCCTAAACGTAACAAAATATTGCTATAATCCTACCTTGAAAGAAATGATGTGGTCCCAGAAAAACCTCTCTGACATAGGGTCCAGCATATCTCTTGATGATTTCTTCCTCAAAGAAATCTCGAGCCTTGATACCTGAAAAAGGAGGCAAGAGTGAATTATTGTGGAACACATAACAGTTCGAGAGGTGGAGGCTACAATATTTTATGTACCTTTTGCTTTGTAAATAGCCAAACTTACCATAAAAAAATCTAATATGGGCCTCATCCCTGGCGAGAAATTGCCCCCAACACATGGAGTTTGAGCGGATGCTTGGGACTCGGCTTGCTTGATCTTCTTCCTTTTTTTCTGTAGCAATTTTGAGTAAATTGCTCAAGGGCCACGGTTGATTCGTCTGTGAAGATGACGTCATTGAATGTCTCGCCAGCTTTGATCCATGCCTGGGCCTGCATGACACAAAGTTCTTTGTTTGTAAGAGGAATGTGTACTTGAGGTCACAGAGAAAGTCTGGACATGGCCTACTCTCCCTTATGTAAGGAATTAGACAATTTCCCATGTTTACTACAGTATGTAGTGTAGGCTATGTTTACTTGTCAGACTGCACAGTAGCCTAATAAACAATTGCAGGTGGCTTATATCTTCAAAATGCTTTAAATGCTTTATTATCCATATGTAAAGGCATATACTGTACAGTACTGTATTTCTTCATCAGCATATTTATGCTTTCGTTAATAAAATAATGATAAAAATACTCTTTCAAAATGCTGATGTTTATTGAGTTATGGACCCATAACAAATTACTATGGGAATAAATATCACTGAATTACAGAAATATTGGAACAAAGTTGTCTAATGAAGGTAAACAAATTGTTGCTTACTGGAAAGTACTCTTTCAAACACACGGTCACGTTGTACAGTGACATTATGGCTATTAGCAGGGCTATATTTTGGCCTTTATAAACATTAATTTGATCTTTATTCAGATTACAATACTCACTATCATTTTTTTGAAAACTAAATAATCTCCAAAATATCGTTATATATGGCCTTCCTGCTGTGGACGTCTATTTCTGCATCGTTTCGCACTGCTCTGAGACAAGCTTGGAGAAACGAAAATGTTCAATTATATTCCATGATATTCTTAAGATATATGTGTTGACTAAATATAAGCAAGTGATGTCTGCTAAATAATCAAGTTAGGTTTCTCTGGAAATAAATAATTCTAAATAACAAACTGGCTTTATTTACTAATTGGTGAGAATGTCCTATGTTCAAGAAT
Source organism: Salvelinus fontinalis (assembly GCF_029448725.1). Lineage (NCBI taxonomy): Eukaryota > Metazoa > Chordata > Actinopteri > Salmoniformes > Salmonidae > Salvelinus > Salvelinus fontinalis. Next base: position 24,253,590 of record NC_074666.1, read on the forward strand.
TGCCTTTTTCTCGCTCACTCTAGGTTAAATGAAAACGAAATCTCCAAAATATCGTTACTTTTTAAACAAAGCGAATGTTATTATTATAAATTAATTTAGAATTATATAAAAGCCCCTTAGATATTCATTTAGAATCCTCGGCGGAGAGCAACGTCATTGATTTATTTTTATTTTTAGATGTACTGTAGACCTACCATAGGCTAATTGAGTCTCATTAGTGTTGAGTAATGTGCTGTTAAAAGTGGTGTAGGTCTTATTCATTTAAAGAGCATATTGAAGTTAGAAGCAATAAGATTTGAAGCAAAAGCCTACAACTATTTTAGCACCATTTTGCGCTGCTCTGAGACAAGCATGGGGACTGGTCTTGATAAATCAATGAGATTTTTATTTTCACTTAATCTCCGTTTGGGTAATGGTTAGACTAGAATTAAAAAATTACAGAAATGTTATGCTCTTAGTGTAACCTTTATTTAATTAGGCAAGCCAGTTAAGAACAAATTCTTATTTACAAGGACAGCCTACTCCTTCCTCCCCATCAGGGAATTGAACCCCGATTTCCTGCGTGCCCTGCCCGCACGACACAGGGATTCTTTGGCTAAATAGCTCAGTACTGTACTGCTGACCATTACGTTGTACAGCACCATATTTTCCGTTCCATCCTAACTGGAACCTAGAGGGTTTTTCGTTTTTCTTGGAATAGAAACACCATAATAATAATCAAATTAATTAAGGAAGTACCAGTCAAAAGTTTGGACACACCTACTCATTCCAGGATATTTCTTTATTTTTTACTATTTTCTACATTGTAGAATAATAGTTAAGACATCACAACTATGAAATAACACATATGGAATCAGTTAAGAACAAATTCTTATTTACAAGGACAACCTACTCCTTCCTCCGCATCGGGGAATTTAATCCTGGTCTCACGCGTGCCCTAATTCTCTAATACAGACATGGCCTGCTCTCCCTTATGTAAGGAATTAGGCACTTTCCCATGTTTACTACATTATGTATTGTAGGCTATGTTTACTTGTCAGAGTGCACAGTTACCTAATAAACAAATGCAGGTGGATTATATCTTCAAAATGCTTTATTATCCAAATGTAAAAGCATAAGGAATTACTATAGGAATAAATATCACTGATTTACAGAAATATTGGAACAAAGTTGTCTAATGAAGGCAAAACATGTAGAATTCTCTAATCCTCTTATGCTGTAGCCTACTCCGGACCTTCACATTGTTCAGCGCCATATTTTCCATTCCATCCCAGTGGAAACCCTGAGAGTTTTGTTTTTCGTTTTTCTCTGAATAAAATTTCTTTAATAAAATGAATTAAGCCAAATTTCTTAAAATCAATCCCATATACTATGTTATTACAAAAAAGGGTTGAAATTCTCTGGTAATGCCAATATGGAAGACTATCAAATGCTTCTCCAAGTTGCCCTCTGGTGGTCAAACTAGCACTAAATCGCATTAACATAAAAATGGCTGACAATTAAATAACGTGCCACAGACTGCTGCAGCAGCCCACAACTTTTAAAGGAGGAATCACTGTATACAGAATATAGCACTATTTGGTAAAATACCAAGTCCATATTATGGCAAGAACATCTCAAACAAGCAAAGAGAAACGACAGTCCATCATTACTTTAAGACATGAAGGTCAGTCAATGTGGAACATTTCAAGAACTTCGAAAGTTTCAAGTGTAGTTACAAAAACCATCAAGCACTATAATGAAACTGGCGCTCATGAGGACCGCCACTGGAAAAGAAGACTCAGAGTTACCTCTGCTGCAGAGCATAAGTTCATTAGATTAACCAGCCTTAGAAATTGCAGCCCAAATAAATACTTCACAGAGTTCAAGTAAGAGACACATCTCAACATCAACTGTTCAGAGAAGACTGTGTGAATCAGGCCTTCATGGTTGAATTGCTGCAAAGAAACCAATACTAAAGGACACCAATAATAAGAAGAGAATTGCTTGGGCCAAGAAACACGAGCAATGGTCATTGGAAATCTGTCCTTTGGTCTGATATGTCCAAATGTTTTATTTTTTGTTCTCTTTGTGAGACGAAGAGTGGGTGAACGGATGATCTCCGAATGTGTGGTTCCCACCTTGAAGCATGGAGGAGGAGGTGTGATGGTGTGGGTGTGCTTTGGTAGTGACACTGTCAGTGATTTATTTAGGATTCAAGGCACACTTAACCAGCATGGCTACCACAACATTCTGCAGCGATACTCCTTCCCATCTGGTTTGAGCTTAGTGAGACTATCATTTGTTTTTCAACAGGAGAATGACCCAAAACACAACTCCAGGCTGTGTAAGGGCTATTTGACCAAGATGGAGAGTGATGGAGTACGGCATCAGATGACCTGGCCTCCACAATCACCCGGTCTCAACCCAAATGAGATGGTTTGGGAAAAATTGGACCGCAGAGTGAAGAAAAAACCGCCAAAAAGTGCTCAGCATATGTGGGAACTCCTTCAAGACTGTTAAAGCATTCCATGTGTAGCTGGTTGAGAGAATGCCAATAGTGTGCAAAGCTGTCAAGACAAATTCCACTTTGTAGAATCTAAAATGTAAATTATATTTTGATTTATTTAACACTGTTTTGGTTACTACATGACTCCATATGTGTTATTTCATAGTTTTGATGCCTTCACTATTACTCTACAATGTAGAACATAGTAAAAAAAAGAAAAACCCTTGAATGAGTAGGTGTGTCCATGCTTTGACTGGTACTATATATAGTGGGGAGAACAAGTATTTGATACACTGCCGATTTTGCAGGTTTTCCTACTTACAAAGCATGTAGAGGTCTGTAATTTGTATCATAGTGAGAGACAGAATTTAAAACAAAAATCCAGAAAATCACATTGTATGATTTTTAAGTAATTAATTTGCATTTTATTGCATTGCATATATAGATAGATATCGAGAGAGATTTTCTTCCCTTTTTTAGTGTCTGAAAAAAGCCTTTGTTTTCTGAAACAGTCAAATTACGTAAGCTCTATACACAGAAACTCTTGCTTATCACTATATTCTCTTGATCTCAAAAGAAGGGGAAAAGGGTGAAGTTGATATTGTTGTTGGAAGAATTCATGGAAGTTATACCCCCCCTCCTTCTGCTTCCCTCTCTCACCAGCCATCTGTGGGGGAGAGGTGAACAGGGACAATGGCCAGATCCAGTCACCCAACTACCCTGACGACTACCGACCCAACAAAGTGTGTGTGTGGAAGGTCACAGTAGCACAGGATTTCCATGTGGGCCTCTCCTTCCAGTCATTTGAGGTAAAGGCTGTGAGGCGGGAACTGGAATGTAATTTTCACTCAATCCTGTACGAGACACCCAGACACTGCTGAGCAGGAGGAATAATCAGCATTCAATCTGGGATGACAGCAGCCCATGCAGCACATCCTCTTACTGCCAATCGTATAGTCCAGACACTTGGAGATGTAGGATGTGATGGAGACTTCCTCTTCATCACTTACAGGATTATACTGCTAAGTCGAAATAATCATATTTAAAACAGACATAGCAGAGATGTGAATTTGTAGGACAGTTGGGCATCCTGTGTCAACATCCTCCCCAATGTTCATTGCCTTATCTCTACCATAGATTGAGAGGCATGACAGCTGTGCCTATGACTACCTGGAAGTGAGAGATGGGAACTCAGAGAGCAGTCCACTGCTGGGCCACTTCTGTGGCCATGACAAACCAGACGACATCAAGACCAGCTCCAACCAGCTTTGGATGAAATTTGTGTCTGATGGATCAGTGAACAAGGCTGGATTTGCTGCCACCTTCTTCAAAGGTCAGATGTCAAGAATAGTGTCCATCCGTGATTAGTGTTTATGATGACACAGGATTGGGTAATATTTTGCACAGAAATCCTTTGAAAAATGTGGTACCAGGAAAGAATATGTGTGGTAATATAGGAGTTCACGTTCACATCTGTGCAGCCATCTTCTGATTATTAAACTGTATCCCAGGCCTTCACATTTATATTAACATTGACTTGACAAATTGCTGTTACATTTTGGGCTGCATCATTATTATTTTGATAATGTTCCAAGGTATGCTACTTGTTATTCCTTCATGGGATGCCATGACCTCTGGGTGAGATGAAAAATATTAATGGAGTATATGATGAACTCTTTATTTCTGTGGACTGAAAATATAAAGGGAAGGATGTAGAATTTATGGTTTCCTAGAATGCTTTGCTAAATGTTCTCGTTCTTCTTTCATCATGGCATATTACAACAACGTCTGTACTTGGAAGAGGTCGACTATGATGAACATACAAAGGGAGGGAATGTGCAGTAGAACTGATGGTTCCTTTCTTCTTCTTTATTGCATATCACAATGGCATCTGTGGGTGGTAGAGATGGACGAGTGTTTTAAGCCTGATAATGGGCGCTGTGAGCAGCGCTGTGTGAATACCCTGGGCAGCTACCGATGTGCCTGTGACCCTGGCTTTGAGCTCGCCTCAGACAGACGCAGCTGTGAGGGTGAGTGCAGGAGGTTATTACTTATCCATCTCCTGAAAACACCAATGTAGAATGAATCACACAACTTCACCATCCCACTCACTGGACAGTCTCAAGGTAACAGACAACTCAATCCACAGTCTCACATCACAAAATATTAATCTTTGCTATTGTCATAATTGATTAATGAGCTTCTCAGGAGAAAAATATCCCAATATTGACACTAGTGTAGCTGAGAAGCACTCATCAGTCCCTGTCTTCTAACTAAATGTTGATATTCTTTATCACTTGGACATCAATGTGCCAGATGCTTACTGTGGAGCATAAGTCATCGTTGGAGGATGGAGAAATTGTGCCCATTGTATGCAGAATAGTGCATAGTACTGTATGTCTTCATCCTCTGTAGGCTACATTTTTATACTCAGTGTCTTCTGCCACCTCAACAATGGTTTAATCATCCTTTATCGGAGGAAAGTGTGTTTTTATTACAGTCAGACCACTTCATCACTGGTCCATTAAGAACAAGGAGACGCTAAATGCATTTTGAATAAGCTAGGATACATGCAAAGAGTCTTTTCACACATTTCAGAGCAACAAGACCTGTACATTTTGAAAAGCACTCCATCAAGCTTTAATGGGCATCTGAGCCCATATGGAAAAGTTATGTATGGCAAAAAAGGTATATGTATATTACTTATATTTTATGGGCATATATGGTGGAAACATATATGCCAATATATGCTTATTTATATATCCACACATAAGTACACATACAGTGCCTTCGGAAAGTATTCAGACCCCTTGACCTTTTCCACATTTTGTTACATTACAGCCTTATTCTAAAATGGTTTAAGTTAAACATTTTCCTCAGCAATCTACACACAATACCAAATAATGACAAAGTGAAAACAGGTTTTTATAATTTTTTGCAAATGTGTTACAAAAAAAAAGAAAAAATGTATTTACATAAGTATTCAGACCCTTTGCTATGAGACTTGAAATTGAGCTCAGGTGCATCCTGTTTCCATTGATCATCCTTGAGATGTTTCTACAACTTGATTGGAGTCCACCTGAGGTAAATTAAATTGATTGGACATGATCTGGAAAGGCACACACCTGTCTATATAAGGTCCCACAATTGACAGTGCATGTCAGAGCAAAAACCAAGCCATGAGGTCGAAGAAATTGTCCGTAGAGCTCCGAGGCACAGATCTGGGGAAGGGTACCAAAAAATGTCTGCAGCATTGAAGGTCCCCAAGACTAGAGTGGCCTCCATCATTCTTAAATGGAAGAAGTTTGGAATCACCAAGACTCTTCCTAGAGCTGGCCTCCCGGCCAAACTGAGCAATCGGGGAGAAGGGCCTTGGTCAGGGAGGTGACCAAGAACCCAATGGTCACTCTGACAAAACTCTAGAGTTCCTCTGTGGAGATGGGATAACCTTCTTGAAGGACAACCATCTCTACAGCATTCTACCAATCAGGCCTTTATGGTAGTGGCCAGATGGTAGCCCCTTCTCAGTAAAAGGCAAGCTCAGAGTTCGCCAAAAGGCACCTAAAGACTCTCACACCATGAGAAACAAGATTCTCCGGTCTGATGAAACCAATAATAAACTCTTTGGTCTGAATGCCAAGCGTCATGTCTGGAGGAAACCTGGCACCATCCTTACGGTGAAGCATGGTGGTGGCAGCATCATGCTGCGGGGATGTTTTTCAGCGGCAGGAACTGGGAGACTAGTCACGATCGAGGCAAAGATAAATTGAGCAAAGTACAGATATGATTGATGAAACCTGCTCAGGACCTCAGACTGGGGTGAAGTTTCACCTTCCAACAGGACAACGACCCTAAGCACACAGCCAAGACAACGCAGGAGTGGGACAAGTCTCTGAATACCATTGAGTGGCCCAGCCAGATCCCAGACTTGAAACAGATCGAACATCTCTGGAGAGACCTGAAAATAGCTGTGCAGAAACACTCCCCATCCAACCTTACAGAGCCTGAGAGGATCTGCAGAGAGGAATGAGAGAAACTCCCCAAAGACAGGTGTGCCAAGCTTGTAGCATCATATCCAAGAAGACTTGAGGCTGTAATCGCTGCCAAAGGTGCTTCAACAAAGTACTGAGTAAAAGGTCTGAATACTTATGTAAATGTGATTTTTCAGTTTTCTAAAAACCTGTTGTTGCTATGTCATTATGGGGTATTGTGGTTAGATTGATAAGGAAAATAAATATCGGAGTGGTCTCAATACTTATGTAAATGTGATTTTTCAGTTTTCTAAAAACCTGTTGTTGCTATGTCATTATGGGGTATTGTGGTTAGATTGATAAGGAAAATAAATATTTGTATCAATTTTAGAACAAGGTTGTAACGTAACAAAATGTGTTATAAGTGAAGGGGTCTGAATACTTTCTGAATGCACTGTAAGTACATATGTCACATAAGTTGAAATACAGTATTCAATAATTGCCATTTTCATAAATCTGACATTTTTCTGCCTTGACTGGTACTGTATGTGCATGTATGTATAATACTTATAAGTTCATATGTTTGACACATGTAGTATTTAAATTGTTATTACATATATGTCACAATACATGTTAACAATATGTGTTAATATGTTACGGGAGCATTATTTCAGTGATATTTTTAGTCATGGTAATAAAACATTAGAACAAACGACACAAAACACAAACGTAATTTAATCCTATAAATGTTTTTCTCACGTCGCTTCTCAATTCAGCTATTTTACAGTTTTAAGCTGTTCACACTTGTCCCTTTGTTGCACCTGGGAAACGCTTCATGGCAGCATCTGTAGGAGGAAAGAAACAAATAGAAGATAAAGAGCACAGAACAGTTAGGTGTTGGGTTTGGGGTCATAGAATGCAATAAAAAAATATTAAAAAGGAAAAAAACAATGTGAAAAGCGTATCAGATTCAAATCAAATTTTCAAATCAAATTTATTTATATAGCCCTTACATTAGCTGATATCTCAAAGTGCTGAACAGAAACCCAGCCTAAAACCCCAAACAGCAAGCAATGCAGGTGAAGAAGCACGGTGACTAGGAAAAACTCACTAGAAAGGCCAAAACCTAGGAAGAAACCTACAGGAACCAGGCTTTGAGGGGTGGCCTGTCCTCTTCTGGCTGTGCTGGGTGGAGATTATAACAGAACATGGCCAAGATGTTCAAATGTTCATAAATGACCATCATGGTCAAATAATAGTAATCACAGTGAACAGGTCAGGGTTCCATAGCCGCAGGCAGAACAGTTGAAACTGGAGCAGCAGCACGGCCAGGTGGACTGGGGACAACAAGGAGTCATCATGCCAGGTAGTCCTGAGGCATGGTCCTAGGGCTCAGGTCCTCCTCCGAGAGAGAGAAAGAAAGAGAATTAGAGAGAGCATACTTAAATTCACACAGGACACCGGATAAGACGGGAGAAATACTCCAGATATAACAGACTGACCATAGCCCCCGACACATAAACCACTGCAGCATAAATACTGGAGGCTGAGACAGGAGGGGTCAGACTAATAGGGTTAGAGGCAGAGAATCCCAGTGGAGAGAGGGGAACCGGCCAGGCAGAGACAGCAAGGGCGGTTCGTTGCTCCAGAGCCTTTCCGTTCACCTTCACACTCCTGGGCCAGACTACACTCAATCATAGGCCAGACTACACTCAATCAATTTAAATATCATGACAGTACCAGCACACTGTCAAATGCTCATTTGCAATCGATTAACAATAACCTACTTACCAATTATTGCGGTCACTTTTTCAGGATCCAATCCGTCTTTTTTCTCCCCATCTTCTCCCCTTTTAGCTTTGCCACCTAGAATTCTTCAAATAGTTCAATGTGTCATAAAAAAATTATCCAAAGTCATAATGACGCAGCCAGATATTTAAATTTGAGTTAGGTCAGAATATAATGACTCTGTCTTATCTGTACAATGTCACAAATGACACATACATAGACTGTACCACAGCCATTGCCGCTTAGAATTAGAATGAGCAGAACGGACATTCCCAACTGAAACGGTGTTGGTTTGGGTGAACAGCAAGTAGCCTATTTTCACAGGCGATGAATCTCCGACACAACGCCTGTTATCCTTATGGGCATTCTGAGATGGAGATCCCCCCCCAAAATTACACATTGTGATTTGATCTTCAAACTTGGAGAAAAAAATGAAGAAAAATAATCCATCTGCAAAACATTAATAATTCAGTCAGATGCTGTAGACTAGAAAGTACTACACTGCAATGCACATTTGTGGCCTGCTGGAGGTCATTTTGCAGGGCTCTGGCAGTGCACCTCCTTGCACAAAGGCGGAGGTAGCGGTCCTGCTGCTGGGTTGTTGCCCTCCTACGGCCTCCTCCACGTCTCCTGATGTACTGGCCTGTCTCCTGGTAGGGCCTCCATGCTCTGGACACTACGCTGACAGACACAGCAAACCTTTTTGCCACAGTTCGCATTGATGTGCCATCCTGGATGAACTGCACTACCTGAGCCACTTGTGTGGGTTGTAGACTCCGTCTCATGCTACCACTAGAGTGAGAGCACCGCCAGCATTCAAAAGTGACCAAAACATCAGCCAGGAAGCATAGGAACTGAGAAGTGGTCTGTGGTCACCACCTGCAGAATCACTCCTGTTTTGGGGGGTGTCTTGCTAATTGCCTATAATTTCCACCTTTTGTCTATTCCATTTGCACAACAGCATGTGAAATTTATTGTCAATCAGTGTTGCTTCCTAAGTGGACAGTTTGATTTCACAGAAGTGTGATTGACTTGGAGTTACATTGTGTTGTTTAAGTGTTCCCTTTATTTTTTTGAGCAGTGTATAAGTACAGTAACATAATATATCCTCTGTATTTAATATAGTCATACTAGCTAATACATTGACTTGTAGCCCTTTTTTATATTTTAAACTACATGAACCATACTCAATATTGAGCCAGCTAACGTTAGCCACTAATTTAATAGCAACCCTATAGGCTTGACAGGCTAGGGTTAACACAGTTAGCTTTGTGTTAGGTTATACAGTTTTTCTAAAACAAAATACAGAAGAAATGGTTGAAATGGTTAGTTGTCACAGGAGTCTTCTAGTGTTGTTGAGGGCAGGGGCCCAAAATAAAAGTGGATTACAATCACATACAGTCATTGATTACAACAACAATATGTAAACCATGTTTTATAAATACAATGTGATTCCATAACCCTATAGGCAGCCAAAACTTTAGGGTACGAAAATAAACATTCATAGGTTTTTGTGCATTTTAAAAACTGGTGCAGTACCAGTCAAAAGTTTGGACACATCTACCCATTCAAGGTTTATATTTTATTTTACTATTTTCTAGATGGTAGAATAATAGTGAAGACATCAAAACTATAAAATAACACATATGGAATCATGTGTAACCAAAAAAGTGTTAACCCTTTGACCCGTACGATCTCGTATTTGTGATCATTGTTGAGTGGTCCCTGTAGCGTTCGATCACAAATATGTAATTGGAACAGTAGCAACACAGCGTATGAGGCAACAAATGTGTCTAAACAGCATTGTTGTCTGAAAAGCATCTAAACAATGTTTTGTGCTGATGGGAAATAAAGGTCTTCACAACTTTATTCCTCAATTTCACATTTTATTGTAAAAGATAAATGCGAACTTCATCATCCATACATCACACGCAACACATCCACAGCTAAACTCATTACATAAACCAGTCTAAATAACAGGTTGCACTGACAAAAAAACAAAACGTAAGTTAGACACCTAACACTGAACTTGTTTACAATGTACCACATCTCTGGTGAGCACAAGGGAGAAATGTAATATTGTTTAGAAAAGAGATGCGTGTCAGCTAGGCTAACAACATCTATATTCTTTATGATGGCAGCCATGTTTGTTTATGTTTGACTTGTTGAAAACTACCTAATCCCAGAATGCCATTCACTATAAGACACAAAAAACAACGTCAAAGATGGCTGTGCCCATTGTCTGGAAAAATATGAATTTAGTTCAGCCACATTTCAGCATATTACAAATCTTCTATGTACTTGTTACAGTGTATACAAGAACCGGAGCACATGACTTGACAAGTCGTTTACTGTTTTTGACAAATCACAACACAAGTAAAATGTTATCACCTCACAGATCATCACACCAAATACAAGCCTACCGCCTAGCCTAATCGTATCACAAAAGCTAAACAGGGATGAAACCATTTTAGTGGGATTTGTGGGGGAGTTCATTTCATTTGAGGCGTTTTTTTTCAAATCCATGGGGGTAGAAATGGGGAAGGTATTGTGGGGGGATATGATGCAGGAAATATTACTATGATGGGGGATTAATCAATAAATTGGGGGCAAACACAGGATAAGTTTATACGCTAAATAGAAATAAACCCCTTCGGGGGGTCTGAGCTGGCAAAATTACAATCTGATGGTGCGATCAAAACTACTGGGAACTCGTAAATCTCTGACTTCCGACATCACTGCATTCAAGACAACTGGGAACTTTGAAAAAAACAAGCCCCGACTGGGATTTTCCCTCTGGATTCCAACTCGGGAACTCGGGCCTCTTTCTAGAGCTCTGACTTTCCGACCTGTCATGGTTTGACCTAGTATTTTTTTAGTTCCCAGTTGAAAGCACCATAAGTCAGTCGAGTGAACTATCCCTTGTTATAACATCTTTGGTCTGACAGATGCTTACGTGAAAACCAGAATGCATTGTATGATGTCAACAAAATGGCGCCACACATAGCCAGCAAATAGCTTAGCATTAGCACATCATAATCAGTACAACCTTCAAAAAAGTATTTTACACACATCGTATGTGTCCATTACAATCTATGCAAGAAACGGAAAGCATGATTTGCCAGCAGTACTTGAAAACATGATTAAACCGTTAATTCAATTATGATCCATACATACAAATGGTGTGCAACAGTAGAAACGACAACACAATATACAGAAAATAATCCACTTACTTTGATAGGAACGCATACATGTCCAAAGTTTGTAAGGAAAACAATGAAGGCAATTCAGGTGCCAGCCAGATAATGTGCTGGGGGGAAAAGTTTGGTCAAGGCCTGTTCTGACTAGAGATGCGTAATGTCTTCATACTTGATCTGGGGAAACACTGGGGAATTGGTTGGGCTCTTGTTGAAGAGAGAAGTTTGTCCCCGGCTCAGTAAAGCCTCAAACATGTGAATTAATGAGGAGGTGGAACAAACCTCAATTCAAACTGTTGTTAGAAAATAAAACTTAATTTAAAATTGACTAGTTTAAACATAGCCTATAGATAATTAGCAGGCAACGTGCCTTGGTTTGAGGGCAGGGTTAGGGTTAAATAAATAAATAAATACTTCACAGAGTTCAAGTAAGAGACACATCTCAACATCAACTGTTCAGAGGAGACTGTGTGAATCAGCTCTTCATGGTTGAATTGCTCCAAGAAACCACTACTAAAGGACACCAATAAGAAGAAGAGACTTGCTTGGGCCAAGAAACACGAGCCATGGACAGTAGACCGGTGGAAATCTGACCTTTGGTCTGATGAGTCCAAATTTGATATTTTGAGTGTCTTTGTGAGACGCAGAGTAGGTGAACGGATTATCTTCGCATGTGTGGTTCCCATTGTGAAGTATGGGGGAGATGGTGTGGGGGTGCTTTGCTGTTGACACTGTCAGTGATTTATTTAGAATTCAAGGCACACTTAACCAGCATGGCTACCACAGCATTCGGCAGCGATACGCCTTCCCATCTGGTTTGTCCCACTATTATTTGTTATTTAACAGGACAATGACCCAACACACCTCCAGGCTGTGTAAGGGCTATTTGACCAAGAATGAGAATGATGGGGTGCTGCATCAGATGACTTGGCCTCCACAATCACCCGACCTCAACCCAATTGAGATGGTTTGGGATGAGTTGGACCGCAGAGTGAAGGAAAAGCAGCCAACAAGTGCTCAGCATATGTGGGAACTCCTTCAAGACTGTTGTTAAAGCATTCCAGGTGTAGCTGGTTGAGAAACTGCCAAGAGTGTGCAAAGCTGTCATCAAGGCATATAGTGGCTACTGTACTTTGAAGAATCTAAAATATATTTTGGTTACTACACGATTCCATATGTGTTATTTCATAGTTTTGATGTCTTCACTATTATTCTACAATGTAGAAAATAGAAAAAAAAAGAAGAAAAACCCTTGAATGAGTAGGTGTGTCCAAACGTTTGGCCATATATTACTTTTCCATATGGGAGGTTACATTAGTTGGTGTGTTTTACCCTCTTTTGCATTAAGAGGACATGATTGCACTTTGTGTTGTATAAACCTGTCACTTTCTTTTGTATTTCCTACTGCCACTCGAAATGTGGTTATTCTTAATTTCTGTACTTAGTGGATGCTTATTTCATTTTTTAGAGCTTTGATTCAAACCATGGTACATATTTCATAACAGGACTACATAGGTAGGACCTGACTTTCTTATTTGCTTAATTAATGTTGCAATTTGAAACCTAGGGAGTAGTGTCACATTCACGTGCGTGATACTTTATTGAACTGTGAACAAGCTCCACCTTCCCTAAACTATAACTGTTATGTGGTTTGAGTTGTGTTGCCTCGTGGCCACGTGTCCTCCCCTAATGTCAGCTCTGTATCCCCCCAGCAGCTGCGTGTGGAGGCTTCATTACCAAGCTTAATGGCTCCATCACCACTCCCGGCTGGCCCAAAGAATACCCCCCCAACAAGAACTGTGTTTGGCAGCTGGTGGCCCCCACACATTACCACATCACCCTGCTGTTTGACGTCTTTGAGACCGAGGGCAACGATGTAAGCATTATAGCCTGAGAACACCCTATAATGCTTACAAATGTTGTGAGTGGTTAGGAATGGGCGTTTACAATGGCCTCACAGTGAAGGTGACCATGAAGATCTCTCCTCATGAGGGAAATGATTGTCTAGTCCTGTAAGCCAGTGTGTGTGTGTGCTGTGGTTTACTTTTAGTTATTCCATAGTACTTGCTCCAGTTCCTCTTGAGGTGTGTCTGACATGTCCTATGTGGTCTCTTCTTCCCTCAGGTGTGTAAATATGATTATGTGGAGGTGAGGAGTGGACTGACCGCTGACTCCAGGCTTCATGGGAAGTTTTGTGGAACAGAGAAACCAGAAACCGTCACCTCCCAATACAACAACATGCGCATTGAGTTCAAATCAGACAACACAGTGTCAAAGAAAGGCTTCAAAGCCCAATTCTTCTCTGGTAAGCCTTACATTTTTTTTTTGTTGCAACAAACATACTTTAAATGTATGTTTAAAGTATATGGTCAATGGTTCGAACAGTCTAGTGTCACTAAGGGTTTACTGTAGGTGGGTTTAGCAATTTCTGACAATGTTCTGTTCCCATGCAGACAAGGACGAGTGCTCTAAGGAGAACGGAGGCTGCCAACAAGAGTGTGTCAATACCTTTGGGAGCTACAGTTGTCAGTGTCGCAGTGGCTTTGTGCTACATGACAATAAACATGACTGCAAGGAAGGTACAGGATAACTCCTATTTTAATGGATTTATCCATACATTTACATAGAGCTATTTCTGTTCATACATGTACCTATCCATATTTATCCATCCAGTATTTACATACAGCCCTTGACACCCTATTTTACATGGATTATGACATCAAAGAGTTGGGGATAGGATATTTCCTCTTGTATTACTGATTGAATCAGCAATGTTTATCTTTCAGCTGGCTGTGATCATGTGGTGAGCAGTGTGTTAGGCACCATCACCAGCCCCAACTGGCCTGACAAATACCCCAGCAAGAAGGCCTGTACCTGGGCCCTCTCCACCACCCCAGGCCACCGCATCAAAATCGTATGTTTACTGCTGTGTCATGATCAAACCAAGTCAAAATTCATTTGTCACATGCTTCGTAAACAACAGGTGTAGACTAACAGTGAAATGCTTACTTACGGGCCCTTCCCAACAATACAGAGAGAGAAATAATAACACAAGGAATAAATACTCAATGAGTAACGATAACTTGGCTATATACACTGGGTACCAGTACTGAGTCGATGTGCAGGAGTACAAGGTAATTGAGGTAGAAATGTACATATATGTAGGGATTGGCATAGTTTTAATGACACCTCTTATGTAATGCTTACAATTTACATTATAACGGTATATAGTCATTAGTGGAAGATGGGTCATGTAGATTATTACTGTTGTTAATAGCTCACCACCTACCTCACTGAAACTACATAAACTTTTAAGGCTTTCAATGAGATTGACATGGAGGCTCATCTGGAGTGTGCCTACGACCACCTGGAGATCTACGATGGGCAGGATGGCCGGTCCCCCAGTCTGGGACGCTTCTGTGGCATCAAGAAACCCTCGCCAGTCATCTCCAGCGGCAACGAGATGTTTCTGCGCTTCTTCTCTGACAACTCAGTTCAGAAGAGAGGCTTTGAGGCTTCACACAGTGCAGGTCGGTGACACATAGTGGCATTAGCATTTTTTGATACCAGAAGGAAAAGGATTGAAATGGATAATTCTCATTGGTGCACACGGGGATATGGTTGAATTGCTAGCATGTTGTTTTTATTTCAGAGTGATGAGAATAGTCAACTAATATTCATTGTATAATACATTATTCAACCTTTTTCCATGTAGGTCTGGTCAATCCACCGCCATAACCTATTTAAGATATTGATAATAATTGTTACGTACGCCTCTTGTAGGGAACGCAACAACCTACTACATCTCAACTCCCCGTGGAGTGAAAAAGTATGTGATCGTAGGTGCGGCGAAGGACGACAGAGGCAGAGAAAAATCCTATTTACAGGGAAATTAATAGTCCTTAACACGGTAATATGGGGAAAAGGGTCTGGACGGAACCAAAGCAAAGAAAGTAAAATTAAGGAGTCCCCTCCTACCTTACCACTTCTTACCTAACCTTTAGCACCACCCGGCAGCTAACCAAAATACATGGGGTGATCCGCCCAGGCCTTACATAGTGTGCATAGACAGATTAAATAGTACGGGTTATGTTTGCCCGCAGGCCTCTTGCCTAAACACTCCCAAGGTGTGTTCCCCTTCCCCCCCTGGAAACAAATGAAACTGAATAATTTACGTGAACAATTTCAATTAACCAAAAACACTAAGTCCTTTTGGCATACAAACCTTTGAAGGAGCGGCTACAAAATAATAACAACAAAACTTTCACTGACCAACAACCAACAAAGGACATAAAAAGAAGCTATCCTCCATGACGAAGGAACAATGGCTTTTATCAAGCTTGAGAAGGCATTCTTAATTGAAGAGACAGCCGTTTCCCCTGACGAGGGGGAGGGGTCAGAGCTCAAATCAGCGATGGGGCCGACCAATCAGCTGCTTTAGGATTCCAGGAAGCCATTTCCTGATTTACACACACATACAAACCAACAACACAGAAACTGGGGAGCGTAACAATAATAATCATCCATTAACCCCAGCAGACCAGATAAGTGGTATTCATTCATCTTACCAAGGTCTTTGATCCAGTTGGGACTAATTTTGGCCATCAGATCAATCAAAAAGGCATGCGTTTTCCCAAAGACAACTCGAATTACTGGGAGGTTGAAAAGGATGTGCAACAAGGATTTGATCCTGGGACCATTGTTTACCTCCATCATTAATGATCATCTCTCTGTGTCTACTGATGCAAATGTATTCTTGTATGCTGATGTCAATGTCTCTGGTTTTTGATTCTCATCTTGTCTTGGTATTATATTATCCCTATTTTTTTTCACCTTTATTTAACTAGGTAGGCTAGTTGAGAACAAGTTCTCATTTGCAACTGCGACCTGGCCAAGATAAAGCATAGCAATTCGACACATACAACAACACAGAGTTACACATGGAATAAAGAAAACATAGTCAATAATACAGTAGAACAAAAGAAAACAAAAAGTATATATACAGTGAGTGCAAATGAGGTAAGATAAGGGAGTTAAGGCAGTAAATAGGCCATGGTGGCGAAGTAATTACAATATAGCAATTAAAACACTGGAATGGTAGATGTGCAGAAGATGAATGTGCAAGTAGAGATACTTGGGTGCAAAGTAGCAAAATAAATAAATAAATACAGTATGGGGATGAGGTAGGTAGATAGATGGGCTGTTTAGAGATGGGCTATGTACAGGTGCAGTGATCTGTGAGCTGCTCTGACAGCTGGTGCTTAAAGCTAGTGAGGCGGATATGAGTCTCCAGCTTCAGAGATTTTTGCCATTCGTTCCAGTCATTGGCAGCAGAGAACTGGAAGAAAAGACGACCAAAGGAGGAATTGGCTTTGGGGTGACCAGTGAGATATACCTGCTGGAGCGTGTGCTACAAGTGGGTGCTGCTATAGTGACCCGTGAGCTGAGATAAGGTGTGACTTTACCTAGCAGAGACTTGTAGAACACCTGTAGCCATGGCGACGAGTATGAAGCGAGGGCCAACCAACGAGAGCGCACAGGTCGCAATGGTAGGTAGTGTATGGGGCTTTGGTGACAAAACGGATGGCACTGTGATAGACTGCATCCAGTTTGTTGAGTAGAGTGTTGGAGGCAATTTTATAGATGACATCACCGAAGTCGAGGATCGGTAGGATGGTCAGTTTTACGAGGGTATGTTTGGCAGCATGAGTGAAGGATGCTTTGTTGCGATATAGGAGGCCAATTCTAGATCCCTGGTCTGGTTAGATCCCTAACGTACATTATGTTTGTAATGTGTGATTCAGCAGGCAGCGTGACAACATCTACATTTTTTGTCAGGACCCATGAATAATGAGATATGAATTCATTAGTATGATTGGGGGTGACAATGCCCATGTTGCCACCTGAATTTGTGGTTTTTGGTCTCTCAACTAAGAAACCAAAGGGACAATAGATCAGCTTTTTCAGATGGGTATAATGTTATAGAAGAAACACTGCCTTTCAGATAATTATTTGTTGATAAATGGGACATTCCATATCTCAATGAGTTCCTTCTCTGGGGCTCTGTCTCTTTTTTGTGGCTGTGCGTTCTCAGAGTGTGGAGGAAGCCTGAAAGCTGAGGTCAAGACCAAAGATCTTTATTCGCACGCCCAGTTTGGGGATAACAACTACCCAGGGGCGTCTGACTGCCAGTGGGTGGTCTCCGCTGAGAAGGGCTATGGAGTAGAGCTCATCTTCCAAACCTTTGAGATCGAGGAAGAGGCAGACTGCGGCTATGATTACATTGAACTATTTGACGGTGCTGATGTCAAGGCCCCAAGGCTTGGTCGCTACTGTGGATCTGGGGTAAGGATGACAAAAGGTTTCAGTACACCTACTAGACTGTAACAGCTACTGTACATATATAGTGCTACTGTATGTAGCACTTCACAAAATGCCAGGGGTGTTTGCCTACTTAAATAATTGACAGGTATAAGATAATCTTTCTCTCTCTCTCTTTTTATTTATCTTCCAGCCTCCTGAGGAAATCTACTCTGCTGGGGATGCCATTGTTATAAAGTTCCATTCTGATGACACCATCAATAAGAAGGGCTTCCATGTACGGTACACGAGCACAAAGTTCCAAGACACATTGCACACAAGCAAGTGAACCCCTCTTTACCGAGACTTAATAGGAGACTGTGCACCCCAAAGCGTTGACACTCCCAGTTCCCTAAGAGGAGCGGATGCTTGGATAGCTGCCCCCCCCCATACCCCACTCCGCTCAAAGCCAGCTGTAAGGAGTCAAGCCATGCAGCAGTAGAGAGCGTTTTCAAGTTTGTATCATTTAGATTAGGGAGGGTGGACGAGAGAGTAGATATGTGTGGGAGACCTGAAATGAATTCCCCAAAAGTTTGTCATTTCCTCAAGATAACAAAAAGGATCCCACAGGCCTGTAAGGATCAGTGGGATGGTGGTATAACTATGTAGGATACAGGATTATCAGGGTTTAATGGAATACTCCCAAGGTCCCCGACCACCTCCTAATTTGAAATCCAGCTGAGCCCTAACTTCTTGGGAAGATAACCTTCCCACCTTGCCTTGGTTTCTAAATATGTCTATTTACTCTTGACTTAATTCTTGGCACTATACTGTGTATCATTGAGGGTTGCACATTGATGATTAGGAAAGACGGATAGAACCGGGGAAATTTGTTTTGAGCACACAGTTGTAATTAGTATGGTCTTGCAATGCAGAACAGGTATGATCCCCCCCACACATGATTGATGTTAGCAGAACAAGAAAAATGAACATGTGTTGTTATTCTTTTCAAGGGCTAGGCTAATAAATATAGATACATGTAGATTAAGGTGGTGGTCTGTTCTTTTCCAATTGTTTTTATGATTTGTCCCAAATAAAGACTCCCCTACGTACAGTTGAAGTCAGAAGTTTACATACACGTAGGTTGGAGTCATTAAAACTTGTTTTTCAACCACTCCACAAATTTCTTGTTAACAAACCATAGTTTTGGCAAGTCGGTTAGGACATCTATGTTGTGCATGACACAAGTAATGTTTCCAACAATTGTTTACAGACAGATTTTTTCACTTATAATTCACTGTATCACAATTCCAGTTGGTCAGAAGTTTACATACACTAAGTTGACTGTGCCTTTAAACAGCTTGAAAAATTCCAGAAAATGATGTCATGGCTTTAGAAACTTCTGATAGGCTAATTGACATCAGTTGGGTCAATTGGAGGTGTACCTGTGGATGTATTTCAAGGCCTACCTTCAAACTCAGTGCCTCTTTGCTTGACATCATGGGAAAATCAAAAGAAATCATCCAAGACCTCCGGAAAAAAATGGACCTCCACAAGTCTGGTTCATCCTTGGGACAAATTTCCAAACGCTGAAGGTACCACGTTCATCTGTACAAACAATAGTACGCAAGTATAAACACCATGGGACCACGCAGCCGTCATACCGCTCAGGAAGGAGACTCGTTCTGTCTCCTTGAGATTAAAGTACTTTGTTGTGAAAAGTGCAAATCAATCCCAGAACAACAGCAAAGGACCTTGTGAAGATGCTGGATTAAACAGCTACAAAAGTATCTATATCCACAGTAAAACGAGTCCTATATTGACATAACCTGAAAGGCCGCTCAGCAAGGAAGAAACCACTGCTCCAAAACCGCCATAAAAAAGACAGACTACGGTTTGCAACTGCACATGGGGACAAAGATCGTACTTTTTGGAGAAATGTCCTCTGGTCTGATGAAACAAAAATAAAACTGTTTGGCCATAATGACCATCGTTATGTTTGGAGGAAAACGGGGGAGGCTTGCAAGCCGAAGAACACCATCCCAATCATGAAGCATGGGGATGGCAGCATCATGTTGTGGGGGTGCTTTGCTGCAGGAGGGACTGGTCCACTTCACAAAATAGATGGCATCATGAGGGAGGAAAATTATGTGGATATACTGAAGCAACATCTCAAGACATCACTCAGGAAGTTAAAGCTTGGTCGCAAATGGGTCTTCCAAATAGACAATGACCCCAAGCATACTTCCAAAGTTGTGTAAAAATGGCTTAAGGACAACCAAGGTATTGGAATGGCCATCACAAAGCCCTGACCTCCATCCTATAGAACATTTGTGGGTAGACCTGAAAAAGTGTGCGAGGAAGGAGGTCTACAAACCTGACCCAAGTTACACCAGCTCTGTCAGGAGGAATGGGCCAAAATTCACCCAACTTATTGTGGACAACTACAAATACCTAGGTGTCTGGTTAGACTGTAAACTCTCCTTCCAGACTCACATCAAACATCTCCAATCCAATGTTAAATCTAGAATTGGCTTCCTATTCCGCAACAAAGCATCCTTCACTCATGCTGCCAAACATACCCTTGTAAAACTGACCATCCTACCAATCCTCGACTTCGGTGATGTCATTTACAAAATAGCCTCCAAAACCCTACTCAATAAATTGAATGCAGTCTATCACAGTGCCATCCGTTTTGTCACCAAAGCCCCATATACTACCCACCACTGCGACCTGTACACTGTCGTTGGCTGGCCCTCGCTTCATACTCGTCGTCAAACCCACTGGCTCCAGGTCATCTACAAGACCCTGCTAGGTAAAGTCCCCCCTTATCTCAGCTCGCTGGTCACCATAGCAGCACCTACCTGTAGCATGCGCTCCAGCAGGTATATCTCTCTGGTCACCCCCAAAACCAATTCTTCCTTTAGCCGCCTCTCCTTCCAGTTCTCTGCTGCCAATGACTGGAACGAACTACAAAAATCTCTGAAACTGGAAACACTTATCTCCCTCACTAGCTTTAAGCACCAGCTGTCAGAGCAGCTCATAGATTACTGCACCTGTACATAGCCCATCTATAATTTAGCCCAAACAACTACCTCTTTACCTACTGTATTTATTTATTTATTTATTTTGCTCCTTTGCACCCCATTATTTCTATCTCTACTTTTTTTTCTTTTTTGTACTTGCTATATTGTATTTACTTCGCCACCATGGCCTTTTTATATTTTTATTTATTTATATATATTTTGTTTGCCTTCACCTCCCTTATCTCACCTCACTTGCTCATATTGTATATAGACTTATTTTTCACTGTATTATTGACTGTATGTTTGTTTTACTCCATGTGTAACTATGTGTTGTTGAATGTGTCGAACTGCTTTGCTTTATCTTGGCCAGGTCGCAATTGTAAATGAGAACGTGTTCTCAATTTGCCTACCTGGTTAAATAAAGGTGAAATAAAAATAAAATTGTGGGAAGCTTATGGAAGGCTACCCAAAACGTTTGACCGAAGTTTGTCACGATGTGCACAACTGGTTGAAGGTAAGTCAGGTGCAGGAGAGCAGAGATGGGTGATAACAGGCACACTTTATTCATTCCCAAGGAAAACAGTGATAACGCCCAAAGTACAAAAACGGTACAATAAACAAAACACACAGGTCAAACACATACCCGGTGCAAACCAGCCTTTTGCGAACCACACGTAACAAACAAACAATTCCATACACAGACATAGGGGGAACAGAGGGTAAAATACATTTAGTCAGATGAGGGAATGTGAACCAGATGTGCGGAAAACCAAGACAAAACAAATGGAAAATGAAAAGTGGAGCGGCGATGGCTAGAAGACCGGTGACGTCGACCGCTGAACGCCGCCCAAACAAGGAGAGGGACCGACTTCGGTAGAAGTCGTGACAAAGTTCAACAATTTTAAAGGCAATGCTACCCAATACTAATTGAGTGTATGTAAACTTCTGATCTGCTGGGAATGTGATGAAATAAATAAAAGCTGAAATAAATCATTCTCTCTACTATTATTCTGACATTTCACATACTTAAAATAAAGTGGTGATCCTAACTGACCTAAAACAGTGGGTTTTTACTCGGATTAAATGTCAGGAATTGTGAAAAACTGAGTTTAACTGTATTTGGCTAAGGTGTATGTAAACTTCCGACTTCAACTGTATTTATTTGGACAGTGAAGCTGAAACATTTAATTTGGCTCGACACTCCATTTTGGATTTGAGATCAAATGTTTTATATGAGGTGACAGTTCAGAATGGCACCTTTTATTTGAGGGTATTTTCATACATATCTCTTTTACCGTTTAGAAATTGAAGCACTTAATTTACCTAGTCCCCCCATTTGAAGGTGTCATAAGTATTTGGACAAATTCACTTATAACGTATTAAAGTAGTCAATCATTGTATTATTTGGTCCCATATTCCTAGCGCACAATTACTACATCAAGCTTGTGACTCTACAAACTTGTTGGATGCATTTGTAGTTTACTTTGGTTGTGTTTCAGATTATTTTGTGCCCAATAGAAATGAATGGAGATAATGCATTGTGTCCATGTCACGGCCATTGTAAGAAGTGGACCAAGGTGCAGCGTGGTGAGCGTACATATTCCTTTTATTTAGAAAATGACGCCAACAAACAGCAAACTAAAAAAACAGCCGTGAAGCTTACAGGGCTAAGTGCCACTAACAAAGTCAACTATCCACAACGAAAGGAGGGAAAAAGGGATACCTAAGTATGGTTCCCAATCAGAGACAACGATAGACAGCTGTCCCTGATTGAGAACCATACCTGGCCAAAACATAGAAACACAAAATCGTAGAAAAAAAAACATAGAATGCCGAACCCAAATCACACCCTGACCAAACCAAATAGACATAAAAAGGCTCTCTAAGGTCAGGGCGTGACAGTCATTTTGGAGTCACTTTTATTGTAAATAAGAATAGAATATGTTTCCAAGCACTTCTACATTAATGTTGATGCTATCATGGATTATCCTGAATCAATCCTGAATAATGAGTGTGAAAGTTAGAGGCACAAAGATTATACCCCCAAAACATGCTAACCTCTCACTATTACCAATAACAGGGGAGGTTAACATTTTTTGTAGGGTACGATATTTATCATTCTTTAATTTTCTCACTCATCATTATTAATGATTCCTTCATGGTTATCCTAAATCATGGTAGCATCCACATTAATGTAGAAGTGTTAAGAAACAAATTATGTTCTTATTTACAATGAAAGGCACTTCAAAATGACACAATACATTATTTACCATTTAATTTCTATTGGGCACAAAATAATCTGAAACACAACTAAAATAAACTGCAAATGCATCACAAGCTTGATGCATTCATTGCGTGCTAGGAATATGGGACCAAAAAATACTACTTCAATACACTGAAAGTGAATTTGTCCAAATATTCAAGACACATTTTCATACTGATCGCCTGTGAGAATTGAACCCACAACCCTGGTGTTGCAAGCGGCATGCTCTAACAACTGAGTCACACGGGACCACTCCTGATGTGTGTGGGTTGTATCAGCCTGCATGTAATTGTATCAGCCTGCATGGTGGAATGAGAATGTTTTCCTCAAAGTGCTACTGCTAATGGTACACACAAAAAAATGACTGTGCAGGTTTAAACTGCTCGCTCTCTCCCGCTCTTTCTTGATTTGTCAGGGATGTCTCGGACGTGGTCCATCAATTTTATTCCAATAATTTTGACGCATTACTCAGCTCGGTTCAATGTAGGTTAAGCCAAAGGGATCACAGGAAGAAAGACTGACACACCTACACAGAAAACTCTTTTCAAATTACCTCTTAAAACTTCTTTAGGATAGGGTGCAGAGTTTTCACTTAGGGAAAAATAGCGTGCCCAATTTCGACTTCGTTCTACTCATCCCCAGAATATAAGATATGCATAAGATATGCATATAAGATATTAGTAGATTTGGATAGAAAACACTCTGAAGATTCTAAAACTGTTTGAATCATATCTATAAGTATAACAGAACTTATATAGCAGTCAAAACCCTGAGGACTAACTTATTTTTTTTAAGTCACTCTGTTCAATGAGTTATTATGGGAAAGCCAGAATTCTAATCACTATAGCCGCAGTTCCTACTGTTTCCACTGGATGTCGCCAGTGTATGGAAAAAGTTTAAGGTTATTCATTTGAACAATGACAAAGAAAAACACCAGGAAGTAGAGTGACGTCTTTTGTTTTTGTTTGATAGTTGAGCAAGATTTGAAAAGTAGCTTGAGTGTTTTGATCTCCTCTATTGAAAACAGATTGACCCGTCTTCAATTTGATCGATTATTAACGTTTACAAATACCTTAAGTTGTATTACAAAAGTACTTTGAAATGTTTTGGCAAAGTTTAGAGGTAATTTTTTAGATATTTTGTCGTGACTTTGTGCAAATTGGACGCTGTTTTTTTCTGGTACAATGGCGCCAAATAAATGGACAATTTGGATATATATGGACGGAATTAATCGAACAAAAGGACCATTTGTTATGTTTATGGGACATATTGGAGTGCCAACAAAAGAATCTCGTCAAAGGTAATGCATGTTTTATATTTTATATCTGCGTTTTGAGTAGCGCCAGCATGGTTGAAATAGGCTACACTCTCTTGTTGACATTTTGCTATCATCAGATAATAGCATCTTATGCTTTCACCGAAAAGCCTTTTTGAAATCTGACATGTTGGCTGGATTCACAAAGAGTGTAGCTTTAATTTGGTATCTTATATGTGTGATTTAATAAAGTTTGACTTTATATATATTTTTTGAATATGGCGCTCTACAATTTCCCAGGCTGTTGGGACGCAAGCGTCCCGCCTATCCCAGAGAGGTTTTAATGAGTTTCCTCTTTCCTGTGCTCTGATATGCACAGATCCACCATGCAGAAGTGTGTTAATGCCTGTTACTGTTTGTGCTGAGACTGTCCAGATCAAATAACAGGTTCTATTTCAACACAGAGACACAAAACAATTATTATTTATTTTGAATGGTACAGTATCGTGAGGTGAACGTTTGTAATACTGATGATATCCAAAATTCATTAAAAGATTATTATTATGCATTAAAGATTACATATTAAAATAGTTGCCGCATTTTTGTCTCAAAATATTAAACTGCCGTACATTGTACACGATAAGGAAATGTTGTATTCATCATTCTGTTAACGCCAGTCACGTACAATTTACACTGTAATACTGCAAAAGGTTATTGCGCATACATACATTTAACAAACCTTGATGGTGAAGCTCTGGCCCACATCAAGATTCCATTTAAAAAATATATTATTTACAGTTGGCCTAGAACATCTCAAACAATATGACGGTAGTATTTTGTGTCAGTTGTTTTAGGGTGTTTTAGCACCACACCAGTGTAAGGATGGCCTCAGGCTTTGCGAGTGCCGCGGCTGTCAGATTTTAGGAAGGAAAACTTTGAGGGGCTCATTCTCATGCACTTTATCTAGGAATCCCAGATTGAAGTAGGGGTACAACGTCTCTGTGAAGGTTTCACGGAACGTATAGAGATGTGTCATGCTCTCTGCATTGTAGAAAGACACCAGACCCCTCTTATAATCCAGATATACACCTATCCTAGCCAGAGGCTCCTCCAGTGAAAGCACAGTAGGGGGCGATGTACAGGCCATGTACTGTATTCCATAGGACAGGGACAGGGTCCAAAAGCCATTGGCCGGCAAGGCTTTGATTACTCCCTTCCTCGATACAGTTTCTCTAGCCACACCCACGGTCCACACAGTGCTGCTGTAGACCTCTATCTCCCAGTAGTGGCGGCCGTGGGTGAAGCCCTGACTGCCCAACAGGGACAATGCAGCATTGAAGCGGTTGGGGTTGTCCTGGACAGAGTGGTTGAAGGTCTGGTAGCGGACACAGGTGAGGGAGGAGGTCAGGCTAAGCCAGGGGTTGGCTGTGCTCGAATTCAAGGTGATGGCGGCCGGAACTGAGAATAAGGGAAAATAAGTTGGTCAAGTTAGGTATTGCATGATTTTACATGTCATAACACAGATACAACGCGTTACAATGTGAATACAATATAATTCTCAGTAGCAGTTTCAACTTTACATTTTAAATAACAAAACAACTGTCAAGTAGTCATTTCTGGGCAATTCATGTATGTTGCAGAGGACAAATAGTTGCCGAAAGCTCCTGAATTATTGCTCCTGACTGCTGTTATTGTCAGTCACTCTACTAAAGGTTCAGTGGAGGCTGCTGAGGGGAGGACAGCTCATAATAATGGCTGGAATGGAGTCATTGGAATGGTATCAAACGTGGTTTCCATGTGATTGATACCATTCCATTGACTCCATTTCAACCATTACTATGAGCCTTCCTCCCCTCAGCAAGCCTCCACTGTAAAGGTTAATGCCTTACAGTACCTGGGTAGATGCTTCCTTTCAGTGATTTCCACACTCGGTACTGCAGGGGCCCTGCGAACCGACCCTCACACAGGCTCGGGGCCGTCAGAGTAGGCTTTTCAAACTTGGGCGTCGGCCTGCCAAAGGCAACACAAGCTTCAGACAATACATATCAGAAACATGAAAACTCCATTATGGAATAACAATCTAAAACGTCCCATCACACACTCACCTCTGGACCAGGGTCTTGATATTCTGGGACGAGACAGGAAAAACAGAGGGGAGAGTGTGCTGATTAGTTTTGGCATTGGGTAAAAAGAGAGAAAGCAGTTTTTCACATGACATCAGTGTCTGAGCTCACGCTATCCCGGCCCTCTGGGATCTCCCAGTGGTTGGGGGAAAGTCCCTGGGTCTGAGCCTGCTTTCCCTATAATCTCCTTATCCTCACCATCGACCAGGAGTGAGGTCATGGGCCCACATCCTGCCTGTGCTCCACCCTGAAGGGTTCTTCCCTGCACTCTGGAGGGCCATTGTGTGTATTGTATGTGTTTGTCATTGATAAGGGTCTTGTCCTTATCAAGGATGATGCTGAGTGAATTTCCCAAGTTGCGATCAATGAAGTACTACTCTACTCATTGCTATCAGAAAGACCTTCCTGTAGAATGTCTAGAATGGTTACTTACTAACTTATTACAGCAGATATAAATGTCTAGAAGTGTGCAAGATAGTTTTGTCCTCCCATCCAGTACATCATTTTCAAACAGCACAAGCAAAATAACATAAAATCTAACCTAAAACCTTTCAGTGTAAAACTCATATTTTTCACATTCCCCCATCAAGGAGGTTCATTGAGTTACTTCTCATGTGAAATTCCACCAGCCTAGAATTACCCTGTCTCTCACCCGCAGCAATGTAAAGGGGTCCTGTTCCCTCAGCTTGTCCTCGATCTCATTCAGGGCCCTCTGCAGACGGCAGACCTCCACACAGAGCAGGGCCTTGTGTTCGTCCAGCCTGATCAGCTCCCTGCGCTCCTCTGTCTTCAGCTTCACCTGCAGCAGCTTCTCTTCCTGGTATAGGAACTGGTGCAGGTCGCTAAACTGGGCCTCGATGCGCTGCTTCAGGTCTGCCGTGTGCTCCTGGGGGGACAGAAAGTGTGTGGGGTGGGTTTTTTTTTGGGGGGGGGGCGGGCAATGGCAGTTAGTTCGAGAGGGTCAAGGTTTATGAGACATTCAAGGTTTAAGTGCAATGTACAGATTGTTACAAGCTGTAGATACTAGAGCGTCTCACCTTGAGCTTCTTGACCTCGTCCTCAGTTTCTCTCTCACACTGCAGGGCCGTGTTCAGCTCCCCTTTCAGAGAGTCCATGGAACTGCTGAGAGACGCCTGGATGGCCAGAAAAAAGCAGCAGCATGACTCTAAGTCAGCATCAGCCTTCTGTTCTCTACACCAGGCCTTACAGTAAATACAGTAATCTGCTCTTGGAGTGAGTCTGGAATATGAATGTTATGGGAAAAAAGCCAGATGCAACTCTTAACAAGAGAATGTGGGGTGAATAATGAGCAGTTTGTCTTACAGAAAAATGTGACACGTAAAGTGATGTAACAAATCATTGACATTGTAGTTGTTGATGCCAAGTCACTTAGTTTTTTTTGTGCAACATTTGATCAAATCAACTTTTTGCTTCAATTCCTCCCAAGCAAAATTCTACTGCTCAGTCCATAGCACCACCTGTCTTCAATTTCCCCTACAACTGGGACCCTTGATTTAGTTGTTTTTTAACCCTGAGCTAAGCCTTTTACTAGCATTCTTTGAAAAATGTAAGAGTGTAACAAGGCAACACAAGTCAAATAGAATTTGGACTTACCCTGTATCTCTGCTGTGCCTCTTGGACACACACCATGTTGTGGTTCCGGTGCTCCTGAGAGAGTCCACACACCAGACACAACAGCTCTTGGTCCTCCTCACAGTAGAGCTTCAGCTCCTCTCGGTGCCGGCCACAGCACGGGGCAGGAGCAGGAGCAAGGCTCCTCTCTGGTACCCCCGTGTCCCCCAGCAGCCCCTCTCTTTCCTCCAGGCCCTGGCAGTAGCTCTCCACTATGTTACCAACTATGCGGTTGGGCCGGTAGCTCTGGCCAGGGAAGGTCTTCCTGCACTGGGGACAGGATCCGGACCCCCCCTGGACCTGGCCTCTGGGGCCCGTCCAGTAGCCAGCGATACATGCCTGGCAGAAGGTGTGGTCACAGGGCAGGGAGACAGGCTGCTTGAAGAGGTCCAGGCAGATAGAACAGGTCAGGTCTCGGCTGAGTCGCTGTGCTGAGCTCTTGGATACTTGCCCAGCCATACTAGACAACCTCTGCTTTTCCTTTGTAGTTTGCATTGGAAGCTACCCCTCCCTGTATTTGGAACTTTTCTTGTCTGACTTCTCCACCTCGACGTTGTGTGGAGACGTTAACTGGAGTTTCTCCACCTCTCTGTGATTCTTACTCCTTATGTTCATTCCTTCTTTCAGACTTCTCGTTTTTTTGTGCTGGATTGGAAGCTTTTGAGACGTCCTCCTTCTCCTGAGTGTTTGGGTCCTCTCTGTCTGGTTTCCACTCTGATTCGGCTCAGTCTTCCTGTTGACTGTGGGAAAGGAAGAGGCTGGTGAGGAGGCGGCCTCTCTGTTGCTCCATCCCAGTTAGGCAGGGGTGCTCTGTGGGCCCCCTTGTAAACTCCCCCTCTGACGTCAGGAAATTAAGGCAGGCCAGCCATGGTCATTCTGTGCTCTGATTGTTAGTGTAGAGAAGTTATGGTGGTAACTGCAGTGCAGTCCTGCTTCTTGAGCAGAATAGGGTTGTTAATAATCCACTTTACTATAGCGCTTAGTTACTGGAATCAGTTAATCCCTCCAGTCAGCTATAGCCAACTACACCCATGGTCATGTGAGTACCCAAACAGGTTTTTCATAACTGAACTTTCCAATAGAAGTGTGTGAATTTATCAAATCAAATTTTATTGGTCACATACACATATTTAGCAGATATTATTGTGGGTGTAGCAAAATGCTCCTAGTTCCAACAGCGCAGTAGTATCAGACAATGTGGGGAGAATAGTTCAAAGCAATTAAGTTCAATAACCAGTACAGTGTCAACCTGAGCTAGCTGGTTACTTGTAAGCGCACTCCAATGTAGACAAACACCTTGTCAAACGCTATGGGCTGAAGTCATATTTTGAGCATATGTCCTTTTTTATTTCTTCTACCTGATGTTAATTTCAGGCACTGCATGCATGAGTCACATTTCTTACTTAATTGTTCACGTCTCTAATACATTCTGTTCTGAAAGTATATTATTGACCTTAGACTCTGTTTATGCTATTATGCAAGTTATAAATGCAATATGTGACCATTTCTCCAAGATTCTTGACAAGGTACGTATTTACTCTGCTATTGGTGTCTAGTATTCCAAGCAGCAGGCATACTTTACCTATTACTTGTTAAACTGAGTGTCTGACACTTAACCTTTTTAACTGCCTTTTTGTCAGTTATTGTCACATTGCCTGTTTATCCTGGTCTGTGGCTGACCATGTAATACTGTAATGACAATGTGGGACCTGGCCATACAGACTCGTGTGTACTTGACAAGCATACTAGGTCACTGCATTCTAGGTCACTACACAATTAAAGAAGCACAAATATGTCACTAACTACAGGACACAGTATAGAATGTTTTAGACAGTTTCAACTCAGTTTACTCTGTCAAAAATCACATACTGTCCATGACACAGGAATGTCCTCCCAAGCAGGAGTTCAGGTAAGCAGTACATACAGGTAAGCTGTAAATTCAAGCAAGTTGTGATGATCCTGCGTTGCGAAGGCATGCAGCCATCTGATAGGCCTTGTGGTTGAGGAATCCGCTCCTGATCCCCCTGTTGCCGAGGAGCACCAGGAGGAGATGGCGTGTCCGGCGCACGGCCACACCCCGGCTGGGCCTGTGCTTGGTGCGCAGGTCCATTGACCTCTCCCCTGGGGTGACCATGTTGTCCCTCACCAGGGCACAGCGCAGACCCCCCAGGCTCACTCCCTGGGTCTGGATGGCCTCTCTCTTCCTAAGACAGTATCCTCCTAATCTCCCGCCGGGTCAGATGTTCCAGTGATCCCCCTGGAGTGGCCGCCATCACTCTGCGGGTACTGACGTTCACCAACGCACAGTCTGCACACTGGCCCTCAAACATCAACCTGTCCACATAGTGCTGCAAGCTGGGCAACGCCATTCCTGGGGAGGGGGTGGAGGGATGTATCCCTGAAAATATAAATTCATTTTAGCCTGAGATAATGAAAGCAGGAAGTGCGCAGAATGGTGATCAATTATGGAGAGAATTGATTATCTACCAACATGGGTCCATATTGAGAATTCCCTAAAAACCTACCTGGTTGGTGTGGGGAAAACATATCAGTGAAATACTGCCACTGTGTCAACTGAAGTGTCTCAGACTTCTGTGATGTCACAAAGGATAACTAATAATGTCATGCCCTTTTGTTGCACAAAGCCTACCACTGAATCAGAAGCAGAATACAGACATCTAGTGGCCAAAGTGCAACTGCCATTACCTGTATTATAATTCACATACAGGACCTAGGAATGGCAGGAGATGGAATTGTATTACCCATGGACATACTCATCTGAAGTAGGGTGGATAAAATTAGAAAATAAATAAAATCAGTAATTAAATTCAGCCCATAACTTTTTTGTGTTTAACTCCATTCATAATATCTGATCACCCCAAGTCTAACAAAATGTTAGTTTCCAACAAAATACCTGACTATTGCTGAAAACAAATGTATCCAGTACCATGCAAACCAGTGGAGGTCAGTGCTGTTTATGATAAGGCAGAACAATTTTTTTGTTCATGAGCATGGCCTTATTTCTATTACAGCATATCACCCAGTTCAATGTAACATCGATAAGTTTAGGTTACTACATGATACTCATATGTGACTCAACACCTGGATTTGGTCTTATGTAGCAACATTTTAAATTGTATTTTTATTTTTTTACATTGGATAAAAGTAGAGACTCAGAGGTACAAAATGGTATATCATTCTCTGCATTTGTTCTGAAAGAGCTGGAAAACCTGGACCCATACAAATCAGCTGGGCTTGACAATCTGGACCCCCTATTTCTGAAACTGTCCGCCGCCATTGTCGCACCCCCTATTACCAGCCTGTTCAGCCTCTCCTTCGTATCATCTGAGATCCCCAAGGATTGGAAAGCTGCCGCGGTCATCCCCCTCTTCAAAGGGGGAGACACCCTGGACCCAAACTGTTACAGACCTATATCCATCCTGCCCTGCCTATCTAAGGTCTTCGAAAGCCAAGTCAACAAACAGATCACTGACCATCTCGAATCCCACTGTACCTTCTCCGCTGTGCAATCCGGTTTCCGAGCCGGTCACGGTTGCACCTCAGCCACGCTCAAGGTACTAAACGATATCATAACCGCCATCGATAAAAGACATTACTGTGCAGCCGTCTTCATCGACCTGGCCAAGGCTTTCGACTCTGTCAATCGCCATATTCTTATCGGCAGACTCAGTAGCCTCGGTTTTTCTAATGACTGCCTTGCCTGGTTCACCAACTACTTTGCAGACAGAGTTCAGTGTGTCAAATCGGAAGGCATTTTGTCCGGTCCTCTGGCAGTCTCTATGGGGGTACCACAGGGTTCAATTCTCGGGCCGACTCTTTTCTCTGTATACATCAATGATGTTGCTCTTGCTGCGGTCGATTCCCTGATCCACCTCTACTCAGACGACACCATTCTGTATACTTCTGGCCTTCCTTGGACACTGTGCTATCTAACCTCCAAACGAGCTTCAATGCCATACAACACTCCTTCCGTGGCCTCCAACTGCTCTTAAACGCTAGTAAAACCAAATGCATGCTTTTCAACCGTTCGCTGCCTGCACCCGCACGCCCGACTAGCATCACCACCCTGGACTGTTCCGACCTAGAATATGTGGACATCTATAAGTACCTAGGTGTCTGGCTAGACTGCAAGCTCTCCTTCCAGACTCATATCAAACATCTCCAATCCAAAATCAAATCTAGAGTCGGCTTTCTATTTCGCAACAAAGCCTCCTTCACTCACGCCGCCAAACTTACCCTAGTAAAACTGACTACCCTACCGATCCTCGACTTCGGCGATGTCATCTACAAAATAGCTTCCAATACTCTACTCAGCAAACTGGATGCAGTTTATCACAGTGCCATCCGTTTTGTTACTAAAGCACCTTATACGACCCACCACTGCGACCTGTATGCCCTAGTCGGCTGGCCCTCGCTACATGTTCGTCGTCAGACCCACTGGCTCCAGGTCATCTACAAGGCTATGCTAGGTAAAGTGCCGCCTTATCTCAGTTCACTGGTCACGATGGCTACACCCACCCGTAGCACGCGCTCCAGCAGGTGTATCTCACTGATCATCCCTAAAGCCAAAACCTCATTTGGACGCCTTTCCTTCCAGTTGTCTACTGCCTGCGACTGGAATGAATTGCAAAAATCTCTGAAGTTGGAGACTTTTATCTCCCTCAACAACTTTAAACATCTGCTATCGGAGCAGCTAACCGATCGCTGCAGCTGTACATAGTCCATCGGTATATAGCCCACCCAATTTACCTACCTCACCCCCCATACTGCTTTTATTTATTTACTTTTCTGCTCTTTTGCACACCAGTATCTCTACTTGCACATGATCATCTGATGATTTATCACTCCAGTGTTAATCTGCTAAATTGTAGTTATTCGATTTATTGCCTACCTCCTCATGCCTTTTGCACACATTGTATATAGATTCTCTTTTTTTCTACCATGTTATTGACTTGTTTATTGTTTACTCCATGTGTAACTCTGTGTTGTTGTCTGTTCACACTGCTATGCTTTATCTTGGCCAGGTCGCAGTTGCAAATGAGAACTTGTTCTCAACTAGCCTACCTGGTTAAATACAGGTGAAAAAAAATAATAATAAAATTTTTTTTTTGAGGAACAATGGGAGGGTAATTCTGCTTTGAAAGTTGATCAACTTGTAAACTCACTTTTGAGTTAATGACCTTCAAATGTTATGATATCTAGTGAAGAGCTCTTCTTTGTCTACACCCATTCAGCATCGTTCACACACTCTTAAGCTTAAGCCCCACCCATCTCTTTTCTCTCTTGGAGCGCACACTTGACTCTCTGGCCGATGATTTGTTTATCTATGAATGACATGCAAACAGCCTAACCAGCTCTTCTGGCAACAATTTCATATTCAACGGGTGTTGTACACACGTCAAGTAACGTTAGCTAACCAGCTAGCCAGCCAGCTAACGTTAGCTAGTTAAACAACAATGAACACAGCGCAAGTACACTAACAGTAAACTTTAGCTTAATACATGCAGCTAGCTAGCTAGGCAAACAATGAACCTAGCAAGGTAAACAAAGTGTAAGATCACACGTAACAAAATGTTAACTAATGAGCCTGCCAGCTAACATTAGCTAGCTAACAACAATGAACACAGCACTAACAATGGCACAGAGTGCTGGGAGCTAACCAACCAGGTTCAATGTTAGCTAGCTAACATTAGGCTCTAACTAGAAAAGCAAACTGCTCTGAGATACGAATAACAATGTCCGCCAGGGAGCCAGCCAGCTAACGTTAGCTAGCTAACAGTACACTTTAGCTTAAGACATGTAGCTAGCTAGGTAAACAATAAAGCTAATTAGGTAAACAAAGTGAGATCACACATTTTTTACATTCAAACAGTGAAGTCATGACTCGCCTAGTTTCCTGAATCGGGTCACAAATGTTCCCTATACCCGTCATGAGGTTGCTACAACCTAGCCTATGAATGAAAGTTTACAACTGATGGGTTCTGACTTCTAAACTTGAAATATAGTTAATCATCAGGTATCCTATGGAAATGAGCAGTGCCACAATCTGGTTTCCGAAGATCCGAAGAAAAAATCCGAAAAATCCGAAGAAAAAATCCGAAAATCCGAAGAAAAACCAACCAGAATTTTTCTTTAGGTCCCAGGCTCTTACAATGGAAAGCTATGGGGCCTATGTAATTCCGTCTTCCAGATTGCAATTCCTATGGATTCCACTAGATGTCAACAGTCTTTATTTTTTTTAAACAAGCAAGAATTTTGAGCTTTGGTGAAGAGAGCACCGGAACAATATCAGTCTTTCGGCACACGATGGAGAGGGCGTGCTTACTAATTTTGCTTTCCTATTGAACATACTACTTTCCGTATGAAATATTATAGTTTTCACATTTTAGAGTACCTGAGGATTAAATATAAACGTCGTTTGACTTGTTTGGATGAAGTTTAGCCGTAGCTTTTTGGACTCCTTTGTCTGCATGTTGGACGAGTGGACTACTGAAATCGATGGCGCCAACTAACAGACTTTTTGGGATATAAAGAAGGATTTTATCTAACAAAACGACCATTCATGTTGTAGCTGGGACCCTTGGGATTGCAAATAGAGGAAGATCTTGAAAAGTAAGTGATTTATTTAATCGCTATTTGTGATTTTATGAAGCCTGTGCTGGTTGAAAAATATGTTGATGTGGGGCGCCGTCCTCAGACAATCGCATGGTATGCTTTCGCCGTAAAGCCTATTGTAAATCGTACAACGCAGTTAGGTTAACAAGAATGTAAGCTTTTAAATGATACAAGTATCTTATATATTCATGAATGGTTAATATTACGATTGTTTATTTGAATTGCGAGCCCTCCAATTTCACCGGAAGTTGTCGGCTGGTGTCCCGCTAGTGCCTATCCCTAAGAATTTAACAATTTCTACCCCCAAGGCCCCTGGACTATTTACATTGACCTCCCCCTCCATTTGTTTTGCACACTGCTGCTACTCGCTGTTCATTATCACTTCATCCCTACCTACATGTACAAATTACCTCAACTAACCTGTACCCCCACATACTGACTTGGTACCGGTACCCCCTGTATATAGCCTCTTCATTGTTATGTTATTGTGTTACTTTTTATTATTTTCAAATTCTTTATTTTATTTCGTAAATATTTTCTTAACTCCTGTTGAACTGCACTGTTGGTTAAAGGCTTGTAAGTAAGCATATTCTAAAGTAATACTGCAAAAATGTTGGAAAATAAATTAACTGTATGTCCTGAATACAAAGTGTTATGTTTGGGGCAAATCCAACACATCGCTGAGTACCACTCTCATATTTTCAGACATGGTGGTGGCTGCATCATGTTATGGGTATGCTTGTCATCGGCAAGGACTAGGTTTTTTTTGGGGGGGGGGGGCTAAAAATAAACGGAATAGAGCTAAGCACATGCAAACTCCTAGAGGAAAACTTGGTTCAGTCTGCTTTCCAACAGACACTGGGAGACAAATTCACCTTTCAGCAGAACAACTACCTAAAACACAAGGCCAAATATACGCTGGAGTTGCTTACCAAGACAACATTTAATTTTCCTGAGTGGCCTAGCTGCAGTTTTGACTTAAATAGGCTTGATGATCTATGGCAAGATATGAAAATGGATGTCTAGCAATGATCAACAACCAGCTTGTTGGAATTTTTTAAAGAATAATGAGCAAATATTTGAATACTTTTTGAATGCACTGTATTTCAGTATCTTCCCACCCCTAAAGGGATAAAGAACAAGCTTCAGATTTATTTTCAAAGTAAGAAGAAGTTGACTGCTTGGTGCACTCCACAAGAGAAACTGTTAATTTCAAATCTGAGGATGGTAAGCAAATCACCACGGGTGAAGATTTTTCTAGTATAATTGTCATCTTAATTATCACATCATCGTAATTTTATAGACTACTGTGAGCTGTCATCTATAGTGAAATATTATTAACCATACAAATAAAATATATAGGCCTACACGTGACTTCCAATAAAGTGATGTGCGAATTATGTCACATTTGTCTCTACATTCAGGGAAAGGATCCTTATGAGAGAAAAAAAAATGTCCTGAAGAAAGTATTATAGCACTGGTCACTCACATATGCCAATGTATTGCATCTCCCTTTTTGTACCCTCCAGAACCACATCCTAGCACAAGGATGGGCAATTCCAGTCCTCCGTCCTGATTGGTGTCACACTTTTGCTCCAGCTAACACACCTGACTCCAATAATCAACTAATCATGAACTTCAATATAGAATGCAATTACTTTAAATCAGCTGTGTTTGCTATGGATGGGGGGGGGGGGGGGGGGACCACAAAGGCCCCCAAGGACTGGAGTTGCCCATCCCTGTTCTAGCACAACCTTACCGGCCTTAAAAGCCATTCCATATCTCACTGTGTCCTGGTGCTGTGCCTTTATTTGTTAGGTAATACATACCCTGAACTGGAAACTGTGTCTTCAATCATTCCTGTATCATGACCGATTTACCATAGTGGCAACATCACTTCTCAACCTAGTCTAAGATGCAGGCCACCCTAGTCCTTTTCTTTAGTCACATCTGTTCTTGTGAATGTGATGACAAATTTGGTCACTAGAGGGCAGGGACATGTAATTTACAGAAATTAGAGTTTGCAAGTCTGAGTGAATGGGAGTATTTGGTTGTCTTGGGACTTTTTGAACATGTATTTATTTTATTAAATTTATGTACAATGAGGCCACATGGCCAGACAGAAACAATGCATTCTGCAAATCCAGTGGGCAAAAAGCCAACAGGAAATTACTACATTCTGATAAACCTTCAAGTGTGAATGTCACATACTATAATATGGCAGCACAGGTGAGTATCTTGCAAACAAGTGAACGTGGGGGTTGATGTGAGCCAGTACTTGCCAAATAGTAGGTCAGTTATTTCTACTGGGTCACACAGGTGTCGGCTGTGGCAGGAAAACATTATTTTCATGAGGGCCAAAGGAAGATGTCACGACACAAAGGTTTGGGAAGCACTGTGGGGGAACCTATTCCCAGTGGAACGCTCTAGTCTGGCTGTTGATGCAGGGGTACATTATTTAAAAGGTGGACAGTTATAAACGGGTTGGTTGTTTGGCAACAACCGCCATGTGCGCAACTTCGGGGCAAAACAGATTGTTGACATGTAAACTGTTTTGTCTCCAATGTTTATTGAAAAGAAATCTGCAAAATCAGCACTTGTCTCTCAAATACACCGTTAGCTGTTGGTTAGCTAGCTAGTGTTTTGCCATTTTAGCATAGACATGACAGTCAAAACAAGACATGATATCAAGAACAAGATAACACTAGCTGACACGAGCCACCTACGATTCCCGCATGGCAGCTTCTTATCATTGTTGCTAGTGATTTGGCCATCTAGAATCACAACACACAGACTACTACAAAATTGAATTACGCGCATCGTTTTTGTGACGTTGTCAGCTAACCTGTCTATCCCATATGGAGCCGGGATCCCTGGATGGCACTTCCAGATGTCCTTCTTTCCCCTCTGCCTTCGGAAAGTATTCAGACACCTTGACTTTTTCCACATTTTGCTACGTTACAGCCTTTTTCTAAAATTATATGAAATTATTTATTTTTCTCATCAATCTCCACACAATAGATTAGAGATAAAATGTCCTGAAGAAAGTATTATAGCACTGGTCACTCACATATGCCAATGTATTGCATCTCCCTTTTTGTACCCTCCAGAACCACATCCTAGCACAAGGATGGGATATAGAGATCCAAGATGGCGTAGCAGTCAGATGTCCTTTGTCCTCGTCTTGTCGTGTCCTGTGTATATATATTTTTATATCCTTTTCTTCGCATATCTTTAAAAAAATGTTTTCTAAAACTCAACTTCAAAACACTCTCCTGCAACCCGCCTCACCCAATGTGGTGCGGATCTGTTTTTTTCTCTAAAGTATTATTCACCTCGAATCTGGAATCCCCCAACAGAAGCCAGCCAGCTCTCTAGCTACTAGCTAGCAGTCAGCTATTTACTGCTAGCGGTCATCAGCTAACCTTTAGCTCGGAAAGCTCTCGCCAGTTTGTACAACGCGTCTCAAACCAGAGCATACCGGACCTATTTTCTCTCCATATCCCCGGATTCCTACTGCAGACTCTGAACATTTTCATCTGGTTCTTCGCAACTAGCTAACCGTAATCCCGGGTGACTACTCCTGGCTAGCATTTCCATCCCGGCGCAAGCACCAATTAGCTTGAAGCTAGCCTGGCTAGGGCTCCTGGGCTACCACCGAAGCCCACTCCTGGGTTACAACATCCGGACCCCTTCTACTGCCGGTACGGGGCACGGAACCCCACCGATCCTCTACGACTGGAATACTGACATAATCTGCCCGAGGATTCCAACAGGCCCCTCAGGCGTGACGTCCGCTGAAGGCCCATTCTGGAAACACCGGCCTACTAGCTACCTGGAGCAACTTGGAATCCTACTAATCCACGACTGGTTTATCAACGTCACCGCACGAAGAGCAGAATTACTCACCAATTTACCAGCATCGGACTGTCTCTCGACAACAACGCCGGATTCCTGCCGTAATCCCTGAGCCACTACTTCTGATCCTCACAGCTAACTTGCAGCTAGCGCAGCTAGCGCCACTGCCACGAAGCTAACACCAGTTAGCAAACACAATTCTACAATTCACAACCTCTCTTTCGCCATCGCCATCCGGCTTGGATTCTCTGTCGACACGACCACGTCTGGTCTGCAGACGAATACCCCATCCGCTGTGCCCTCAACCGGCCTCCGTCTGAGCAGACCCCCTCCGTCTGAGCAGACCACCCCCCCGGGCTACTAACTTTAAAACGCCGCGTACTAGCTTAGTGGAGGCCTCCCTGCTCCATCTACGGCTGCCCCCTGGACACTATGATCACTTGGCTACATAGCTGATGCCTGCTTGACTGTCCATTAATTCACGGTACTCCATTCTGTTTATTTGTGTTTTATCTGTCGGCTCTGTGCTTTAACTCAGGATCTGTGTGTAGTTAATCCGACCCTCTCTGCCTAATCGTCGCCATTTTTACCTGCTGTTGCTGTGTTAGCTGACTAGCTGCTGTTATCTCACCTGTTGTTTTAGCTAGCTCTCCCAATCAAGACCTGCAATCACTTTATGCCTTATTGTATGTCTCTCTCAAATATCAATATGCCTTGCATACTGTTGTTCAGGCTAGTTATCATTGTTGTGGTTTGCAATGGACCCCGTAGTTCCACTCTCCGTACCTCTGATACCTCCTTTGTCCCACCCCCCACACATGCGGTGACCTCACCCATTGAGACCAGCATGTCCAGAGATACAACCTCTCTTATCATCACCCAGTGCCTGGGCTTGCCTCCGCTGTACCCGTGCCCCACCATACCCTGGTCTGCACATTATGCCCAGAATCTTTTCTACCACGCCCATAAATCTGCTCCTTTTATTCCTTGTCCCCAATGCTCTAGGCGACCAGTTTTGATAGCCTTTAGCCGCACCCTCATTCTACTACTCCTCTGTTCCTCGGGTGATGTGGAGGTAAACCCAGGCCCTGCATGTCCCCAGTCACCCTCATTTGTTGACTTCTGTGATCGAAAAAGCCTTGGCCTCATGCATGTCAACATCAGAAGCCTCCTCCCTAAGTTTGCCTTACTCACCGCTTTAGCACACTCTGCCAACCCTGATGTC
Organism: Salvelinus fontinalis; assembly: GCF_029448725.1. NCBI lineage: Eukaryota > Metazoa > Chordata > Actinopteri > Salmoniformes > Salmonidae > Salvelinus > Salvelinus fontinalis. The sequence goes on from NC_074666.1 coordinate 24,293,352, forward strand.
CTTGCCGTGTCCGAATCCTGGCTTAGGAAGGCCACCAAAAACTCTGAGATTTCCATACCCAACTATAACACTTTCTGTCAAGATAGAACTGCCAAAGGGGGAGGAGTTGCAATCTACTGCAGAGATAGCCTGCAAAGTTCTGTCATACTTTCCAGGTCCATGCCCAAACAGTTCGAACTTCTAATTTTAAAAATTAATCTCTCCAGAAATAAGTCTCTCACTGTTGCCGCCTGCTACCGACCCCCCTCAGCTCCCAGCTGTGCCCTGGACACCATCTGTGAATTGATCGCTCCCCATCTAGCTTCAGAGTTTGTTCTGTTAGGTGACCTAAACTGGGATATGCTTAACACCCCGGCAGTCCTACAATCTAAGCTTGATGCCCTCAATCTCACACAAATCATCAAGGAACCCACCAGGTACAATCTTAAATCCGTAAACATGGGCACCCTAATAGACATTATCCTGACCAACTTGCCCTCCAAATACACCTCTGCTGTCTTCAATCAAGATCTCAGCGATCACTGCCTCATTGCCTGTATCCGCCACGGGTCCGCGGTCAAACGACCACCCCTCATCACTGTCAAACGCTCCCTAAAACACTTCTGCGAGCAGGTCTTTCTAATCGACCTGGCCCGGGTACCCTGGAAGGATATTGACCTCATCCCGTCAGTTGAGGATGCCTGGTCATTCTTTAAAAGTTACTTCCTCACCATATTAGACAAGCATGCTCCGTTCAAAAAATGCAGAACAAAGAACAGATATAGCCCTTGGTTCACTCCAGACCTGACTGCCCTCGACCAGCACAAAAACATCCTGTGGCGAACTGCAATAGCATCGAAGAGCCCCCGCAATATGCAACTGTTCAGGGAAGTCAGGAACCAATACACGCAGTCAGTCAGGAAAGCAAAGGCCAGCTTTTTCAAGCAGAAATTTGCATCCTGTAGCTCTAACTCCAAAAAGTTCTGGGATACTGTAAAGTCCATGGAAAACAAGAGCACCTCCTCCCAGCTGCCCACTGCACTGAGGCTAGGTAACATGGTCACCACTGATAAGTCCGTGATAATCGAAAACTTCAACAAACATTTCTCAATGGCCGGCCATGCCTTCCTCCTGGCGACTCCAACCTTGGCCAACAGCCCCGGCCCCCCCGCTGCTACTCGCCCAAGCCTCCCCAGCTTCTCCTTTACCCATATCCAGATAGCAGATGTTCTGAAAGAGCTGAAAAACCTGGACCCATACAAATCAGCTGGGCTTGACAATCTGACCCCCTATTTCTGAAACTGTCTGCCGCCATTGTCGCACCCCCTATTACCAGCCTGTTCAACCTCTCCTTCGTATCATCTGAGATCCCCAAGGATTGGAAAGCTGCCGCGGTCATCCCCCTCTTCAAAGGGGGAGACACCCTGGACCCAAACTGTTACAGACCTATATCCATCCTGCCCTGCCTTTCTAAGGTCTTCGAAAGCCAAGTCCACAAACAGATCACTGACCATCTCGAATCCCACCGTACCTTCTCCGCTGTGCAATCCGGTTTCCGAGCTTGTCACGGGTGCACCTCAGCCACACTCAAGGTACTAAACGATGTCATAACCGCCATCGATAAAAGACATTACTGTGCAGCCGTCTTCATCGACCTGGCCAAGGCTTTCGACTCCGTCAATCACCATATTCTTATCGGCAGACTCAGTAGCCTCGGTTTTTCTAATGACTGCCTTGCCTGGTTCACCAACTACTTTGCAGACAGAGTTCAGTGTGTCAAATCGGAGGGTATGTTGTCCGGTCCTCTGGCAGCCTCTGTGGGGGTACCACAGGGTTCAATTCTCGGGCCGACTCTTTTCTCTGTATACATCAATGATGTTGCTCTTGCTGCGGGCGATTCCCTGATCCACCTCTACGCAGACGACACCATTCTGTATACTTCCTTCCCTTCCTTGGACACTGTGCTATCTAACCTCCAAACGAGCTTCAATGCCATACAACACTCCTTCCGTGGCCTCCAACTGCTCTTAAACGCTAGTAAAACCAAATGCATGCTTTTCAACCGTTCGCTGCCTGCACCCGCACGCCCGACTAGCATCACCACCCTGGACGGTTCCGACCTAGAATGTGGACATCTATAAGTACCTAGGTGTCTGGCTAGACTGCAAACTCTCCTTCCAGACTCATATCAAACATCTCCAATCCAAAATCAAATCTAGAATCGGCTTTCTATTCCGCAACAAAGCCTCCTTCACTCACGCCGCCAAACTTACCCTAGTAAAACTGACTATCCTACCGATCCTCGACTTCGGCGATGTCATCTACAAAATAGCTTCCAATACTCTACTCAGCAAACTGGATGCAGTTTATCACAGTGCCATCCGTTTTGTTACTAAAGCACCTTATACGACCCACCACTGTGACCTGTATGCCCTAGTCGGTTGGCCCTCGCTACATGTTCGTCGTCAGACCCACTGGCTCCAGGTCATCTACAAGGCTATGCTAGGTAAAGTGCCGCCTTATCTCAGTTCACTGGTCACGATGGCTACACCCACCCGTAGCACGCGCTCCAGCAGGTGTATCTCACTGATCATCCCTAAAGCCAAAACCTCATTTGGACGCCTTTCCTTCCAGTTCTCTACTGCCTGCGACTGGAACGAATTGCAAAAATCTCTGAAGTTGGAGACTTATCTCCCTCAACAACTTCAAAAATCTGCTATCCGAGCAGCTAACCGATCGCTGCAGCTGTACATAGTCCATCTGTAAACTACCCACCCAATTTACCTACCTCACCCCCCATACTGCTTTTATTTATTTACTTTTCTGCTCTTTTGCACACCAGTATCTCTTCTTGCACATGATCATCTGATGATTTATCACTCCAGTGTTAATCTGCTAAATTGTTATTATTCGATTTGTTGCCTACCTCATGCCTTTTGCACACATTGTATATAGATTCTCTTTTTTTTCTACCATGTTATTGACTTGTTTATTGTTTACTCCATGTGTAACTCTGTGTTGTTGTCTGTTCACACTGCTATGCTTTATCTTGGCCAGGTCGCAGTTGCAAATGAGAACTTGTTCTCAACTAGCCTACCTGGTTAAATAAAGGTGAAATAAAAAATAAAATAAAAAATGGCCCATAATGACAGTGAAAACAGGTTTAGACATTTTTGCAAAATTATAAAAAATAAAACAACTTATTTACATAAGTATTCAGACCGTTTGCTTTGAGACTTGAAATTGAGCTCAGATGCATCCTGTTTCCATTGATTATTCTTGAGATGTTTCTACAACTTGATTGGAGTTCACCTGTGGTAAGTTCAATTGATTGGAAATTATTTTGGAAAAGCAAACACCTGTTTATATAACGTCCCACAGTTGACAGTGCATGTCAGAGAAAAAAAACATGAGGTCAAAGAGTATTGCTGAGTATTAAATGTCCACAAGAACACAGTGGCCTCCAACATTCTTAAATGGAGGAAGTTTGGAACCACCAAAACTCTTCCTAGAGCTGGCTGCCCAGCCAAACCGAACAATTGGGGCGGAAGGGCCTTGGTCAGGGAGATCATTCCATAAAAATTGAGCTCTATAGGAGAACGCCCTGCCTCTAGCTGTTTGCTTAGAAATTCTAGGAACAATAAGCAGGCCTGCGTCTTGTGACCATAGCATATGTGTAGGTACAGTATGTCCGGCAGGACCAAATCAGAGAGATACACTACATGACCAAAAGTATGTGGACATCTGCTCATCAAACATATCATTGTAAAATCATGGACAATAATATGGACTTGGTCCCCCCTCTTATGTTACAACAGCCTCCACTCTTCTGGGAAGACTTTCCACTAAATGTTGGAACATTGCTGCAGGGACTTGCTTCCATTCAACCACAAGAGCATTAGTGAGGTCGGGCACTGATGTTGGGCAATTAGGCCATGCTCACAGTCGGCGTTGCAATTCATCCCAAAGGCGTTTAATGGGGTTGAGGTCAGGGCTCTGTGCAGGCCAGTCAAGTTCTTCCACACCGATCTCGACAAACCATTTCTGTATGGACCTCGCTTTGTGCACAGGGGCATTGTCATGCTAAAACAGGAAAGGGCCCGATTGGTGTCATACCTTTTCTCCATCCATAGCAAACACAGCTGATTAATCAAATTGCATTCTAAACTGGCCTCCCGGGTGGCGTAGTGGTCTAGGGCACTGCATCGCAGTGCTAACTGCTCCACCAGAGTCTCTGGGTTCGCCCCCAGGCTCTGTCGCAGCCGGCCGCGACCGGGAGGTCCGTGGGGCGACGCACAATTGGGCTAGCGTCGTCCGGGTTAGGGAGGGTTTGGCCGGTAGGGATTTCCTTCTCTCATCGCGCTCCAGCGACTCCCGTGGCAGGCTGGGCGCAGTGCGCACTAGCCAAGGGGACCAGGTGCACGGTGTTTCCTCCGACACATTGGTGTGGCTGGCTTCCGGGTTGGAGGCGCGCTGTGTTAAAGAAGCAGTGCGGCTTGGTTGGGTTGTGCCTCGGAGGACGCATGGCTTTCGACCTTCGTCTCTCCCGAGCCCGTACGGGAGTTGTAGCGATGAGACAAGATAGTAATTACTAGCGATTGGATACCACGAAAATTGGGGAGAAAAGGGGGTAAAAAATAATAATTTGCATTCTAAACTGAAGATCATGATTAGGTGATTATTGGAATCAGGTGTGTTAGCTGGGGCTGGGGAAAAACTGTGACACCAATCAGGCCCCCGAAGACTGGAATTGCCCACCCCTGGTCTAGAATGGCATTGTATGCTGTAGTGTTAACATATCCCTTCACAGGAACTAAGGGGCCTAACCCGAACAATGAAAAACAGTCCCAGACCATTATTCCTCCTCCACCAAACTTTACAGTTGGCAATGTGCATTGGGGCAGGTAGTGTTCTACTGGCATCCGCCAAACCCAGATTAGTCTGTCGGACTGCCAGATGGTGAAGCGTGATTCATCACTCCAGAGAACGCATTTCCACTGCTCCAGAGTCCAATGGCGGCGAGCTTTACGCCACTCCAGCCGACGCTTGGCTTGTGTGCGGCTGGTTGGCCATGGAAACCCCTTTCATGAAGCTCCTGATGAACAGTTATTGTGTTGACGTTGCTTCCAGAGGCAGTTTGGAACTTGGTAGTGAGAGTTGCAACTGGGGACAGACACTTTTTAAGCAATACGCGCTTCAGCACTCGGCGGTCCCCTGTAAGCCTGTGTGGCGTATCACTTTGCAGCTGAGCTGTTGTTGGTTCTAGACGTTTCCACTTCACAATAACAGCACTTACAGTCGACAGGGTCAGCTCTAGCAGGGCAGAGATTTGACGAAATGACTTGTTGGAAAGGTGGTATACTATGACGGTGCCAAGTAGAAAGTCACGGAGCTTTTCAGTAAGGCCATTCTACTGCCACTGTTTGTCTATGGAGATTGCATGGCTGTGTGTTCGATTTATTTTATACACCTGTCTGCAAAAAATAAAACTCTATCCCAGGGTTAGGTTTTCAGTAGACTGAAATGACATGATTGCAATGTTCTCAGAACATGGTATATTAATGTTGTAGACATCTAGACACGTTTCATGGGAATGTTGCAGGAACATTTTTGTGTATTAGTAAACAAGACGTCACCTGATTGTCCCAAAGAAACATTCTCCAGAAAAAATAAGTGCACATCATGCCTTGTCGCTGTCGAGCCAATCAAGGCCCTGATTGGTGAACCACTGATCCATTCATAGCTCATTGTTTGTTGGCAAGGTTTGGGATACACACACAGTGCTTTTAAGATAGTGTTTTCAACTTACATATATGACATAGATGATTACATTGTGCATGTTCATGACATGATAAAAGACATGTCTGTACTATTAGGGGCAATTAGGCTATTTCTTAAGATAAATAGAGAGAGGGGAGGGAGAGAAAGAGAAACGGGGAAAGTGGGAAAGGGAGATAGTGTTTGTGAGAGACCAAGAGAACGAGAGCAATAATGTATAACCTGCAATATAGACATTGATTTACACAAACGACAGTGGAAAAGTGATATTGATTATCGGAATGGACTGCACTTTGTAAAGTATCATAGACTGAAAAGCATTTGAAATGATTGGGATTTAAAATGAGGAGTCCATGGCCTCTCACTGTATTAGAACATTGTAAATGTCTCACCTGCATTGTGCCCTTTAGAAAAACTAAGTGAAACCTTCAAGTCAATATAGATTCCTCTGTGGAGTGAACTCTTGTCTGTTTCCATGGTGACTTGGTCTCCCAGTCCCTGGTGATTCCAACCTCCAGCGTTGTCTTGATGCCACATGAGTAGGGTTCTAGATACTGTCAGGGAAGGGACAGAGATAAAAATGGTTACCCAGCTAGCACATTTGGTTCCTTGGAAGTTGTGGGACTGTATGTTTTTGGTTTCACATTGATTGCGGGAACGAAGCAATTTGTTTCCTGACCGATAAAATGTAACGTTTTTTAAACGTTCTGAGAACAGAAGTGAAAATTTAGCCTGTTCTGGGAACATTTGTTTTTAGTTTTCAGGGAGGTTCTGAGAACGTTTTATTCTGGTTCTTTGAAAGTTTTCCTGGGAGGTTTTATAATGCTCTGAAAAATAGACATTTTTGAATAACTTCCTTAAAACTTTCACTGAATGTTTCAATAACTCTGCTAGGTTATTTTGGGTTACAGATAGGACACATATAAATTAATTTCCTTACTGAACTGCTGCACTATAGCCATCGGTCATCCAGCATTGCCATCAGCCATTGAGGAAATGCTTCCTTTGAAATCAATGAAAGCTGCTATACTGCCTGTGTTGCTCTCACGTTGCATCACATGTTTAATTCTCAATGGCTGACGCGCATGTTCATTATATCGTATTAATTGAAATATTGAGAAATAAAGTCGATTTTTCTTGAATGTAGCCTCGACTATACAGCATTAGTTTTGGTACTAAGATTTATAAAGTCAAGAAGCTACTAGCTATCAGAAACTATAGCTAGCTAGCTAGCTAGCTACATTGACTGTTCACAATATAAACAAAAGCAACTTGTGTAATTAGAGTACAACCACTAGCAACAATTTAATGAGTACTTGCGAAAAACTGGACCAAAGCTATTGTACGCATAATCAATAAATATGGTACAGTACATTAGGGGAAAATAGAATAAAGACCATCTTCCCTTCTACTCTCCACTCTCAAAACAATGCGCTCTGTGTAGTAGGTAGAATGTCACATTGACACGAAGCTGATGGCTACACAACTCGAATAGTGGAGCTTAAGTGTTACAGGCTGACTACACTGCTCGCGTTGCAAAATAAATTTAGAAATCTGTATTATTAAATTATTGCACCCACACTGCTCGGGCACACCAACGAGCGTCTGCGTTGCCAAGGGCTAAAATAGAAGTCAGTTCTATTTGTGGCGCAGATCACGCAGCAAGTCCTGTCTCGCCCATCTCCTCATTGGTTTATAGAAGCAGGTACCCACGTGCCATCTCCTCATTGGTTATACCCACGTGGGTGACTGAAAGAAGACGAACGAGGTCAGTGGCGGTAATGCACCTAATTTATGAAAGTTGCCAATCGCAATATAAAGTCAAGAGAAGAAAAAGCCTAGGAGGAGAGATGACTAGAAATGATTCGGTTGACCGTTTTATGTGTGGATTAATTGTCGGAGTAGAGGACCTTGTGCATTTCAGGTAAAATAACAACTCAATGTTTATATCCCAGGACAAATTAGCTAGCAACAGCAAGCTAGCTAAATAGGACAAATTAGCTAGCAAGTCCAAGCTAGCTAGCTAAATTGCCATAAATGTTTAATGCTTTTCGTCCTGTCGCCAAATTAATGTAATTAATGGATTCCGTGTTAGGCATTAATCATGCAAACACATAAAAACAATTATTGTGACACAGCATCAGTGAGATTCTAACCTATAATCTCATGTTCTCTAGCTATGGAATTTGTCCACTGCACCACCAGGATGGCGCTAGCATGCCATGTTTTTTTACTCATACAAAGCTGTTCCTTTTAGTATGTTCAAACAGACCCTATTTCAAAGGAAACAAGCACTCGTTAAGATTAGGTGTGGCCAATTAGTGGGTGCAGCCAACACACCCGAACACACTTAACGAGATAGAAGATAGTGTTTTGTTGATGCTGAGAATGAAATGTATATGTTTAAAAAAAACATTCTTAGACCGTTTTAACGGGTTCCCACTAGATAGCATAGCTACAAAGTCTGTGAAGAGCATGAGGATGCTGCATGGCTGCACGTGCTGCATCTGTTCCTTGTTAGCATCACACTTCCTCGCCAACACCTGGTCTGGAATGTAATTACATGCCAACTTGTGGCTAACATGGTTTGCCTGAGCTAGCCACCAAGCTAGCATACGAACTCGGTAGCACAGAGTAAATTCTCCATATCATGTTGATAAATAGTGCATTGTAGGTAGTTTAGAAGATATAGGGAAATAAATGAATAAATATGTAATAACCCCAAAACATAACTTTGTTTGTTGTGATAGTTTTAGTCATGATTTGGATACCTAAGTTACTAAGTCTTTGACCACAATTTGGTGAATAAAAACTCATGCTTCCTACCTCATAAAGTTCTCTGAATTATTTGAGAACATTCCCAATGTCAAACCTGTTGTACAACATTCCTGGAACATTACCAAAATTGAAATTAAATGTAACCATGTACAAACTTTTGAAACATTCTGTTAAAGTAATGAAATACCAAGAAAATAAAGTATTTTCTGTCAAGTTCCTTAAAGGGAAACTTCAGGACTGTCACGCCCTGACCTTAGAGAGACGTTTTATTTCTCTATTTGGTTAGGTCAGGGTGTGATGTGGGGTGGGCATTCTATGTTTTGTTTTCTAGGTTTCTGTATTTCTATGTTTTGGCTGGGTATGGTTCGCAATCAGGGACAGCTGTCTTTTGTTGTCTCTGATTGAGAATCATACTTAGGCAGCCTTTTTTCCCACCTAATGTGTGGGTAATTATTATTTTTCTGTGTGTGTTTACCTCGGTTGCATCACGTTCTTTGCTGTTTACCTGTTTGTTTTGTTGGTTAAGTTTTTCACTCCAATTAAAAGATGTGGAACGACATGCACGCTGCGCCTTGGTTGTTTTATGACAGGGAGTTTTGAGGATAGCGAGCGTGACAAGGACTTCCCCAGGGTCAGATTAACACGTGGGTACCATTTTTATGACTGCATGCAGTTTGAAGGAAGTTGCTATCTAGAGTTAGCACACTGACAGGAAGTCTATGGTAACTGCTAGAATGCTAGTAGATACCATAGACTTCCAGCCATTGCCCTAACGGTGGTTAGCTTGGCTCACAAAACGACCTCTAATTTCCTTCATACTGAATGCAGAGACATAAAAATGGTACGAATGAGTTCATTCGACTCTGGGGCAGTAGATTGATAATCCCGAAGTATCCCTTTAAATGGGCTGAGAATGTTCCAAAGCTAAGTACCTATCCTGCACCATTCCCAGAAAGTTGAAGGTTGTAAGCAAAATAACCATAGAACAACCACACTCTCACCAAGCTCTAAGAAACACATGGTTCTAGCTGGGATAATTTAGATGCACCCTTAAACAGAACCAACTCATGAGCTGTCAGGTCTACCTTTTAATTTTGCCCACGCTACTTGTGTGCCCCAGAACAAAGGGAATGGGGGAAATACGGCAAGGGTTTTTCTTGAGGCAGGTGTTCGGTAGCTGAAGTTTACACCCTTTTTCGGTGGTTAATCAACAGTAATATTGCCTTTTATTCTAGTTTTTCGAGAGAAGTTATTTCAGGAACACAGAGGGTTGCTTATTTTAGAAGCAAACCAAACGTATGTATGTGGACACCTTTACAGCAAATGATACTTAACTAAAATGTTCATGCAACAATTTCAAAGATTTTACTGAGTTGCAGTTAATGAGGCAATCAGTCAAATGAAATAAATTCATCAGGCCCTAATCTATCGATTTCACATGACTGGGAATACAGATATGCATCTGCTGGTCACAGATACCTCAAATAAATTGGCCTCACAATGGACCTCAGGATCTCGTCACGGTATTTCTGGGCATTCAAATTGCCATTGATAAAATTGATTTGTGTTCATTTTCCGTAGTGTGGTAGACCAGGGGGTTGTGTCAAAACGTTTACACAGATCAGACAGAGTAGGATTAGCTCAGTTTCATTAAAATAATAGTCCAAAAGAAAAGAATGGGTCTCCCCTATTGAGACCCTCTCCGGGATACCATCTTCTGGGCTCCGGGTCTTGCTGTATCCTGTGGGGATCAAGCACTGAACTCACTCCTGTTACCTCTGCAACCGTCCCCAACTATATGGGAGTCCTTTCTTCCCCCAATCTCTTCCCTGTGTGCTGCCCTTCTGGCAGCTTTATGGGACTTGTACAGCGGGAGAGCAATCAGCCCTTGATTACTCATCAACTCCCAATCAGCCCCATTTAGTCCTGGCCGGAGAGCCGTCGAGATCTGGCATGTCCAGCAGATGGCGCCATCGCCTCGTGATGTATACTCCGTCTGTCACCAGGCCTCGATGAGTCTCTCCCTGGTGGCTGACCTGATGTATGCCACAGTAGTTTATGCCTGCCCATACCATAATCCCACTGCCACCATGGGGCACTCTGTTTACAACATTGACATTAGCAAACCTCTCGCCCACATGACACCATGCACGTGGTCTGCGGTTGTGAGGCCAGTTGGACGTACTGCCAAATTCTCTAAAACAATGTTGGAAGCAGCTTATGGTAGAGAAATGAACTTTGTCTGGCAACAGTTCTGGTGGACATTCCTGCATTCAGCATGCCAATTGCACACTCCCTCAAAACTTTAGACATCAGTGGCATTGTGTTGTGTGATAATACTGCACATTTTAGAGTGGCCTTTTATTGTCCCCAACACAACACACCTGTATAATAATCATGCTGTTTAATACGCTTCTTGATATGCCACACCTGTCAGGTGGATGGATTATCTTGGCAAAGGAGAAATGCTCAGTAACAGGGATGTTAACAAATTTGTGCAAAACATTTTAGAGAATTAAGCTTTTTGTGTGTATGGAACATTTCTGGGATATTTCACATCATGAAACATGGGAACAAAACTTTACATGCTGCGTTTTATATTTTTCTTCAGTGTACATTATTAATTTGCCTGGTAGATGTCCTATGAGAATTGGCCAAAAATCTACCCAGGGGATTTATGTCCATTTACCAGCATGTGCAAGTGACTGTTAACTGGTGAGCCTGAACCCCATTAAGGACCATATCTGTGTGATCCCAGTGTCATGGAACTACAACACACCAGTTCCTAGGCAGTCGCGATAGCTAAAGAATACTATTGTCTCATCAGCTCCTGTCTGACCATCATCACCGTATTTTAGCAGTGCCACAAACACATGTGACACTGTCCCATTCTATTCACCAGCTCAAAAGTACTATTAGGACTATTGAGGCACTCACGTTGTGGGACCCTTCGTCAGATATTTATACTGACAGACCTGGTTAGTATGACATGGTAAATCAATGTGAGGCTAAAGATGGGATTATCCCCCATTATAAACTGGGTGGTTTGAGCCCTGAATACAGATTGGCTGAAAGCCGTGGTTTATCAGACAGTATGAAAAAGAAACGGAGAGCCTCACACTCCAGGAGCTCAGATACAATAATTTATAACCAACGTTTCGACAGACAAGCTGTCTTCATCAGGGTATAATGACAAACACTGCGGGTCACTAATGTATATCGTTTGGAAGGACACACAGATGTCTGTAATCATGGCCGGGTGTGGCTTGATGTCATTGGTTGATTTACAGATATAAATAGAACATATAAAAAATGGGAATGGATAACATGTGATCATAGTCAGAACTGTAGGATAAATAAATGGGGCATATAAGCAGGCAATGAAAGCTCTTACAATATTCGACGAGAGAATAATGAAGAAAAATTATATATAATATGTATCGGTGCTCATCGGCCATTGGACATAAACATTACACAACAAGTTGGAAAACGCAAATTCAACAATGAGTGGTCTGGAAGGAATTAGTGACAGTGGCTAACTGCAAGCATTGCAAAGCAATCACTAGCCTGCTATTCAGTGGAGTGGCTGTGTGGTCCCAAATCTAGGATTAAGGGGTTATTTTCCAAGTTTAAAATGATAAACATTCAACATTGGCCATGCTGTCAATGAAGCATGATTTTTGCCGCTCTCAAAACAACTGTTAACTCGGAACTGCGAAAACTTGACTCAAGACAACTGGGAAGTCAGGAATAAACTAGCGCCGACTGGGAAAATACGTTTTAAATGGTCATCCAATTCTGAATTGTAAATCCGGCCTCTTTCTAGAGCTACAACCTGAAGATCAATGACGTCATCATGATTTGAGTTCCCAGTTGTTTTGAAAGTACCATAAATCCACAGAATGCCAGACTTTAATGACAAAATTTTCCCACGAAGGACCGCTGCGCCACCTTCCTGTTCAAGTGAGCACAGCACAACAAGGTGAGTCCAAAAATGTATTGTATGCTGCTGCATAAATGATGTAATATTCCAGGGATATAATACTATAACTAAGAAAGTAATACTAAGTGTATGTTGTGTAGTAAGATGTTAGTAGCCCATGTGCCTCACCCTAATTATTTGGTCTATTTACCCCTCTTAATTTCACCTACTGTTCTGACTTGGTGGTGCACATGTAGCCTATAACCTGTTTTAGAGAAATGTAATCATTGAATATTGTAAGAGCTTTCATTGTCTGCTTATATGTCCCCTTTATTTATTCTACAGTTCTGACCTGGAGTACAGAGTATATTGTAAGAATGGGCCATGTTCTGAATTCTGTCGCTGCACATTTCAAAAGTGCTAAACAAATAGTTATATTGGCCACGTCTGTCCTAGCTTGCTCATTAATGTTTTAATCAAAATTACAGATTGCCTCTTATCTGCTTGTCATCCCCTTATGCCATAGTTTGTAAATCTATGGTTAGCTATATCAGCTATGCTTTTTTAAAGGCAGTAAATGAGGCTGAATGAACTGTTTCGCTGCCAGACAAGGCTCCACTGATAGCCAGTTGTAGCAGTGGTAAGATGTGCGGGACTGCTGTTGGGACATCTTTATGTAGGCCGTTTGTAGGCACCGTTTGTTACCGTTATAGTGCAAATAATGTATAGTTTAGTGTTGTGTTGTGTAGTGGCTTTGCTGGCATGCTTCCCACAATTTTTATTTTTTGCCCCACCAAGATTTACATGCTAAAATCGTCACTGACCAGCAGTATGATCTCTATCGTTGAATCTCTTGATCCTCTCCCTGAGAATACTTTGTTAGTTACTTTTGATGTTGAGTCGTTATACAATATTATTCCACACAAGGGCGGTATTGAAGCCATGGAACATTTTCTTCTGCAACTTGACCCCAATGAACTACCTTCCGGTGACAGCATTACAACATCGGCTGAAATAGTACTCACACATAATTATTTTATGTTTCTAAACAATGTCTTTATCCAGACGAAGGGTACTGCTATGGGATCCCCTATGGCTCCTAACTATTCTAATTTGTATGTGGGTTACATGGAGAAATTATAAATTCTCAATTCTCTCAAATTCATTTTTTGCCTAACATTATTTGGAAACAGTACATTGATGATATTTTTGTTTTATGGAGGGGTGACGTTAAACAGCTCCAGCTGTCCCATGCTTTTCTTAACTCTTGTTCTGAGCACCTGAGATGTATTATGCAATCTGACACACGTCAAATCAGTTTCCTTGACCTTTTGATTTTGTGTGAGGATAATGTTCTACACACTGATCTTTAAAGGAAACCTACTAATCGTAACAGTTTGTTGAGGGCTGATAGCTGTCACCCGCTTCCCTACAGCCAATTCTGTCCAATCATATTTTTTTTGCAAAAAACTATCAGATTTCAACAGAAATATGGCTGAGATGCAAAGAAAATTTAAGGAGAGGAGGTACAAAAATGGTCAGGTTAAATCTGCTACTGAGAAAATTGAGACAAATTGAGACATGATCTCTTTCAAGGACAGTCTGGCATAAATAAGCATTCTTGTGTACACGCTATTCAAAGTGCTCTGAACAAATTAAGGGAATCGTTCACAAACATTGGCACATTCTAAGATCCGATGACAGTATCTGTAATGTGTTTTCGGACCCTCACTATTCTCGCAGGGCAGAAATCTCAGAGATAAATTGCAGTGGCAAACTGTCATTCAGGGCAGGTGGGGCATAACATAGTGACCAGGTGAATCCAGGTGAAAGCTATGATCTCTTATTTATGTCTCCTGGTAAATCCACTTTAATCAGTGTAGATGAAGGTGAGGAAAAAGGTTAAATAAGGATTTTTAAGCCTTGAAACAATTGTGACATGGATTGTGTATGTGTGCCATTCAGAGGGTGAATGGCCAAGACAACATATTTAAGGACCTTTGAACAGGGTATGGTAGTAGGTGCCAGGTGCACCGGTTTGAGTGTGTCAAGAACTGCTACGCTGCTGCGTTTTTCACACTCAACAGTTTCCCATCTGTATCAAGAATGGTCCACCACCCAAAGGACATCCAGCCAACTTAACACAACTGTGGGAAGCATTGGAGTCAACACTGACCAGCATCTCTGTGGAATGCTGTCAACACCTTGTAGAGTGAAAACCCTTACGAATTGAAGCTGTTCTGAGGGCAAAAGGACGTGCAACTCAATATTAGGAGGCTGTTCCTAATGTTTTGTACACTCATGGATTAAGTCTTTATTCAGTTTTGAAAGAAGTGCATTTAATTGACCTTGGGGAATCCACCTGTGAACTTTTATCAGGAAAGGTCTAAAGAGTGAGTGGCATCTGGTCTCTGTACAGTAAGTACACACTACAGCGCTCAAGATCAAGAGCAGATGGAGAACTGAACAGAGGGGCGATTATTTTACTATGCAGTGAATGGCTTCCACACAGAAACTACCATCAACAAATATAACTAAAACAACGAAATTATAGAGGACTTAGAGAATGGAAATGGGGTTAGGGATTGAGAATGGAATTGTCACGACTTCTTCCGAAGTCGGTTCCTCTCCTTGTTCGGGCGGTGTTCGGCGGTCGACGTCACCGGTCTTCTAGCCATCGCCGATCCATTTTTTTCATTTTCCATTTGTTTTGTCTTGTTTCCCCACACATCTGGTTTTCATTCCCTCATTACGTGTTGTGTATTTAACCCTCTGTTCCCCCCATGTCTTTGTGTGGTATTGTTTGTTGTAAGTGCTTGTGCACATTTGTTGTCTGGTGCGTGTCGGGTTTGTACCCATTCTTTATTATTCTGGATGCCGGTGGTTATATATTATGTATATTAAACTGCTCCGGTTATTACCCAGTTCTGCTCTCCTGCGTCTGACTTCGCTGCCACCAGTTACGCACCGCTTACAGAATGCCACACCTGAATATGGAGTCAGCAAGAGCAGGTGCCCCTGTATGGGGGTCGAGGAGCGCGTCCAGGAACACACAGCGATGCTCCACCATCTCGGCGAGACGGAGAGTTCCTCCAGCACCTCCACCAGCACAACAGGGGCCTCCACTACTCGCTCCCCCTGCACCCAGTTCCAGTGGGATTTGCTTCACTCTCCCCGGGGAGTACGATGGGACGGCTGCCCGCTGCCAGGGTTTCCTGCTGCAGTTGGAGTTATACCTGGCAACCGTCCACCCGGCTCCTGCGGACTGTGAAAGGGTTTCCGCCCTCATCTCATGCCTCTCGGGGAAAGCCCTGCAGTGGGCCAACACCATGTGGGTGGAAGGAGATGCGGTGCTGGACCACTTTGAGGAGTTCACCCGTCGTTTCCAGGCAGTCTTCGGCCACCCGCCCGAGGGTAGAGCAGTGGGTGAACGTCTTTTCCACCAGGGGACGAGGAGCGCACAGGAGTCCTCTTTGGACTTTCGGACCCTGGCCGCAGGAGCGGGATGGAACAACAGGGCCTTGATTGACCACTATCGCTGCAGTTTGCGCGAGGACTTCCGTCGAGAGTTGGCCTGCAGGGACACCACCCTCACCTTCGACCAGCTGGTGGACCTGTCCATTCGGCTGGATAACCTGCTGGCTACCCGCGGACGTCCAGATCGTGGTCTGTCGGTTCCATCCCCCAGCACCACTGCTCCGATGCCCATGGAGCTGGGAGGTCCTGCGCTCAGGGAGACCGGAGGAGGTTCTGTCTCGTGCACCATTTATGGCCACAGTGGTCACACTGTCGGTCGGTACCGGGTTGGTTCCTATAGGGGTCGAGGCAGCTGGCAGGGCACTCTGGCGTCACCCCAGGTGAGCCGGCACCATTCTCACCCAGAGCCCTCTGTTGCACACATGTTTTTGTTCGTTACTTTTCCTGTGTTTTCCCCGCATTCCCAGCATAAGGCGCTCGTCGATTCAGGCGCAGCTGGGAATTTTATAGACAGATAATTTGCCCATAGTTTAGGGATGCCCATCGTTCCTGTTGCTATGCCCTTCCCAGTTCATGCCTTAGTCAACCATTAGGATCAAGGTTGATTAGGGAGGCCACCGCTCCTCTGGCCATGGCGACGCAGGGTCGTCACACGGAGAGAATCAGTCTCTTTCTCATTGACTCTCCTGCATTTACCGTGGTGCTAGGCCTACCCTGGTTAGATTGTCATGACCACACTGTTTCATGGCAACGGAGGGCTCTCACGGCGTGGTCGCGAGAGTGCTCGGGGAGGTGTTTAGGGGTTTCCATAGGTGCTACTACGGTGGAAAGTCCAGACCAGGTCTCCACCGTGTGCATTCCCCCCGAATATGCCGATTTGGCTCTCGCCTTCTCCAATAATAAGGCAACTCAATTACCACCCCATCGACGGGGGGATTGTGCGATAAATGTCCTGGTAGACGCCGCACTTCCCAGGAGTCACGTGTATCCCCTGTAACAGGCGAAGACGGTGGCTATGGAAACATATGTCTCCGAATCCATGTGTCAGGGGTACAACGGGTCCTCCACTTCACCCGCCTCCTCGAGTTTATTTTTTGTGAAGAAGAAGGAGGGAGGTCTGCGCCTGTGTATTGCCTATCGTGGCTTAAATCAGATAACTGTGAGGTACAGTTACCCGCTACCTCTTATCACCACGGCGAATGAGTCAATGCACGGGGCACGCTTCTTCACCAAACTTGATCTCAGGAGTACTTACAACCTGGTGCATATCCGGGAGGGAGACGAGTGGAAGATGGCGTTCAGTACAACCTCAGGGCATTATGAGTACCTCGTCATGCCGTACGGGTTGATGAATGCTCCATCAGTCTTCCAAGCCTTTGTAGACGAGATTTTCAGGTACCTGCACGGGCAGGGTGTAGTGATGTATATTGATGACATTCTGATATACTCCTTTGCACGCGCTGAGCATGTGTCCCTGGTGCGCAAGGTGCTTGTTCGACTGTTGGAGCATGACCTGTACGCCAAGGCTGAGAAATGCCTGTTCTTTCAACAGTCTGTCTCCTTCCTAGGGTACCGCATTTCCACCTCAGGGGTGGAGATGGAGAGTGACCATCTCAGCCGTGCGTAATTGGCCGACTCCCACCATGGTAAAGGAGGTGCAGCGGTTTCTAGGGTTTGCCAATTACTACCGAAGGTTTATCCGGGGTTTTGGTCAGGTAGCGGCTCCCATTACCTCACTGCTGAAGGGGGGACCGGTACGTTTGCAGTGGTCGGTTGAGGAGGACAGGGCCTTTGGTCACCTGAGGGCTCTGTTTACCTCGGCTCCCGTGCTGGCCCATCTGGATCCCTCTTTGGCATTCATAGTGGAGGTGGACGCGTCCGAGGCTAGGATAGGAGCCGTGCTTTCTTAGCGCTCGGGTACGCCACCGAAGCTCCGACCCTGTGCCTCCTTCTCGAGGAAGCTCAGCCCGGCGGAGAGAAACTATGACGTGGGGGACCGGGAGTTGTTGGCTGTCGTCAAGGCTTTGAAGGCGTAGAGACATTGGCTTGAGGGGGCTAAACACCCTTTTCTCATATGGACTGACCACCGTAATCTGGAGTACATCCGGGCGGCGAGGAGACTGAACCATCGCCAAGCAAGGTAGGTCATGTTTTCACCCATTTTGTTTTCACCCTTTCTTACAGACCAGGTTCCCAGAACGTGAAAGCAGATGCACTGTCCCGGCTGTATGACACAGAGGAGCGGCCCATGGATCCCACCCCCATACTCCCGGCCTTCTGCCTGGTGGCGCCGGTAGTGTGGGAGCTGGACGCGGACATTGAGCACGCGCTACGTGCAGAGTCCACTCCCCTCCAGTGTCCCGCTGGGCGTCTGTATGTTCCGTCAGCTGTCCGTGACCTGCTGATCTATTGGGCCCACACGTCACCCTCTGGTCATCCAGGCATCGGTCGAACAGTGCGCTGTCTGAGTGGGAAGTAATGGTGGCCCACTTTGGCTAAGGATGTGAGGGTTTATGTTTCCTCCTGCTCGGTGTGCGCCCAGTGTAAAACTCCTAGGCACCTGCCCAGAGGTAAGTTACACCCCTTAACCGTTCCACAATGGCCTTGGTCGCACCTGTCGGTGGATTTCCTTACCGATCTAACTCCCTCACAGGGTAACACCACGATCCTGGTCATTGTGGACCGTTTTTCTAAGTCCTGCCGTCTCCTCCTGCTGCCCGGTCTCCCTACGGCCCTACAGACTGCGGAGGCCTTGTTTACACATGTCTTCCGGCACTACGGGGTGCCTGAGGACATAGTGTCTGATCGGGGTCCCCAGTTCACTTCGAGGGTCTGGAGGGAATGTCTGGAATGTTCATGGAATGTCTGGGGGTCTCGATCAGCCTTACCTCGGGTTTTCACCCAAGTTTTGTCAAGATCGGGCCAGTGGTGTCTGAGATATCGCATGAGTTAGCTAGACTCATATCCGTGAACATGTATGCCAAATTTCATCACTCTAAGTCAAACAGATCAAGAGATATAAAAATATACAATTATTTAAAAATGCCTTCCTCACCATCTTAAATAAGCATGCCCCATTCAAGAAATGTAGAACCAGGAACAGATATAGCCCTTGGTTCTTAACCAACACAAAAACATCCTGTGGCGTTCTGTATTAGCATCGACCAGCCCAAATGATATGCAACTTTTCAGGGAAGTTAGAAACCAATATACACAGGCAGTTAGAAAAGCCAAGGCTAGCTTTTTCAAGCAGAAATTTGCTTCCTGCAACACAAACTCAAAAACGTTCTGGGACACTGTAAAGTCCATGGAGAATAAGAGCACCTCCTCCCAGCTGCCCACTGCACTGAGGATAGGAAACTCTGTCACCACCGATAAATCCACTATTATTGAGAATTTCAATAAGCATTTTTCTACGGCTGGCCATGCTTTCCACCTGGCTACCTCTACCCCGGTCAACAGCACTGCACCCCCCACAGCAACTCGCCCAAGCCTTCCCCATTTCTCCTTCTCCCAAATCCAGTCAGCTGATGTTCTGAAAGAGCTGCAAAATCTGGACCCCTACAAATCAGCCGGGCTAGAAAATCTGGACCCTTTCTTTCTAAAAGAATCTGCCGAAATTGTTGCAACCCCTATTACTAGCCTGTTCAACCTCTCTTTCATGTCGTCTGAGATTCCCAAAGATTGGAAAGCAGCTGCGGTCATCCCCCTCTTTAAAGGGGGGAACACTCTTGACCCAAACTGCTACAGACCTATATCAATCCTACCCTGCCTTTCTAAGGTCTTCGAAAGCCAAGTCAACAAACAGATCACCGACCATTTCGAATCCCACTGCACCTTCTCCGCTATGCAATCTGGTTTCAGAGCTGGTCATGGGTGCACCTCAGCCACGCTCAAGGTCCTAAATGATACCTTAACCGCCATCAATAAGAAACAATACTGTGCAGCCGTATTCATTGACCTGGCCAAGGCTTTCGACTCAATCACCACATCCTCATCGGCAGACTCAATAGCCTTGGTTTCTCAAATGATTGCCTCGCCTGGTTCATCAACTTCTTCTCTGATAGAAGTGTGTTCAGTGTGTCAAATCGGACTGCCTCTGGCAGTCTCTATGGGGTGCCACAGGGTTCAATTCTTGGGCTGACTCTCTTCTCTGTATACATCAATGATGTTGCTCTTGCTGCTGGTGAGTCTCTGATCCACCTCTACGCAGACGACACCATTCTGTATACTTCTGGCCCTTCTTTGGACACTGTGTTAACAACCCTCCAGACGAGCTTCAATTCCATACAACTCTCCTTCAGTGGCCTCAAACTGCTCTTAAATACAAGTTAAACTAAATGCATGCTCTTCAACCGATCGCTGCCTGCACCTGCCCGCCTGTCCAGCATCACTACTCTGGACGGTTCTGACTTAGAATATGTGTACAACTACAAATACCTAGGTGTCTGGTTAGATAGTAAACTCTCCCTCCAGACTCACATCAAACATCTCCAATTCAAAGTTAAATCTAGAATTGGCTTCCTATTTTACAACAAAGCATCATTCACTCATGCTGCCAAACATACCCTTGTAAAACTGACCATCCTACCGATCCTCGACTTCGGCGATGTCATTTACAAAATAGCCTCCAATACCCTACTCAATATATTGGATGCAGTCTATCACAGTGCCATCCGTTTTGTCACCAACGCCCCATATACTACCCACCACTGCGACCTGTACGCTCTCGTTGGCTGGCCCTCGCTTCATACTCGTCGTCAAACCCACTGGCTCCAGGTCATCTACAAGACCCTGCTTGGTAAAGTCCCCCCTTATCTCGGCTCGCTGGTCACCATAGCAGCACCCACCTGTAGCACGCGCTCCAGCAGGTATATCTCTCTGGTCACCCCCAAAGCCAATTCCTCCTTTTTCCTCCTCTCCTTCCAGTTCTCTGCTGCCAATGACTGGAATGAACTACTGAAATCTCTGAAAGTGGAAACACTTATCTCCCTCACTAGCTTTAAGCACCAGCTGTCAGAGCAGCTCACAGATTACTGCACCTGTACATACAGGTACATACCTCTTCCCCTACTGTATTTATTTATTTTGCTCCTTTGCACCCCATTATTTCTATTTCTACTTTGCACATTCTTCCACTGCAAATCTACCATTCCAGTGTTTTACTTGCTATATTGTATTTACTTCGCCACCATGGCCTTTTTTGGCCTTTACCTCCCTTATCTCACCTCATTTGCTCACATTGTATATATACTTATTTTTCTACTGTATTATTGACTGTATGTTTGTTTTACTCCATGTGGAACTCTGTGTTGTTGTATGTGTCGAACTGCTTTGCTTTATCTTGGCCAGGTCGCAGTTGTAAATGAGAACTTGTTCTCAACTTGCCTACCTGGTTAAATAAAGGATAAAAATATATATATATATATATTTCAACATGTGCCCATTATAGCGTCACCTTGTGGTCGATATGAATGTTCTTACATTTGTTGAGTATTGACAGGGTTTATCACAGTTTGTTAAAATACGAATATCCTTGACTGATTTATATGCATTTATGTGCCAGACCACACCTATAGGAATTTTTATTGTTCAATATTATTTTAGGTACTAATTTCAAAAATATTACGTTGAGAGACCTATTGAGACTTATATCTCCCTCACTAACTTTAAGCATCAGCTGTCAAAGCAGCTTACCGATCACTGTACCTGTGCACAGCCAATCTGTAAACAGCACACCCAACTACCTCATCCCTATATTGTTATTTATCTTCTCTTTTGCACCTCAGTATCTTTACTTGCATATCATCATCTGCACATCTATCACTCCAGTGTTAATGCTAAATTGTAATTATTTCGCAACTATGGCCTATTTAGGGCCTTACATCGCTAATCTTCTACATTTGCACACAATGTACATAGATTTTTCTATGGTGTTATTGACTGTACGTTTGTTTATGTGTAACTCTGTGTTGTTTTTGTCGTACTGCTTTGCTTTATCTTGGCCAGGTCGCAGTTGTAAATGAGAACTTGTTCTTAACTGTCCTACCTGGTTATATAAAGGTGAAATATTTTTTTAAAATAAAAATACATGCCACATATCAACTTTCGTGTTGATCGGTCAGTCGGTGCCAGAAGATAAACGTTTGATGTGTTTTCCACAAAATTCTAAATTACGGAAAATCCATCATGATGGACCTTATGGGGCCATGAGGCAAATTTTTCCTTTTGAGGAGAGGGACCTATGTACCGAATTTCATGACTTTGGGTCAAACGGGGTGAGACCTTTTTACTTTTCATTCACCATAATTTTCTTCACCATCTGGCCAATCAGTGTTAATTTGTAAATACCGGATCTCTATGGCAAGATGCATCATTCACCCAAGTTTTGACAAAATTGGGCCAGTGGTGTCGTGACTAACGTACCAACTCTCTATAACATACTAATGTCCTAAAGGATGGAGACAGATCCACAGTCCCTTCCCCGATTTCATTGTGGGCGACCAAAAAACTGTAAACCACAAATTTCCTTATCACAGAGTGTATTTGTGTGTCTTTCTCTCTCTCTCTGTGTGTGTCTTTGTGTTCTAAATTAAAAGAGAAATGGAATGACAAAGGGTAATATCCCCTAGCACTAATTCACTACTTCCTACAAATCTTAAAGCATTGGATTGGGGGAGGCATGGGCTAGTGGGAGTTTCCACCATATTTCTTATCTTTCAAATCAGTGAAGGAAGTGAATAAGTGCACACTTTGGGAGGAAGGAGAGAGAAATTGGTACTAAGGGAGAATTTCAATTGCATACCTCTAACCTCCTTCTCAAAACCCATTGAAGGAGAAGGCCAGATGGGAGGGACCCATAGCCAAAGAGTGAGATGAGTCCCAAATCACCCCCTTTCCCTTCTCACTGCCCCTCTGCCCTCCTTTTGCTTGTTTTTATTTTTTATTTTTTTATTTTTTTTAGCTAGGCAAGTCAGTTAAGAACAAATTCTTATTTACAATGACGGCCTACCCCAGCCAAACCCTAACCCTGATGACGCTGGGCCAATTGTGCGCAGCCCTATGGGGCTCCCAATCATGGCCGGTTGGGATACAGCCTGGAATCGAACCAGGGCCTGTAATGATGGCCCTAGCACTGAGATGCAGTGCCTTAGAACGCTGTGCCTCTCGCCCCTCTGCCGCATGCACAAGTGTCCCAAAGCTGAGTGAGTGAAAACTATGGAGAGTATGGGGGATAATTAGACCCTCCGATAACCACTTTGACCGAGCCAGCAATGCTGCAGGCATTGGCGCACCGATCCCTTTAGCGGGATCATTTTCGTCAACATCCGCTGAATTGCAGAGCGCCAAATTCAAATTAAATTACTAAAAATATACAATTTTCATGAAATCACAAGTGCAATATACCAAAACACAGTTAGCTTGTTGTTAATCCACCTGGCGTGTCATAAGCCATAGGAAAAGTAATCTGGTTGATATCCCTTTAAATGGAGGAAAGGCAGGCAATGGAACAGGGAGTTTTCAAAATAAAAGGCACTTCCTGGTTGGATTTCCTCAGGTTTTCGCCTGCAAAATCAGTTGTGTTATACTCACAGACAATATTTTGACAGTTTTGGAAACTTTAGAGTGTTTTCTATCCTAATCTGCCAATTATATGCATATTCTAGCATCTGGGCCTGAGAAATAGGCAGTTTACTTTGGGAACGTTATTTATCCAAACATAAAAATACTGCCCCCTAGCTTCAAGAGGAGTGAAGTGGAATCCCATAAGGCACTGTGTTATTTTTGAGTTTGCGCAATTTCACACAAAATAATGGAGAGGCGCCTAATCATATGCCACATGCATTTGTTATGTCGGATTTCGAGATCTGACATGTAAAAGATGAAATATCTCCCAAATTAAGTATTTAACTGTTACTGAGGTTTATATCATGCAAAGCAACAGGGGGATTTGTTCATTTGCATTTCATTCTTGTTTTATTTTAAAAGCGGATCATGAATTCCATCATTCAAGTCACAATTGTCACGAAGTTGATGAGTTTATTGGGCTTGTTTGACATTGCAGGCGACAGAGCAGGCGACTGCTGACTGACTTATCTGCAAAGAACCTTGCATCATGAATAACTACTCATTATTATTTGTACATAAAAGTCAGTCACAATTTACCCATGATACATTAAGGTTTTGATTTGATCCCCTCAAATACGGCTAATGATCCTCACCACTCTCTGGAAGTCACCCTTGGAGTTTCGTCAGCAACAGGTGAAAATGGAGGGCCCTTTGAGTGAGTTTGTAGGGGTGAAGGGGGTGGTTTGGGATGTACAGTGAGAGATGAGAGAAATGTTACTATCTGCTTCTGTCTGCTGACCATTGGCAGTATTGAAGTCATCTTTTGGTCTATGAAAACCTGTTTTGACACAATTAATATCACAGCTGTTCTCATTTTCAAGATTCTGGTATACAGAAACAAACAACACACTCACATGCACACACTGAAACACACATTCGTTCATGCAAGCAAAAGGACACACGTACACACACACACACACACACTGTGGAATAGCCACCCACCACCTCTCTCTCTGTGCTGATGTGATGTGTGATGCTCAGCTGTGAAGTCCCCTGTCAACTGGACTCTAATGTAAGGTGAGGATAGATATATTTATAAAGCACACACATTATCAACAGAAAAGTATTTCCATTACAAGTATTAAATAGAGCGTGGAATGCAACACAATTACACACAGCACGAATTCAATTATGTTTTGTGCAATTGGAAAAGTGCTATTGAGAAAATGTATGTCTGGCTCCCAGAGCCAGTACTAGTAACAAAAACATATAAGATGGTCAAATGTTTGTGCATGAATGTGCTCACTGCAAAAATGTTGTTCACAGTGTGAAAATATATTAATCTTTGAACTGTGTATGCATAAGTGGCTGAGTTTTTGTATGTGAAAAGGTGTTCAGAATGTAAATATTGTACAGAGGCGTCATGCACATTGGGGGCAGAGGGGCATGTGCCCCTCATATTTGTCCTGTAGGGGGGAAAAAAGCGTTTCATTTTTTGTTGCTGGGTGTTTCTCTGTAATACTACGAGCCACCTAGACATTTTATGAAGTTGCCTTTAGCTAGCCCAGATAGGTCCACAATCTCCCAACCTCATAACTGGCTACCAAGAAGCCATTTCAGGCTATCAAGTTAGAGTAGCTAGCTTGTCTAACTATCTTAGCTGACATGCCTGCTGGAAGGTTGGTAAACGTTGGAAAAGCAAGCAACTACTAAATGTACTGAATAAGACTCACATTCCTTTCAATCTTTTAGCAGTCAGGAGGATACAGAAAGCTCAAGAGGTATGCTTAGATATACAGAAAAAATAAACATAAATTTGACATAGAATTAAGCTTAATGATTACAGTATGGCTCTAGATTGCAGGAAAAAGTCATTTCAGGTGTGAAAAATGCAAAATTCTCCAACTGCTGGACCGGGTGGTCCGGAGAGGTGCATCCCCCAGCCATCCACACGTACTTTGTGCCCCCTCAGATTTTTAGGATGCATGGGCCTCCTCTGATACTGTATGTACTTGTTTGTATCCTGCCCAGTGTGTTTACATAGCATGGTGAGTGTGTATGTGTGCGTGTGTGTAAGTAGGCTTTGTGCTACTCAGGAGGACATGTCGTGTCACTAAGATTATCTAGGGTGTATGACTCTTCTGGGCCAATTAACAGGGATTAAACAGGTCTCCTAGCATTAAATCCCAGTCTCTATCCATCATGCTCATCGTCTGCTGTGTGCTAACAAGCTGTTACGACGTGGACTGGCTCCCACGTCGTTCTCCTGACTAAACAGCTCTTTCAGTCCTGTGTAACTCACTGCTGTCTCTACATGGTGGTACTGGACCCCAGTGTTATTGTCACTGAGCACATTTGTCATTACTGTAATTACTGTAAGGTGTCAGAGTACATCCTAAGCCTGACCAATACTTACCAATAAAGATCGACTGGGATCTAGAAACCACACCTCTCTGGAACTCGAGACCACCTTTCTCCACCCCCAAAAAGCGCAGCTAAGAGATACACAATCAGAAGAGAGCACTGGGCTGTTTTGGGATTAAAACAGAATTCACTAGTACCATGTGTTTTAGAGCCAACCCAATTTGAAAATAAGTGTAACCTAGACCAAAGCCTTTTTGGATAGCCACAACAGTCTACAAGCTAGTTAACTACCGGTTAATATCTTTTTGGTTGCAAGCCCACTCACTAATTTTTAAAATAATTTTGGTAATACAGCTAGCTAGCTAAGTTAGCTAACAATTTCATTCAAGTTTTAGTTATCTAAATAGCTAGCTAGAAATATTAGCGATTTCGATAATTAGTGCTAATTGGAACATTTTGTGAGTTTTGTGGGGTATGGTTAACTAAAACGAATAACTGGCAACTGTTGGTTTGATAATATTTTGTTGTTAAAGCTTAAAAAAGTAATCTCTTTGTTCATCAAATCTGCTCGATAGGAGAACATTTTAATGGCCTCCATGCACTTCTTGGAAATACTAGTTTGAGCATGACACACTTCCTGTGTAAGCCCAGGGCTTGCGGATTTGGCCCTGAGGGTTTGAGGGTGCTTTAAGACGGCCCAAGTTTTTGGATAAGTCAGTACATCATTATGTTTGGATGAACCCTGAATTGGAGGTGAAGGTTGCCGTTTCGGCCTAGTCCAACACAATTGCCGGTACGTTCAAGCTCCAGGTTTAGCACACAGTGAAAAGAGGGCTAATGTATTCTACAGTGGCACTTGTGGCATACCTCCTTTGTAGTTCTTCTGCGCTAGTTTTTTTAAATGAATACACAAGTTGAATATCGTTACGAAGTTTAGACTTACATTTTGAATCTATTGTGATGTACATTTCTCGGCCACAGTTTGTAATTATTTTCCCCTTGTTAGGTTGTTACGTGAGTCAGGCCTGAACTTCAGCCAATCCCTGTATTTGTATCTAAATCCTGAGCTACAGTACCTGATGATTCCCCCTCCTTCTCCATCCGGCCACCTCCTACTATCTGCAGCATCATCCCCGGCCACTGATTCATGGCCCCTATCTATCCTATCTCTCCTCTGTGCATTGTTGCGCGCCAGCAGCATTGAATATCACAGTGCTAACTTAATGATTTTTCTCTTTTTGTGCCTTCCTCTCTCTCTTCTCCCCTGCTGTGCTCTGTCACATCGCATCATCGTCATGGGACACACCGCCCTCGCATCTCCCCGGACAGAAGCTCCACTCAAACCCCCCTGGAGAACACCCAGCTCAGAGAATACAGAGGGGGGAGTAGACCTCCGCCTGTCCCCTTACACCCCCCTGTCCCCCCTCGCTGTCCCCAGGGGCCGCCAATAGATCTCCACGTCAGAGTGAGTCACTAGTCCTCTCCAGCTGAATCAAACCAGCAGCACTGTTTTCATTTTTAGGGAAGAATGAGAGGAAGAGTCTGTTCTGTTTTATAAGATTATGCTGGGAAATGTTTCTATGGACAAGGCAGAGGAGAGAGAGGGTGGGGTGGGTGTGCAGGAGTTGGGGCAGGCACATTTTATTTTTTTGCGCCGAATAGAACAAGTGTAGACTTTACTGTGAAATGCTTACTTACAAGCATCTTCCCAACAATGCAGTTGAATAAGGTTTACGTATTGGACCTAAAAGCTCTGACAAAGGCCTGGAGAACAATACGTAAAGCTTAATAAAGGGCAGTGATACTAGCAAGAGCAGTGTGCAGGTTTCTTCTTTTGTCTCATCTTATTCAACTGTTACCGTGCACCTGCAACAAAGATATATCAGATGTGCGAGTGCCTTTTGAATTTTGAATCAACAATGCAGTTAAAAGGAAGAAAATTAACAAATTAATAAAAATAAAATAGCAACACAATAAAATAACACAAAATAATAATGAGGCTATATACAGGCTACTGTATATACAAGGAGTACTGGTACTGAGTCAGGGTACTTGCTTACGAGGCAGTTGGGGTGATTGATTGAGGTAATATGTACATGTAGGTTTGATTAGGTGATTGTTTGAAGTACTATATACAGTACATGTTCCAAGATGGCGTAGCAGTCGGACGTCTGTTTTTGTCTTGTCCTGTCCTGTGTATATATCGTTTTCCTCGTATATATTTTTTATGTTTTTAATCTCAATTTCCATCTACGGACTGAACATACTCTCCTGCAACTCGCCTCACCCAATGTGGTATGGATCTGCTATTTTTTTATACTTTAGAACCGGAATCCCCATCAGAAGCTAGCCAGCTAACTAGCTAGTAGTCAGTTAGCCAGTGCTAGCGGTCATCACCATTAACTCGGACATCAGCCAATCTCAGCCCGGTCAATTCCTGGCGGTCTGTACAGTGCGATATCAACCCAAAGCATATCGAACTGCTTTTCTCTACCACATCTCCGGATTTCTACTGCAAGCTCTGAACCTTTACACCGGATCATTGCAGCTAGCTAGCTGCTATCCAAGTGGCTACTCCTGGCTAACGTCTCTGTCCCAAAGAAAGCACCAGTTAGCCTGGAGCAAGCCTGGACCTAGGCCCATCTCCCGGCTAGCCGAAGAGATTCCATCAGCCAATCCCTGGGCTACAATACCTCTTTTGCCAATTAGCCTGGACCCTTTTACTACCATCACGGAGCCCCGCCCTTCCATCACGACTGGTCGGCCGATGTAACCGTCAAAGGGAGTTTCTACGGGATCTTCCGTTGCATTGTCCCGCCCATCTGCTAGTCTGGTAGCCCGGCCTGCTAGCTATCTGAATCGCCATATCTCCAGCTCACATAGCTACTCCCTAGACCCTATGATCACTCGGCTACACCTGCCTCTCCCTAATGTCAATATGCCTTGTCTACTGCTGTTTTGGTTAGTGATCATTGTCTTATTTCACTGTGGAGCCTCCAGCCCTGCTCAAAATGCCTTAGCTAGTTCTTTTGTTCCACCCCCCACACATGCGTTGTCCTCACCTGGCTTAAATGGTGCCTCTAGAGACAGAGTTCTGTCATACTATCCAGGTATGTGCCCAAACAATTCAAGCTTCTACTTTTAAAAATCCACCTTTCCAGAAACAAGTCTCTCACCGTTGCCGTTTGTTATAGACCCCCTTCAGCCCCCAGCTGTTCCCTAGACACCATATGTGAATTGATCGCCCCCATCTATCTTCAGAGTTTGTACTGTTCGGTGACCTAAACTGGGACATGCTTAAAACCTCTTCAGAATCCGCTTCTTTTTTAAATTTTCGCCTAAAATGACATACCCAAATCTAACTGCCTGTACTCAAGCGCTGAAGCAAGGATATGCATATTCTTATTACCATTTGAAAGGAAACACTTTGACGTTTTTCTAAATGTGAAAGGAATGTAGGAGAATATAACACAATAGATCTGGTAAAAGATAATACCAAGAAAAAACCAACCGTTCTTTTGTATTTTTTGGACAATCATCTTTGAAATGCAAGAAAAGGCCATCATGTATTATTCCAGCCCAGCTGCAATTTAGATGTTAGCCACTTGATGGCAGCAGTGTATGTGCAAAGTTTTATACTGATCCAATGAACCATTGCATTTCTGTTCAAAATTTTGTATGAAGACTGCCCAAATGTACCTATTTGTTTATTAATAACTTGTCATGTTCAAAACTGTGCACTCTCCTCAAACAATAGCATGGTATTCTTTCACTGTAATAGCTACTGTAAATTGGACAGTGCAAATAGATTAACAATAATTACTTCTTGTTACTTACAACCTCATGCTAATCGCAATAGCCTACATTAGATCAACCGTCCCGTGGATGGGACGCCGATCCCAAAGAAGTTTTTAAACACTCCGGCCGTCCTACAATCTAAACTAGATGCCCTCAATCTCACACAAATTATCAAGGAACCTACCAGGTACAACCCTAAATCCATAACCATGGGCACCCTCTTAGATATCATCCTGACCAACTTCCTCTCTAAATACACCTCTGCTGTCTTCAACCAGGATCTCAGCGATCACTGCCTCATTGCCTGCTTGTGTAATGGGTACGCGGTCAAACGACCACCCCTCATCACTGTTAAACGCTCCCTAAAACACTTCAGCGAGCAGGCCTTTCTAGTCAACTTGGCCCGGGTATCCTGGAAGGATATTGACCTCATCCCGTCAGTAGAAGATGCCTGGTTGCTCTTCAAAAGTGCTTTCCTCAGCATCTTAAAAAAGAGTGCCCCGTTAAAAAAATGTAGAACTAAGAACAGATATAGCCCTTGGTTCACCCCAGACTTGACTGCACTTGACCAGCACAAAAACATCCTGTGGCGTTCTGCAATTGCATCGAAAAGCCCCCGCAATATGCAACTTTTCAGGGAAGTCAGGAACCAATATACTCAGTCAGTTAGAAAGGCTAAGGCTAGCTTATTCAAACAGAAATTTGCATTCTGTAGCACTAATTCCAAAAAGTTTTGGACACTATAAAGTCCATGGAGAATAAAAGCATCTCTTCCCAGCTGCCCACTGCACTGAGGATAGGAAACACTGTCACCACCGATAAATCTACAATAATCGATAGTTTCAATAACATATTTCTACGGCTGGCCATGCCTTCCACCTGGGTACCCCTACCCCAGCCAGCATCTCAGCACCCCCTGCAGCAACTTGCCCAAGCCCACCCCCACTTCTCCTTCACCCAAATCCAGACAGCTGATGTTCTGAAAGAGCTGCAAAATCTGGATCTCTACAAATCAGCTGGGCTAGACAATCTGAACCCTCTCTTTCTAAAATTATCCGCCGAAATTGTTGGAACCACTATTACCAGCATATTCAACCTCTGTTTCGTATCGTCTGAGATCCCCAAAATTGGAAATTTGCCGCAGTCATCCCCCTCTTCAAAGGGGGAAACACTCTAGACCCGAACAGTTATAGACCTATATCCATCCTGCCCTGCCTTTCTAAAATCTTCAAAAGCCAAGATAACAAACAGATCACCGACCATTGTGAATCCCAATGTACATTGGTGAATCCCAATGTACCTTCTCCACTACGCAATCTGGTTTCCGACCTGGTCATGGTTGCACCTCAGCCACGCTTAAGGTCCTAAACAATATCATAACCGCCATCGATAAAAGACAGTACTGTGCAGCCGTCTTCATCGACCTGGACAAGGCTTTCGACTCTGTCAATCATCGCATTCTTATCGGCAGTCTCAATAGCCTTGGCTTCTCAAATGACTGCCTAGCCTGGTTCACCAACTACTTGTCAAATAGAGTTCAGTGTGTCAAATCGAAGGGCCTGTTGTCCGGACCTCTGGCAGTCTTTATGGGGGTGCCACAGGGTTCAATTCTCGGGCCGACTCTTTTCTCTGTATATATCGATGATGTCGCTCTTGCTGCTGGTGATTCTCTGATCAACCTCTACACAGACGACACCATTCTGTATACTTTTGGCCCTTCTTTGGACACTGTGCTAACAAACATCCAGACGAGCTTCAACACCATACAAGCTCCTTTTGTGGCCTCCAACTCTTTCAAACGCTAGTAAAAGTAAGTGCATGCTCTTCAATCGATTGCGGCTCGCACCCTCCCGCCCGACCAGCATCACTACTCTGGACGGTTCTGACTTAGAATATGTGGACAACTACAAATACCTAGGTGTCTGGTTAGACTGTAAACTCTCCTTCCAGACTCACATTAAGCATCTCCAATCCAAAATTAAATCTAGAATCAGCTTCCTATTTCGCAACAAAGCCTCCTTCACTCATGCTGCCAAACATACCCTCGTAAAACTGACTATGCTACTTATCCTTGACTTTGGTGATGTCATTTACAAAAATGCCTCCAACACTTTACTCAACAAACTGGATGTTTTCTATCACAGTGCTAACCGTTTTGTCACCAAAGCCCCATATACTACCCACCACTGTGACCTGTGTGCTCTCGTTGGCTGGCCTTCACTACATATTCATCGTCAAACCCACTGGCTCCAGGTCATCTATAAGTCTTTGCTAGGTAAAGCCCCGCCTTATCTCAACTCACTGGTCACCATAGAAACACCCACCCATAGCACGTGCTCCAGCAGGTATATTTCGCTGGACATCCCCAAAGCAAACACTTCCTTTGGCCGCCTTTCCTTCCAGTTCTCTGCTGCCAATGACTGGAACAATTTGCAAAAATCGCTGAAGCTGGAGTCTTATATCTCCCTCTCTAACTTTAAGTATCAGATGTCAGAGCAGCTTACCGACCACTGTACCTGTACACAGCCAATCTGTAAACAGCACACCAAACTACCTCATCCCCATATTGTTACTTATCCTCTTGCTCTTTTGCACCCCAGTATCTCTACTTGCACATCGTCATCTGCACATATATCACTCCAGTGTTAATGCTAAATTGTAATTATTTTGCCTCTATGGCCTATTTATTGTCTTACCTCCCTACACTTCTACATTTGCACACACTGTACATAGATGGTTCTTTTCCTATTGACTGTACGTTTGTTTGTGTAACTCTGTGTTGTTGTTTTTGTCGCACTGCTTTGCTTTATCTTGGCCAGGTCGCAGTTGTAAATGAGAACCTCTTCTCAACTGGCCTACTTGGTTAAATAAAGGTGAAATAAAAAAATTACAAATTAAAATTAAAATGTAGGTAAGGAGTGAGCAGAAAGTATGGGTAGCTGTTTAATTAACTTCTCAGCAGTCCTATGGCTTTGGGGTAGAAGCTGTTCAGGAGCCTTTTGTTCCCAGACCTGGTCCGGTACCATTTACCATGCGGTAGCAGAGAGAACAGACTGTGACTTGGGTGGCTGGAGGTGTTGACAATTTTAAGGGCCTTCCTCTGACACCGCCTGGTATAGTGGTCCTGTATGGCAGGAGCTTGGCCACGGTGATGTACTGGGCCGTACACACTACCCTCTGTAGTGCCTTGCGGTGCAGCCAGTCAAGATACTCTCAATGGTACAGCTGATGAACATTTTGAGGATCTGAGGGCCCATGCCAAATCTTGGGTGAAGAGGCGTTGTTGTGCCCTCTTCACGACTGTGTTGTTGTGTTTGAACCATAATAGAAATTTGAAGCGCTCTGCCTCCTTTTCCTGTAGTCCACGATCAGCTCATTTGTCTTGTTGACATTGAGGGAGAGGTTGTTGTCCTGGCACCAGACTGCCAGGTCTCTGACCTCCTCCCTGTAGACTTTCTCATTGTTGTCTGTGATCAGGCCTACCACCGCCGTGTTGTCAGCAAACTTGCTGATGGTGTTGGAGTTGTGTGCAGCCACGCAGTCGTGGGTGAACAGGCTAATCACGCACCCCTGTGGGGCCCGTGTGTTGAGGGTAAGCGTGGCGGATGTGTTGTTGCCTACTCTCCACCTCAGGGCGGCCCATCAGAAAGTTTTCAGTATCCAATTGAAGAGAGAGGTATTTAGTGCAAGGGCACTATGGAGGGCACTATGGTGTTGAACACTGATCTGTAGTCAATGAACATTCCTCACGTAGGTGTTCCTTTTGTCCATGTGAGAAAGGGTAATGTGGAGTGCAATAAAGTTTGCATCAACTGTGGATCTGTTAGGGTGGTATGCGAATTGGCGTGAGTCGACGATGTCTGGGATGATGGTGCTGATGTGAGCCTTTGAAAGCATATCATGGCTACAGAAGTGAGTGCTAATGGGCGATAGTCATTTAGACAGGTTACCTATGGAGGTCTGTTTGAAACATGTGGGTATTACAGACTTGGTCAGGGAGAGGTTGAAAATGTCAGTAAAGACACTTGCTAGCTGGTCAGCGCATGCTCTGAGTACGCATCCTGGAAATCCATCTGGCCCTGTGGCCCTGTGAATGTTAACCTGTTTAAAGGTCTTAGCGGTCTTACAACACATTGGCTACGGGGAGACTGATCACACACTCATCCAGAACAGCTGGTACTCTCATGCATGGTTCAGTGTTGCTTGACTCAATGCAAGTATATAAGGCATTAGGCTTGCATCACTGGGCAGCTCACGGCTGGGTTTCCCTTTGTAATCCATGATTGTTTGCAATCCTTGCCACATGTCACGAGTGTCAGAGCCGGTGTAGTAGGAATCCATAGCTTCTGGTTAGGATATGTACGTACGGTCACTTTGGAGACTATGACATCAATGCACTTATAAATGAAGCCGGTGACCGATGTGGTAAACTCCTTAACCTGTTTGGGGTGCAAGCCCGACCTCGGACCGAAAATGACAACAGCTGCAGAGCGCGAAATTCAAAATCTATTTTTTAAAAATATTTAACTTTTACACATTAACAAGTCCAATACAGCATTTGAAAGATAAACATCTTGTCAATCCAGCCAACATGTCCGATTTTTTAAATGTTTTACAGAGAAAACACCACATATATTTATGTTAGCTCACCACCAAATACAAAAGTGGACAGACACGTATGAATTATGATTATGAAGTATGAATTATGATTGAAGTAGCATGCACAACCAACCGAAATAAACTAAAACCAACCTAAAGAGCCCAGAAAAAACGACCTCAGATGACAGTCATATAACATGTTACACAATAAATCTATGTTTTGTTCATAAAAAGTGCATATTTTAGCTATAAATCTGTTTTACATTGATGCTACCCAAAAATGCTAATACATAGCTACAGTCTGAATCCAGCCGGGAGTAGCCAGAGAAAATACATACACCAACGTCGGCTACTAATTACACCTCATAAAACATTTCAGAAAAACATATGGTGGATAACTAATGAAAGACAGATATCTTGTGAATACAGACAACATTTCCGATTTTTGAAGTGTTTTACAGCGAAAACACAATATATCGTTATATTAGCTAACATCATAAGCTAGCATAAGGCAGCATTGATTCTAGTCAAGCGCTAGCCTAGCATAGTTAGCAGCGTTAGCATTCAACAGTTCGACATATATATGAAAAAGCATCCCAAATTGGGTCTTATCTTTCTTGGTACTCCATCAGAATGTTGTAACGGGGTCCAATGTCCAGTAGAGTCTTTAGTTGGGTTCCAGAACGAATGATTTCCCTCTTTCGTTAGCTAGCACGGTAGCATTGCTGCGCCAGAAAGCGTTTCTTCAAAAAATTCTTCCGTCGTTTCACATCTAAAGTCCAGAATAAATTGCAATAATATAATTAAAGTATATTGAAAAAACAACCTTTAGGATGATTTTGTGACATGTAGCAAATAATATCGTAGTCAGGCATCATATTCAAAGTTATCTACCTTGTTCCAGAAGCCGAGATCAAATTATCCTTCGCGCCCGGATTTTTATTTTAACTGCGCATGTCTCACAAGAAGTTCTGTTATTCAGTCCAGGGACGAGATATTCGACCCCTTTCAATTCTCACTTCCGCATTACAGTCTGACGTACACCTCTGACGTGTCTCTATGGTCCCAAGTCAAATGGCCTTTTATAGAGAAGGTCTTAAAGAGACACATCGCATTTTGGGAAACTCAATTCGGCTGGGAAAATGGCTGTAAAAATATTTCTGTTCGACTTAGAGAAACAATTCAAACCTTTTTAGAAACTACAGACTGTTATCTATCCAACAGTAGTAAATATATGCATATTGGAAAATAAAAAGTTTCTTAGGAGGCCGTTTGAAAATGTGCACACATTTTCCAGTTTTTTCAATATTCAGCGTGCAGCCAGAACAGGTTAACTTCTTTGGGCTGCAAGCCCGAAGCCGGAAACAATATGACAACAGCCACTTCAAGTGCAGGGCGTGAAATTCAAAATATATTTTTTAGAAATATTTCACTTTCACACATTAAACCTGTCTAGGATCAGCGTGGCGCTAGCGGCACTCCCCCCCCCCCCCCACTGAAAAACCAGTGCCGCGAAATTCAAAAAAAATATTTTTTTTAAATATTTAACTTTCACACATTAAAGTCCAATACAGCTAATGAAAGACACAGATCTTATGAATCCAGTCAACATTTCCGATTTTTAAAATGTTTTACAGGGAAGACACAATATGTAAAGATGTACATCTATTACCTAAAAACACATTAGCATATTCCACCATCTTTTATTTGTCCACCAACACCAGTAGCCATCACCAATTCGGCTAAACTAAGATATTTATAGCCCCTAACCAACAAAAAAACTCATTAGATGACAGTCTGATAACATATTTATGGTATGGGATAGGTTTTGTTAGAAAAAAGTGCATATTTCAGGTATATGGCATAGTTTACAATTGCACCCACCATCACAAATGGACTAGAATAATTACAATGAGCAACGTGTTTACCTAACTACTAATCATCAAACATTTCGTAAAAATACACAGCATACACGAATCGAAAGACACAGATCCTGTGAATACAGACAATATTTCAGATTTTCTAAGTGTCTTACAGCGAAAACACAATAAATCGTTATATTAGCTTAGCACATAGCAATTAGCAGCCCAGCATTGATTCTAGCCAAAGTGAGCGATAAAAGTCAACATCGCCAAAAGATATTAATTTTTTCACTAACCTTCTCAGAATTCTTCCGATGACACTCCTGTAACATCACATTACAACATGCATATACAGTTTGATCGAAAATGTTTATATTTAGCCACCAAAATCATGGTTAGACAATGTGAAATGTAGACAAGCTGGTAAAGAAAACGTCCTTGCGCCACTTAGACAGTGATCTACTCTTATACATAAATACTCATAAACGTGACTAAAAAATATAGGGTGGACAGGGATTGATAGACAATTTAATTCTTAATACAATTGCGTTATTACATTTTTTAATTTATCCTTACTTTTCAATACAGTTTGCGCCAAGCGAAGCTACGTCAAAAAACATGGCGTCCTAAGCCACTAAAATGTTTCGACAGAAACACGATTTATCATAATAAAAATGTCCTACCTTGAGCTGTTCTTCCATCAGTATCTTGGGCAAAGGATCCTTTCTTGGGAGAAATCGTCTTTTGGTGGAAAGCTGTCCTCTTGCCATGTG
Organism: Salvelinus fontinalis; assembly: GCF_029448725.1. Classification (NCBI taxonomy): domain Eukaryota; kingdom Metazoa; phylum Chordata; class Actinopteri; order Salmoniformes; family Salmonidae; genus Salvelinus; species Salvelinus fontinalis. Next base: position 24,330,251 of record NC_074666.1, read on the forward strand.
GAAATGTCAACTACGTTCGGGATGAACTGAAAAGCGTGTCCAACTTTTCACATCGTTGCAAAAATAAATGTCCCAAAATCGCACTAAACGGATATAAATTGCTATAAAACGCTTTAAATTAACTACTTTGTGATGTTTGTAACTCCTATAACGAGTGAAAAGATGACCGGAGAAATATAACAGGCTAAACTAACGCTTGGAACAGGAGAGGGTCGGTGTCTTCCACGCGCGTTACGCAGCAAGAAAAGACTTGCTAGCTAAAGGTTTTTTTCATTTGTAGGGCCTGTGAACGAGCAATCGAGCCCGTTGGAATCGTCATCACGTAAAGGCATCCAGGGGAAGACGTAAGAAGTGTCCGTATAGTCATAGCAACGACAGAGCCCTTTTAAATGACTTCAGAAAAGTGGCCAACGTTTCTCAAATCTGACTCCATGTCAGGGAAATTGCTGTAGAATGGGCTCTGTTCCACTTAGAGACAAAATTTCAACTCCTATAGAAACTATAGACTGTTTTCTATCCAATAATAATAATAATATGCATATTGTACGATCAAGGATTTTGTGGGAAGCCGTTTAAAAAATTAGCCACATTAGCATAAATAGTCTAAACAGCGCCCCCATCCCCAACAGGTTATCAAGTCCAATACAGCATATGAAAGATAAACATCTTGTGAATCCAGCGAACATGTCCGATTTTTAAAATGTTTTACAGCGAAAACACCACATATATTTATGTTAGCTCACCACCAAATACAAAAAAGGACAGACATTTTTCACAGCACAGGTAGCATGCACAAAGCCAACCTAACTAACCAAGTACCAACCAAACTAACCAAGAAACAACTTCATCAGATGACAGTCTTATAACATGTTATACAATAAATCTATGTTTTGTTCGAAAAATGTGAATATTTGAGGTATAAATCAATTTTACATTGCAGCTACCATCACAACTACCGTCACAAATAGGACTGAAGCAGCCAGAGTAATTACAGACACCAACGTCAAATACCTAAATACTCATCATAAAACATTTCTGAAAAATCGATGGTGTATAGCAAATTAAAGACAAACATCTTGTGAATCCAGCCAATATTTCCGATATCTTAAGTGTTTTACAGCGAAAACACAATAAGCATTATATTAGCTTACTACAATAGCCTACCACACTACCGCATTCATTCATCAAGGCACGTTAGCGATAGCAATAGGCACATTAGCGATAGCGAATAAACCAGCAAAAGATATATAATTTTTGACTAACCTTGATAAGCTTCATCAGATGACAGTACTATAACATCAGGTTATACATACACTTACGTTTTGTTTGAAAATGTGCATATTTAGAGCTGAAATCAGTGGTTATACATTGTGCTAACGTAGCATCTTTTTCCCAGAATGTGCGGATATTTTTATGGCACTCAACTCTTCTGACCAAATAACTATACATAAACGTTACTAAAAAATACATGTTGTATAGGAAATTATAGATACACTAGTTCTTAATGCAATCGCCGTGTTAGAATTCTAAAAATAACTTCATTACGACATCCAGCTTAGGTATAGCGAGAGAGTACCCAAAATCTGGGCGCAAACGACTATTTCACATGTTCGACAGATATATGAAATAGCATCATAAAATGGGTCCTACTTTTGACGATCTTTCATCAGAACGTTGTACAAGGGGTCCTTTGTCGGGAACAATCGTTGTTTGGATTTAGAATGTCCTCTTCTCCAGTCAATTAGCACGGAAAGCTTGCAAAGTGGCTCGAAGCTCTCCTTCCTGAACAAAGGCACACAACGCAACACGCCTAACGTCCCGAAAAAAATTCAATAATCTAATAAAACTATATTGAAAAAACATACTTTACGATGATATTGTCACATGTATCAAATAAAATCAAAGCTGGAGATATTAGTCGTCTATAACGACAGCTGTACAGAAGGCAAAACCAGGTCCCTTCACGCGCTCTCCAGAAAACAGGAAACTGGTGATACGTCATACAAAGAGCTTTTGTTCGACCCCAGATCAAGTTACACACTCCATTTCTTCTCTCACTGCCTGTCGACATCTAGTGGAAGACGTATGAAGTGCATGTATACTGATAGATATCAAGGACATTTATAGGCAGGCCCTAGAACAGAGCATCGATTTCAGATTTTCCACTTCCTGTCAGGAAGTTTGATGCAAAAGGAGTTCTGTTTTACTCACAGATATAATTCAAACGGGTTTTAGAAACTAGAGAGTGTTTTCTATCCAATAGTAATAATAATATGCATATTGTACGAGCAAGAATTGAGTACGAGGCCGTTTGAAATGGGCACCTTTTATCCGGCTACTCAATACTGCCCCTGCAGCCCAAACAGGTTAATGCCATCGGATGAATCCCGGAACATATTCCAGTCTGTGCTAGCGAAACAGTCTGGTAGCTTAGTGTCCTCTTCATCGGACTACTTCTGTATTGAGTGCATCACTGGTACTTCCTGAGTTTTTGTTTTAAGCAGGATGGAGTTATGGTCAGATTTGACAAATAGAGGGCGAGGGAGAGCTTTGTATGCGTGAGCTAGAGTTTTTTGCCTCTAATTGCACAGGAGACATGCTGGTAGAAATTAGGTAAAATGTATTTAAATTTCCCCGCATTCAAATCCCCGGCCACTAGGAGCGCCATATCTGGGTGAACATGTATTTGTTTGCTTATGGCCTTATACAGCTCGTTGAGTGCGGTCTTAGTTCCAGCATCGGTTTATGGGGGTAAATAGACAGCTACGAAAATAGCTACAGCTTATCATCAGGTATTCTAACTCAGGCAAGCAGAACCTTGTGACTTCCTTAATATTAGAGATCCCACACCAACTGTTGTTGGCATAGAGACACCCCCCCCCCCACCCCTCAGCTTAACGAACGCAGCTGTTTTGTCCTGCAGATGTATAGAAAAACCAACTAGATTTATATTTTCCATGTCCTTGTTCAGGCACGACTGGGTGAAACACAGGATATTACAGTTCTTCAGATCACATTTATAGGATGGTCTCGAACTGAGCTCATCCAGTTTTTCCTAGCCACCATGCTTGCTGTTTGGGGTTTTAGGCTGGTTTTCTGTATAGCACTTTGTGACATAAATACATTTGATTGATATTTTTCAATGATTGCACGTTCGCCAATAGAACGGAGGGTAATGGCGATTTATCCACTCGCGGTCACAGTCTTGTTAGATATCCCGCTCGCCGACCTCTATAGCGCCGCCTCCTCCAAGTGACGAGCATGAAGGCATTTAGCTCGCCTTGTAGGCACTGGGCAGCTCACAGCTGGCTTTCCCTTTGTAATTCGTGATAGTTTGCAATCCCTGCATCAGCCGACGAGTGTCAGAGCCGGTGTAGTAGGATTTGATTTTAGTCCTGTATTGATGCTTTGCCTGTTTGATGGTTCATTGGAGGGCGTAGTTTAAAAAAAATAAACGTCCAGATCTGTGTCCTGCTCAGTGAAGCGGCAGCTCTAGCCTTTAGCTTAGTGTGGATGTTGCCTGTAATCCATTGCTTCTGGTTAGGATATGTATGTATGGTCACTGTGGGGATTACGACATCAATGCACTTATTAATGAAGCTGATCTGGAATGAGCATTATGTCCTCCAACTCTGATTCGTTGAAATAGAAGTCCTCAGCCAAATGTAGGTTAGTAATTGCTGTTTTGATGTCCAGATGCTCTTTTCAGTCATATGAAACGATGGCCAAAACATTACATACAAAAAAAGTTAGGATCAATAAAAAGAAAACACACAAAATAGCACAATTGCTCAGGAGCACGTAAAACACCGGCCATACCTTTCGGCACCATTACAAGAATGTGCCTAAAAATACACTCCCCCAAACCAATGCCTCCCAGACACACACGCGCGCACGCACGCACGCACGCACGCACGCACGCACGCACGCACGCACGCACGCACGCACACACACACACACACACACACACACACACACACACACACACGTGCATTCTGTAGTCTGCCACAGGTCATAACTGAAATACTTTTTGTCGATCCATCATTGTTTAGTGTCTCAGTGAAAACCTTACAGCCCATGGGTGTATTGTTAAAACAATGCAGTAATAAGAAATAAGCAATAAGCAGGAAAGCAGTTTAGTCTATAGTTATTTTTAAGAGGCATGGCCCTGTTTCAGTTACTATGGCCTCTCTTTGATCCTAGTAGGATAATTATCTTCTTGCCACTAGGGGGGTGCCATTTCGACATAGTACAAATTCGTTTCCAAATTAAACTGCCTCGTACTCAATTCTTGCTCGTACAATATGCATATTATTATTACTATTGGATAGAAAACACTCTCTCGTTTCTAAAACCGTTTGAATTATGTCTGTAAGTGAAACAGAACTAGACTTAGAACAATTCTCCTATGAGGATTTGAAAATGCTGAAATCGGCTTGCTGTTCCCAGACCTGTGGATAACTCTGACTGTCTTCTATTGGTTGAGATGCACTGCATACGCCTTCCCCTGGTTGTTAGCGAATAGGGAGTATTGAAATGGCGTCTCTACGTAGTTCCCAAAGTTTATAAATTGATTGGGAACGAGGTGGCTCATTCTTTTCACCTTCGCTCGTGCGCATTGAGGACCTGGGGACGTTCTTTTGGAACCATCGGTTATAGATCTCAGACATTTCCGGCTGTGTTTTTATTCGATATAGGTGTTGAAGACATCGTAATGTTGTTATTTTGAACCGAATTATATCAGTTTATGTCAGTATATTGCGATTTTCGGGTATTTATTTCCTTGGCGCTGTAGGAATTTGGGTATCTCTCTCTTTCGTGCTAATGTTTACTGCTAATTGCAACTCTGAAGAGGACGTTCTCCAACCTATCAACGATTCTTTTTGACAAAGGACACCTTTCCCAAGATTCTGATGAGAGTTCATCGAAAAGTAAGAACTATTTATGCTGATAATTCATTGTTCTGTTGAAAAATGTAAAATGCATGAAACGCCATTGCTTGCAGTGTAGCATTGTGTTATCGCAGCCTGTATTGCGCAGTAAGGTTCATTTTAAAAATGTAATTCAGCGATTGCATTAAGAACTAATTTGTCTTTCAATTGCTGTCCAACCTGTATTTTTTTTGTCAAGTTTATGAATAGTTTTCGATAAGAGTAGGTGGCTTTCCAAGATGGCGCGGGACAGATTGCTTGAGCTCTTGGCACTTTTCACATTGTATAAGCACAATTTGTGCCGCTAAATATGCACATTTTCGAACAAACTCTATATGCATTGTATAATATGATGTTACAGGACTGTCATCTGAAGAATTCTGAGAAGGTTAGTGAAAAAATTTATATATTTTGGTGGTTTATACGTTATAGCTATTTTTGCCTTGAATCAATGCTGGTGTGATGTTCGCTATTGTGCTAAGCTAATATAACGCTATATTGTGTTTTCGCTGTAAATCTGAAATATTGTCTTGATTCACAAGATCTATGTCTTTCATCTGCTGCACGCAGTGTATTTTTAAGAAATGTTTTATGATGAGTAATTAGCTAATACACGATGGTCTCTGTAGTTATCTAGTGGCTTTGGTGAGAGTTGTAATGGTGGCTGCAATGGTAAACTCTGATTTATACCTGAAATATGCACATTTTTCTAACAAAACCTATGCTATACAATAAATATGTTATCAGACTGTCATCTGATGAGGTTGTTTCTTGGTTAGTGGCTATTTATATCTTTATTTGGTCGAATTTGTGATAGCTGCTGCTGGAGTAAAAAATTGTGGAGTATGGGAGTGGTGTCTTTTGCTAACGTGGTTAGCTAATAGATTTACATATTTTGTCTTCCCTGTAAAACATTTTAAAAATCAGAAATGATGGCTTTATTTACAAGATGTGTATCTTTCATTTGGTGTCTTGGACTTGTGATTTCATGAACATTTTATTATATGATATCCCTGTGGCTTTAGGCTAGGCTATGCTAGTCAGCTTTTGTGATGGGGGTGCTCCCGGATCCGGGTTTGGTAGGCGTTAGAGGATAATTGCATTCTCTTTATAGCTAGCTGTCTCATTTCCAATAGAATGTTTCTTTACCAAAACATTAATCTCAAAGGCAGTTTGAACTGGAGGTTCGTGGGGATCGTGTGCTAACAGAGCAGGACAAGGATGAGCTTCCTCACAGTTCTCTGCTTTGACATTTGACAGGACATGAACACTTAAAACTTCAACAGAGTTGTATTACGTCACATCTGTTTAACTGCACCAGCCTAAAGCACACACACAACAACATTTTATTTTCCTCTCTACCCTTGCATACAATTTGAGTCTCCATCTCTCTCTCGCTCTCTCTCTCTCTAGCATCAGACACAGTACAAGATGAATAGTCTGCCATTTGTGTTGACATTTAAGAGATGAGGCTTGTTCTGGATAAACAACATGAGGGAAAGCAGCATGGAAGAATACACACCTTTTTCCCTAGTGCTAGCAACATGAAAGAATACACACCATTTTCTCCAGTGCTAGCAACATGAAAGAATACACACCATTTTCTCCAGTGCTAGCAACATGAAAGAATACACATCATTTTCTCCACTGCTAGCAACATGAAAGAATACACACCATTTTCTCCAGTGCTAGCAGTGCTCTGAAGCCAAAGGGAGTGTGTGAGAGTGAGTATGAGAGGGGTAAGAGGGCACTACTTTGTCCTCGTCATGCAGCAAGGGCTGCCAACAAATAGTTCACAACAATACATGGCCCATGTCTGACAGGACTTCTCTAACAACATGTCTCTCTATGTTTTTCATGATCTCTGGCTCAAGATTAAACTTTTCCAAAATGGCATGTACCCCTTGGCAGCTGCTTATTTGTAGGAGACATTCACTAGCAGCATGAGCTAAAGTTATTAATGCTTAATTGGAGTCTGGATTTTGTGCTTTTGGTGTAGGAGGTTGTGTGTGCATTTATACAGTAAGTGTGTATGTGCTGTGGTGCACACATGTGTATCTGCATGTGCCCATGGAACATTTTATTGTAGGATTTCCATGCTTCATTGCAAGGTTCCATCCTGCCTTTGTTTAACTCTGTGGAATTTTAAGAACCCCTGTTAGGCTTTAGATTGTTTGGGGGTTTGGAGACCTTCTGCACGAGCTTTATCCCCTCTGGGAAAAAGAGAATGAAAGTTTCTCCACTTCCAGGACCAGCTGGCTGCTGAGAACTGTCTAACAGTGTCAGGTCAGAGAACAGAGGGGACCTGGATGACTGCAGTATGCATGAGTTTGATGGGTGGATTCCTGTGTAGCACCATGCGTGAGTGCTTGTACAGTGGGGAGAACAAGTATTTGATACACTGCCGATTTTGCAGGTTTTCCTACTTAAAAAGCATGTAGAGGTCTGTAATTTTCTATCATAGGTACTCTTCAACTGTGAGAGACTGTCAACGGAATTAAATAATTCCTCTATGTACTTATTAATTAAAATCAATCTGTTTATTTATAAGAATTTGTAAGATACTTATTAACATAAAATAGACAGGATACAGTCTTATTAAAATTAGATAATAGTATTTGTTCTACGAGCACGCTCCCATTTTAACCATAAACAATAGTTTATATACAAGATATGACGTCATTGGTTACAGAATAAATCTCCTCCTCTTGACCAATATAAAACAGGTTCAAAAGTTCATTCCAACTCCCCAGCGCACACACATGACACACAATCTCATTTATTCTCCTAAAGGCTCACTATAATTTATTACCACTTTAGCAGACAACTCAAGATAATGGAAGACCTAAAAAGTTACTCACTGCCTTATCTAAACATCTCAGGGCTAAGTTGGGTCAGTTCAACGACCCTTTTTGCTTACTTTATAACCCACAGCACAAATCTCTCTGACTAAGTTTGAATGGTGTTTTTATCCTCATTGTTCATACTACCTAATCCCTTCCTTATGAATTAACAGTATTAATCAGATATAATAATAATACTGTGCAGAGTTCAATTAGTTATAGTTTTATCTAAATGTAGACAGTTTTAGTCATTTTTCATAAAATTCCTAACAGAGACGGAATCTAAAACAAAAATCCAGAAAATCACATTGTATGATTTTTAAGTAATTCATTTGCATTTTATTGCATGACATAAGTATTTGATACATCAGAAAAGCAGAACTTAATATTTGGTACAGAAACTTTTGTTTGCAATTACAGAGATCATACGTTTCCTGTAGTTCTTGACCAGGTTTGCACACACTGCAGCAGGGATTTTGGCCCACTCCTCCATACAGACCTTCTCTAGATCCTTCAGGTTTCGGGGCTGTCGCTGGGCAATACGGACTTTCAGCTCTTTCCAAAGATTTTCTATTGGGTTCAGGTCTGGAGACTGGCTAGGCCACTCCAGGACCTTGAGATGCTTCTTACGGAGCCACTCCTTAGTTGCCCTGGCTGTGTGTTTCGGGTCATTGTCATGCTGGAAGACCCAGCCACGACCCATCTTCAATGATCTTACTGAGGGAAGGAGGTTGTTGGCCAAGATCTCGCGATACATGGCCCCATCCATCCTCCCCTCAATACGGTGCAGTCATCCTGTCCCCTTTGCAGAAAAGCATCCCCAAAGAAGGATGTTTCCACCTCCATGCTTCACGGTTGGGATAGTGTTCTTGGGGTTGTACTCATCCTTCTTCTTCCTCCAAACACGGCGAGTGGAGTTTAGACCAAAAAGCTCTATTTTTGTCTCATCAGACCACATGACCTTCTCCCATTCCTCCTCTGGATCATCCAGATGGTCATTGGCAAACTTCAGACGAGCCTGGACTTGCGCTGGCTTGAGCAGGGGGACCTTGCGTGCGCTGCAGGATTTTAATCCATGACGGCGTAGTGTGTTACTAATGGTTTTCTTTGAGACTGTGGTCCCAGCTCTCTTCAGGTCATTGACCAGGTCCTGCCGTGTAGTTCTGGGCTGATCCCTCACCTTCCTCATGATCATTGATGCCCCACGAGGTGAGATCTTGCATGGAGCCCCAGACCGAGGGTGATTGACCGTCATCTTGAACTTCTTCCATTTTCTAATAATTGCGCCAACAGTTGTTGCCTTCTCACCAAGCTGCTTGCCTATTGTCCTGTAGCCCATCCCAGCCTTGTGCAGGTCTACAATGTTATCCCTGATGTCCTTACACAGCTCTCTGTTCTTGGCCATTGTGGAGAGGTTGGAGTCTGTTTGATTGAGTGTGTGGACAGGTGTCTTTTATACAGGTAACGAGTTCAAACAGGTGCAGTTAATACAGGTAATGAGTGGAGAACAGGAGGGCTTCTTAAAGAAAAACTAACAGGTCTGTGAGAGCCGGAATTTTTACTGGTTGGTAGGTGATCAAATACTTATGTCATGCAATAAAATGCAAATTAGTTACTTAAAAATCATACAATGTGATTTTCTGGATTTTTGTTTTAGATTCCGTCTCTCACAGTTGAAGTGTACCTATGATAAAAAATGACAGACCTCTACATGCTTTGAAAGTAGGACAACCTGCAAAATCGGCAGTGTATCAAATACTTGTTCTCCCCACTGTATATGTCCCAGCACCTTATGTGTGTTTTATGTAAGAGATTATATTACTTACAAGGAAGGATAGACATCGATGTCAGCGATAAGCAATTTTAATCACACATGAAAAGAAAATGTTTACAGTATGTACTGTGGGCTTTGGTTTATTTCAATGTATATACATTGACCCTGGGATAAGCTGGTAGGGGAATCTGTAAGAGGACTGCAACACTTAATTTGATGCTTAGCTACAATAAAATACTATAGAATATGGACTATCATCTACAATAGGCTCTGAAAATAGTGATTGCAATCTAGCAAACTTTTGAATGTCGTATCTAGTTCAACAACTAGTGCATGTGCTTTGGATGAAAGTTCATGATTTTAACCTGAGGGATGAAGTTTTCTCCATATGATAGACTTGCTAGACTGGGCAAAGGTCTGTAGTTACTAAGGGCAATTCCTGTTCATGCTATGTCTTGATTGGACAATAGGGTGTCAACCAGCCATTAAGGAGCAAATCAGATTTCAGAACACCCATCATATGGACAGGAAGGGATGTAGGTGTCTTCTACAATGACAAGTGCTACTTGCTGTGATAGGGACATCATGCCGAGTTCAAATTAATTGGGAACTTGGAAATCTCTGACTTCCGACTTCAGTATGCTCAAGACAACTGGGAACTCCCAGAAAAACTTGCTCCAACAGGGAAAAATCGTTTGGAACGTTCATCTAACTCAGAATTCCGACTCAGGAACTCAGCCTCTTTCAAGAGCTCTGACTTTCCGACCTGAAGATCACTGACGTCTTGATTTGACATTGTATTTTTCAGAGTTCACAGTTCTCTTGAACACACCATCAGATCTTATATTACAGGGATACCTCAATACCTCATGAATAACATGCTAGGAATTCAAATGATCTGGAGAGAGTTGGTGAAAGGAGGACTTTGTTCGCTGAATTTTCCTAGGCAGCCATTGGAAAAGCATCTTGCACAGCTTTTTGCTTTTAACCTTGGACTTGGTCATGGTCTTAGTGATGGCGTTCGTCAGCAGGGTGCTGTTGTGGGGCAGGGAGGGAGGAGTGTTGTTGTCAGCCCTCTGAGGATACAAAACCTCCAAGAAACATCTCTCTTGCTGCCTGAAGTCATACTCCACACTGCAGGGACAGAGAGATAGAGCAAGAGAGGGTGAAAAAGGAGGAAAGCAAAATCAGGAGGAAAGAGTCCGCCGATCTGACCATGCTTCCTGTGTCTCACCTATATACGATACAAGCAGTCTTCTGACAGGTGGAGCACTCCCGGAGGTCCTGGCCTGTCCTGTAGCATCGCAGACTGAAACAAAGAGCAGGAGATGTTAACTAGAACAAAAGAGGCTTCTCTCTAATTCCTTCCCTCTTCTCTGTAATGTCAGCCATTCACTTTCTCTACTCACTCCTTCTACTTCCCTTTCTATTTCTTCCCTTTCTCAAGTTGGCTTTCTCTTTCTCTTTTCCTCTATCTCTTACCCCTTGTTGAGAGCATGGCTCATCTCAAGGTCTTGGATAATGTTGAGAAGTGTAGTGATCCTGTCCTGGTTGGCTGCCAGGCTGGCCTCCACACACTGCAGCCTCCTCTGGAGAGGGGCTGGCCTGCTGCACTGTGGGGAGAGGGGCAGCAGCAGCAGGTCTGTATCAGCCGGGTGGGAATGAGCCAGCCTAGGGTCGTCTCGGGAGGGTTGTGGGATGATACTCGACAACAAAAATACTGGATGAATCATCTGGTGTGTCTGATTGGGATGGGTGAGGGTGTAGGATGCTAGGTGTGCCATGCGTGATGGTGGCAAAAGGGGGTTGTACTTGGGGTTTATGGCTTTGTGTGTGAGGAGCTCAGTGATTGTGTAAGGACGGGCCTGTGGTATGAGTCGGTGTGTGGGGCTTGTGCGTTTGTGTGGGGTTGGTGTGGAACGGAAGTCTGTGTTTATGTGGGTTGGTGTTTCGGGGATGGGTTTGACATGTGCAGTAGTGTTTGTCTGTGATGCAATGAGGGGCTTAGAATCTGTTTGTGTCTGTGGTGTGCTGGAAGGTGGAGCATAATTTGTGTATATCTGCCTGTCAAGGCTGAATCTAAATGTGGTATTTGCATGTGTATGTAACACGCTGGAGGGAATGTGCTCTTTGTGACACTCAGATCCAGGTTTTAGGTTTGTGAAAAGGTCTCCCTGATGTTGTGTGACAATGTGTCCCTGCTGTTCCCATTCTTTGTTTATCTTTATTTCAGTGATGTGTTTTGGAAGGTTAGTGACCTGTGATGCATTGAATATTCCAGAGTGTCTTTCCTGATGTGTCTGTGATACGATGACAGGAGTACAGTGTCTACTTTTGCTAGACAGAGACAATACTTTGGCATATACATTTGCATGCATTATTGGATCAACCTCAAATCTGTTATGAGAGCTGGTGTGAAGGGCAGCGGTTTGTTCAATATGTGTATTTCTAAATGTGCTGTTATTCTGTGTGTTAGTGGTTGATCTGTTTGATGGGTCAGGTGGTTTATTGTTGTGTGTCTGTGTCATGATCAGTGGTCTACAGATCGTCAGTGACGTGGATGAGGACTGATGCTGCGTAGCTGTGTATAAGGCATTTGAAGAGAGAGAGGATATAGTTGTATGTGATGCGTTATCAACGTTAGGGGGTGTTATGGGGGATGCATCAGGGGAACTAGGTGTGTGTGATGTGTTTGACAGGTTAAGGGTATGGAACAAATGTTTTGTGGGTGTATTTGTGTGTGAGGGGTTATAATAGCTTGTGGGAGTAGTTGTGTGTGAGGGGTTATAATAGCTTGTGGGAGTAGTTGTGTGTGAGGGGTTATAATAGCTTGTGGGAGTAGTTGTGTGTGAGGGGTTATAATAGCTTGTGGGAGTAGTTGTGTGTGAGGGGTTATAATAGCTTGTGGGAGTAGTTGTGTGTGAGGGGTTATAATAGCTTGTGGGAGTAGTTGTGTGTGAGGGGTTATAATAGCTTGTGGGAGTAGTTGTGTGTGATGGGTTATAATAGCTTGTGGGAGTAGTTGTGTGTGATGGGTTATAATAGCTTGTGGGAGTAGTTGTGTGTGAGGGGTTATAATAGCTTGTGGGTGTATTTGTGTGTGAGGGGTTATAATAGCTTGTGGGAGTAGTTGTGTGTGAGGGGTTATAATAGCTTGTGGGAGTAGTTGTGTGTGAGGGGTTATAATAGCTTGTGGGAGTAGTTGTGTGTGAGGGGTTATAATAGCTTGTGGGAGTAGTTGTGTGTGAGGGGTTATAATAGCTTGTGGGAGTAGTTGTGTGTGAGGGGTTATAATAGCTTGTGGGTGTAGTTGTGTGTGAGGGGTTATGATAGCTTGTGGGAGTAGTTGTGTGTGAGGGGTTGTAAGGGTAAGAGAGAGGGGCTTTGCATGGTGTGTTTGCTGCTTTTAGAGTTGTAGCTATGTGTAATGTGTTAGCGAGGCTAGAGAGTGTTGTTCTATGTATCGTTTTAGTAGCACTGTTTAGGAGTGTTGTGGTTGTCGTCGGTGTGCTTTCAGGGGTGGGAGCTGTAGCTGTGTGTGTGTTAGCTGGGTAAGGGGATGCACTTCTATGTAATGTTGTAGCAGTGTTAGACTGTGTTGTTGTGTTTTCAGGCTTAGGTGCTCTAATAACATGGGATGGATTAACATGGTTTGGAGGAAAGGTTCTGTATGGTGTGTTTGGAGGATACGGGTGAGTAGATGTACATGATGTGTTTGATGGGTTGGGCTGTGTATTTGGGTGTGTGGGTGTCTTTGGATGTTTACGGTGTGTCCGTGGCGTGTTTGCCCTGGTGGCTATTGCGATCTGAGGATACATTTTGAGTATTTTCGGTCGAGGAATCTTACTCCAGTGAGATGGGGTCTCAAAGGTGTTGGCATCTGCACACCTGGGTTCAATAGTTGCCTTAGTGACTGTTATAGATTTTGTGTGTAAGATGGTTCTTTGGCAGGTTGGCTTGTCTGAGTGTGTATGTGAAGGTGTAACTAGGGTTTCTACTGGGGCTCTGATAGAGGTATGCAGGGGGTATGTATGATGTGAGGTATAACCATTAGTCTGTTTCAGATCTTTGGTTTTCCATGCAGGCGCTGGGTTTGCAGGCAGGTTGGGCTTCCTGTCTTTATTGTTGTGAATAGGGGGTTTACAGCGGGGGTGGGTGGATTGAGATTCTGTTTGTGTCAGCTGTCTTTGTAACAGATCCCTGTCTGCAAGCCTCGGAATGGAGCATGTAGAGTTCCTTTCTTTCTCAGAATGTGAAGGGAGAAGGTGGTTTCTGTCTGTGAGTGAAATAGGTGTTTTCATGGCTGTTGTTCCTTCAGGGCATGCAGAGGAAGGGCTCTTAACTTCCAGACTGGCATCTCCATCTCCAGCTCCAGGGACCACAGTCTGTCTCCCTCCACAGTGTCTGCACATTTGCTGGAGCATCCAGAGAGGTGGGGGAGCAGGTGGTCGTTTTGCATTCCCACAATATGAATGTGCCACAGAATGTTCTTTAGGTTTTGATTGGTCCCTTCCTCGAGAGGACATGGTCGAGACAGGCTCCGCCTCATCACTGCCGTCAATACAAATCCCTCCTATAGCCTCCGAGTCAACGATGCTGCCATTTGTGTAACGCAAGTCCCGCCTCCCTTTGATCTTGCCGTTCCCCACGCCCCCTAATAGGTGTGGGTTAGTCTTGATTGCTTGGGCATAGCAATAAGTCCCACTTTTCCATTGGTTGAAGACCACATTCTCTGTAAGCTCACTGGAAATCTCTTCAAATGTCACACCCTTTTTGGTCTTGGAATCTAAACTCCTCTGTTTTGAAAGAACACCTCTTTGTCTGACACTCTTAGTCCGTCTGATTCCGTCCTCTTCCTTTGCCTCTTTTGGGATGTAGCCATTGCATGTAGGAGTAATGCTTCTTTCTGATTGACTGGGGAATGTGCCTGTTAGTTTTGTCCTGTGCAGGATGGGTGGAGCTCTCACGCCGGGTGAAGTCTGCACTCCGATGCTGCACTGGGGACCCCATGTCAGTGGCAGCACTCCTCCAGCCCTCTCCCCCCCTGCTGTACTCCAACCACGCACCCCCACCAGGGCAGGAACTCCCAGTACTGGCACAGGAGTGGTCAGGTCAGCCGCCCGTCTCCCCATCACCTGGCCAACTGACTCAGTTGCCTGAAAACCCAGGAGAGCTTGTGTCCACCATCACATCTATGGGAAAGTCAAGGTTAGTTTACTGTAAAGAGCACATTAGGATGTCTCATTTTGATAAGGCACTGTGAAAGGAATCTTTACCAGGGCAGAACAATTGGATTCCAACAAAGTACAAATCAAGGACACTGCCAGAGCTGCCCATACGCATCAGAAATAGAGGACAAGCAAAGGTCTAAAGCCTTGATAGCAAATTGGAGATAGTCATGAATAATGGACCTTTTCTCGTCTACCACAAGTTAGAACAAACATGAAAGAATTTAGAAGGATAAACCCTACAGTGACAATGTGAGAGATAAACCCTACAGTGACAATGTGAGAGATAAACCCTACACTGACAATGTGAGAGATAAACCCTACACTGACAATGTGAGAGATAAACACTACACTGACAATGTGAGACAATATTATGTCAGATAATGTAGAAGAGGTTGTTTTAGTATTGTGAGCTGAATTACAGTACCCTCATAACACCAAGGTGTCACAGAGCAGGACAGGGGGGTGCATGACAGTCAAGAAACACAGTCTTTGGAGTCCTTCCTTTGACCCTTGCTTAATTTTAGTCAAAGGAAAACCTTACTGGATTCAGCACATTATATTCAGAACATAAAAGCATGGCCTGCCCAGGTTCTGTTTCCTTCAGAGGTCATATTTCACAGAGATCATCTAGTCACAGCATGACTCCTGTGGTGACCTCTCTCTCTGTCTCCCTCATGGGCATCCTCTCACACCGTCCTGTCCCCACCTTGGGCGGGGTATAATGTATGAATTTATGCTAACGACTTATTAAAGCCTGACAAGGGGAAATGAATCAGTGACTGTGTGTGCATTTAACTGACGCAGTAAATGCCAGAGTAGCAGAGTGTGTATGTGTGTCTTTATTTGACTGATGCATGCAACTATAGTTTGTGGCCTAAGCAAGGACAATTGTGTGTGTGTGTGTGTGTGTGTGTGTGTGTGTGTGTGTGTGTGTGTGTGTGTGTGTGTGTGTGTGTGTGTGTGTGTGTGTGTGTGTGTGTGTGTGTGTGTGTGTGTGTGTGTGTGTGTGTGTGTGTGTGTGTGTGTGTGTGTGAGTTTAGTGTGTATAAGAGGCAGTGTGTGTGCCTTAAACAATGTGTGAGTTTGCATTTGCTGATACAGTAAAATACCTCAAGATAGCTGTGTGTGACTGAGTGTGTGCATGCAAAAAAAAAAAAAAATGTCCCACAGCCCACCCTCACCCCCCAGGCTTCATGCAGCGCTGTCAGAATTGCAGGCAGATCATCTAATCAGTTGTGCCTGCAGGCACCACTCTTTAACTGTCACATTGTAGATGTCAGTTGGTTGTAGTCCCAACTGACCCCATTTGATGTCACTACGGAACATTCCGTGACAAATGCCTTAGCTCCTCCTCATACACAGTTGATCAATCTGCCAATAATTCCCTTTCTGACACTGTAAAAGAGGGGTAAACAGTGTCCTCTCATCATCACTATATAAAGGCTAGCGGATTTATATCCAGGACAGAGCAATGACAAACCTGTCCCCTGCCTTCACAGTCAATCTTGACCGGGTCACTAAGCATGTTCAGGTGACTTACCATTTATCAGCGTTTGTCAAACCTTGGGTTGAGCTGTGGCACGTTTCACTTTGTCCTTTCGGTATTCTGGGTCCAGACGTGGGGGTCCACCTCTCCACCTGGCCTCCTCTCCACCTTGCCCCCCTCCTCTGTACTCCTCTGCTCAAAGTCTTTGAGGAGGGGGGCACTGAATGACTCTTTTTTTGATGAGGTTGAACTCCTTCTCCCTTTCAGTCCCTCCGTGGCACCCACAAACTCACATGAGCATACACTATAAGTCTAACAGTGGTGCAAAGCCATATTCCCTTCTGGTAAGTATTCCAAAAGCTCTGAGTCACCACTAATCTGGCTCCCTCAGACTAGACATGTAGTCCAGCTGCGTTCTCAGTTTATTCCCTCTCTCCTCCTCTTATTTTGGTCCCTCTCTTCCTTCCTGCCTCCCTGTTTACATCATAACATAATGATGCACTGCCCTACGTTCAGCACTCTGTCCGACTATCCCTCTCCCTTCCTCTCTTCCTCCCTCTCTCTCTCTCGCTTTCTCTTTCTCTCTCACTATTCCCTTTCTCATGCGCACACACAGAACTATGGCTGGGTGACTGGCATCCGAAATTCATCTGAGGGGAAGGAGAGAGAAAGAGAGTGAGACAGAAGGAAGTGACTAAAATCACAAGGGAAGGGACTGGGTGAAAAGTACCACCAGACTTGAAAAACAAGATAAGGCAAATTGCTGCAGGGTATCACACCAGCAGAGAAGACATGATATTTTACCCTGTGTCTCTCAACACATCATGTGGGTGATGGGTTGACAGCAGTTTCTGCATTGTACACTTTTTAGTTCATTTTGTGATACAAGAAAGAAAAATACATTTTTGGCTAATTTTAAACTGTGTTTTTTTCTAATATTCTGATGACTTGTCCTGCTTATGATGATATTGTAGCGATCCTTGCTATATGGACCACTTTACAATTTCCACCATGGGGTTAATCCGGTTGACGTGATACGTATGGTTTTTGCCTTTTCATGCCAGCGACCCGGATTCACTTCCCTGCCCCACCATTCGCTACAATAGTCTGGAGCTAATATTTCTGCCATGGACTGTGTATGTTCATAGTACGTTGTGTCACAATCTAACTACAGTACCCGCTACACATATTTAATACTCTCTCAGAATATAACATATTTGACAGAATTATTAACAACACAATTCATATAAAGCAACAGTGAAATCCAATATTCAACTTCACAAACAAATGTTCTCACTATTTATTTATTTATCGTTATTTTACCAGGTAAGTTGACTGAGAACACGTTCTCATTTGCAGCAACGACCTGGGGAATAGTTACAGGGGAGAGGAGGGGGATGAATGAGCCAATTGTAAACTGGGGATTATTAGGTGACCATGATGGTTTGAGGGCCAGATTGGGAATTTAGCCAGGACACCGGGGTTAACACCCCTACTCTTACGATAAGTGCCATGGGATCTTTAATGACCTCAGAGAGTCAGGACACCCGTTTAACGTCCCATCCGAAAGACGGCACCCTACACAGGGCAGTGTCCCCAATCACTGCCCTGGGGCATTGGGATATTTTATAGACCAGAGGAAAGAGTGCCTCCTACTGGCCCTCCAACACCACTTCCAGCAGCATCTGGTGTCCCATCCAGGGACTGACCAGGACCAACCCTGCTTAGCTTCAGAAGCAAGCCAGTAGTGGTATGCAGGGTGGTATGCTGCTGCTATGCGGGGAATCAGGATTATACTGTATAACTGAAATAGTATTTGACAATCAGATTTTTTTTTTTTTTACAGCGCAATCACCATGATCAATGTACAGTGTAATGGCACATGGTTTAACTCTGAGGTAATTGCAGCTTTATATCCATGTCTTATCATTGTTATTACCCCTATTCTGAGTTGTTAGTGCAGGCAGTGATTGTTTTATTGAGTATTGCTGCCATCTACTGTTTCAAAATATACGGTACCATCCCTCTGAACAACTCCACAAACACATGCTTATGATACGAAGTTATTTCAATATGTTTACATTCTATATATCCAGGAAACCCCAGATGTTGACCAAAATAATATTGAATCACAAAGGTATCACGTTGTATAGTTGTCAATCTTGCATTTATTAGTGAGAGTAAATTACACTGGTCATATTCGAGCGGTATCCCCAGCATCAATACACTTTAGTGAAGCTTCTCATCACAACATGGTGTTCATTTCACATTGGGAAGAGAAGGAAGCCATTGAAGATAGTGCGGTTATTTGAAACATCATAAGCCCTCTCACTGGTTTTCATGTATACCACATCACCCTCCTCCAGATGTAGCACAGCTGCATTAGACACAAACTTTTTATGCCCACCGCTATTGATTTCATCAACATACAATACTGACTTTTTTATACTGACATTTTCATAAAGCAAAGCACCCATCCAGTTTGTACCAATACCACAAAGGGTAAATCTGAAGTAGTAGACCCCTCTCACTGGCGCAGAGAAGATATCTGTATCAGAGGGAATTAAAGGAGAGAGATCATTCCTAACATAGAGATGAGCTCCAGTTTAGTGTTTTATTAATCAGATAACCGTGTGCTTCAGTACACATTCTTGTGAAGACATTACTATACCTGTAATTGGGTTGTAGTGGTTGCTGATGTTTGAATACAGTACCTTGCAAAAGTATTCATCCCCCTTGGCGTTTTTCGTATTTTGTTACATTACAACATGTAATTTAAATGGATTTTTATTTGGATTTCATGTAATGGACATACACAAAATACTATTTTCAAGAAAGTCACAAAATAAATAAATGGAAAAGTGGTGCGTGCATATGTACTCACCCCTTTTGCTATGAAGCCCCTAAATGAGATCTGGTGCAACCAATGACTTTCAGAAGTCACTTAATTAGTTAAATAAAGTCCACCTGTTTGCAATCTAAGTGTCACATGATCTGTCACATGATCTCCATATATGTACACCTGTTCTGAAAGGCCCCAGAGTCTGCAACACCACGGAGCAAGGGGCACCACCAAGCAAGCAACACCATGAAGACCAAGGAGCTCTCCAAACAGGTCAGGGACAAAGTTGTGGAGAAGTACAGATCAGGGTTGAGTTATTTAAAAAATAACAGAAACTTTGAACATCCCACGGAGCACCATTAAATACATTATTAAAAATTGGAAAGAATATGGCACCATAACAAACCATTGCTTAAAGAAAAAAATAAGCATACACGTTTGGTGTTCGCCAAAACGGCAGCATCATGCTGTGGGGATGTTATTCATCTGCAGGGACTGGGAAATTTGTCAGAATTGAAGGAATGATTGATGGCGCTACCTGTTTCAGTCTTCCAGAGATTTGAGACTGGGATGGAGGTTCACCTTCCAGCAGGACAATGACCCCAGCATACTGCTAAAGCAACACTTGAATGGTTTAAGGGGAAACATTTAAATGTCTTGGAATGGCATAGTCAAAGCCCAAACCTCAATCCAATTGAGAATCTGTGTTATGACTGAAATATTGCTATACTCAGTGGAACCAGTCCAACTTGAAGGAGCTGGAACATTTTTGCCTTGAAGAATGGCCAAAAATACCAGTGGCTAGATGTGCCAAGCTTGTAGAGACAAACCCCAAGAGTCTTGCAGCTGTAATTGCTGCAAAAGGTGGCTCTACAAAGTATTGGCTTTGGGGGAGTGAATAGTTATGCACGCTCAAGTTTTCCGTTTCTTGTCTTATTTCATGTTTGTTTCCACTCCAATATGTGATTATGTGAAGTCAAGGTATTGGAGTGGCCATCACAAAGCCCTGACCTCAATCCTATAGAAAATGTGTGGGCAGAACTGGAAAAGTGTGTGCGAGCAAGGAGACCTACAAACCTGACTCAGTTACAGGAATGGGCCAAAATTCACCCAACTTATTGTGGGAAGCTTGTGGAAGGCTACCTGAAACGTTTGACCCAAGTTTAACCAATTTAAAGGCAATGCTACCAAATACTAATTAAGTGTATGTAAACTTCTGACCCACTGGGAATGTGATGAAAGAAAAAAAGCTGAAATAAATCATTCTCTCTACTATTATTCTGACATTTGTTACGAATCCCGCCGAGGATGGTGCCTCTTCCCGTTCGGGCGGCGCTCGGCGGTCGTCGTCTCTGGTCTACTAGCTGCCACCGATCCCCTTTTCTGTTTTCTTTTGAGTTTGTCTAATTGGTATCACCTGTTTTGTGTTTAGGGTAGGGGGTTATTTAAACCCAGTTGGCCCGCCGACTTTTGTGCGGGCTTGTTTTTCTGTTTGTGTTGGTGGTGTTTTGTTTAGTGGATTTCAGTCCTATTTATGCTGGACAGTATTTTGACGCGCCCGTTGTTTGTGTGGCGTCGCCGTTTATGAGATTATTTCTGGGTGAAATAATAAATCCACTTGATTGAGATTACCCTGCTCTCTGCACCTGACTCCTTCATTTCCACCATCGGAATTGTGACAGAAGCCCGCACCCGCCATGGAGTCAGCAGAAGCAGCAACCACCCCTCTTCCATCGATGGAGGAGCGTGTCCTTCATCACACCGCCGTTCTCCATCGGATTGGGTCGGCGATGGACATGATGATCTACACCAGCTCCTTCACAGACGTCGCAACCTACTCCTTCAACGTCAGCATCTGGTTCAGGCGCGTTGCGTCTCGCGCTCCCAAGGGAGTACGACGGAGCGGTGGCTGGGTGCCAGGGGTTTTTGCTCCAGTTGGAGCTCTACTTGGCCACCGTTCATCCGACTCCCTCTAGAGAGGAGAGTGTTAGCCTCCTCATCTCCTGTCTGACGGGTAGAGCCCTGGAATGGGCTAACGCGGTCTGGAACGGCCCAGACTCGGTTCGAGACCACTACCCAGAGTTCACCCGCCGCTTTCGGGCCGTATTTGACCACCCTCAGGAGGGCCGAGCGGTGGGTGAGCGACTGTTCCACCTCAGACAGGAGACGAGGAGTGCGCAAGACTTCGTATTGGAGTTCCGGACCTTGGCTGCTGGTGCGGGGTGGAATGACAGGGCCCCGATGGACCATTACCGATGTAGCCTTCGGAAGGACGTCCGTCGGGAGCTAGCTTGTCGAGACACTGCACTCTCCCTCGATGAGCTCATTGACATGTCAATACGACTGGACAACCTGCTAGCTGCCCGCGGGCGTTCAGAGGGGGTCCTGTCAGTTCCACCTCCCAGCCCTCCCGCTCCAACTCCGGTGGAGTTGGGAGGGGCTGCATCTAGGGGGGCCGGAGGAGGTTGCTTCTCTTGCACCTATTGTGGCCGAAGAGGACACACTTCGGACCGGTGCTGGAGGAGCGCCTCTGGGAGTAGAGATGGCAGGCGGAATACTTCTCGGTCACCCCAGGTGAGTAGGCACAAGACTCACCCAGAGCTTCCTGTTGGTCACATGTTTTTGGTTATTTTTTTCCCTGCGTTTTTCCCCTCTCTCCAGCATAAGGCGCTAGTAGACTCAGGCACAGCTGGGAGTTTTATGGATCGCGGACTCGCCCGTAAGTTGTGTATTCTGCTGGTGCAGATAGACCCACCTTTCCCTGTGCACTCCTTAGATAGCCGACCGTTAGGGTCAGGGCTGATCATGGAGGCCACGATTCCGCTGGACATGGTACCGTTAGGGTCAGGGCTGATCATGGAGGCCACGATTCCGCTGGACATGGTAACGCAGGGGGATCATAGGGAGCAGATTAGTTTCTACATTATTGATTCACCTGGGTTTCCGGTGGTGTTGGGGGTTCCCTGGCTAGCCATTCACAATCCCCTCATTTCCTGGAGACAGGGAGCTCTTCAGGGGTGGTCAGAGGAGTGTTCAGGTAGGTGTGTGGGAGTTTCCATCGGTGCCACATCGGTGGAGAGTCCAGACCAGGTTTCCACTGTGCGCATTCCCCCAGAATATGCCGATTTGGCTATCGCTTTTGGTAAGAAGAAAGCGACCAAATTACCACCTCATCGACGGTGGGATTGCGTGATAAACCTCCAGGAGAACGCTGCACTTCCCAGGAGTCATGTGTACCCATTGTCACAGGAGGAGACGTTGGCTATGGAGACATATGTCACGGAAACTCTGAGACTGTCTGTTCATTCGGCCCTCCATGTCACCCGCCTCCTCGAGTTTCTTTTTTGTGAGAAAGAAGGAGGGAGGTCTGCGTCCGTGCATTGATTATCGAGGTCTAAATTCAATCACAGTGCGATTTAGTTATCCGCTACCTCTCATCGCTACGGCGGTGGAATCATTCCACGGAGCACGTTTTTTCACAAAACTGGACCTCAGGAGCGCGTATAATCTGGTGCGTATTCGGGGAGGAGACGAGTGGAAAACAGCGTTTAGTACCACATCAGGCCACTATGAGTACCTCGTCATGCCGTATGAGTTAAAGAATGCTCCAGCCGTCTTCCAATCCTTTGTAGATGAGATTCTCAGGGACTTGCACGGGCAGGGTGTGGTAGTGTATATTGATGACATCTTGATCTATTCTGCCACACGCGCCGCGCATGTGTCCCTGGTGCGCAGGGTCCTTGGGCGGCTGCTGGAGCATGACCTATACGTCAAGGCTGAGAAATGTGTGTTCTCCAAACAAGCCGTTTCCTTCCTGGGTTATCGCATTTCCACCTCAGGGGTGGTGATGGAGAGTGACCGCGTTAACGCCGTGCGTAATTGGCCGACTCCGACCACGGTAAAGGAGGTGCAGCGGTTTTTAGGGTTTGCCAATTACTACCGGAGGTTTATCCGGGGTTTTGGCCAAGTGGCGGCACCCATTACCTCACTGCTGAAGGGGGTCCGGTGCGTCTACGGTGGTCGGCCGAGGCAGAGGGAGCCTTCAACCAGTTGAAGGCACGGTTTACTGAGGCTCCCGTGTTGGCGCATCCGGATCCTTCATTAGCGTTCATAGTGGAGGTGGATGCGTCCGACGCTGGTGTTGGAGCCGTGCTATCACAGCGCTCGGGCACGCCACCGAAGCTCCGTCCCTGTGCTTTCTTTTCTAAGAAGCTGGGTCCGGCGGAGCGGAACTATGATGTGGGGGACAGGGAGCTATTAGCTATGGTAAAAGCCCTGAAGGTGTGGAGACACTGGCTTGAGGGGGCTAAGTACCCTTTTCTCATCTGGACTGACCACCGCAATCTGGAGTATATCCGAGAGGCGAGGAGACTGAATCCGCGTCAGGCGAGGTGGGCCATGTTCTTTACTCGTTTTAGATTCACGATCTCTTACCGACCAGGTTCCCTCAACACTAAGGCCGACGCGCTGTCTCGTCTCTATGACACGGATGACCGGCCCATCGATCCGACTCCCATCCTTCCCGCCTCTTGTCTGATGGCCCCGGTGGTATGGGAGGTGGACGAGGACATCGAGCGGGCGTTGAGGGTAGAACCTGTGCCGTCCCAGTGTCCTACTGGCCTTAGGTACGTACCGCTTGTTGTCCGTGATCGATTGATTCGGTGGGCTCACACACTACCTTCTTCGGGTCATCCGGGGATTGAGAGGACAGTGCGGGGTCTTAGAGGGAAATACTGGTGGCCCACCTTGGCTAAGGACGTGAGACTCTATGTCTCCTCCTGCTCGGTATGCGCTCAGAGTAAGGCTCCTAGGCACCTACCGAGAGGGAAGTTACAACCCCTTCCGGTTCCACAACGGCCATGGTCTCATCTCTCGGTAGATTTTTTGACTGATCTTCCTCCATCTCAGGGGAACACTACCGTTCTGGTCGTTGTGGATCGGTTCTCTACGTCCTGTCGTCTCCTCCCATTGCCTGGTCTCCCTACGGCCCTACAGACTGCGGAGGCTCTATTTACCCACGTCTTCCGGCAATACGGGGTGCCAGAGGACATCGTATCTGATCGAGGTCCCCAGTTCATGTCCCGGGTGTGGAGGTCGTTTATGGAGCGTCTGGGGGTCTCGGTCAGCCTCACCTCTGGGTATCACCCCGAAAGTAATGGGCAGGTGGAAAGAGTGAACCAGGAAGTGGGTAGGTTTCTGAGGTCGTATTGCCAGGACCGGCCAGGAGAGTGGGCAAGGTACGTCCCGTGGGCGGAGTTGGCCCAGAACTCACTCCGCCACTCATCAACGAACATGTCGCCCTTCGAATGTGTACTGGGGTACCAGCCGGTCCTGGCTCCATGGCATCAGAGCCAGACCGACGCTCCTGCCGTGGAGGAGTGGGTACAGCGCTCTAGAGAGACCTGGCGAGCGGTCCAGGACTCTCTCAGGCAGACCAGTGAACGGCAGAAGAGGAGCGCTGACCGCCACCGCAGTGAGGCCCCTGTGTTCGCACCAGGGGACAGGGTCTGTCTCTCGGCCCGAAACCTGCCCCTCCGCCTGCCCTGCCGGAAGCTGGGGCCGCAGTGTGTGGGGCCATTTAAAGTCCTGAGGAGAATAAACAAGGGTGTGTTATAGGTTACAACTTCCCTCTTACTATCGTATTAACACCTCGTTTCATGTGTCTCTCCTCAGGCCGGTGGTAGCTGGTCCCCTGCAGGAAGGTGAGGTACCGGAGGTCCCTCCTCCCCCTCTCGACATCGAGGGGTCCCCGGCGTATAGGATACGAGCCATTCTGGACTCAAGACGCCGGGTGAGGGGCCTGCAGTACCTCGTGGACTGGGAGGGGTACGGTCCGGAGGAGAGATGCTGGGTACCAGTGGGGGACATTTTGGATCCGTCCCTCTTGAAGGACTTTCACCGCCTCCATCCGGATCGCCCTGCTCCTCGCCCTCCGGGTCGTCCTCGAGGCCGGGGTCGGCACGCTGCGGGAGCCGCGCGTCGGGAGGGGGGTACTGTTACGAATCCCGCCGAGGATGGTGCCTCTTCCCGTTCTGGCGGTGCTCGGCGGTCGTCGTCTCCGGTCTACTAGCTGCCACCGATCCCCTTTTCTGTTTTCTTTTGAGTTTGTCTAATTGGTATCACCTGTTTTGTGTTTAGGGTAGGGGGTTATTTAAACCCAGTTGGCCCGCCGACTTTTGTGCGGGCTTGTTTTTCTGTTTGTGTTGGTGGTGTTTTGTTTAGTGGATTTCAGTCCTATTTATGTTGGACAGTATTTTGACGCGCCCGTTGTTTGTGTGGCGTCGCCGTTTATGAGATTATTTCTGGGTGAAATAATAAATCCACTTGATTGAGATTACCCTGCTCTCTGCACCTGACTCCTTCATTTCCACCATCGGAATTGTGACAACATTTCACATTCTTAAAATAAAGGGGTGATCCTAACGCACCTAAGACAGCTCCACTCTCTGATCCATCACAATTTCTCTCAGTTCTTTCAGTTCATTCCATATCTTAAACTGGTTTGTTGTCTGTTTTTCAATAGAGGTATCAACATAATTTCTTCCAATCTGACCACTCTCAACCAGACTCTGTCACTCTTTATTGATACCCAGCTGAGGGATGTCATTCTCCCTGACCTCCTCACCATCTTTCTGTCCCTGTGTCCCACACAGACAAACAAGCAACTCCAGAGATACTAAAACAGCCCTCATCATCATTACACTGTATTATACAACCCGGTAGTGAAGTGTCTTTCCGGATCCTGAACACCCTCTTTATACATGTCTAGATTAGTTGACATTATGTAACCGTCATCTTTGTTCTTTAGTTAACAACAAGTTCAAAACCTAATGATTAAATATGGAATCCATCTCAAGACATCATTACTCATTCTCATTATCTTCAAATAATTTACACACTGATGTCTGGAAATGTTTGAAACTTTCCCAAAGTGTTGTGGGAGAGAATCAACCTGTGGAATATGTCAAGGTCTGGTGTTGTATTTTTGCCACGTGTCTCTGCCATGAGTAGCTGCTTTTAGAGTAGCTACAGTCTGTAAGGGCACATACTGTAATACAAAGAGAAGAGTGACTATTGAAAAATAACAGTTTTACCTCTTTCTACAAAACAAATGTCCCCATTCTCATTACTCTGTAGCGCTCTTATTCTCATGTTTTCCCTGTATTTCCCTCTGCAAACCTGTTCCACAACTGTACAATAGAAGGCAGTATTTCCCCACAAATGTAACTGATTCTGTCATAAAAAAATACAAAATGTTTAACCTCTACAGAGTACCTAACCCGGATCCGGGAGCACCCCCCACACCCCCCACACTAATTAGCATCGCTAGCATAGCGTCACAATTAAATAGTAGCATCTAAATATCATTAAATCACAAGTCCAAGACACCCAATGAAAGACACAGATCTTGTGAATAAAACCACCATTTCAGATTTTTTAAATGTTTTACAGGGAAGACACAATATGTAAATCTATTAGCTAAACACGTTAGCAAAATGACACCATTTTCTTACTCCAACAGTTTCTTACTCCATCAGGTGCTATCACCAATTCGGCTAAACTAAGATATTGATAGCCACTAACCAACAAACAAATTCTTAAGATGACAGTCTGATAACATATTTATGGTATAGCATAGTTTTTTTTTTTTAAATGTGCATTTTTCAGGTATAAATCACAGTTCTACATTGCAGCTGCAATCTGATATAGTGCTGATGCAGCTAGAACAATTACAGAGACCAACGTTATATAACTAATTACTTGTCTTAAAACATTTCAGAAAAAATACACAGCGTACAGACATTGAAAGCCCAACATCTGGTGAATCCAAACAATATTTCAGATTTTTTAAATGTTTTATAGCGAAAACAAAATGTAGCGCTAAATTAGCATAACCAGGCCAGCCAGAACCAGCTGGACGCGCGCGACCAGTTCACATGCACGACAGATATATGAAATAACATCGTAAATTGGGTCTTACTATTGCTGGTCTTTCATCAGAATGTTGATCAAGGTGTCCTTAGTCCTGATGAGTCGTTCAATCCATTCACAATGGCAACTTCCCCTCTTCATTTAGCCTGGGTACTGGTCGACTGGCACGGCCCCTGTCCAAAGTTAAAAAACTCAAAGAACGGAACACGGCAAAACTCCCGAAAAAATTCTAATAATCTGATTAAACTATATTGAAAAAACATACATTACGGTGATATGGTCACATGTATCAAACAAACTTCGAGACGGAGATAGTTTTCATCCGTAACGTCAGCATAACAAAAGACAATGGCACCTCTGAAAACGCGCATCTCAGAAACCGGAAGTTGTCGGTCACGCTAAAGAAATAGGTCTTATTTCACGTCAGTACAAGATAAACAAAAAATTTCTCCTCTGACGTCTTCCAGACACCCAGAGGAAGAAGAAGGAAGTGTGTTTCGGGTCATAGGTCGCGTGACCATATATAGGCAGAGCTTTGAAGCGAGCATACACATCTTGCAATCTTCTTCTGGCTCAGGGAAAGTGCTGTGAAATGACCTGTGTTTGACTCAGAGACAAAATTGGAACGGTTTTAGAAACCATAGCTTGTTTTCTATCCAATGGGATATGGTTATATGCATATAGTAACAGCAATAATTGAATAAGAGGCAGTTTTATCTGTAGAGGCAATTATGCTAATGTGAAAACAGCACCCCCTGTATTCTCAAGAAGTTTTAACTAGGCATGTCAGTTAAGAAAATATTCTTATTTACAATGATGTCCTTCCCCAGCCAAACCCAGACAACTCTGGGCCAATTGTGCCTCGCCTTATGGGACTCCCAATCACAGCCAGATGTGGTACAGCCTGGAATTGAACCAGGTACTATAGTGACACCTTTTGCACTGAGATGCAGTGCCTTAGACCACAGTGCCACTCAGAAGCCCAAGCATTGAGACTGAATGTAATATGATGATGGTAGTTCTATATGAATATACATTAGGTCCTTTCCAATAATAAGTATTGGAATGTCTCTTTATGAAAAATGTACAGTCAATGGCCAGTAATTTATGGGCCAATTCCTATGAAAAGGTTATTTGGCTAAACACCAAATAGGATTGTCATTCACGTTTATTTCACATGTATTTAATGTTTTGGGATCACATGCATCCTTAAGTATTTAAAATAGGACAAAATAGAAAGTCTGTATGTGTCCAATTGCATGATAATGAATATTCAAAATCATAATGCGTGGCTCATTATATATAATGCCATCTATCCCATATGGCCCATAATGCAACAGAAAGCCAAATGTCATTGTTGATTTGTATATGGGGTCGATGCTTTGGAGGTGACAACTGTGAAGAAGGGGGGTGTGAAGTGTTCAGTTAATTTTGCAGTAGCTTATCTGTGTGTGATCCTAAGTGTGTGTTTTAGAATGTGTCTGTGCGTGTTTGTGTGTTTGTGTTCGTATGCATTTGTGTGTGTGCACATGTGTGCATTAATGTGTTTGTGTGGCATATCCACTACTAATTACCATAGCCTAGTCCCCATGGTAATCCATGTCAGTGTTAATTTAAGTACTTTTCTGTGTTTTACGTGGACTGAAGTACACTTTTTTGTTTACTGCATGTATTTACATCCCCATTTCCTGAAATTTGGGTGGCCAACAAATGTTAATTTGAATAAACAGTTAGCAAGTGGGACTATGGGGAGAGTCTTCTCTCCAGAACATGGTTTTCACATTTACATATTTTGATCGGTTTTAACCAGACAGGAATTGAGTGACAGAGAGGGAACCAATAAAACATGACCCCTTGGGATCCAGGTGACTTCTGTATGGCTTCCATTCACGCAACATCATTACTTTTTGATTGTATGGAGACACATAAACACAAGTTGAGTGTGTCAGGAAAACGAACAGAAAGGACGGTACAATACCACATACAAAGTCTTCCTTTACGCTGAGTGTGCTGACAGGCCTTGACAGGGGCCATGTGTGTGGGAGAGGACACTGCCATGCCATCTGTCTGTTTGTGTTACTGTTAATGATTCTGTATAGTGTGAGCAGGGCCACTCTGTGTTTGGCATTGTGCAATACCTTTAGAATCTGCTCAACTCTTTTAGTTGGGCCAGCTGCACTTATATTAATTTGTCCACTTGGCAGGAACATTGCAGTGCCAGCACCTCATCACCGAGTCCTCACAGCCAGCAGCTAGAGCCACTCTAACGGCCTGCTTGTTTACTACAAAGCCCTTACAGCCATGGCTTCCAGAAACATGTTTCATTCATGACAGGAAACTTGGGGGATGCTAATCAGGGTGCAGGTGCTTCTTAACTGGTTACAGACTGACAGATAGCACCACAACATCTCCAAGTTTCCTATCTAAACTCACTGTGTGTCTGTGTGTGTGTGTGTGTGTGAATGTTGCCCTACAGTGTATCTACAGTACCACAATGTCCTAATAATTCACTAGAATGTCCTGAAAAGGTAAGAAAGCAAGAACTTTGGGGGGTTTTGGGGGTTCAGATTAAGTTTAGGGTTAGCAAAATAGGTTTTTAGAAGGTTGTCAGGTTGGATGGGGAGCGTTGCTGCACAGCTATTTTCAGGTCTCTCCAGAGATGTTAGATCAGGTAAAAGTCAAATCAAATCAAATGTTATTTGTCACATACACATGGTTAGCAGATGTTAATGCGAGCGTAGTGAAATGCTTGTGCTCCTAGTTCCGACAATGCAGTAATAACCAACCAGTAATCTAACCTAACAATTTCACCACAACTACCTTATACACACAAGTGTAAAGGGATGAAGAATATGTACATAAAGATATATGAATGAGTTATGGTACAGAATGGCATAGGCAAGATGCAGTGGATGGTATAGAGTACAGTACATACATATAAGATGAGTAATATAGGGTATGTAAACATTATATTAAGTGGCATTGTTTAAAGTGGCTAGTGATACATTTTTTACATGAATTTTTCAATTATTGAAGTGGCTGGAATTGAGTCAGTATGTTGGCAGCAGCCACTCAATGTTAGTGGTGGCTATTTAACAGTCTGATGGTCTTGAGATAGAAGCTGTTTTTTAGTCTCTCGGTCCCTGCTTTGATGCACCTGTACTGACCTTGCCTTCTGGATGATAGCGGGGTGAACAGGCAGTGGCTCGGGTGGTTGTTGTCCTTGATGATCTTTATGGCCTTCCTGTGACATCGGGTGGTGTAGTTGTCCTGGAGGGCAGGTAGTTTGCCCCCGGTGATGCGTTGTGCAGACCTCACTACCTTCTGGAGAGCCTTACGGTTGTGGGCGGAGCAGTTGCCGTACCAGGCGGTGATACAGCCCGACAGGATGCTCTCGATTGTGCATCTGTAAAGGTTTGTGAGTGGTTTTGGTGACAAGCCAAATTTCTTCAGCCTCCTGAGGTTGAAGAGGCGCTGCTGCGCCTTCTTCACCACGCTGTCTGTGTGGGTGGACCAATTCAGTTTGTCCGTGATGTGTACGCCGAGGAATTAAAACTTTCTACCTTCTCCACTACTGTCCCGTCGATGTGGATAGGGGGGTGCTCCCTCTGCTGTTTCCTGAAGTCCACGATCATCTCCTTTGTTTTGTTGACGTTGAGTGTGAGGTTATTTTCCTGACACCACACTCCGAGGGCCCTCACCTCCTCCCTGTAGGCCGTCTCGTCGTTGCTGGTAATAAAGCCTACCACTGTAGTGTCGTCTGCAAACTTGATGATTGAGTTAGTATGGCCACGCAGTCGTGGGTGAACAGAGAGTACAGGAGAGGGCTGAAAACGCACCCTTGTGCGGCCCCAGTGTTGAGGATCAGCGGGGTGGAGATGTTGTTACCTACCCTCACCACCTGGGGACGGCCCGTCAGGAAGTCCAGTACTCAGTTGCACAGGGCGGGGTCGAGAACCAGGGTCTCGAGCTTGATGACGAGTTTGGAGAGTACTATGGTGTTAAATGCTGAGTTGTAGTCGATGAACAGCATTCTCACATAGGTATTCCTCTTGTCCAGATGGGTTAGGGCAGTGTGGTTGCGATTGCATCGTCTGTGGATCTATTGGGCCGGTAAGCAAATTGGAGCGGGTCTTGGGTGTCAGGTAGGGTGGAGGTGATATGGTCCTTGACTAGTCTCTCAAAGCACTTCATGATGACGGAAGTGAGTGCTACGGGGTGGTAGTCGTTTAGCTCAGTTACCTTAGCTTTCTTGGGAACAGGAACAATGGTGGCCCTCTTGAAGCATGTGGGAACAGCAGACTGGGATAAGGATTGATTGAATATGTCCGTAAACACACCAGCCAGCTGTTCTGCGCATGCTCTGAGGACGCGGCTGGGGATGCCGTCTGGGCCTGCAGCCTTGCGAGGGTTAACACGTTTAAATGTTTTACTAACGTCGGCTGCAGTGAAGGAGAGTCCGCAGGTTTTGGTAGCGGGCCGTGTCAGTGGCACTGTATTGTCCTCAAAGCGAGCAAAGAAGTTGTTTAGTCTGTCTGGGAGCAAGACATCCTGGTCCGCGACGGGGCTGGTTTCCTTTTTGTAATCCGTGATTGACTGTAGACCTTGCCACATACCTCTTGTGTCTGATCCGTTGAAATGCGACTCTACTTTGTCTCTATACTGACGCTTAGCTTGTTTGATTGCCTTGTGGAGGGAATAGCTACACTGTTTGTATTCGGTCATGTTTCCGGTCACCTTGCCCTGGTTAAAAGCAGTGGTTCGCGCTTTCAGTTTCGTGCGAATACTGCCATCAATCCACGGTTTCTGGTTTGGGAATGTTTTAATAGTTGCTGCGGGTACGACATCGCCGATGCACTTGCTATTAATCTCGCTCACCAAATCATTGTATTCGTCAATGTTGTTGTTTGACGCAATGCGGAACATATCCCAAACCACGTGATCGAAGCAATCTTGAAGCGTGGAATCAGATTGGTCGCACCAGCCTTGAACAGACCTGAGCATGGGAGCTTCCTGTTTTAGTCTCTGTCTATAGGCTGGGAGCAACAAAATGTAGTCGTGGTCAGCTTTTCTGAAAGGAGTGTGGGGGAGGGCCTTATATGCGTCACGGAAGTTGATCCAGGGTTTTACCAGACTACCAGCCTAGGGTCTGAGGTCCTGAGTGCTCTAGAGCAGGTTTTCATTAAGGATCTCTCTTTACTTTGCTCCGTTCATCTTTGCCTTGATCCTGACTAGTCTCCCAGTCCCTGCCACTGAAAAACATCCCCACAACATGCTGCTGCCACCACCATGCTTCACTGTAGGGATGGTGCCAGGTTTCCTCCAGACGTGATGTTTGGCATTTAGGACAAAGAGTTCACTCTTGGTTTCATCAGACCAGAGAATCTTGTTTCTCATGGTCTGAGAGTCCTTTAGGTGCTTTTTGGAAAACTCCAAGCGGACTGTCATGTGCATTTTACTGAGCAGTGGTTTCCGTCTGGCCACTATACTATAAAGGCCTGATTGTTGGAGTGCTGCAGAGATGATTGTCCTTCTGTGTAGGTTCTCCCATCTCCACAGAGAAATTCTTGAGCTTTGTCAGAGTGACCATTGGGTTCTTGGTCACCTCCCTGACCAAGGCCCTTCTCCCCCAATTGCTGACTTTGGCCAGGCGGCCAGCTCTAAGAAGAGTCTTGGTGGTTCCAAACTTTTTCCATTTAAAAATGATGGAGGCCACTGTGTTCTTGGGGACATTCAATGCTGCAGAAATGTTTTGGTACCCATCCCATGATCTGTGCCTCGACACATTCCTGTCTTGGAGCTCTACGGACAATTTCTTCGACCTCATGGCTTCGTGTTTGCTCTGACATTCACTGTCAACTGTGGGACCTTATATCGACAGGTGTGTGCCTTTCCAACACATGTTGAATCAATTACATTTACCCCAGGTGGACTCCAATCAAGTTGTAGAAACATCTGAAGGATGATCAATGGAAACAAGATGCACCTGAGCTCAATTTCGAGTCTAATAGCAAAGTTTCTGAATACTTATGCAAATAAGGTATTTGTGTTAATTAAAAAAAAAATAATTGCAAACATTTATAAAAACTTGTTTTTACTTTGTCACTATATGGTATTGTGAGTAGATTGCTGAGGATTTTATTCAAACCATTTTGGAATAAGGTTGTGATGTAACAAAATGTGTAAAAAGTGAAGGGGTCTGAATACTTTCCGAAGGCACTGTACATATTGTTTTTATTTTTTTGGCACCGTGTATATGTCCCTCCAGACTCACAGCTCTGAATATTTTACTAGCTGGGGATTAAAAATGCAGCAGAGCCTCTAGTGAAACACTCATCTACTCAGATGTGTACAATAGAGAGGGTTCCGTGACCTCCCTTGTTCCCCTCGCCACTACCCACAAAACACTTCTCCCTCACGCCGTTTAGCTCTGCTCATGCAAGCTGGGCATCACCAAACAGCGCACACACACACACAGCCTTATATAACTAACCTTGTGGGGACACAACATTTAGTCCCATTCAAAACTCCTAACCTTAACCCTAAAGCCCCTAGAAGTAGCATTTGGTCCAATTTTTGTTAGTTTACTATTTTTGTGGGGACCTTTACAGAACAAAAGCAGGTGGGCAAAGGGCTATTAACCCAGTTTAAACCTTACAGAAAGATAACAAGTGGACAAAGGGCTAATGACCTAGTTAAAATCTTACAGAAAGATAACAGGTGGACAAAGCGCTAATGACCCAGTTTAAACCTTACAGAAAGGTAACAGGTGGACAAAGCGCTATTAACCCAGTTTAAATCTTACAGAAAAATAACAGGTGGACAAAGGGCTAATGACCCAGTTTAAACCTTACAGAAAAATAACAGGTGGACAAAGGGCTAATGACCCAGTTTAAACCTTACAGAAAGATAACAGGTGGACAAAGGGCTAATGACCTAGTTTAAACCTTACAGAAAAATAACAGGTGGACAAAGGGCTAATGACCCAGTTTAAACCTTACAGAAAGATAACAGGTGGACAAAGGGCTATTAACCCAGTTTAAACCTTACAGAAAAATAACAGGTGGACAAAGGGCTAATGACCCAGTTTAAACCTTACAGAAAGATAACAGGTGGACAAAGGGCTAATGACCTAGTTTAAACCTTACAGAAAAATAACAGGTGGACAAAGGGCTAATGACCTAGTTTAAACCTTACAGAAAAATAACAGGTGGGCAAAGTGCTTATGGCCCAGTTTAAACCTTTTATGGGTTTACCAGAAGACTACTAAATACTCCAAGTTAATGGTTAACCACAAGGTGTTTTTAAAAGAGACTGATGTTTGGAGTATATTGCATACTGAGCTAGCTCCATGCATATTTTCCCAATGAGAGCGTTTCTAGTTCCATTGGTGTTGCTGATCTGTCATTTGGGAGTAGCTAAGGACATTCCAAGTGAAGATGAATCCTCTCACTTACAGACAGCCCTTCACTTTGACATCAAGTCTGAGCTGAGAGATCTGAGAGACATGGTGGTGCTGCAAAGAGCAGAGCTGAGCCGCACCATGACTGAACTACGAGACACTAAGACTCAGGTGGAGGGGCTGAAAACAGAGAACTCAGGTGATAGCAGAAAACTAAGCCCACTATCAGTTGACTGAGTAATGTTATACTCTGGTTAATTTCCATTGTTGACATGAAAATTATTTCATTTTGTTTTAGTCATGGAGTCCCGGCTGATGAGTTCTGAAGGACAACTTGAGGCATTGAAGACAGAGAATGCAGGTAAAATGTACAGTTAAATATCAGTTTGTTTAGTTAGTTTGGTCATCAAATGAACTATTGTTAATGTAGCCATAGAAACCAGGCAGAATATAGGTACCCAATTATCTTGACATTATGATTGCTAATGATCAAGACACTCATTTCATGTTTTCTGGGGTATTTTCCTGCAAACGTTTGTGTAATTTTTGTAACTCCAGCCATACTGAGCAGGGTAACATCCACTGAGAGTGAGGTTGAGAAACTGCAGAGGGAGAATGCAGGTAAAACATACATGGAATTATGGTACTTCTAAATAACATGTAATGTGATTTGGGAATAATTCCTTCCCCTTCCATTTCTGAGTGTGAAAAAGGTCAAATGTTTGTCATTGTCATCATCAAATCATGCTCTTTATTCTCCTGCATTCACAGAGAGACCCAAGGTGGCATTTTCAACCTCTTTGGGAAAAACTGGACACCAAGGACCATTCAACACTGCCACCACCGTAGTCTACAAGAACATCTTCACAAACACCGGTGAACACTACAACCAAGCTACAGGTACTGTACTGTCTTCATCAACATCAGTCAACGGTTAGTGTAGACTATATCCTACGTAGTCAAATACAAGTGCATCTGAAGTTTTCACAAAAAACAGCACAACTTGTAAAAACTGCTTGATGTTGGTGGCAGGTTGCGTTTGATGCCCCATGATTTTGTTTAGTGCAATCAAGATCATACATTTATGTCAATGTGCTACAGGTACGGTCATGTAGTGTGCAGCACAAGTCTTGATGATCTCTATGATTTCCCTCACATCCAGGTATCTTCACAGCACCTGTGAGAGGGGTCTACCACTTCAGCTTCACAATGGGTGATTTCCTCCAGTCAACTGTTATGGGCCTATCCCTGTTCAAGAATGATCAGCTAATAATTCATTCAGGGGAAGTAGGTGACCATCAGCAGTTTAGAAATGCATCCAATGCAGTCATACTACAGCTGGAAGTGGGAGATGTCGTTTTTATGCAACTCCCTGCAAACTACAGGATTTATGATGATTCAAATCACCGTAACACTTTTACTGGCATTCTACTCTTCCCTGTTTGAGAAAGTTTTAAATGTGTTGTGATGATGAACCTCAATGAAGTGCTTTTGATCAATGAAGTGCTTTTGACCAATCTTGTTTCATTTCATTATTACTGCACAGAGACATTATTCACATGCACCTGCACTCCCACGTGCACACAACCCCACACTTCTGATCCAAAACACATGCATTCACTTAGACCAGTAGGGGGTAGTAAATGCCTATATTTGGTTGTATGGTCTTTCAAGTGAGATGGAGACAGACAACACAGACCTGTATTGTGAATGGATTGATGGATGGAAATTATTCAACCTCTCCATGGCAACACATATATTTTCTATGTATGGTGGTCAGTAATGATATCTTATTGCAAGGTGTACATTTATATACAATGTGCAATATGATATTAAACTTTTCAGGAAGTTAGGAATCAATATACACAGGCAGTAATGGAAAGCAAAAGCTAGGTTTTTCAAACAGAAATTTGCATCCTGTAGCACAAACTCAAAAAAGTTTTGGGACACTGTAAAGTCCATGGAGAATAAGAGCACCTCCTCCCAGCTGCCCACTGCACTGAAGCTAGGAAACACTGTCGCCACCGATAAATCAAAGATAACCGAGAATTTTAAAAAGCATATTTCTACGGCTGGCCATGCTTTCCACCTGGCCACCCCTACCCCGGTCTACAGCTCTGCACCCCCCACAGCAACTTGCCCAAGCCTCCCCCATTTCTCCTTCACCCAAATCCAGATAGCTGATGTTCTGAAAGAGCTACAAAATCTGGACCCCTACAAATCAGCTGGGCTAGACAATCTGGACCCTCTCTTTCTAAAATTATCCGCCGCAATTGTTGCAACCCCTATTACTAGCCTGTTCAACCTCTCTTAAGTATCGTCGGAGATGCCTAAAGATTGGAAAGCTGCCGCGGTCATCCCCCTCTTCAAAGGGGGAAACAATCTAGACACAAACTGTTACAGACCTATATCTATCCTACTCTGCCTTTCTAAATTCTTCGAAAGCCAAGTTAACAAACAGATCACAGACCATTTAGAATCCCACCATACCTTCTCCGCTATGCAAAATGGTTTCCGAGTTGGTCACGGGTGCACCTCAGCCACGCTCAAGGTCCTAAACCATATCATAACCACATCGATAAAAGACAATACTGTGCAGCCGTCTCCATTGACCTGGCCAAGGCTTTCGACTCTGTCAATCACCGCATTCTTATCGGCAGACTCAACAGTCTTGCTTTCTCAAATGACTGCCTCGTCTGGTTCACCAACTACTTCTCAGATAGAGTTCAGTGTGTCAAATCGGAGGGCCTGTTGTTCGGACCTCTGGCAGTCTCTATGGGGTGCCACGGGCCGACTCTTTTCTCTGTATATATCAATGATGTCGCTCTTGCTGCTGGTGATTCTCTGATCCACCTCTACGCAGACGACACCATTCTGTATACATCTGGCCCTTCTTTGGACACTGTGTTAACAAACCTCCAGACGAGCATCAATGCCATACAACACTCCTTCCGTGGCCTCCAACTGCTCTTAAATGCAAGTAAAACTAAATGCATGCTGTTCAACCGATTGCTGCCCGCACCCGCCCTCCCGTCTAGCATCACTACTCTGGACGGTTCTGACTTAGAATATGTGGACAACTACAAATACCTAGGTGTCTGGCTAGACTGTAAACTCTCCTTCCAGACTCACATTAAGCATCTCCAATCCAAATTTAAATCTAGAATCGGCTTCCTATTTCGCACCAAAGCATCCTCCACTCATGCTGCCAAGCATACCCTTGTAAAACTGACTATCCTACCGATCCTTGACTTCGTCGATGTCATTTACAAAATACCCTCCTACACTCTACTCAGCAAATTGGATGTAGTCTATCACAGTGCCATCCGTTTTGTCACCAAAGCCCCATATACTACCCACCACTGCGACCTGTATGCTCTCGTTGGCTGGCCCTCGCTTCATATTCGTCACCAAACCCACTGGCTCCAGGTCATCTATAAGTCTTTGCTAGGTAAAGCCCCGCCTTATCTCAGCTCACTGGTCACCAAGCAGCACCCACCCGTAGCACGCGCTCCAGCAGGTATATTTCACTGGTCATCCTTAAAGCCAACTCCTCTTTGGCTGCCTTTCCTTTCGGTTCTCTGCTGCCAATGATTTGAAAAAATTGCAAAAATCACTGAAGCCTTATATCTCCCTCACTAACTTTCGGAGCAGCTTACCGATCACTGCACTTGTACATAGCCCATCTGTAAATAGCCCACCCAACTACCTCATCCCAATATTGTTATTTATTTTTTGCTCCTTTGCACCCCAATATCTCTACTTGCACATTAATCTTCTGTACATCTATCACTCCAGTGTTTAATTGCTAAATTGAAAAAATTTAGCCTCTTTGGCCTATTTTTTTTTGCCTTACCTCCCTAATCTTACTACATTTGCACACACTGTATATAGATTTTTCTATTGTGTTACTGACTGTACATTTGTTTATCCCATGTGTAACTCTGTGTTGTTTGTGTCGCACTGGTATGCTTTATCTTGACCAGGTCGCAGTTGTAAATGAGAACTTGATCTCAACTAGCCTACCTGGTTAAATAAAGGTGATTTATTTTTCATTTTTAAATGAGGTATGATATAGCCTCTCACAATAAAACAACATCACTCAGTTTCACAGTTTCAATTGCACACTTAAACCACAATTTCAAAATGTATAGGCTTATACCTTATTCTATATTTTCCTATGTCCAAAATAGAAGTCTACAAACAAATTAAAGACATACATTTTTTGCATTCAAACCAGATCTATTTTTAGAGAAGAATTTAAAAAAATGTATTTGTATCTTAACATGAATATATCTGACTTTAAAGTTTAAAAATATGATTTTGAAGGATTCCATCCTGCAGTTGCATCAAACAGACACCAGATGTGCGCAAGTGAGCAGCTCCTAAATCCCGCCCCTAACCTCTCCCCTCCCACCTGGCCCTCCCATTTCCTGTCAGAACCCGCCCATGCTGCTAGCCCCCCTCTCCCTGGCCTCACCCAGCCATCTGCCAGTGAGTCAGACAATTCCTGCTTCCCAGCTGCCTCCATTTTATTCCTGCCTTTCTCTAGAAAACAGAGACAAGAGGCCATTCAGTGACTCAGTCCCAAACCCGTATTTTCCTTTGTGCAGTCACCCCTAGTAATCAGCACCATATTACCCTGTAAACATGACAACCTCCAGCTCAAAAAGACAAAAAAAAACACCGACCCCCAAATACGCCAAGCCCCCGCATGCAGTTTGTTATTGTGTCGGGTTTTAAAGTTTAAAGGGACAGGGCGGCACAGATTTAGAGATTAACAGGTTCAACTTAGAATATGAACAATAAGAATTCACATCTGCTGTCTCACACAAGCATTCATAGTCACTCACACACAGTGGATAAGAATAACAACTTCAGTTCAATATCTTCATCATATTATTGAAGTAAAAAAAAGGCATCTGTGCTGTTTTACATTTGTTTAACTCTTGTCTACTTGTTCATAGTTAAACTTCTACAGAGTATAATTTGATGTGAGGGGCAGCCCTGCAGTTCTTCTTTGTGGCAAATAGAGAACACTCTTGAGTCATGCTTGGCTGCTGTGGGAACAATGGAGGGAGCATGTGGTGTCCCTCTACTCAGAGAGAGATCGAACCACATGAGAGGAGAGCAGTGGTAGGATTCAGAGAGAGAGGAGAAGACCTTTAAGAGTTATCTCTGTATGTGTAGTCAGAGAACATGTGGAGATGAGGTTAAACATAGCAGCATTGCAAAAACATTCATTTGGTCAGAAAATGCCAGTCCAGGACAAGGACAACTCCCCCTCACTCCGTCGCTCCCTCCCTCTCCTCCCTCTCCCTCCCTCCTTCTCCTCCCTCTCCGCCCTTGGCTCGCTATCCTGGCTCACTGCTTCAGGCCTTTTAAGGAAAGAACCAAGGATGGAGGGAATCAAGGGAGGAGCGAGGGAGGAGGGATCGGTCTAACATTGTCTGAATGTGGAATGTGTGAGTGTTCAGCATATGAGTTATTGTGTGACTGCTTTATCTCATAGCACAGCTGTGTTGTGCGTACACGTGTGTGTGTGTCTGTGCGTACGTACGTGTATGTGTGTCCATCCATGTTTGTTTGTTTGTGTGTTAAATGTTTTTTTTACTTTGTTACAGTGATTATGTTGACTAAACTAGAATATTAGTTCTGGTTAGGGACTAGTCCTGATCAGAGTCAGATTTACACTAACACATAGAGAATCAGAGAAAGGATTCTCACATTCCTGATCCATTGGAATCATTAGCAGAAGTTTGATCATAGACCTTGTGTCTATCCTTCTGTCTGAGATCTGAGCCAGTCACACAGAGGCCCATTCAGTGAGTGCATCCAGGAGCAGAGAGCAGAGGATCACCTTAGTGGTCATCACGAGAACCATCATGTGTCTCTGTCTGCCTCTAGCATGACTGAATATAACCTCTCTGTTTCTCTCTGGTCTATGTCAGTTCCAGAAGACTGCAGTAGGGGGTCATGTTGGACCATAAATGAGAGAGTCTACCGCTGAGAGAGTGGCCATTTCACCACCCCCATACTAAACCCATTTTATGACTAATAATTTACTACAGTTTGTTTTTAAGCATCTACACATGCCAGTATCTACTACATCTATAGAGGAATTAATGCACATACTCACACAAACGCTCTCTCTCGCTCTCTCAATTCAATTTAAGGGCTTTATTGGCATGGGAGACATATGTTAACATTGACAAAGCAAGTGAAGTAGAAATTAAATAAAAGTGAAATACAATAAAATGACCAGTAAACATTACACTCACAAAGGTGTGCATGGGTTGTATTCACCGGTTGTCCATTTCTTGTGGCAACAGGTCACAAACAGGTCTCTCTTGCACACACACACACACACACACACACACACACACACACACACACACACACACACACACACACACACACACACACACACACACACACACACACACACACACACACACACACACACACACAGTCTCATCACACACACACACTCTCACACACACACACACACACACACACACACACACACACACACACACACACACACACACACACACACACACAGAGATTGCGAGGAGGGGGGATGGGAAGATTTAAAGGGCCGGCCCTGCTCTTTGACTCAGAGTGGGGAGAGCAACTCTGGATCAGTGAAATCTCCCATCTGTCTCTCCTCTCCCTGTGTGAGCTCTCTCCACTTCCTTCCATTGCAGGGCAAAGAAATTTGCACCACAGTTAGCCCTATCATTTTTTAAATGTTTTTATTTCACCTTTATTTAACCAGGTAGGCTAGTTGAGAACAAGTTCCCATTTACAACTGCGACCTGGCCAAGATAAAGCAAAGCAGTTCAACACATACAACAACACAGAGTTACACATGGAATAAGCAAACAAATCATACTTACTGTATCATCAATCCACAGGCAAAAAGATGCTCCTGACTTGTTCTGTGCTGAGGATGTCATAACATCACGCAACACGCAACACAAACATAGACATGTTCACAGTGTGTGTAACACTGTAACCAAAAATAGAATACTTTTTGGCTTAGCTTTCGGTATTTAAACCGACACTGCTTGCACCATTACAAACACTGCTCAAGTTGTATACACACATGCAAGCCCCCCCATGCACATACAGTACACACACCAAAACACATGGACGCACACACACACACACACACACACACACACACACACACACACACACACACACACACACACAAATAGACAGTCTCATCCAAGGCCAGCAGGGAGCTGCATCAGTCACATGGTTTCATGAGGGAGTACAGGCCTGAGGTTTTGACCTTGATTCTCATAAAGGATGCTGTCATACACAACAAACATGTGATACATACTAGCCCACAAGAGTTTATTACTATCACAATAATAGTAATAAACTCAGTACAGCCTACAGTGCAACAACACAATTATAAATTGCAGCATACACAGCCACTTGTTTTTAGCCTTCACCATGCTAATATGAAGAACACAGCTCTTTACAGGGTCCTGTAGTCTGAGCAACAGCTGCTTCCTCCATTCAGGGCATTCCAATGCTCTCAGAGTATTGAGTGCTCTCTGTGTCTGTCTGTGGACCCCTTAAAGAGTCCCAGCTGCTGGTGTCAACCCCGCTCACCAACGTGATAAAACCCTGGCCAGCTGCCAGAGAGTATGTATAAGAAACTGAGAAGACATGTTGTGTTGAGACGAGGAGTTTAAACTTAATAGTGTAGTTACAATGAATGCACAAAATATTAGGAACATGTCAAAAGCATTCCATAAGGATGCTGGCCCATGTTGACTCCAATGCTTCCCACACTTGTGGTAAGTTGGCTGGATGTCCTTTGGGTGGTTGCAGATCTTGACACAAACTAGGTGCACCTGGCAGCAGCTATTCGTCCTAGGGTCCAGCAAAATTAAGGCAGTTATACATTTTTATTGTGTGTTGTGTGCATGTGTCTCTGCCT
This sequence comes from Salvelinus fontinalis, assembly GCF_029448725.1. Lineage (NCBI taxonomy): Eukaryota > Metazoa > Chordata > Actinopteri > Salmoniformes > Salmonidae > Salvelinus > Salvelinus fontinalis. Next base: position 24,372,655 of record NC_074666.1, read on the forward strand.
ATATTTATGTTTCTGTACCATAAGGTGTATTTTTATCTGTTTTTTAAAATCTAATTTTACTGCTTGCTTGAGTTACTTGATGTGGAATAGAGTTCCATGTAGTCATGGCTCTATGTAGTACTGTGCGCCTCTCATAGTCTGGACTTGGGGACTGTGAAGAGACCTCTGGTGGCATGTCTTGTGGGGTATGCATGGGTGTCCGAGCTGTGTGCTAGTAGTTCAAACAGACAGCCCTCTTTGTGGCACCTGACCACACGACTGAACAGTAGTCCAGGTGCGACAAAACTAGGGCCTGTCGGACCTGCCTTGTTGATGGTGCTGTTAAGAATGCAGAGCAGCACTTTATTATGGTCAGACTTCTCCCCATCCTAGCTACTGTTGTATCAAAATGTTTTGACCATGACAGTTTACAATACAGGGTTAGTCCAAGCAGTTTAGTCTCCTCAACTTGCTCAATTACCACATTATTCATTACAAGACTTAGTTGAGACTTAGTTTTTAGTGAATGATTTGTCCCAAATACAATTCTTTTAGTTTTTTATATATATATATTTAAGACTATTTTATTCCTTGCCGCCTATTCTGAAATTAACTGCAGCTCTTTGTTAAGTGTTGCAGTCATTTCAGTCGCTGTGGTAGCTGACTTGTATAGTGTTGAGTCATCCGCATACATAGACACACTGGCTTTACTCAAAGCTGGTGGCATGTTGTTAGTAAAGATTGAAAAAAGTAAGAGTCCTAGACAGCTGCCCTGGGGAGTTCCTGATTCGACCTGGATTTTCATTCAAAGGCACTTACATTTTTTGTCTTGCCCATTCACCCTCTGAATGGCACACACACAATCCATGTCTCAATTGTCTCAAGGCTTAGAAATCATTCTTTAACCTGTCTCCTCCCCTTCATCTACACTATTTGAAGTGTATTTAACAAGTGACATCAATAAGCGATCATAGCTTTCAGCTGGATCCCCCTGGTCAGTCTGTCATGGAAACATTGACTCTGTACCGGTACCCCCTGTATATAGTCTTGCTATTGTTATTTTACTGCTGCTCTTTAACTACTTGTAACTTTTATTTCTTATTCTTATTCATATTTGTTTAACTGCATTGTTGGATAGGGTTTTGTAAGTAAGCATTTCACTGTAAGGTCTACCTGTTTACCTGTTGTACTCGGCTCATGTGACTAATTGATTTGATTTGTGATGTTCATAATGTTTTGTGCACTCAGTGTATAGTGTTATCTGAAGACAAATTGAAGGGGTCATTTGGACAGAAAATAGCTCAATGGCCCAGAATCATGTTTCTATGGAGATCGATGACTGGGGTAACAGGTGGTAGCTCCATTAAAGCGGAAGTGTGTAATTTTATTATGAAAGTAGTTTACAATTTCACGGTGCAATTTTGCAATTTGTAGCCGCACGAGTGTATCAGACCTGGATTAAAATACAAGTGCCTGTATATGGAAAAAGTATTTGTATGTGTGTGTTCTCTCACACTGTTTCCCTGTCTACTCTGCCACTGTTGGTAACAACACTGAGTCACCTAGCTATGTCTATTCATGGGGTTCTCCCTGCATGCTCTCTCTCCCACTGTTCACCAGACATATCCTAACAATAGGGTTTCCTCTCTTTCCTCTCTCACTCCCCAACCAGGGATACTGTAGCTGTCAGTCCTGTCCCTGCATCCTTACACCCTCCCCTGTACTCCCCTCCCCCTCTCCCACACTCCATGTTCTGAACCTTATGGAGTGATTACTTCACATACAAACCAGCCTGTGTATGGCAGATGATAAACAAACGTTAAGGTGGCTTTACACAACTTCATAGCTCAATCATTACTTCCCTTCACACAACTATATAGCTGACTCATTAATTCCCTTCACACAACTATATAGCTGACTCATTAATTCCCTTCACACAACTATATAGCTGACTCATTAATTCCCTTCACACAACTATATAGCTGACTCATTAATTCCCTTCACACAACTATATAGCTGACTCATTAATTCCCTTCACACAACTATATAGCTTACTTATTACTTCACTTCACACACATCCTACTCTTATTATACTCCACTTAACCTTTAAATATGGTAACTCTCGTTTGAGATTAGAAGGGACATTCGCTTTGTAAACTTCAGGTCTAATTCTCTGTCCACTGTACTCAGTGTGTGACTCGCATGCTCAGTGATCATGGGAAAGTCACTGGGGGACAATCAGGGACATCCACTCTGACTTTATTGACAAATGTCAAAGACAAGGTCACTCTTGTATCCTGAAATAACAAAGACTCAATTGTAGCCCAGAGTCTATTTTAGCCATCCAGCAGTCTCAGTCATATACCACAGTCTGACTCTTGTATTGAACATCACACACACATATACTGCACAGAGCACACCACACACACACACACACACACACACACACACACGCACACGCACACGCACACGCACACGCACACACACACACACACACACACACAAACACACACACACACACACACACACACACACACACACACACACACACACACACACACACACACACACCTCCCCCTTTCCTTTTGTCTCAACCCTTTCATGTGGGAGTTCGTCATTTCCATTAGAGATGAGACACTTTACCAAGTTGCAAATCAAAAGGGAACATATTTGTTTATACTTTAAAACAGCCCTTTATCTGTGTGTTTTGAATCTGTGTAAGTAAGGTGTGTGTTTGTTATTCATTGCCAGCAAAAATCCTGTGCTTTTTATGACAGTATTTAACCTGGTTTCTAATGGGTCTTTCCTCAGGCCTGCATTGTCTCTGTAGAAGCCAGTTGGGGGAGCTCCAAGCCCACATTACACCTCCTCTACCCACACTGCAGGCTTACTGATGGAATGCAGCATGCTGGGAAGAGCCTTGAAGTAAGCTGATTTCTTATCGTCAACAGTACTCATTCAACACAGTTTCCACACAAATACCAGTACATTGGCCACAATCCACACGATAAGAAATATCTTTAGACACAAAAATACGCATGTGTCATCTGTGGAAGGGTTTTATGGGGAGCTAAGTGATGTGGGGTTTATAAAGAAAGAGCTAGAGAGGGAAATGAAGGGAGAGAGAGAGGGAGATGGTAAATCCTCTTATCAGAGTAGGAGACAGTGGTGAGGACAGGGATGTAAGGTTTGGGGATGTTGAGGCTGGGGGTCCCCCCACGATTACAACCCTCGTACTGCTGCTCTGCTGGGATAGGGGCACACACCAGGGAGGGGTTCATCTCATCCTCATGCACCCTTCAGTGTGTGTGTGTGGATTGGGGGGTGGGGGGTATTTTGGGCATATGGGGAGATAATCTTCGGGACATGGTCTCTGAGAACTAGCTATAAACCCGGGAGTGAAAGGAAGGTTATTTCTGTGAAATCTCTTCAGAGGGATGAAAAAGAGAGTGGAAACTCTGTCCCCCAAGGGAGGTGGTATAAAGTGAGAATTTGAACACATTAGTGAGCTGGGGGACATGTAACCAAGGAGAGAGGGTAGTAGCACATGAGTGAGTTGAGAGGTAGGAAGAGAGGGAGATGACTCCTGTTCCTCTGTGTAACCCTGTAATCCCGAAGGAGTGGTAGGACTACACACCGAATCTGACACTAACTGTCTGGCCTCTTGAGGCCCCCACAACATCATACCATGATACTGGTCCTGACTGTATGTTTACGTAACTGTGTAGTAGAGAGACAGAGCGTGAGAGCAGTTTAAGGTTGGCCTCATTATGCAGCCTATCAGAGAGCCTGCTCCATTTTGACTCCAGTTGCATGACGCTGCACATCTGTTTCTAATCATAGGCTACTACATTCAACTCAACTCAGTTCAGTCTCCCCTGCTGCTGCCTCTCCCTGGGATGGACAATGAGCTTTTGTCTGTGTGTGTATACATGAGCTCACAATGTTTACTATGTTGAGACAATGAATATAATAAGAATAACACACTTATTCACCCAATCTCACTCTCTCTCCCGCTGCCTGTAACACACTCCTCCACATCCCCCAAATTCCAGAATCCATGTCATTTGACACCCTCATCTTGAGTAGCCTCTGTATGTGTACTATGGAGAGAAAAGCAAAGGCGGGGGAGGGGCGTATTTATCTTCCAGTAGTGAAGTAGGGGTCTTTTTCACAGAGTACTATTTGGTCTCTGGTTACAAAAAAACAAGGGGAGGGGGGAAGTGCATTGTTAAAGTGTTGAAGTACATCAAAAGCCTGGATTGCAGCCCATAACATGGAAAATATAACCATGTGAGGAGAAGAAGAGAAAGAAAGTTTAGAAATGAGAAATTATAAAAGAGGAAAGGGGTTGTTGGATAGAGTAAGTTAAAGGGGTTGATGGATAGAGTAAGTTAAAGGGGTTGATGGATAGAGTAAGTTAAAGGGGTTGATGGATAGAGTAAGTTAAAGGGGTTGTTGGATAGAGTAAGTTAAAGGGGTTGATGGATAGAGTAAGTTAAAGAGGTTGTTGGATAGAGTAAGTTACAGGGGTTGTTGGATAGAGTAAGTTAAAGGGGTTGTTGGATAGAGTAAGTTAAAGAGGTTGTTGGATAGAGTAAGTTAAAGGGGTTGTTGGATAGAGTAAGTTAAAGGGGTTGTTGGATAGAGTAAGTTAAAGGGGGTGTTGGATAGAGTAAGTTAAAGAGGCTGTTGGATAGAGTAAGTTAAAGGGGTTGTTGGATAGAGTAAGTTAAAGGGGTTGTTAGATAGAGTAAGTTAAAGAGGTTGTTGGATAGAGTAAGTTAAAGGGGTTGTTGGATAGAGTAAGTTACAGGGGTTGTTGGATAGAGTAAGTTAAAGAGGTTGTTGGATAGAGTAAGTTACAGGGGTTGTTGGATAGAGTAAGTTAAAGAGGTTGTTGGATAGAGTAAGTTACAGGGGTTGTTGGATAGAGTAAGTTAAAGGGGTTGTTGGATAGAGTAAGTTACAGGGGTTGTTGGATAGAGTAAGTTAAAGAGGTTGTTGGATAGAGTAAGTGACAGGGGTTGTTGGATAGATTAAGTTAAAGGGGTTGATGGATAGAGTAAGTTAAAGGGGTTGTTGGATAGAATAAGTTACAGGGGTTGTTGGATAGAGTAAGTTAAAGGGGGTGTTGGATAGAGTAAGTTACAGGGGTTGTTGGATAGAGTAAGTTAAAGGGGTTGTTGGATAGAGTAAGTTAAAGAGGTTGTTGGATAGAGTAAGTTAAAGGGGTTGTTGGATAGAGTAAGTTAAAGGGGTTGTTGAAAATAGTAAGTTAAAGAGGTTGTTGGATAGAGTAAGTTAAAGAGGTTGTTGGATAGAGTAAGTTAAAGGGGTTGTTGGATAGAGTAAGTTAAAGAGGTTGTTGGATAGAGTAAGTTAAAGGGGTTGTTGGATAGAGTAAGTTAAAGGGGTTGTTGGATAGAGTAAGTTAAAGGGGTTTATGGATAGAGTAAGTTAAAGAGGCTGTTGGATAGAGTAAGTTAAAGGGGTTGTTGGATAGAGTAAGTTAAAGGGGTTGTTGGATAGAGTAAGTTACAGGGGTTGTTGGATAGAGTAAGTTAAAGGGGTTGAAGGATAGAGTAAGTTAAAGAGGTTGTTGGATAGAGTAAGTTAAAGGGGTTGTTGGATAGAGTAAGTTAAAGGGGTTGATGGATAGAGTAAGTTAAAGGGGTTGTTGGATAGAGTAAGTTAAAGGGGTTGTTGGATAGAGTAAGTTAAAGGGGTTGTTAGATAGAGTAAGTTAAAGAAGTTGTTGGATAGAGTAAGTTAAAGGGGTTGTTGGATAGACTAAGTTACAGGGGTTGTTGGATAGAGTAAGTTAAAGAGGTTGTTGGATAGAGTAAGTTACAGGGGTTGTTGGATAGAGTAAGTTAAAGAGGTTGTTGGATAGAGTAAGTTACAGGGGTTGTTGGATAGAGTAAGTTAAAGGGGTTGTTGGATAGAGTAAGTTACAGGGGTTGTTGGATAGAGTAAGTTAAAGAGGTTGTTGGATAGAGTAAGTTACAGGGGTTGTTGGATAGATTAAGTTAAAGGGGTTGATGGATAGAGTAAGTTAAAGGGGTTGTTGGATAGAATAAGTTACATGGGTTGTTGGATAGAGTAAGTTAAAGGGGGTGTTGGATAGAGTAAGTTACAGGGGTTGTTGGATAGAGTAAGTTAAAGGGGTTGTTGGATAGAGTAAGTTAAAGAGGTTGTTGGATAGAGTAAGTTAACCTTTCACGAGTATCTACCCCGGGTCTGGGATCACCCCCCACCCCCCCACACACTGAGTAGCATAGCCTAGCATAGCGTCACAATTAAATAGTAGCATCTAAATATCATTAAATCACAAGTCCAAGACACCTAATGAAAGATACAGATCTTGTGAATAAAGCCACCATTTCAGATTTTTTAAATGTTTTACAGGGAAGACAAAATATGTAAATCTATTAGCTAACCACGTTAGCAAAAGACACCACTTTTCTAACTCCATCAGTTTCTTACTCCATCAGGTGCTATCACCAATTCGGCTAACTAAGATATTGATAGCCACTAACCAAGAAAAAAACTCATCAGATGACAGTCTGATAACATATTTATGGTATAGGATAGGTTTTGTTAGAAAAATGTGCATATTTCAGGTAGATATCATAGTTTACAATTGCACCCACCGTCACAAATGGACTAGAATAAATATATAGAGCAACGTGTTTACCTAATTACTAATCATCAAACATTTCGTAAAAATACACAGCATACACTAATCGAAAGACACAGATCCTGTGAATACAGACAATATTTCAGATTTTCTAAGTGTCTTACAGCGAAAACACAATAAATCGTTATATTAGCATACCACATATGCAAACGTTACCAGAGCATTGATTCTAGCCAAAGAGAGCGATAACGTAAACATCGCCAAAATATATTAATTTTTTCACTAACCTTCTCAGAATTCTTCAGATGACACTCCTGTAACATCACATTACAACATACATATACAGTTTGTTCGAAAATGTGCATATTTAGCCACCAAAATCATGGTTAGACAATGACAAAAGTTGCCCAGCTGGTCAGACAATGTCGTGCGCCATATTAGACAGTGATCTAGTCGTATACATAAATACTCATGAACGTGACTAAAAAATATAGGGTGGACAGCGATTGATAGACAATTTAATTCTTAATACAATCGCTGATTTACATTTTTTAAATTATCCTTACTTTTCAATACAGTTTGCGCCAAGCGAAGCTACGTCTAAAAAGATGGCGTCATAAGCGATTAACATTTCTCGACAGAAACACGATTTATCATAATAAATTGTTCCTACTTTGAGCTGTTCTTCCATCAGAATCTTGGGCAAAGAATCCTTTCTTGGGTCTAATCGTCTTTTGGTCGAAAGCTGTCCCCTTGCCATGTAGAAATGCCCATTGCGTTCGGCATGAACTGGAACCGTGCCCAGAGATTCACAGTGTCTCAGAAATAAATGTCCCAAAATCGCACTAAACGGATATAAATTGTTATAAAACGGTTTAAATTAACTACCTTATGATGTTTTTAACTCCTATAACGAGTAGAAACATGACCGGAGAAATATAACTGGCTACACTAATGCTTGGAGAAAGAACGGGTCGGTGTCCACCGTGCGTCCGACGCAGCTGGAAAGGAATTCCTACCTACACGTGTTTTTGTTTTATAGGGGCTGTGATTGCGCAATCGATACCATTCAAATCGTCATCACGTAAAGGCATCCAGGGGAAGACGTAAGCAGTGTCCGTATCCTGATAGCGTTCACAGTGGCCTTTAAACTGACTCCAGATCAGGGGCCAAAATGTGTGAAATCTGACTCCATGTCAGGGAAATTGCTGTAGAATGAGTTCTGTTCCACTCAGAGACAAAATTCCAAATAATATGCATATTGTACGATAAAGAATTTAGTAGGAAGCCGTTTAATCTGTAATGCAATTATGCTAATGAGAAAACAGCACCCCCTGTAGTCGCAAGAAGTTAAAGGGCTTGTTGGATAGAGTAGGTTAAAGGGGTTGTTGGATATAGTAAGTTAAAGAGGTTGTTGGATAGAGTAAGTTAAAGAGGTTGTTGGATAGAGTAAGTTAAAGGGGTTGATGGATAGAGTAAGTTAAAGAGGTTGTTGGATAGGGTAAGTTAAAGGGGTTGTTGGATGGAGTAAGTTACAGGGGTTGTTGGATAGAGTAAGTTAAAGGGGTTGAAGGATAGAGTAAGTTAAAGAGGTTGTTGGATAGAGTAAGTTAAAGGGGTTGTTGGATAGAGTAAGTTAAAGGGGTTGATGGATAGAGTAAGTTAAAGGGGTTGATGGATAGAGTAAGTTAAAGGGGTTGTTGGATAGAGTAAGTTACAGGGGTTGTTGGATAGAGTAAGTTAAAAAGGTTGTTGGATAGAGTAAGTTACAGGGATTGTTGGATAGATTAAGTTAAAGGGGTTGATGGATAGAGTAAGTTAAAGGGGTTGTTGGATAGAATAAGTTACAGGGGTTGTTGGATAGAGTAAGTTAAAGGGGTTGTTGGATAGAATAAGTTACAGGGGTTGTTGGATAGATTAAGTTAAAGGGGTTGTTGGATAGAGTAAGTTAAAGAGGTTGTTGGATAGAGTAAGTTAAAGGGGTTGTTGGATAGAGTAAGTTAAAGGGGTTGATGGATAGAGTAAGTTAAAGAGGTTGTTGGATAGAGTAAGTTAAAGGGGTTGTTGGATAGAGTAAGTTAAAGGGGTTGTTGGATAGAGTAAGTTAAAGGGGTTGTTGGATAGAGTAGGTTAAAGGGGTTGATGGATAGAGTAAGTTAAAGGGGTTGTTGGATAGAGTAGGTTAAAGGGGTTGTTGGATAGAGTCAAATCAAGTTTATTTTATATAGCCCTTCGAACATCAGCTAATATCTCGAAGTGCTGTACAGAAACCCAGCCTAAAACCCCAAACAGCAAGCAATGCAGGTGAAGAAGCACGGTGGCTAGGAAAAACTCCCTAGAAAGGCCAAAACCTAGGAAGAAACCTAGAGAGGAACCAGGCTATGAGGGGTGGCCAGTCCTCTTCTGGCTGTGCCGGGTGGAGATTATAACAGAACATGGCCAAGATGTTCAAAATGTTCATAAGTGACAAGCATGGTCAAATAATAATCAGGAATAAATGTCAGTTGGCTTTTCATAGCCGATCATTAAGAGTTGAAAACAGCAGGTCTGGGACAGGTAGGGGTTCCATAACCGCATGCAGAACAGTTGAAACTGGAATAGCAGCAAGGCCAGGTGGACTGGGGACAGCAAGGAGTCATCATGCCCGGTAGTCCTGACGTATGGTCCTAGGGCTCAGGTCCTCCGAGAGAGAGAAAGAAAGAGAGAAGGATTTGATTTGATTTGATTTGGTTGTTGGATAGAGTAAGTTAAAGGGGTTGTTGGATAGAGTAAGTTACAGGGGTTGTTGGATAGAGTAAGTTAAAGGGGTTGTTGGATAGAGTAAGTTAAAGAGGTTGTTGGATAGAGTAAGTTAAAGGGGTTGTTGGATAGAGTAAGTTAAAGGGGTTGTTGGATAGAGTAAGTTAAAGAGGCTGTTGGATAGAGTAAGTTAAAGGGGTTGTTGGATAGAGTAAGTTAAAGGGGTTGTTAGATAGAGTAAGTTAAAGAGGTTGTTGGATAGAGTAAGTTAAAGGGGTTGTTGGATAGAGTAAGTTACAGGGGTTGTTGGATAGAGTAAGTTAAAGAGGTTGTTGGATAGAGTAGGTTAAAGGGGTTGTTGGATATAGTAAGTTAAAGAGGTTGTTGGATAGAGTAAGTTAAAGGGGTTGATGGATAGAGTAAGTTAAAGAGGTTGTTGGATAGGGTAAGTTAAAGGGGTTGTTGGATGGAGTAAGTTACAGGGGTTGTTGGATAGAGTAAGTTAAAGGGGTTGAAGGATAGAGTAAGTTAAAGAGGTTGTTGGATAGAGTAAGTTAAAGGGGTTGTTGGATAGAGTAAGTTAAAGGGGTTGATGGATAGAGTAAGTTAAAGGGGTTGATGGATAGAGTAAGTTAAAGGGGTTGTTGGATAGAGTAAGTTACAGGGGTTGTTGGATAGAGTAAGTTAAAAAGGTTGTTGGATAGAGTAAGTTACAGGGATTGTTGGATAGATTAAGTTAAAGGGGTTGATGGATAGAGTAAGTTAAAGGGGTTGTTGGATAGAATAAGTTACAGGGGTTGTTGGATAGAGTAAGTTAAAGGGGTTGTTGGATAGAATAAGTTACAGGGGTTGTTGGATAGATTAAGTTAAAGGGGTTGTTGGATAGAGTAAGTTAAAGAGGTTGTTGGATAGAGTAAGTTAAAGGGGTTGTTGGATAGAGTAAGTTAAAGGGGTTGATGGATAGAGTAAGTTAAAGAGGTTGTTGGATAGAGTAAGTTAAAGGGGTTGTTGGATAGAGTAAGTTAAAGGGGTTGTTGGATAGAGTAAGTTAAAGGGGTTGTTGGATAGAGTAGGTTAAAGGGGTTGATGGATAGAGTAAGTTAAAGGGGTTGTTGGATAGAGTAGGTTAAAGGGGTTGTTGGATAGAGTCAAATCAAGTTTATTTTATATAGCCCTTCGAACATCAGCTAATATCTCGAAGTGCTGTACAGAAACCCAGCCTAAAACCCCAAACAGCAAGCAATGCAGGTGAAGAAGCACGGTGGCTAGGAAAAACTCCCTAGAAAGGCCAAAACCTAGGAAGAAACCTAGAGAGGAACCAGGCTATGAGGGGTGGCCAGTCCTCTTCTGGCTGTGCCGGGTGGAGATTATAACAGAACATGGCCAAGATGTTCAAAATGTTCATAAGTGACAAGCATGGTCAAATAATAATCAGGAATAAATGTCAGTTGGCTTTTCATAGCCGATCATTAAGAGTTGAAAACAGCAGGTCTGGGACAGGTAGGGGTTCCATAACCGCATGCAGAACAGTTGAAACTGGAATAGCAGCAAGGCCAGGTGGACTGGGGACAGCAAGGAGTCATCATGCCCGGTAGTCCTGACGTATGGTCCTAGGGCTCAGGTCCTCCGAGAGAGAGAAAGAAAGAGAGAAGGATTTGATTTGATTTGATTTGGTTGTTGGATAGAGTAAGTTAAAGGGGTTGATGGATAGAGTAAGTTAAAGGGGTTGATGGATAGAGTAAGTTAAATGGGTTGTTGGTTAGAGTAAGTTAAAGAGGCTGTTGGATAGAGTAAGTTACAGGGGTTGATGGATAGAGTAAGTTACAGGGGTTGTTGGATAGAGTAAGTTAAAGGGGTTGATGGATAGAGTAAGTTAAAGGGGTTGATGGATAGAGTAAGTTACAGGGGTTGTTGGATAGAGTAAGTTAAAGGGGTTGTTGGATAGAGTAAGTTACAGGGGTTGTTGGACAGATTAAGTTAAATGGGTTGTTGGATAGAGTAAGTTAAAGGGGTTGTTGGATAGAGAAAGTTAAAGGGGTTGGTGGATAGAGTAAGTTAAAGGGGTTGTTGGATATAGTAAGTTAAAGGGGTTGTTGGATAGAGTAAGTTAAAGAGGTTGTTGGATAGAGTAAGTTAAAGGTGTTGATGGATAGAGTAAGTTAAAGAGGTTGTTGGATAGAGTAAGTTAAAGGGGTTGTTGGATATAGTAAGTTAAAGGGGTTGTTGGATAGAGTAAGTTAAAGGGGTTGTTGGATAGAGTAAGTTAAAGAGGTTGTTAGATAGAGTAAGTTAAAGGGGTTGTTGGATAGAGTAAGTTAAAGACGTTGTTGGATAGAGTAAGTTAAAGGGGTTGTTGGATAGAGTAAGTTAAAGAGGTTGTTGGATAGAGTAAGTTAAAGAGGTTGTTGGATAGAGTAAGTTAAAGGGGTTGATGGATAGAATAAGTTAAAGGGGTTGTTGGATAGAGTAAGTTAAAGGGGTTGATGGATAGAGTAAGTTAAAGGGGTTGTTGGATAGAATAAGTTAAAGAGGTTGTTGGATAGAGTAAGTTAAAGAGGTTTTTGGATATAGTAAGTTAAAGAGGTTGGTGGATAGAGTAAGTTAAAGGGGTTGATGGATAGAATAAGTTAAAGGGGTTGTTAGATAGAGTAAGTTAAAGGGGTTGTTGGATAGAGTAGGTTAAAGGGGTTGTTGGATAGAGTAAGTTAAAGGGGTTGATGGATAGAGTAAGTTAAAGGGGTTGTTGGATAGAGTAAGTTAAAGGGGTTGATGGATAGAGTAAGTTAAAGGGGTTGTTGGATAGAGTAAGTTAAAGGGGTTGTTGGATAGAGTAAGTTAAAGGGGTTGTTAGATAGAGTAAGTTAAAGAGGTTGTTGGATAGAGTAAGTTAAAGGGGTTGTTGGATAGACTAAGTTACAGGGGTTGTTGGATAGAGTAAGTTAAAGAGGTTGTTGGATAGAGTAAGTTACAGGGGTTGTTGGATAGAGTAAGTTAAAGAGGTTGTTGGATAGAGTAAGTTACAGGGGTTGTTGGATAGAGTAAGTTAAAGGGGTTGTTGGATAGAGTAAGTTACAGGGGTTGTTGGATAGAGTAAGTTAAAGAGGTTGTTGGATAGAGTAAGTTACAGGGGTTGTTGGATAGATTAAGTTAAAGGGGTTGATGGATAGAGTAAGTTAAAGGGGTTGTTGGATAGAATAAGTTACATGGGTTGTTGGATAGAGTAAGTTAAAGGGGGTGTTGGATAGAGTAAGTTACAGGGGTTGTTGGATAGAGTAAGTTAAAGGGGTTGTTGGATAGAGTAAGTTAAAGAGGTTGTTGGATAGAGTAAGTTAACCTTTCACGAGTATCTACCCCGGGTCTGGGATCACCCCCCACCCCCCCCCCACACTGAGTAGCATAGCCTAGCATAGCGTCACAATTAAATAGTAGCATCTAAATATCATTAAATCACAAGTCCAAGACACCTAATGAAAGATACAGATCTTGTGAATAAAGCCACCATTTCAGATTTTTTAAATGTTTTACAGGGAAGACAAAATATGTAAATCTATTAGCTAACCACGTTAGCAAAAGACACCACTTTTCTAACTCCATCAGTTTCTTACTCCATCAGGTGCTATCACCAATTCGGCTAACTAAGATATTGATAGCCACTAACCAAGAAAAAAACTCATCAGATGACAGTCTGATAACATATTTATGGTATAGGATAGGTTTTGTTAGAAAAATGTGCATATTTCAGGTAGATATCATAGTTTACAATTGCACCCACCGTCACAAATGGACTAGAATAAATATATAGAGCAACGTGTTTACCTAATTACTAATCATCAAACATTTCGTAAAAATACACAGCATACACTAATCGAAAGACACAGATCCTGTGAATACAGACAATATTTCAGATTTTCTAAGTGTCTTACAGCGAAAACACAATAAATCGTTATATTAGCATACCACATATGCAAACGTTACCAGAGCATTGATTCTAGCCAAAGAGAGCGATAACGTAAACATCGCCAAAATATATTAATTTTTTCACTAACCTTCTCAGAATTCTTCAGATGACACTCCTGTAACATCACATTACAACATACATATACAGTTTGTTCGAAAATGTGCATATTTAGCCACCAAAATCATGGTTAGACAATGACAAAAGTTGCCCAGCTGGTCAGACAATGTCGTGCGCCATATTAGACAGTGATCTAGTCGTATACATAAATACTCATGAACGTGACTAAAAAATATAGGGTGGACAGCGATTGATAGACAATTTAATTCTTAATACAATCGCTGATTTACATTTTTTAAATTATCCTTACTTTTCAATACAGTTTGCGCCAAGCGAAGCTACGTCTAAAAAGATGGCGTCATAAGCGATTAACATTTCTCGACAGAAACACGATTTATCATAATAAATTGTTCCTACTTTGAGCTGTTCTTCCATCAGAATCTTGGGCAAAGAATCCTTTCTTGGGTCTAATCGTCTTTTGGTCGAAAGCTGTCCCCTTGCCATGTAGAAATGCCCATTGCGTTCGGCATGAACTGGAACCGTGCCCAGAGATTCACAGTGTCTCAGAAATAAATGTCCCAAAATCGCACTAAACGGATATAAATTGTTATAAAACGGTTTAAATTAACTACCTTATGATGTTTTTAACTCCTATAACGAGTAGAAACATGACCGGAGAAATATAACTGGCTACACTAATGCTTGGAGAAAGAACGGGTCGGTGTCCACCGTGCGTCCGACGCAGCTGGAAAGGAATTCCTACCTACACGTGTTTTTGTTTTATAGGGGCTGTGATTGCGCAATCGATACCATTCAAATCGTCATCACGTAAAGGCATCCAGGGGAAGACGTAAGCAGTGTCCGTATCCTGATAGCGTTCACAGTGGCCTTTAAACTGACTCCAGATCAGGGGCCAAAATGTGTGAAATCTGACTCCATGTCAGGGAAATTGCTGTAGAATGAGTTCTGTTCCACTCAGAGACAAAATTCCAAATAATATGCATATTGTACGATAAAGAATTTAGTAGGAAGCCGTTTAATCTGTAATGCAATTATGCTAATGAGAAAACAGCACCCCCTGTAGTCGCAAGAAGTTAAAGGGCTTGTTGGATAGAGTAGGTTAAAGGGGTTGTTGGATATAGTAAGTTAAAGAGGTTGTTGGATAGAGTAAGTTAAAGAGGTTGTTGGATAGAGTAAGTTAAAGGGGTTGATGGATAGAGTAAGTTAAAGAGGTTGTTGGATAGGGTAAGTTAAAGGGGTTGTTGGATGGAGTAAGTTACAGGGGTTGATGGATAGAGTAAGTTAAAGGGGTTGTTGGATAGAGTAAGTTACAGGGGTTGTTGGATAGAGTAAGTTAAAAAGGTTGTTGGATAGAGTAAGTTACAGGGATTGTTGGATAGATTAAGTTAAAGGGGTTGATGGATAGAGTAAGTTAAAGGGGTTGTTGTATAGAATAAGTTACAGGGGTTGTTGGATAGAGTAAGTTAAAGGGGTTGTTGGATAGAGTAAGTTACAGGGGTTGTTGGATAGAGTAAGTTAAAGGGGTTGTTGGATAGAGTAAGTTAAAGAGGTTGTTGGATAGAGTAAGTTAAAGGGGTTGTTGGATAGAGTAAGTTAAAGGGGTTGTTGGATATAGTAAGTTAAAGAGGTTGTTGGATAGAGTAAGTTAAAGAGGTTGTTGGATAGAGTAAGTTAAAGGGGTTGATGGATAGAGTAAGTTAAAGAGGTTGTTGGATAGAGTAAGTTAAAGGGGTTGTTGGATAGAGTAAGTTAAAGGGGTTGTTGGATAGAGTAAGTTAAAGGGGTTGTTGGATAGAGTAGGTTAAAGGGGTTGATGGATAGAGTAAGTTAAAGGGGTTGTTGGATAGAGTAGGTTAAAGGGGTTGTTGGATAGAGTCAAATCAAGTTTATTTTATATAGCCCTTCGAACATCAGCTAATATCTCGAAGTGCTGTACAGAAACCCAGCCTAAAACCCCAAACAGCAAGCAATGCAGGTGAAGAAGCACGGTGGCTAGGAAAAACTCCCTAGAAAGGCCAAAACCTAGGAAGAAACCTAGAGAGGAACCAGGCTATGAGGGGTGGCCAGTCCTCTTCTGGCTGTGCCGGGTGGAGATTATAACAGAACATGGCCAAGATGTTCAAAATGTTCATAAGTGACAAGCATGGTCAAATAATAATCAGGAATAAATGTCAGTTGGCTTTTCATAGCCGATCATTAAGAGTTGAAAACAGCAGGTCTGGGACAGGTAGGGGTTCCATAACCGCATGCAGAACAGTTGAAACTGGAATAGCAGCAAGGCCAGGTGGACTGGGGACAGCAAGGAGTCATCATGCCCGGTAGTCCTGACGTATGGTCCTAGGGCTCAGGTCCTCCGAGAGAGAGAAAGAAAGAGAGAAGGATTTGATTTGATTTGATTTGGTTGTTGGATAGAGTAAGTTAAAGGGGTTGATGGATAGAGTAAGTTAAAGGGGTTGATGGATAGAGTAAGTTAAATGGGTTGTTGGTTAGAGTAAGTTAAAGAGGCTGTTGGATAGAGTAAGTTACAGGGGTTGTTGGATAGAGTAAGTTAAAGGAGTTGATGGATAGAGTAAGTTACAGGGGTTGTTGGATAGAGTAAGTTAAAGGGGTTGATGGATAGAGTAAGTTAAAGGGGTTGATGGATAGAGTAAGTTAAAAGGGTTGATGGATAGAATAAGTTAACGGGGTTGTTGGATAAAGAAAGTTAAAGAGGTTGTTGGATAGAGTAAGTTAAAGGGGTTGATGGATAGAGTAAGTTACAGGGGTTGTTGGATAGAGTAAGTTAAAGGGGTTGTTGGATAGAGTAAGTTACAGGGGTTGTTGGACAGATTAAGTTAAATGGGTTGTTGGATAGAGTAAGTTAAAGGGGTTGTTGGATAGAGTAAGTTAAAGGGGTTGTTGGATATAGTAAGTTAAAGGGGTTGTTGGATAGAGTAAGTTAAAGAGGTTGTTGGATAGAGTAAGTTAAAGGTGTTGATGGATAGAGTAAGTTAAAGAGGTTGTTGGATAGAGTAAGTTAAAGGGGTTGTTGGATATAGTAAGTTAAAGGGGTTGTTGGATAGAGTAAGTTAAAGGGGTTGTTGGATAGAGTAAGTTAAAGAGGTTGTTAGATAGAGTAAGTTAAAGGGGTTGTTGGATAGAGTAAGTTAAAGACGTTGTTGGATAGAGTAAGTTAAAGGGGTTGTTGGATAGAGTAAGTTAAAGAGGTTGTTGGATAGAGTAAGTTAAAGAGGTTGTTGGATAGAGTAAGTTAAAGGGGTTGATGGATAGAATAAGTTAAAGGGGTTGTTGGATAGAGTAAGTTAAAGGGGTTGATGGATAGAGTAAGTTAAAGGGGTTGTTGGATAGAATAAGTTAAAGAGGTTGTTGGATAGAGTAAGTTAAAGAGGTTGTTGGATATAGTAAGTTAAAGAGGTTGTTGGATAGAGTAAGTTAAAGGGGTTGATGGATAGAATAAGTTAAAGGGGTTGTTGGATAGAGTAAGTTAAAGGGGTTGTTGGATAGAGTAGGTTAAAGGGGTTGTTGGATAGAGTAAGTTAAAGGGGTTGATGGATAGAGTAAGTTAAAGAGGTTGTTGGATAGAGTAAGTTAAAGAGGTTGTTGGATATAGTAAGTTAAAGAGGTTGTTGGATAGAGTAAGTTAAAGGGGTTGATGGATAGAGTAAGTTACAGGGGTTGTTGGATAGAGTAAGTTAAAGGGGTTGTTGGATAGAGTAAGTTACAGGGGTTGTTGGATAGATTAAGTTAAAGTGGTTGTTGGATAGAGTAAGTTAAATGGGTTGTTGGATAGAGTAAGTTAAAGGGGTTGTTGGATAGAGATAGTTAAAGGGGTTGATGGATAGAGTAAGTTAAAGGGGTTTGTTGGATAGAGTAAGTTAAATGGGTTGTTGGATAGAGTAAGTTAAAGGGGTTGTTGGATAGAGAAAGTTAAAGGGGTTGATGGATAGAGTAAATTAAAGGGGTTTGTTGGATAGAGTAAGTTAAAGGGGTTGATGGATAGAGTAAGTTAACGGGGTTGATGGATAGAGTAAGTTAAAGGGGTTGATGGATAGAGTAAGTTAAAGGGGTTGATGGTTAGAGTAAGTTACAGGGGTTGTTGGATACAGTAAGTTACAGGGGTTGATGGATAGAGTAAGTTAAAGGGGTTGTTGGATAGAGTAAGTTAAAGGGGTTGATGGATAGAGTAAGTTAAAGTGGTTGTTGGATAGAGTAAGTTAAAGGGGTTGTTGGATAGAGTAAGTTAAAGAGGTTGTTGGATAGAGTAAGTTAAAGAGGTTGTTGGATAGAGTAAGTTAAAGGGGTTGATGGATAGAATAAGTTAAACGGGTTGTTGGATAGAGTAAGTTAAAGGGGTTGATGGATAGCGTAAGCTAATTGCATGATAATCATAATTTTCATAATCTTTCTTCTTCTCCTTCCTCCATCTCATTCTACTCATCGTCATCATCATCACATTCACATTCAGATAGATTAGAAAATAATACCTTTGCTCTATGTTGAGTAGTTGAACAGTTCTTTGAAGTTCCATAAACAGATAGAGACACTCTGTTTCGGCTCACAACACAGCTGTGTGATGTGTATGTGAATTGGGTGTGACGCTGTACCCAACCATAATAAAGTCAAATTGTTTGTGATGTCATACTCCTATCAAAGCATCCCAGTATCACATGCATCCATCTCCTGCAGTACTCTGTCTTAGACAGCAGGGAACACTGTTGTGAATGTGTGTGTCTGTGTTTGAGGGAGTTTGTGCGCAAGTGTGTGGATGTGACGCAGAACTCTGACTTAAAGGGATATTACATCTCTTTCTGACAAATTTGGGTCAGATGCAGCTCCCGTCCTGGGCCTGCAGTTGTCAGTGTTTCTGGAGAGGGAGGCTGTCTGTGAGAGAGGAGAGCGGGTAGGGGACTGACGTCTGAATGGGATTATCAGGCTGTTACTCTCCCACCAGATGGAGCCGTGCCTCAGGAGAAGAGCTGAAGGCACAGGCACACTGACCCAGTCAGCTCTGCTTGGGGAAAACAACACATCACAACAGTGTGTGTGTGTTTGTGTGTGTGTGTGTGTGTGTGTGTGTGTGTGTGTGTGTGTGTGTGTGTGTGTGTGTGTGTGTGTGTGTGTGTGTGTGTGTGTGTGTGTGTGTGTGTGTGTGTGTGTGTGTGTGTGTGCGTGCGTGCGTGCGTGCGTGCGTGCGTGCGTGCGTGCGTGCGTGCGTGCGTGCGTGCGTGCGTGTGTCAACTGATGTTTTTTTGTGGAACTGGTCATTGTATTGATCCAGTCATACAATGCCTCAAACACACATGTTCTACAGACAGTAGAGTAGCAGTAGTTCATTATTGTCAGTACAGTCAGTACAGGGGATATAGTCAGTACAGGGGATATTTTTTTTGTGGGGGGGGGGTTGATCTTTAGCAGTGGGTCATCTCCGAAATGTAAATATATAGATAATATAACAGTATACCTGTTTCCTCAGGTATTTTAAATGCCAAAGTTGTTTTCATGAAGTGTTCAACACAATTTTCAATTTCACACTGCAGTGAGAAGGAATCAGCTGCAGTTCCATAGTTCAGCCATAGTGTGGCATGGTTCAGCCATAGTTCAGTAATAGTGTGGCATAGTTCAGTCATAGCGTGGCATAGTTCAGCCATAGTTCAGCCATAGTGTGGCATCGTTCGGTCATAGTTCAGTCATAGCGTGGCATAGTTCAGCCATAGTTCAGCCATAGTGTGGCATAGTTCAGCCATAGTTCAGCCATAGTGTGGCATAGTTCAGCCATAGTTCAGCCATAGTGTGGCATCGTTCGGTCATAGTGTGGCATAGTTCAGCCATAGTTCAGCCATAGTTCAGCCATAGTGTGGCATAGTTTATCCATAGCTCAGCCATAGTGTGGCATAGTTCAGCCATAGTGTGGCATAGTTCAGTCATAGCGTGGCATAGTTAAGCCATAGCGTGGCATAGTTCAGTCATAGCGTGGCATAGTTCAGCCATAGTTCAGTCATAGTGTGGCATAGTTCAGTCATAGCGTGGCATAGTTAAGCCATAGCGTGGCATAGTTCAGCCATAGTTCAGTCATAGTGTGGCATAGTTCAGTCATAGCGTGGCATAGTTAAGCCATAGCGTGGCATAGTTCAGTCATAGCGTGGCATAGTTCAGCCATAGTTCAGTCATAGTGTGGCATAGTTCAGTCATAGCGTGGCATAGCTAAGCCATAGTTCAGTCATAGCGTGGCATAGTTCAGCCATAGTTCAGCCATAGTGTGGCATAGTTCAGTCATAGCGTGGCATAGCTAAGCCATAGCGTGGCATAGTTAAGCCATAGCGTGGCATAGTTCAGCCATAGTTCAGCCATAGTGTGGCATAGTTCAGCCATTGTTCAGCCATAGTGTGTCATAGTTAAGCCATAGTTCAGCCATAGTGTGTCATAGTTAAGCCATAGCGTGGCATAGTTCAGCCATAGTTCAGTCATAGTGTGGCATAGTTCAGCCATAGTTCAGCCATAGTGTGGAATAGTTCAGTCATAGCGTGGCATAGTTAAGCCATAGCGTGGCATAGTTCAGCCATAGTTCAGTCATAGTGTGGCATAGTTCAGCCATAGTTCAGCCATAGTGTGGCATAGTTCAGCCATAGCGTGGCATAGTTAAGCCATAGCGTGGCATAGTTCAGCCATAGTTCAGTCATAGTGTGGCATAGTTCAGCCATAGTTCAGCCATAGTGTGGCATAGTTCAGTCATAGCGTGGCATAGCTAAGCCATAGCGTGGCATAGTTAAGCCATAGCGTGGTATAGTTCAGCCATAGTTCAGCCATAGTGTTGCATAGTTCAGTCATAGTTCAGCCATAGTGTGTCATAGTTAAGCCATAGTTCAGCCATAGTGTGGCATAGTTCAGCCATAGTTTAGCCATAGTGTGGCATAGTTCAGCCATAGTGTGGCATAGTTCAGCCATAGTTCAGCCATAGTGTGGCATAGTTCAGCCATAGTGTGGCATAGTTCAGCCATAGTTTAGCCATAGTGTGGCATAGTTCAGCCATAGTTTAGCCATAGTGTGGCATAGTTCAGCCATAGTTTAGCCATAGTGTGGCATAGTTCAGCCATAGCGTGGCATAGTTCAGCCATAGCAGTGGTATAATGTACTCAAGTAAAAAATACTTTAGTAGTTTTTTGGGGGTATCTGTACTTAACAATTTATATTTTTGTCAACTTTTACTTTTACTCCACTACATTTCTAAAGACAATTATGTACTTTTTACTCCATACATTTTCCCTGACACCCAAAAATACTCGTTACATTTTGAACGCTAAGCAGGATAGAAAATGGTCCGATTCGCGCACTTATCAAGAGAACATCCCTGGTCATCCCTACTGCCTCTGATCTGACAGACTTACTAAACACAAATGCCTTGTTTGTAAATGATGTCTGAGTGTTGGAGTGTGATCCTGTCTAAACCGTCTGGTTTGCTTAATTAATATAAGGAATTTTTTATTATTCATACTTTTACTTTGATACTTAAGTATATTTTAGCAACTTCATTTACTTTTGATACTTAAGTCTTTTTAAAACCAAATACTTTTACTTGAGTCATTTTCTATTAAGGTGAAGGTATCTTTACTTTTACACAAGTATGACAATTTAATACTTTTTCCACCACTGAGACATAAAGTGGCATTGTTCAGCCATAGTGTGGCATAGTTCAGCCATAGTTCAGCCATTGTGTGGCATGGTTCAGCCATAGTTCAGCCATAGTGTGGCATGGTTCAGCCATAGTTCAGCCATAGTGTGGCATGGTTCAGCCATAGTGTGGCATGGTTCAGCCATAGTGTGGCATAGTTCAGCAATAGTGTGGCATAGTTCAGCAATAGTTTGGCATAGTTCAGCCATAGTTCAGCCATAGTTCAGTCATAGTGTGGCATAGTTCAGCAATAGTGTGGCATAGTTCAGCCATAGTTCAGCCATAGTGTGGCATAGTTCAGTCATAGTTTGGCATATTTCAGCCATAGTGTGGCATAGTTCAGCCATGGTGTGGCATAGTTCAGCCATAGTTCAGCCATAGTGTGGCATATTTCAGCCATAATGTGGCATAGTTCAGTCATAGTGTGGCATATGAGGGCCAAAGGAATGTGTGTGTGTGTGTCTGTGACATCAGCAGGCTCTATTACAAAGGCAATCTTCTATGTACCAAGGCACAGAGGATAGAATGGTGTCAGTGGAGGGAGGGGATTGACTGACTGATAGAGTTAAAGGGATGTGCTGACTACAGTACGCACCCGACCCTTTAATCTGATGGATTATTAGAGATGGACACTTGCCTGGGTTATGCCTGATGCCAATCATTAGTAGCCTGCATTTGAATTTAAAAAAATTGAGTGACTTTAGAGTTTGTAATCTTGATAAAGTTGTTGAAGTCTCACAAGAGATGTACAGATGAGGGTATGTATGTGTTGTGTGTCTCTGTGAGAAAAAGAACAGTTAGTTCTTTCCTTCTGGACAGGGGAGGAGCTATCATTTCTGTGGTCTATCTCATATTGTGGAAAAGGCTAAATGTTTACTAACCTTCAACAGAGAAAGGCATGATCTCAGGATTAAGTATAATTCAGTGCTTTAATTCTATCAGCAACCCCCTGTGTGTGTGGGAGCATGTGTGTGTGTGCATCCGTGCTTGTGAGTGCATAAACAGGAAGTATCCATTTCCTTGTTTATTTGTCATGCTACATGTTGCTGTGTTTTATGTGTAATAGGCTCTATGCATTATACCGCCTCCCACATTCTATTTTGCTTCCTACTGAGTTGCTGACTTCCGGAGGGATTTCCGCTATTGTTTTTATCATTAGCTTACTAGCTAGCTAACTGTCGTTGATGCATTTCTGACTGAAATAGTTCGCAAAGACTACGTTTAAATTACAGCCCGCAAAGGAGGGGCTAATGAACATTGTTCAGTGCCTCTGTGTTCAGTTTCTTCCAAATGTAATGGTATTGTGAGCTTCCATACTTTCCCGGTCGATCTAGAGCTCAGAAAAAGGTGGTTGGTGGCAGTACTTCGTGATAACTGTCACCAAACACACAAAGGTGTGTAGTACACATTTTGTCGAGAGTGGCTTTGTTGAGGGGATAATTGGGGGGCGACAATACCAAAAAAGAGGTGTGGTTCCTACAGTCTGTGCGTGGAACTGGAACATTCAAATGAGACCTGGTGTTGGGAAAGAAGACTGAAACCTCCTGCTCCGACTGAGGAGGATGAAGAACAAGGTGCGCTGCCTATGGACTGTGCCGTCTGTGATCCGGTCCAGACACATGCTTACTGTGCAGTCCCTGAACCCACAGCCCTGGACATGGCCCTAATGGAAAACCATGCACACGTAAGAGAAATTGAGGAGCTTCGAGCCAAGCTGGAAAAACTGACCACACAACACGGTGTTGGTCTACAGCGATTTGCTGGTTCTGACAAGGACATAAGTTTTTACACAAGGTACAGTAATTATTTATTATTATCCAGCATTACTATTGTTTATTATTTACTATTTATTATTATTATTATTATTATTATTATCACAAAGTTCATCTTACCTTTAAGAATATGTTCATTGTTATTTCAATTCAAATCAAATTGTATTAATCTCATGTGCCGAATACAACAGGTGAAAAGGCTTACTTATGAGCCCCTAACCAACTGTGCAGTTTCAAAAAATAAGGATAAGAATAAGAGATAAAAGTAACAAGTAATTAAAGAGCAGCAGTAAAAAAAAAAAATTTTTTAACTAGGCTAGCGTATTTTAGCATAAGTAGACACATTGAATGTATATTGTCTTTACATTAGTTTTCAGTTAACCCCCAAAAATGCTCCCAGATCGTTGCAGCAATAATATTTGGTTCTTAGTCCACTTCCCAGTTTAAATAACGGAACATTTTAAACAAATCCACTGCTGTGATGATAGTTGCTGTGAATTACAATACAAATTGCAGTAACAAAAAAAACAGGCTACAATAGCAGCTAGGTCATGTCTAGTGCTACTTATGCTTAGAGAAGATGGGCATAATAGTAATGAGCTTTTATGGTATTCAAATACTCTGGGTCCGTCTTTAGATTTGCAAGCTACACCCACCTGATGGTCTTCTGGCACTTGATGATACCACTAAACTTGGCACCCATGCAGGGGATCCTTTCAGGTGTGAGAGACACTTATGCAAGTAGTGGTACAATACAAGTGGTCAACCTTCTCTCTTATAGTTTCTGAAACCTGTAGATCTTTATATATCCTTTCAACTAGGATCTCCTCCTGTGTACAGATGACAAAGTCACACCAGCTACAACCTGTAGATCTTTATACATCCTTTCAACTAGGATGTCCTCCTGTGTACAGATGACAAAGTCACACCAGCCTCAACCTGTAGATCTTTATACATCCTTTCAACTAGGATGTCCTCCTGTGCACAGATGACAAGGGTCACACCAGCTACAACCTGTAGATCTTTATATATCCTTTCAACTAGGATGTCCTCCTGTGTACAGATGACAAAGTCACACCAGCTACAACCTGTAGATCTTTATACATCCTTTCAACTAGGATGTCCTCCTGTGTACAGATGACAAAGTCACACCAGCTACAACCTGTAGATCTTTATACGTCCTTTCAACTAGGATCTCCTCCTGTGTACAGATGACAAAGTCACACCAGCTACAACCTGTAGATCTTTATACATCCTTTCAACTAGGATGTCCTCCTGTGCAAAGATGACAGTCACACCAGCTACAACCTGTAGATCTTTATATATCCTTTCAACTAGGATGTCCTCCTGTGCAAAGATGACAGTCACACCAGCTACAACCTGTGAGAAGGATTTGACCTTGCACCTGGCAGTAGTAAGCATGAGATCTCTTCAACTTCAGCTCTCCATTCTGTATCTTCTGTAAGGGCAGTCAACATAACTTGGTACATTTGGGCACTTGACCTCTAAGAGTCCAAAGTGTGGTCTCACACTGGGATCACATATGATGCAATCTGGAGAGGATCATAACCACGGAGCATCTGGGTGCACTACGAAGCCACACAGAAAGAAGTTACCATTCTTCAGTGTGCAGTACTCCTGTACAGCCACTGGCTCCATGGGTAGCCCCTCTTCATCTCCATGGTCTGCATACCAGATCCCTTGAACATCCGCTCAGCTAGGCGGTCAGCTGAGGTCTCTCCCCGGACATGGCAAACCTCTCGGAAACGAGAGGATGTTATTCTCATTTTCCTGAGCTGATGCCAAACAAGAATGATGCGGCCCATAAATAACAATAAGCATAGTAGTGTCTAGTCTTCTTAACTAGGGGCTCATTTATCTATACAGGAATACATTGTGTCTCGGTAACACAATTACCAAACAACAATCTTTACCAAATAACCTGTTAAGTGGACAATTCTAAATTGGGATTCATCATTAATATCTATCTATTGATAAGACTGAACATTGACACTGTCTCCAACTCATTTTGACCATGATGACAGTGTCTCACAGGAGATGTTTAACAAGGTCCCTAGTAGCGATCTATAACCTTCCCCTACTCTCATGCTGTGCGGCTTTTCACTCTTCCTCATGGACCTGTGACTGCCAGCCCTCACGGTGATATAACCTTTATTTATTTAACTAGGCAATTCAGTTAAGAACAAATTCTTACTTACTGTAACGGTCCTGACCTGTTTTATGTTGTTTTTGTATGTGTTTATGGTCAGGGCGTGTGTTTTGGGTGGGCAGTCTATGTTTTGTATTTCTAGGTTGGGTTTTTGTGTTCGGCCTGGTATGATTCTCAATTAGAGACAGGTGTGTATCGTTTGTCTCTAATTGAGAGTCATACTAAGGCAGCCAGGGTTTCACTGGGGTTTTGTGGGTGTTTGTTCCTGTGTCCTCACAGGACGATTGAAGGTTAGTCACATTTGTTGTTTTGTAGTTTTGTAGTGTCTTGTTTGCTGTTGTCATTAAAAGATGGCTTATTTCCCTCAATCCGCATCTTGGTCCTATCCATGCTCCTTCTCGTCTAAGGGGGAGAACAACATTGACTGCCTTTACAGAAACACCCACCACAACAGGACCAAGCGGATTGAGGAGAGAGAAAAGGAACTACAGCAATGGGGAAAAGAGGAATGGACTTGGGAGGAGATTCTGGACGGAGAAGGACCCTGGGCAGAGCCAGAGGAGTGTCGCCGCCCCAAAGCGGAGCTGGAGGCAGCAAAGGCGGAGAGGAGGTTTTATGAGGCAAAAGCAAGGCAGAGCGGCTGGAAGCCTGAGAGGCTCACCCAAAAATTTCTTGGGGGGGGGGCTAAAGGGGAGTGTGGCGAAGCCGGGTTGGATACCTGAGCCAACTCCCCGGGCTTGCCGTGGAGTAAGAGGGCGTCGTACTGGTCAGACACCGTGTTATGCGGTAAAGCGCACGGTGTCCCCAGTACGCGTGCTTAGCCCAGTGCGGGATATTCCACCTTGCCACACTGGGAGGGCTAGGTTGGGCATCGAGCCGAGTGCCATGAAGCCGGCCCAACGTATCTGGTCTCCAGTACGTCTCCTCGGGCCGGCGTACATGGTACCAGCCTTACAGGTGGTGTCCCCGGTTCGCCTGCATAGCCCAGTGCGGGCTATTCCACCTCGCCGCACTGGCAGGGCTACGGGGACCATTCAACCTGGTAAGGTTGGGGAGGCTCGGTGCTCAAGAGCACGTGTCCTCCTTCACGGTCCGGTATATCCGGCGCCACCTTCCCACCCCAGCTCAGTACCACCAGTGCCTACACCACGCACCAGGCTTCCAGTGCATCTCCAGAGCCCTGTTCCTCTTCCACGCACTCTCCCTATGGTGCGGGTCTCCAGCCCGGTGCCTCCAGTTCCGGTACCACGCACCAGGCCTAGAGTGCGCCACGAGAGTCCAGTGTGCCCAGTTCCTGTTCCCCGCACTCGCCCTGAGGTGCGTGCCCTCGGCCCGGTGCCTCCAGTTCCGGTGCCACGCACCAGGCCTATAGTGCGTCTCAGCTGGCCAGAGTCTGCCGTCTGCCTAGCGCCAGAGCCGTCCTGCCATGACCTGCCAGAGCCGTCCTGCCATGACCTGCCAGAGCCGTCCTGCCATGACCAGCCAGAGCCGTCCTGCCATGACCAGCCAGAGCCGTCCTGCCATGACCAGCCAGAGCCGTCCTGCCATGACCAGCCAGAGCCGTCCTGCTATGACCTGCCAGAGCCGTCCTGCCATGACCTGCCAGAGCCGTCCAGCCAGGACCTGCCAGAGCCGTCCAGCCAGGACCTGCCAGAGCCGTCCAGCCAGGACCTGCCAGAGCCGTCCAGCCAGGACCTGCCGGAGTCCCTAAACCAGGACCTGCCTGAGTCCCTCAGCCAGGACCTGCCGGAGTCCCTCAGCCAGGACCTGCCGCCCCTTGTCCCGGTGCTGCCCCTTGTCCCGGTGCTGGTCCTTATCCCGGTGCTGGTCCTTGTCCCGGTGCTGCCCCTTGTCCCGGTGCTGCCCCTTGTCCCGGTGCTGCCCCTTGTCCCGGTGCTGCCCCTTGTCCCGGTGCTGCCCCTTGTCCCGGTGCTGCCCCTTGTCCCGGTGCTGCCCCTTGTCCCGGTGCTGCTCCTTGTCCCGGTGCTGCCCCTTGTCCCGGTGCTGCCCCTTGTCCCGGTGCTGCCCCTTCTCCCGGTGCTGGCCGTTCATTTAGGGGATGTTAGTTTTAGGGTGGTCATTGGGAGGGGAAGACAGAAGCGGGGAGTGACTATGGTGGTGTGGGGACAGCGTCCAGAGCCTGAGCCACCACCGTGGTCAACTGCCCACCCAGACCCTCCCCTGGACTTTGTGCTGGTGCGCCCGGCGTTCGCACCTTGAGGGGGGGGTTCTGTAACGGTCCTGACCTGTTTTATGTTGTTTTTGTATGTGTTTATGGTCAGGGCGTGTGTTTTGGGTGGGCAGTCTATGTTTTGTATTTCTAGGTTGGGTTTTTGTGTTCGGCCTGGTATGATTCTCAATTAGAGACAGGTGTGTATCGTTTGTCTCTAATTGAGAGTCATACTAAGGCAGCCAGGGTTTCACTGGGGTTTTGTGGGTGTTTGTTCCTGTGTCCTCACAGGACGGTTGAAGGTTAGTCACATTTGTTGTTTTGTAGTTTTGTAGTGTCTTGTTTGCTGTTGTCATTAAAAGATGGCTTATTTCCCTCAATCCACATCTTGGTCCTATCCATGCTCCTTCTCGTCTAAGGGGGAGAACAACATTGACTGCCTTTACACTTACAATGACAGCCTACCGGGGAACAGGGGGTTAACTGCCTTGTTCAGGGGTAGAACGACAGATTTTTACCTTGTCAACTGAGGGTTTGAACTAGCAACCTTTCGGTTACTGGAACAATGCTCCAACCACTAGGCTACCTGCCGCCTCAAAGTGTTATGTGTGATCTCCCCTGTCAATGTATCTTTGTTAGATACTGTGTAGAAGACATAAATAACAATTATTTTTAACTAGCAAATATAGCTAGCAAGCATAATTTTTAAGTAAGCTAACGAAAATACACACATTCTCAGGTAGAGTCTGTCAATGTTATATAATTTTACGAAGTAACTAGTTAGCTACAGTTACTAGTTAAATTAGCTTGCTAATGATTGTAGCTAGCTAACATTATATCTGTTGCTGACTTGGTACTCCCCTTCATAGTTGGCTATGTAGCTTCCTATATCTTGAACGCCTTTTCGTTCTTGCTAGCTGGAGTCTCAGAGGCTGATTTAACAATCCGATGTACATCATTACTATTAATTTGAGGCATGTTCTGAAGACACCTAGTAAAAAACTGTGACAGTGGCAGTAATGTTATACCGTCGATAACAACTAGACTCTCTTCCATTCTATAGTATGCACCACCGGAATTTGCCAGACCGGTAGGAAGTGTGCTTAGAACGTTCGTTCATGGAATGCGTATAAGGGCTATTAGTCTTACTGTATCTTTCCACTGTCCCCTGGCCCTAGGTCTGTGTGCATCCGATAAAGGTTACAGACCACTTAAACTGAGTGTATGGTAATATTCCCTGTGGGAGGGACATAGTCTCTGTGGAAATGTTACAGCCGTTCTAGTAGCATTGTGCCTACTCTTATTTAATTGTTTGAGTTCAGTGGATCCTGGGGTTGTCAGTGAACTGCATGTACAGAAAGTCAACAAGTGTAACTTCTACTTTGCTGGTAGAGTTTCCTGTGTAACCATCTGATTCTCTTTACTGTCCTCGTTGATATAATCTAGGGATTTCATGTCCTTCCTCTGAGGTTGTTTCTCACATCAGCTTGACTCTTTGGTTGGGTAATCGCTTAGTCGGCCAACACTGTACCATTATATACCAGGCAGTGGTGTATCTGTACTTTCTGTCTGTACTCTTCAGTCTCAAGTGTATAAACTGATATTTATATATTTAGTGTGAGGTTTCAAAATCAGCACGCACAGTCTCACTGAGAGGTCTGTAACTTCCAACAAGAGATGGGGGTTGCTTCTGTACCATGCAAGCGTACAGCACGTGGTGGCATTAGCGTGTTGGGAGGTGATACTATCTGTCTATTTGATTACAGAGACTATGTAACAGTGTAATAAAGTCTTGTTTAATGTCTCAGTATGAACATCGATTGGAGACTAATTATCTCGAGAGAGAGAGAGAGAGAGAGAGAGAGAGAGAGAGAGAGAGAGAGGGAGAGAGACCCAATCAACCCTAATGGGCATGATAGCTTTGCCAGGGTTGTGTGTTGGCATCCAGGTCACTGCCATCTGTCCCTACTTCTCCTCTTCCTATTTCTCCTCCTCTTCCTCCCCCTACTTCTCCTCCTTTTTCTTCTTCTCCCCCTCCTCATCTTCTTTTTGATCCTCTTCCTTTCGATGGCGTTGGGTCATGTGAAAGTTAATCACTGTGTTTGTGTGCAGCAGCCGGTGGCTGCGTTCCCTCCTGTAGCATCTGGACCACAGGCCCAGTTAAACGATTCAACATGCATAAGCCAGTTTACAGCCTGTTGATGTGATTAATAGAGCAGGCCAAATGATTGGCAAGATTGTAGTGCTTGGGGGATAACTGACCCAGCTAGGCGGTTACACTGTTTCACCTGAATGGGATTGGCTGAGAGACTCGGAGAAGAGAACTGATCAGGGTCTGTTGGATCTGTGTCATGGCCTACTGATAAATGAGAGCAGATATTTGAGGGGGAAAAAAGTAATTGTAAAGGGATTTATGAACAACTATCTCAGATTCACCATGATTCTAACTTTTTATGAATAAAGCCCATGAATCAGTCATCCACAAACCCCAAACACACACACATACACGCATGCAGTTAGGGGTCGTAGTTACTCAGTCAGTAAGGGGTCATAGTTACTCAGTCAGTAAAGGGTTGTAGTTACTCAGTCAGTAAGGGGTCATAGTTACTCAGTCAGTAAAGGGTCATAGTTACTCAGTCAGTAAGGGGTCATAGTTACTCAGTCAGTAAAGGGTTGTAGTTACTCAGTCAGTAAGGGGTCATAGTTACTCAGTCAGTAAGGGGTCATAGTTACTCAGTCAGTAAGGGGTCATAGTTACTCAGTAAGGGGTCATAGTTACACAGTCAGTAAAGGGTCATAGTTACTCAGTCAGTTAGGGGTCATAGTTACTCAGTCAGTAAAGGGTCATAGTTACTCAGTCAGTAAGGGGTCGTAGTTACTCAGTCAGTAAAGGGGCATAGTTACTCAGTCAGTAAGGGGTCATAGTTACTCAGTCAGTAAGGGGTCATAGTTACACAGTCAGTAAAGGGTCATAGTTACTCAGTCAGTAAGGGGTCATAGTTACTCAGTCAGTAAGGGGTCATAGTTACTCAGTCAGTAAGGGGTCATAGTTACACAGTCAGTAAAGGGTCATAGTTACTCAGTCAGTAAGGGGTCATAGTTACTCAGTCAGTAAGGGGTCATAGTTACTCAGTCAGTAAGGCGTCATAGTTACTCAGTCAGCAAAGGGTCATAGTTACTCAGTCAGTAAAGGGTCATAGTTACTCAGTCAGTAAGGGGTCATAGTTAATCAGTCAGTAAGGGGTCATAGTTACTCAGTCAGTAAGGGGGCATAGTTACTCAGTCAGTAAGGGGTCATAGGTACTCAGTCAGTAAGGGGTCATAGTTACTCAGTCGTCATAGTTACTCAGTCAGTAAGGGGTCATAGTTACTCAGTCAGTAAAGGGTCATAGTTACTCAGTCAGTAAAGGGTCATAGTTACTCAGTCAGTAAAGGGTTG
This sequence comes from Salvelinus fontinalis, assembly GCF_029448725.1. Lineage (NCBI taxonomy): Eukaryota > Metazoa > Chordata > Actinopteri > Salmoniformes > Salmonidae > Salvelinus > Salvelinus fontinalis. The sequence goes on from NC_074666.1 coordinate 24,403,269, forward strand.
TAGTTACTCAGTCAGTAAGGGGTCATAGTTACTCAGTCAGTAAGGGGTCATAGTTACTCAGTCAGTAAAGGGTCATAGTTACTCAGTCAGTAAAGGGTCATAGTTACTCAGTCAGTAAGGGTTCATAGTTACTCAGTCAGTAAGGGGTCATAGTTACTCAGTCAGTAAGGGGTCATAGTTACTCAGTCGTCATAGTTACTCAGTCAGTAAGCGGTCATAGTTACTCAGTCAGTAAGGCGTCATAGTTACTCAGTCAGTAAAGGGTCATAGTTACTCAGTCAGTAAGGGGTCATAGTTACTCAGTCAGTAAGGGGTCATAGTTACTCAGTCAGTAAAGGGTCATAGTTACTCAGTCAGTAAAGGGTCATAGTTACTCAGTCAGTAAAGGGGCATAGTTACACAGTCAGTAAGGGGTCATAGTTACTCAGTCGTCATAGTTACTCAGTCAGTAAGGGGTCATAGTTACTCAGTCAGTAAGGGGTCATAGTTACTCAGTCGTCATAGTTACTCAGTCAGTAAGGGGTCATAGTTACTCAGTCAGTAAGGGGTCATAGTTACTCAGTCGTCATAGTTACTCAGTCAGTAAGGGGTCATAGTTACACAGTCAGTAAGGCGTCATAGTTACTCAGTCAGTAAGGGGTCATAGTTACTCAGTCGTCATAGTTACTCAGTCAGTAAGGGGTCATAGTTACTCAGTCAGTAAGGGGTCGTAGTTACACAGTCAGTAAGGGGTCATAGTTACTCAGTCGTCATAGTTACTCAGTCAGTAAGGGGTCATAGTTACTCAGTCAGTAAGGGGTCATAGTTACTCAGTCGTCATAGTTACTCAGTCAGTAAGGGGTCATAGTTACACAGTCAGTAAGGCGTCATAGTTACTCAGTCAGTAAGGGGTCATAGTTACTCAGTCGTCATAGTTACTCAGTCAGTAAGGGGTCATAGTTACTCAGTCAGTAAGGGGTCGTAGTTACTCAGTCAGTAAAGGGGCATAGTTACTCAGTCAGTAAGGGGTCATAGTTACTCAGTCAGTAAGGGGTCATAGTTACACAGTCAGTAAAGGGTCATAGTTACTCAGTCAGTAAGGGGTCATAGTTACTCAGTCAGTAAGGGGTCATAGTTACTCAGTCAGTAAGGGGTCATAGTTACACAGTCAGTAAAGGGTCATAGTTACTCAGTCAGTAAGGGGTCATAGTTACTCAGTCAGTAAGGGGTCATAGTTACTCAGTCAGTAAGGCGTCATAGTTACTCAGTCAGCAAAGGGTCATAGTTACTCAGTCAGTAAAGGGTCATAGTTACTCAGTCAGTAAGGGGTCATAGTTAATCAGTCAGTAAGGGGTCATAGTTACTCAGTCAGTAAAGGGTCATAGTTACTCAGTCAGTAAGGGGTCATAGTTAATCAGTCAGTAAAGGGTCATAGTAACTCAGTCAGTAAAGGGTCATAGTTACTCAGTCAGTAAGGGGTCATAGTAACTCAGTCAGTAAAGGGTCATAGTTACTCAGTCAGTAAAGGGTCATAGTTACTCAGTCAGTAAAGGGTCATAGTTACTCAGTCAGTAAGGGGGCATAGTTACTCAGTCAGTAAGGGGTCATAGTTACTCAGTCAGTAAGGGGGCATAGTTACTCAGTCAGTAAGGGGTCATAGTTACTCAGTCAGTAAGGGGTCATAGTTACTCAGTCGTCATAGTTACTCAGTCAGTAAGGGGTCATAGTTACTCAGTCAGTAAAGGGTCATAGTTACTCAGTCAGTAAAGGGTCATAGTTACTCAGTCAGTAAAGGGTTGTAGTTACTCAGTCAGTAAGGGGTCATAGTTACTCAGTCAGTAAGGGGTCATAGTTACTCAGTCAGTAAAGGGTCATAGTTACTCAGTCAGTAAAGGGTCATAGTTACTCAGTCAGTAAAGGGTCATAGTTACTCAGTCAGTAAAGGGTCATAGTTACTCAGTCAGTAAGGGGTCATAGTTACACAGTCAGTAAGGCGTCATAGTTACTCAGTCAGTAAGGGGTCATAGTTACTCAGTCGTCATAGTTACTCAGTCAGTAAGGGGTCATAGTTACTCAGTCAGTAAGGGGTCGTAGTTACTCAGTCAGTAAAGGGGCATAGTTACTCAGTCAGTAAGGGGTCATAGTTACTCAGTCAGTAAGGGGTCATAGTTACACAGTCAGTAAAGGGTCATAGTTACTCAGTCAGTAAGGGGTCATAGTTACTCAGTCAGTAAGGGGTCATAGTTACTCAGTCAGTAAGGGGTCATAGTTACACAGTCAGTAAAGGGTCATAGTTACTCAGTCAGTAAGGGGTCATAGTTACTCAGTCAGTAAGGGGTCATAGTTACTCAGTCAGTAAGGCGCCATAGTTACTCAGTCAGCAAAGGGTCATAGTTACTCAGTCAGTAAAGGGTCATAGTTACTCAGTCAGTAAGGGGTCATAGTTAATCAGTCAGTAAGGGGTCATAGTTACTCAGTCAGTAAAGGATCATAGTTACTCAGTCAGTAAGGGGTCATAGTTAATCAGTCAGTAAAGGGTCATAGTAACTCAGTCAGTAAAGGGTCATAGTTACTCAGTCAGTAAGGGGTCATAGTAACTCAGTCAGTAAAGGGTCATAGTTACTCAGTCAGTAAAGGGTCATAGTTACTCAGTCAGTAAAGGGTCATAGTTACTCAGTCAGTAAGGGGGCATAGTTACTCAGTCAGTAAGGGGTCATAGTTACTCAGTCAGTAAGGGGGCATAGTTACTCAGTCAGTAAGGGGGCATAGTTACTCAGTCAGTAAGGGGTCATAGTTACTCAGTCGTCATAGTTACTCAGTTAGTAAGGGGTCATAGTTACTCAGTCAGTAAAGGGTCATAGTTACTCAGTCAGTAAAGGGTCATAGTTACTCAGTCAGTAAAGGGTTGTAGTTACTCAGTCAGTAAGGGGTCATAGTTACTCAGTCAGTAAGGGGTCATAGTTACTCAGTCAGTAAAGGGTCATAGTTACTCAGTCAGTAAAGGGTCATAGTTACTCAGTCAGTAAAGGGTCATAGTTACTCAGTTTGTAAAGGGTCATAGTTACTCATTCAGTAAGGGGTCATAGTTACACAGTCAGTAAAGGGTCATAGTTACTCAGTCAGTAAGGGGTCATAGTTACTCAGTCAGTAAAGGGTCATAGTTACTCAGTCAGTAAAGGGTCATAGTTACTCAGTCAGTAAGGGGTCGTAGTTACTCAGTCAGTAAGGGGTCATAGTTACTCAGTCAGTAAGGGTTCATAGTTACTCAGTCAGTAAGGGGTCATAGTTACTCAGTCAGTAAGGGGTCATAGTTACTCAGTCAGTAAAGGGTCATAGTTACTCAGTCAGTAAAGGGTCATAGTTACTCAGTCAGTAAAGGGGCATAGTTACACAGTCAGTAAGGGGTCATAGTTACTCAGTCGTCATAGTTACTCAGTCAGTAAGGGGTCACAGTTACTCAGTCAGTAAGGGGTCGTAGTTACACAGTCAGTAAGGGGTCATAGTTACTCAGTCGTCATAGTTACTCAGTCAGTAAGGGGTCATAGTTACTCAGTCAGTAAGGGGTCATAGTTACTCAGTCGTCATAGTTACTCAGTCAGTAAGGGGTCATAGTTACTCAGTCAGTAAGGGGTCATAGTTACTCAGTCGTCATAGTTACTCAGTCAGTAAGGGGTCATAGTTACACAGTCAGTAAGGCGTCATAGTTACTCAGTCAGTAAGGGGTCATAGTTACTCAGTCGTCATAGTTACTCAGTCAGTAAGGGGTCATAGTTACTCAGTCAGTAAGGGGTCGTAGTTACACAGTCAGTAAGGGGTCATAGTTACTCAGTCGTCATAGTTACTCAGTCAGTAAGGGGTCATAGTTACTCAGTCAGTAAGGGGTCATAGTTACTCAGTCGTCATAGTTACTCAGTCAGTAAGGGGTCATAGTTACACAGTCAGTAAGGCGTCATAGTTACTCAGTCAGTAAGGGGTCATAGTTACTCAGTCGTCATAGTTACTCAGTCAGTAAGGGGTCATAGTTACTCAGTCAGTAAGGGGTCGTAGTTACTCAGTCAGTAAAGGGGCATAGTTACTCAGTCAGTAAGGGGTCATAGTTACTCAGTCAGTAAGGGGTCATAGTTACACAGTCAGTAAAGGGTCATAGTTACTCAGTCAGTAAGGGGTCATAGTTACTCAGTCAGTAAGGGGTCATAGTTACTCAGTCAGTAAGGGGTCATAGTTACACAGTCAGTAAAGGGTCATAGTTACTCAGTCAGTAAGGGGTCATAGTTACTCAGTCAGTAAGGGGTCATAGTTACTCAGTCAGTAAGGCGTCATAGTTACTCAGTCAGCAAAGGGTCATAGTTACTCAGTCAGTAAAGGGTCATAGTTACTCAGTCAGTAAGGGGTCATAGTTAATCAGTCAGTAAGGGGTCATAGTTACTCAGTCAGTAAAGGGTCATAGTTACTCAGTCAGTAAGGGGTCATAGTTAATCAGTCAGTAAAGGGTCATAGTAACTCAGTCAGTAAAGGGTCATAGTTACTCAGTCAGTAAGGGGTCATAGTAACTCAGTCAGTAAAGGGTCATAGTTACTCAGTCAGTAAAGGGTCATAGTTACTCAGTCAGTAAAGGGTCATAGTTACTCAGTCAGTAAGGGGGCATAGTTACTCAGTCAGTAAGGGGTCATAGTTACTCAGTCAGTAAGGGGGCATAGTTACTCAGTCAGTAAGGGGTCATAGTTACTCAGTCAGTAAGGGGTCATAGTTACTCAGTCGTCATAGTTACTCAGTCAGTAAGGGGTCATAGTTACTCAGTCAGTAAAGGGTCATAGTTACTCAGTCAGTAAAGGGTCATAGTTACTCAGTCAGTAAAGGGTTGTAGTTACTCAGTCAGTAAGGGGTCATAGTTACTCAGTCAGTAAGGGGTCATAGTTACTCAGTCAGTAAAGGGTCATAGTTACTCAGTCAGTAAAGGGTCATAGTTACTCAGTCAGTAAAGGGTCATAGTTACTCAGTCAGTAAAGGGTCATAGTTACTCAGTCAGTAAGGGGTCATAGTTACACAGTCAGTAAGGCGTCATAGTTACTCAGTCAGTAAGGGGTCATAGTTACTCAGTCGTCATAGTTACTCAGTCAGTAAGGGGTCATAGTTACTCAGTCAGTAAGGGGTCGTAGTTACTCAGTCAGTAAAGGGGCATAGTTACTCAGTCAGTAAGGGGTCATAGTTACTCAGTCAGTAAGGGGTCATAGTTACACAGTCAGTAAAGGGTCATAGTTACTCAGTCAGTAAGGGGTCATAGTTACTCAGTCAGTAAGGGGTCATAGTTACTCAGTCAGTAAGGGGTCATAGTTACACAGTCAGTAAAGGGTCATAGTTACTCAGTCAGTAAGGGGTCATAGTTACTCAGTCAGTAAGGGGTCATAGTTACTCAGTCAGTAAGGCGTCATAGTTACTCAGTCAGCAAAGGGTCATAGTTACTCAGTCAGTAAAGGGTCATAGTTACTCAGTCAGTAAGGGGTCATAGTTAATCAGTCAGTAAGGGGTCATAGTTACTCAGTCAGTAAAGGATCATAGTTACTCAGTCAGTAAGGGGTCATAGTTAATCAGTCAGTAAAGGGTCATAGTAACTCAGTCAGTAAAGGGTCATAGTTACTCAGTCAGTAAGGGGTCATAGTAACTCAGTCAGTAAAGGGTCATAGTTACTCAGTCAGTAAAGGGTCATAGTTACTCAGTCAGTAAAGGGTCATAGTTACTCAGTCAGTAAGGGGGCATAGTTACTCAGTCAGTAAGGGGTCATAGTTACTCAGTCAGTAAGGGGGCATAGTTACTCAGTCAGTAAGGGGGCATAGTTACTCAGTCAGTAAGGGGTCATAGTTACTCAGTCGTCATAGTTACTCAGTTAGGAAGGGGTCATAGTTACTCAGTCAGTAAAGGGTCATAGTTACTCAGTCAGTAAAGGGTCATAGTTACTCAGTCAGTAAAGGGTTGTAGTTACTCAGTCAGTAAGGGGTCATAGTTACTCAGTCAGTAAGGGGTCATAGTTACTCAGTCAGTAAAGGGTCATAGTTACTCAGTCAGTAAAGGGTCATAGTTACTCAGTCAGTAAAGGGTCATAGTTACTCAGTTTGTAAAGGGTCATAGTTACTCATTCAGTAAGGGGTCATAGTTACACAGTCAGTAAAGGGTCATAGTTACTCAGTCAGTAAGGGGTCATAGTTACTCAGTCAGTAAAGGGTCATAGTTACTCAGTCAGTAAAGGGTCATAGTTACTCAGTCAGTAAGGGGTCGTAGTTACTCAGTCAGTAAGGGGTCATAGTTACTCAGTCAGTAAGGGTTCATAGTTACTCAGTCAGTAAGGGGTCATAGTTACTCAGTCAGTAAGGGGTCATAGTTACTCAGTCAGTAAGGGGTCATAGTTACTCAGTCGTCATAGTTACTCAGTCAGTAAGCGGTCATAGTTACTCAGTCAGTAAGGGGTCATAGTTAATCAGTCAGTAAGGGGTCATAGTTACTCAGTCAGTAAAGGATCATAGTTACTCAGTCAGTAAGGGGTCATAGTTAATCAGTCAGTAAAGGGTCATAGTAACTCAGTCAGTAAAGGGTCATAGTTACTCAGTCAGTAAGGGGTCATAGTAACTCAGTCAGTAAAGGGTCATAGTTACTCAGTCAGTAAAGGGTCATAGTTACTCAGTCAGTAAAGGGTCATAGTTACTCAGTCAGTAAGGGGGCATAGTTACTCAGTCAGTAAGGGGTCATAGTTACTCAGTCAGTAAGGGGGCATAGTTACTCAGTCAGTAAGGGGGCATAGTTACTCAGTCAGTAAGGGGTCATAGTTACTCAGTCGTCATAGTTACTCAGTTAGGAAGGGGTCATAGTTACTCAGTCAGTAAAGGGTCATAGTTACTCAGTCAGTAAAGGGTCATAGTTACTCAGTCAGTAAAGGGTTGTAGTTACTCAGTCAGTAAGGGGTCATAGTTACTCAGTCAGTAAGGGGTCATAGTTACTCAGTCAGTAAAGGGTCATAGTTACTCAGTCAGTAAAGGGTCATAGTTACTCAGTCAGTAAAGGGTCATAGTTACTCAGTTTGTAAAGGGTCATAGTTACTCATTCAGTAAGGGGTCATAGTTACACAGTCAGTAAAGGGTCATAGTTACTCAGTCAGTAAGGGGTCATAGTTACTCAGTCAGTAAAGGGTCATAGTTACTCAGTCAGTAAAGGGTCATAGTTACTCAGTCAGTAAGGGGTCGTAGTTACTCAGTCAGTAAGGGGTCATAGTTACTCAGTCAGTAAGGGTTCATAGTTACTCAGTCAGTAAGGGGTCATAGTTACTCAGTCAGTAAGGGGTCATAGTTACTCAGTCAGTAAGGGGTCATAGTTACTCAGTCGTCATAGTTACTCAGTCAGTAAGCGGTCATAGTTACTCAGTCAGTAAGGCGTCATAGTTACTCAGTCAGTAAAGGGTCATAGTTACTCAGTCAGTAAGGGCTCATAGTTACTCAGTCAGTAAAGGGTCATAGTTACTCAGTCAGTAAAGGGTCATAGTTACTCAGTCAGTAAAGGGGCATAGTTACACAGTCAGTAAGGGGTCATAGTTACTCAGTCGTCATAGTTACTCAGTCAGTAAGGGGTCATAGTTACTCAGTCAGTAAGGGGTCGTAGTTACACAGTCAGTAAGGGGTCATAGTTACTCAGTCGTCATAGTTACTAAGTCAGTAAGGGGTCATAGTTACTCAATCAGTAAGGGGTCATAGTTACTCAGTCGTCATAGTTACTCAGTCAGTAAGGGGTCATAGTTACTCAGTCAGTAAGGGGTCATAGTTACTCAGTCGTCATAGTTACTCAGTCAGTAAGGGGTCATAGTTACACAGTCAGTAAGGCGTCATAGTTACTCAGTCAGTAAGGGGTCATAGTTACTCAGTCGTCATAGTTACTCAGTCAGTAAGGGGTCATAGTTACTCAGTCAGTAAGGGGTCGTAGTTACACAGTCAGTAAGGGGTCATAGTTACTCAGTCGTCATAGTTACTCAGTCAGTAAGGGGTCATAGTTACTCAGTCAGTAAGGGGTCGTAGTTACACAGTCAGTAAAGGGTCATAGTTACTCAGTCAGTAAGGGGTCATAGTTACACAGTCAGTAAGGCGTCATAGTTACTCAGTCAGTAAGGGGTCATAGTTACTCAGTCGTCATAGTTACTCAGTCAGTAAGGGGTCATAGTTACTCAGTCAGTAAGGGGTCGTAGTTACTCAGTCAGTAAAGGGGCATAGTTACTCAGTCAGTAAGGGGTCATAGTTACTCAGTCAGTAAGGGGTCATAGTTACACAGTCAGTAAAGGGTCATAGTTACTCAGTCAGTAAGGGGTCATAGTTACTCAGTCAGTAAGGGGTCATAGTTACTCAGTCAGTAAGGGGTCATAGTTACACAGTCAGTAAAGGGTCATAGTTACTCAGTCAGTAAGGGGTCATAGTTACTCAGTCAGTAAGGGGTCATAGTTACTCAGTCAGTAAGGCGTCATAGTTACTCAGTCAGCAAAGGGTCATAGTTACTCAGTCAGTAAAGGGTCATAGTTACTCAGTCAGTAAGGGGTCATAGTTAATCAGTCAGTAAGGGGTCATAGTTACTCAGTCAGTAAAGGATCATAGTTACTCAGTCAGTAAGGGGTCATAGTTAATCAGTCAGTAAAGGGTCATAGTAACTCAGTCAGTAAAGGGTCATAGTTACTCAGTCAGTAAGGGGTCATAGTAACTCAGTCAGTAAAGGGTCATAGTTACTCAGTCAGTAAAGGGTCATAGTTACTCAGTCAGTAAAGGGTCATAGTTACTCAGTCAGTAAGGGGGCATAGTTACTCAGTCAGTAAGGGGTCATAGTTACTCAGTCAGTAAGGGGGCATAGTTACTCAGTCAGTAAGGGGGCATAGTTACTCAGTCAGTAAGGGGTCATAGTTACTCAGTCGTCATAGTTACTCAGTTAGGAAGGGGTCATAGTTACTCAGTCAGTAAAGGGTCATAGTTACTCAGTCAGTAAAGGGTCATAGTTACTCAGTCAGTAAAGGGTTGTAGTTACTCAGTCAGTAAGGGGTCATAGTTACTCAGTCAGTAAGGGGTCATAGTTACTCAGTCAGTAAAGGGTCATAGTTACTCAGTCAGTAAAGGGTCATAGTTACTCAGTCAGTAAAGGGTCATAGTTACTCAGTTTGTAAAGGGTCATAGTTACTCATTCAGTAAGGGGTCATAGTTACACAGTCAGTAAAGGGTCATAGTTACTCAGTCAGTAAGGGGTCATAGTTACTCAGTCAGTAAAGGGTCATAGTTACTCAGTCAGTAAAGGGTCATAGTTACTCAGTCAGTAAGGGGTCGTAGTTACTCAGTCAGTAAGGGGTCATAGTTACTCAGTCAGTAAGGGTTCATAGTTACTCAGTCAGTAAGGGGTCATAGTTACTCAGTCAGTAAGGGGTCATAGTTACTCAGTCAGTAAGGGGTCATAGTTACTCAGTCGTCATAGTTACTCAGTCAGTAAGCGGTCATAGTTACTCAGTCAGTAAGGCGTCATAGTTACTCAGTCAGTAAAGGGTCATAGTTACTCAGTCAGTAAGGGCTCATAGTTACTCAGTCAGTAAAGGGTCATAGTTACTCAGTCAGTAAAGGGTCATAGTTACTCAGTCAGTAAAAGGGCATAGTTACACAGTCAGTAAGGGGTCATAGTTACTCAGTCGTCATAGTTACTCAGTCAGTAAGGGGTCATAGTTACTCAGTCAGTAAGGGGTCGTAGTTACACAGTCAGTAAGGGGTCATAGTTACTCAGTCGTCATAGTTACTAAGTCAGTAAGGGGTCATAGTTACTCAATCAGTAAGGGGTCATAGTTACTCAGTCGTCATAGTTACTCAGTCAGTAAGGGGTCATAGTTACTCAGTCAGTAAGGGGTCATAGTTACTCAGTCGTCATAGTTACTCAGTCAGTAAGGGGTCATAGTTACACAGTCAGTAAGGCGTCATAGTTACTCAGTCAGTAAGGGGTCATAGTTACTCAGTCGTCATAGTTACTCAGTCAGTAAGGGGTCATAGTTACTCAGTCAGTAAGGGGTCGTAGTTACACAGTCAGTAAGGGGTCATAGTTACTCAGTCGTCATAGTTACTCAGTCAGTAAGGGGTCATAGTTACTCAGTCAGGAAGGGGTCATAGTTACTCAGTCGTCATAGTTACTCAGTCAGTAAGGGGTCATAGTTACACAGTCAGTAAGGCGTCATAGTTACTCAGTCAGTAAGGGGTCATAGTTACTCAGTCGTCATAGTTACTCAGTCAGTAAGGGGTCATAGTTACTCAGTCAGTAAGGGGTCATAGTTACTCAGTCGTCATAGTTACTCAGTCAGTAAGGGGTCATAGTTACACAGTCAGTAAGGGGTCATAGTTACTCAGTCAGTAAAGGGTCATAGTTACTCAGTCAGTAAGGGGTCATAGTTACACAGTCAGTAAAGGGTCATAGTTACTCAGTCAGTAAGAGGTCATAGTTACTCAGTCAGTAAAGGGTCATAGTTACTCAGTCAGTAAAGGGTCATAGTTACTCAGTCAGTAAGGGGTTGTAGTTACTCAGTCAGTAAGGCGTCATAGTTACTCAGTCAGTAAAGGGGTCATAGTTACTCAGTCAGTAAGGGGTCATAGTTACTCAGTCAGTAAGGGGTCATAGTTACTCAGTCAGTAAGGGGTCATAGTTACTCAGTCAGTAAGGGGTCATAGTTACTCAGTCAGTAAGGGGTCATAGTTACTCAGTCAGTAAGGGGTCATAGTTACTCAGTCGTCATAGTTACTCAGTCAGTAAGCGGTCATAGTTACTCAGTCAGTAAGGGGTCATAGTTACTCAGTCAGTAAGGGGTCATAGTTACTCAGTCAGTAAAGGGTCATAGTTACTCAGTCAGTAAAGGGTCATAGTTACTCAGTCAGTAAGGGGTCATAGTTACTCAGTCAGTAAGGGGTCATAGTTACTCAGTCAGTAAAGGGTCATAGTTAGTCAGTAAAGGGTCATAGTTACTCAGTCAGTAAGGGGTCATAGTTACTCAGTCAGTAAGGCGTCATAGTTACTCAGTAAAGGGTCATAGTTACTCAGTAAAGGGTCGTAGTTACTCAGTCAGTAAAGGGTTGTAGTTACTCAGTCAGTAAGGGGTCATAGTTACTCAGTCAGTAAAGGGTCATAGTTACTCAGTCAGTAAAGGGTTGTAGTTACTCAGTCAGTAAGGGGTCATAGTTATTCAGTCAGTAAGGGGTCATAGTTACTCAGTCAGTAAGGGTTCATAGTTACTCAGTCAGTAAGGGGTCATAGTTACTCAGTCAGTAAAGGGTCATAGTTACTCAGTCAGTAAGGGGTCATAGTTACACAGTCAGTAAAGGGTCATAGTTACTCAGTCAGTAAGAGGTCATAGTTACTCAGTCAGTAAAGGGTCATAGTTACTCAGTCAGTAAAGGGTCATAGTTACTCAGTCAGTAAGGGGTTGTAGTTACTCAGTCAGTAAGGCGTCATAGTTACTCAGTCAGTAAAGGGGTCATAGTTACTCAGTCAGTAAGGGGTCATAGTTACTCAGTCAGTAAGGGGTCATAGTTACTCAGTCAGTAAGGGGTCATAGTTACTCAGTCAGTAAGGGGTCATAGTTACTCAGTCAGTAAGGGGTCATAGTTACTCAGTCAGTAAGGGGTCATAGTTACTCAGTCGTCATAGTTACTCAGTCAGTAAGCGGTCATAGTTACTCAGTCAGTAAGGGGTCATAGTTACTCAGTCAGTAAGGGGTCATAGTTACTCAGTCAGTAAAGGGTCATAGTTACTCAGTCAGTAAAGGGTCATAGTTACTCAGTCAGTAAGGGGTCATAGTTACTCAGTCAGTAAGGGGTCATAGTTACTCAGTCGTCATAGTTACTCAGTCAGTAAGGGGTCATAGTTACACAGTCAGTAAGGGGTCATAGTTACTCAGTCAGTAAAGGGTCATAGTTACTCAGTCAGTAAGGGGTCATAGTTACACAGTCAGTAAAGGGTCATAGTTACTCAGTCAGTAAGAGGTCATAGTTACTCAGTCAGTAAAGGGTCATAGTTACTCAGTCAGTAAAGGGTCATAGTTACTCAGTCAGTAAGGGGTTGTAGTTACTCAGTCAGTAAGGCGTCATAGTTACTCAGTCAGTAAAGGGGTCATAGTTACTCAGTCAGTAAGGGGTCATAGTTACTCAGTCAGTAAGGGGTCATAGTTACTCAGTCAGTAAGGGGTCATAGTTACTCAGTCAGTAAGGGGTCATAGTTACTCAGTCAGTAAGGGGTCATAGTTACTCAGTCAGTAAGGGGTCATAGTTACTCAGTCGTCATAGTTACTCAGTCAGTAAGCGGTCATAGTTACTCAGTCAGTAAGGGGTCATAGTTACTCAGTCAGTAAGGGGTCATAGTTACTCAGTCAGTAAAGGGTCATAGTTACTCAGTCAGTAAAGGGTCATAGTTACTCAGTCAGTAAGGGGTCATAGTTACTCAGTCAGTAAGGGGTCATAGTTACTCAGTCAGTAAAGGGTCATAGTTAGTCAGTAAAGGGTCATAGTTACTCAGTCAGTAAGGGGTCATAGTTACTCAGTCAGTAAGGCGTCATAGTTACTCAGTAAAGGGTCATAGTTACTCAGTAAAGGGTCGTAGTTACTCAGTCAGTAAAGGGTTGTAGTTACTCAGTCAGTAAGGGGTCATAGTTACTCAGTCAGTAAAGGGTCATAGTTACTCAGTCAGTAAAGGGTTGTAGTTACTCAGTCAGTAAGGGGTCATAGTTATTCAGTCAGTAAGGGGTCATAGTTACTCAGTCAGTAAGGGTTCATAGTTACTCAGTCAGTAAGGGGTCATAGTTACTCAGTCAGTAAAGGGTCATAGTTACTCAGTCAGTAAAGGGTCGTAGTTACTCAGTCAGTAAGGGGTCGTAGTTACTCAGTCAGTAAAGGGTCATAGTTACTCAGTCAGTAAGGGGTCGTAGTTACTCAGTCAGTAAGGGGTCATAGTTACTCAGTCAGTAAGGGGTCATAGTTACTCAGTCAGTAAGGGGTCATAGTTACTCAGTCAGTAAGGGGTCATTGTTACTCAGTCAGTAAAGGGTCATATTGTCTCTTTTCCCCACTTTATTCCGCATTTCCAAGCTGTGATTCTCTTTTGCTATCCTCCTTTTCTCATTTTGTTTGTATATTTTCATCTGCATGGGCGTGAGTCTGTGTTTGTCTGGTGAAGTCTCTAAATCAATGTAGGACAGTTGACTCTCAGCTAAAGTCAGGTTGGCCTTGGCTGTGTGGGTGTGTAATAGATGTTGTGTATATTTATTTTTTTATTTCACCTTTATTTATCCAGGTAGGCCAGTTGAGAACAAGTTCTCATTTACAACTGTGACCTGGCCAAGATAAAGCAAAGCAGTGCGACACAAACAACACGTAGAGTCAACACGGATTAACAAACGTACGACACAAGAGAAAAATCAACATACAGGTTTTTTAACCTTTATTTAACTAGGCAAGTCAGTTAAGAACAAATTCAATTTTCAATGACAGCTTAGGAACAGTGGGTTAAGTGCCTTGTTCAGGAGCAGAATAACAGATTTTTACCTTGGGGATTTGATCTTGCAAACTTTCAGGTACAAGTCCAATGCTCTAACCACTAGGCTACCTGCCATGTGTACAAACGTAGTAAGATTAGGGAGGTAAGGCAATAAATAGGCCATAGTGGCGAAATAATTACAATTTAGCATGAACACTGGAGTGATAGATGTGCAGAAGATGAATGTGCAAGTAGAGATACAGGGGTGCAAAGGAGCAAAAAATAAATAACAATATTGGGATGCTGTAGTTGGGTGGGCTAGTTACAGATGGGCTATGTACAGGTGCAGTGATTGGTAAGCTGCTCTAACAGCTGATGCTTAAAGTTAGTGAGGGAGATTTCAGCTTCAGTGATTTTTGCAATTCGTTCTAGTCATTGGCAGCAGAGAACTGGAAGGAAAGGCGAACAAATGAGCAGTTGGCTTTGGGGGTGAATAGTGAAATATACCTGCTGGAGCGCGTGCTACTATGGTGACCAGTGAGCAGAGATAAGGCGGGGCTTTACCTAGCAAAGACTTATAGATCACCTGGAGCCAGTGGGTTTGGCGATGAATATGAAGCGAGGGCCAGCCAACGAGAGCATACAGGTCGCAGTGGTGGGTAGTATATGGGGCTTTGGTGACAAAACGGATGGCACTGTGATAGACTGCATCCAATTTGCTGAGTAGAGTGTTGGAGGCTATTTTGTAAATGACATCGCCGAAGTCAAGGATCGGTAGGAAAGTCAGTTTTACGAGGGTATGTTTGGCAGCATGAGTGAAGGACGCTTTGTTGTGAAATAGGAAGCCGATTCTAGATTTAATTTTGGATTGGAGATGCTTAATGTGAGTCTGGCAGGAGAGTTTACAGTCTAACCAGACACCTAGGTATTTGTAGTTGTCCACATATTCTAAGTCAGAACCGTCCAGAGTAGTGATGCTAGTCGGTCAGGCGGGTGCAGGCAGCGATCGGTTGAAGAGCATGCATTTAGTTTTGCTTGCATTTAAGAGCAGTTGGAGGCCATGGAAGGAGTGTTGCATGGCATTGAAGCTCGTCTGGATGTTTGTTAACACAGTGTCCAAACAAGGGCCAGATGTATATGGAATGGTGTTCTCTGCGTCGAGGTGGATCAGAGAATCACCAGCAGCAAGAGCGACATCATTGATATTGTAGTATCCTTAAAAGGTTCTTAGAGTTACGACTCATGAGACTTAAGTACGGTTTAGTATTTAATTGTAACTTAGAATTACATTCTCTTATGCACCTGGCTTAAACTAGCTGAAGCTTTCTTAATCATAGTTATATAGGCAGACATAGGAAATAGCTACTGATAGCGGGAAGCAAACCCCCGTCTTGAGTCAATACTGCCATCTATTGGTAAACATAAATATACCAGGTTACTACAGATATATACAGAGAAGAGAGTCGGCCCGAGAATTGAACCCTGTGGTACCCCCATAGAAACTGCCAGAGGTCCGGACAACATGCCCTCCGATTTGACACACTGAACTCTGTCTGCAAAGTAGTTGGTGAACCAGGCGAGGCAGTCATTAAAAAACCAAGGCTATTGAGTCTGCCGATAAGAATACGGTGATTGACAGAGTCAAAAGCCTTGGCCAGGTCGATGAAGACGGCTGCACAGTAATGTCTTTTATCGATGGCGGTTATGATATCGTTTAGTACCTTGAGCGTGGCTGAGGTGCACCCGTGACCGGCTCGCAAGCCGGATTGCACAGCGGAGAAGGTACGGTGGGATTTGAAATGGTAGGACTTCACCAGACAATAGCATGCCTGGAACTGAAACAGGGTCAGTGGCCACATTCCCTCTTTATGACATCCTGAGGTCAGTAGGAGCATGGTGCCTGCCTGTCCCTGATCCAAGACACAGGGAAGATGTTCTATTAAATACATAGCTGCATCTATATTTAAGCATCATTCAGTTATGGCTGAATAAAGCTCTCTGATGGACCCATCTGTTCCAACAGGAATGGAGAGATGAGTAACAGAGCCCAGTGAAAGAATGGAGAGGGAGAAGGAGCTATAATGGTTCCTTGTTCACAGAAGGGATAGAGAGAATATTTTTTTTGCTAAGTACCGTATTTTAATTATTGAATAGATATTATTTAAACTTCTCTGATAGTATTTTTTGTCTGTGACTGTCTATGTGCAGGTGTTCGTGAGTGTGTCTGACCCTGTGCCTGGTAGATGAGAGGCAGGGCCAGTTCTAGCCTTTTGGGGGCCTTAAGTGAGATTTGGTTGGGGGGCCCCCCACAATGGGGAAAAACATTTTAGTGGCCCTCCTCTTGACCGCGTAGAGAAAATGTTACGGAGAGAACATTTTGCAATTAGATTTTATTTATTTATTTTATTTAACCGTTATTTAACCAGGTAGGCAAATTGAGAACACGTTCTCATTTACAATTGCGACCTGGCCAAGATAAAGCAAAGCAGTTCGACACATACAACAACACATAGTTACACATGGAGTAAAAACAAACATATAGTCAATAATACAGTGAAAAAAATAAAAAAATAAGTCTACAGTATATACAATGTGAGCAAGTGAGGTGAGATAAGGGAGGTGAAGGCAAACAGATATATGTATAAATAAATAAAAATATAAAAAGGCCATGGAGGCGAAGTGAGTACAACACAGCAAGTAAAATAAAAACTAAAAAAAACACTGGAATGGTTGGTTTGCATTGGAAGAAAGTGCAAAGTAGAGACAGAAATAATGGGGTGCAAAGGAGAAAAATAAATTAATAAATAAATACAGTAGGTAAAGAGGTAGTTGTTTGGGCTAAATTGTAGATGGGTTATGTACAGGTGCAGTAATCTATGAGCTGCTCTGACAGCTGGTGCTTAAAGCTAGTGAGGGAGATAGGTGTTTCCAGTTTCAGAGATTTTTGTAGTTCGTTCCAGTCATTGGCAGCAGAGAACTGGAAGGAGAGGCGTCCAAAGGAAGAATTGGTTTTGGGGGTGACTAGAGAGATATACCTGCTGGAGCGCGTGCTACGGGTAGGTGCTGCTATGGTGACCAGCGAGCTGAGATAAGATGATATCTGTGGAAGAATGGAAGAAAGATTAACAAAATCAATGGGGTCACCTGGAGGTTAGGGCCCTTGGGCACGTGCCCTGCGTGCCCTGCCGGTATTTGGCCATGATTCCTACAAGTTTAGATAGCTGGCTAACTACCAATCTAAAAATTGACATGGCTAATTGTCAGCTAATTCAGTGACTGACATAGCAAGAGAAAAACTGCTGATGCACAACCAAATTTTGAAATTGCCCCTGATGTATTCTATGATTCTTGCTCTTAATAGTAGACTGCTTATGTTGCTTAGGCCTGGGAGCTGACCCTGCTGGAAGGTCACTGAGGTGTGACATTGTGTCAGTGTGATTTGGAAGATGTCGCTGCCTCTCTGAGATAAACATGATTTACTCCGACAGGGGGAGCGCTACACTCCGTTCTGCTTTGTACCTGGGTTCCGTTGGACACCCTGGGGGGATGAGGCGGGGTGGGTCCCAGGTGTCAGGTGCATGCATAAAGCCCATGATGTGGAATTAAATGGTAAAACTCTGAAAATGTTGAATCGGATAACTCACATCCCTGGCCGGGCAGTGAGAGAGACGGCTGATTGAAAATCACTGAGACAAACAGACAGAGAGAATTGTGTTGACTCTATCATATTCAACAAAAACGTTTTCACAGACGTAAAATAAAACCTGTTTTATTGAGTCAGTCATATACTGTAAGCTGCTCAAGTGTCTGCAGAGGAGGCAATATGCCTGAAATGGTTTGTAGCCCTCTCTGAATACAGACCAGACCCAGAACCAGGCAATGCTGGAGGCTATTGTCTAGCTATTGTATCAGTAAATAACAAGATAATTGGTTCTTATTACTAAAAGACAGGTCAGATTTGAATCAGACAGACAGCTACCCACCTCCCCCCACCCTCTGTCCCCCAAACAGACACACACAAACACGCTCCTTCCCTCAGCCCCTGCCCCATCGCTAACCCCCCAATCAATACTGTAATGAGCCAGGGGGCTGTGTGGACCTATCGGGGAAGGGCTGCATTCCACTGTCCTCTGATTGGAGGAGGGTGTGTTATGTCTCCAGGTAGAACAAGTTACCCCTGAAGGAGTCATAATCTACATTTTACCCCTCTGTCTGTAAGATAGCCTCCATTAAAGGAAGTCAATAGAAAGGATGCTGTGCTAATATGGAGGACAACACCTACCAGTTAACATTCATCCCCGTTTCCCGAAATAAAACATTATAATAATCATAACGATCTTCTTCAAATATAATCTTGTAACTATTGTACAAGATATTTTAGCATGTTTTTAATATTGATAGGAGCACAGTAACCTTTCAGATAGCACAGCCTCTCTCCTCAGCTATCCCTGAGTATAGTTCTGATGTTCTGAGGGTGATCTCACCTCAAACCCAGACAACTGTCAGTCTCTGTCTCCTGCTCGTTAGTGGCGGAGACTGTAATCGTGTACATATGCCAGTGATGAGAGATTTCACAGTAGCATGTAAAACACACTGCGTGGAATCACAGGGCCATGCTTATTAACACTGAGACTTACCAGGGTGCCAGATAATCTTAGCAAGCTGTCACTCGCCTGTCAGCATGACACCTCAATTACACCATGGGCTGATCCTGAGAACACACCGTACATCACCATCAGAACCCTCAACACCTCACAGACACATCTCCAGATAAGCAACATATCTTAATTTTATTTATTTAACCTTTATTTAAGTTGGCAAGTCAGTTGAGAACAAATTCTTATGTACAATGACAGCCTACCAAAAGGCAAAAGGCCTCCTGCGGGGACATGGCCCTGGAATTACATTTTTTACATAAAGAGAAAATAAATATAGGACAAAACACACATCACAACAAGAGAGACAACACAACACTACATGAAGAGAGACCTAAGACAACAACATAGCAAGCCAGCAACACATGACAACACAGCATGGTAGCAACACAACATGATAGCAGCACAAAACATGGTACAAACATTTTTGGGGCACCGCCAACAGCACAAAGGGCAAGAAGGTAGAAACAACATCACACAAAGCAGCCACAACTGTCAGTAAGAGTACTTTGTTGATACAGTAGTTGATCTGGTCCTGGATATGTCTGCATATGTGTCTGTCTGTCTGTATTTAGTATTTACTAATTGTGTCTCTTTTTGTCTGCATGTGTGTTTAACAAGAATGTGTCTACTTATCTGTTTTCTGTTTCTCACGTGTTCTGTCCCCTCATTCCTCCCTCCTTCCATCCCTCATCCCTCCCTACCCCCTTATCTCTAGCTCTAGGAATCCAGCTCTGTCAACACTATATGCATGTGCGTATTTGGGGCATTCTCATGTCTCTCTGATGCCCTGGTTGATGTTATTGATCTGACAGACACTGGCATGGGTCACAGTGCTGCCTGGACTAGAGTCTCCCCTCAGCCCTCCAGGCAGTGAGTCTCCATGCCTCACTGGAAATGTGTGTCTGTATGTTTACTACACTGTACTGTGTCTGCATGCACGTATGTGAGAGCCTAGGGCAGTGATCATGTCTTCCCCTGCATCACTCTGTCTGCCCTGGCTGAGTCCCTACCAGACAGCCCACCCTGATGAGTGGAGATGGATCTGGAGCTTTAAAGACGTGGAGATAAACAGGATTGGAGCCTGGGACAAACAACAGCTCATTTCTCCTGGGACTGAATGATTATCTAGTAAATTACTGACTACTCATCCTCTTACTGACCCCCACCCCGCCAACCTACATCTGTTCAGTTCAGAGAAAACACTGCACAACCTATATATAACAAACTCACAAATTGCTCATGCACATTGACCTAAAACACAGCTCACAGAATTGACTACTGCAAAATTACTAGAGAAACAAACAACAAAATGCTCACAATATAAACAACACTACATAAGATAGAATAGTGAAAAAATATATCAAAAATTGAAAAAGAAACAGCATAATTTACTCTAAAGCTTAAGGACGTGTGGTCTGCATTGTTAATGGGAGATGACCTTAACCTGCGTTACAATCTGCTCATTGAACCCCTAGAAATAAAACAGCCTGTTTGTAATTAATTGTAATTAATTGTAATTATTCGATTTATTGCCTACCTCATGCCTTTTGCACACATTGTATATAGATTCTCTTTTTTCTACCATGTTATTGACTTGTTTATTGTTTACTCCATGTGTAACTCTGTGTTGTTGTCTGTTCACACTGCTATGCTTTATCTTGGCCAGGTCACAGTTGCAAATGAGAACTTGTTCTCAACTAGCCTACCTGGTTAAATAAAGGTGAACTAAAATAAAAAAATAAAAAATGTATTACTTCAAAGGATTTTATTAATCTTGAGGCTTAACCCCAATAAAATATCTCTGGTTGATTGAGATGCAGAGGGAAGGCATGGTGGACATATTGTGTTTCAACGTGGTTCCATCAAAGAGCAAAACAAAATGTACGTTTGTAAAATACCAACACTATTTGCACAGTGAATTAGCAGAAACCCCCTTCCCCCATTTACCCTGCAAATGGTTTAATAGGCCATCAGAAAGCATGACATCTCCTCACTGTGTCTGTTGCTATAGTTACCTGGCTCTGACTACCGGTAGTCTAGCCTCCTCCCCAGCCCACTGTGCTTCAGGGCGTGTGCTTGTGTTCACGTCCATGACTATGAATACAAACACAATGAGTGATTCATGGCTCTCAATGTGAGTTGTATGTGTCTGTGTGTCTGTGTGTTCATGTAAGTGTGAATGTATGCTTGTGTGTGGAGTCCACTGATTCAAATAAAATGACGGAATCATGGGACAAAGACAGCGGGGAGAAGACAGAGGCAGAGTGGACCTAGACAGTAGAGCAGGGTCATGAAGAAAGGTGAAGAAGCCAAGTGAGGCAGTAATCTTCATGTGTGAGACGTTGCACTGTTTTGATGTATTCGTTCCTGGGGAACAGGGAAAAGAATGCTAGACAGCAGGGTTAAAGAAGAGGGAGAGACGGGGAGAAAGAAAACCCAATTCACTGTCACGGATGGAATTTGACAATCTTTGTTCATTTAGGTGAAGAGGGAGGTGGTAGGTGATCAGGATGATAGTGGAGGGTTCTTAAGATACATGGAGGCATGTTGTTTCACAGGTGGAGCTTACACAACAGGTCAACCCTTCTTTCCTCCCTCTCTCCTCCGTAGCTGTATCGTTCAGAACAAAGGCAGCACACAGTCTAGGTCATTGATAACAAATCCAAATGTAGGTTGAGGAATGATGGGGTTGCCGTAGCAACAGTGGAGAGGGAGTGGGGGGATGCAGATGTTGGATGTTGGATGAACTACATCTTTCCCACTCCTTTCTGCAGAACCACCATGCTTCATAAATATTAGAGGGGGATGAAGACTCAGACCAGGGAGAAGGAGAAAGGGGGAGGAAATGAAGAGAGAGAATGGTAGAGGAGAGGTAGTAACGGATACGTATAAAGGAATGACACAGTGAGCAGGAGGAGGTGGTAACGATAGAAAAGGGTTAAATAGAGGTATAGAGAGTGGGAGGCTGGTTGGTTTACTTAGGCCAAGAGAGCTGGTGGTACTGGTAGGCAACAGCAGAGTGATTCTTTTCTCAGATCTCTCAATGCCTAATAATGATTTCAGCTTCTCTCTGCTAGGCATTCTAGTGTGAAGCAGAGCTGATGTAACACTGACACAATTATTACACTTTCTGTGTACACTCACACAAACACAGCCTCAGTGTAGGATTTTGTTGGTCTGTGTTTAAATTCTCACCCGGATTCTGCAGGATGATCAATCCTCCTATCCTCAGCTGGTGGGAGACCTAAGTCGACAGCCCTCTGTTTCCATGACAACTGCATCTGCAGTGGGGTTTTTCACATCCTTGCAGGGAAGGCTGTGCTTCTGTGTTTACTGTGTGACTGGGGCTAGAATGGAAGTGTGTGGGGGGGGGGGGGGGGGGGGGGTCATACACGCCCTTCACCAGATGGAGTCCTTTATTCCAGCAGAATAACTCTCCCACCCCATTCACCATAATTGACTTCCGAACTGCCTCGCAGAACAAGGAGCCACAGCAACGCTGTGTGTGTCAGCAAACACTGCTTCTATTCCAGCGCCAGGAGTTTACACAAGCCCATGCCCCAGTCTGTCTAATGAGATAGACCTCAGGCGTTCTAGGTGTCAACCTGTGTTTGTGCATTACGATGCTTTTTGTCCCATGCTTTCACGGACGTCTCCTTCTAATATTATAGTCATTGAGACTGGATGCAAAACAACAGTATATGACGCTTGATATATAACGTATATACCATTGAATAATTGTTTGGTGAAAGTGGAGGTATATAAATGCGTTGTCTATTAAGACAGAAATAAAACTAGTCCATAGTTTGTTGGGGACAGATGGAGATTGTATTGTGGATATGGCAGGACTGTCCTCAGGAGCGTGGTCATTCTAAATTAATGACCACACCAAGTGTTATTGGTCAGCTGGCCTTTCCTCACCATAATGACCAGAGGAAACAGAATAGTTTGCCATTTCTAAGGAGGGTGACCAATGGCACGAGACTGTGGTCTGAACAGGACATCTGCCCTGTGAAATTGTTAAGGGTGTTGCCGGGTTGGGGAAGACATTACTAAGCTGTTGCCAAGGACACCAGGCAATGACCAATGAAGTCACACGACTTTGTTGACAAAAAAAGTGTAAGTCTGCCTGGTAACAGACAGATTACTGGGCACACTCCTAAATGAGGGGTGGAAGAGGGGGGAGCCCCATGATTGAAAGGAAGGGTAAAATGAAGGGCATTGGGAGTGGCACTTCCTCTCAATGTTTGTCAGTGACTGATGTAACCACCACATGGAAACTCTTTAGAAGCAAGCACCAGAATATCCACGAGGGGGTTGTTCAGTGAGGAATTAGACTACACATACTAAATTACAGTTGTTGTGGAGATGGGTGGAGGGTGTTGTAGTGTGCACTATAGACAACCCCCCATCTAAACCACTCAACAGAAAGATGTCTTTCATTATCCATACATTTTATCAGAGCATCAGCATATCTGATTGGCCGATTAATGGCCCTGACAGTGTGTAAATGGAAGGCTTAGCACTGCAGCAGCTGCTGGCTGTGATAATTATCTGTCTGCCCTGATCCTTTAATGCAGTCCCAGTATCAGTCTCAGTCTTACTCTCTGTAAGGTGCTTAGGAAGAGCAGTGAATGGGATTTGCCCTGGGAGAGGGTGACCTCCCAGCAGCAGCACCAGTAGTCCGCATTCAGGCCTTAACACACTCCCCTCCATCTCCTCACTGACCACTCATGTTAAAGCTGCTTAAGGGATGTACTCTTGAATGCTGCTGCTGAAAGACCTGCTGGAAACAGGAACAACTTAGGGATAGTTCAACTTCTTTGTTTAATTTACTTAGACATATGTAGAGTACTGCAATCAAAATAATTGCTACAGTGTTTTTTCACATCCTAGTTATTATCATACCAAAGCCTTGCAATGATTAACTTTTCTCTTTTGTACTTTCCCTTGATATTTTTAACAGTCACTACAGTATCTTCAATATACTTATGCAACTTTCCATCTGTCTCTCTCTTGTTAACTCAACCATATCATTACCACGTCATTTCACTCATAAGCCCTTTGTAGTCCACAAGAGTAGCTCCTAACTCTCATCTATGCATAGTCACTTTAACCATATCTACATGTATATACTACCTCAATCAGCCTGACTAACCGGTGTCTGTATGTAGCCTCACTACCTTTATAGCCTCACTACTGTTTTTCACTGTCTTTTTACTGTTTTTTTTTTTTTTTTTTTTTTACATACCTATTGTTCACCAAATACCGTTTTTGCACTATTGGTTAGAGCCTGTAAGTAAGCATTTCACTGTAAGGTCTACACCTGTTGTATTCGGCGCACGTGACAAATAAACTTTGATTTGATTAACTTCACCCCACTGTGTTTGTGGGGCTGGTTCACTCAGCCCCTACAACAACAACCCCTCCAGTCCTCTGATGAGGGGAATGTTTCTTCATTGGGTAACACGAGGACCAGGATTTAGGGGCTTCTGGGGAAAGAACACCGTCCTGCTGTTTGACGTTGCTTTCCTGTGGTGTTTATGGTGAGACTGTGGAGGAGGAAGAGAGAGAGAGGAACAGAGATGACTACAAACTCTATTCTATTAGTCTATAACTGTAGTTCAGTTTGGTTCTGAGTTGATAGAGATAGATTTTCCCTCATCTATGGTACATATAGGTGCAAGGAACTTAACATTAGTTTTGCCTACTAAACAGTCTTACATTCATATACATTTTCTCCATTTACCTTACTGTGTTCTTCTCTCCATTTACCTTACTGTGTTCTTCTCTCCATTTACCTTACTGTGTTCTTCTCTCCATTTACCTTACTGTGTTCTTCTCTCCATTTACCTTACTGTGTTCTTCTCTCCATTTACCTTACTGTGTTCTTCTCTCCATTTACCTTACTGTGTTCTTCTCTCCATTTACCTTACTGTGTTCTTCTCTCCATTTACCTTACTGTGTTCTTCTCTCCATTTACCTTACTGTGTTCTTCTCTCCATTTACCTTACTGTGTTCTTCTCTCCATTTACCTTACTGTGTTCTTCTCTCCATTTACCTTACTGTGTTCTTCTCTCCATTTACCTTACTGTGTTCTTCTCTCCATTTACCTTACTGTGTTCTTCTCTCCATTTACCTTACTGTGTTCTTCTCTCCATTTACCTTACTGTGTTCTTCTCTCCATTTACCTTACTGTGTTCTTCTCTCCATTTACCTTACTGTGTTCTTCTCTCCATTAAACCATTCAATCGCTTTACTTTCCATAGAACCTCTGATTTAACATCTGTGCATGTATTTAGGCCTGATGTCAACACAGTCTTTCATGTGCTCTACCCCCTCTCTATTCCCAGCCTCGTGAGCAGCTGAGGAAATTGTGATCTGCATCATCAAATTCCAGTCTTTCTCTCATTACCTTGGCAACCACTGCAGCACTGAAGTAATTCTAGTGTGTCAGGTGGAAGACATTTTGTGTCTGCAGCAGGAGAGTCGGGAACATCTGATTTAAGAAAATGGAGGCATTATTTTCTTCAAGGTATAGAATATTCAAATATCGTTTTTTGGAGGATTTTTGCTAATTTTATGTCGTACAACTGTAATAAAGATGTTGTTGAAATATCACGTGGTATTCATCCTTGTTGTTGTATTAAGATAGATGTGCTCTGCTTACTTCATCAGCCAGATCAAGTGGAATAGTATGGGAATTGATGACTTGCATGAAAGCAATGTTCTGAAATGAATGTTACTGCTTTACTAAAGACAGGGGTCTATTGCATTGTTTTCTAAATAATATTTCACAATAGTTGAAACTAATATAATAATAATAATAATAATAATAATAATAATAATAATAATAAAAATTGCTTTTATAAGACATATTTGTATCTAATTGTGTATCACCAACCTGTGTTAAATAATTGTTAACACCTTCCCCTACCATATATCGTTGGGAGAGTGGGTTCTGTTATGTCACTCCCAGTGACTCAGTGAGTGTGTGCCTGCCACTGCAGCAGTTCCTGTAGCTATATATAGACAGGGCAGTGTTAATGTGGGACCTACAGTGAGATGCCTGCGTCCTCTGTGTCCACTGATGTAGAATTCATTACACAATGAAAGTTTATAGGTTGTGCTGTAAAGGAGGCTGTCATTGTCATAAAATGTGACCTTAAGAAGTCCTTAATCTCACATCTTTATGATGGAATCAAACTACCTGATTGGATTAGCTTGCTGGCTGAACGCCCAAAACAAGGTCACTGTATTTGATCCTAAATCAAGCAACATATTATTGTATATATCAAGGCATTATGTATGTATCTCATATTTTAAAAGCATATGTAAGTTGTTGAAATATGTCATTAGGATATAATTCATTATAATGGCATTATAAAGTGTTCACAGTTTAGGGTATCGCCTTCCCCTGCAGGTCTTCTGAAGACAAAATAACTATAAATGGCTTTGAGTTTATATCCTACTTCCGAACTCTCTGTAGAGCCCTGTTCTGTTCCATGTCTCTCTGACGTTTTTCTGCCTTCACATTCCCCAGTTGACTAAATGTGGGCTGAAAATGGGTCAGGTCTGATTCAGAGCGCTATGGATTTAAAGAGCCCACAGAACTGCTGATCTGGGTGGAACAGTGATTTATGAGCATAGAGGACTGGGATCTATCACTCAGACAGCAGTTCATCCACACATGTGTCATTCTATGCTGTTGATATGTGAGCTGCAGAGACACACTTACTTTGATGGTCTTGCTACATGCTGAGTTTGCAAGGTACCTTATTAACTCTAATGGTATGTGAGAGATTTAGAATGTTATATAGAGGGAAAGACTAGGCGTTTGAGGTTTAGAATGTTATATAGAGGGAAAGACTAGGCGTTTGAGGTTTAGAATGTTATATAGAGGGAAAGACTAAGTGTTTGAGGTTGAGAATGTTATATAGAGGGAAAGACTAGGCGTTTGAGGTTTAGAATGTTATATAGAGGGAAAGACTAGGCGTTTGAGGTTTAGAATGTTATATAGAGGGAAAGACTAGGCGTTTGAGGTTTAGAATGTTATATAGAGGGAAAGACTAGGCGTTTGAGGTTTAGAATGTTATATAGAGGGAAAGACTAAGTGTTTGAGGTTGAGAATGTTATATAGAGGGAAAGACTAGGTGTTTGAGGTTTAGAATGTTATAAAGGGGGAAAGACTAGGCGTTTGAGGTTTAGAATGTTATATAGAGGGAAAGACTAGGCGTTTGAGGTTTAGAATGTTATATAGAGGGAAAGACTAAGTGTTTGAGGTTGAGAATGTTATATAGAGGGAAAGACTAGGCGTTTGAGATTTAGAATGTTATATAGAGGGAAAGACTAGGTGTTTGAGGTTTAGAATGTTATAAAGGGGGAAAGACTAGGCGTTTGAGGTTTAGAATGTTATATAGAGGGAAAGACTAGGTGTTTGAGGTTTAGAATGTTATAAAGGGGGAAACACTAGGCGTTTGAAGTTTAGAATGTTATAAAGAGGGAAAGACTAGGTGTTGAGGTCTAGAATGTTATATAGAGGGAAAGACTAAGTGTTTGAGGTTGAGAATGTTATAAAGGGGGAAAGACTAGGCGTTTGAGGTTTAGAATGTTATAAAGGGGGAAAGACTAGGCGTTTGAGGTTTAGAATGTTATGAAGGGGGAGAGACTAGGCATTTGAAGTTTAGAATGTTATAAAGGGGGAAAAACTAGGCGTTTGAGGTTGAGAATGTTATATAGAGGGAAAGACTAAGTGTTTGAGGTTGAGAATGTTATATAGAGGGAAAGACTAGGCGTTTGAGATTTAGAATGTTATATAGAGGGAAAGACTAGGTGTTTGAGGTTTAGAATGTTATAAAGGGGGAAAGACTAGGCGTTTGAGGTTTAGAATGTTATATAGAGGGAAAGACTAGGTGTTTGAGGTTTAGAATGTTATAAAGGGGGAAACACTAGGCGTTTGAAGTTTAGAATGTTATAAAGAGGGAAAGACTAGGTGTTGAGGTCTAGAATGTTATATAGAGGGAAAGACTAAGTGTTTGAGGTTGAGAATGTTATAAAGGGGGAAAGACTAGGCGTTTGAGGTTTAGAATGTTATAAAGGGGGAAAGACTAGGCGTTTGAGGTTTAGAATGTTATGAAGGGGGAGAGACTAGGCATTTGAAGTTTAGAATGTTATAAAGGGGGAAAAACTAGGCGTTTGAGGTTGAGAATGTTATATAGAGGGAAAGACTAGGTGTTTGAGGTTTAGAATGTTATAAAGGGGGAAAGACTAGGCGTTTGAGGTTTAGAATGTTATAAAGGGGGAAAGACTAGGCGTTTGAGGTTTAGAATGTTATGAAGGGGGAGAGACTAGGCATTTGAAGTTTAGAATGTTATAAAGGGGGAAAAACTAGGCGTTTGAGGTTGAGAATGTTTTCTTCCTGAAAAATATTCTAACTATTCCAGTACTAGCCAGCTGTGTGGCTGTGGTGAGAGAGTGATGTCTCTCTCTCAGATTGGCTATGTATCTTATTTACATGGGGGTAGAGTATCACAGGACTCTGTATATGAGCCTTAGAGAGGGCCACAGTGCAGAGCCAATCACCCTGGGCCAGCTCGGCATAACGCTAATACAACGTTACAACAATGCTGATACAATATCGAAATAATGCCGGTTCTAAGTTTATAAAACACTGATGTATCACCTTTACACTGTTACATTATTTAAACAAAGTTTTAATGCAGTACAGGATTCTTCCAATAATGATGGAAAGAGGTTACAATCGGGTATAAAATTATTTAAGTTACCACAGAGGTTCAGAATGTTATTAAGAGGGGGGAAACTATGCATTTGAGGTTTAGAATGTTATAAAAGGGGAGAGACGATGTGTTTGTGGTTTAGAATGTTATAAAGGGGGAAGACTAGGCATTTGAGGTTTAGAATGTCATAAAGGGGAAAGACTAGGTGTTTGAGGTTTAGAATGTTATAAAGGGGGAAGACTAGGCATTTGAGGTTTAGAATGTCATAATGGGGCAAGACCAGGTGTTTGAGGTTTAGAATGTTCTAAAGAGGGAAAGACTAGGTGTTTGAGGTTTAGAATGACAGAAAGGGAAAGACTAGGTGTTTGAGGTTTAGAATGTTATAAAGGGGGAAAGACTAGGTGTTGAGGTTTAGAATGTTATAAAGGGGGAAAGACTAGGTGTTTGAGGTTTAGAATGTTATGAAGGGGGAGAGACTAGGCATTTTTATTTATTTATTTATTTTAATTTATTTTTTATTTTTTTATTTTTTATTTGGGGGGGTGGATCAGCTTAATATTGCGGAAAGAATGTTGCTTCCAATGTAATTGTCTGCATCATTTCCAATCCCCCATATTTTTTGGGGTAAATATATATATCCATTCACGTATGCATACATATACACATATATACATACACATACCTACATAGACATACATACTTTTTTTAAAGAGTATACCTTTATTATTATTCCCCGCAAACCCTACCACCAATCCTCCAATTGGAGTAAACTGATAAACATTTCTGTTTTTACCTTCAATTTATACATCTTATACACATTTTACAGACACAGTCTACTTTATAATAGTTCTCTCTTGTTTGTTCTTAGTCCTTCCTCTATTTCTGTTGTCCATCCAGTTTGATTTCCACTTGTAACTGTGCTATTTCACAATAGCTATAGGGGAATAGGGGAAAGACTAGGCGTTTGAGGTTTATAATGTTATAAAGGGGGAAAGACTAGGTGTTGAGGTTTAGAATGTTATAAAGGGGGAAAGACTAGGCGTTTGAGGTTTATAATGTCAATAAGGGGAGAGTCTAGGCATTTGAGGTTTAGAATGTTATAAAGGGGGAAAGACTAGGCATTTGAGGTTTAGAATGTCATAAAGGGGAAAGACTAGGTGTTTGAGGTTTAGAATGTTATAAAGGGGGAAAGACTATTTGTTTGAGGTTTAAAATGTTATATAGAGGGAAAGACTAGGTGTGGTACAGGATTAGGGTCCCGCTCCACTCCATCGTTTGTGGCTGAACTGTGCTGAACAAAGACTGGATTACTTAGAGCCATGGCTCCAGTTCAGTCAACTCCAACAGACAGGCTCCAATAAGGACGCTGCCATTAGCTATGCTAATCCCCTTCCTCTTACCAGCTACCAAAGCATCATTCATCAGTAAAAAAACAAACCAATACTAAAGAGACGGCCACACACAGACATCATATCAGAACAGATTTTTATTTGTAAATGTCAGTGAGCAGAGAATAAACAAAAACCATAAAGAAATAAACAGCGGTATAAATTTTTGCATATAAAATAAGAGTGTAACAGCATTTTAATACGGAAGATAATACAATAGAATAAAGAGGATTAGAAGACACATATTTATATTCATATGAGCAAGGGTGGCATTCCAGTAGCATAAACAATTAATCAAAATCACAAACACAGGACGAAGTGCAGGGAAATGGAATCACACTTTAAAAGACATGTAGGTGTAATGTGTTAAAATGTAAAGTTTGGTGTAACCAAAGAAAGAAAGTGATAGAGGGAAAACACAAAAATATGCACAAAAAATTTCACAAGCCTCTAGCTACGACTGTCTTTTGAAAGTTTTAGTTTTATTTACAGCTTGGACGAGTCCGTTTGCTCAAATCTTAGTCACTACACCACTACATTTAATATTAACCACTTCTTTAAAAAAAAAAATGTTATCAGATTTGTTTCCTGAAAAATATTCTAAACATTCCAGTACTAGCCAGCAGTGTGGCTGTGGTGAGAGAGTGATGTCTCTCTCAGATTGGCTGTGTCTTATTTACATGGGGGAAGAGTGTCAGTGCAGCTGAGGATTTGGCAGGGTTAAGGATGGGCTGAAAACATTCTCTGTGCCCCAGACTGCTTCTAAGAGAGGAGAGGGAGGTGGTCTCTGTCCATGGTCCTGATATTGCCCTGAACGCACAACAAGGCTTCTACAGAGGCTCCTGTAAACTGTCCATTACAGAACGTCCTGCAGTGTCTGGAGTTGTAGTGTACTGAACCTGTGGTCTGGGCTGAAGAAGTGATTAGAGCACATTTACAGGCTGTCATAGCCAAAGAGATACTGTACATGTGGCAAGAGGACAGAGACTGTCCACCCTTTCCCCTCCTTATGCCTTTAACACACTCAAACCTGGGGTCACAGGACTCTGTCTAACCCTAACCGTAACCCACAACCCTGGGGTCGTGGTCACAGGACTCTGTCTATGAGCCTTAGAGAGGGCCACAGTGCAGAGCCAGTCACACTGGGCCAGCTCGGCATAACGCTAATACAACGTTACAACAACGCTGATACAATATCGAAATAATGCTGGTTCTAAGTTTATAAAACACTGATCCATCACCTTTACACTGTTACATTATTTAAACAAAGTTTAGTTTTAATGCAGTACAGGATTCTACCAATAATGATGGAAAAAGGTTACAATCGTGGATAAATGATCTAAGTTACCACAGAATCCTGCTTGGACAAGATTTTAAAAAGCAGCTGGATATACTTTGATGGTCACCATTAAAGGTAACACAAAATCAGAATCTGTTCTTATGCTTACTAGTCATATTACTACAATGAACCTTACATTTCAAAATGTTAATGCCACGGTATGCATTCTCACATGAGATTTGTATTTTTGTGACAAAGTTGAGCTAGCCTCTTTCTTCAAATGTATGTAGGCTTATCTTCAGTGGTTCTTCATCCTTAGGATGAATCATGCAACATGTCTTGTCTACTCCATTCCTTAAAGAGCTAAAGCAAGTTCTCTAAATAAACAAGAAGGTCGTGTAATTCATGTCGTCATAAGAAGCAACTACTTTGCATTTTAGAGAAACATCAAAAGTTTCAATGAAAACAAACATTCAGATGTTTTTTTCTTTAGAATGGTATAATGCAGAGCTAGATCACTACATGAATTCCAGGTACATGAAATCTATCTGAATCCAAAATACAGCTCATGCCCTCTTCTTTTCTCTGCTCTTCCTCCCCCTCCCACCCCACATACACCACAAACCAATAACCTCTGCCTGAAGTGGGCTGTGATGACCATAGGAGTAAAAGTACAGCAATTGCCCACTACCAACATTTTGACATATGCTCACTACATCCACAACGCTGGGACTATCAGATTGAACTATCAGATTAAACTATCAGATTGAATGGCATAAGAAAAATAAAGATCAAGGTTTCTATTGAGGGAGGACGCTCTGCAGTATGGGTGTAAAGGGTCTTGGTGTCCATGGTGATTGGGTTTGGTGTTAGCTTGGCTTACTTCTTGTCCTTCTTGGTGGACTTCTTCTTGCTGGCGGGGGTCTGGGCAGCGTTGGGGACATCGACCTGGGGCATGGCCTGTGGCGGGCCCTGCAGGGCCTGCTGGGGCATCATCTGCTGGGGGTTGGCTGTCAGGGTGGCCGTGCTGCCGGGGATGTAGACGTTCTGGCGGTAATCAGGCACATGCTGCATGGGGAACTGGGCGTTGTAGCGGGGGTCAAGGGTCGCAGTCGCCTCACTCACCTCTGAGAGAGAGACGGGAGGGAGGCAGAGAGTGTTATAGCTGGGTGTGTTGTGCTGCTGTGAAGAGAGAGTGACTCGTTACTCACTGAGAGTCATTGCTGCACTGCATTGCAGCTCCAGCTCAGCACTCTGTTCTGAGCCTGCCAGCCCCTCCCCTCCCCACAACATATAGAACCTCCGCTCTCTCACACAGAGATCAGATGTAAATAACTTCACACAGCACATTCAGATATAATCAAATATAATTTAGAATTGAGGATTAGCTACACTGACTAATCACACGGTAATAGAGAGAGAGGCAGTGCACAGGTTTCTGAGTGACTGCAGCTGGGGAGCATTGAAACAAAGAGCTCTGTGTCCCATAGCCCTCTGTGTTGCTTCATTCATACACAGGGACTGTAGAGAATCACACTGTGCTCTACACATGTGTAATTGGCAGCATTTATCTCAGTTTGTCCTAATGGAGGCAAACACAGGAAGGATGTGTTGTTTCCTTATCAACTGCCACTCTGATCTAACAAAGTTGTATGCACTTAGAATCTAGTGCCTGAGATGTTGCTCTCCAACAGGGCTCTCTCTGTAGTTCTACCCCGTGGCAGAGAGATCTCTATCTCACCATCAGTCCTCAGATGAGAACAGAGATACTTCAGTCTCTCTCTCTCTCTCTCTCTCTCTCTCTCTCTCTCTCTCTCTCTCTCTCTCTCTCTCTCTCTCTCTCTCTCTCTCTCTCTCTCTCTCTCTCTCTCTCTCTCTCTCTCTCCTCTCTCTCTCACTCTCTCTCTCTCTCTCTCTCTCTCTCCTCCTCTCTCTCTCTCTCCTCTCTCTCTCTCTCTCTCTCTCTCTCTCTCTCTCTCTCTCTCTCTCTCTCTCTCTCTCTCTCTCTCTCTCTCTCTCTCTCTCTCTCTCTTTTGGAATTTGAGAGTTTGTTGTGGAGGGCTCTGTCCTAACTTTTCTTGATTTTTCTTCATTCAACGTTCTACAGACTGTTGACATCTAGTGGAAGGCGTAGGAAGTGCAAACAGATCCATATCCCACTGGGATTTCAATAGGCGATGGGTTGGAAATCGACCAGCCTCAGAATTCTCACTTCCTGTTTGGGTTTTTTCTCAGGTTTTTGCCTGCCATATGTTCTATTATACTCACAGACATCATTCAAACAGTTTTAGAAACGTCAGAGTGTTTTATATCCAATAGTAATAATAATATGCATATATTAGCATCTGAGACAGAGTAGGAGGCAGTTCACTCTGGGCACGCTATTCTTCCAAAGTGAAAATGCTGCCCCCTTATCCTAGAGAAGTTAATGTGATGTCTGTTTTTGGGTTTGGGAAAAGTTTTTTTTTGACCAGTGTGAAGATGTTGTAAGCTGGGACGTCGTGTATGGTCAAGGTGGGAGGGGGGCTGAGTAGGCCAGTCTGGATGAGACGGGGCATTAGACAAGGATGCCCTCTATCGGGGCCGTTATATACACTAGCCATTGAGCCTTTTTTGTAGGAGACTGCCGGGAGTGTGCTGGACAGGCATGGGTGTGTTGACAGGCATAGCCGTGTCAGCATATGCAGATGACGTTTCTTTGACGGTCAGGGATGGTCAGGATATGCAGGCACTAGAGACTAGTCTGAAGGTGTACGAGGGAGCTTCATCAGCCAAGGTAAACTGTGGCAAGAGCAAAGCTCTGGTATGTGGGGCATGGGGGGATAGGGCACCTCCTCTTCTTCCAGGGGGTTTGCAGTGGGGTTGTGAAGGGCTTAAAGTGTTGGGGGTGTACCTGGGCTCGGAGAGGTGCGTGAGGAAGAACTGGAAGGGGCTGTCACAGGCAGTGGTGTCAAGACTGGCCAGGTGGAGGTGGCTCCTGTCCCAAGTGTCATATAGAGGGAGGGTGCTGATAATCAACAACCTGGTGGCATCTTCCCTTTGGCATAAACTGGCTGCCGGTAAGGGGGGGTGTTTGAGCGGCCAAAGGGGGAGGAGCCACCAATGTTTCGCCACTGCAGGTGATGGCAGAGACTGGGGACAGGCAAGGGGGTCTGGAGGTCTTGTTAGATTTTAACACTCCGAGCCTGGGGGAGTTTGAGGGTGTGGGAGGTAAAGCCCTCTACAACCTCTGCGTTAAGGTTAGGAACATTAGGAGCCTAACAGGAGTGAAGGCACATCAGTGGCAGGGGCTATGTGGGGCTGAGAGTATGGTGGATTTTAGATGGAGGGGGCTCTACAAATCCCCAGTACCAAAGAGGTCAGGGGACCTCCAGTGGAGGGTTCTTCATGGAGCCTTGGCCACTAACAGCTGGTTGGCACAGATTGAACCAGTAGTTGGGCAGGGGTGTCCTTTCTGTGTTATGAGAGAAATTGTGATTCGTGTGTTTTCTGTGTGCGCCAGGTTAATGCCATTAATGTCTCTGTTGAAATGTCTGTGTGAGAGGTTAGGGGTGTTTTTTACTGTTGGGATGTTTATAATGGGGTACAGGTATTCAAAAAAGGAAAAGGCCAAATGTGTTTTGTTGAATTTTATGTTTGCTCGGGCAAAGTTGGCTATTTGGCTAACAAGGAGGTACAGGGTCAAAGGTGGGGGGATAACAGACCCTTTACTATTGTTTAATGGGATGGTGGTGAGGTTTTAATGACATGAGAATGTTTCATTAAAGAAAGACAAAGTCTCTCTTTCTCTCTCTCTCTCGTATACTGAGGTAACATTGTGAGGTAGCTAAAGACAGAGAAGGCAAGGGGATTTCTGGGAGATGTAGGCAGCAAACTCACCATTGGCAGCAGCCATCAGAGCCTGGATCTGCTCAGCCTCGGTGGGGGGGGTGGGCCAGGGTCCTGTTCCAGCTACGACACCACCTGCCCCCGCAGGATGGGGGCCAGCTCTGGAGGAGAGGAAGGGGAGGAGTTAGTATAACAGATACACACATCTCTCTCATCCACTGTGTCTTGCACTCTCTCATGAACACACACACTCTCATATAATGTGAACCTCTCTCTCTCTCTCGCTCTTTCACAAAGACACAAAACAGAGGACATTCTCTTCCCATCATGATTGTCAGCCTGGCAACACTCAGCCTCCAGCAGCCATTTTCAGTGAGCAGTGCTCCCGGAGCATCACAGAGTACAGACAATATGGAGGCTGGGAGAAGACAGATCAAGACGTGCTATAGATGTTATTAGGTAGCACAGATCCACAATACGCAAGCTGACACACATACACTGAAACACACAGAGTAAGGACAAACTGAGCTGTTTGGATGCTGCCCAGATGCTATGTGTCTTGTACACATGCTGTGTGTTACTGTGTGGGTGGGAGAGTGAGAGACAGAGAGAGAAAGGAAAAAAAGAGGGGGACGATGAGAAAATGTGTGCATGTTTTTATTTTGGAGAGTGGCTGAAGATGATCAGATATTATAAGGTTCTTCTCAATCCCTTAATTTACCATCAAATATGTTCAAATTTGCAATGCAGGATTGGGGAGATACGTTGAATTTTAATTGCTGGGTTCATTACAGCCATAGGGGAGTCAGTAACACACACACCCGCTAGCATAACCACATACACTCACACACAAACAGACAGATAGACAGAGACAGACCGACAGAACCACAGGAACATGTACATTTACACTACGAATAAAAGGACAAACTACACAGTTCAGCGAAGCCTACAAACCCAAAGTATAAAACAAAGACTACGGAACAGTGCTGAGCTAAGCACATCAACAAACACCACAAAGCCTCGACCCATTTCAGCTACACAGCTAGACCGCAAGAGCATGTACAGATTATCACACACTCAAAAGCCAGAAGCCAGGCTTGACTACACACAGCTGCACCAAGCCTACAGCCAGTCAGACAGCATCACGTATAAGACCAGGAGGCCACCTTGCATACTCAGCACAGCCTACTCTGCTCTACCTACTCCACTCTACCTCGCCTTCCCGTACGGTGTCCATCTCTGCTGGGTGATGGTGCTGTACCTGTATGTGCTGAAACACAGACAGGGGAAACAGTTCTGGCTATCACTCCTTCAGCCCCATGCCAATCAGATGGACTCCTTCATTAGCCAACAGGGTTCCTTTTCAGTTTCTAGAAAAGGAACTACAATACAATGGTGTGTCACATTCTGATTTGTGCCGCCACAAAATAGAAATTGCGCAGCGACTAATTACATGTAATTGTCCATATGTTAAGGAATCTACTGTCTCACTTTCTTTGAATGATACAGTATGCAATCAGTGGCTAATAACTCCAAGATACTCAGACGCTAAACATTTGCTCCACCAATAGAGCCACAACCTGTTAATCAAGATGTATCAGATAATCCAAGCATCTTCTACAAAAGCAAATGATGCAGCAAGTCACATCTACCATTACTGTCTGAAATGACAATACAGTGTGAAAGACATTGCTAATCTAAAGCAGGCCTTATACTCACAACACTACCACAACCACAGGACTGCCCCTACCTCTACACTAGCGTACTTTTAACCTCACCCACACAACAGTCATCCGATCTCTATTGATTGATTTCTTCTAGAAGCACACTGACAACTAAACAATCATCACACCATCTATAAATCACCTCTACTCAACTACTACTGAAGGACTCACAATTACTATCACAACTACCATATAACAACCATTAGAAGACCCATTACTCAGTGTTATTGGATCTGTGTGGAGAGTAGTGGGGCACCAATGTGTACTTTCTGTTCAAACAGACA
Organism: Salvelinus fontinalis; assembly: GCF_029448725.1. Taxonomy (NCBI): domain Eukaryota; kingdom Metazoa; phylum Chordata; class Actinopteri; order Salmoniformes; family Salmonidae; genus Salvelinus; species Salvelinus fontinalis. Next base: position 24,439,646 of record NC_074666.1, read on the forward strand.
ACTGCCTTAGTCTTCACATCTTTCAATGGAATACATATCGTAGGCACAAATCATTAATTCACATTGTGGTAATTAAATTCAATTGTGAATGCGTATAGGAATGAGGGAAGTGTACGTGTGTACGTGTGTACGTGTGTGCGTGTGTGTGTGTGTGTGTGTGTGTGTGTGTGTGTGTGTGTGTGTGTGTGTGTGTGTGTGTGTGTGTGTGTGTGTGTGTGTGTGTGTGTAGGTAGGTGCACGTGTGATGTATATATTCAAAGAAGCTGAACACCTACCCACTGGGTCCAGGTCTCTGTACCTGCTGGTTTAAGCGCCAGTCATTGTTGGGTGGATTTTGCTGGAGAGAGAGGAGAAACTGTTAGAAATGCCACTGATGGCATGTCATCTTCAGTCATCAGCACTGGAAGCCATTTTGTCCTTCAGTGGGCCAAGAAGAGAGCAGATGTCACATGGGGATAGAAGACAAGAGGGAAAGAGACAGTGCTAGAGAGAACGATAGAGAAAGCAGTGTGAGAGAACATGTGAATTATTGAACTGACTATTTTGCCAGTGACGTGCTTGAGCGAGTCCGCTGAGAGGAAGGATCAAACATACTCCTGTTACAAGCAACTTCAAAACAAGCTTCATCATGCTAAATATTTAACCACAGTTCTCCCAACGTATTGACAAAGGAGCTTTCCACTCAAGCTATATCTGCTATAGATTAGGAAATATATCATTCCAAACCCTGGATCATTAGCCAAAGCCAGGCTGAGAGAGAGAGAGAGAGACACTGTATATATACATAATATGACATTTGTAATGTCTTTATTTATTTTCCTTTACTCTTTTGGAACTTTTGTGAGTGTAATGTTTACTGTTAAATGTTATTGTTTATTTCACTTTTGTATATTATCTACTCCACCTGCTTTGGCAATGTTAACATATGTTTCCAATGCCAATAAAGCCCCTTGAATTGAATTGAGAGAGAGAGAGTCAGTCAGTAGGGCTGTAATCTGCAGCTCTGCCCTGCCCCACTGATACTCTAAACCCTGGGCTGGATTACACAGACAGAGCCCTGCCAGGCCTGCAGCCTAGAGAAGCCCTACGGCCAGGCCTGTAATACGCTCATACTCTGGACTACTCTCTATGAATGGGTGATGTGCCATGCAGGAGTTATTACTGTACTTTCATATGAAGCAACAAGGGGTCATGAAGTTCAATAAACAGATATGCTCTGCGATATATGACAAATATAGGTCTGATTAAAAGCAGGTCAAATGTGTGAATAGTATACAGCAAAAAAACGATCCTCTCTATGAAGGTCTATTTCCATCTATTTATGACTGAGGCTTGACTCAGGGAGTTGCCAATTTAAGGGATGAGTCACATAAAGTCAGACAGAGAGAAAGTCAGGCACTCTGTTTGGTGAGGTCATGAGTGGTGGCTACTGGCTATAGGTTCAATGCAACAACCCCAATCTATTAGCTTTACCTCATTCAATAAGCAGTCAAAGGTCAACAGCTGACCTCAATATCCTCATTATTATGACCCGTACTGCCACATACCCCCACATCCTACTCACCATGTCCCTCCCCATGCCTGTCACTGTGCAAATGATCACATGTTGAGTGAGAACACCCTCGGTGTAATAGCATGTCTAGTACAAAGAGCGTTCCCCCGCAGTCATATGAAATATTCAGTCTCCCCCTGGCAGACAAGAGGATACACCACTGCGATTTAAGCACTTAATCACAAACAAAACATTCTTTACTTCCCTGAGAATTCACAAGTGTCTTTAAATCGCTAAGTATTTTCCTGAGAGGTAACCATAAGTGGTTTAAACCCTGTCGCGTTAGGCTAGGCTATGCTAGTCAGCTTTTTTGATGAGGAGGATCCCGGATCCGGGAGGGTGACTCGTTAGAGGTAACATCTAAACACTCACACATATACAGATGCACTCTTACATTTAAGTCCTGACATGGTCTTATCTCAGTAGTTTGAGAGAGCCCTCACATAGGCTTCATTGCTATTGCATTTGTTGAAGAGGGTTACACTCAGAGTGTTCTGGTTCATCATGGGAGTTTTAACGAACACAATGTCCCTGTCACTGCTGCCCCACCCCCTTCCACCTTCATGTAGCGCAGCGACCCGTCCATGTTGAGCTGCAGGTGGAGGTCTTTATGAGAGTGAAGGGCCTGCTTGGGGCCCAGGCCCAACCAAGTCAGGTAGCCTCTGTGTCTCATCCAGCGCATCACCATGCCAATGCTTGTCACCAAACACACAACCGAGACACAGGCCAGATAGCCAATCAGAGCCAGGGTAAGGCCAGAGCCCTGCTGAGCTGGGAGGACGTGTCTGCACCCTTCTCAGACGCAGTGATATTGACTGGCACACTGGTGGAGAGAGCAGGCTTGCCACTGTCCTGCACCAGCACTGAACATAGCATCTTCTTCCTCAAATCTATGGGCCGTGCGCATGGAAGAGCCCTGCGTCTCTCCCAGAGAGGCCGTAGAAGAGCCAGGCCTTGTGGCCACTGTCTGGGTCCCCGCACACCACCCTGTTGACCAGGGGCCTCATTTAAAAAATATATATTAGATTTATACTTGAACTTAGTCGTAAGATCATTTCCGATGGTGTGCTTACGTTGGATTCATAAAAGATACTGAGTATAAAAAACCTTGCTTACGCAGGTTCTAAGAAGCCCATTTGTAACTTATGCACTTGTGATCTATAAATCGCAAATTAACTTCAAGTTGACGGCACCTGAACGTGCCTTACAATCCGCAATTTCCCTTTATAGAATGCTAGCTCAAATGAGGGTTTAGTCAGGAATAGCCATGAATCAAAAGAGAAAAGCAAACTTTTTGGAAGACGAGATCACAGCGATGGTAGAGGAGATTGAAGACAGGCAACACGTATTATTCGGTGGGTTGGCAAACAAAGCCAAACAGGCAGCTTGGGAGTGTGTCACCACTTAAGTGAACGAGGTGGGGCAGCAAGACAGAACTGTGGCTGATGTGAAAAATAAATTGTCTGACCTTAAACTGCAAGGGAAAAAAAGAATAGCCATACATAACCAGCAGGAAACTCACTTACGTCAAGTCTAGACTTTGCGTAGAGATAAGATAATTCCCATGTCAAAGTAAAGTTTTATAAATAAGTACTTATACGTGGTTTTCTACATAAGTCATACTTAAGATCAAAATTGATCCTAAGTCTATTTTATAAATGAGGCCCCAGGTGTCGTAAACCAGCCGAGCGGGGTACAGACAGCTGCAGCACACCGTCTGGGGCGGAGCGGGGTACAGACAGCTGCAGCACACCGTCTGGGGGCGGAGCGGGGTACAGACAGCTGCAGCACACCGTCTGGGGGCGGAGCGGGGTACAGACAGCTGCAGCACACCGTCTGGGGGCGGAGCGGGGGTACAGACAGCTGCAGCACACCGTCTGGGGCGGAGCGGGGTACAGACAGCTGCAGCACACCGTCTGGGGCGGAGCGGGGGTACAGACAGCTGCAGCACACCGTCTGGGGCGGAGCGGGGTACAGACAGCTGCAGCACACCGTCTGGGGGCGGAGCGGGGTACAGACAGCTGCAGCACACCGTCTGGGGCGGAGCGGGGTACAGACAGCTGCAGCACACCGTCTGGGGGCGGAGCGGGGTACAGACAGCTGCAGCACACCGTCTGGGGCGGAGCGGGGTACAGACAGCTGCAGCACACCGTCTGGGGGCGGAGCGGGGTACAGACAGCTGCAGCACACCGTCTGGGGGCGGAGCGGGGTACAGACAGCTGCAGCACACCGTCTGGGGGCGGAGCGGGTAGATCAGGGCAGTGGCGTGGTCATTCTCATCGATTACAAACACATGCATGGTCACATTGGAGCTCTGTACGGTTATCCCCACCTCCTTAACCTGCACCTGCACCTAGAACACATTCACCTGCTCGTGGTCGAGGGCATGAATGGCATGCAGGTCACCGTTCTCAGAGTTTATGTAGACCAAAGAGGACACGGCCGAGCCTTGCACCTCATGATCCAGGATGGAGAAGGAGAGGCGGACGTTCTGGCCGAGGTCCTGGTCGAATGCAGTCACAGTCAGAATGAGAGCACCATGGGCATTGTTCTCTGCAATATCAACCGAGTAGGAGGACTGGGAGAAGAGGGGGGAGTTGTCATTTACAACCGGAAGAGCGACCACAATAGACTGTTGTGCAGAGCGAGGGGGAGAGCCGGAGTCTGTGGCTGTGGCTGTCACGGTGATGGTGTATTCAGACACAGCCTCTCGGTCCAAAGGGCCGTCTGTAACCAGGGCATAGTGCTCCTCAAAGGGGGTGTCAACCTAAATTAAAAATCAGAGGGAATACGGACGTCAACCTCCCCATTTCTACAAGTGATCAAGGCTATAACAGTGTCTGATTATACATCCTCCTGGACCACTTTAGATCCTGCATTTATGATTATCTTTGGGTTGTTGTTGTTCTTGTAATTGATTTTGACTTGAATGTGACAGGAGCCTTCCATGGCAGGGGCCCTGGCATGCACAGTGATGTCATAAATGTCAGCCATTTCATAATCCACCACTCCTTTCACTCGGATTTCACCCGAAAACGGGAGAAATCCGTACTTACCAAAGAGTTAAGATATCTCCCCATTAAGACCAGAATCAGAGCCAGATGCCCTGAGTTTAGTCAAGAATGTGCTTGGGGGAGAGTTTTCCAATAAACTAGCTGTTTTCATTAGCTGGTCAAGTACTGGAGCATTGCCATTGACATCTAGTATATTAATAAGAACAGAAGTAGTCCCTGATTTCTCAGGTTGTCCACCATCTACAGCCGTAAGCAGCAGGTGGAATACTGACTGCAGCAGGTGGAATACTGACTGCTTTTTAATGTCCAGAGGTTTCTCCAGTAATAACTCGGGGGATTTCCTGCCATCACTTTTTGATTCAACTTTCAATATGAACAAGTCGTTTGGACTGAGGATGTATGTGCGTAATGAGTTGATGTCTACATCTAGATCCTGTGTGCTGTCCAAACGAAACCTAGTGCCCGGTGGGGTAGCCTCAGACACTTCAAGATAAATATTTTTTGATGAAAAAACGATGTAATTCCTGAGGGTTTTGAAAAACATGTTGAACAGTAAGAGAACATGGCAAAGTTAATGCACAAAGACGTTCTCTGTCCATAGTTTGTTTGATTACTAAAACTCGCGTTCACGTCAAAATACTTGGCAAAAGATTCAGACACAACTTGTGGGTTCACATGAATTAGTACGCCGAGGCCCAAGTCCTTCGCTATGTCCCGACAAAGGCCCTCCGTTTTAAATCCTCCAATACGGAATAAGAAAGTTAAGCGGAAAGTGATGCGCTGTATAAAGCGGAGAGGAGAGCCAGAGCACCGGCCATCCCAAGGCCTTTCTTCTTGTCTTCAAAACTCAGATTGTTCAACTCCTCATGTCGGGGAAATATCCTATTTTATCCTTGAACAACACAGTAACCAAAAATATCGATCCAAGAGCTTCAATAACTTTCAAATATGATAATTTAGAGAAAATAATTAAGAAAGTAAAACCGATTCCCTACCACGCGCAAAGTTCCTGTAGCTTCTGAAAGGACACTTTTTCAGAGGTGCCTGGGTCTCCAAACAAAGGCAGGACAATATAAGCGGCTCTCATTAGTTGTGCCACATCCGCTACACACGCGCGCAAGTACACACACACGCACACACACACCAAAACGAGTTATGTACGCCGAAATAAAAGATGAATAGGTGTTACGTTCCTGACCGGTTTTCTGTTATTTTGTATGTGTTAGTCGGTCAGGGCGTGAGTTTGGGTGGGCAGTCAATGTTATGTGTCTCTATGTTGGTAAAGGGTGACCTGATATGGTTCTCAATTAGAGGCAGGTGGTTTTCATTTCCTCTGATTGAGAGCCATATTAAGGTAGGGGTTTTCACATTGATTGTTGTGGGTGGTTGTCTCCTGTGTCTGTGTTTGTCGCGCCACACGGGACTGTCTCGGTTTGTTTGTACGTTCGTTCTTTTGTGTAGTCATTTTCCTGTTCGTGAGTTCTTCGTTGTATGTAAGTTCGCATGTCCAGGTCTGTCTACGTCGTTTGTTATTTTGTTAGTTATTCAAGTATAGTTCGTTTTTGTCTTGTTAAATAAATTTCATTATGTCCTATGACAACGCTGCATTTTGGTCGAATCCTTGCTCCTCCTCTTCGGATGAAGAGGAGGAGGAAATCCATTACAATAGGTCCAAATAAAAATGAAAGGATGAGGGAGGTAATAACAATAGACAATACAACTTCATCTTCGTTTTCTCTTGGTCTTACGGGAGAAAAAATGTGCAAAAGCTTTGATAAATCTGGTAAAACTTTTTGCCACAAAGAGACAAATTATATGAGTCCTCACAACTAGAAACCTTAACAATAGAGATATTATTATATAATTGCCACGAAAGTAACAATTTTCGTCAATTGAGTCATTCAATAAATATTTGAAATTGACACAAACATATCCGCAACGTAACCTACCACATTCATCATCTAATAAATAAATAACATTGCACTGTCCTAATTCCTATGAAAAAATTGAGGGTTGAGTACTGACTGGATGTCTAGCACTTCGTTCAGTCTATGCTCACCTGTTGACTCTCGAACGTCCACGTACTGTCGGGTAAAGATGCGTCAAGCACGTTTATCATTTCCTTAAAGTCAGTAGTGCTGCTGGGTTTAACGAGGGTGAAATCACTGAACTCTGACATTGGAGAGAGACACGACCTAAATGATTGGCTCTGAGACAACAGGTCCCCTCCCAGGACCTCCACATACTTAATAGGGCCGTCAGTGTTGAGCTGGATCTGCAGGTTTCTGTTGGGATTCTTGTATCCGTCAGAGTCAGTTCGTCTGATACAGCAACTCGAGCTGCTCCTACTGTTTCTAACGCACTTCACCACTAAGATGAGAAAAGTTAACAAAGACAAGACGGACACTGAGGCCAGAGAGATGATCAAATAAAAGGTGATTTTACTGTTTCTCCTGCTGGGTTCTGCAGTTTTCTGGCGGTAGTCCGATATGGGTTCGCGTAGCCCATCCTCTAACAGTATATTGACTGTGACTGTGGTGGACTGGACCGGCTCCCCATTGTCCTTTATCTCTATAAGCAGCCTCTGAGAGGAGTCATCCTGCTCTGAAACAGCACGTGTTGTCCTCACCTCTCCCGTGTAAAGACTAACACTGAACAGAGATGAGTCTGTGGCCTCCGTCAGCCAATAGGAAATCAAGGCGTTGTGGCCCGAGTCTGCGTCCACTGCCGATATCTTAGTGGCGAGGTGGCCTGCTTTAGCGGACCGGGGAATCTTCTGATGGGAGACAGAGGCCATGACAGCGGAGGGGTAAATAACAGCGGGTGCATTGTCATTCTGGTCCATGATAAAAACATGAACCTTGTTAATGCTGCTCAGAGACGGCGAGCCGTGGTCCTTTGCCTGCACCTGAATCTGAAACACTTTCAGTTTCTCATAGTCAAACGAGTGCATGCTGTAGATGCTGCCGTTATCTGAGTTTATGTAAATATAGGAGGAGACTGACACGTCTTGTACTTTAGAGTCTAATATAGAATAGGAGATTTTAGCATTATCTCCAAAATCTATGTCCAATGCAGACACGGAACAGATAATAGAACCAGGTGTGTTATTCTCATTGAGATACACGGTATACGCATTGCTAGGAAACCTGGGTGGATTATCATTGACATCGAGGATACGTACTGGGATAGTTTTCCTGCTGCTCAGAGGAGAGAAGCCCGAATCAGTAGCTGTTATCTCTATGTTGTACTCTGGGAACGTCTCTCTGTCCAGAACACCATTGGTGACTAATGTGTAATGATTGGGAAAAGAAGGTTCTAATGTAAACGGATAGCCTGGTGGGATTTGTAATGTCACTTTTCCGTTTTCCTCAGAGTCAGGATCCCATGCACTAATCAAAGCCACTACAGTACCCTTGGGTGCGTCCTCACGCACTGGGCTTGGTGTAGAAGTGAGGGTAATTTGGGGAGGGTTGTCATTGACGTCTATGATATCAATCTGGACGCTGCACTGTCCCTCCATTTCAGGCATGCCTTTATCTTTAGCAATAATCTCGATTCTGTGTGAGGGAGTGTTTTCGTAATCCAGCATACCATTTAAATACATCTCCCCCGTTTTTGGATTGATGTCAAATAAAGTCTTTATGGACTGTGCAGTATGATCACCGAAAGAATATTCAATCTCACCATTTGGGCCATCGTCCAAATCCTTTGCCTCAACCGTTAAGAAAGATGTGCCTTGTTGACTATTTTCCTTTAGAGACACTTCATATGACGATTTTTCGAATACGGGGTTGTTATCATTTATATCAAGGACAACAACGGTTATCTGCGAGGTCCCAGATCTGGCTGGAGAGCCACCATCCAAGGCTGTCAACAACAGTTGGTATGCTGCCTTATTTTCTCGGTCCAGTGCGTTCTCCAATACTAGTTCAGGCACTTTTCTTCCATCACCAATATCCTTTACTTTCAAGCTGAAATGTTGGTTTTTGCTGAGAGTGTAAGATTTTAAAGAATTATCGCCAACGTCAGGATCCTGCGCGCTCTCCAAAGAAAAGCGCATACCAGGGGCGGTAGATTCTGCGATTTTCAATGTCCGCTCTGTTGATTGAAATTGTGGAGCATTGTCGTTTATATCCTTAATTTCAACTTCCACTCTGTGGAGCTTTAGAGGATTCTCAACGATGACTTCTAATGGCAAGAGACAACTGACGCTTTGTCCGCACAGACTTTCTCTGTCAATTCTATCGCTCACAACCAGGTCGCCCTTAACCAAATTCACACTGAAATACTGCTTACCAGCCACGGAGGCTATCCTCAACTTACGATCAGAAATCTCAGTCACATCCAAATGTAGATCTTTAGCTATATTTCCAACCACGGATCCCAAGCTAAATTCCTCTGGAACAGTGTAACGAATCTGTGCTCCTGTTGTATTCCAAGACAAAAAGAAACTGAATAGCCATAGCACTTGTCCTCTCCAATCGCTCAGGCGCGAACTCTCTTTCAATTTGAATTTCCTCATATTGCTGTACCCCGAAAAAAATAACGTGTGAAAAACATGTAAAGAATAAAATATTCCATGGAAATTGTTATTGATCACATCTCCTTTTTAGCCAGGTATCTAATTCCACTGTGAATGAATGGGTGAGCACAGCTCCGTCTCTCCCAGCTCTATGCATTGTAAGGACTGCGCTGCTGACGATGGGGGAGGGAGTAGATCTTTTTGTACAGTTAAGCATGCTATTGGGGCAGAGCACAGCAACGTTGAAACCAATTAAAAACCGAGTGTCTGTTAAAGTCATAGCCATCTTTCTGCCATAGGAGTCATCGTTTCAAACGTGTTAACACACCAGAGCATTCATGAAGAAATTGAGATGGTATTCATGAGGGAATGCAAAATGACTGCTTCCCTTGACAGCTATGATTTTGAAATAATGACAATGAGGATAATCATCGCAATAGCCCTTTATCTGAAGGTCAAAGTAAATAATTTAAAGCTAATTGAAAGTGGACCTATGTCTAGCAGACGTGTGGTATAAACAGCAGAAACAATACAGCAACCGAAGTGTTTCCTGGCCTGTAGAGAGCGGTTGTCGCTGTCCATGGTGATGAAATGTAAAAACCGCTCTCTGCTGGCAATGAGGTAAACAAATAACCCCATTCCTGAAAGCATATACATGCTCATTTCTTACTGCTCATTTATGTCACAGATATAATTTATATCACAGATATCATTTTACATTTGAGTATCATTTAATTTGAGTATAACACTTCTCACTTGCGTTCATAAAAATCATAATTATACTTAATTTCCGTGAACCTGGAAACTTGTGAAGTTTTTTAAATTCCGAGTTTTACATGGCCTGTCTGTTTTGATAACGTTCAAGTGAAGAAATATGCTAAATATTTTTTTTTAGTTTCGATTAAGGAAATAGCATGTAGGCCTCGTTGAAAACATAATATGCGGTTAAAGAAGGGAAGAGACAAAGTACGAAGTGAAAAAAGCTTGGATAAAATTATTTTAACTTAAAATTGTGCTTCACATTTAAGATGAGCAAAAATAACATTTAAGTCATTCCATTCCTATACTCACATTATTTTTCACTGATATTACGTCAATGAAGTAAATGCTTTTACTATGGGCTCACCTGTTGGCTCTCGAACGTCCACGCACTGTCAGGTAAAGATGCGTCAAGCACGTTTATCATTTCCTTAAAGTCAATAGTGCTGCTGGGTTTAACGAGGGTGAAATCACTGAACTCTGACATTGGAGAGAGACACGACCTGAACGACTGGCTCTGAGACAACAGGTCCCCTCCCAGGACCTCCACATACTTAATAGGGCCATCAGTGTTGAGCTGGATCTGCAGGTTTCTGTTGGGATTCTTGTATCCGTCAGAGTCAGCTCGTCTGATACAGCAACTCGAGCTGCTCCTACTGTTTCTAACGCACTTCACCACTAAGATGAGAAAAGTCAAAAAAGACAAGACGGACACTGAGGCCAGAGAGATGATCAAATAAACGATGATTTTACTGTTTCTCCTGCTGGGCTCTGCTTTTTTCTGGCGGTATTCCGAGATGGGTTCGTGTAGCCCGTCTTCTAACATTATATTGACTGTGACTGTGGTGGACTGGACCGGCTCCCCATTGTCCTTTATCTCTATAAGCAGCCTCTGAGAGGAGTCATCCTGCTCTGAAACAGCACGTTTACATCTCACCTCACCTGTGTAAAGACTAACACTGAACAGAGATGAGTCTGTGGCCTCCGTCAGCCTATAGGAAATCAAGGCGTTGTGGCCCGAGTCTGCGTCCACTGCCGATATCTTAGTGGCGAGGTGGCCTGCTTTAGCGGACCGGGGAATCTTCTGATGGGAGACAGAGGCCATGACAGCGGAGGGGTAAATAACAGCCGGGGCATTGTCGTTCTGGTCCAGGATAAAAACATGAACCGTGACGTTGCTGCTCAGAGACGGAGAGCCGTGGTCCTTTGCCTGCACCTGAATCTGAAACACCTTCAGTTTCTCATAGTCAAACGAGTGCATGCTGTAGATGCTGCCGTTATCTGAGTTTATGTAAATATAGGAGGAGACTGACACGTCTTGTACTTTAGAGTCTAATATAGAATAGGAGATCTTGGCATTTTCTCCAATATCTGGATCTGTAGCGGACACTGAACACATTATTGATCCAGCAGCATTGTTCTCTCTGACATAAACAGTGTAAGATGTTTGGGAAAACATTGGAGAATTGTCATTGACGTCAAGAACACGGACATGAATCATCTTTTTGGATGAAAGAGGAGGTGATCCAGCATCGGCTGCCATTATCTCAATGGTGTAATCCGGATATGATTCTCGATCCAAAATGGATTCGGTAACTAAAGCATAATTATTGGACACTGATTGTTTTAATTTAAAAGGTACGCCTGGTGGTAAACTTAGAGTGACTATCCCATTATGTCCAAAGTCTATGTCCTTGGCGCTTAGCAGAGCCACAACAGTTCCAATAGGTGCGTCCTCCCTAACCGGGGTAGGTTCAGATTTCAAAATAACATCAGGAACATTGTCGTTCACATCCACGACATCTACCTCAACAGTGCACAGTCCCTGCATAGTTAGCGGGCCATTGTCTGTAGCAAGAACATCAAATTTCAAATAGCGTCCCGTTTCAAAATCTAATTCACCCGTAATGGCGAGCTCTCCCGTTTGTGAGTCAATAGAAAACAGATTCTGAAGTGATTCAGGATTATGTGGTTCAAATGAATACGTTATTTCGCCATTGCCACCTTCGTCAAGATCTACAGCTTTGACAGTCAAAACTACAGTACCGATAAGGGTGTTTTCCAGCAATTTCAAGCCATATAAAGATTTTTCAAAAACAGGTGCATTATCGTTTTGGTCCAACACCCGAACAGTGATTTTTGTTGTGCCTGACCGGGCTGGAGTTCCACAATCTATTGCTGTCAGAATTAGACTGTGTGCTGGTATGTGTTCTCTGTCCAACATTTTTTCCAAAGCCAACTCGGGGACTTTGGTTCCATCCTTGCTAATTTTTACTTTTAAAACAAAATGGTCGTTTTTACTTAGCGTGTAGGAACATATGGAATTTGAGCCCACGTCGGGGTCTTGTGCAGATTCTAAACGAAATTTTACACCTGTCAATGTAGACTCGGCAATATTTAGAATATTTTGATTGTTTTGAAAAACTGGAAAATTGTCATTTATATCCTGTAACTCAATTTCAACACGATGGAGCTGTAGTGGGTTTTGTACTATAGCCTCTAAAGGCAACATACAGCTGACGCTTTGTCCACACAGATTCTCTCTGTCTATTCTCTCACTGACAACGAGCTCGCCTTTTCCCAAATCCACGCTGAAATACTGCTTACCACCCTCCGAGGCTATCCTCAGTTTTCGTTCAGATATCTCAGAGATTCCCAAACCCAGATCCATCGCTATGTTCCCAACAACGGATCCCACATTTAGTTCCTCGGGAATGGTATACCGTGTCTGCGCCTCTATTGTATTCCACAAGAGAAATAACATCCAAAGCGTCCGCAAAGGAATCAACATTATTCCGATAGGAATCCACATTTTTTCACAAAATGTAGACTGGGTAAACAAGGTGGTTTGCTATACATTGCCAGAAAAAGTTGGATTAGAAATTATCCAGGTATCATTTTGGTTAACATCTCAAAATGGTTTGTCATCACCGTCCTACTGATATTGCAGCTCCCTCTCCCCCAGCTCATCTGTGCATTGTTAGGTTTATGGTTCTGTGGCTCGGGGAGGGACTAGATCTATTTGCACAGTTCAGCACATGATTGGTGCACAGCGCTCCAATGGATTATGGTTGTGATCAGCAGCACTGCTCCCTAAAAAACAGTGCAGACCATGAAGCAAGAGTGAGAGGGGCTGTATCAATATCCCTCCTAATTGTCATGAGTAGATTTAACAGCCACATGTTAAATGATTCATGGTTAGATCTATTGCATTAGCTAGTACTGTTATTGTCATTCTGCTTTCCACGTCATAGCGTCATAATGTAACAGTGACGCGCATGACTTCGGGGGTATTTAAAGTATTTAAAATAATGAATATCACACAATGCCAGAGCGGCAAAATATCACAATGTAACAAACACAACTTCAGAGGCAGTCTAGAACGTCATAATGGATATGACACAAAGCTACTTTTGAAGACAAAGACACATCCTGACCTCAAAGCCAGTCAAGGTGGTAAACAATCTGTTTCAACAAATGTGAGCACCAAATTCATGGTGTGGAACGAAACAAATATAATACATATACGAGTCGTTTTGAAAGCTGGAAATTAAATCTATTTCGATGAAATCCAGAATATATTTAAAACGTTGGCAATGTTATGCGAGGTTGCCAATTTAAAACGCCATTGTTAGAATAATGGTGGATTTCCCATTTCCAGCCCAAAGCGGTGGACAGCGCTACACACAAGAATGCGGCAGGCGCATTTCTGATAAGAGACAGTACAATAAACCTCTAAACACAATACACAACGTTATTATTAAAATTAGATCGAATCAAGAGAAGAAATATTTTATTCGAATTACTTTTTTATTCTCACCTGTTGACTCTCGAATGTCCACGCACTGTCAGGTAAAGATGGGTCAAGCACGTTTATCATTTCCTTAAAGTCAGTAGTGCTGCTGGGTTTAACGAGGGTGAAATCACTGAACTCTGACATTGGAGAGAGACACGACCTGAACGACTGGCTCTGAGACAACAGGTCCCCTCCCAGGACCTCCACATACTTAATAGGGCCGTCAGTGTTGAGCTGGATCTGAAGGTTTCTGTTGGGATTCTTGTATCCGTCAGAGTCAGCTCGTCTGATACAGCAACTCGAGCTGCTCCTACTGTTTCTAACGCACTTCACCACTAAGATGAGAAAAGTCAAAAAAGACAAGACGGACACTGAGGCCAGAGAGATGATCAAATAAAAGGTGATTTTACTGTTTCTCCTGCTGGGCTCTGCTGTTTTCTGGCGGTATTCCGAGATGGGTTCATGTATCCTGTCCTCGAACAGTATATTGACTGTGACTGTGGTGGACTGGACCGGCTCCCCATTGTCCTTTATCTCTATAAGCAGCCTCTGAGAGGAGTCATCCTGCTCTGAAACAGCGCGTTTTGTCCTCACCTCTCCCGTGTAAAGACTAACACTGAACAGAGACGAGTCTGTGGCCTCCGTCAGCCTATAGGAAATCAAGGCGTTGTGGCCCGAGTCTGCGTCCACTGCCGATATCTTAGTGGCGAGGTGGCCTGCTTTAGCGGACCGGGGAATCTTCTGATGGGAGACAGAGCCCATGACAGCGGAGGGGTAAATAACAGCCGGGGCATTGTCGTTCTGGTCCAGGATAAAAACATGAACCGTGGCATTGCTGCTCAGAGACGGAGAGCCGTGATCCTTTGCCTGCACCTGAATCTGAAACACTTTCAGTTTCTCATAGTCAAACGAGTGCATGCTGTAGATGCTGCCGTTATCTGAGTTTATGTAAATATAGGAGGAGACTGACACGTCTTGTACTTTAGAGTCTAATAGAGAATAGGAGATCTTAGCATTTTCTCCAATATCTGGATCTGTAGCGGACACTGAACACATTATTGATCTGGCAGCATTGTTCTCTCTGACATAAACAGTGTAAGACAGCTGAGAGAAAATTGGAGGGTTGTCATTAACGTCTAAAACTCGTACAATAACTTCCTTTTGTGAAGTGAGGGGAGGAGAGCCCAAATCAGAGGCGACAATTTTTAGCTTATATTCAGAAAGTTCCTCTCTGTCGAGTTTAGAGTCTGTAACTATTGCATAATTGTCAGCAAACGACGTTTTCAGTTTAAATGGATATGTACCTAATAAACTCACATGGACCTTCCCATTATCCACTGAATCTACATCTTTCGCGCCTATCAAAGCAACAACTGTTCCTAAAGGAGCATCTTCTTTCACAGGGTTAGGTAAAGAGGTAAGGACTATTTCAGGTGCGTTATCGTTCACATCTAATATATCTATCTGAACAGAGCAGTGCCCTTCCAAAGAGGCCACGGCTTTGTCTGTTGCGCGGATATTAAATTCATAAGTGTGACTCTCTTCATAATCCAGACTGCCAGTCACAGTGATCTGTCCAGTCTCAGAGTCAATAGAAAACATTTCATGTATGAAGTCTGGCGTCTGCTCAGCAAAAGAGTATTGTACCACTCCATTAGCACCATCGTCAGCATCAGCGGCTTTAACGATTATCACCACTGTACTTTCCGGTGAATTTTCTCGCAAAGAAGATTCATACAGCGATTTCTCAAAGATTGGGGCATTGTCATTGATATCTACAACTTGAACAGTGACCTCCGTAGTCCCTGAACGGGCAGGGCTACCACCATCTATAGCTGTCAGCACAAGCTGATGAACAGCCTGTTTCTCTCTATCTAGTGCTTTTTGTAAAACTAACTCTGGTATTTTCGTCCCATCTCTACTTGTCTTAACATTTAAAACAAACAAGTCATTTTGATTTAATTTATATGAGCTGAGGGAATTGGAGCCCACATCAGGATCTTTTGCACCTGTAAGTGGAAATCGTGCCCCAGTCGCTGTAGATTCTGCAATATTAAGAACACGTTCGATAGAAAGAAAGACTGGGCCATTATCATTGATATCCTGGACTTCCACCTCAACTCGGTAAAGCTGGAGGGGCTCCTCAATAACAACCTGCAGTGGCAACAGACAACTGGTGCTTTGTCCGCACAGACTCTCTCTGTCTATCCTCTGAATGACAACCAACTCGCCTTTTCCCAAATCCACACTGAAATACTGCTTATCAGCCTCGGAGGCTAACCTTAATTTTCGCACAAACATCTCAAATGCTTCCAAACCAAGATCCTTTGCTATATTACCAACTATAGATCCTTCTTTCAATTCCTCTGGAATAGTGTAGCGGATCTGCGCTTCTATTGTATTCCACAGCAGAAAAAACAACCAGAACGCCCCTTTAGGCAGAATATGTATCCTTACAATCCCCATTTCCAAAGAAGATGTACATTTGATGCAAACGAAGTTCTTGGATTGCAATACATCGCAATATTAAACAATTAGATCATGAACATTCCAGTATCATTCAAGAACAAAATATTGCTAAAATATTCCCATCCACTGATACGATGTGAGCGTAGCTCCGTCTCTCCCAGCTCTGTGCATTGCATGGGTTACTGTGCTGTGAGCTGGGGGAGGGAGTAGATCTCTTTATACAAAGCTGCATGGTATTGGTGCTCAGAGCTCCAATAGATTTTGACTGGGACCAGTGCTGCATTAAAGCAGCAGTACAGGCCCAGGCTAAGGTAAATGACAAAAACCATGTACTATGCTCCACAATCAAAAAAATAAAAAATAAACTGTTTTTCCTAGGACGCTAATAAAAAAATGGAAGGCACAAATAGAAGTAAAATGAAACAAAATCGTTCTGTTAGATCTACTACTTTAAAAACAAAACATTCAAGCATAACATTTGGTCCCCAATATTTTGTGACGTATCCTATTGATTCAATAATGGTGTTTATCTTCATATTAAAACTGTAAATAAAGATAAACAATTCTCCAATGGTTTGTTTCTGTCACGCCCTGGCCTTAGTATTCTTTGTTTTTTTTTTATTATTTTAGTTAGGTCAGGGTGTGACATGGGGAATGTTTGTGTTTTATCGGTTTTGGGTGGTTATATGGTAAAGGGGGTGTTGGGTGTAGTGTATGGGTTTGTGTTGAGTGTATGTGTCTAGCTGTGTCTATGTTGGTGTAGTTGTCTAGGAGAGTCTATAGTTGCCTGAATGGGTTCCCAATTAGAGACAGCTGATTTCTGTTGTCTCTGATTGGGAGCCATATTTAAGGTAACCATGGGCTTTCGTTTGATGTGGGTAATTGTCTATGTTATACGTTTGTAGCATGTATGTGCACTACGTTATTAGCTTCACGGTCGTTTTTTTGTTAGTTTTTGTAAGAGTGTTTTGTTTTCGGTTCTCCTTCTTCTTAATAAAAAAGAAGATGGCTTATTTTCCTAATGCTGCGTTTTGGTCCGTCAATTCCCCACACGATCGTGACAGTTTCCAAACACAAAACAACCGAGGTGTTTTACTAGTTGAGGTTTTAATGTTGCAATGGAAAGGGGGGGGGGGGGGTGTATACAATGATGAAGTGGACAAATTTTCACTCAGAGGTCAGAAGCAAACCAGACAGCAACAAAACAATCACATCCCCAGTTTACAATTGGCTCATTCATCCCCTTCCTCTCCCCTGTAACTATTCCCCAGGTCGTTGCTGCAAATGAGAACGTGTTCTCAGTCAACTTACCTGGTAAAATAACGGTAAAATAAAAAATAAATAAATAAAATCTCAGCCCGTCAGCAGAACTATTGACTTCCGTTTCAGGACCTTGGACAGCACCAAGTCAGAGCTGCTACATGCTGACAGACCGCGCGCATGTTGATTTTGTCTCCCCACACCAGACGCGATCAGGACACGCAGGTTGAAATATCAAAACAAACTCTGAACCAACTATTTTAATTTTGGGACAGGTAGAAAAACATTAAACATTTATGGCAATTTAATTAGCTAGCTTGTGGTTGCTCAAATTTTATAACAGTTTTTTTATAGGGCAGGGCAGCTCTAACCAACATCTCCAATATCATCTCATTGATTGACTCCAGGTTAGCTGAAACCTGACTCCAATTAGCTTTTGGAAAAGTCATTAGCCTAGAGGTTCACATACTTATTCAATATAGACAAGTAAAATATAATAATTAGTGTGTCACTAGTTTAAGCACACTGTGTTTGTCTATTGTTGTGACTAAGATGAAGATCAGATCAATGTGATGACTATGCAGAAATCCAGGTAATTCCGAAGTGTTCACATACTTTTTTATTGCCACTGTATTTTGTAACAATATGTGTAATTGTTTTTTTTAACTCATGTTTTGATGAATCTAAAACAGTTTGAATGAGGTGTTTGAGCTAAAGTTCATAGTGCGCTATGTGTAAAGTGCTAATCCCAAACTATCACCTCAACCTTATGCAGTTGTGAAGATCTGAAATGATTTGTAGTCAGGTGCAAGCTATCGGGATGTAACTTTGCCTCAGGAGGCAAGGTGTAGTTCTAGCCAGAATGCTTACAGATGACATAATGATGAGCTCTCCAAAAGTGCCCAAGGAGTAGGGTTTAAGGGGCAATTTGAGTTTGAAAAAATTATAAAATGATAACATTTATTTTATTCAAAATAAAGTTTTTGAAGTTGAACACTTGTTTCTTTTTGCATATTCTTTTGTATAGAAATAATAATTTGGAGTAAATTATCCCAAGTATGTTGAGGAAACTATTTGCATCAGCTTTTTAAGTATAGTTGTGAGTATATATTTGAGTAGTAGGAACCCAATTTAAATACATTTTACTAACCTGAGTACGAGAAGTAACTGAGCAAAAACATTTGTAGATAAAACATAGAATATCATTTATGATACTGATAAAATTCCGCAAATTAAATTTACAATATTAGTTTGTAACTGATTACAATAAGTATATCAAACTTAAAACATTAGTTCTGGGACTTGAAGGACTTAAGCAGGTCAAACAAAAACAGAACTGTTCTGAACCTGATCAAATTCAAATTGAAAGGAATTTGTGAGATCCAGTTAGTTGTTTGCACTTAATATATTTTGAGTTTGTAATTGTAACGTTCGTCGTTGGGAGAAAGTGAGGAGGACCAAGGTGCAGCTGTTACACCCCTGAAAAAGGGTAGAAAGAATCACGAGAGCGTGATACGGAATGTTTACTCATGGAACGTTTAGTGCAATCATTTTACAAAAGTAACACATTTTACAGAATAACAGATCTACAGGAAATAGAGTTTTGTAGGGTACAAGGCTTATTCAAATCATAACAGTATACACTGTACATCACTGAAACAAATACTATTTTCAATATAACTGTCAAGCAAAGCTTTAACTCAGTAAACCAAAACACAATTTATCAACAGGCAATAAAGTGTTTGAAAAACCATTACACAAATATCACCGCAAAATATCTTATTAACAATGCACAGGTTCATTCACAATCGACATAAAATGGCAGCTACGTAGCAGTACCTAGCAGTGCGTAGCTAGCTGCAACCGAGCACGGCTCATATTACTCTGCAAACTTAACTTCCTCAATATGTTACTAAAACAAACCTTAAACACTCTTGACATGTTAGCAAGTTATTACATTTAAATTACTCTTTTTAATCATCAATAACGTACCTGAAAAAGGGTAGAAAGAATCACGAGAGCGTGATACGGAATGTTTACTCATGGAACGTTTAGTGCAATGAGAAAAAAGACCGCGAATTCTCCGTGAACTTGAGTGGAGACCAGAGCAATCGATCTCAGGCTCATAGATTAAGAGCATTTAGTAGATCACAGATTAACACTTTTATCCACGACAACATAAAGTAATCAACATAACGTTTACACATTCCTCTCACAATTCGTACCCTTTGTATGCTTGACGGATTTTAACAGAATTATATAAATGTTATCAATCTATCAACTAATACTGAATGCATGATCTTCTTAACCTTAAATGTTTTAAGATCCTCACATACTATGAATTTACTAATACTTTTTAATGTATAACAGGCTATTAGTATTTCCTTTAACCTGTCACACAGCGTGGTAAGTATTCATTATCTCTTTTAATGAAAACGAATACTCGAACAAAAACAACAAACCACGAGAACGGGAAGAAACAGTCCTGAACGGTGAAAATACAAAACACAGAACAGAAAATAATCACCCACGAAACACAGGTGGAAAAAGGCTACCTAAGTATGATTCTCAGTCAGAGACAACTAACGACACCTGCCTCGGATTGAGTACCATACCAGGCCAAACGCAAAACACAACATAGAAAAACAAACATAGACAACCCACCCAACTCACGCCCTGACCATACTAAAACAAAGACATAACAAAAAAACTAAGGTCAGAACGTGACAGTTACTGTGCTGTGAGCTGGGAGAGGGAATAGATCTCTTTGTACAAAGCTGCATGGTATTGGTGCTCAGTGCTCCAATAGATTATGACTTGGACCAGTGCTGCATTAAAGCAGCAATACAGGCCCAGGCTAAGGTAAATGACAACAACCATGTACTATGCTCCACAATCAGAAATAAAAACTGGTTTAGGCTACATAACACTCTAATTAAAAAATAATGAAAACCACATTACTCTGGACATTGAAATTGAAGTACAATGCAGCAATATATTTTCTGTAAGAGCTACTGTTTCTTAAACAAAACATTTAGGCTGCGTTCGTAAATTCACTCTGGCTATCTACTCCAATTTCTGAGCACTCTCGTCTGAGTGTGCCAGATTGCAGAATAACTGATGAATTTACGAACGCTCAACACCCATCTAATATGGCCGGTGTCAGTAAACGTCGGTAAAAAGCGTAATTCAGTTGTTGCCAGCAGCACAGTTACAGTCACAAACGCTTTTGGTAAAAATGAAAACAGCATAACCAGCTCTTCTAGGGCAAGTCAAATAGTCAGAGTAAGAATTTCTCTCATTTGTGTCTGGAAGCACCTAGCAAGCTAGCCAACGTTAGTCAATTAGTTTGGGTGCTTGACTGCCGTTGTGAGGTCAGAACGCTCGGATCAACCCTACTCCTCGGTTAGAGCGTCTAGTGTGTGTGCTCTGGACGCTCCGAGAGGGAAACGCTCTAAATTTATGAACTGACAAGCTGACAACGCTCTGAATTTACGAACGCCCAGAGCGCACTCTGGCACTCCAGATTGAATTTGCTAACATACCCTTAAAGTAACAATGGGTCCCCAATATTTTGTGACGTGTCCTGTTAATGCAATAATTACGTTTTTTTCCGATCAAACCCATAGAAAAGCAATTCATCTTTAGAAGAAAATAAAAAACTTGTCTACCCCGACCTTATTAGAAATTAACAATTTGATTCAATGCAATTCCCCCTCCTGCAAATCAAAAACGTACTTATCTGTTTAGCTTTTTGGTTTCTGGATATACCAATTATACTCTTGAGCATTTAAAAAAAAAAATCAGTGCACTTGCTTTCACCTTAAAATGCAATGTTGTAATGTAATAGGCCTACCCTGAACCCAAGTTAGATATTTGTCTATTAAAAACAGTAGGCATAACCACGCCCAGCGAGTCAGAATTGTAGCGTGATTGCAGAACCTTGGACAGCGCGGTCAGGCTGGCTATGCAACATGTGGTCTCATAAAGTTAAGACGTTTGTAAAAACAACCACAACAAATAAAGTTATTATCAACATATGAAAACTTATTCAACTAAAGCATACAATATTTGCTCAAGTGTAGTCATTGACATATGAATAATACATTAGAACGATGGGATAAACCACAAAAAAATGACGAAAAGAATTGGAACACTAGACAATTATATAACCCTAATATAAGCAGGAATTGTGCTCACCTGTTGGCTCTCGAAAGTCCACGCACTGTCAGGTAAAGATGCATCAAGCACGTTTATCATTTCCTTAAAGTCAGTAGTGCTGCTGGGTTTAACGAGGGTGAAATCACTGAACTCTGACATTGGAGAGAGACACGACCTGAACGACTGGCTCTGAGACAACAGGTCCCCTCCCAGGACCTCCACATACTTAATAGGGCCGTCAGTGTTGAGCTGGATCTGCAGGTTTCTGTTGGGATTCTTGTATCCGTCAGAGTCAGCCCGTCTGATACAGCAACTCGAGCTGCTCCTACTGTTTCGAACGCACTTCACCACTAAGATGAGAAAAGTTAACAAAGACAAGACGGACACTGAGGCCAGAGAGATGATCAAATAAAAGGTGATTTTACTGTTTCTCCTGCTGGGTTCTGCAGTTTTCTGGCGGTAGTCCGATATGGGTTCGCGTAGCCCGTCCTCGAACAGTATATTGACTGTGACTGTGGTGGACTGGGCCGGCTCCCCATTGTCCTTTATCTCTATAAGCAGCCTCTGAGAGGAGTCATCCTGCTCTGAAACAGCGCGTTTTGTCCTCACCTCACCTGTGTAAAGACTAACACTGAACAGAGACGAGTCTGTGGCCTCCGTCAGCCTATAGGAAATCAAGGCGTTGTGGCCCGAGTCTGCGTCCACTGCCGATATCTTAGTGGCGAGGTGGCCTGCTTTAGCGGACCGGGGAATCTTCTGATGGGAGACAGAGCCCATGACAGCGGAGGGGTAAATAACAGCCGGGGCATTGTCGTTCTGGTCCAGGATAAAAACATGAACCGTGACGTTGCTGCTCAGAGACGGAGAGCCGTGGTCTTTTCCCTGCACCTGAATCTGAAACACTTTCAGTTTCTCATAGTCAAACGAGTGCATGCTGTAGATGCTGCCGTTATCTGAGTTTATATAAATATAGGAGGAGACATACACGTCTTGTACTTTAGAGTCTAATATAGAATAGGAAATCTTGGCATTTTCACCCATGTCTGTATCAGAGGCGGACACAGAGCGCAGGATAGATCCCGGGGTGCCATTTTCTTTAACATAAACAGTATACGAGGGCTGGGAAAACACTGGAGGGTTATCATTTACATCTAAGATTTCCACAGTCACGGTTTTTTTTGTAGATAAAGGTGGGTACCCTGAATCAACTGCGGTTATGACAACATCATACTCCGGGAACGTCTCTCGGTCTAATGGGCCGTTGGTCACCAGTGCGTAATGGTTGGAGACGGAGGGCTTCAGGGTGAACGGTGAGCCCGGTGTCATATTTAACTTTACTTTGCCATTCTCACCACCATCTAAGTCTTTAGCGCTAATCAATGCAATAACCACTCCAGGGGATGAATTCTCTGGTATTGGACTGGTGAGTGAGGTTATAATAATTTCAGGGGCATTATCATTAACATCAGCAATCTTTATCTTTATACTGCATTGTCCCTCCATTTGTGGATTGCCTTTATCTTTTGCCATTATGTCGAATTTATGCAAATGTATTTGTTCATAATCAAGCTGCCCTTTGATAGTTACATCTCCAGTATTTGAATCAACATCAAGTAATGACATTATTGTATCGGGGGTTTGGTCTGCAAAGAAATACTCGATCACTCCATTTAGTCCTTCGTCAGAATCAGTTGCTTTGACGTTTAGAACCGTGGTGCCAACTGGTTTATTCTCAGCGACAGATACTTCATAAAATGGTATTTTAAATTGGGGTGCGTTATCGTTAATATCTAACACTATGACCGTTATTTCAGAGGTGCCAGATTGTGCAGGATTCCCTCCGTCTACAGCGGTGAGCACGAGCTTATGAACTGCCTTCTTCTCTCTGTCTAATGAAGTCTTTAGCACAAGCTCTGGTATTTTTGTGCCATCTTGGGTCTTCACATTTAACAAGAAATTATCGTTATCACTGACACTATAGGACCGTAAGGAGTTTGAGGCTACGTCAGGGTCATGTGCGCTTTCCATTGTGAACTTCGCACCTGCAGTGATAGACTCAGCTATTTTCAAAACCCTGTCATTTGTAAGGAAACTCGGAGAATGATCATTTATATCCTGTATGTCGATTTCAATGCGATGCAGCTGTAAGGGATGTTCAACTATAACCTCCAATGGAAACAGACAAGGGACGCTCTCTCCACATAACTCCTCTCTGTCTATCCTCTCATTGACAACCAGTTCACCCTTTTCCAAATCCACACTGAAATACTGCTTACCAGCATCAGAGGCTATCCTTAGTTTACGGTCATAAAACTCAGATATTCCCAAACCAAAGTCCTTAGCTATATTCCCAACAACAGAGCCCACGTTCAATTCCTCAGGTATGGTGTATCGAATCTGTGCCTCTATTGTATTCCACAGGAGAACATATTGATAAATCCAGAACACTTGCCACCTCAAAAGGCCACGAATACTCATTGTCCTTTGTTCCATTGAGTCAGTCTCCTGTTCGCAGGAAATACCATCGCACAATATTGGAATAAAAATTCTTCAACGTAAACATTTCCACGAATTTCAAACAGAACGTGTTTTGTTTCCAGTCAGTGCATGAGTAGCTCCCAAATCAGAGCATTGTAGGCTAAGGGATGAGATGCTGAGGCTGAGGGGAGGGAGTAGATCCCTTTGTATGGCTCGACACGGTATTGGTGGAAAGAACACTCTGCTACAGACCAATCACTGATTCACTTGATCTTAAAGGCACACTATGTTTACACTGGAGAAGAACGCTTAAACCACAGAAACAGATGAGCAGCACAATGTTTTCACTCACAATAAAATATGTTACTTTGATTCACAAGTAATAAAAGTGCTACTTTACTAAACAGATGTGGTAATTCTATACATTCTCAATGAATTAATAAATAATGAATGCAAATATAGGCGTATATTTTGTTTATTATTATTAACAGTATTATTTTTAATATTATTATTATA
The DNA here is from genome assembly GCF_029448725.1 of Salvelinus fontinalis. Taxonomy (NCBI): domain Eukaryota; kingdom Metazoa; phylum Chordata; class Actinopteri; order Salmoniformes; family Salmonidae; genus Salvelinus; species Salvelinus fontinalis. The sequence goes on from NC_074666.1 coordinate 24,464,176, forward strand.
GCAGAGCTGTATCCTTTTAAACCCTCCGTTTACTGTACTCTTTCTGCCGTCGTGTGACAATGAGAGTGAAGCACAGCCTAGTGGTGTTCTCATAGCGCGTCATAAGGAGCAGGAAGCCATCTCATCCCCTCACACACGTCTAATCCCAGTAGCCTGCTCAATCTGAACGGGAGGGGGAGTAACGGGCTGGGAATAAAAGGATCGTGAGAGGAAAGTGAAAAGGAGGATAGAGGTTTCACGCCTACATACACGCACACATGCACGCACACGAACACACACACGATTTAGTAGTGTGTATTTACATAGCGGTAGTACATACACTGAGTGTACAAAATATTAAGAAAACATACACTTTCCATGACATAAACTGACCAGCTGAATCCAGGTGAAACCTATGATTCCTTATTGATGTCACCTGTTAAGGGACTCTGGTGAATACATACAGGCTCAGATTTCTGACTTCCTGTTTTGATTTCAACTCAGGATTTTGCCTGCCAATATGAGTTCTGTTAATCTCACAGACATAATTCAAACAGTTTTAGAAACTTTAGAGTGTTTTCTATCCAATACTAATAATAATATGCAAATATTAGGAACTATGACTGAGGAGCAGGCCGTTTGATATGGGCACCTTTCATCCAAGCTACTCAATACTGCCCCTTCAGCCATAAGAAGTTAAATCCACTTCAATCAGTGTAGATGAAGGGAGGAGACAGGTTAAATAAGGGTTTTTAAGCCTTGAGACAGTTAAGACATGGATTGTGCATGTGCCATTCAGAGGGTGAATAAGCAAAAAAAAGATTGAAGTGCTTTTGAACGGGGTCTGGTAGTAGGTGCCAGGCGCAACGGTTTGAGTGTGTCAAGAAGTGCAGCTCTGCTCTGTTATTCACGCTCAACAGTTTCCCGTATGCATCAAGAATGGTCCACCACCCAAAAGACATCCAGCCAAATTGACACAACTGTGGGAAGCATTGGAGTCAGCATGGTCCAGCATTCCTGTGGAATGGGGGGGTGCAACTCAATATTAGGAAGGTGTTCCTAATGTTTTGTACACTCAGTGTATTTCATTATTTTGCTAATTTGCCTATCTAACTGATTGAGGAAGTATTTAGCAAAGATAGTTTAAATCTGTGTCTTTAGGCTATATAGATTTGTCCTATATGTCACACCCTGACCTTAGTTATCTTTGTTTTCTTTATTATTTTGGTTAGGTCAGGGTGTGACGAGGGTGGTATGTGTGTTTTGTCTGGTCTAGGGTTTTTGTATGTCTAGGTTGTGTGTGTATTCTAGGCATACATAGGTCTATGGTGGCCTGGATTGGTTCCCAATCAGAGGCAGCTGTTTATCGTTGTCTCTGATTGGGGATCTTATTTAGGTTGCCATTTTCCAGTTTGGTTCGTGGGTGATTGTCTATGTTGATGTTGCATGTCTGCACTCGTTATCATTAGCGTCATGTTCGTTTGTTATTTTGTAAAGTTTGTAATAGTTTGTTTCAGTGTTCTTTAGTTGTCATTAAATAAGATATATTCACATCACGCTGCGCTTTTGTCTCCTCACTACAACGATCACGACACTATATGTGTCTTTAGGCTATATAGATTTGTCCTATCTGTGTCTTTAAACTATGTGTCTAACCACCACAATATCAATTCGTCCACACTGATTTTTACCGACAATAGGCTACGACCAGTGGACATAGATGATCTAAATCTCCCTGGAAACTGCGGGACCTCGGATTACAGCGTTAGATGAAAATAAGGTTTTAATTATGAATCATGCTCATAAACCATATCACGGTGTCATGTAATATGGGCCAGGCCGACAAAACATAAATATAAACGTATTTCATCACGATGATCAGTGGCAGAATAGGACCCACTTCTGCAGCACCACATTATTCAACCCATGAAAATAGTTGCGCTGAGGCAGAAAGGAGACCCAAACGCGCTGCACAGACCGAGCGGAGCATTTCAGCACCACGCGGGTGGACAGCGCCACACAGGCGGACAGCACACGCTGGTGCATGCGGCAGACAATAGGCAGCACGAGATTTGCATAAACAATGCGCGCCTGTTTCCTCTCACTGGAATGGAAAACTGCTTGGTAGCATTTCCTGAGGAAGAATACTAAATGAAATGGCCCCAAACCGCTATGTTCAAGGAACTGCGTATATATGTCTCCAGTTCATGCCACTATTTGTCACGTGACCAGATACTACTTTATCATTCATGACTGGGGCCTCAATAGCTGAATACATAAACAAGATGTAAAGCCCCTTCTACGGTACATAAAAAGAATGATTGAATGGTCCTTTACCCAAAGGAAGATGTGATTGATACAGGTACCGACACATTCATTACATATATTTTAGTTTCTCTCATACACTGCTCATGGGAATGTTCTCTCTTCCTTTCTCAGTAATGAGATAATTCAATGTCAACCAATAATAAGATGTTCAAAATCTGTAGGACTGTCTATGATATATGTATGGTGAACAGTGCTGATCTTTCCCTTTACAACTCATACTTGTGTGTTAAACATGATCCTTTTGCAGGTTATATTGGTCTAAGCACGTGAATGTGTGTGTGTGTGTGTGTGTGTGTGTGTGTGAGAGAGAGAGAGAGAGAGAGAGAGAGAGAGAGAGAGAGAGAGAGAGAGAGAGAGAGAGAGAGAGGAGAGAGAGAGAGAGAGAGAGAGAGAGGAGAGAGAGAGAGAGAGAGAGAGAGAGAGAGAGAGAGAGAGAGAGAGAGAGAGAGAGAGAGAGAGAGAGAGAGAGAGAGAGAGAGAGAGAGAGAGAGAGAGAGAGAGAGAGAGAGAGAGAGAGAGAGAGAGAGAGAGAGAGAGAGAGAGAGATAAAAGTTTGCTCTTACCTTGTTTGCAGAAACACAGATGGAGCACATGCAGCGACAACATGAAAAAGAGAAATGAATAAAATCAGATTCATTAGGTCAGGACAGTGACTGTACCCACGGCACACAGAGACATACTTACCAAAACAGAAGAAGAGTTCAGACATAGACCCATCTGACACATTATCCACCACAGTCACTTAGTATGATTTAGTATGATATGATATTAGCATCAAATATCACACTCTGCATGTGTAGTGTGGGTTCCATGTGTGGAACGACCATAGTATTATACTAGTGTTATCTTCACGTTCCCCTTCTGCTTCATGAGTAGAGCCCTGAGGTTTCCTGGTCAGGTCCCTTTGTCAGGGAAAATTCAGGGGCCTATAATCATGAGGTCGGTGCATGAATGCCATTCAGGGAAACACAAGCATGTTTACCATAACCAAAGAAACATGTTTGCTATTACCAAACACAAAATATACTGTATCTTATAATATGTCAGTAATTATGCATGTTATTTGTATTGTTTTACTGTGTTTGGCCCTTACAATAGCTAACAGAACATAGTTAAATATGCAAGGGTGTGGATATCTCTGTAATCCACTAGTGAACAGAGGAGAGTATGTTTTTGTAATAAATATCACAATCTTCACAAACACCTGCACCAGGAACAACACCATCTTCACTGAGGGTAATATACCCGCAGACAAAAAGAAAGAGAGTTTCAGACACACATTTTCCCCTCCTGCTGAACCTGCCCTGCCCCACTGCAGCTTAGGGCTGGTGAAGACTGAAACATGGCCCATGGCAGGGGTCGCTTCCCAGTGCCTTTCCACCAAACACCCCACAGACATTTAGCTGCACCCCCCCCCCCCCCCCCCCCCCCCCAACTACTTAAGTAATGGTGCAGTCTTCACCATGACTCAGCCAGTCGTCATGGCAACACATCCCACCTCTCCTCGTGAAAATGAATGTGTTGTAGGGAAAGGGTGGGGTGGACGACTGCAAGCTGTCTGAGAACCACACACAGAGAAACACATTCAATTCGAAGGATTGCGCCAAAGGGAAAGGCTACAGTGCAAATTAAGTGTTGATGGTCTGTGTACAGTGTAAGTTCATACTTAAAGATGAGCATAGCACACTTTGATTGCATTATAACTCTCTGTTATTACATAAAGCTCAGGAAAATCCTAAGCTATAAGAGTAAAGCCAGAGGTCTACTGTCAAACACAGTCTCTGTAAGGACAGGGTTTACTGTGGACAAGTGTTCTATAAAAACACATCTAGTCTATAGCTCACTGTATTAAGCTGTGGTGTTGAACCAAGCTACAGGGCTATGGGGAGTAGAAATGGATACTGATGTGACATAGTGAAAAGCTTTTTGTTACAGGGAGAGAGATGGAGAAAGACAAAAGAGAGAAACAGATTGAGAGGGAGAAAGAGAGAGTGAGAGGAGGGGAAGAGAGCGAGATATACTTTCTAAATGAATAGACCCTGTGACTCTGTGTATGTGAGCGTGTACAGTACAGTACATCTCATCTGAAGACAATACTTTGATTGAACTGAAGAGGAACAGAAGCTAGTGCTGCAGTGAAACCTGCGTCCCACAGCCGTCCTCCTACTTCTGCATGATGAACAACAACAACAACCCTCTGCCTCCACACAGTGTGTTCAGCACCACTAACATACAGCCCAGTCACTGGCTGGTAAACAGACAAATGCACACACACTGAGGACCCCCAGGTCCGATACGGGAAAGTGAGTGCTTGTGATGATGTGAAGGTCTGAGAGAAGGAAAGAGACATAAACAAGACTAAGATTGTATGTAATTACAGGTGTATGGTTGTATAAGTGCATTGGAATATTAAATAAGTGCAACAGTGTAATGGGGTTAGGACAGATTGGTTGATGGATAGTTACAGAGGAAACAAAATGGAACACAACGTAGCTGTTTCCTCACTCACAAACTACACACAAGTCCAACTGGGTCAGTATTGGATTGTGAAGCAGTTAAACAGGCCAGAGCATATGAGAACATAGTCAGGACAAACAGAGTACAGCCCACTTCCTGTCATCATGGTGTGTTGTGTAACTGTAGGAGTATGCTGGCGGCTGGCCTGAGTGGCATGTCACACAAGAAGTTAGGGGTAGACTAAATGACAGAAGAGATGTGGCTCTGCTTGTCAACTCTCTCTCTCTCTATGTCTGTTTGTCTCTCTATCTCTGTCGCTATCTCTGTCTCTATCTATGTCTCTATATATGTCTGTCTCTCTCTGTCTCTCTCTCTGTCTCTATGTATGTCTCTCTCTATCTCTGTCTCTATCTCTAGCTCTATCTATGTCTGTCTCTTTCTTTCTCTATCTCTGTCTCTATGTATGTCTCTATCTATCTCTGTCTCTATCTATGTCTGTCTCTCTCTGTCTCTCTGTCTCTATGTATGTCTCTCTATCTCTGTCTCTATCTCTGTCTCTATCTATGTCTGTCTCTTTCTCTATCTCTGTCTCTATCTATGTCTGTCTCTTTCTCTATCTCTGTCTCTATCTCTGTCTGTCTCTCTCTCTATCTCTTTCTTTCTCTATCCCTCTCTTTCTCTGTCTCTGTCTGACTCTCTCTATCTCTATCTCTGTCTCTGTCTGTCTGACTCTCTCTATCTCTGTCTCTGTCTGTCTGACTCTCTCTATCTCTGTCTCTGTCTGTCTGACTCTCTCTATCTCTGTTTGTCTGACTCTCTCTATCTCTGTTTGTCTGACTCTCTCTATCTCTGTCTCTGTCTGTCTGATTCTCTATCTCTGTCTGTCTCTGTCTGTCTGACTCTCTATCTCTGTCTCTGTCTCTGTCTGTCTGACTCTCTCTATCTCTATCTCTATCTGTCTGTCTGTCTGTCTGTCTGTCTGTCTGTCTGTCTGTCTGTCTGTCTCTCTGTCTCTCTGTCTCTCTGTCTCTCTGTCTCTCTGTCTCTCTGTCTCTCTGTCTCTCTGTCTGTCTCTGTCACTCTTTCTTTGTGAAGCATGTGCATGCACTTGCACATGCGCTTGCGCAAACACACACTACTAGTCAGAAATAGCACAAGACTATCATGCATATTATTTACAAGTCCTCCACCATATAACCAACATTTCTTCTGTCAGGAATCTGCAGCACTTGTTGTTTGCAGAGTGTTACCATGACAACCTGCATGTCCTTAAGGTGAATCTCCCTGGGATGCTGGAGAGGAGAGTCAGTTACTGCATCACACACCTCTCTCTGAAAATCTAAGCATATAACATACTTGAAGTCACCTGAATACAACAACCAATACAGAATGTCTAAATCTGCTGTTCTCGTTAACCCAACAGCAAACATTCAGGGACAGGGACCCTAACATGAACATAACCACAAACACTCAACCACACAAACATAAAACATGTCCTAAGTTTTTCTAACACATCTAATACCTCAGTATCTATGCAGGATTCTGTGGTTAAACAGGAGGCAAAGATGTGACGCTGTTGCTGGCGGATATCAGGCAGATGAGAAATCTCTCTAACTGTCACTAACATGCTCGAATCTAAAAACCCTTACAACCTGTCAGCCATTACTACTGTGACTGACAAGTAGTGACCTAGGTTACAGACAGACAGACAGACAGACAGACAGACAGGCAGGCAGACAGACACATTGGTTACAGACAGACAGACAGACAGACAGACAGACAGACAGACAGACAGACAGACAGACAGACAGACAGACAGACAGACAGACAGACACATTGGTTACAGACAGAAAGATGGACAGACGGACAGACAGACATGCATACTCATTCTGAATACAGAGCAGATGCAGTGTTCATACAGGCATGAGTGTAACACTGCTGTGGAATGAAGGCCAGAGTCTGATAGAAGAGACTTATAAGCCCATTACTGCAGTACAGCAGCACAGATTATTAGAGTAGTGTGTGAGTGGGAAAGTGAGTCAGTGTGCCCAAGCGCTATGGTCTTTTACAGAGAGAGAGAGAGATGGAAGAGAAGAGAAAGAGGGGCAGGAGAGAGAGAGAAAGAGAGAGAGAGAGAGCAAGGAGAAGGCTCCTCAGAACAATGACTTGATAGTACTAGCAGTGAGTCAGTCAGGTCAGTCGATCAGTCAGGTCAGTCGATCAGTCAGGTCAGTCGATCAGTCAAGTCAGTCGATCAGTCAGTCAGTCAGTCAGTCAGTCAGTCAGTCAGTCAGTCAGTCAGAAGAGACCTAAGGAAACTGATACAGTGAGTTTATAACATGCTCCTTTAACTACACACCTGCAGGGTAAATGAGAAGGGAAAAGAGTAATGAACTGAGGATCATAGTCACGGTGTTGCAGTGCATTTCACAATTTTTTTTGAACAGAATCATGACATCACAGGCTGCCTGAAGATGAGCCATCTGGCCTCACTAATACCTCTACATTTAAAATTTTAAATGTTTAGTTATTTACAGACACTCTTATCCAGAACAACTTACAGGAGCAATTAGGGTTAAGTGCCTTGCTCAAGGGCACAATGGCAGATTTTTCATCTAGTTGGTTTGGGGATTCGAACCAACAACCTTTCTGTTACTGGCACAACGCTCTTAACCACTAGGCTACCTGCTGCCCAAATGCGCTTAAGTTACTGATAGGCCAGCTGAGACGAACACAGAAACAGATAACACTCTAGTCAGCACCATGTAGTCCCTTCACTGATATATAGTAGGAGAACCCTTTACACATTATAAAGGTAAATGCCTACGAAGATGCATTGTGCGTATGTTCACCCCTTCATATAGATAGACAGAAATTACACCGATTGGAAGAGGGTCAAAGTATGCCTGCCTGTAGTCCAGCCACCAATACAACATACCACAGTTTGGACCATGCTACTAACATCTTTCAGTTGTAAATGTTAACTTAATCAAAGGCAAGAGAATAGGGTGAATGTATGTAGTTTAGAAACATCACCCGGCTCAATCATTCAGATATGCTGTACACACAGCAACATCAGAATAGGGAACAGAATGGAGGGGGGGTCTCACCTCTCCATCAACATCAGAATAGGGAACAGAATGGAGGGGGGGTCTCACCTCTCCATCAACATCAGAATAGGGAACAGAATGGAGGGGGGGTCTCACCTCTCCATCAACATCAGAATAGGGAACAGAATGGAGGGGGGGTCTCACCTCTCCATCAACATCAGAATAGGGAACAGAATGGAGGGGGGGTCTCACCTCTCCATCAACATCAGAATAGGGAACAGAATGGAGGGGGGGTCTCACCTCTCCATCAACATCAGCATCCTCCTGCTCTCTATTTTCTCTCTGCATTGTCCCCATGCAACTCACATCCACCAGTGTGTTCTGGCTATAAGGCCTCGCAAACTTCACATTACTCATCCTAGAGTCAGTGGTTCCACACACCTCATAGTTGTATACACGCTGTAGGGTTCCCAGGGTTCCGTCTGGGTAAACGGGAGGGTAAAATGGGATAACTGGGAGGTTTGCTGCAGATTTATAGAATAATCGATTCTGTCTCCATCTGAAGATTTTTACTGTGACAATGGCAATGATGGAGAATATGAACAGAACCGAGACCACAGCCAAGGCCAACACCAGATAAAAAGTCAGGTTGATGTCATATTCCCTATCCACTGTGAAGTCAGTGAAATCTGAGAGCACTTCAGGGAAGCTGTCCGCCACCACCACGTTCACATTGACTGTAGCTGATCGAGAGGGCTGCCCGTTGTCCGCCACTACAACAGTGAGTTTTTGTTTCACAGCATCTTTATCAGTGACCTGGCGTATGGTTCTTATTTCTCCGTTCTGTAGGCCTACTTCAAACAACGCCCTGTCTGACGCTTTCTGCAGTTTATATGAGAGCCAGGCATTCTGTCCTGAGTCCACATCAACAGCCACCACTTTAGTGACAAGATATCCCACATCTGCTGAACGAGGCACAATTTCAGCCACCAGAGAGCCACTCGTCTGTACTGGGTAGAGAACCTGAGGCACATTGTCGTTCTCATCTTTTATGAATATGTTTATAGTCACATTGCCACTCAATGGGGGTGAGCCTCCATCTTGTGCTTTGACATTGATTTTGAAAGATTTGATTTGCTCATAATCGAAGGGCTTCACCGCGTAAAGCACCCCACTGTCGGAATTTACTGTCAAATATGCGGAGAGTGGAGCCCCGTTTAAACTTCCATCCTCAAGGAAATATGATACCCTAGCATTTGGTCCCCGGTCTGCATCTGTAGCCCTCACAGAAAAGAAAGACCGGGAAGGGACATTGTTTTCAAACACATAGGCATCATAGCTTTCTTGTTGGAATTGGGGTGAATGGTCGTTCACATCCGATATCTTTAAACTCAGCGTTTTTTTACTTGAGAGCGGCGGACTGCCTCCATCTACTGCCGTGATTGTTATATTATACTCTGCTGTCTGCTCTCTGTCCAATACTGATTCTGTCACCAGATTGTAGTAATTTGATAAAGATGATTCCATCTTGAAAGGAAGGTTGTTATGAATGGAACATGTTACCTTTGCATTTTCCGCGGAATCAAAATCCTGGATGTTAATCATGGCTATAATAGTGCCAGGGACTGAGTCCTCGGGTAGGGCACTATAAAATGACATGACGGTTATTTTCGGGATGTTATCGTTAATATCAATAACATCAATAACGATGCCACATGAGTCTGTTAAGCCACCATGATCTTTGGCTTTTACCTTTATTTGGAATTGTTTGTTCTTTTCATAATCTATATCTCCTACTACTCTTACCTCGCCTGATATCGGGTCGATTGTGAATAGCTCTTGAATACTTTTGGTGGCATGCTCAAAATAATACTCTATAATGACGCTAGATCCATCGTCTGCATCTGTCGCACTTACTGTGGTAATCAATGTGCCTTTCGCTGCATTTTCTGGAACAAATGCTTTATATGTAGCTTGGCTAAATGCCGGGGCATTATCATTAACATCGAGAACGACGATGTGAATTTGAACTGTTCCAGACCGCTGAGGGTCTCCACCATCGACAGCAGTTAAAGTCAAATAGTGATGCTTTGTCTTTTCTCTGTCCAGAGGTTTTTGAAGTACCATCTCTATGTGTTTACTGTCATCTATGCGACCTTGAATATTAAGGTTAAAATGGTCTGTGGGGTTTAATATGTATTTCTGAAGTGCATTTTCCCCCACGTCTTGGTCTACCGCGCTTTCGATAGAGAAACGCGCACCAGGTACGGCCAACTCGCTGATTTCCAATCCAATGTCTCTCTTCGGAAAGACGGGGCTATTATCGTTGATATCTAGTACTTCAACTGTAACTCGAAACAGTTCCATTGGATTCTCTAATATCACATCGAAACTGAAGCTGCATGCGGGCATCTCCGCACATAGCTGTTCCCGGTCCATTCTCTCTTTCACTAACAATTGTCCTTTCTCTCGGTCCAGCCCTACGTACTCACTGTCGCCCGCGCTGAAAATCCGTGCTCTCCCGGCTACAAGCCGTTGCGGCTCCAGTCCCAGATCTTTTGCTATATCTCCAACGAAGGATCCCAAGGTCATCTCCTCCGGGATGGAGTAGCGGACCTGCCCGGCCACAGGGTAAACTGAGAACGCGCAAACCACGAACACGCACAACGGCCACTCCATGAGTCTGTTCTTTCTCATTGCCATTTCACGACAAAAATCTAAAGCCAAATCACAATATTAAGGCTGAAAATAAATCCTAGAATGTATTTGACAAGAATCCAGTCAATGTGGCGTCCATTAACAGAACAAAGAGCCTTTGGACACCTAATGTACTATCCAGACAAGGGTCCTTATTCTCTCATCTGGAGCTCCAGGTTACTGTGCTTCTGTGTGTTTCTAAACGCATTATTATGGGAGAAACCACAGTGTGATTGTGTTTTATATTACATGCGATCCACAGCGGCACTTAGGGTTCAAACAAAGTATTGCAATACTAAAGAAATTAAGGTTTTGGCACGTAAATGTATCACACTTAAAAATACCGAATAAATGTTGACATAAAACATTTAGATATTTCGTAATGCAAAATTCACCTCCATAGTGTCATAAAATATTGGATAAGAATGTGTTACAGAAATAGTTTTGAAGAGAAATAAGACAAAGATGCAGTGGAGTGCATACAAAGACATGCGTAATGACAACGCTTGTGCTCACACGAACGCAGAGAGATGAAGAGAGAAAGAGCAATTGAGCGAAAAGAGAGCATTAGACCGAAAGAGAGGGAGACGATGGTGAAAGAGATGCATCAATACACAACAAAGCCTATAAAACAACCCTGATCAGGAGTACATATGAATTTCAATATGCCCTCTCACCTCTCCATCGATATCAGCATCCGTCTGATCTCTCATTTCACTCTGCATTGTCCCCATGCGACTCACATCCACCAGTGTGTTCTGGCTATAAGGCCTCGCAAACTTCACACCACTCATCCTAGAGTCAGTGGTTCCCTACACTTCATAGTTGTATACACGCTGTAGGGTTCCCAGGGTCCCGTCTGGGAAAACGGGAGGGTAATATGGGATAACAGGGAGGTTTGCTGCAGATTTATAGAATAATTTATTCTGTTTCCACCGGTAGATTTTCACAGAAATTATACCAATAATCGAAAAAATAAAAAGCAGTGAAACCACAACAAGTGCCAAAATTTAAAAAAAAGTCAGGTTATCATTGTATTCCTTGTCGTGCGTAAAGTCAGGGTGTTCTGAGATCACTTCAGGGAAGCTGTCCGCCACCGCCACATTCACATTGACTGTAGCTGATCGAGAGGGCTGCCCGTTGTCCGCCACTATAACAGTGAGTTTTTGTTTCACAGCATCTTTATCAGTGACCTGGCGTATGGTTCTTATTTCTCCATTCTGTAAACCCACTTCAAACAGCGCCCTGTCTGACGCTTTCTGCAGTTTATATGAGAGCCAGGCATTCTGTCCAGAGTCCACATCAATAGCCACCACTTTAGTGACAAGAAAGCCCACATCTGCTGAACGAGGCACCATTTCAGCCACCAGAGAGCTAATAGTCTGTACTGGGTAGAGAACCTGAGGAGCGTTGTCGTTCTGGTCTTGGATAGAAATATGTACAGTAACAGTTTCACTGAATATAACCGTCTCGCGCGGTTATATTAAAATGAAACTGTTTAAGTTGCTCATAATCAAATGAGCCCACCGCATGAATAACTCCATTCTCTGAATTTACCGAGACCAGTGAAGAGACCTGTACCCCATTTATATCCCTGTCCTCCAGGTAGTAGGACAAGCGCGCATTTTGACCAGAGTCAGCATCACTCGCTCTGATAGTAAATATGGAGACCCCCGGCGAATTGTTCTCTGTTAGAAATGCCTCATAGACACAGCGGTCAAAGGCCGTGGGTTGTCATTCACATCTGTCACTTTCACTGTCACTGTTTTATTACTGAAGAGAATCGGTGTCCAGTCGACTGATACATTTATGGTGACGTTGTATTCTGAAATCGATTCTCGGTCGAGGATGCCATCAGTTACTAAGCTATAATAGTCGGTCATTGACGACTCAATTTTGAATGGCATATCTGGGTTTATAGAACAGTGCACCACGCCGTTTTTTCCAGCATCTGCATCCTCTACATTTATCACGGCTACTGTAGTTCCAGGAGGGGAATTCTCTGCTATGGTATTGGAAAAAGACATCAGTTGTATTGTTGGAGAATTATCATTTTCATCAAAAATTTCAATAACAACTTTACATGTATTGGTAAGACCACCATGGTCTCTTGCTTTTACATTTAATTGGTAGTTTTTCTCCTTTTCATAATCTAACTGGGCTGACATTGTTATCTCCCCCGTTTCCGCATTCATCTGAAATAGACCATTCGCTTCCCTGCTTACATGGGCAATAGAATAGGACACTTTCCCGTACGACCCACTATCAGCATCAGCAGCGCTTACATTTGTTATAAAGGTTCCTATTGGGGAATTTTCTTTTATATCTGCTTTATAAACAGACTGGCTGCAAACGGGGGCATTATCATTGGCATCTATTACAATTACATGGATATGAAGAGTGCCAGATTTTTGAGGATCACCCCCATCGTTTGCTATAAGCAACAGCGTAAATTCCTCCTGTCTCTCTTTATCTAACGGATTTTGCAAAATCATCTCGACATATTTCTCTCCGTCAGTTAGGCTATGTAACTCTAGAGTGAAATTATTTACTGGTTTCAGGGTATAGCTTTGGATACTATTACCGCCCACGTCCCGGTCCTCTGCACTGTCTAACGAGAAGCGAGCTCCAGATACGGCAGATTTGCTAATTTCCAGGTTAACACTATCTCTCTGAAAGGAAGGGGCATTGTCGTTTATATCCCGGACCTCGACTGTTATTCGATACAATTGGATGGGATTTTCGATTATAACCTCAAAACTAAAGCTGCAAGGCGTAGTCTGGTTGCAGAGCTCCTTTCTGTCTATTCTCTCTTTAACAACCAGAGTGCCTTTGTCTCTGTTGAGATCAACATACTGACGACTCCCCTTTGTTACAATGCGAGCTTTACCAGTAACAAGTCGACTGACCTCCAAACCCAAGTCCTTCGCAATATTACCGACAAAAGATCCCTCTGCCATCTCCTCTAGGATGGAGTATCGTGCTTGTCCTGTCACATTGTCAACCCAGATCACGCAAAAAACAATGCATAGTACTTGCCATCTGTAACCAAAGCCTTTCCTCCACAGGCTGAGTGGAACATCGAACAAACGCCAAATATCCATTGTAATGATTATTTAAATGGTAAAGTCGTAATCCAAATGACAACCCGATGAATTCCAAAATAAAATATCTCGAGGTATTGCCAATACCTGCATTTATCCTTCTCGGCTACAGAGTATAGCAATATTGAGGTAGGGATCACTGCGCAGCCACCCATGAGCCAATAGAATAACGTCTTGTTAACCAACAGCGGCCCTCAGTTAAAAACATGAAAATGCACCGAATTAATAGTGATTATGCCTCTACAGACCTTATCATTCCTCTAAAGACACAACCTCCCATTGGACTCTAGTTTAGATCCAGCCCACGAATGAACCAATGAGACATTTCTATTTTACACGAATGCATGGCATACAGTGGCTCAATATGGATAACCAAACACTGCAAACTCACAAGTACAACCACAACAGAAACAACTATTATTTTATTTTTGTCCAGGAAGGTGTGCTGTGACAGCCTGAATATGACATTTTATACGAATTGCAATACACACACTTTGACAAGCATTTCATTTTTCTACAACACGATTCGAAAAGCCCAAACATTATGGATGAGAGCAAACCCCGTGGGTTTAATTCAGGACGAAGACAGGCAAACAAGATGAAAAAAATGATCTCAATAACCTAAATAACCTATACTCGACCTGGGTTCATGCCTATTTAAATACTTATGTTCTGTGTATTTGAGTATTTTCAAATATTGTGGTCGAAATACTTATATTTGAAGTTGTAAAATGTCAGCGTCTCACCTGCTCAGGAGAATCCGGGTCATCCAGAAAGCTTTTCTCATTCTGAGAAGGTTGCAAGGTCGCATTGTCTCTGGTCATAGTAGAGCTCGGGTCCACTATTAAAACGTGCCGACTAAAAGGTCTGGCGAATTTACAGTCACTCTTCCTTGTGTCAGTCGTCATGCACACCTCATAGTTGTACACGTGTTGCAGAGTCCCTGTCCCCCCGGCGTCTGAGAAACGGGGTGGATAATATGGAATCACTGGGAGATTGGAATGGAAGTTACGTGATTGTCTCCACCTGTAGATCTTAACTGATATTATAACTAATACACACGAGATGACGAGAAAAGACACGACAGCCAAGGCCAAAATTAAATAAAATGTAAAGTGATCGTGGTATTCTTTGTCATGCGTCAAGTCACTGAATTCTGAGATCACTTCAGGGAAGCTGTCCACCAGCGCCACATTCACATTGACTGTAGCTGATCGAGAGGGCTGCCCGTTGTCCGCCACTACAACAGTGAGTTTTTGTTTCACAGCATCTTTATCAGTGACCTGGCGTATGGTTCTTATTTCTCCGTTCTGTAAACCCACTTCAAACAGCGCCCTGTCTGACGCTTTCTGCAGTTTATATGAGAGCCAGGCATTCTGTCCATAGTCCACATCAACAGCCACCACTTTAGTGACAAGATAGCCCACATCTGCTGAACGAGGCACCATTTCAGCCACCAGAGAGCTACTCGTCTGTACTGGGTAGAGAACCTGAGGAGTGTTGTCATTCTGATCTTGAATTATTAACTTTATAGTCAAGTTACTGTTAAGTGGAGGGGAGCCTCCATCTTGCGCTATAACGTGGAATTCAAAAGCTTTGATTTGTTCGTAATCAAAGCATCTCACTGCATAAATCACTCCTGTTTCAGAATTAATCAATATTGAAGATGAAATAGAATTCCCTCCCACCTGCGATTCCTCCAAGAAATAGGAGACCCTGGCGTTCTGACCCCAGTCTTCATCTTTGGCCTGGACCAAACCAATTGACACACCTGGGAAGTTGTTTTCCAATATCCGAGCTGTGTACTCGCTTTTATCGAGCACTGGCACATTGTCGTTCACATCAGAGATTCTTATGCGAAGGGTCTTATTGTGACGTAATGAGGGAAGACCTTTGTCCACCGCTGTCACTGTGACGTTATACTCAGACACAACCTCACGGTCTAAAACACTGTTGTTTAGTAAAGTGTAATAGTTCGCTAATGAAGATTGTATCTTAAAGGGAAGAGAATGGTCGATGGAACAATTAACATGACCATTTTGTCCAGTCCAAGTCTTTCACATTAACAATGGCGACAGTTGTCCCCGGGGGAGAGTCCTCGGGGATGGTATTGGAAAAAGATGTCAATGCTATAACGGGGGGATTGTCATTCACATCTATCACTTCAATTACTACTTTGCAAGATTTTGAGAGACCACCTATATCTTTGGCAATTACATTAATTTGAAACTGCTTAGTTTTCTCATAGTCGATTATACCTGATACTCGTATTTCTCCACTGCTTGGATTTAGTGTGAACACCATAGCATTTTGTTGTGTAAGGTGGTCAATGTAATATTCTAACTGACCATTACTGCCCACATCTGCGTCGGTCGCAATCACTGTTGCTACTAAAGTCCCTTTAGGGGAATTCTCCAAAACAGAGGCTTTGTATACGGCTTGACTAAAAACCGGAGCATTATCATTGGCATCCAAAACATTAACTTTTATGCTCACGGTCCCTGTTCTCCGCGGATTTCCTCCGTCGGCAGCTGTCAATGTTAGAAACATTTCACCTTCCTTCTCTCTATCTAAAGGACTTTGCAAAACCATCTCCGCATATTTACCACCATCAGCAAACGTTTGTTCTTTTAAAGTAAAATGCGTCGAAGGTTTAAGACTGTAGCTTTGCAGGGCATTTAAACCTACATCAGGATCCACGGCACTGCCTAAAATAAATTGAGCTCCAGGCGATGCTACTTCACTGATATTCAGGGTCATTTCCTTATTCGCAAAGGCAGGTGCATTATCGTTGATATCGAGTATTTCCACAGTTATACTAAATAATTCCATTGGATTTTCTAGAACCATTTCGAAGTTGAAGCTACAGGGGGAAGCGTGTCCACACAGCTCCTCTCTGTCTATGCGCTGTTTGACCAGCAGAATCCCTTTGTCCGCGTTCAGCTCTACACAATCCTTTTCCTCACTAACAATGCGGGCCCGGACAGATTTTAGTCTTCGGATATCTAGTCCCAAATGCTTTGAGAGATCCCCAATCAAAGACCCTCGTACCATTTCCTCTGGAATCGAATATCGCACCTGGCATCGAACCATATGCGACAAGAGGGCACACACAATAATCAATCGTGCTTGCCATTGTGGCGTTCGATTTTGCTTTCCCTCAAACATTTCGGAAAAAACAGCAAAAATATAAATTTCTGGACAGAAATATTGAGTAGCCTTGATGCACAACTCTCTCTTAGTCCATCTAAATCAGCTATATTGGTAATCTATCCGTGTTGATTTTCATTCCTGTTTGATTATAGATATCTTCCCCCGAATGTTGTATCAGCTCATATGAATCCATCAGACAGGAGGTTCTGTGAATTTGAAGCTTATATCTCGTCCTACTGTCCAACAGCGGCACTCAGAGTCCAGAGCGCAGACTATCATCATGTCGAAATGATACACAGCCAACTAAAGACAGACTGTTTTATAACACAGTCCATAACTAAGCCTACATCAGCAAATGGAAGATTATTGCACTGTGTATTGTCAGTAAACACTTTTTATAACATTTTCTTTGAAAAAAAAACAATTTGGAGCACGTTTGATATTTCAGCACCATGGAGAGCGACAGCTCCAACCTGAAACCAACAAAATTAGACCTTTCAGACCAATACTAAACATGAATACTGTTTCAGGACTTAAAAATGTGTATGCTATAACTGTTTCACCATATACCAATAATAAACAATTGATCACCAGCAAATCTATGATGCTTCATGTGTTTAACCCTGACTGCAACGTTTCATAATTCACAGCCCCCACCAATATACCCAAGTCTGAAATATCTGACAAGCTGTAGTTAATGTTTTATTCATCAAAGTTGCCAACTTTGCATCCCTCTATTTCCATGTAACTAGGGGTGAAACTGAGAGGCAAATCGGCCTCTCACAGAGCGAGGTCAGAGGTCATCACAGGATGAGACAGACAGTGTGTCAAAGCAGTGAAGCATGATGCCGTCTATCCACAGCACAACTTCCACATGTTCCCCAAATCAACCTACACACGTCCTGCTGCAGGCTTACACATCCGTGAGACATCAAGGCTTGTCTTTACCACACTCTAACAATCACTGGCAGGCATGATAGTCTAGGGTCCTCTGCACTAGAATATCACTGACACATTCATACACCTCTTACAATATCACAATAGAAATTGCATTACCAGATCTTTATACAAAATATGTACTTTGATGAATAAAACATTAATTACAGCTTGTCAGATATTTCAGACTTGGGTATATTGGTTGGTGCTATGAATTATGAAACGTTGCAGTCAGGGTTAAACACATGAAGCATCATGGATTTGCTGGTGATCAACGAGATCAGATGCCACATAATTCAAATAATAAGAAATATATTTGAGCAGGGATGGAAGGCTGGGGATCTACAAAAATAATAATTCTCCTGACCTACTTTAGAATTGTGTGGCAGTGCTGAGCAGAGTTGTCATACTGCAGTATGTGTGTATGTGTGTCTGCAGTGCTGAGCAGAGTTGTCATACTGCAGTATGTGTGTATGTGTGTCTGCAGTGCTGAGCAGTTGTCACACTGCAGTATGTGTGTATGTGTGTCTGCAGTGCTGAGCAGAGTTGTCATACTGCAGTATGTGTGTATGTGTGTCTGCAGTGCTGAGCAGAGTTGTCATACTGCAGTATGTGTGTATGTGTGTCTGCAGTGCTGAGCTGTGTGAAGTTCAGCGTGAAGTATACTTTGTGTTACTGGGCAATTGTGTGTGAGTGATTATGCTTTGTGGGCCACTACTGGGATGTCTTTTCAGTACAATGTTCTGTGTGTAACTGGTAAGAAATACGATGGACTGCTGTGTGGTGTGCAGCACAATGCTAACAATGCTAATTGTCTTTGCTAATGACAAGTTGTGTTCGTATTGCTTTGTGTGCTACTGTGTGAGCAGTGTGCTTGAGATGGTCAATGGCCAATGTTGAAGGAACTGAGGGAACCACTGAGTTTAACATCAGATAGACATGTAATCATGAAAAGGGCTACACAGTTAGGCCTGTACAATGACCTGCTATTGTGTAGGCCTACATGGCAACTGCACGAGCCACCAATTTCCCTAATTTGCATATGTGTCTACAAGTAAAGAAGAAGAAAATATGTTTTTTTACCTTCAGATGTCCAAATGATGGTTCAATGGGAGAGGGTAAAAAGACAAGAAACAAATGAAAGAAGAGTGTTAAAAACACAATACAGGTTTACATGCACTTACAAGAAGAATGACCTATAGCAGAATTGTGTTATACATCTATGGTCATCTCTTTCAGACCCCTATAAGCAGCGACATTACTACTGTAAAAAAAGCCATTAGAAAAGTATGTGTTCGTGACAAATAATACAAATAGCTGGTTTATTCTCTCCATTGGGCCACTTTTAAGCCATAGTGTCACTTTTCTGTGTATGCTTTACACAGAGGAGTGCAAGAGAAGGCTGGTTCTGACTGGCATATAGACTTGGATGGAACATGTTCTTCATTAGAGACTTGGAAGCTGACAGTATGACCCTGGGGTGACCTCAGGTAAAACAGGCTGGCCCCTTTACACTAGCTTTATCATGATGCGATGCCAGGGCCAACAGTCTAGTCTCTTCACATAGCCCAAAAAAACAGGCTAGCCTCTTCACATTGCCATTTCCACCTCTGGGTGAAATATTAAACTCTGGGTGATTCTGCTCAAGACCAGAGTTGAAAAGTCTGACCTTGGTTGACAAATTCAGGTTTACTTAAAGACCATAGAAATGTGCACAGCTATCATCAGCAAGATTTTCCTGAAAATAAAAGACATGAACACATTTAGATGTTAAAGATGTCTTCAGCATTTAGCTTCCTTTATAACGTTTCTGACATAGCATAGTCCCTAATGTTTTCATGGCAGAACAAATACTGCTGCATAAGTACGAAAATGTCTCCTGATTTGCATTCTTCAACGGTTTAAAAATCTAAATGTGAGACAATTGTGTCCAACTCCAGAATGAGTTAACTTTACCCTAAAGGCTTTGAGCCTCTTCTGACCCAAGGCCAAAGTGAAAATCTGGTAATATGGAATGACGGGATGACCCAAGGGTCGCCCAGGTGTCCAATGATGGGTCAAAGGATGCAACAGCCAAGGAGCATGAATGTCAACAATATTTTTATTTTACTTTCAGTGATCATTGACCTGTGTTTCACCGCTCATCCTTCCCACTGCCACAAGCCAAGAGCCTTGTCTACCTCTACCTGGGAGCATGGTTCTATTTGACCCAATTCTCATGGTGTTATACCTGTGATCCCACCTCTTGGTCCTGGATGAAGGAATTCTAGTATGGATCATCACACACAGTTGAAACTACTGGAAGGAGACCAAACAAATACATTTCCTCTCTCCCACCCTTTATCTACACCAGTATCACACATGTCATTGACATAACTTTTTTCATTACCATAGTCAAATATTTTGGTCCAATGTCAATTGCTTCACCTGGACTCCTCTTTAGTGCAAGACCAGCCAGCAGTGCACTGTCATTGTAAGATCTGACAAATTTGAAGTCACGGGTGCGTGAGCCCGTTGTCAGGTATGCGTCATAATTATTACTACGCAGTGTTCCTGCTCCGTCCACCTCTGCATAGTTGGGAGGGAAATACGCACTGGGAACAGCGACTGCTCCATCAAACAACAATCTAGGCTTTCTCCTATGGCAGAACCTCACGGCCAGAATGAGAATAATGAAAGTCAGGAAAAAGGTAGAAACAGAGACCAGTGCTATTATCAAATAGAAAGTTAGTTTGGAACGATCTTCATAAGCCATGTCTTTCAGTTCTGGAACATCAGCCAAGTTGTCTAAAATATGAGTAAATATACATCACGCGCTGAAGAGAGAGAGGTCAGTCCGTTATCATTCACTGATATAACAAGGTTCTGCTTCAAACTGTCAGATTCAGAAATGTCCCACTGTGCCCCGATCTCTCTGCTGTGGAGACCAATAGTGAAAAGTCCCGGATCAGTTAACTTCACGATCTGATATGAAAGCCAAGCATTCTGTCCAGAGTCAGCATCCACAGCTATCACCTTGGAAACCAGGGAACACACCAGAGCAGCTTTGGGGACCATCTCGGTCATCAAGGAGTTCCCTGCTGGAGCAGGGTATAATATCTGGGGAGAGTTATCATTCTCATCTGTTATAACATGGACTTTGAAGCTCCTAAACTGCTCATGATCAAATGCTCCCACAGCACGGATCACCCCTGTGTCTCCGTTGATGGATAAAAATTAGTAAACTGAAACACTGTTGATCTCACTGGGCAATAGAGAATAGACCACTGAACCGTTCTGTCTCCAGTCTGGGTCTCTGGCTGTAACAGAACACATAGAGGAGACAGGCTTGTTATTTTCAGTCACATAGGTGCTGTAGGATTGTTCTTCAAAGACAGGTGGGTTGTCATTCACGTCTGACACAGATAAATTAATAGTCTTTGAGGAGGAAAAGGGTGGAGACCCCTCGTCAGTGGCAGTGATAGTTAAATTATAATCTGATATTATCTCACGGTCTAGTTCACTGGTTGTTACCAGAGAGTCATAGTTTTTAATCAAAGGCTTTAGTTTGAAAGGAACATTCTGTTGAATGGAGCAGTGGATCTGTCTATTTCCCAATGTCAAAAACATGATGAAAATCATGTCCTTAGTGTATCAAATAAAGCAGACATTACCTTTCTTCCATCATGGGAAACCCAAAGCAGAGTCCTCTGTAGCTCAGTCGGTAAAGCATTAATGATGCCACCTCTGTGCCAGGTAACACGTTCTCAGGGATGGAATTTTTCAAAGATTCTACGAATATCACAGGTGCATTGTCATTTATATCTGTGATTTCGACAATTACTTTTGTCATGGAAACTAAACTAGATCCATCATTCGCCTGGATAGGCATTTCATAATATGTTTCCAATTCGAAATCTATTAGTCCAATTACTCTGATATCTCCAGTATCCATTTGAATAGAAAACAGCTTCGCTGCTTTATCAGATGTACCACTGTAATCATAGCTCACTTCCCCATTGTGTCCCTCGTCAGTATCCGTTGCACTAACTGTAGCTACCATGGTACCCAAAGGAGAATTTTCCAGAAGACTGACTTTATAGGCGTCTTGACTAAATACTGGAATATTGCCATTTGCATCCAACACAGTGACGTATCACTACAGTTCCAGATCTCTGTGGAGTTCCACCATCAACCGCAGTAAGTAACAACGTCACCTTCTGCTGTTGTTCTCGATCCAATTCCTTCTCTAACATCAACTCGCCATATTTACCACCGTCTGTATTTGTACGAACAGCCAAAACAAAATGTGCATTCCTCTCGGGCGTATGGCTTTGAACTGCGTTTAATCCTATGTTCTCATCATGGGCTTCATCTAGGAAAAAACGTTGCCCTTTATCCGCTAACTCTAATTTCTAATTCTATGTGGCCACTAGAAAATACCGGTGAATTGTCATTTATATTCTGAATTTGAACAGTAATACGGTTTAACTCTAAAGGATTTTCAAGTGCGAGCTCGTATTTCAAAGTACACGAAACCCTTGGACCGCACAGCTCTATCTATTGTTTCAGCGATAATCAAATCCCCCGAGTTAGCATTGATATCACAGTAGCGTGTTCTGCTGCCAGCCATGTCTAAACGAGCCTCACGCGCCGACAGCCTCTTAGCATCCAACCCGAAATCCTTTGCTATATTTCCGACCACAGATCCACGTTTCATCTCCTCCGGAATAGAATAGCTCATATCTCCGTGGCTCGTGTTCAGTTTTAACAGAGAAAGGAGAGTCACACAGAGTATTGAGTCAGAGAAAAGGTTGTGTCCCATCTTCGAGGTAAGCCTACTGAAATGCTGCATAGTCTGGTTGGTCTTGATGAAAAGATATTTAAATAAAATAATATAGGTTGTACAGCAGTAGGCTAAACGAAGAGACGAGACGCAGCGCCTACAACCAGATTATCCCCCGAAATTATTATGTCACGCAGAGGGTGTTTTCTTGCTTTGAATATTACGGTTGTGGGAGGAGAGGCTGAGGAGAGATATATCTGTTCACGGCTGGTGTATAGCGACACACTGAGTATTTATATCAACACTGCCGTTACTGATTGTAAAAAAAGGTGGAGGATTTGAGGCTCAACATGCTTAGAGACCCATGTTTCTATGTCTGACATTTGATGAAATAAGCGATAGTCTACACTTCACACGCTTTAGGCTGTATTATAGTAAACAATCAAAGTCAGAGGTAGCCGATACGGAGTCTGCTATTATAAGGTCCGATATTGAACTACAGAAGACTTCGCAAGAAGTTGGAAAACATCACAAAGAATTGCAAAAACAGCAGCAGAGTATAAACAAACAAACAAACAAACATCATACTAAATCAAATCCGTATTCACTGTATAGTCTCAGGTAAATCCTCCATTGTATAAACGGATGTATCTATGTATGCTAGATTTCAAATAATTATATTCGTTTTCCTGAAGCACCATTGATATATAAAATAACGAATAATCATATGAAATAATGATTTCAAATGGTTGTAAAAATCCATGATGAGTTTCCTTAGAAAAAGGTAAGACCAGAAAAAGTTAAACTATCGATATCTTTAACCTTCCTGCTGTGTTCCAATCGAATTGGACCGATTTACAAGTTTTCTCTCTGAAAAATGTAGTTCATTTAATCTGATTGTCATAAGGTTCCATGACTTTGTCCACACAGAGCATCTGAACACACTAAATATATTTTAATGATTTTCACTACATTTTGGGTGTTTTATTTAACTTGTGGTGTTTCCTGTCAAAAAATTACTTGTCATTAGAAATTAATGGGTGAGACTACAATTAGTGTAGAAAATTGAGTTCAGGCACATGCCCATTCATCAGATGCACACACTTCCTCTCTCCTCTCCCATCTGTGTTTGAGCACACACACCTCACTCCCCTTCTTGGCTTCCACTGCAAACCCCACGGGAACCTTTCCCCAATAGAATCTTTCCCCCAAGGGAACCACACCTGTTGGCATTCTCACAAACAATCGCAACATTGTTTCAGTAATATATAGAACTTTCTCGCAGCTCTGGTATTTAAAGCTTTTTTGATGCCTGTGGCGGTCATTTTAGACCGGGAACTAAGAATGAATTAACATGAAACGAACACAACAGGAGGGTAAATCTATCGTCTGCCTTGGCCATGCAGCATTTATGGTGACATGGCCTCTGCAGAAGTCAGGGCATTCATACTTCTTGCGATTCACGGAGCAGCGCAGAGCTGTTGAGCAGGGCTGTTGTGAAGGAAGTTGTCAAGGAAGTGAGTTTGTGTTTATACGGGACCTCCCGCCCCCACCTTCCGTCAATCAATCATGTCAATGCGGAGCTATTCGGAGCCCGCCGCATTGTTACGATATTTGGGTTCTGCACGGCTACGCGGTACAGAGCTCAAATTGTCCTCTGCATGCCTCTGCAGGCTACGCAATTGCGTCACACCCTCCATACGGAGCGTCCGTACTCATTTTCCAATCAAACATAATTGTCTTTTAGTCATTCCATTCCGGAAGCCTGCAGAGATGTGGGCGCTGTCCATAATAGTGGTGCTGAAAGACCAACGACCTCGAATAGGCGAACGGCTGCCATAGGATCTCTTAAACCTTCTGTCGACACTACACGAAAAAAGACAGAAAGACACTTTTAGCAAATATTTTGAGCCTGTGGCTACCCATTTCAAAGTTCACTATGTCCAGAAATGGTTTCAAAACATAAAAAAATGGGCGCTGAATCAAAATATTTTAATGGACAAAGTTATCATAAGAGTGAGGAACAAAACCAATGGCAGAAAGTAAGCACACTGGAACAGTTTACTACACTTATTGAATTAAGTCTAGGCTAAACAAGCCTACCATGCTTTAAATGCTTATGAGCTTTCAATGGATATTCAAACTGCACATTTCAATTTGGTAACTCAGTCAATTATATCAGGCCACTGTTATCTTACCTCATCACAATCTTCTGCACTGTTCTGAGTAATTGTACTTTCTCCAATAGGCTCAACTGGTCTATTCATTGTAAGATCAGCAGGCAGCGTGCTGTCATTGTACGATCTTACAAACTTGAAGTCACTGGTACGTGAACCCGCTGTCATGTATGCGTCCACCTGTGCATAGTTGGGAGGGAAATACGCACTGTGAATAGCGACTGCTCCATTAAACAACATTCTAGGCTTTCTCCTATGGCAGAACCTAATGGCCAGGATGACAATAATGAAAGTCAGGAAAAAAGTGGTGATAGAAACCAGTGCGATGATCAAATAGGAAGTTAGTTTGGAACTATCCTCAGAAGCCATGTCTCAGTTCTGGAACATCAGCCAAGTTGTCTAAAATATGAGTAAATATACATCACGCGTTGAAGAGAGAGAGGTCAGTCCGTTATCATTCACTGATATAACAAGGTTCTGCTTCAAACTGTCAGATTCAGAAATGTCCCACTGTGCCCTGATCTCTCTGCTGTGGAGTGAGCCAGAGCAGTTTTGGGGACCATCTCAGTCATCAAGGAGTTCCCTGCTTGATCGGGGTTTAACATCTGGGGAGAGTTATCATTCTCATCTGTTATGAAGACACTCACAGCCACGTTATTGCTGAGTGGAGGAGAACCATTGTCTCTGGCTACAACGTGGACTTTGAAGCTCCTCAACTGCTCTTAATAAAATGCTCTAACAGCATGGATCACCCCCGTGTCTCCATTTATGAATACAAATGATGAAACCGGAACCCCATTGACTTCATTGGGTAATATAGAATATACCACAGTACCGTTCTGTCTCCAGTCTGGGTCTATGGCTGTAACAGAACACATAGAGGAGACAGGCTTGTTATTTTCAGTCACATAGGTGCTGTAGGATTGTTCTTCAAAGACAGGTGAGTTGTCATTTATATCAGAAATGTGGAAAATCAAAATAACACTTGAAGACAAGGACGGCGTTCCTCCATCGGTTGCTATTATGGTGACATTATATTCAGATATTTGCTCCTGATCCAGGGGGGCTCTGCTTATTAAGGTGCAGTAGTTTTTAATTGAGGATTGGAGTTTAAAATGTAGGTTTTCCACAATGAAGCCCTTCACTCTGCTGTTCTCTCCATGATCCTTGTCCTTAACATTAATAACAGCTATTTCAGTGCCTGCTGGATCGTTCTCTGGAATCGGATTGGTAACGGATTTTACAGTTATTGTGGGTGCATTGTCATTTATGTCAGTTATTTCTACAAGGACTTTGCAGTGTCCAGTCTGACCACCGCCATCCTCCGCCTGAATCACTTCATAAGACGAGGCCTTTTCGTGGTCAAGCTCGCCTACTACTGTAATCTCCCCACTGTTTTGGTCAATGTGGAATAAACCCTTGCTTCTTTCAGACACATGATTAACGTAATACGCTATTTGATCATTTGCTCCCTCATCATTATCAGATGCAGTTACCTTGACAATAGAGGTGCCCGGATATTAATTTTTTATCACGTTAACTGTATAAAGAGTTTGTGTGAAAACAGGGGCGTTATCATTAACATCTATGACGACAACCTGAATGACTGCACTCCCTGACCGCAGAGGATTACCCCCATCCATTGCCGTCAGTGTTAGTGAATGCTCCCCTTCTTTCTCTTGGTCGAGGTTATTTTTCAAAACAAGTTCCACATACCTTTCTTTACAGCCTTTTGATTCCAACACAAAGTACTCATTATATTAACATAATTTGATTAAAACCTTTCGGAAAAATGGGAGGGTCATTATTGTCCTGTATTTCCACCACGATATTATGCAGTTCCAAAGTGTTCTCCAAGATGAACTCAAAATGCAAGAGACAGGGTGAGGTGGTTCCACAAAGCATCTCCCTGTCGATTATATAGAGAACAATGAGATCTCCGGAGTCCAAGTCTATTCCACAGTACAGTTTCTCTCCCTGGTAATCAACTCGGGCTTTCCGAACCCTCAGTCGCCTAACATCCAAACAAAGGTCACTACTCAAGCTCCCGATTACATGTTTTGTCTTTGTCTCCTCAGGAACAGAATATCTCATGTCCGCAACAGAGGCCTGATTGATGGTAAGCAAAATCACAGTACACTGCATACGCCATTTAGATCCGCACGGTGTAGTAAATATCGGCATACTCACTTAGGCCAATGGCAATGTCACAAAAAAAAATGTATATGTCAACAAGCACAATATCGACGAGGAATCTTACAAACACCAGTACAGCACATTAAGCTCCGCAATGCACGCAATGGCCGAGTGGATAAATCCTGCTCATATGGCTAAAAACGAAATGGGAGTGTTTAAAGGCCCAATAGCATAGAGTTGGTGAGGAGCGACGCCATGAGGCTAAATAAAAGAATACAGGAGCTATTACTGTGTACAGTCGTGGCCAGATGTTTTGAGAATGACACAAATATTAATTTCCACAAAGTTTACTGCTTCAGTGTCTTTACATATTTTGTCAGATGTTACTATGGAATACTGAAGTATAATTACAAACATTTCAGAAGTGTCTAAGGCTTTTATTGACAATTACATGAAGTTGATGCAGAGTCAATATTTGCAGTGTTGACCCTTCTTTTTCAAGACCTCTGCAATCCGCCCTGGCATGCTCTCAATTAACTCCTGGGCCACATCCTGACTGATGGCAGCCCATTCTTGCATAATCAATGCTTGGAGTTTGTCAGAATTTGTGGGTTTTTGTTTGTCCATCCGCATCTTGAGGATTGACCACATGTCACATGTTTCCAAGATGGCGTAGCAGTGCAGACGTGGTTTGTCGTCCTCTCGTTTACTTTTTGTATGTTTCATCTTTTTTGTATATATTCAATTTTTTTTCAATCTCTTTTTCTATTTTTAAATTAAATATACCTCTGGAAACCCGCCTCACTCAATGTGACACGGATCCGCTATTTGTTTTAGATCTTATAGCCAAAACTTTCATCAGAAGCTAGCCAGCTAATTAGCTACTAGCTATTTAGTCATTGTTAGCCACTGCTAGCGGCCTTTACCCTCTGCTCTGGCAACACCCGTTTTTAGCCTGGATAATACTTGCCAGCCTCGGACTGTTTTCCCCACTACAACGCCGGATTCCTGCCGTAAACCCTGGACCATTACTACTGATCATCACAGCTAGCTAGCTGCCACTGAGTCACCCAGCCCCGAAGCTAGCCCTGAGCCAGGCGCATCTCCCGGCTAGCAAACGAAATTACCACAACTACAATACCTCTTTCGCCATCTGGCCCGGTCCCTTTGTCGACACGGCGCCCCACCGTACCACCACGACTGGTCCGCAGACGTAACTCCATCCGCTGTGCCTTCAACCGGCCTTTGCCGGACGTCGGAGCAGACGCTTCTACTTACCCCGGCCTGCTAACTTTAAACGCTTTGTCTCCCGCGGGCTAGCGTAGCAACGACTACCCCTCACCCAGTATAACCAGCGTGTCCAGAGATGCAACCTCTCTTATCATCACTCAGTGCCTGGGCTTACCTCCACTGTACCCGCACCCCACCATACCCCTGTCTGCACATTATGCCCTGAATGTATTCTACCACGCCCAGAAATCTGATCCTTTTATTCTCTGTCCCCAACGCACTAGACGACCAGTTTTGCTAGCCTTTAGCAGTACCCTCATCCTACTCCTCCTCTGTTCCTTGGGTGATGTGGAGGCTAACCCAGGCCCTGCGTGTCCACAGGCACTCTCATTTGTTGACTTCTGTTATCAAAAATGCCTTGGTTTCATGCATGTTAACATCAGAAGCCTCCTCCCTAAGTTTGTTTTACTCACTGCTTAAGCACACTCCGCCAACCCTGATGTCCTTGCCATGTCTGAATCCTGGCTTAGGAAGGCCACCAAAAATTCTGAGATTTCCATATCCAACAACAACATTTTCCATCAAGATAGAACTGCCAAAGGGGGAGGAGTTGCAATCTACTGCAGAGATAGCTTGCAAAGTTCTGCCATACTTTCCAGGTCTATGCCCAAACAGTTCGAGTTTCTAATTTTTAAAATTAATCTCTCCAGAAATAAATCTCTCACTGTTGCCACCTGTTATAGACCCCCCTCAGCTCCCAGCTGTGCCCTGGACACCATATGTAAATCGATTGCCCCCCATCTATCTTCAGTTTGTTCTGTTAGGTGACATAAACTGGGATATGCTTAACACCCCAGCAGTCCTACAATCTAAGATAGCTGCCCTCAATCTCACACAAATTATCAAGGAAACCACCAGGCACAACCCTAAATCCGTAAACATGGGCACCCTCATAGATATTATCCTGACCAACTTGCCCTCCAAATACACCTCTGCTGTTTTCAATCAGAATCTCAGTGATCACTGCCTCATTGCCTGCATCCGCTATGGGTCCGCGGTCAAACAACCACCCCTCATCAATACAATATGCATATTATTAGTACTATTGGATAGAAAACACTATCTAGTTTCTAAAACCGTTTGAATTATATCTGTGGGTGAAACAGAACTGGACTTAGAGCAATTTTCCTATGTGTATGTCAGAATGCAGAATTTTGCTGGCTGTTCTGAGACCTGTGTATTAATTTGCCTGTCCTCTATTGGTTGAGATGCACTGCATACGCCTTCCCCTGGGTGTCAGCGAATAGGGAGACTTGAAATGGAGTTTCTACGTAGTTCCCAAAGGTTATAAATTGCTTGGAACCGAAGTGTCCCATCTTTACACTCTTCGCTCTGACGCAGGGAGGGTCTTTGCATGTCATTTTTGAAGCTCCCGTTTTAGCTCCTAGATATATCCGGCTCTGTTTTTATTCGATATAGGTGTTGAAGACATCGTAATGTTGTTATTTTAAACCAAATTATATCAGTTTATGTCAGTATATTGCGATTTTCGGGTATTTATTTTCGTGACGTTGTAGGATGTTGGGTATCTCTGGCCCACATGGCTATTGTTTACTGCTAATTGCAACGTTGAAGACGACGTTCTCCAACCTAGCAACGATTATTTTGGACAAAGGACACCTTTCCCAAGATTCTGATGGGAGTTCATCGAAAAGTAAGAACTATTTATGCTGATAATTCATTGTTCTGTTGGAAAAAGTAAAATGCATAAGCCGCCATTACTTGCAGTGTAGCCTTGCTTTATCGCAGCCTGTATTGCGCAGTAACGTTAATTTTAAAAATGTAATTCAGCGATTGCATTAAGAACTAATTTGTCTTTCAATTGCTGTCCAACCTGTATTTTTTTAGTCAAGTTTATGAATAGTTTTCGATAAGAATAGGTGCCTTTACAAGATGGCGCCGGACAGATTGCTTGACGTTATGGACACTATTCTCATTGTATAAGCACGATTTGTGCCGCTAAATATGCACATTTTCGAACAAACTCTATATGCATTGTGTAATATGATGTTACAGGACTGTCATCTGAAGAATTCTGAGAAGGTTAGTGAAACAATTAATATATTTTGGTGGTTTATACGTTATCGCTATTTTTGCCTTGAATCAATGCTGTTGTTATGTTTGCTATTGTGCTAAGCTAATATAACGCTATATTGTGTTTTCGCTGTAAAACACTTGATAAATCGGAAATATTGTCTGGAATCACAAGATGCCTGTCTTTCAATTGCTGTACACTATGTATTTTTCAGAAATGTTTTATGATGAGTATTTAGTTATTTGGCGTTGGTGTCTGTAATTGTTCTGTCTGCTTTCGGTGCAATTTCTGACTGTAGCTGCAATGTAAACTATGATTTATACCTGAAATATGCAAATTTTTCTAACAAAACATATGCTATACAATAAATATGTTATCAGACTGTCATCTGAGGAAGTTGTTTCTTGGTTAGTGGCTATTTATATCTTTATTTGGTCGAATTTGTGATAGCTACTGATGGAGTAAAAAACTGATGGAGTAAAAATAGTGGTGTCTTTTGCTAACGTGGTTAGCTAATAGATTTACATATTGTGTCTTCCCTGTAAAACATTTTAAAAATCGGACATGTTGGCTTGATTCACAAGATGTGTACCTTTCATATGCTGTATTGGACTTGTTAATGTGTGAAAGTTAAATATTTAAAAAAAAAAATCTTTTGAATTTCGCGCCCTGCACTTTGAGCTGGCTGTTGTCATAAGTGTACCGACGTCGGGCTGCAGCCATAAGAAGTTAATAAACAGATCACTGACCATTTCGAATCCCACCGTACCTTCTCCGCTGTGCAATCCAGTTTCCGAGCTGGTCATGGGTGCACCTCAGCCACGCTCAAGGTACTAAACGATATCATAACCGCCATCGATAAAAGACAGTACTGTGCAGCCGTCTTCATCGACCTGGCCAAGGCTTTCTACTCTGTCAATCACCGTATTCTTATCGGCAAACCCAATAGCTTTGGTTTCTCAAATGACTGCCTCGCCTGGTTCACCAACTACTTTGCAGACAGAGTTCAGTGTGTCAAATCGGAGGGCCTGTTGTCCAGACCTCTGGCAGTCTCTACCACAGGGTTCAATTCTCGGGCCTACTCTTTTCTCTGTATATATCAACGATGTCGCTCTCGCTGCGGGTGATTCCCTGATCCACCTCTATGCAGACGACACCATTCTGTATACATATGACCCTTCTTTGGACACTGTGTTAACTAACCTCCAATGAGCTTCAATGCCATACAACACTCCTTCCGTGGCCTCCAACTGCTGTTAAACGCTAGTAAAACCAAATGCATGCTTTTCAACCGTTCACTGCCCGTACCCGCCCGCCTTACTAGCATCACTACTCTGGACGGTTCTGACATAGAATACGTGGACATCTACAAATACCTAGGTGTCTGGCTAGACTGTAAACTCTCCTTCCAGACTCATATCAAACATCTCCAATCCAAAATCAAATCTAGAATCGGCTTTCTATATCCCAACAAAGCCTCCTTCACTCACACAGCCAAACTTACCCTAGTAAAATTGAATATCCTACCGGTCCTCGACTTCGGCAATGTCATCTCTAAAATAGCTTCCAATACTCTACTCAGCAAATTGGATGTAGTCTATCACAGTGCCATCCGTTTTGTTACCAAAGCCCATTTTACCACCCACCACTGCGACCTGTATGCTCTAGTCGGCTGGCCCTCGCTACATATTCGTCGCCAGACACATTGGCTCCAGGTCATCAATAAGTCTATGCTAGGTAAAGCTCCGCCTTATCTCAGCTCACTGGTCAGGTATATCTCATTGGTCATCCCCAAAGCCAACACCTCCTTTGGCCGCCTTTCCTTCCAGTTCTCTGCTGCCAGTGACTGGATCAAATTGCAAAAATCGCTGAAGCTGGAGACTTACATTTCCCTCACTAACTTTAACCATCAGCTATCTGAGCAGCTAACTGATCGCTGCAGCTGTACATAGTCCATCTGTCAATAAACCACCCAATCTACCTACATCCCCATATTGTTTTTTTTATTTTGCTGCTCTTTTGCACACCAGTATCACTACCTACATACCATCATCTGCTCATCACCATCTGCTCATCTATCACTCCAGTGTTAATCTGCTAAATTGTAATTACTTTGCTACTATGTCCTATTTATTGCCTTACCTCCTCATGCAATTTGCACACACTGTATATAGACTTTATTTTTTTCTATTGTGTTATTGACTGTACACTTGTTTATTCCATGTGTAACTCTGTGTTGTTGTTTTTGTCGCACTGCTTTGCTTTATCTTGGCCAGGTCGCAGTTGTAAATGAGAACATGTTCTCAACTAGCTTCTACTGGTTAAAAAAAGGTGAACAAAATAAATAAATAAAACAATTTTTAAAAAGCACAAGTTCTCAATGGGATTAAGGTTTGGGGAGTTTCCTGGCCATGGACCCAAAATATCAATGGACCCAAAACATCGATATTTTGGGTCCATGGCCAGTTCCCCGAGCCACTTAGTTATCACATTTGCCTTATGGCAAGGTGCTCCATCATGCTGGAAAAGGCATTGTTGGTCACCAAACTGTTTCTGGATGGTTGGGAGAAGTTGCTCTCTGAGGATGTGTTGGTACCATTCTTTATTCATGGCTGTGTTCTTAGGCAAAATTGTGAGTGAGCCCACTCCCTTGGCTGAGAAGCAACCCCACACATGAATGGTCTCAGGATGCTTTACTGTTGGCATGACAGAGGACTGATCGTAGCGGTCACCTTGTCTTCTCCGGCCAAGATTTTTTCCGGATGCCCCAAACAATCGGAAAGGGGATTCATCATAGAAGATGACTTTACCCCAGTCCTCAGCAGTCCAATCCCTGTACCTTTTGCAGAATATCAGTCTGTCCCTGATGTTTTTCCTGTAGAGAAGTGGCTTCTTTGCTGCCCTTCTTGACACCAGGCCATCCTCCAAAAGTCTTCGCCTCACTGTGCATGCAGATGCACTCACACCTGCCTGCTGCCATTCCTGAGCAAGCTCTGTACTGGTGGTGCCCCGATCCCGCAGCTGAAACAACTTTAGGAGACGGTCCTGGCGCTTGCTGGATTTTCTTGGACGCCCTGAAGCCTCCTTCACAACAATTGAACCGCTCTCCTTGAAGTTCTTGATGATCTGAAAAATGGTTGATTTAGGTGCAATCTTACTGGCAGCAATACCCTTGCCTGTGAAGCCCATTTTGTGCAAAGCAATGATGACGGCACGTGTTTCCTTGCAGGTAACCATGGATGACAGAGGAAGAACAATGATTCCAAGCACCCTCCTTTTGAAGCTTCCAGTCTGTTATTCAAACTCAATCAGCATGACAGAGTGATCTCCAGCCTTGTCCTCATCAACACTCACACCTGTGTTAACGAGAGAATCACTGACATGATGTCAGCTGGTCCTTTTGTGGCAGGGCGGAAATGCAGTGGAAATGTTTTTGGGGGATTCAATTCATTTGCATGGCAAAGAGGGACTTTGCAATTAATTGATATTCATCTGATCACTCTTCATAACATTCTGGAGTATATGCAAATTGCCATCTGTCACGGCCGTTGAAAGAACTGGACCAAAGCGCAGCGTGGTGAGCGTACATATTCCTTTTTATTATGAAGACGCCGACAAAAACAATAAACAATACAAATACGACCGTGAAGCTTAAGGCTATAGTGCCACAAACAAAGACAACTTCCCACACTGAAAGGAGGGAAAAGGGCTACCTAAGTATGATTCCAATCAGAGACAACGATAGACAGCTGTCCCTGATTGAGAACCATACCCGGCCAAAACATAGAAATACAAAATCATAGAAAACAAAAACATAGAATGCCCACCCCAAATCACACCCTGACCAAACCAAATACAGACATGAAAAGGCTCTCTAAGGTCAGGGCGTAACAGTACCCGCCCCCCCGCCCCCCCCAAAGGTGCGGACCCCGGCCGCAAAACCTGAACATATAGGGGAGGGTCTGGGTGGGCATCTATCCGCGGTGGCGGCTCAGGTGCGGGACGCAGACCCCGCTCCACCACTGGCTCACCCCACTTTGGTGGCACCTCTGGTGCGGGGACCCTCGTCGCCGACCCCGGACTGGGGACCCTCGCTGCGGGCCCTGGACTGGGCACCCTCGCTGTGGGCCCCGGACTGCTGACCCTCGTTGCGGGCCCCGGACTGGGGACCCTCGTTGCGGGCCCCGGACTGGGGACCCTCGTTGCGGGCTACGGACTGGGGACCCTCGTTGCGGGCTCCGGACTGGGGACCGTCGCTGGATGCTCCGGACTGGAGACCGTCGCTGGAGGCTCCGGACTGGAGGCCGTCGCTGGAGGCTCCGGACTGGAGGCCGTCGCTGGAGGCTCCGGACTGGAGGCCGTCCTTCCTTCCTTCCTTCCTTCCTTCCTTCCTTCCTTCCTACAGACAGTCTTAAACAACACACCCAAGATATCTGGTGGCCTGTTTTAAAGGATGATCTCTAGAGTGATCTGTTTTTAATGATGCCCTCCTCCCTTAAGGACACTTTAGGTATCTTGGGAGTGTTTATTGAAGGACAAACAGCTGCTGATGTATGGTGGTGCATTATAAATGTATAGAATTTGAGTCTGTGGGGTTGAGAGAGGTCAATATCAGGAGTGGTGGATAAAGTACTTGATTGTCATACTTGAGTAAAAGTAAAGACACTTTAATAGAAATGACTCAAGTAAAAGAGAAAGTCACCCAGTAAAATACTACTTGAGTAAAAGTCTAAAAGTATCTGGCTTTAAATGTACTTAAGTTCCATGGGAGGAGAATGTACTCAACTGTCATACTTGAATTCAAGTCAAATGTAAAAGTAAATGCTATCAAATTCCTTATATTAAGCAAAGAAGATGGCATGAATGTCTTGTTTTAAAAATTTACGGACAGCCAGGGGCACACTACAACACTCAGACATCATTTACAAATACAGCATTTATGTTTAGTGAGTCCACCAGATCAGATGCAGGAGGAATGACAAGGCGTTATATTGATAGGTGCGTGAATTGGACCATATTGATGTCCTGCCTGAGCATCGCCTTGCTCCTAACTGAAGTCTGCATTTGTAAGTTTAGCGATGTTTGCTCAAAGTAGACCAAACTCTAACAGTAAAGTGGCTTAACTTCTTCTGGCTGTAAGCCCGAGGCCGGCCACAATATGACAACAGCCACTTCAAGTGCAGGGCGCGAAATTCAAAATATATTTTTTTGAAATATTCAACTTTCACACATTAACAAGTCCAATATAGAAAATGAAAGGTACACATCTTGTGAATCCAGCCAACATGTCCGATTTTTTTAATGTTTTACAGCGAAAACAGCACGTATATTTATGTTAGCTCACCACCAAATACAAAAAAGGACAGACATTTTTCACAGCACAGGTAGCATGCACAAAGCCAACCTAACTAACCAAGAACCAACCAAACTAACCAACAAACAACTTCATCAGATGACAGTCTTACAACATGTTATTCAATAAATCTATGTTTTGTTCGAAAAATGGGCATATTTCAGGTATAAATCATAGTTTACATTGCAGCTACAATCAGAAATTGCACCGAAAGCAGCCAGAATAATTACAGACACCAACGTCAAATACCTAAATACTCATCATAAAACATTTCTTAAAAATATATGGTGTACAGCAAATGAAAGACAGGCATCTTGTGATTCCAGCCAATATTTCCGATTTCTTAAGTGTTTTACAGCGAAAACACAATATAGCGTTATATTAGCTTACCACAATAGCCAGAAACACAAGCCATTCCCCAGTAGGAAAAGTTAGCGATCGTAACAAACCAGCCTACAGATATATAATTTTTGACTAACCTTGATAAGCTTCATCAGATGACAGTCCTATAACATCAGGTTATACATACACTTATGTTTTGTTCGAGAATGTGCATATTTAGAGCTGAAATCAGTGGTTATACATTCTGCTAACGT
Source organism: Salvelinus fontinalis (assembly GCF_029448725.1). NCBI lineage: Eukaryota > Metazoa > Chordata > Actinopteri > Salmoniformes > Salmonidae > Salvelinus > Salvelinus fontinalis. The sequence goes on from NC_074666.1 coordinate 24,500,232, forward strand.
AGCATCATTTTCCCACAACGTCCAGATATTTTTCTGCCACTTTTTCTGACACACATATTCTGACCAAATAACTATTCATAAACATAACTAAAAAATACATGTTGTATAGGAAATGATAGATACACTAGTTCTTAATGCAATCGCCGTGTTAGAATTCTAAAAATAACTTCATTACGACATCCAGCTTAGGTATAGCGAGAGAGTACCCAAAAGCTGGGCGCAAACGACTAGCACAACATGTTCGACAGATATATGAAATAGCATCATAAAATGGGTCCTACTTTTGCTGATCTTTCATCAGAATGTTGTACAAGGGGTCCTTTGTCGGGAACAATCGTTGTTTGGATTTAGAACGGCCTTTTTCCCTCTCGATTTAGCAAGCACACTTGCCAAGTGGCGGATCTCTCCATTGTCGACAAACAAAGAGAACGGAACACGGCAAAACTCCCGAAAAAATTTCAATAATCTGATTAAACTATATTGAAAAAACATACTTTACGATGATATTGTCACATGTATCAAATAAAATCAAAGCCGGAGATATTAGTCGTCCATAACGACATGTTACCAGAAGTCAAATCCAGGTCCCTTGACGCGTTCTCCAGAAAACAGGAAACTGGTGACACGTCATACAAAGAGCATTTATTTGAGCCCAGATCAAGTTATACACTCCATTTCTTCTCTCACTCCTTGTCGACATCTAGTGGAAGACGTATGAAGTGCATCTAAACGAATAAATATCAAGGACTTTAATAGGCAGGCTCTAGAAGAGAGCATCGATTTCAGATTTTCCACTTCCTGTCAGGAAGTTTGCTGCAAAAGGAGTTCTGTTTTACTCACAGATATAATTCAAATGGTTTTAGAAACTAGAGAGTGTTTTTATCCAATAGTAATAATAATATGCATATTGTACGAGCAAGAATTGAGTACGATGCCGTTTGAAATGGGCACCTTTTATCCGGCTACTCAATACTGCCCCTGTAGCGCAAACAGGTTAAACTTCATCGGGATAGGGGGCGGTGTTTCCACTTTGAACAAATTGTGTGCCCAAACGAAATTTCCTACTACTCTGTCCCAGAAGGTAATACATGCATATTATTATTACTATTGTATAGAAAACACTCTGAAGTTTCTAAAACTGTTTGAATTATTTCAGTAAGTATAACAGAACTAATTTGGCAGACAAAAAGCTGAGAAGAGGTCAAAACAGGAAATGAGAACTCGATTTTCAAAACAGTGTCAAATGACACGCCTTCTAGAGATGACTAAACAAACACTGCCTAGGGCTTCCACTAGATGTCATCGTCTTTAGATTTTAGTCTTATGATTCTACTATAAAGGAGGGGCTCATAGGAGCTGTTTTAGTGAGTGGTCATCAGAAATCTCAGTCTGGTTTTGCGCGCGAGGGAGAGAGAGGGCTCTCGTTCCAATGCTCTTTCTTCAGACAATGAAATTCTCCGGTTGGATCCTTATTGATGATTAATGTAAAACACATACTAAATATGGATTGCAAACATCATTTGACCTGTTTCTACGACCTGTAACGGAACTTTTTGAGTTTTTGTCTGGAGGGATTGTTCGTGCGTCATGAAAATGGATTCCTGGGCTGAACATGCTAACAACAAGTGGCTAAATGATGGGCTTTATGGAACTTTTCAGTCATTTATTGTCGATCTGGGAATGCCTTCTGATGAAGTTATTCGAAGGTAAGTGCATATTTATAGTGTATTTGTAGCTTTTGTTGACGCCAAAATGGCGACTATTTCTTTGGCTGGATTGTGCTCTAAACGCCATTCTCAGATTAATCTTTTTCCGTAAAGTTTATTTTGAAATCTGACACAGCGGTTGCATAGAGGATAAGTTTATCTTTAATTATGTGAATAACACTTGCATTTTTATCAATGTTTATTATAAGTATTTCTGCAAAATCACCAGATGTTTTGGAATCAAAACATTACTGCACGTAACACGCCAATGTAAACTGAGATTTTTTTTATATTTATATATGCACATTATCGAACAAAACATAAATATATTATGTAATATGATGTTATATGACTCATCTGATGAAGAATTTCAAAGGTTAGTGATTAATTCTATCTCTATTTGGGGTTTTTGTGAAAGCTACCTGTGCTGTGAAAGAAATGTCTGTGCTTTTTTGTATTTGGTGGTGAGCTAACATAAATATACGTGGTGTTTCGCTGTAAAACATTTAAAAAATCGGACATGTTGGCTGGATTTACAAGATGTTTATCTTTCATTTGCTGTATTGGACTTGTTAATGTGTGAAAGTTAAATATTTCAAAAAAATATTTTTGAATTTCCCGCGCTGCCTTTTCAGTGGAATGTGAGGAGGGTTCTGCTAGCGGAACGTGTGTCCTAGACAGGTTTTAAACCTAAAACACTGCACAACATACTGATGTTGTAGATACTGTATATGTATTGCATTCCCCACATGTGGGATCTATGCTTGGTGCTGCCCCCTGTGAGTGATTGCCCCAGTTTAGCCTCTGTGAGGGAAGCAGCCTGTATGAGTGCAGCAGCTTGTGAATGATTTTACTCCCAGACTCCCAGATGGCATGGCTGGGTACTCAGCCAGACAAGCCCAGGGGGAAGAGGAAAAAATATCTTCACTGCTTCAGCTCATTCAGGCCCTGGTAAACCTTTAACCCAGGTCAACAGTCAGCCTGTTTCCTTCAATCAAGCCCCCTTATAATGAAATGTCCTCTTCTTACCATTCTGACCTTCTACTGCCAGTCTATTGTGCTCTTCTTTTTACTGTGTTTTTGTTGACTAGATTACCATTACCATTGGGATGAAAATGGTAACATATCTTTGAACAAATAAGAGATGACATTGATACCCTGATGACACTACAAGACAGATCGTCCTCTTATACATTGTATCTGTCTGTATGCCATGTCTCTTTCTGTCAATCACATTCTAACAGTTACTCATTCTCAATGTTGATATTCAGAATCAAAGGAGACAACTCCGGTGCCCCGGTGCCATGTCATTCCTCCGTATCCATGGAAACCACTCCCTGTATCACGCAAAGGATGTGTAGGGGAGGGTGTGAATCCTCTCTCTGAGTATGTGGGCCCTTGAAGTCTTGCCAGCTTCAGTCAGACTGCAGTACAGGTCTACAGAGCAGAGGGTGGCAACAGAGCAGAACGTAACTGCTTCAGAGTGCCATCAGCGGAGCGCTGGGAATGGCAGCACAAGGCCTTCTGAATAAACTGAATCACTCCTCTGGAATAATCAGGAATACTTCTGCCATACTTCCACAACACGCACACACAAGGACCATTTGAATCATGTGTGCTATGATGGTTTATGGGTCTATTTAATCAGAGAAGAGTAAGCCGAGACATAGTTTATCCATTTGCCTAAATTCATTAAATGAGCTAGACATGGAAATTAATTAACCCTTGTTTGGGTCTGTGGGACCAATTTTCAATGTTAACTAAAAGAAAAATGATACAATCAATTATTTTTCAACCTGAGACTCAATGGCCTTGGCTCGTTTTCTATAAAGAACATGTAAAAGAACACAGTTTCATTGAGTCCCCTACACATTTATATTACATATGTGGTGTTCGAGTCAAATCAATTCAAATCAAATCAAACTTTATTTGTCACATGGCCGAATACAAGTGAACACTTTACCGTAACATGCTGACTTACAAGCACTTCAGCAACAGTGAAGTTCAAGACGAGTTAAGAAAATATTTACCAAGTAGACTAAAATAAAAAGTCAGAATAAAAAGTAACACAATAAGAATAACAATAACGAGGCTATATACAGGGGTCACCGGTACCGAGTCAGTGTGCGGGGGTACAGGTTAGTTGAGGTAATTTGTACATGTAGGTGGGTGTGAAGTGACTATGCATAGATAATAAACAGTGTGTAGCAGCAGTGTACAAAATTAGGGGGAGTGGGGGGTCAATATAAATTGTCCGGTGGCAATTTTATTAATTGTTCAACAGTCTTATGGCTTGGGGGTAGAAGCTGTTGAGGAGCCTTTTGGTCCTAGACTTTGTGCTCTGGTACTGCTTGCCGTGCGGTAGCAGAGAAAACAGTCTATACTGTTTCACTTGGGTGACTAGAGTCTCTGACAATTTTATGGGTTTTCCTCTGACACTGCCTATTTTATAGGTCTTGGATGACAGGAAGCTTGGCCCCAGTGATGTACTGGGCAGTTCGCACTACCCTCTGAAGTGCCTTATGGTCAGATGCTGAGCAGTTGCCATACCAGGCGGTGATGGAACCGGCCAGGATGCTCTCGTTGGTGCAGCTGTAGAACCTTTTGAGGATTTGGGGACCCATGACAAATCTTTTCAGTCTATTGAGGGGGAAAATGTTTTGTTGTGCCCTCTTTACAACTGTCTTGGTATGTTTGGACCATGATAGTTCGTTGATGATGTGGACACCAAGGAACTTGAAACTCTCGACCCGCTCCACTACAGCCCCTTCGATGTTAATGGGGGCCTGTTCGGCCCGCCTTCTCCTGTATTCCACGATCAGCTCCTTTGTTTTGTTCACATTAAGGGAGAGGTTGTTGTCCTGGCACCACACTGCCAGTTCTCTGACCTCCTCCCTATAGGCCGTCCCATCGCTGTTGGTGATCAGGCCTACCACTGTTGTGTCAACAGCAAACTTAATGATGGTGTTGGAGTCATGTTTGTCCACACAGTCGTGGGTGAACAGGGAATACAGGAGGGGACTAAGTACACACACCTGAGGGGCCCCAGTGTTGAGGATCAGCATGTCAGACATGTTGTTGCCTACTCTTACCACCTTGGGGCGGCCCGTCAGGAAGTCCAGGATCCAGTTGCAGAGGAAGGTGTTTAGTCCCAGAGTCCTTAGCTTAGTGGTGAGCTTTGAGGTCACTATGGTGTTGACCACTGAGCTGTAGTCAATGAACAGCATTCTCACATAGGTGTTCCTTTTGTCCAGGTGAGAAAGGGCAGTGTGGAGTGCGATTGAGATTGTGTCATCTGTGGATCTGTTGGGGTAGTATGCAAATTGGAGTGGGTCTAGGGTGTCCGGGAGGATGTTGTTGATGTGAGCCATGACCAGCCTTTCAAAGCACTTTATGGCTACAGACGTGAGTGCCACGGGGCGGTAATTATTTAGGCAGGTTACCTTTGCTTCCTTGGGCACAGGGACTATGGTGGTCGGCTTGAAACATGTAGGTATTACAGACTCGGTCAGGGAGAGGTTGAAAATGTCAGTAAAGACACTTGACAGTTGGTTCGCGCATGCTTTGAGTACATGTCCTGGTAATCCGTCTGGCCCAGCGGCTTTGTGAATGTTGACTTGTTAAAATGTTTTGTTCACATAGGCTACCGAGAGCGTTATCACACAGTCATTCAGAACAGCTGGTTCTCTCGTGCATGCTTCTGTGTTGCTTGCCTCGAAGCGAGCATAAAAGGCATTTAGCTCGTCTTGTAGGCTCGCGTCACTGGGCAGCTCACGTCTTGGTTTCCCTTTGTAATCCGTAATAGTTTTTAGGCCCTGCAACATTCGAAGAGCGCCAGCGCCAGTGTAGTAGGATCCAATCTTAATCCTGTATTGATGCTTTGCTTGTTTGATGGTTCGTCTGAGGGCATAGCGGGATTTCTTTTAACTGTCCGGATTAGTCTCCCACTCTATGAAAGCGGCAGCTTTAGCCTTTAGCTCGATGCGAATGTTGCCTGTAATCCATGGCATCTGGTTGGGATATGTACATACAGTCGATGCACGTCGTCGATGCACTTACTGATGAAGCCGATGACTGAGGTGGTGTACTCCTCAACGCCATTGGATGAATTCCAGAACATATTCCAGTCTGTGCTAGCAAAACAGTCCTGTAGAGTAGCATCCACTCATTCCTGTCTGTGCTAGCAAAACAGTCCTGTACAGTAGCATCCACGTCATCTGACACTTCCGTATTGAGCGAGTCACTGGTACTTCCTGCTTTAGTTTTTGCTTGTAAGCAGGAATCAGGATAGAATTATGTTCAGATTTACCAAATGGAGGCAGGGGAGAGCTTTGTATGCATCTCTGTGTGTGGAGTAAAGGTGGTCTAGGATTATTTTGTTTTTGGTTGCACATGTGACATGCTGGTAAAAATTTGGCAAATCTGATTTAAGTTTGCCTGCATTAAAGTCCCCGGCCACTAGGAGCGTCGCTTCTGGGTGAGCATTTTCATGTTTGCTTATGGCCTTATAGAGTTGGTTGAGAGCGGTCTTAGTGCCTGCTTTGTTCTGTGTTGGTAAATAGACGGCTACGAATAATATAGAGGCGAGCAATACCTCCAGACGTTTCTAATATTAGACATTGTGCACAAGCTGTTATTGACAAATAGACACACAACCCCACCACTTGTCTTACCAGAGGTAGCGTCTCTGTTCTGCCGGTGCATGGAAATTCCCACTCGCTCTATATTGTCCATATCGTCATTCAGCCACGTCTCGGTGAAGCATAAGATGTTACAGTTTTTGATGTCCCGTTGGTAGGATAATCTTAATCATAGGTCATCAATTTAATTTTCCAATAATTGCATGTTAGCAAGAAGAAAGGATGACAATGGGAGTTTCCTCGCTCTAATACGGATTCTCAGAAGGCTGCCCGATCTGCTGCCCCTTTTCCTGCATCTTTTCTTCATGCAAAATGCATATCCAGAAGATATTTTCGGTCATAAGAGATGGTAGCCGCAACATTATGTACACAATAAGTAAAAAAATAAGTTATACAAAAGGCAAAAAAACTAACAAAATAGCGCAATTGGTTGGGAGAATGTAAAACGTCAGCTATGTTCTTCGGCGCCATCTTCTAATACGAGACTGGACCCACTGGACCCGAGGGTAATAAAAGTGTGGAAGTGTGTGTGTAGGTGAGCACAAGTAAAAAATGAAACTAAAATGTTTGCTGTGTGACTTCTTTCTGTCTTCCTCCTTCTGTTTCAACATAGCACCGAGAACCTGTCTGTCTTCCTGTCTCCCACTATTCTTGCACTCTATGCCCTTTGTAGAGTGTGAAACTACACAATGTCTTGTGGGAACCTGCACAATGTTATTACAATACATTATTTAGATACCTAATTTCAATACATTGTAAAAATTCCGTACTTTCCCACACTCTACCCCAGCCAGGTGCAAATTGGGGGGGGGGGGGGGGGGCGTCTTCCACTTTGGACCCTCAGCCAGCCACAGGACCAAACTGTCAGTAGCCATCCCCAGGACTAGCCCGTCAGCATCCAACTCATCAGCAGCCTGCAGGAGGAGAAATATGGATGTAATTTAATTTATTTATTGAATGGTCTTCTTGTCCAAGGAATGAGCCACCCGCATGGGTGTCAATGTGATAAGGATGCAACCAGGGCCGACGTGGATTGTGGTTACTCATTTGCAGGACATAAAGTCTATTTTTGAACTGTTCATCCCAGACACCATCCAGAAAATCATTCTGGACTGCACTAATTGAGAGGGAAGGTGTGTTTTTGGAGAGAGATGGAAGGAGATGAACCAAACTCATTTACATGTATACTTTCGGGTTCTTATCCTTGCTGGTGTTTTCAGATCCAATGGGGAATTCACAGTATCCCTGTCGGATGCAGAAACTGGCAGAGAACTTTTCCCTGGAACATTGTCTTTGGAAAACTGCTTTACAACCCTGGGCCCAACGTTACTGTTTATGTGCAGTTTATGCCATTTAGGGGCCACTAGCTCTCCAGGCAGTACATATCGTCTAAACACGCAAAATATAGAATCAAAATCTGGGCTGACTGATGCTGCTTCATTATATGCGTGAAACTTGCAAGTGTATACAGGGAAGCCAGATGGAGGAGCCCCTGAGAAAAACCAAGGGATGTGAGTTGTACTAGACGTGACACAGGGACTCCATGGCCACAACATCACATGCGATAACTCTTTAAATTCGCACAAGCTGGGATAGGAGCTCCTCAAGAGGAAGCTGACAATAGTAGGAATAGTACGAAAAAACTAGCCAGAGCTCCCACCTCAGCTGTTGAATACACGGAGCAGGCCTATTAATTCCTCTAAGTTTGTGTTCACGGCCGACACATCCCTAGTGTCCTACGTGCCAAAGAAAGGCAAAAATGTGGTACTCATGAGTACGCTGCATAGGGATGGGAGAATATGTGGCCAGGAACATAAAAAACAGAAATCATAATAGATTACAATGCCACAAAAGAAGGAGTGGACAATTTAGACAATCTGGTAACTGGCTACAGCTGCAAAATAAAAACCCTACTCTGGCCACTTCTTCAAGACGCATTCTTCAACATCTTGGACATCTCGTCGTACAACGCGTTTGTCATCTGGATGGCGTTGAACTCAGATTGGAACAGCAGTCGAGCAACTGGGCAAGGCATTGGTAAGACCTCAAATCCAGAGGAGGCAACATATCCCAAGGACCTCAGCTTCTGCAGCCATCGTGATGAGGATTCAGGAGGAGGATGCTGGTGCCCCATCCGCCCAACCCACAGAACCAACAACTCCAGTACCGGAATTAAGTGTGAGTGATGTCGTTGCATGTATGTGTCTGACTCTCCTACCTGGGCCTGCTGTAACTGCATATGTGGGTGAGTGAGATGTTAGTCAAATTCTTGAACCTAGTGTTTCATCATTCTAGATTGCAGCCGGTAGCAACAAGAAGTGCTGTGGTGTGTGTGGACCCAAAAAGGACAGGAAGACACAGTACACGTGCATCAAGGGAAATAAATACATTTGCAATAAACATTATTTATTCCACCCATGTCTTGATTATAATTGTTTTTTGTTTACAAAAATCGAATTTGATTAAAAAAAGCGAATAGTGCTTTAATTGATAAATGTGATCTAGCAGAGGTAAATGGCAAATATTAACCATGTATGCTGTCTATATTGCTTGTAATTGATAGAAGTCAACATCTAAGCATTAAGTATTAAGTATTTTATGTACATTGTTATGGCTGAATTGTTTTAAAAACCCAATAATGTTGTGGGTCCATCAGACACGCAAAAATTGAGTGAATAACAAAAACATGAACACCACACAAGGGTTAAGTTCTTCTTGCTCTGACTGGGAAGGCCCTGTCAGCCACATATATATAATTTATCAGAGAGCAGAGCTGTCTCTCCCTCCAGTGGCAAAATCAATGAGATGTGTTATCTAACCCAGATGAGAGTCCTCGTTGGGTCCGGGTCTCTCAATATCATCTTCAGACCTGGTCAGATTTTCCCCTAGTACTAATAGCAGGTTAGGAGTACTAATATAGCAGGTTAGGATAATTAACGTAGCAGGTTAGGATAATTAACATATTGGGTTAGGGGAATGAGGTTAAGGTTAGGAAAAGGGTTTGGATTTTGCTACAATACTAGTTGACCCATAGAATGAGAAAGCAGCTAGGATCCAATAGAAAGAGAAGTAAGACGGGGCTTGGTGTCCCGGAGCGTTTCTTCCCTGGCGTTTCCCTGGTTGCAGGTCAGGGGCAGACCCTTCTCCTTGCTTTAGCGCTCAGGTATTAGACTCAGGGGTGTTTGTGTGGGTCTTTCTGCAGTTTTTGAGAATTTTTCTCTTGTAGCCGTTAGGTTGCTACAGAACTTAGGATATTATTTTGTCAATTGTAGCCAAAATGTGTAAATATATGTAATTATCCATTTTGCAGTGGGCCTGTTCAACCTTGTGCCCGAAACCCAACTAACCAGGCTGCTGGGCTTAGCAGTATACATTAGTTGAAATGAAGGCACAGACAATTTTTTTTACAATATTTAAGAAATAACATTTTATTTGTGATTTATAAACAAAACACAATACCAGATTCATCAAATAATAAAAAAGACAAATCACTATATCACCATTACATTGATGAGCAGGTGTACAAAAGGTTATTAATAGATCTGCAATGTCACAGTGGACTGCTGAGTGCCATCCAGGCACCAGATGACTCAGGAAACATTAACTACACACAAGCATAGAGTACATCAAGATTAGCATCTTTTATGGACAATTTTGTTAGAGTTTTTTTCTCAACATTATAAAAACATTTTCAAAGGTGTTGGGGATATATATCGAAGGTGAATAAATGATTCAGTATTACGTTACAGTGTTTCTTTGATCATCAGTTCATAGCTTAACACAAGGTAAAGGACTCATTTTGTAATCCTCAAAAATCATAAGGGCATAAACAAAAAAAGCATTTCATAGCATAACTACAGCATTACTTATATTTAGAAGGTTATTTTAATTGAACTTCAACAGAATAAAAACAAGTGATTCCCTGCTTGTCTAGGAATACATAGTATGTGCGTATTTGTGTTCATGTGTGTTTTCGAGAGTGAGTATGTATACATATTTTAGCAGAGATGATGGTCATATCTCTGAATTTGTGATAAATGGTTGAAGGAAATGAAACATATCTATCTATATAGATCTATATATATATTTCCTTTGCTTATAACATGCAAACAGCCACTTAGTGATCTGACAGCACAGATTCACACCTGAAGGGGGAGCACGTGTATAATGTGGGGGGATTCAGTCCAATAGCAGCGCTAGCATCATCCCTCTGTCCCCTCTGATTGGTCAGATATCAGCCAGGAAGAGGAAACAGAGAGGTGAGTAGGCGATGCTGTGGAATTAGCCCTCACACATACTGAGTTCATTATGGGGATGCTCTATTCTGGAGAAGACTCAATGCTGTTGATGCTTCCTTTTCATCACAAAATATGAGTAAAGAATTTAACACAGCAACAAAGCTCTCCAGGGAATGTCTGTGGACTGGAGTGCCCATCACTACAAATCCACTTCTCTCTCCTTGCCTCTATGTCCTTCCATCCCTCTTTTTCTCTCCATCTGGAAAGAAGGAAGCCAGTCCATAAGCTCCTTATGTTTGCCCCACTACCCTGTGTGTAACTGGTGGAAGAGACGGCAACTTGTCCCCAAAACAGTGCTAAGAACGTTGATATTTCAGTAGCAAGGCTCGGTTAAAGCTAACAGAAAGTGTGTGAGTGTGTTATACAAGTTCATTCTGTTGCTGTGTTTGCAGAGGAACAAGTTATCAGAAGTTAAGAGTGTCTTTGAGAGAGGCCTCCTGAACATGGTGATCGGAGGACGGAGGAGAGGCGTCAACAGACGAGGCGTGTGAGTGAATCCTACTAGCACCAAAGTGGGCAAGGTAAGGAGGCGGGGCTTAAAGAACTACTGAACATTGACTATTGAACATTGACTGACAGAAGTGGGGGGGGATCAGACTTGAACAGAAATGAAACAACAAGCAAGAGTTCCTGTCATATATTACACTCCCATAGAAAAGAGGCCACTGAAATAGGCCTCAGTCTTTTGGCTGAGTTAGACCTGTACACTATCCAGAGAGGTGTCTACCTGTCCGCCCTGACTGTCTAATATGTGTGTGTGTGTGTGTGTGTGTGTGTGTGTGTTTTGTAGAAAAAAATACTCAATTTTTCGCACAAGGCTTCCATCTTACTGTAGATGAGAGCCTCTGTGTCACTCTTTGTCAGATTGAGCTCCTCCTCTCCCCCTCCAATCAGGAGAGCAGAGGAGGCAAGTGGCAGAGTAAAGACAGAGATGCCAACAAGGAGCCAGAAGGGCCAGGGAGGAGGGTCCCATTTCAAGCAAGTTTGGGGAGGCGGGCTGGCTGGCAGGACTATAGCACCACCATTAATAGGGTATGTGAGGTTTCTCTCACATACTGTATGGCATTTTATATATGAAACATCTGGGTATCGGTAGTTGATTGCATTATCATCTTTATAGAAAGGTTATTCGAATCAAATAGATTTTTGTGGAATTTTCAGCAAATGTCTGGTAAATGAGAGCCTATTAAATATATTTAAAAATACTGTTTTATAGCCAGAGGTATGGAAGCTTCAGAGGGCCAATCTGACAGAGGCTACTATTGGCTGCTTACATGTTTTGTAGAGATAGGCCTCTGCTAATGGGGACTTGGCTGGGCAGACTTAACTATGCAATCACAACACATGGAAACTCTCCTGATTCAAAAATATACATTTGGCTTTTTGTCTTGCAGCTGTTATTTGGACTTTAGTTGGTAGCTCTGTTTTCATATCTCCCCTTTCTTCTCTACTCGTCCACATCCTCCTTCCCCTTTTCTTTCTTGTCTTTCTTCTCCTTCTTCTTCTTTTTCTTCTTCTTGGCTTCCTCCTTCTTGCCGAAGGAAATGAAATCACTCTTGTCATCCTCTCCTCCCGGGCCCTGGCGGATTGAGAGGATGGCGGGAGAGCCGGGAATGATGAAGGCTTCGGGGGGAATGTCTCCAGGCTTCAGGACCTGAGGGGGGCCGTAGCCAGGGCCAGCCCCGTAACGGAAGTGCCAGCTGTTACTGTCGATGCCAGCTCCAACCGGAGGGGACAGCTCACCCCCCTCACCATCTACAAGAGAGAAAGAGAAGAAACAGAGAGAGATAGAAGAGCTATGTCTTATTCATTATCATCTTCATCACTATTATTCATTACCACAGTGAGATTCTGAACATACCAGCATATTCATAAATTGAGCCTTATTCAGTCTCCTATTTCTGGCTGAGGTAAAGTGTTACCACAGCTGTAATACGGCCAGTGGTGTAAAGTACATAAGTAAAAATACTTTAAAGCACTATTTCAGTAGTTTTTTGGGGTATCTGTACTTTACTATTTCAATTTTTGATCACTTTTACTTCACTACATTTCTAAAGAAATATTGTACTTTTTACTCCATATATTTTCCCTGACACCCACATATATTTTGATATGCTTAGCAGGACAGGAAAATGGTCCAACTCACACATTCATCAAGAGAAAATCCCTGGTCATCCCTACTGCCTCTGATCTAGCGGACTTACTAAACACAAATGCTTAATTTGTAAATGATGTCTGAGTGTTGGAGATAGCCCTTGGCTATCAGTACATAAAAATATAAGAACATTGGGCCGTCTGGTTTGCTTAATTTAAGACATTTGAAATGATTTATACTTTTACTTTTGATACTTAAGTATATTTTAGCAATTACATATACTATTTATATTTAAGTATATTTCAAACCAAATACTTTTAGATCTTTACTCAAGTAGTATTTTACTGGGCGACTTTCATTTTTACTTGAGTCATTTTCTATTAAGGTATCTTTACTTTTACTCAAGTATGACAACTGGATACAGCATAGATAAGCAAAATAATTCAATCCAGAGGCACACCGGTAAACTAAAGAAGGGGAAAGTGATTGCAGGGAGTATAACTTTATCAGCCAGTGGTGCAGCTGAGAACACAATGTTAGACTAAACAGACGTGACCTTTAACGGCAGAGAGGTACTGGGATGTTTAACACTTGTGACGTGACAAGAATTAGCACGTAAGGATGACAGGAACTGTGAAAACCCAGCACTAACCTAATCCCACTCTCACAAGGGCTCGACACAGCAGTGGAAAAAGAGAGAGAATCTGATATAATATGCAATCATGAATATGACAGAGAGAGAGAGAGAGAAGCAGGGCAAGCGGAAGAGACAATGAAAAAAAAAGACCAAGAGAGCCTAGAGAGGGTGAACTGAAGTACTAAGAGAATGAGACCCTATTCTCCTTTCATTTAGCATAGAGTATAATGCAAGATATGAAAGAAATGTAATTACAACCAGCAGGCAAGAGACAGAGAGGCATACGAAGGGAGACAGCGATTGAGGGGAAGAACAATGCAGAAAAATAAGAGGGGAAATGAGAAGGCGTTAGTAAGGAAAAGAAAGAGTGAGGTGATGTTCTCTGGGCTCGACAGATACAGTGCTCTCAGTCCCACAACAGCTTCTCTGGGCTCGGCAGACACAGTGTTCTCAGTCCCACAACAGCTTCTCTGGGCTCGGCAGACACAGTGCTCTCAGTCCCACAACAGCTTCTCTGTCCTCGGCAGACACAGTGCTCTCAGTCCCACAACAGCTTCTCTGGGCTCGGCAGATACAGTGCTCTCAGTCCCACAACAGCTTCTCTGGGCTCGGCAGACACGGTGCTCTCAGTCCCACAACAGCTTCTCTGGGCTCGGCAGACACGGTGCTCTCAGTCCCACAACAGCTTCTCTGGGCTCGGCAGACACGGTGCTCTCAGTCCCACAACAGCTTCTCTGGGCTCGGCAGACACGGTGCTCTCAGTCCCACAACAGCTTCTCTGGGCTCGGCAGACACAGTGCTCTCAGTCCCACAACAGCTTCCCTGGGCTCGGCAGACACAGTGCTCTCAGTCCCACAACAGCTTCTCTGGGCTCGGCAGACACAGTGCTCTCAGTCCCACAACAGCTTCTCTGGGCTCGGCAGACACAGTGCTCTCAGTCCCACAACAGCTTCTCTGGGCTCGGCAGACACAGTGCTCTCAGTCCCACAACAGCTTCTCTGGGCTCGGCAGACACAGTGCTCTCAGTCCCACAACAGCTTATCTGGGCTCGGCAGACACAGTGCTCTCAGTCCCACAACAGCTTCTCTGGGCTCGGCAGACACAGTGCTCTCAGTCCCACAACAGCTTCTCTGGGCTCGGCAGACACAGTGCTCTCAGTCCCACAACAGCTTCTCTGGGCTCGGCAGACACAGTGCTCTCAGTCCCACAACAGCTTCTCTGTCCTCGGCAGACACAGTGCTCTCAGTCCCACAACAGCTTCTCTGGGCTCGGCAGACACAGTGCTCTCAGTCCCACAACAGCTTCTCTGTCCTCGGCAGACACAGTGCTCTCAGTCCCACAACAGCTTCTCTGGGCTCGGCAGACACAGTGCTCTCAATCCCACAACAGCTTCTCTGGGCTCGGCAGACACAGTGCTCTCAGTCCCACAACAGCTTCTCTGGGCTCGGCAGACACAGTGCTCTCAGTCCCACAACAGCTTCTCTGGGCTCGGCAGACACAGTGCTCTCAGTCCCACAACAGCATCTCTGGGCTCGGCAGACACAGTGCTCTCAGTCCCACAACAGCTTATCTGGGCTCGGCAGACACAGTGCTCTCAGTCCCACAACAGCTTCTCTGGGCTCGGCAGACACAGTGCTCTCAGTCCCACAACAGCTTCTCTGGGCTCGGCAGACACAGTGCTCTCAGTCCCACAACAGCTTCTCTGGGCTCGGCAGACACAGTGCTCTCAGTCCCACAACAGCTTCTCTGTCCTCGGCAGACACAGTGCTCTCAGTCCCACAGCAGCTTCTCTGGGCTCGGCAGACACAGTGCTCTCAGTCCCACAACAGCTTCTCTGTCCTCGGCAGACACAGTGCTCTCAGTCCCACAACAGCTTCTCTGGGCTCGGCAGACACAGTGCTCTCAGTCCCACAACAGCTTCTCTGGGCTCGGCAGACACAGTGCTCTCAGTCCCACAACAGCTTCTCTGGGCTCGGCAGACACAGTGCTCTCAGTCCCACAACAGCTTCTCTGGGCTCGGCAGACACAGTGCTCTCAGACCCACAACAGCTTCTCTGGGCTCGGCAGACACAGTGCTCTCAGTCCCACAACAGCTTCTCTGGGCTCGGCAGACAGTGCTCTCAGTCCCACAACAGCTTCTCTGGGCTCGGCAGACACAGTGCTCTCAGTCCCACAACAGCTTCTCTGGGCTCGGCAGACACAGTGCTCTCAGTCCCACAACAGCTTCTCTGGGCTCGACAGACACAGTGCTCTCAGTCCCACAACAGCTTCTCTGGGCTCGACAGACACAGTGCTCTCAGTCCTACAACAGCTTCTCTGGGCTCGACAGACACAGTGCTCTCAGTCCCACAACAGCTTCTCTGGGCTCTGACCTACTTTTTACCTGTGTTTTATTTAGATCAAACTAAGGCACTGCAAAGAGATTATTTTTGTTTTTCATTTGTAGGTTAATTATGGAATGGCTGGAGTGCCTAATTGAATTCATGCATGGTCCCACAGGGACGTTGTACTCAAATATAGCCTACTATTCTGACAAGATCCTTAAAGTGAAACTGTGTGTGTGTGTGTGTGTGTGTGTGTGTGTGTGTGTGTGTGTGTGTGTGTGTGTGTGTGTGTGTGTGTGTGTGTGTGTGTGTGTGTGTGTGTGTGTGTGTGTGTGTGTGTGTGTGTGTGTGTGTGTGCATGCCTGCAATGACTGTAATATACAATGCAAGAGCTCTCAGAAATAAAGTAAATAAAATGAAACAAACACATAGATCCGCTTTGACTCCCTCTTCAGTACTTTAGGTTCCCTAGGGCTTGATGGAGCTAGTACCGACACCCTCTTCAGTACTTTAGGTTCCCTAGGGCTTGATGGAGCTAGTACCGACACCCTCTTCAGTACTTTAGGTTCCCTAGGGCTTGATGGAGCTAGTACCGACACCCTCTTCAGTACTTTAGGTTCCCTAGGGCTTGATGGAGCTCGTATGACTCCCTCTTCAGTACTTTAGGTTCCCTAGGGCTTGATGGAGCTAGTATGACTCCCTCTTCAGTACTTTTGGTTTCCTATGGCTTGATGGAGCTAGTACCGACACCCTCTTCAGTACTTTTGGTTTCCTAGGGCTTGATGGAGCTAGTATGACTCCCTCTTCAGTACTTTTGGTTTCCTAGGGCTTGATGGAGCTAGTATGACTCCCTCTTCAGTACTTTTGGTTTCCTATGGCTTGATGGAGCTAGTACCGACACCCTCTTCAGTACTTTTGGTTTCCTAGGGCTTGATGGAGCTAGTATGACTCCCTCTTCAGTACTTTAGGTTTCCTAGGGCTTGATGGAGCTAGTATGACTCCCTCTTCAGTACTTTTGGTTTCCTAGGGCTTGATGGAGCTAGTATGACACCCTCTTCAGTACTTTAGGTTCCCTAGGGCTTGATGGAGCTAGTATGACTCCCTCTTCAGTACTTTAGGTTCCCTAGGGCTTGATGGAGCTAGTATGACACCCTCTTCAGTACTTTAGGTTCCCTAGGGCTTGATGGAGCTAGTATGACTCCCTCTTCAGTACTTTTGGTTCCCTAGGGCTTGATGGAGCTAGTACGACACCTTCTTCAGTACTTTAGGTTCCCTAGGGCTTGATAAAGCCAGTATGACTGAACAGCTCAGATAATTGTGGCACGCAGCCATAACAATTATTTTACAGTAGAAACTAAATTAAACCTCTGTCCCTGGTTAGTGTGGGGAAGTTATTACAGTACAACACCATTACCACACCTAAAGTACATCACTTTCCTCAAGCCCACTGTGATTGTGTTAATGGAGGTAGCTTATACTGATCAACAACATTTTGAGTGCATTGATTATTTGTCAAAGCAGGTCAGTTGAGCTTGCCATTGGTTTGGAGAGGGCCACATGTTTGAAAGTGGTGTGTATAGATGGAATAATCTAATGTATTTAGCAAATGTGCACCTATTGAAAGAAACCAACAAACAGTTCTACACCTGTACTTCCTCTTCTTTTTCTGTTTTTATCTCCCCCTCTCTTCATCTCTTTTGCGTGTCTACATGAGAGAGTTGTATCAATTTGCCTGTGGAAGATGTGGCAGAGTCTTTTGTGAGTCTAATTCTCGGCGGGGGCTATGCGGGAGCAGGCGTGACACGCTCTGCACACACAGTGTCTTTGTATCTCCAGTAATATGGAGGCTTATTTGGAGCTCTGCTCTACCCTGACCATTTCCTATTTCCCCCTCCGCAAACATCATATTAAAATGAACATGCTGTGGCTGCTGATTTGCAGGTTACTATAGCTTTCTGTAAGGAGGTTACCATGGTACCCAGCTGTCTGGGGTGGTTCTAGCCTCATTTCAGCACCCAGTGTTCTACATTCAAGTCCATTATTCCTGGTCCAATCTGGGTTACTCCTCAACCCAATCTTCTTTTTTGTTCTACACAACCCAATTTAAAGAGCATGCGTTAGCTTAAGGTTTCAGAATATGAGTGTGTGTTTATGTTATTTGTGTGAGTGTGTTTTATTTGTATTATTCTACACTATGTATTCTGTGTGTGTGTGTGTGTGTGTGTGTGTGTGTGTGTGTGTGTGTGTGTGTGTGTGTGTGTGTGTGTGTGTGTGTGTGTGTGTGTGTGTGTGTGTGTGTGTGTGTGTGTGTGTACATGCTGTATCCGCATTCTTTATGAATCCATTTTTCTCTTAAAAGCTCACTGTTTATCTTTCTTACTTTTCCACCTCCATTTTCATTCTTATCCATGTCTGACTGTTCACTCTTTCCTCTTAACACCTATCCATCTCTTCTCTTCTCTCTGTCTCTCTCTCCTCCCTTCCTCTCTGTTTCTCTGTCATCCTCTAAATCTTCCATTCAGGTTTTGAATGGTTGCCGTGGAAACTGCCTTCACCCACTCCCTGTTGATGTAGGCTGGTGCAGCAATCTCTCAGTTAGACAGCGTTGCCTAGAAACAAGTCACATAGCTTTCCCTAGCAAGTACTGCAGGGCCCTGACAATCCTAAACCTTTCTCTTTCTCCAAACCCCCATACCTCTCTTTCCTTTACCATCCTTGTCATTTGTGTCTCTCTTTTGTTCTCTCCCAAATTACTCAGAATTCCAATAGTACTCTAAAAAAGATGGCTGTCTTGCCATGCCTTATTCAATACCCTCTCTATCTAACTCTGTGTCTGATCTTAATCCAACCGTGCCTCCTTCCCCTTTCTCTGCAGGTAACTCAAATGAATCACATTGAGGAAGTATACTCTCTCTTTGAGGTGCAATAGCTCTACTATGCAGTATGTGAATTCTTTCCTTTACACTTCCAACCCTACTTGATACAACATTTAGAAACAAAGCCAATCCTGCTATATGACATCATATATACTGTATACTGTATAAACCATTGCTTTGCTTACTTCCCCTATTATGAAAACTGTCTCACCCTGCAGCATACCAGGATGTAGCACTAAGCCCCTATTAACCCTGCATGACATTTCTGATAAGCCTGCAGTACACTCTGCATGTCCTCTACCTCCACAGAGTATTGGATTCTCTGCAAGACCACAGTGTAAATTTTCCATAAGCTCAAAAAAATGTCAGTCAGTAAGAAAAAAAAAATCAATAGCTTGATACTCTCTCCCGCTCTCAATCGTTACCCCTACTCTCTCTGTCCCTCTCGTTAACCCTACTCTCTCTCTCCCTCAATCTCCAAACTCAATTTCAGCTTGTGCAGACACACACATATAAACAGACACACTTCAGTCCATCACGTGATGATACCTCAACCACCTTAGGGTCCTACACCTGTTCTCTAACTCCTGTCACTGGACAGTAAATGGATGAGTCCTCAGCCTGGGCTGGCAGGCATTAGAGAGGAGGCAGGCAGCTGACAGGAACACCAAACCAGCGCCTAGGCATTCTGACAACCCCTCAGAATACAACCACAGGAACGAACCAGTCAACTGTGATCAAGTCAGCCCTCTGTCTCTCTCACTCGCTGTCTAGTTATCCCTCTCTTCACTACCAGACAGATTCCTAAAATAGTCTTCAAAGGCGATTGTTTTCGCTCCATTTTATCTAAGATACTGTGTATATGGACAAATTAATGCCTTGCTTTCTCTCTTCTTTTGTCAGTGGCAATGGTTTCAAATGTACCACTCCCAACAGCACCCCATCACAACTATTAAGTCAGGCATGGTGGAGTGTCACACTTCACTTCACCTATCAAAGTCTGTCCCAATTTCCCCTACCGTACCAACAGACAGATATAAGCCCACATTTGCTTGTCTTGTAACAGCTTCTCATTGGCTCTTTTATTTTGGCAGATTGTGTTGCTGTCTGTCATTGGCCTTCCTCTAGTCTTTCCAGCAAGCTCCCTCTGGAGTCTCAGTACTAATGCTTAGCATTCATCTGGCAGGGATTCTAAAAGGTCACCTGCATGTTTCCCACCTGACTTCCTTATTTCTATTTATCTTCTGTCATTTCACATCACTATGTGTGCAGAGTGCCTCCATTACAGGAGCGGGCAGCAGATAAACACTGTGTGCTTTTGACCCCCACCCAGCCAGCCATTTCACCTGCAGCACTGGACACTGTGGGCCAGTTCTGGACCAGCATCCCCTGGGCTCCCTGCATCACTGACGATTCCTCCATATGGACCGAGCTGGAACACAAAACACACATTCGCATATGCTCATTAGATACATCAATATTATCCCCTGTCGTATCAACACATTAATGAGCTGAAAGTAAAGTACAGTTTTGGTCATAGCCTATCAAAACCAGCCAGATGTGTGTGCTGGCCCACCAGGTTGTTTAGAAAAACTCAAACGTTCTGATTGATGGCATAACAATAGGCTACCAACTCAGTCCTTGGTCAGTTTTGCTGCCTGATGTCATAACTCAGGTCTGTACCGTCTGATTGATGACATCACCATAAACTACCAACTCAGTTCTTTGTCATAGATTTCCCGTACGATGTCATAATTCAGGACTGAATATTCCCGATTCATGACATCACAAATAGCTGCCAATTAAGTTTGTATTCAAGTATAATTACGGGTGATGTCATAACTTGAGTTCAGGTGACAATTTATATTTTGACCATCATTCTCTGAGTATGGATCACCTAAAGCCTATGAATTGTTTTTGCAACCCTCAAGCTACCAACATATTTTACATATACCGAAGAAGAAACTATTGGAAAAAACAACAATAATAACAAAATATCAACTTATGTCTTATCAAAACACCATTAGACATGTAATAAATAAGTAAAGACTAAAACAAACTTATTTTAGCAAAATTATCATTCATTTGCATATTCTGGAAAACGAAAATATGAATTTTTCTTTTATATAAATGTGTAGTTTTACAAAGTACAATCCACATTAGTAATTAAAAGCTCATTTATGAGCATTAGCATCGCTGTTAGTGAAACAATGGTAGTGGTAGGGGCTTTGGCAGCATGCTTCAAAAAGCATGCCCACATGTTCTAAGTCACTTCAAAGCAAATGATATAGCAACCAAATCATAACAAGTTGCACACATAGAATATTGGAGGATATTATAAGAATTCTGGTATTTATATCCCATTTTCAGTAGAATAAAGCATTTTTGGAGAATAACTTTGGTTTTGTACACAGTCATTTGATGTGGTATTGAAAAGTACAATCTTAAGCAAGTACATGGGGAGCTAGCTGCAGTGTATCTCTGCAGGTGATCTGTCTATCTGGTCAAAATGAATGATACAGGTCCCCTTCCACCCTCTGATGATGTGTACTACTTAATAGTATGTCTCCAGGGAAACCTAGATTCAAATAAAGGTCCAATTTATCAAATTACTATAGGGCAGGGTTTCCGAAACTCGGTCCTCAGGACCCCTAGGGGTGTACTTTTGGGTTTCTGCACTACACAGCTGATCAGCTGTGTAATGTTATAGCAAAAACCAAAACGAGCACCCCTTGGGGTCCCGAGGACCGAGTATAGGAAGTGCTGGTATAGGGGGAATTGTGTGTTTTTGGCTAGGGTCAAAATGACCCCAAAGGACTAGAAATGAGATTTTGAAAGTCCATATAGATACAGAAAAACTAAACAATGATTTAGATTTGTTAAGAACAACTTGATTGACAAAGTCTAGGCTATGCAGAGTGCCCAGAAACGCTACCATCCGTTTTTCAGGGATACAGTATTTTCAACCTAACTTCCAATTACTCTGAAAAATTAAAGTGGAACCTCTACTCAGGCGTCTTTTTACGCTTACTACGTTAGGTTAGACAAAATCATGAACATTTTGAAGAATTTAATAAACTACTTTTGGGATATGATAAAAACGCCCCTCTGGGGTCAAAACCCCAGTCGGTAAGCTTAAGGGTTAGAAGTTGAAATACATGTCAAGGAAGTGACTCCCATAGTCCAGCCAATAAATAAAAAAATACTCTCCAAAAAGGAAATGGAAACAGACGATACACTTTCAATATCAAAAGAACTATACAATCAGACACCCACAGACCCACTCTCATATACACTTCCTCCTCTAAAGCTCTAATTATCCCTTCAAGGTTGACACCATGCTTTTAATCAGTCTTGTTTAGGTAAGCCGGCAGCATTTCATTTGGTGGATGTTTCCAGTGTGCCAGTATAATCACAGTTTGATGTGTATCTGGGAACGTGTGTGTGTGTGTGTGTGTGTGTGTGTGTGTGTGTGCTGGCGTGCGTGCGTGCGTGTGTGTGTGTGTCTGTTAAGGTGCGTGCAAATATCTTTGCACACTGATGTGTCTCTGGTCTGTGTAACTTAAAAATCTGGCTTGCCTTGGGTTATCATGGTCTGTTGTGTATCACTTCACCTCCCATCAGATGTGTTGACTGAGAGGCAGAGCGACAGAGGAAACATCACATAAACATGCTGCTACTCTCTGTTTATTGTCTATACATGGTCGCTTTAACTCTACCTGCATGGGCGTATTACCTCAATTGCCTCGACTGACCGGTGCCCCCCACATTGACTCTGTGCCGGCACCCCCTGTATATAGCCTCGCTATTGTTATTTTACTGCTGCTGTTTAATTATTTGTTAATTTTAATTTTATTACACATTTTTTGATTATCTATTTTTTCCTTAACACTTTTTTTCCCTTAAAACTTATTAAAGCATTGTTGGTTAAGGGCTTGTAAGTAAGCATTGCACTATAAGGTCTACACCTGTTGTATTCGGCACATGTGACAAATGCAATTTGATTTGATTTGAGGAGGAGAGAAGGACAGGAAAGAAAGGGAGGGAAGGAGTCAGATGGAGAGAGCAGGTGTGATGGGATTGAAAGAAAGAGGTGAGATGTAAAAATAGGGATGGGAGGTGGTAGTTACATAGAGGCATGAGAATGAAAGAGGAGAGAGAAGGAGAGAGATGAGAGAGAGAAGGAGAGAGATGAGAGAGAGAAGGAGAGAGATGAGCGAGAGAAGGAGAGAGATGAGAGAGAGAAGGAGAGAGATGAGAGAAGGAGAGAGATGAGAGAAGGAGAGAGATGAGAGAGAGAAGGAGAGAGATGAGAGAGAGAAGGAGAGAGATGAGAGATGAGAGAGAAGGAGAGAGATGAGAGAGAAGGAGAGGATGAGAGAGAGGAGAGAGATGAGAGAGAGATGAGAGAGAGGAGGAGAGAGATGAGAGAGAGAAGGAGAGAGATGAGAGAGAGAAGGAACAAAGCGAGTGTGAGAGGAATGGTAAGCAGAGGAAAACAGAACGCTCTGACGATCTACTCCAAGTTCCTTATCATATTATATACAGTGCCTTCGGAAAGTATTCAGACCCAGTTACTTTTTCCACCTTTTGTTATGTTACAGCCTTATTCTAAAAATGATTTAATTCATAAATCTACACTAAATACCCCATAATGACAAAAAAAAACATTTTTTTTTAAATTTAGCAAATTAATAAAAAATAATAAACTGAAATATCTTATTTATATGTATTCAGACCCTTCGCTACGAGACTCAAAATTGAGCTCAGTTGCATTGACCATCCTTAAAAGCTCCTGTTTCAATTGATCATCCTTGAAATGTTTCTACAACTTAATTGGAGTCTACCTGTGGTAAATTCAATTGATTGGACATGATTTTTAAAAGGCACACACCTGTCTATATAATGTCCCACAGTTGACAGTGCATGTCAGAGCAAAAACCAACCCATGAGGGTGAAAGAATTGTCTGTAGAGCTCAGAGACAGGATTGTGTCAAGGCACAGATCTGGATTAGGCTACCAAAAACATTATGCAGCATTGAAGGTCACCAAGAATACAGTGGCCTCCATTTCTTAAATGGAAGAAATATGGAACCACCAAGACTCTTCCTAGAGCTGGCCTCCCGGCCAAACTGAACAATCGGGGTAGAAGGGCTTTGGTCAGGAGGTGACCAAGAAACCGATGTTCCCTCTGACAGTGCTCCAGAGCTCCTCTGTGGTGATGGCTGAACCTTCCAGAAGGACAACCATCTCTACAGCACTCTACCAATCAGGCCTTTATAGTAGAGTGGCCAGACGGAAGCCACTCCTCAATAAAATGCACATGACAGCCTGCTTGGAGTTTTCCAAAAGGCACCTAAAGACTCTCAGACCATGAGAAACAAGCTTCTCTGGTCTGATGAAACCAAGATTGAACTCTTTGGCCTGAATGCCAAGCGTCACATCTGGAGGAAACCTGGCCTCATCCCTACGGTGAAGCATGCTGGTGGCAGCATCATGCTGTGGGGATGTTTTTCAGCGGCAGGTACTGGGAGACTAATCAGGATTGAGGGAAAGATGAACGGAGCAAAGTACTTAGAGATCCTTGATGAAAACATGCTCCAGAGCACTCAGGACTTCAGACTGGGGCGAAGGTTCAACTTCCAACAGGACAACAACCCTAAGCACACAACCAAGACAATGCAGGAGTGGCTTTGGGACAAGTCTCTAAATGTCCTTGAGTGGCCCAGCCAGAACTCGGACCTGAACCCGATCGAACATCTCTGGAGAGACCTGAAAATAGCTGTGCAGCGACGCTCCCCATCCAACCTGACAGAGCTTGAGAGGATCTGCAGAGAAGAGTGGGAGAAACTCCCAAAATACACATGTGCCAAGCTTGTAGTGTCATACCCAAGAAGACTCAAGGCTGTAATCGCTGCCAAAGGTGCTTCAGCAAAGTACTGAGTAAAGGGTCTGAATACTTATGTTAATGTGATATATAAAAACCTGTTTTTGCTTTGTCATTATGGGGTGTTGTGTGTAGATTTATGAAAAAAAATGTTTTTAATCCATTTTAGAATAAGGCTGTAGCATAACAAAATGTGGAAAAAGTCAAGAGGTCTGAATACTTTCTGAATGCACTGTACGTCAACCCTTATCCACTCTTTGTCACAACTAACCATGCTACTCCAATATTCACAATCACTACCACATCTAATGAACACACAAACCTGAGGGCATGTATGAGTCACAGATGCATTAAGGACTGCATTATTTGTCTTGGCAACCACACATACGGAAAAAGCCCATTAACATAAAAACACAGACACACCCAAACACGCACCCTTTTTCCTAAACATGCATAATAAATGTAAAGCATGTAGGCCTGCAGAGGAGCAGCTAGCCCTGGCTGTAGCCTCTGCAATGCAGCTCACAGTGTATATTCTCCCTCTGCTTTATGAACTGTATGCCATCCTGCCCTCTGCTGCAATACACATCATTCAGAGAGAGATGTGGCCATTTATAGTGGGTTTCCCATTGGGTGATGTTGGGTGAGGGATATTAACTGAGGGGTGTGGGTGGGGGTGTGTCAGAATGGGGTGTCTGGAGGATGTGTGTGGGTGGAGAATATGGAAGCAAGGGTTTGGATTGGCTGTGTGCAGAAAGAGCTATAGGGAGTGTGCCATTTGAAACTGCTGCAGCAATGCCAAGATGGTGGATGAGAGTGTTGAGAGTTCATGAGAGTTCATGAGAGTCTATGTCACCATGATATGATACACAATCTCTCTGCATACCAGATAAAGCATCAATCCAATATATCAAAATATCCTACTCAAATGCATTAAATCCAAACCGGAAAATCAGACTCCATTGAGATACTACACAAAAGGAGGACCTGCACTCTTAGCAGATGATTGCGTAATTGTTGTAGAATGGCTAAATTGTATGCAGGGGAGAAGCATTGCCCCTGGAGGAGAATATTAATGTGTTTGTATAGCAGTGCTGTTATTAATCTAAAATGTCTTCTGCCGTCTGTGTTCACACCCTCTCCCCTTCCCTTCCCCTTCCCTCAACACACACACACGCACACACACACACACACAGACACAGACACAGACACAGACACACACACACACAGACACAGACACACACAGACACACACAGACACACACACACACACACACACACACACACACACACACACACACACACACACACACACACACACACACACACACACACACACACACACACACAGACTAGGGTTGAATGGCGGGAACCCGGTTACCAAGATTTACAGCCCAAAAACACTCCCTTTTCCCGTGGTAAATAACTGCGAGAAACCAGAAAGTATAATACATTATTTATATGAACAGCATGGGGTGAAACGGAACTGTTAAATTATATGTGATGTCTAAATCTGGCTTCTCTAAAGCCTCTGCATGATGAATCAACAGACAGACAGCCCATCTCAGTATGGAGTGCAGTTCACAATGCATGAAGACCCATCATCTCATCATGGGAACTCTTTTTCTTGTGAAAGGTAGGCCTACATTGTCTGCAGCATAGCCTATGCTACAGTAAAATAAACACAGAATGAGCGTCTAATTTACCTGTCTCCATCTGGCTTTCAGAGGTCACCTTGTTTTTAATTGTAAATATTATAATTGTTTTAATTGCAGCTCCAGAGTTTTAAAACAGCCTATCCCTCGAATATTATTGCTGTAAATCAGTGCACGCACGAGCAGTCTCTCGCAGACTTTCTCTCTCTCCATCACCCCCATTCGAATTGAATCCAAAATAGATCATATTTTCAAGATTGATATATAGCCCTATATATAGATGTCCTAGCCTACCTCTTTCAAGTAATACATTCAATGCAGTATTAGCCTTATATTTAGCTAATTAATGATGGGTTATGCATAATAAGCTTCTAACTTGCAGCCTCTATCTCTTGCACAATATGCAAGCACCTGTGCTCTGCTGGCCTCTCCTTAAAAACTGCTACTTAGCTCTTGGAGTCCCATGCAGAAAAAGTTAGACTAGAATAGCTTGTTGGACATAATTATTTTAGCATTTCTTATACCAATAGACTATTTGAAAAGGGATGCAAGCTCTTGTTTGCTGAATGTTAAATACAGCAGCCAATATAACTCACGGGTAGATGGAAAGAAGAGTGAACGCGAGATGGCGGTAGCTATAGCAGTTATCTATTCAGACCCATAACCATCAGTCTTCGTGAAGAGAAGTGAAAGCCGTCTGCATCTTATTCTAGTCCTATATTATTACAAGGATGTCATTAGAATGATGAAGATGAGGACAACAAAACTTATTTCATTTATCTGTTGAAAGGGAAGGAGGAATGAAGCAACAATAGAGAGAGAAAGAGGAGGTATAGGCTAATAACATTAGGGAAAATATTATGAAAGGTAGACTATACAGTACAAGTCAAAAGATTAAACACACCTACTCTTTCAAAGGTTTTTCTTTATGTTTACTATTTTCTACATTGTAGAATAGTAGTGAAGACATCAAAACAATGAAATAACACATGGAATCATGTAATAACCAAAAAAGTGTTAAACAAATCAAAATATATTTTAGATTCTTCGAAGTAGCCACCCTTTGCCTTGATGACAGCTTTGCACACTGTTGGCATTCTCTCAACCAGCTTCATGAGGTAGTCACCTGAAATGCATTTCAATTAACAGGTGTGCATAGTTAAAATTTAATTTGTGGAATTTCTTTCCTTCTTAATGCATTTGAGCCAATTAGTTGTGTTGTGACAAGGACGCATTGGTATACAGAAGATAGCCCTATTTGGTAAAAGACCAAGTCCATATTATGGCAAGAACAACTCAAATAAGCAAAGAGAAACAACAGTCCATCCTTACTTGAAGACATGAAGATCAGACAATCCGTAAAATTTCAAGAACTTTCAAAGTTTCTTCAAGTGCAGTCGGAAAAACCATCAAGCGCTATGACGAAACTGGCTCTCACGAGGACCGCCACAGGAGAGGAAGACCCAGAGTTACCTCTGCTGCAGAGGATAAGTTCATTTGACTTACCAGCCTCAGAAATTGCAGCACAAATAAATGCTTCACAGAGTTCAAGTAACAGACACATCTCGACATCAACTGTTTACAGCAGACTGCGTGAATCATGCCTTCATAGTCGAATTGCTACAAAGAAACCACTACTAAAGGACACCAATAAGAAGAAAATACTTGCTTAGGCCCAGAAACACAAGCAATGGACATTAGACCTGTGGAAATCTGTCCTTTGGTCTGATTAGTCCAAATTTGAGATTTTTGGTTCCAACCGCCGTGTCTTTGTGAGATGCAGAGAAGGTGAACGGATGATCAATACAGTGCCACCAACACGGCCTGCTACCGAAGACTGTGGGCTCTCTTTCTCCGTGGCCGATGTGAGTAAAACATTTAAACGTGTAACCCTCGCAAGGCTGCCAGCCCAGACGGCATTCCTAGCCGCAACCTCAGAGCATGCGCAGACCAGCTGGCTGGTGTGTTTCCGGACATATTCAATCAATCGCTATCCCAGTCTGCTGTACCCACATGCTTCAATATGGCTACCATTGTTCCTGTTCCCAAGAAAGCTAAGGTAACTTAACTAAATGACTATCGTCCTGTAGCACTTACTTCTGTCATTATGAAGCGCTTTGAGAGACTAGTAAAGGATCATACCCCCTCTACCTTACCTGTCATCTTAGACCCACTCAAATTTGCTTACCGTCCCAATAAGTCCACAGACAATGCAATCACCATCACACTGCACGCTGCCCTATCCCATCTGGACAAGAGGAATACCTATGTAAGAATGCTGTACATTAACTACAGCTCAGCATTCAACACCATAGTATCCTCCAAACTCATCATTAAGCTTGAGACCCTGGGTCTCGATCCCGCCCTGTGCAACTCGGTCCTGGACTTCTTGACGGGCAGCCCCCAGGTGGTGAAGGTAGGTAACAACCTCTCCACTCCGCTGATCCTCAACCCTGGGGCCCCTTGGGCACAAACCCACCATCGCTGGACCAGACAGGACTGGCAAAAAGTTATCTTCACTGCCGAGTCGCGGTTTTGTCTCACCAGGGGTGATGGTCGGATTCGCGTTTATCATCGAAGGAATGAGTGTTACACCGAGGCCTGTACTCTGGAGCGGGAACGATTTGGAGGTGGAGGGTCCGTCATGGTCTGGGGCGGTGTGTCACAGCATCATCGGACTGAGTTTGTTGTCATTGCAGGCAATCTCAACGCTGTGCGTTACAGGGAACACATCCTCCTCCCTCATGTGGTACCCTTCCTGCAGGCTCATCCTGACATGACCCTCCAGCATGACAATGCCACCAGCCATGCTGCTCGATCTGTGCGTGATTTCCTGCAAGACAGGAATGTCAGTGTTCTGCCATGGCCAGCGAAGAGCCCAGATCTCAATCCCATTGAGCACTTCTGGGATCTGTTGGATCGGAAGTTGAGGGCTAGGGCCATTCCCCCCAGAAATGTCCGGGAACTTGCCTTGGTGGAAGATGGGGGTAACATCTCACAGCAAGAACTGGCAAATCTGGTGCAGTCCATGAGGAGGAGATGCACTGCAGTGCTTAATGCAGCTGGTGGCCACACCAGATACTGACTGTAACTTTTTTTTTAACCCCCCCTTTGTTCAGGGACACATTATTCCATTTCTGTTAGTCACATGTCTGTGGAACTTGTTCAGTTTATGTCTCAGTTGCTGAATCTTATGTTCATACAGATATTTACACATGTTAAATTTGCTGAAAATAAATACAGTTGACAGTGAGAGGACGTTTCTTTTTTTGCCGAGTTTAGATTATGTGTATTAGGTTTTGTTTTGTAATTTGTTAGATATTAGGTTTTGTTGTGGAATTGTTGGATATTACCTGTTAGATACTGCTGCACTGTCGGATCTAGAAGCATAAGCATTTCGCTGCACTCGCAATAACATCTGCTAACCATGTGTATGTGACCAATAACATCTGCTCACCATGTGTATGTGACCAATAAAATGTGAGTTGATTTGTATGGTTCCCACCGTGAACCATGGAGGAGGTGGTGTGATGGTGCTTTGCTGGTGAAACTGTCTGTGATTTATTTAGAATTTAAGGCACACTTAACCAGCATTGCTAGCACAGCATTCTGCAGCGATACGCCATTCCTTCTGGTTTGCGCTTAGTGGGACTATCATTTGTTTTTCAACAGGACAATGAACCAACACACCTCCAAGCTATGTAAAGGCTATTTGACCAAGAAGGAGAGTGATGGAGTGCTGCATTAGATGACCTGGCCTCCACAGTCACCCGACCTCAACCCAATTGAAATGGCTGCTTTTCGGTCCAAGTCATCCAAACCAACAAGTGCTCAGCGTATGTGGGAACTCCTTCAAGACTGTTGGAAAAGCATTACAGGTGAAGAATGCCAAGAATGCAAAGGTGTCATCAAGGCAAAGCGTGGCTACTTTGAAGAATCTAAAATATAACAAATATTTTGATTTGTTAAACACTTTTTTCGTTACTACATGATTCCATATGTGTTATTTCATAGTTTTGAGGACTTCACTATTATTCTACAATGTCGAAAATAGTTTTAAAAAATAATGAAAAACCCTTGAATGAGTAGGTGTGTCCAAACTTTTGACTGGTACCGTATATATATATATATATATATATATACAGTACCAGCCTACTAATTATACAAATAGGCCCTATTACAGTATTTTTCAAAATGTTTATCAAATCCGCTAGCCTATACTTGTATGTGCTGCACTAGAATTGCATGTTCTCTTCTGCTTTATCATGGGTTGAACGATGTGTGTAATTACAGTCCATATAATACAGTATAATACAATACAGTACACACTTCACACTCAAAAAGATTAGCCTACTGTTTTGTTTATTTACCCAAGAGAGCATACAACCCCCCCCCCCCCCCCCCCCCCCCAACCGCCAGGGGCTACTGATTCACACATTCATGTAAATAATGAAACAGTCTGCAGCCCTTTATAGTGTGTGTGTGTGTGTGTGTGTGTGTGTGTGTGTGTGTGTGTGTGTGTGTGTGTGTGTGTGTGTGTGTGTGTGTGCTTGTGTATATGTGTGTGTGTGCATGTGCGTACGTGTATGTGCATGCATGTATTAGTGTGTGTAATGATCTGAGGCTGAAAAAGCTCTCAGTCAGTTCATCAGCTCATTTGTCCTTCACGGTTCCTTCTGAAAGACCCTGTATCTGGGAAGAGTGGCGCTCGGAATGTAGATGACCTATATACACTATGGCAGAGAGGAGCAGAGCTACTGGGGTCTGGCTAGAACAGCATGGCTCTGCCCCACTGTCTGTGTGTGTACCCCTCTGGGGTGGCTGACAGGACAGCCAGGGCACAGCTGGCCCAAACAGGGCAACAGGGGGCTGAGTGGGGTCAGACACATGTTGAGGAGCCACTAGTGGTTATGGAGGCTGTTGCTAATCTCATCTGAGACCTGTCTGTGGTCATGTTATGCTGTCTGCAGGCAGGTGCTTCCACAGAGTGCAGTAGTCAGAGTGGCTGCCTCCCAGTCTTTGTTGTGCAGACAAGCATGGCGACTCTGGACTGTAAAATGGGTGCAACATTTCCTTGGCTACACACTGCAACAATATTCCCCCAAGCAATTGATAGTATTTCACTGAGATGCTCTCTTAAAGCAATATACT
This sequence comes from Salvelinus fontinalis, assembly GCF_029448725.1. Classification (NCBI taxonomy): domain Eukaryota; kingdom Metazoa; phylum Chordata; class Actinopteri; order Salmoniformes; family Salmonidae; genus Salvelinus; species Salvelinus fontinalis. The sequence continues at coordinate 24,531,500 of NC_074666.1, forward strand.
GTAATTCTAAGAGCTAAAAGTGGTAAGGGGCTTGGGAATCTTTTTAAGGAGGGTAGAATTTACAAGAGGGCAAAAGAGTAAAGTGCTTACCTCTGCATCCCTGTTCTCAGAGAAGTGGAGTATTGCCAGTCAGCATTTGGGGCCTTCGGCTGAGAGAGAGAGAGAGGGGGGGGGGGCAGATATGGTCTCATTAATTAATCATGGTGCACATCCCAGCTCTGCATCCTGATTGGAACACTGCAGTTCTGGAAGACAGTGTGCCACTGCCATCAGATACACACACACATGCCCTTTACCAAAGCAATGACTTTGGGAGACACACTGATACATTCTTAGATTACCTATCTCCCTGTGTGTGTGAGAGTTATTCTGTGAGAGGATTGAGGAGTTTGTGTATGAGTCAGTTTGTCGCATTGTGTGTGTGTGTGTGTGTGTGTGTGTGTGTGTGTGTGTGTGTGTGTGTGTGTGTGTGTGTGTGTGTGTGTGTGTGTGTGTGTGTGTGTGTGTGTGTGTGGTCCTGATGAAGTTTGCTTGAGTGCCGTGAGGTCAGAGCTCCAGGCAGCCCTTTAAAATACTGCCTCATCAGTCACACTGCAGCTGGGCTTTGAGCTAATCCAATCAGGACGAGCCCCTCCATCACCAGGCCAACCACATCCTCCATCCCTGCTCATGTTGGGCTGGGGTTAAGAGGTAAAGGGAGGCTCTCCTAGGGCAGTCACACATTACTCAAGTTCATTGATGTTCTCCTCCAGAAGGCTGCTCCATGTGGATGTGTGTTTTTTCAATGAATGTAGTTTGTTTTCCACAAGGTTTACACATTGCATGAAGGTTCATAATGGAGCTTCAGAGATTTGAATATGTACATCTTGAAAACACAAATCATAACCACTGACATCATTAGAGCCCTAGACATCAGATCTGTGGTTAGGGGTGAGTACGGTAGTAGTTTAAGACTCATACATGTTGAGGCTTCAGTAGGTGCCCCAGATAAAGAGGGTACATAATGTTCTTTAATTAGTTTCATTCTGAAGGGAGTATCTCCTGCTCTGACACAACCTCTCTCAGTGAATCTAATTTGTGGGGCTGGAAGTTAATTTCATTTCCACCACCATTCTTATCTTGGCCAGATGCTGCCTCTGCTCATTGCTCCATCTTGACCCATCCACGACCACAACCTAAACCCCAAAACATTCCAATCAACCCCATGTCACCTCCGAACTACATTCTGACAATGTTTTGACCATCAATCTATCCAATCCCGAGAGTAGAGCGCTGAAACAGCAGAGCATCAGATCGTACGACAGCCAACCCATTAGAGGACACAGCCCAGATCTCTGCTCGTTAGAGTAAACATATGTTCGCGCCAGTTAAACAGAGACAAAAATACAATAAATCAACCTTAAAACATGGCTAATGGAAGCAGAGAGCCCATGGATTTCAGAAGACAGCTGCTGAATACAGCCATTTGCACACTCTCCAGGAACGTTAATTACTTGAGCTCTAGTCTGTAATGAAGTACCCCTATTGGGAGTTTTACTGAGGTTAAACGAAAACCAAACTTGTGATTCCTCGATAGAGAACATGTTTATCATGAGTGCTGCTGCAATACGTAACATTCCAGCCCTGTTGTGGTAAACATATGCAGGGCTATTTATTTTTAATTTCCTGTAGTACTCATCCTTGACTCCTAAGCCATGCTCGACCATGAATGCCAACACTTTCCTACGGCAGCCTAGTGCTGCAGTGGAATAGGTTATAGAGAGGAGAGACAGCAGGAAAGACTGCTAGAGAGAACTCTGAGTGAGGAGTCAATGTGGCAGACTGGAGAGGAAGGAATACAGGAGTAAAGTTATGAGAGGATCTTTCAGTTACTGCAATTTAACACAGACGTTGTTGTGACTAAAGAAAAAAAGACACAAAGACACACACAGACACACACACACATATATATATATATACACTGTGCAGCCACATTTAAACTGGAGAAATCACAGACACACAACCATACACACACACACAAAGAAACATGTCATATCTGACGCAGTCTCAAGATGTACTGGCAAATAAAAAGAATATGACAACAAAGCAAACAATATGACAATGAACGACTTCAGCTAGCATGTAAAACCACTGAGCCTCTACAGCCCTTCATGTAACAGACAGTTCAAAGAACAGTGGTAGGATGGAATGTGATCTACAACACTCATCTAAAGACAACCAACACCAACATAGCTAATACATATAAAGCCTAGTACAGGGGTGTCAAACTCATTCTGCCCTGAGAACCGCAATCGGTCTTCAACATGGTCCAGAGAGCCGCTCTGAAAATGTGTAATATTTCCTCACGGTCGAAAGTGGCAAAAGACAGTCCTCTATCCTTTGTTTTATAAATTGTTGATACTCCTAGACTGTCTAGTTTTAATTTCTGTGATTATTTGCGAGCTGGACACAGTCAAGAAACTTTATAAATGTAGGTTCATTCTAATTTCTACACACTTTCAATTTGGTTTTAGTCATTTTAAAGTATATTGAGAAATGCATATCGTTTTTAAATAATTTCTGTACTCAAACCACCCGCAGGCTGTATGCTTGACACCCCTGGCCTAGTATGTAATCTGGAGAGGTGGCAGATTGTGAGGCTATACTTCTGTTATGCCATGCATGACCTGTTAGTCATTTGGCTTAAAAGAAGAGGAAAAATATGACGCACCTCTGGGCAGACTTGCAGTGAAGCGTCGGGCATGCTTAGTCTCCGTACAAACCCACTACCTCCTGTGAAGAAGCGCTCAGAACCCCAGGTGCCGCTAATGGGCCGGCCTGTGTTGTAGAACATGAAGGTGTCGCTGCCTGAGGTGGCCGTCAGACAGGTCTTGTAGCAGTAGGTCTTGGTCATAGAGCCATTCCCACGCACCTCAATGTAGTGAGGATCCACCTTGAGGTCTCTCCGCAGCGCCACATTGTTATTGGATTGTCCCCCACCACCACCCCCAGCCCCACCTACTATGCTGCTGCTCCCGCTGTCAGGGGGGGTCTTTTGGGATACGCAGCAGGGGGAGCAGGAGCCAGGCTGGGTGCAGTAGGCATGGCAGCGCACGATGGCCAGCACCACCACAGTTACCAGGAACACAAAGGTGGTGGCGCTCAGAGCCACGATCAGATAGAGGGTCAAATTAGAAAAGAGCAGGGTGCTGTGGGGCCGGATGACCCTCTTAGGGTCAGGGGTCACCTTGGGTGGCACCTCCATGACAGCCACAATGACAGTGGCAGTGGAGGAGAGAGGCGGCTGGCCGTGGTCTCTCACCAGTACAGTCATGCTGAAGGAGGTGGAGTTGTCCTCCAAGACCCTGCGCGTGGTGCGGATCTCCCCTGTGTGTTCGTGCACCTTGAACAGTTCCAAGTCTGTGCACTGATCCAACACATAGATCAGCCAGGCATTGGGACCTGCGTCTGCGTCGTACGCCACCACCTTGGTCACCAGGGCGCCAGCCTCAGCGTTCTTCAGGACTGTCTCTGTGGAGCGCGTACTGTTGCCTGGGGGTTTGACGATCTCAGGCACGTGGTCGTTCTGGTCCATGATGTAGATGTAGACAGTGGCCACCCGGCTGAGGGGTGGAATGCCTCCATCCTGAGCTTTGACCTGGAAGTGGAACTCCCTGAGTGACTCATAGTCAAAGGCGCGCAGGGCGTAGGCCTCTCCCGTTTCGGCCTTCACAGAGACGTAAGAGGTGACAGGGATCCCGTGGTTGTTGTCATTGAGGACAGTGTAGGTGATGCGTCCATTCTCGTTGACATCTGAGTCCTGGGCCTTCACAGTGCACAGCGAGGCCCCGGGGGCGTTGTTCTCCGTCACATAGACCGTGTAGGAGGTCTGCTCGAAGCGTGGCGGATTGTCATTCACATCAGCCACATCCACCTGTATGGTCTTTTGGGAGGAGAGGGGTGGGGTGCCGCCGTCAGTGGCGCTGAGGGTGACATTGTAGGCAGCGGTGGTTTCACGGTCCAGGAAAGCGGAGGTGACCAGGGTGTAGTAGTTTCTAAAGGACTTGATCTTGAAGGGGAGGCCCAGGGGTATTTCCAGGCTCACCTGTTTGTTAGCACCAGAGTCCCGGTCTGTGACACTGATCAGGGCCACCACGGTGTCAGCCCGGGCATCCTCCCTCACTGGGCTGGAGAGAGAAGACAGGACTATCTCTGGGACATTGTCATTCACATCCACCACCTCCACCACCACCTTACAGTGGGCTGCCACAGCACCAGGGCCTTTATCCATGGCCTGGATATACATCTCATAAGAGTTGGTTTCTTCATAGTCCACATTGCTCCTCACTCTGATCTCTCCCGTGTTGCTGTCCATGCTGAACATCTGTCTGACTCTCTCAGGAGTGTAGCTGCTGAAAGAATAATACACCTCACCATTGGTACCCTCGTCAAGGTCTGTGGCATTCAATTTGATGACCAGTGTGTCTTTTGGTGAGTTTTCTAACAATTTTACTTTGTACACTGAGCTGTCAAATACAGGGACATTGTCATTGGTGTCCAGGACTCGCACATTAATTTTAGCTGAACCGGTTTTTGCTTGTGTTCCGCCATCTGCAGCAGTCAGAATTAATTGGTGGTAAGGCGCCAGCTCGCGGTCAAGGGGCTTTTTGAGCACGAGCTCAATGTGCTTGCTGTTGATGGAGGGTTTGTTGGAATCCAGCGCGAAGTGTTCGTTTGGGCTGAGCCGATATAGACGAACGGAGTTGGATCCCACGTCCGGATCCAGGGCATTCTCAATGGGGAAACGAGACCCTGGTAAAGCCGATTCTGTAATTTCCAATTGATACTCATCTCTAGGGAACTTCGGCGCATTGTCATTAGCATCCACAATCTCCACCTCAACACTGTGCACCTCGGATGGGTTTTCAACAAGCACCTCTAAATGTATAAAACAGGTGCTGCTTAAATCACACAACGTCTCTCTGTCGATTCTTTCATTGACAATTAATTTTCCATTTTTGGGATTGACATCCACATACCGTTTTCCACTGGTGGTTACCTTTATCTTTCGATTGGAGAGCTTTCGGATATCCAACCCCAAATCCTGCACAAGATCCCCCACCGCCGCTCCATTTTCTAATTCCTCAGGAATAGAGTACCGTAGTTGTCCAAGTGAAAGGCCACAAAATAAGAAAAATACAACAAAAGAAAGAGCCACATTGTTTCCTATACAGTTACATATCCCCGTAACAGCCATTGCAAGCTCATGGGATCCGCAGACGGATTAAATACAGCTTTCCGCCTTTTTAGCTTGCAGTACCTCGCCCCCCACCACCGCATTAAAACAAGTTAATTGGTTCCCCGTTAAATGCAAGAGGAACGGCACATCCATTCCGTTATCTGTTTGAACGGATACTTCTCCAACGCATCCATGTTGCCTTTGTCCGTGATGTCTTTTTTCTCTCCTCAGCGCGCGGCTGACGGGTGTGTTTCCCTGCCACTGGTGCTGCGTAGCTCGCTCTCGCGCGCTCAGGGTCTCTCTCTCTCTCCCCTTCTCCTTCCCCACTGGTGCAACCTCCCCCGCCTCCCCATCAATTTCTCCCTGTGTCTCTCTCTCTACCTCCAGTGCTCAATGTGATGGTGTCAGTGCAGAGCAGCGGGGAGGGTCCGTGTGCTCAAAGACGGTTGGCTGCATTTCACATATCAGCACCTTAATTAAGAAAAATAACGGAACTGAATACAAATCCACCGCCTTAGAATGGTTTCATTTATGGCCATTTACCGTGTCTGTGCACATGATAAATTGAGTCAACACTGCAATACATCACTCGTTTAAATGGATATGGAAAACCAGCAGAGCTGTATGGTTGAAAATTAAATTGTTAATTTGGGTTGTCCCACCAATTATTCCCTATAGTCTTTTGTTAATCATTATATCAAATGTGCAATTAGCCTGCCTCATGCTGCGACGCAAAACCCTGCAGTCAAATTTTACAACAGGTAGCCGATCTCAAACATGGCACGTTTTGGGGACTGTAATTGCCCTGATTAGTTTGAACCTGAACCGCTGCATGGCGGCTTCCCCTAAAGCAGCTCTTATAGCTCTGTCCTCTGCTATAGCGCACCCTGCACCGCCACATTTGGGAAAGGCATATAACGATGCAGATCACTAGCATCGCCCTTACATCCACAACCTCTAACACAGGGATCGCTGTCAGTGCTAGACTTCAGAGTGTCAGCTGAAATAATCACATCTAAGATGCCCGTGGTGTCCCCAATAAGCCCTACGTCTCATTCCCTCTCTGTATCACCACTGTGCACGCGGTACCCACTTATTTTCTTCACCATCATCCTAACTATCAGCACCATCACTTTCCACATCATCATCACAATAATAATCGTCATCTTCATCATCATCAACATTATTATAATCATCCTCATCATTGTCAAAATATTAACAGATTTACACGACACAGTCCAGACCATACTGGCCAGCATGCCCCAGGTACTCTCTCTGTGCATCCATCAACAAAATTAGAGTACATTAATCTGTCACTCTGAAACTACTGTCTATTCAGAGTGGCAATTGAGTCCTGTGCACAAGAGTTGGTGAATGGGGAACATGTGGTAGGCCTAGGCTTATTACTGGGAAGATACTTTAAAACATCTGTCTTTATAACATCTGTGGGCATACATAGTTTATGGCACTGGCAGAATTCACTGTAATGTTATGGATTTTAATGCAGTAGTTTACTTTCATTGAGCAAGTTAACACAAAGTCAGTCATATGCTGTCAGTTTTGGACTAGTAATATCTTGAAGTTGGAAAATCGCCAATACAAACCTGCTCCAGCATATAATTAACATATAATGAATTAACCTTACCATCCAAGAAAACAAATACAGATGTAGCATCTTAATTTGAGCCAGTTTGCTACAGCAGGAATATAATCCTGCAGCAACAGGAAATGTGAATTATTATGTGGATTATAATTCATGTACATTTTTGTAGGGGTTTATAATTTTTTTGTAAGGGAAAATCAAGTCTTACATTACAAAGTGGAAATTACAAACTTCAGAAACCTTTTTAAACTTCAAATAGACTACAAGTTGTTTTCCTGCAGTTGTTTTCCTGCAAAGTTCCCCTGAAACAGCGTGATCAAATTAAGATCCTACATTTGTAGGCCAAGTTCTTTCCTACAGAAAAGAAGGAAGCTTCTTTCTGTGGTTAAAAGCAGGAGGGCACAAGACTTCAAGATGATATTGTGTTGCCAATGTCATGTATTTCCTGAGAAACACTTTGTTTGGGGCGCTGACTTCAGTGAAATAAATTCAGGTGATGCATTAAATCACAACTTGAGTACCCAAGTTAATGATGCTCAATACATTTTGTACAGAGAGCAATGAAGTCAGTGTGTCAATAGCTTTAGCTATATCTAACAGGCCGTTGAATGGAACGATTTGCTTGTGTTACACACTCTATGACCTTATAAGTTAAACTCAAATGTGAAAGGTAGTGTTTACTTACTTTTGATGTTGCGACGTGTGTGTGTGTGTGTGTGTGTGTGCGTGCGTGCGTGCGTGCGTGCGTGCGTGCGTGTTTGAGAGACAGAGAGAACGTCTCTGACTCATTCCTGAAAAGCCCATTATCTCCAACACAGGCTCATGGACTTGTAAGTCTAAACTCAAGCAAGGCTATGTGTTAGTGTGAGAACAGATCTGTCAGAGCGAACCAGGGGATCTTGGGATCTGGGTGAATTATTCCAGCAGTAAGCAGTGGACTACAGACCACTGATTCACTGAGCAGCCAGCCCATTTCCGCAGTCCTCACCATATGCAATGGGTAACCCACATCCTAAAGACTCTGGCTGACCAAGACACCCTGACCCCATCACAAGAAGAGGAAATGAGAACTCTGAGCTGGACTCGAAAAGGAATACTGGGTGGAAAGGTCACCTAAACATATCTAAAATAGCCAATCTATTCTAGAGATTCTGTTGATGCACACCAGCAATACACCTTTATCAATCATGTCATGTTATGGTGGTGGATACTGAAGAACCAAAGGGAAAAATTACATCTGGAATGGTTCCACTTAGACAGTTTGCATAATTTCCAAACTTTACACTAACAAATAAGGGTAGCAGTAACTAAATAATTTAATGAATAAGTCATCTCCTGGTTTTATATCCTGATTTTCATCTGTTGACATGAGATTAGAGAACAACATGACATTTAGTCTTTCAGCTGGAGGAACTGGTTATCACAGCCTGAAAAACAACACAATCCTATCAATTACACACACAGCAGCACAATTCTTCCACCTGGCTCCTGCAGCAGGGAAAAGTACCTCTTCTGGCTCATATCTTAAATCTTGTCTATCTAATTGTCTCTTTTAAGGAGCTCGTCAGGCAGCTGCCCCATCTGTTGTCCACGTTGTAAATAAGAGCCATTTCCTGTTGTAGAATCTGATTGAGATATATCATCCTCACTGTGTATATAAAACACAACACTTCCAAGTGAGTCAAGAACGACAGGTCCAGAACACATTTCACAGGAACACTAAGTGACACTGTGTACTAATGACCAGGGTATGCTTTTCATCAACAAGACCAGGAAGATATCTGACACAGACAGGAAGAGAGATACTGTATAGTGAGAGGTGAAGAGAGTGACATAGAAAGATGGAAAGACAGAAACACAATAAAGAGTACACAGATACTGTAGATACAGTGTGTGAAAGAGATCTTGAAAGTGTGAGTAGAAGAGATAGGTACATTTCTCCTGTTCTATAAAAATAGCAAATTCCAAAACTCAACATACAAAAAGTTAATGCAAAACTGTCAGGGGGTTGTCTTTGCGTCCCAGAACTGTGCCTCTCAGAAAGTTGAAAATTATTCTGTGCAAACACAAATTGAAAATATAAATACTTCTTCAAGTGAGAATGAAAGAAAGAGAGAAAGAGACAGAGAGAGACACTGAAAGAGAGAGAGAGACAGAGACAGAGACAGAGACAGAGACAGAGACAGAGAGACAGAGAGAGAGACAGAGAGAGAGAGACACACAGAAAGAGAGAGAGAGAGAGAGACAGAGAGAGAGAGACACACAGAAAGAGAGAGAGAGAGAGAGACAGAGAGAGAGACAGAGAGAGAGAAAGAGAGAGAGAGAGAGAGAGAGAGAGAGAGAGAGAGAGAGAGAGAGAGAGAGAGAGAGAGAGAGAGAGAGAGAGAGAGAAGAGAGAGCATAGAGTTGGGAATGAACATCCATTTCCAGTCCATTCTATTATTCTGTGTGGTATTTTGATTACTTGTGCAATGTCTTGTGTGTTATTTCTGTGTACTTTAAATGGCTTTTTGCAACATTGGATGGTACCTCTCCTGTCAATAAAGCTTATTTGAATTTCAACTAGAGAGATCCATATAGATAGAGCGAGACAGACAGGGGAGGACACAGGACAGTGAGAGCACTCAGCAAGAGCAGACAGACAGCCCCCACCACAGCAGAACAGCGCCCTCAGCAAGAGCAGACAGACAGCCCCCACCACAGCAGAACAGCGCCCTCAGCAAAAGCAGACAGACAGCCCCCACCACAGCAGAATAGCACCCTCATCAAGAGCAACTGCGGACACACAACCAGCTACAGGCACGACAGCTACAGGGACGACTCAAGGCAAACTCTCTCTCTCTCTATCCCTCCCTTTATCAAACTCCATTCTCCCACTTGTTTCATTTATTTATCCAGCTCTTTCTCTCCCCCTCTCTTGTTCTCAAGCCGAGACTGGACACTGCCGCAGCCTGCAGCTGAAGGGTGTGATCACAGACTAGAACTGACATTGGGTGCCCTCTAGTGTCCATTACTCACTGCAGTATTGTATGAGGTCCCAACATTGTGCACATTTCACAGTGCCTGCTAAATTCTGCCCTGTCTATCCGAACACCTCAATATATCTAGCTATCAGAGGAGCAATTCAGTTATATTAGTTCCTAAGTCTGTGTTATTATACAGAACCAGCCAAAAGTTTGGACACACCTACTCATTCCAGGGTTTTTCTTTATTTGTACTATTTTCTACATTGTAGAATAATAGTGAAGACATCAAAACCATGAAATAATACATATGGAATCATGAAGTAACCAAAAAAGTGTTAAACAAATCAAAATAGATTTTATATTTGAGATTCTTCAAAGTAGCCATCCTTTGCATTGATGACAGCTTTGCACACTCTTGGCATTCTCTCAACCAGCTTCACCAGGAATGCTTTTCCAACAGTCTTGAAGGAGTTCCCACATATGCTGAGCACTTGTTGGCTGCTTTTCCTTCACTCTAAGGTCAAACTCATCCCAAACCATCTCAATTGGGATGAGGTTGGGTGATTGTGGAGGCCAGGTCATCTGATGCAGCACTCCATCACTCTCCTTCTTGGTCAAATAGCCCTTGCACAGCCTGGAGGTGTGTTTTGGATCATTATCGGGTTGAAAAAACAATGATAGTCCCACTAAGGGCTCCCGAGTGGTGCAGCGGTCAAAGCCACTTCATCTCAGTGATAGAGGCTACACTACAAACCCTGGTTCGATTCCAGGCTGTACCACAAGCCCCCGTGATTGGGAGACCCATATGGCGGCACACAATTGGCCCAGCGTCGTCAGGGTTAGGGTATGGTCGGGGTAGGCTGTCATTGTAAATAAGAATTTGTTCTTAACTGACTTGCCTAGTTAAACAAAGGTTAAATAAAAATCACCAGATGGGATGGTGGGTCGCTGCAGAATGCTGTGGTAGCCATGCTGATTAAGTGTGCTTTGAATTCTAAATAAATCAGTGACAGTGTCACCAGCAAAGCACCCCCACACCATCACACCAGCTTCACGGTGGGAACCACACATGCAGAGACCTTCCGTTCACCTACTCTGCATCTCACAAAGACACAGCGGTTGGAACCAAAAATCTCACATTTTGATTAATCAGACCAAAGTCCACTGCTTGTGTTTCTTGGCCTAAGCAAGTCTCATCGTCATATTGGTGTCCTTTAGAAGTGGTTTCTTTGCAACAATTCGACCATGAAGGCCTAATTCACATAGTCTCCTCTGAACAGTTAATGTTGAGATGTGTCTGTTACTTGAACTCTGTGAAGCATTTAAATTTGGGCTGCAATCTGAGGTGCAGTTAACTCCAATGAACGTATCCTCTGCAGAAGAGGTAACTCTGGGTCTTCCTTTCCTGTGGTGGTCCTCATGAGAGCCAGTTTCATCATAGCGCTTGATGGTTTTTGCAACTGCACTTGAAGAAACTTTTTGAACATTTTCGGATTGACTGAAGAAATGATGGACTGTCGTTTCTCTTTGCTTATTTGAGCTGTTCTTGCCATAATATGGACTTGGTATTTAACTAAATAGGGCTATCTTCTGTATATCACCCCTACAACTGATTGGCTCAAACTTATTAAGAAGGAAAGAAATTCCACATATTAAATTTTAATAAGGCACCTGTTAATTGAAATGCATTCCAGGTGACAATCTCATGAAGCTGGTTGAGAGAATGCCAAGAGTGTGCAAAGCTGTCATCAAGGCAAAGGGTGGCTACTTTGAAGAATCTCAAATATAAAAAAGATTTAGATTTGTTTAATACTTTTTTGGTTACTACATGATTCCATATGTGTTATTTCAGAGTTTTGATGTCTTCACTATTATTCTACAGTGTAGAAAATAGTAAAAAATAAAGAAAAACCCTGGAATGAGTAGGTGTGTCCAAACTTTTGACTGGTACTGTATATCTACGTCAAGCACGTGACAATTAATATTACATTTAACCAACAACTACAACCGTACTCATTCTCCTATGGATTGAGAGATTGGTTTGTCTTAGTACAATAACCTGAACAGGACCTTACTCATACAAAACTAGCTGGTAGTGAACTATATACTAGGGGATAAATCCTGACTTGCACAGAATGTGGCAGCATATGAATGTAGCTGTTGAATTTCAGAAATCTACATCTTATACATAACCTCCAAGGTCAACTGGATTTATTATGACATAGTAATATAAACCAGCATGCCTTGAGTCAGTGTTTCTTTTTGTCTGTGTCTCTGCTGATGCATAACATGGTAAAGAGAACATCCCATCACACAGAAATTGTGGGGGATCAGTGACACGTAAAAAAGGTAGAACTCTACAAACAATTTCAAGCACTGAGGAGTTCTAATGGATAAATCTCTTGGCTGAGTAAGACATCTAAAATTGGAGCCTCCTAAAGACACTTCCAGAGACAACTCCCATCCTTCCCCCTTCCATCACCACCACTACACAGACAGAGGGCGCCAGTGAACTTGCTAGCAGCCAATGCACCCAGCTCGGCTTAGCCTGGTCTGCCACCTGCAGCCCTCCACAGAAACATACCAGCCAAGCCATGCAAAAGACTGACTGATAGAAACACTAGATTATCATGACCTGGGTCTTGCAGCTATAGAAATGCATAATAAAGAACATGCTATACATCTTAGAAGACAATGACATGACTAGAAACACATCACATACTTACAGCAGTGACATACTACAGATAATGGGATATCTAGGTGTAGCTCTTTGTGTGTTCTCTCTATCTATCCATCCATCCATCCATCCATCTTTCAGTCAGTCAGTCAGTCAGTCAGTCAGTCACTGTCTCTCACTCTCTCTCTCGTACTGATCTGTAATAATGTTATGCCCTTGGCTCTGTCCCATGACCTTTGGATGTGAGCAGACTAATGGATGAGGGTGGACTAATGATGGTTGTATAACGGTAGATAGATGGCTACGGATTACCATTTTTGTAAGAGGGATGCTGCTGCCTCCCCACTGGCCCTGCTGAATAATACATAAAGAGATGCATGACCGATAGAAGTGTTGACATTTGTGAATCATCTGTCCAAGCAGCACACAGGTGATGTGGCACGGAGAGGAGAGAGATGGCGAAGAGAGAGAGAAAAAAGGGTAATAGGAAGAGAATGGGGTAGGGTAGAACACAATACAAGAAGATGGGGGATGAGACAAGACAGAGAGAGACCTGCATGTGACAGTGTGTGTCTCTGAAGCCACACCTTTCCCCCAGCATAGCCCTATATCTGGCTTCAGTGGTGCAGTGGAGAAATACAGAGTGGAATATTACTGGCAGGCATCCTACACAGCCTGCAAGCCAATGTGTGTGCATGTGTGTGAGAATGCGTGTGTGTGACTCGGCATATTACATTACACACCCTCCTTAAAATGCAGTACTCAGTATAAATTAAACACAGATGTTTCCAAATATATCAGACTATAAATATGATTGTAAAATTCTTCCTGAATTCCCTTGGGCATTTGGAGCAGGCTCGCCTAATAAGATACAAACAAAAGAAGAAGGCATGAAAGGATATCCTGTCTCTTCTATTCCCTCTCCTCTCCTCTCCTCTCCTCTCCTCTCCTCTCCTCTCCTCTCCTCTCCTCTCCTCTCCTCTCCTCTCCTCTCCTCTCCTCTCCTCTCCTCTCCTCTCCTCTCCTCTCCTCTCCTCTCCTCTGTCTTTGCTGCACTACAGGGACTTGATTATCTCTCTTCCTGAGACAGCCCTACAGCACTACTAACTAAAGACAGACAAAGTTTAGAAACTCACCATTTTCGGGGACGCTATCTGAACAATAGTGTTAATATAGCATGGGTAATTGTCCCTGTGGCGCCCCAGAGCACCAGCAGTACGACTCCCAGAGAAATGTAATCTATCAGTCAACAGCTCAGGGAGTGGACTGGGGAAAACAAATCACACAATAAGAATGTACCATACACTCTCAATTTCAACTAAGACGGGATAAAAAGTAAGTGAAATATTGACATATACAGCCACTTTGTGAGATGTATCATCTCCGTGTGAGACACACTTCATCTGTAAGGTCAACAAGTGAAGAAATGCCTTAATCATAATCCTCATCCCAGCCACCCAACATAGAAGTGGGCTCTGTGTAAGACTGACTCTAGAAGTACTTACAAAGAGTTAGAGAAAAAAAGTGTAGAACACTTTTAATGAGATCCTGCTTCTATATGGTGATAGAAGACACTGTGAAATCTGTGAAAACAGAGAGAAAAGAAAGGGAAAGAGACAGAGAGAGAGAGAGACAAGGAGAGAGAGGGAGACAGAGCGAGAGAGAGACAGAGAGAGAGAGAGAGCAAGACGGAGAGAGAGACGGAGAGAGGGAGTGACGGAGAGAGAGAGACGGAGAGAGAGAGAGAGACGGAGAGAGAAAGAGAGACGGAGAGAGAGAGACAGAGAGAGAGAGACGGAGAGAGAGAGACAGGGAGATCCAGAGAAAGAGAGAAAGAGGAGCAGGGCTCTAGCCCAGGCGTGTCTCTCTAGGGAGCAAGGCTGCAGTATCGCTCTCAATGCAGCAGTGAGAGTGAATCCTCCTGCCTTCCACACATAATGCAGGTGGGATTGCTCCAGTGCTCCGGCTTGCAGACCCAAGACCCTCTAATCCATGTATCTCTCTCTGCCAGATGGGCCAGGCGGAACCACAGGCCTGACCCACTTACAGCTGGAGTCATCCATGTCCTCTGTCAAAGACTCATGCACAGCTGACCCATGGGATGGCATTACAGAAACATGCTATCATTACCTATCCTCAGTGAGAACCACAACACACAGTCAGAGCTGAGCTCAGTGGCATAGAGTGTAGGCAATTATAGGGAAATAATGCACTCTCTAGAATGCCCTTCATGCCAATCAGAAAGCAGTATTCAACAATGCCATGGTATAAGCTGAAATCATGCATTGATGTCAATGGGAAGTTCACATGTAAGTTTGAATTAATTGGATCAGTATACATAGTCACAGTCCCCTCTGGACCTTAGAATGACAGCTATATTATCTTTGTTCCCTGAGAGGCCATGACAGAATGGCTACACAAGCTGTGACAAACACAGACAGACCAAACACAGAGCATGCAAAGAAAGGTTAACATGATTATATAAAGGTTGACTTGTGAGTTAAACAGGCAGGCCGCACATCTGTGACTGTCTCTAAACACAGACCCATCCACAGTGGCCATGCACAGAGACGGGTAATGAGCATGGAATACCATAAGACTGAATCTATGACGATTAACATACATGATTAACTGCACACTGATATTGAGATTGTACTGTACTTAAGGTACTTGAGCTAATAACAATAACTTTTATATATTCACATTAATACCAATTCAAGTAGTTAAATGTGAAAGTCCATTTGAAGCTTGTGGGTGGAGGTGTAAAGGGCATCACTACCATTAGGAGCCTCTGTGAACCGCAGTAATGCACTGCCCTAGTTCATAATCACACAGCTAAATAAGTGACATACTAACCAAGTTTCCATCCAACCTTTTATGCTGTAAAGTACATGTTGGATAAAAATGTCATGACAGACCTGACAGAAACACAACATTATTCGGTAAACATTCCAAATGTAGACAAGACAGAATATGCTAGACAAGCTGGGATCTTTTGTGTCAGTAAAATTAATTATGCGAGAAATGGCTGTGGAAACGCTTTAATGCGCAAATACTGATATAATAACTATCATATTGAAATAAACTTGGAGTCATGAAAAGTCTGTGTGGGCCTCCCAATACTACTCGGGAAAGCATGCAGTTTGTTCGGGTACAGATTAAATCAATGATGATGAACTTCACATCCTGGTGAAAGTGATGCTATCAAGGGTCTTATTCTGGTGACATGATGATCGATTCTTGGCTGCCATTTGACAAATACAAATGATCTCGCTCTTTTGTCCATAATAATCGTATCATATAGGCTATACCCGCACTATATGTGTGAGCTGTTGGCTAAATGCTTCAGCATGCTTCAGTTCGGCTGGCGCCAAGCCAAACTCAGCTAAGCAAACGGAAAGAGAGATCTCGTAAAGTGCCTTAAAAGACCTTTGCTTGAAAAACTAGAAAAAAACGGCAATAGTACCTTGCTTCTACACCTGCATTGCTTGCTGTTTGGGGTTTTAGGCTGGGTAAGAAGGGCTTTATAAATAGATTTGATTGATTTGTCCATTTTGAGACGGTAGCCAAAATAGTCCGAATTAGTCTGAGATAACTCAAGAAACCTGTCATTAATTTTGCCGAGGAGATCTTAGTCAAGCAATATTACATCGAACTAAGATGTTTGGTGCAGTATTTCTCAATTAAAAAAAGGTGCATGAAAACGAGTCGCCTCTCGTTGAATGACAACAAATACTTTATTGAAGTATCCCTGCTGTTGACCAATCATCGCTGAAAGGACTTGCCTCCAGAAAATGTTTTGTGTTCCGAACAGTCGAAAAATCCCTCACTGAAGTCCAAAACAAACAAAAACGTCACAAAATGTCGTCATGATGTATGCACGACCTCTTCCGAACTGTTTTCACTGGTTAGCGTGTAGACGCCAAGACGACAATCGCTATATGACGCAAAACATTTTTTTGACAAAACCATTTAACTTTTATTTTTTTATCCGTACATAGGAATTTAACCACAAAAGTTATTTTTATGTCCACTACTTCATCAGTCACGGCCTTTTATCGGCAACAAGTCAATTTGATGGAAACATCTCTGGTGGGGAAATGTGCATATTGTTTTTATGCAGATTTTAGAATATTCGCATGAAAATGTGTTGCCAATTGGATGGAAACCTATTTATTCACACACACACACACAATAGCTCATTGGAGATCAATGGGAAATTGAGGATATAGCTAGGTTTCCATCCAATTTTTGTTTTCATGTGAATACTAGAATCCACATAAAGAAAATATGCATTTTTCCAACAGTGGTGTTTTTTGCCCCAAATGGACTTTGTGCTAATAAAAATCTGTGCGTGATGATGTCGTGCAAACGAAATGTACTTTTTCGATGAAGTTTTCATGTACCTAATAAAATATTATGTTCAATATGTTTCCATAGGATTTTCAACTCTAACAATAGTTTTGTCACAAAAGCCGCTGCGATAAATTGCAAATGTGCCTACTCTGGCTTTGGCACGTGTGCTCTGGCCAACAGATCTCAGATACAGTGCAGGTAGGCTGTGCAGTATAATCTATATTATGAGACTATTATGGATAAGAGCTAGAATATTTTTATTTGTCAAACGCAGTCAAGCATCGATCACCATGTCACCAGAATAATACCCTCAATATTTATTGGAAAGGAGCATCAAGATCACAGTTCACTTTCACCACCCTGTGAAGTTTCATCTGTAGCCTAATAAACTGTATGGTTTCCTAAATCGTAGTGGGAGGACCACCCGCCATATAATAACTTGACTTCAAGTTACTTAGATATGATGGTTATTATACTGTATCAATATTTGCGCATAAAGGCACAAATTTCTCACATAATACATTTTACCGACAGAAAAAGATCCCACCATGTCAAACGAACAA
The DNA here is from genome assembly GCF_029448725.1 of Salvelinus fontinalis. Classification (NCBI taxonomy): domain Eukaryota; kingdom Metazoa; phylum Chordata; class Actinopteri; order Salmoniformes; family Salmonidae; genus Salvelinus; species Salvelinus fontinalis. The sequence goes on from NC_074666.1 coordinate 24,548,883, forward strand.
ATGACCTGTTGGGATTTATAAAACTGTACCGAAACTTCCTGTTTCCATCACAGCTGTCATACATTTTTTTTATATATGGTATGACTTTACTCCCATAAAAACTGTGGATGGAAACTTGGTTAATGACGATATTCCCATTCATCTGGAACCAAACTGATTAAAGTTCAGTTCAGTAAAGTTCAGTAAAGCAATATAACCTTCAATATAATCGTAAAGCCTATATAAATGTGGAAAGAATGGAAAGGCTGAGTTTTATGTTGATCTATGTTTGACAAACAACAGTAAATTAGGAAAGTGCAGAATGCTGATGTAGACTTGTAGACTTGTTTACGTGCTGCTGTGCGGTTTGTTGCTAACGTTTCTTTGCTACCTGCCAACTTTACGGTTTTTACTTTTTAATTACCGTTTTATATTTTTTATTTTTCCCTCGGTCGACTTTTTTCATTCAACTTTTTCCCCCCGGACGCTTTATCTGGACATGGTTCTACACGACCTCCACCAGCCGAAGCTAAGCAGTAACATTAACATTATGCCTTCTAATTGCAGTCACTTATCTCATAATATACAGGAGAACCATAGCCATACTGCAAGCCCAGCTTCAGACGCAATCGTTAGGCAATGGTAATGTAAGTGTAGGGAACGATGAAACAGCGTCTGTGCCACCAAGAAGTACAGATAGTAGTTTAAATCGCCTCGCATAGTCCCAGCAGCCGGACAATTTTCTTATGGCTTCTGGGAGGAAATGCTGTAGGAATGATCTACCGGTGTCGCTCATTCAGCCGACAAACTTTCAACCGGTTCTCCCCATTAAGCAGCAAGTCGGAGTCAGAGGCCGAGCCTTCTCTGGTCTCTACTCCCGTTACGGGGTCTGAGACGCCGAAGCCTTCCACCAATAGCTCTGACAAGTTGAACACCATAGTCATTGGCGACTCCATTATCCGTAGTATTAGACTTTAAAATAATCATCCAGCGATCATACACTGTTTACCAGGGGGCAGGGCTACCGACGTTAAGGATAGTCTGAAGATGGTGCTGGCTAAGGCTAAAACTAGCGAGTGTAGAGAGTATAGGGATATTGTTATCCACGTCGGCACCAACGATGTTAGGATGAAACAGTCAGAGGTCAGGAAGCTCAAAATAGCTTCAGAGGGTAAATCAGCTAGAAAGATGTGTCGACATCGAGTAATTGTCTCTGGCCCCCTCCCAGTTAGGGGGAGTGATGAGCTCCACAGCAGTCTCACAACTCAATCGCTGGTTGAAAACTGATTTCTGCCCCTCCCAAAATATAGAATTTGTAGATAATTGGCCCTCTTTCTGGGACTCACCCACAAACAGGACCAAGCCTGGCCTGCTGAGGAGTGACGGACTCCATCTTAGCTGGATCTTATCTATGAACATAGACAGGGCTCTAACTCCTCTCGCTCCACAATGAGTTAGGGTGCAGACCAGGCAGCAGACTGTTAGCCACACTGCCAGCTTAGTGGACCCACTAGCATAGTCAGTGTCGTCAGCTCAGCTATCCCCATTGAGACCGTGTCTGTGCCTGGATCTAGGTTGGGCAAAACTCAACATGGCGGTGTTCGCCTTCGCAATCTCACTGGAACAAAGATCTCCATTCCTGTCATTATTGAAAGAGATTGTGATATCTCACATCTCAAAATAGGGCTACTTAATGTTAGATCCCTCACTTCCAATGTAGTTATAGTCAATGAACTAATCACTGATCATAATCTTGATGTGATTGGCCTGACTGAAACATGGTTCAAGCCTGATTAATTTAAATGAGGCCTCTCCTCCTGGTTACACTAGTGACCGTATTACACGCGCATCCCGCAAATTGTGGAGGTGTTGCTAACATTTACGATAGCAAATTTCAATAAAAAAATAAAAAATGACTGCGTTTTCTTCTTTTGAGCTTCTAGTCATGAAATCTATGCAGCCTACTCAATCACTTTTTATAACTACTGTTTACAGGCCTCCTGGTCCATATACAGCGTTCCTCACTGAGTTCCCTGAATTCCTATCAGACCTTGAAGTCATGGCAGATAATATTCTCATTTTTGGTGACTTTAATATTCACATGGAAAAGTCCACAGACTCACTCCAAAAGGCTTTCGGAGCCATCGTCGACTCAGTGGGTTTTGTCCAACATGTCTCCGGACCTATTCACTGCCACAGTTATACTCTGGACCTAGTTTTGTCCCGTGGAATAGATATTATGGATCTTAATGTTTTTCCTCATAATCCTGGACTATCGGACCACCATTTTATTACGTTTGCAATCGCAACAAATAATCTGCTCAGACCCCAACCAATGATCATCAAAAGCTGTGCTATAAATTCTCGGACAACACAAAGATTCCTTGATGCCCTTCTAAACTCCCTTCATCTACCCAAGGACATAAGAACTAAATGTAACCTTGCATAATAGCCTAGATGCAGACGCACCCCTAAAAACAAAAACATTTGTCATAAGAAACTAGCTCCCTGGTATACGGAAAATACCCGAGCCCTGAAGCAAGCTTCCAGAAAATTTGAACGGAAATGGCGCTACACCAAACTGGAAGTCTTGCGACTAGCTTGGATAGACAGTGCCGTGCAGTATCGAAGAGCCCTCGCTGCTGCTCGATCATCCTATTTTTCCAACTTAATTGAGGAGAATAAGAACAATCCAACATTTACTTTTGATACTGTCGCAAAGCTAACTAAAATGCAGCATTCCCCAAGAGAGGACTGCGTTCACTTCAGCAGTGATAAATTCATGAACTTCTTTGACGAAAAGATCATTAGAAAAAAAATGTAATACAATTAAATATGCGTATTTCTCCAAAGCTCAGTTGTCCTGAGTTTGCACAACACTGCCAGGACCTAGGATTAAGGGAGACTCAAGTGTTTTAATATTATATCTCTTGAATCATTGATGAAAATTGTCTAGGCCTCTAAACCTTCAAGCTGCATACTGGACCCTATTCCAACTAAACTACTGAAAGAGCTGCTTCCTGTGCTTGGCCCTCCTGTGTTGAACACAATAAATGGCTCCCTATCCACCGGATCTGTACCACTCACTAAACTCGCTAAAAGTGGCAGTAATAAAGCCTCTCTTGAAAAAGACAAACTTTGACTCAGAAAATATAAAAAACTACCGGCCTATATCGAATCTCCCATTCCTCTCAAAAAGTTTAGAAAGCTGTTGCGCTGCAACTCACTGCCTTCCTGAAAATTAACAATGTATACGAAGCGCTTCAGTCTTGTTTTAGACCCCATCATAGCGCTGACACTGCACTCGTGAAGGTGGTAAATTACCTTTTAATGGCGTCCGACCAAGGCTCTGCATCTGTCCTCGTGCTCCTAGACCTTAGTGCTGCTTTTGATATCATCGATCACCACATTCTTTTGGAGAGATTGGAAACCCAAATTGGTCTACACGGACAAATTCTGGCCTGGTTTAGATCTTATCTGTCAGAGAGATATCAGTTTGTCTCTGTGAATGGTTTGTCTTTTGACAAATCAACTGTAAATTTCGGTGTTCCTCAAGGTTCCGTTTTAGGACCACTATTGTTTTCACTATATATTTGACCTCTTGGTGACGTCATTCGGAAACATAATGTTAACTTTCACTGCTATGCGGACGATACACAGCTGTAAATTTCGATGAAACATGCTGAAGCCCCAAAATTGCACTCCCTGGAAGTCTGTGTTCCAGACATAAGGAAGTGGATGGCGGCAAATGTTTTACTTTTAAACTCGGACAAAACAGAGATGCTTGTTCTTGGTTCTAAGAAACAAAGAGATCTTCTGTTGGATCTGACAATTAATCTTGATGGTTGTACAGTCATCTCAAATAAAACTGTGAAGGACCTCTGCATTATTCTGGACCCTGATCTCTCTTTTGACGAACATATCAAGAATATTTCAAGGACAGCTTTTTTCCATCTTCGTAACATTGCAAAAATCAGAAACTTTCTGTCCAAAAATGACGCAGAAAAATGTATCAATGCTTTTGTCACTTCTAGATTAGACTACTGCAATGCTCTACTTTCCGGCTACCCGGATAAAGCACTAAATAAACTTCAGTTAGTGCTAAACACGGCTGCTAGAATCTTGACTAGAACCAAAAAATGTGATCATATTACTCCAGTGATAGGCTCTCTACACTGGCTTCCTGTTAAGGCTAGGGCTGATTTCAAGGTTTTACTAACCTACAAAGCATTACATGGGCTTGCTCCTCCCTATCTTTCCTCTTTGGTCCTGCAAAACATACCTATACGTATCCTACAGTCTCAAGACGCAGGCCTCCTTACTGTCCCTGGAATTTGAGCAAACAGCTGGAGGCAGGGCTTTCTCCTATAGAGATACATTTTTATGGAATGATCTGCCTATCCATGTGAGAGACACAGACTCGGTCTCGACCTTTAAGTCTTCAGTCGAGACAGACTTCAGTAGGTCCTATGATTGAGTGTAGTCTGGCCCAGGAGTGTGAAGGTGAACAGAAAGGCACTGGAGCGACGGATCTCCCTTGTTTCTCTTCCTGGCCGGTTCCCCTCTCTCCACTGGGATTCTCTGCCTCTAACCCTATTGCGGGGGCTGAGTCACTGGCTTACTGGTGCTCTTCCATGCCGTCCCTAAGAAGGGTGCGTCACTTGAGTGGGTTGAGTCACTGATGTGATCTTCCTGTCCGGGTTGGCAACCCCTCGGGTACGTGCAGCCGGGGAGATATTCGTGGGCTAAACTCAGCCTTGTCTCAGGGTAGTAAGTTGGTGGTTGGAGATATCCCTCTAGTGGTGTGGAGGCTGTGCTTAGGCAAAGTGGGTGGGGTTAAATCCTGCCTGTTTGGCCCTGTCCGTGGGTATCGTCAGGACAGTGCCACAGTGTCTCCCGACCCCTCCTGTCTCAGCCTCCAGTATTTTGACTGCAATAGTTTATGTGTTGGGGGGCTAGGGTCATTCTGTTATATCTGGAGTATTTCTCCTGTCTTATCCGGTGTCCTGTGTGAATTTAACTATACTCCCTCTAATTCTTTCTCTCTCTTTCTCTCTCTCATTCTCTCTCTCTTTCTCTGTCTCTTCTCTTGGGTGACCTGAGCCCTAGGACCATGCCTCAGGACCACCTCGCCTGATGACTCCTTGCTGTCCCCAGTCCTGGTCATGCTGCTGCTCCAGTTTAAACTTTTCTGCCTGCGGCTATGGAACCCTGACCTGTTCACTGGACGTGCTACCTTGTCCCGGACCTGCTGTTTTGGACTCTCTCTCTACCACACCTGCTGTCTCTAACTCTGAATGATCGGCTATGAAAAGCCAACTGACATTTTCTCCTGAGGTGCTGACCTGTTGCACCCTCGACAACCACTGTGATTATCATTATCTGACCCTGCTGGTCATCTATGAATGTTTGAACATCTTGGCCATGTTCTGTTATAATCTCCACCCAGCACAGCCAGAAGAGGACTGGCCACACCCCAGAGCCAGGTTCCTCTCTAGGTATCTTCTTAGGTTCCGGCCTTTCTAGGGAGTTTTTCCTAGCCACTGTGCTTCTAAATCTGCTTTGCTTGCTGTTTGCGGTTTTAGGCGGGGTTTCTGTATAGCACTTTGTGACATCGGCTGATGTAAAAATGACTTTATAAATACATTTGATTGATTGATTGATTGATGTTTTGCTATAGCTTGGTGGTGCTGAAATAGACCTATAGTATACCTTAGTACTGATGCTGCTGTCCACACCGGTGGTGCTGAAATAGGACAATACTATACATCAGTACTGATGCTGCTGTTCACCACGGTGGTGCTGAAATAGGCCTATACTATACATCAGTACTGATGCTACTGTCCACAACTGTATAAGCACTTTGTAACATCTGCCGATGTAAAGCTTTATAAATACATTTGATTTCATTTCATTTGGAGAACTCCCTTCACCCAGGTCTAAATTTAAATGAAAAAACTAAACCCTGCAGACACTAGGATGGATTGAGTTTGACAGCCCTGCTCTAAAGTACTAACACCACATATGATGAAGCAGCAGTAGCTGTTATGTGAAATCTGAATCACTTCACAATCGAAGACAATGTATAGGCTTACATTTACATTCACACTAATAATTCGATATTAATCTGACTATCCAAAATAATTGGACTATTGTGTGCATGTAACCATACTCAATGTCACTGTCAATAATCATCCAACAACATTTTTATAAAAGCCAAATCCATAAGCAGTGAATTAATTAAATAGACCCTCATTCTAACTGATCCAGTACTTATTGTGAATAGCAAAAAAGGCTCACCTTCTCACTATTTGGCAGAGTTCTTGTCCTTTGAAAAGTGTCTCCTCCATTAATACTGATCAGCTCACCATCAGCAGGTGGAAACGGCGTGGGGAAAACTACTACGTCACTCTTCATTGTGTCAGAGCTGAAACACACGTCATACTGCTGAGTAGATTTGGAGTAAGACCAGCTCCCGTCAGGGTGTGTAGTGATCATTGGGGCGCTGCACCTGCTGAAACTGCCGTCTGTCCTGTGGCATTTTACAACTATTAAACTGATGAGGCTCAGTAGAAATATCACTGATACTGACACAATGGCGACGAGCAGATACAGATTAAAATCTGAGAAACTCTCCTCCTTAATAGTCAGATGTCTGAAAGATGTCTGTGTGTCACCTGAACTTTCAACGACAACAAAATCAATAGACACAGTCGCAGACAGGGAAGGTTCTCCATTATCAGACACCAGAATGACCAACGGGTGAGTTTTTAGGTCATTGTCACTCATGAGTCTCTTAGTCCGTATTTCTCCGTTGCTAGTTCCTATTCTGAATAGATTGGTCCCCTTTGGTTCAGAGATGTGATAAGAAAGCAGCGCATTATATCCAGAGTCGGCGTCTACAGCCCTGATCTTGGCCACAAAGTATCCCGCTTCAGCAGAATAAGGAATGTTCTCAGAATTAACGGAGCCGTGGTCAGAATAGGGCGGGAGAATCACAGGACTGTTGTCATTCTCATCCTGGATAAAAACGTTGACAGTGACGTTGCTGCTTAGTGGAGGAACACCAGAGTCTTTGGCCTGAACTTGGAACTGGAACTGTTTTACTTCTTCATAGTTAAATGACTGTAAGCTGAATATCTCACCAGTTAGAGAATTTAAGTTTAGAAATGTTGACAAACGGGCATGTGTTTTGTTTTTTGATAGTGTATACGTCAATTGAGAGTTTTCATTGATATCCGAGTCATTCGCTGTCACGCTGCCAACACGAACCCCCACTGGACTGTTCTCCTCTATATACAAGTTCATTATGGGCTCCGGAAAGAGGGGAGCGTTGTCATTCACATCAGAAATGTGTACAGTAATAACACTAGTACTGGAGAGAGGTGGGGTCCCTTCATCAATGGCTTTAATAGTTATGTTATGAAGAGAGGCACTCTCTCTGTCTAGAGGCCCATCTACCACTAAAGAATAATAGTTCTTATAGGACGACTGTAATTTAAAAGGAAAATCTCCTATAATAAAAGCTTTGATGAGGCCATTTTTACTCCCATCTTTGTCTCCAATACTCAATGAAGCCACTGCTGTTCCTTTCTCGGCATCTTCTTTGACTGCAATGGCCAGGGATGTTATTTCTATCTCGGGTGTATTATCATTGATATCAAGTATTTCAATTAGGACTTTTGAATTGGCACTCCTTGGTGGATTACCCTTGTCTTTTGCTTGTACACGAATTTCAAACGCAGGGTTCTCCTCGTGATCTAAACTTCCTTTAACGGTTATTTCACCTGTGTGCTGATTGACTGCAAACAGCCTATGAAGATCCATTTCTCTGTTACCAATGAATGAGTATTCAATCTCACCGTTTGCAGCTTCGTCTATGTCTGTTGCGTTTATGATTAGAACTAAAGTTCCAAATGCAACATTTTCTAAGACTTGGACTTTATACAGAGATTTAGTGAAAATCGGGCTGTTGTCGTTCACATCTATCACATTAATTATTATCTCTAAAGTCCCAGATCGTGGAGGTTTTCCTCCATCAACAGCAATCAGTATCAGCTTAATCACAGCTTGTTTCTCTCGGTCTAAAGCTTTCTGCAGCACTAACTCAGCAGTCACACTATGCTCTCCATCGCTCTGTACATCCAGAGAAAAGTATTCATTCGGGCTCAGGTTGTAGGTTTTTATCGATTTATTGCCAACGTCCGCATCACCGGCAAGTGGTAATGGAAATCTTTCACCTAGAGAGGCATATTCGGTCATATTGATAACGTGAATGCGCTCTTGAAATGATGGCGTGTTGTCATTTATGTCCAAAATGTTTACTTCAATACGATGGATTCGCATGGGATGATTCATGATAGCTTCTACATCTATGGAGCATTTTATGGAGTTGGGGCAGATGGCATCTCTGTCAATTATCTCACTGACAAAAAGAACGCCAGTCTTCACGTCGACATCAAAATACCTCCGTTTGGATCCGGTTACTATCTGAATCTCTCTAGATTCTAGTTCCCTCACGTTAAGATTTAGGTCTTTGGCGATATTTCCAACAAATGTTCCTTTATCCACCTCCTCTGAGACTGAATACACGAACTGTCCGGAACACAATCCCCATGAACAAAGCAGCAGAAGACATTGTATCCCAACACGTCTTCTGTGGTCACACAGGTCCATGGCTGTACGAGTAAACGCTTATCCAAAATATACTAAAAGGGAAAAAATGAAAATAATACAAGCTCTGCTAATCCGTGTTTATACAACCCAAGTAATGCAGGACGCACAAGCGTTTCCTCTCGTCCCAAAACACACGACTGGTTTCAACTCCATTCCTTTTTTAGTATTCACATTAGTCCAGCATTATTCCTCCTAGAAATACTGTTCATGGTCAACAGCGACATCCTGTGTTGTATATACACAGCACAAATACTATTGACATAGCTGTTTCTTTTTTTTAACTAGGCAAGTCAGTTAAGAACAAATTCTTATTTTCAATGACAGCCTAGGAACAGTAGGTTAACTGCCTTGTTCAGGGGCAGAACAGGTTTTTATCTTGTCAGCTCGGGGATTTGATCTTGCAACCTTTCAGTTACTAGTCCAACGCTCTAACCACTAGGATACCTGCCACCCCTGTAAATATGCTATGTCTCTATTACACCACCTTGGTTCTTAATTATTATTTTTTAAACCAAAACGAACCCTTTACAGAGTACTAGTTCAAATAAAATGATGAAACTGTAACAATAGTGTATCTTCGACCTATAAACAAGTTGGTTTGGTCATGTGTGTGTGTGTGTGTGTGTGTGTGTGTGTGTGTGTGTGTGTGTAACAGTTTTGCTTCCGTCCCTCTACCTGGGCTCGCATCAGAGACCCTCTGAACACATCAACAACAGTCTCCCACGAAGCATTGTTACCTAACGCTCCGCAAAAGCCAAGGGAAACAACTACTTCACGGTGTCAGAGCAAGTGACGTCACCGATTGAAACGCTCTGAGCGCACTCCCGCTAACTAGCTAGCGATTTCACACCAGTTACATATGATTACACATGGGAATCGAAAACAATTAAGAATTCTGAGATATTGCAAACATGACCAAGTAGGCTACATTATGTAGAGTGAGAGACTGTCTAGCACATGAAAATATGGGGGGGAAATGAGTTACAAAACTACCCGTGACATTAATGAGACTGCTGATAATGATTTAACATAAAATCATGCGCAGATAATAACTTTACCGGTTGTTGCTTCTACAATAAACAACCCAAAACGTCATTTTGTTGACAGGTTCACAAATGAATCGGATAGAGAGGAATAGCATACGAAAGAAACATAACAGAGCAAGTAGCCGCCTATCGTTGTCCATGGTACTGAATTGAAGAGCCAAACACCTCATAAATTTAGAGCTGGATTTTACCTACCTAAAACCGTACCCAGACAACTTCAGCTGTCTCATCAAGTTAGGAGGGATGAACTCCAACAAAGTATGTAGAATTTGCGCCACAAGATAATATTTTGTCAGTTAAACAAAAAACGATAACAACGCAATGATAAAAAAACAGATCCCTTCTGAAAAGTTATCCTTCCTCACGTTCTCAATATTTGGCAGAGTGGAGTCCTTTGAAAAGTGTACCTTCCATTAATACTTATCAGCTTCCAATCAGCATCAGCAGGTGGAAACAGCGTGGGGAAACTACTACGTCACTCTTCAGTGCTTCAGAACTAAAACACACGTCATACTGCTGAGTAGATTTGGAGTAAGACCAGCTCCCGTCAGGGTGTGTAGTGACCATTGGGGTACCTTCTTAAACTGCCGTCTGTCCTGTGGCATTTTACAGCTATTAAACTGATGAGGCTCAGTAGAAATATCACTGATACTGACACAATGGCGACGAGCAGACAGAGATTTAAATCAGAAAAACTCTCCTCCTTAACAGTCAGATGTCTGAAAATTGTCTTTGTGTCACCTGTACTTTCAACGACCACAACATCAACAGACACAGTCGCAGACAGTGAAGGTTCTCCATTATCAAACACCAGAATGACCAACGGGTGAGTTTTTAAGTCATTATCACTCATGCGTCTCTTAGTCCGTATTTCTCCGTTGTTGGTTCCTTCTGAATAGATTGGTCCCCTTTGGTTCAGAGATGTGATAAGAAAGCAGCGCATTATATCCAGAGTCGGCGTCTACAGCCCTGATCTTGGCCACAAAGTATCCCGCTTCAGCAGAATAAGGAATGTTCTCAGAATTAACGGAACAGTGGTCGGAATAGGGCGGGAGAATCACAGGACTGTTGTCATTCTCGTCAAGGTTAAAAACGTTGACAGTGACGTTGCTGCTTAATGGAAGAACACCAGAATCTGTGGCCTGAACTTGAAATTGTAACTTTTTTACTGCTTCATATTTAAAAGAGTGCATGCTGTTTATTTCACCAGTTATAGAGTTAATGTTGACAATTGACGATGGCGATATATTATCACTTTTACTTTCCGATAGAGAATATAATACAGGCGCGTTTTCCATTTCATCTGGATCATACGCACTTACACTAACTATCAGACCTCCCACTGGACTATTCTCCTTTAAATACATGTTATTAAGATGTTCTGGAAATGGGACGGGTTGTCTTTTACATCAGAAATGTAACACTACAGTAACAACACTGGTGCTGGAGAGAGGTGGGGTCCCCTCTTTCGTATCAATAATACTGATGTTGTACTGAGAATATTTATCTATATCCAAGGGCCATCTACAACTTAAGAGTAGTGATTTTATAAGAAAACTGAATTTGGAAAGGAACCTTACCACTTACGTGACAATTCACAGTTCCATTTTTACCCCCATCTTTATCTGAGAGCATTACTAAAGCAACAGCAGCGCCAGACTTGGCATCCTCTCTTACTGTGCTCATGAGTGATGTTATTGCTATCTCTGGAGCATTGTCATTTATATCGACTACTTCCACCAACACTTTACAATGTGTCGTTTTTGGAGGTTGGCCTTGTTCTGCAGCCTGGACTCGTAACTCAATCCCAACGTTTTCTTCATAATCGACATTACCGTTTACTGATACATTCCCAGTATATGGATCAATAGCAAATATACTAGCTCGTTTTTCATTACTGTTGCCAACAAAATTGTAAACAATGTCACTGTTGATACCCTCATCCAAATATAATGAAGTGAGGTATAATATTTTGGTTCCAATCGGAACTTTCACTTTGTAGAGAGGTTTGCTGAAAAATGGATTCTTGTCATGTATTTCCATTACACGTACAATGATCTGTAATGTCTCGGATCGAAGGAGAAAATAGTCTTACCGAAATCCCTCCCCCTTTCTAATTTTCTTAATTTTGTGGCTAGAGTCAAATACTTTCTGTGGCACACATCAGAGTCAAATAATTTCTATAGAACAAACTTCACGTCAGGATAGGCAACCAAAATGAATAATTAATGTAGGTGTGTTATATTAAACATAGAAGAGGGAGTAAAATGTAGGCAAGCAATAAACATTTCTGAACAAGTACAAGTCAAATAAGACATGGGAGAGATGACGAATTTTGCCAAAGAGATTTATTAATAGACTAATAGACTTGAAACAAATAGCCAAACCGAAAACTGCAGACATTACTCGTGCCAGGGTATCAAACCGACATAAAAAATCTAATGAATCGCAGCCTAACGTGATCAGAAATCTCAACTAGCAAGCAAGTCGCAGTAATTAAGAATTGAGTGCGTGCACTTTCACGCGAAGGCGGGGCGATTCAGGCAAGGGGGGAGGGGCAATTCTGCACTACCGGAAAGGCCCATCACGATCCACGGACCTCCCGATTCTTCTGTAGGCCTAAATTGTTTATGATAGTTTCATTATATTGCAAAGTATCGTTAAGAATAATCTCTCGACTAGTTTACCGCGGTTCTGTTTACATACAGTACATCTCGAGTGCATTCTCGTCTCACCAAACTTGCTTGACTGTGCCTTCAGCAGTGGAAGTGCAGGAAGGAAGGAGGAACCTAATCAACACAATATAATCACGGTTTACGGCAACACCAAGTGTTTTTACTGTGTTTATTTTTTTTAAATAATAAATATGTATTATTTTAGTTATTCAAAAAATTGGTATCAACAGAATTGCAGAAATGGAAGCAGATTGATTTGTTTGGTTTGCTAAGCTAGCTGGCTAGCTAGCTATAGCTGTGTACTGTTTGCATTCAAAAGATGCATTCAGCACCACCCACGTCTAGTTTTCCCCACCCAAAGTGAGAGGACTGCAGTACGTATATGGCAGAAGGTGACGTTACAATGGACGGATGTGTGGGTGAGCTTTAAGTGCCAGTATTGGCAGCAGAAGAAGCATCTCCCAAGTGGGTGCTACACATCGATAGTGGAGGAGTCAACCAGTGACTACAGAGGGCTGGGGACTGAGAACAACATCAGGACCGGGTAGCCAACTTCAGCTCCACCACCACCACCATTAAACCTGTCATTATGGCAAAGGGTGGCTACTTTGAAGAATCTAAAATACAAATCTATTTTCATTTGTGTAAAACTTTTTTGGTTACTACATGATTCCATATGTGTTATTTCATAGATTTGATGCTTTTCCTATTATTCTACAATGTAGAGCATAGTAAAAATAAAGAAAAACCCTGGAATGATTAGGTGTGTCCAAACTTTTGACTGGTACTGTATATATATATAAAGTTGAAGTCTGAAGTATACATACACTTAGGTTGAAGTCATTAAAACTCGTTTTTTCAACCACTCCACAAATTTCTTGTTAACAAGCTATAGTTTTGGCAAGTCGGTTAGGACATGTATTTTGTGCATGACATGAGTAATTTTTCCAACAGTTGTTAACAGACAGATTATTTCACTTATAATTCACTGTTTCACAATTCCAGTGGGTCAGAAGTTTACATACACTAATTTGACTGTGCCTTTAGACAGCTTGGAAAATTCCCGAAAATGATGTCATGGCTTTAGAAGCTTCTGATAGGCTAATTGACATCATTTGAGTCAATTGGAGGTGTACCTGTGGATGTATTTCAAGGCCTACCTTCAAACTCAGTGCCTCTTTGCTTGACATCATGGGAAAATCAAACAAAAGATATCATGCAAGACCTCAGGAAAAAAATTGTAGACCTCCACAAGTCTGGTTCAACCTTGGAAGCAATTTCCAAACGCCTGAAGGTACCACGTTCATCTGTACAAACAATAGTACGCAAGTATAAACACCATGGGACCACGCAGCCATCATACCGCTCAGGAAGGAAACGCGTTCTGACTCCTAGAGATGAACGTACTTTGGAATGAAAACTGCAAATCAATCCCAGAACAACAGCAAAGGACCTTCTGAAGATACTGGAGGAAACAGGTACAAAAGCATCTATATCCACAGTAAAACGAGTCCTATATCGACATAACCTTAAAGTCAGCTCAGCAAGGAAGAAGCCACTGCTCCAAAACCTCAATAAAAAAGCAAGACTACGGTTTGCAACTGCACAGGGGGACAACGATCATATTTATTGGAGAAATGTCCTCTGGTCTGATGAAACAAAAATAGAACTGTTTGACCATAATGACCATTGTTATGTTTGGAGGAAAAAGGGGGAGGCTTGCAAGCCAAAGAACACCATCCCAACTGTGAAGCACGTGGGTGGCAGCATCATGTTGTGGGGGTGCTTTGCTGCAGGAGGGACTGGTGCACTTCACAAACTAGATGGCATCATGGGGAGGGAAAATTATGTGGATGTATTGAAACAACTTCTCCAGACATCAGTCAGGAAGTTAAAGCTTGGTCGCAAATGGGTCTTCCAAATGGACAATTCTTAAAATAAAGTGGTGACCTAAGACAGGGAATGTTTACTAGGATTAAATGTCAGCAATTGTGAAAAACTGAGTTTAAATGTATATGGCTAAGGTGTATGTAAACTTCCGACTTCAACTGTAAATAACATAAGGAATGCATAAAGAAACAAACAAATGCATCCAATGAACAACACTTTCTTCCTAAATTGAAGGTATTGCTTACCTTACCTTAGTGGTGTGAACTAGGGCCTACATCTAAATGTCTTTACAGTTTTCAGTTTTACATTAAGCAACTAAAAACTACAATATTCTGACAGGTTCATACCTTTATCTGTTAGAGGACAATACGACACAACTTTGATGCAGTTTTATCTAGAAAAAGTGAGCAAGAATGAGACTGACTAACCAAAGTAGCCACAGGTCGCTGTCCATGGTGTTGAAATGAAAAGCTGCTTGCTGCATCAATTTGGAGCAAAATTTTACCCAAACTATACCGTAGCCATTAAATTTGTCAAGTTAGAAGGGAACTTCCCTAAGTTTTTCAGGAATTTGAAAATGCAGCAATGATGTCAATTTTAAAAAAGCAATTACAAAGCAAAATCCTTAGAAAAAGTGATCCTTACCTTCTCTGTGTTGGAAAGTGTTCGTGTCCTTTGAAAAGTGTCTCCTCCATTAATACTGATCAGCTCACCATCAACAGGTGGAAACTGCGTGGGGAAAACTACTACGTCACTCTTCATTGTGTCAGAGCTGAAACACACGTCATACTGCTGAGTAGATTTGGAGTAAGACCAGCTCCCGTCAGGGTGGGTAGTGATCATTGGGGCGCTGCACCTGCTGAAACTGCCGTCTGTCCTGTGGCATTTTACAACTATTAAACTGATGAGGCTCAGTAGAAATATCACTGATACTGACACAATGGCGACGAGCAGATACAGATTAAAATCTGAGAAACTCTCCTCCTTAACAGTCAGATATCTGAAAGATGTCTGTGTGTCACCTGTACTTTCAACGACAACAAAATCAATAGACACAGTCGCAGACAGGGAAGGTTCTCCATTATCAGACACCAGAATGACCAACGGGTGAGTTTTTAAGTCATTGTCACTCATGCGTCTCTTAGTCCGTATTTCTCCGTTGCTGGTTCCTATTCTGAATAGATTGGTCCCCTTTGGTTCAGAGATGTGATAAGAAAGCAGCGCATTATATCCAGAGTCGGCGTCTACAGCCCTGATCTTGGCCACAAAGTATCCCGCTTCAGCAGAATAAGGAATGTTCTCAGAATTAACGGAGCCGTGATCAGAATAGGGCGGGAGAATCACAGGACTGTTGTCATTCTCATCCTGGATAAAAACGTTGACAGTGACGTTGCTGCTTAGTGGAGGAACACCAGAGTCTGTGGCCTGAACTTGGAACTGGAACTGTTTTACTTCTTCATAGTTAAATGACTGCATGCTATATATCTCACCTGTTAAAGAGTTTATGTTTATCATTGTAGACAAGGGTATTGCATTAAAGCCTTCTAAAAATGAATAAGACAACTGAGCATTTTCATTTATGTCTAAATCATTCGCAGTCAAGCTGGCAATATGACCCCCAACTGGACTGTTTTCTTTTAAATTCACCATTATGGGCTCTGAAAAGCGAGGCGCATTGTCATTCACATCAGAAATGTGCACACTAATAACTCTAGTGCTGGAGAGAGGTGGAGATCCTTCATCTGTTGCAACAATGGTTACATTATACATTGAAACAAGTTCTCTGTCTAGTGGCCCATTAACTAATACAGAATAGTAATTATTATTTGAAGACTGCAACTTGAAAGGACCAGAACCTGCAATGTTACACTGAACTACTCCATTCTTACCCCCATCTTTGTCAGTGACTGTGACTAAGGCAACAGCTGTGCCTGTTTTCACATCCTCGCGAAAAGTGTCAATGAGTGACGTCACTGATATTTCTGGAGTGTTATAATTCTCAACAATAACTTCAACTAAGACTTTACAACGTGTACTCCTAGGTGGAATACCCTTGTCTTTTGCTTGGACTCTTAACTCAATTGCAGCATTTTGTTCATGGTCAATCACTCCCTTTACCTCAATCACCCCTGTCTCAGGAACGATAGAGAATAGAGCTTCGTTTTCAGGCCCATATCCAACTAGAGAATATATTACTTCACCATTTACTCCTTCATCTATATCCGAAGCAAGAAGAGAAGTGACTCTTTTTCCTACCGGCGAATTTTCATTCACTTTCACTTTGTAAAGAGGTTTGCTGAAAATTGGATTATTGTCATTTATATCCATAACGTTTACCACTATCTGTAACGTCCCTGATCGAGGAGGGTTTCCTCCATCAACAGCAGTCAGTGTCAGCTGGATCACAGCCTGTTTCTCTCGGTCTAAAGCTTTCTTTAGCACTAATTCCGCAGACACACTCTGCTCTCCACCGCTCTGTACATCAAGAGAGAAGTGTTCATTTGGACTCAGCTTGTAGCTGTTTACCGAGTTACTACCAACATCTGGATCTTTTGCAATTGGTAAGAGGAATTTGTCTCCTAAAATAGCTATCTCTGTAATATTCATTGTAAGTATATTACCTGAGAAAAATGGTGCGTTGTCATTTGTATCCAAAATCTCTATCTCGATCCGATAAAGACTATGCGGGTTTTGTGCTAGGGCCTCTAAATTTAAGGCACAAGTCTTGCTCGTCACACATAGGTCTTCTCGATTGATTCTCTCGATCACAAACAGAGCACCAGTCTTAACATTTACATCAAAATACTTCTTGTTAGATCCGGCTACAATCTGAAACATACGAGACTCCAATTCCTGAACATTGAAATTGAGGTCCTTGGCTATATTCCCAACAACGGTTCCCTTGTTCACCTCCTCTGAGACAGAATAGACAATCTGACTGGATGATAAATTCCAGAAACAAAGAAGAAGCAGAATCCGAATCAAAATACATGCATGGAGAAAGAGGCCCATCGTTATCCACGGTTCAGTTGTTAGTGCCAAACATCGACAATTAGATTCTGAAACTAGTGTTATCTACCATAAAAACATGAGACATAAAACGGCCAAAACGCAGTGAGAAGGCTTTCTTGTATAAAACACAAACAGAGTGCGATGTATCCTGGACCTGTACAAAGCCCTCCCAGCTCATGACAAGCCATAGAGGGAGGGGCACCAGACTGAGAAACAACTTTCATATCCATGGTCTGCAGCGACACGGTGTGACATGAAACGTGTGTTATTAAAAACCACCAGCGACCCAGTTATGTCGCTGTCCACCCCAGTGGTGCTGAAGTCAAAAGAAGAGTGTTTCTTAAACGAGCTGTCTTTTTTGACCTACAAATAACCATAACATTTACACCAAATGAACCCCAAATTATGATAATATTGTTTGAACAAAGTGATTCATATCCAGAAGGCAGAAAAGTTAAACAAGGTAGGCCTAACTCTATTCAACAACATAAGGTACCCCTACATGACCTTGTCAAAAGGCGCATTGAACGAAACAACAACATGCTGAGACATGAGGATTTCCTGCTCAAAACTAATTATATAAAACAAGAGACATATTATCGACTTTAAAATAGCATTTTGGTCAATAGATGGTACATAGTATGCTTTTATAATGAAGGGTAATTACCTTCTCTGTGCTCGGAAGCGTTCGTGTCCTTTGGAAAGTGTCCCCTCCATTAATACTGATCAGCTCACCATCAACAGGTGGAAACGGCGTGGGGGAAACTACTACGTCACTCTTCATTGTGTCAGAGCTGAAACACACGTCATACTGCTGAGTAGATTTGGAGTAAGACCAGCTCCCGTCAGGGTGTGTAGTGATCATTGGGGCGCTGCACCTGCTGAAACTGCCGTCTGTCCTGTGGCATTTTACAACTATTAAACTGATCAGGCTCAGTAGAAATATCACTGATAATGACACAATGGCGACGAGCAGATACAGATTTAAATCAGAGAAACTCTCCTCCTTTACAGGCAGATGTCTGAAAGATGTCTGTGTGTCACCTGTACTTTCAACGGCCACAACATCAACAGACACAGTCGCAGACAGGGAAGGTTCTCCATTATCAGACACCAGAATGACCAACGGGTGAGTTTTTAAGTCATTGTCACTCATGCGTCTCTTAGTCCGTATTTCTCCGTTGTTGTTTCCTATTCTGAATAGATTGGTCCCCTTTGGTTCAGAGATGTGATAAGAAAGCAGCGCATTGTAACCAGAGTCGGCGTCTACAGCCCTGATCTTGGCCACAAAGTATCCCGCTTCAGCAGAATAAGGAATGTTCTCAGAATTAACGGAGCCGTGGTCAGAATAGGGCGGGAGAATCACAGGACTGTTGTCATTCTCATCCAGGATAAAAACGTTGACAGTGACGTTGCTGCTTAGTGGAGGAACACCAGAGTCTGTGGCCTGAACTTGGAACTGGAACTGTTTTACTTCTTCATAGTTAAATGACTGTAAGCTGTTTATTTCACCAGTTATAGAGTTAATGTTGACAATTGACGATGGCGATATATTTTCACTTTTACTTTCCGATAGAGAATATAATACACGTGCGTTTTCCATTTCATCTGGATCATACGCACTTACACTAACTATCAGACCTCCCACTGGACTATTCTCCTTTAAATACATGTTAATAAGATGTTCTGGAAAACGGGGTGGGTTGTCATTCACATCAGAAATGTATAGAGTAACAACACTGGTGCTGGAGAGAGGTGGGGTCCCCTCGTCCATAGCAATAATACTGATGTTGTACTGAGAACATTTCTCTCTGTCCAGAGGCCCGTCCACAACTAAAGAGTAGTGATTTTTATAAGAAAACTGCAGTTGGAAAGGAACAGTATCACTTATCTGACAATTCACAATTCCATTTTTACCCCCATCTTTATCTGAGAGCATTACTAAAGCAACAGCAGCGCCAGACTTGGCATCCTCTCTTACTGTGCTCATGAGTGATGTTATTGCTATCTCTGGAGCATTGTCATTTATATCGACTACTTCCACCAACACTTTACAATGTGTCGTTTTTGGAGGTTGGCCTTGGTCTGCAGCCTGGACTCGTAACTCAACCCCAACGTTTTCTTCATAATCGACATTACCTTTCACTGATACATCCCCAGTATATGGGTCAATAGCAAATATACTAGATCCTTTTGCATTCCTGTTACCAACAAAAGAGTAAAGAATGTCACTGTTGATACCCTCATCCAAGTCTGATGCTGTGAGAGTTATTATTTTGGTTCCATTTGAAACATTCTCCTCAACTTTGACTTTGTAAAGAGGTTTGTTGAAAATTGGAGTATTGTCATTAGTATCAAATACATGTACTGTGATCTGTAGTGTCCCAGATCTGGGA
This sequence comes from Salvelinus fontinalis, assembly GCF_029448725.1. NCBI lineage: Eukaryota > Metazoa > Chordata > Actinopteri > Salmoniformes > Salmonidae > Salvelinus > Salvelinus fontinalis. The sequence goes on from NC_074666.1 coordinate 24,568,557, forward strand.
GGGTTTCCTCCATCAACAGCAGTTAGTATGAGCTTCATCACAGCCTGATTCTCTCGGTCTAAAGCCTTCTGTAACACTAACTCAGCAGACAAACTCTGCTCTCCACCGCTCTGTACATCCAAATAAAAATGTTCATTTGGACTTAGCTTGTAGGTTTTCATAGAGTTACTGCCCCCATCCGCATCCTCAGCCACTGGCAGAAGAAATCGCTCTCCCGCAGCAGCGTTTTCAGAAATATTTAATGTCAGAGAATTTTCAATGAAACAAGGTACATTGTCATTTTTATCCAAAATGTCTATTTCAACACGAAAAACATTTAAAGGATTGTGCGCAATGGCCTGCACATTCAAATAACACTTCACATTGGTCTCACAAAGCTCCTCACGGTCGATTATCTCATTCACGAACAGAACACCAGTTCTTGGATTTACATCAAAATACTTCTTGTTGGATCCGGATACAATCTGAAACCTACGTGACTCCAGTTCCTGAACGTTGAGATTGAGATCCTTGGCTATATTCCCAACAAAGGTTCCCTTGTTCAACTCCTCTAAAACAGAATAGACAATCTGACCGGAAGATATGTCCCATAAGCAAATAAACAGCACAATCCGAATCCAAAAATATCCACAATGCACGGAATGGTCCATCCTTATACACAGACCTTCTGATTCTTTTGTGAGTTGTTTATGATAGATTTATAATATTGCTAAGCAACGTTTTTATATAAGAACAATCTCTCTATTAGTATACAACGGTTGTGTCTACATACAGGCCTATCTCGAGTGCGTTCTCGTCTCAACAACTCGCTTGACTGTACCTGCCTCATCAGTGGAAGTGAGGAGAGGAAGGAGGAGCCACATATATTTATCAACTAAATATAATCACGGTCTACAGCGACACCAAGTGCTTTTACTCTGCTCTTAAAATGAATACAGACGTGATTGCTTTAGTTATTCAAGATGTTGGTATCTATCAGAAGAGTTCATATAAAAAAAGACCATCCAATGAACAACGCTTTGCATGATCAACTCATATGTAATTTATTGCTTAGCCCTAAATCTGACAAACAGCTGATGACCAGTAGTCGAACTCAATGGCTAAATCTTCTGTGGTGTGCACATACATTTAAATAACTTGACCAGTTACTGCGTCAACCATAAACCATTAAAAACTACACTAATTTGACAGATCCACAAAATTATCTGATATAGGAGAAAATGAAACAACTTTCCTGCAATCTAATTGAGAAAACGTGAGCAAGAATGAAACTGACACAAATCAATGCAAGAAGCCATATGTCGCTGTCCCTGGTGCTGAATTGTAACGCTACATTCTGCATCAATTTAGAGGAGAATTTAAAAAGAAATACCTATCCTAAACCGTACCCATACAATTGGAACAGTCTATGAAAATTACAATAAATCTCGGGAATTTGACAAATATAATGTGCACACAAGATAATAATGCTAATAAAATAAATCAAGACGTGACAAAAACATCCCATATCATGAACAGTTCTCCTTACCTTCTCTGAGCTCGGAAGCGTTCTTGTTCTTTGAAAAGTGTCTCCTCCATTAATACTGATCAGCTCACCATCAGCAGGTGGAAACGGCGTGGGGAAAACTACTACGTCACTCTTCATTGTGTCAGAGCTGAAACACACGTCATACTGCTGAGTAGATTTGGAGTAAGACCAGCTCCCGTCAGGGTGTGTAGTGATCATTGGGGCGCTGCACCTGCTGAAACTGCCGTCTGTCCTGTGGCATTTTACAACTATTAAACTGATGAGGCTCAGTAGAAATATCACTGATACTGACACAATCGCGACGAGCAGATACAGATTTAAATCTGAGAAACTCTCCTCCTTTACAGGCAGTTGCCTGAAAGTTGTCTGCATGTCACCTGAACTTTCAACGACCACAACATCAATAGACACAGTCGCAGACAGGGAAGGTTCTCCATTATCAGACACCAGAATGACCAATGGGTGAGTTTTTAAGTCATTGTCACTCATGCGTCTCTTAGTCCGTATTTCTCCGTTGCTGGTTCCTATTCTGAATAGATTGGTCCCCTTTGGTTCAGAGATGTGATAAGAAAGCAGCGCATTATATCCAGAGTCGGCGTCTACAACCCTGATCTTGGCCACAAAGTATCCCGCTTCAGCAGAATAAGGAATGTTCTCAGAATTAACGGAGCCGTGGTCAGAATAGGGCGGGAGAATCACAGGACTATTGTCATTCTCATCCAGGATAAAAACGTTGACAGTGACGTTGCTGCTTAGTGGAGGAACACCAGAGTCTGTGGCCTGAACTTGGAACTGGAACTGTTTTACTTCTTCATAGTTAAATGACTGCATGCTATATATCTCACCTGTTAAAGAGTTTATGTTTATCATCGTAGACATTGGAAGGCTGTTGCTAGTTTCTGGCATTGAATATGTAACTTGAGCATTGCCATTGACGTCGGGGTCAATTGCAGTCAAGCTTGCAATTAAATCTCTCGCAGGACTATTCTCCTTTAGAAACATGTTTATTGTGGGTTCTGAAAAGTGAGGTGGGTTGTCATTCACATCAGAGATGTCTACTGTTATAACACTGGTACTGGAGCGAGGAGGTGTTCCCTCATCTTTAGCAATGATGGTGACATTGCACTGCGATGCTCTCTCTCTGTCCAGAGGTCGACCCACTACTACAGAATAATAGTTCTTATAAGTAGAGATAAGTTTAAAGGGAACTTCTCCGACTATGGCACACAAAACACGTCCATTTTTACCTCCATCTTTATCTAATGCATTTATAGATGCGACAACAGTGCCAATTGGAGAGTCCTCTTTCACTGCGCCCATGTGTGATGTTACAACTATCTCAGGGGCATTGTCATTCTCATCAAGCACTTCAACCAAGACTTTACACTGCGTGCTTCGAGGAGGGACGCCTCTGTCCTTAGCCTGTACACGGATCTCAAATGCTGTACTTTCCTCGTAGTCTATTTTGCCTTTAGAGGCGATAACTCCCGACTTCGGATCAATGGAGAATATTTCAGCATGTTTTGCATCTCCCTTTGCCGTTAAGGAATACATTATATCTCCGTTTACACCCTCATCAAAATCAGTCGCATTTAAAATAAGAATTGTCGTTCCACTTGGGACATTCTCAGGAATCTGAACTTTGTAGAGTTGTTTGCTGAAAGATGGGGAATTATCGTTTACATCAATAATGTTGACAATAATCTGTAATGTCCCGGATCTAGGTGGTTTTCCTCCATCAATGGCAGTCAGCACAAGCTTGATAACAGCCTGTTTCTCTCGGTCTAAAGCTTTCCGTAGCACCAACTCAGCAGACACCTGCTCTCCGCCGCTCTGTACATCCAGAGAGAAGTGTTCATTTGGGCTCAGCTTGTAGGCTTTCACTAAGTTACTGCCAACATCCATGTCCTGGGCTTCAGGCAGAGAAAATCTCTCTCCTGGAGAGGCATACTCAGTAATATTAAAAATATGAACTGTCTCTCGGAATGATGGTGCATTGTCGTTTATGTCTAAAATATTGATTTCTATGCGGTGGAGATGTGTTGGACCTTTCAAAATGGCTTCAACGTTTACAAAACATTTTACTGAATTCTGACACAGCATCTCCCTGTCGATTATTTCATTGACATAGAGAAGCCCAGTCTTCCGGTTTACGTCAAAATACCTCTTATTCGATCCAGTTACAATCTCAACTCCTCTCGATTCCAGATCTTGAACATTTAGATTGAGATCTTTGGCTATATTTCCAACAACTGTGCCTTTATCCACCTCCTCTGAAACCATGTAGACGATCTGTCCTGAAGGCAATCCACATGAACAAAGCAACACAAAACACTGTATCCAAACATGTATTCTACGGTCACACAAATCCATCGCTGCTCAGTTCCTTGACACTGTAATCCAGATTAATCCCAAACTGATCAAATTGGTAGGCCTAGGAGAAATCCGCGACATTCCACCCAGCCGATTTATCTGTGCTGCAAGGTATTCCAATGTGTTCTTAAACAAAGCCTCACTACTATGCTAGCCTAGATCTACACACCCTGTAGCAAAGGATAGGAGGAGCCCTGGCTTTCTAAATCAGGTGCATTTCTATCGTGGACAATAGCGTCTCCCAGCGTCGAAACACAATAATGGTAACCCATTGCTGAACAGAAAAAATGTAAAAACACTTCAATGTGAAAATAATAGTTAATAGTTGTGGATCTTTCTATGTCCCTCTGTGTACCCTCTGTGACTTCTAGGAAGATTTGAAATCACTTACGCCCTAAAAGTCCTTTTCACCATCATTGTAAAGCATTCGTTATTTTGTTGCTTTGACAAAGTCATTTCTGGAGATTATTATTTATTTCATGTGATTAGTGATTCAGTTTAAGGAGAAATAAACCTGACTCTCATTTTAAGGTCAACCCTGTTACGTGAACTGAACTCATATTTTAATATAGTGAAACTACAATTTTTTAACCTTCACACTACCAACACATTTTACATATCAACTGGGGTCCTTTTCACCCCAAGAAGAAACAAATAAAAAAAGCAACAATTAGTGAAATATAAACTTAATTATTTTCAAAACATAATTAGATGTGCAAATAAAGTTATCAGAAATAAATAAAAAAGAACCAAAACAGACAGATATTTTAGCAAAATTAGAGTTAATTTGCATATTTTGCAACACAAAAATATAAATGTTTCATAAAGTGCAGCTTTTTTCCAAAGTACAATAAAATCCATATAAGTACTAAAAAGCTGATTGACCATCATTTGATTGTAGTATCACTTCGTTTTTAGAATTTTTAAGTAAATACTAATTAATGTGGTAAAAAGGACTGCCATTTAAAGGGGTGGTACACAAAAATGTGAAATACACTTAATTTTATTGACAAAAGGTGATTAATTAATTGATTCTGAGAGGCAATGAATTAAAAATATGGCTTAGTTTCCGTTATCTACTTACCCCACAGCAAGCATTACATTGCCGCTAGCGAAACAATAGGAGTGGTAGGGCCTAAGGCAGTACGCTTAAAAAATAATGCCCAAATACTGAAAGTCACTTCAAACCAAATGTTATAGCAACCCAAATGCCATAAGTTCCACATATATAATATTGTAGGAACACTGCTATTTACAGTGCCTTCAGAAAGTATTCAGACCCCTTGACTTTTCCACATTTTGTTTACGTTACAGCCTTATTCTAAAATTGATGAAATAAAAAAATTCCTCAGCAATCTAAGCACAATACCCCATAATGACAAAGCAAAAACAGGTTTTTAGACATTTTTGCAAATGTATTCAAAACAAAAAACAGAAATACCTTATTTACATACGTATTCAGAAACAGGTGCATCCTGTTTCCATTGACCATCCATAAAATGTTTCTACAACTT